>NW_027556402.1:3506349-4733849 GCF_003287225.1 Phascolarctos cinereus | reverse complement strand
CAGAGAGGCAGAGAGAGAGACAGAGACAGAGAGGCAGAGACAGAGAGAGAGACAGAGAGAGAGACAGAGACAGAGAGAGAGACAGAGACAGAGAGGCAGAGAGAGACAGAGACAGAGAGAGAGAGGGAGACAGAGAGAGAGAGACAGAGAGGCAGAGAGAGAGACAGAGACAGAGAGGCAGAGAGAGAACGATCTATAAGATATCTGTAAGATGACTTCTATCTGTATCTAGATAGATGGATACCTGGGTAGATATATAGATATATCGAGATTGGACACATCTGGGAAGAAATGACTGATTTCTATCACCTAAATAGTTGTGCAGCATGGTGAGGTCCATGAGCCTTGCTTTGGTCAGAGATCACTCCTATGGAATGACATGTCTTTAGGGAAGGAGGTCTTGGTAGATCTCATACCTGCAGTGTTAAAAGGAGGAGGAAAGCAGGGAAGGAATGAAGAAGCTAGCCTTCTTAATCTTTGTATACACACATACACACAAATACATATATATACACACATACACGTATATACACACATATGTATGTATGTATATATACATATATATTCTATATGTATGCATATATATACGTTAATCTCACAGTAGAAGGTACTTTCCTTCCTTTCTCCCTTCTTTCCTCCCTCCCTCTCTTCTTTCCTTCCTCTTTTCCTTTTCCATCCTTCCTATGTTAAAGTGTATATCAAATGCTTAGGACAGTGCATTGGAATAAGCCTTGGATTTGAACCTCAAGGATCTGGGTTCAGAGTCCACCTCTGCTGTGTTTTGGCTGTGAGACCTTGGGTAAATCCATTCTCCAAATCTGGGTTTCATTTTCCTTCTCTATAAAACCAGGGAACAGGGTGTGGAAATGTTTTGATCTCTGGTGCCTCTCATCCTATGATTTGTCAGTGGGCACCATTTTGATTGGCAATTTCCCAGAGAAAGGCCAGAGATGTCACTGTCTCCACCCCTCCAAGCCCACACTTATCCCCTCATTGCCAGGGCTGGTGGTAGAAGACATCTCACACCTGGAGTTCCTCATGGTGCATGAGTCTCTGCAGGGGCACCACCTGGCTGCCAGAAAATGCCCCACTCCAGAGCTGGCAACCTCCAGCTGCTCTTGCCGACTGACAATGTTGATGCAAGAGACACAAACCTTCCCATTATTGGCCTCTTTCTGGCCTTGCTGCTTTCTTGGCATCACCTGTTTGCTGAGCCTCCTTGCCCCACTCCATTCCTGGCCCCAGAACACTAAACAGGCACACCTGTCTTTCAATTCTCTCACCTTATAGTTGCCAAGAGGAAATGTCACCGATCACCTTTCCGGTGCACTCTCTGTGCCCAGATGACGTGCTGAGGCCAAAATGGCAGAAACTTTCCTTTCGGGAAAACAGGCTCTTAAGAAAAGCCAAGTGGAGTCCAGGTGTCCCAAGGGTATTTATAGCCAGTTAGGTTTGCTGCTGTTTCCTAGGGTGCCCTAAGGACCCCATCTGACTGTGTTGTAACATTAGTGAATGGCATTCCAGGTGCTGTCTCATTGAAGCTGCAGTACAAGGCTAACAATGTCCATTTCACAGAGGAGGAATGTTCCAAAGGGGCGACACTCAGCCCTTTGAGTCGCCTTCCTCTTTGTCTGTAGAGACAAGAATGACTCCTTGCGGAGCTAGCGGGAAGGACACCCTTTCCCCTACCAGGCCAGGCCAGGAGCGCAGGCCTCCTGTGTCTGGAACAAGGCTGCCTCCTGTCACAGGTTTATTTTCTTTGGTCCAGGCCCTTGTGCGATCTTGAAAGGCAGCTGACATCACCCCCCTTCCCACACAGCTGGCTATCAGCTATGGAGGAATTTTGGCAGACTGGGAGGGAAGAATCCCCCACAGAGAGAGGAAAACTATTAGAAAGAAAAGAGCCCACCTGGCATTGATCATGATATGCTCGGGGAGGCACAGAGGAAAACAGCTGTTGAGTAGCTCTGTGGCCAATGTCCCAAGACAACTCGAATAGTAGCCTCTCTCCTGTTCCTCACATTCCCCTTACTGGGTGGGAATAAGAGCACCAGCTCCATACCTCATTCACGCCAGCACTCCTATGCCAAGGGGGAACCCTTGGCTGAGAGCCAGAAGTGCAGTTATTTCTCAGGAATCCAAGGTGGGGATGGAGTTAGAGCTCTGGGGAGCCTAGTTCCCCTAGCTGAGGAGACACAATCCCAGAGCAACGAACTCAGGGTAGAGCCTGAGAGCAGGCCAAGCACAGGGACTGGTAAGGTCTCTAGCACTTCTGGCCTCAGCCTACAAGGGCCTGGCTAGCCTGGCAGTGCATCTGGGAGATGGTCAATGGAGAATCTATGGAAAGACATGGGAAAGGACTACATATCATAAGAAGTCACAGAGGGGTGGTCATCTAGATCATAGGTCGACATAGATTAACCCTTGAGTCTGGTGGTGGTGGTGGTGGCTCAGCTGTTTCAGTCATGTCTGACTTCATGACCCCATTTGGAGTTTTCATGGTAGAGATACAGGAGTGGTTTGCCATTTCCTTCTCCACCTGATTTTACAGATAAGCGACTGAGGCAAACAGGGTTAAGTCACTGGCCCAGGGTCACACAGCTAGGAAGCGTCTAAGGCTGGATTTTAACTCGGGAAAATGAATCTTCCTGACTCTAGACCCAGTGCTCTAACACCGCACTACCTAGCTGCCCCTGAGTCCAATATGAGTCCATTGGTATATAAAAGTAGACGTGTGTGTGTGTGTGTGTGTGTGTGTGTGTGTGTGTGTGTGTGTGCCCCAACACAGACTGGTGCTGGAGGGAACTTAGGAGTTTTTCCCTTCTCTACCCCATATATCAGAGGCCTCAGGGTAGGGGGTGGCAGTGGAGGAGTCCTAGAAGTTTCTGCTTTTCTCTTTTCATCCTTTTCCCCAGGGGAGCCCCGCTAAGTTGGTCACTCCTCGGCTCATGCTGACTTCCCCACCAGTGGAATGGAAAGGCTCTGCATTGCAGGCTGAGGTCATTCAGGGAAGGCAGACAGACCTTCCTCCTGGCTTCTCCTGACCCTTTCCTTCCCAAAGCCTAGGGCACTCCGTGATTTGGATACCTTGGCTTTCCCACGTGTGCATGCTCTGACTTTCTTGAATGTCTGTTACTCATTCCCACTCCTCGTCCCAATGCTGAGGCAACATCTTCAGTGATGGTCTCATGGCCGACTTGAACTCTGGGGCTACGTCATAATCAGCAGACACAGTCAACCAAAACCAAGAGAGTCCCCCCCAACCAGAACATGCAAAGAGTGCAGTTTACTCACATCAGTAACAAAGTGTAATCATCATATTGGAAGTGCAGTTACACCTCAGCTGGGTGTCTTGACTTCCACTGAATGGCAGCCAGACCCTGAGCTCATGCTGAACACTAGGCCTTCTGTTGGGCTTAACTAGCAATGGGAAGCCAAGAGCGGCTGAAGACTATTTGGAAAGTGCCAATGTGTAACACCATCAAGTGAAACACGTCCACTGGACTAAATGGGAACTGGAAGAGTCTCCTTTCCTTGGACTTATGGTCAGTTGCGCCTCATACACTAACATGTCTTCCTCCTCCTAAAAAACAAATGCCATCCCTTTGGAAGAGACAAAAGGAGATAACAGACAGAGCAGCAGTCTTCAGAAAGCCTGGGTCTCAATCCTGGCTTGTTCAGCCAGTCAGCAGCCGCATCTACTGCTTTCTATGTGCCAGCCTAAAAAGAAAAGGGGGGGGGAGGAAGAATGGGAAAAGCATGGCATCTGCCTTCAAGGAGCTCCCAGTAATCAGAATTCACCTGGCTAGCTGGGGACCTCCGGCAAATCCTTACTCTCCTTGAATGTAAGCTCCCTCTTTAGCAGAATAGAGGAAGTGGATTAAATTACATCTAAAATGATGTCTGAATTCCCTTCCAGATCTAAATGCTGTGACCCTGTGGTACTGAGAATCCACGTTCTGTTCGACCCCTTCCTTCTTCAGCCTCCGGCAACTTTTGTCAGCAAAATGACGAAAAGGACAATAGCAGTTAGACACCAACTTAAGGTTTACAAAGTGCTTTGCATGTTAACTCATTTAATCTTCACCATAATCTTAGCATATAGCTGCTGTTATCCTCATTTTACAGATGAGGAAAGTGAGGCAGATGGTTAAGTGACTTGCCCAGGATCACAGAACTAATAAGTGTCTGGAGCAGGATTCAGACTCAGGTCATCATTCTAATTCCAAAGCTCCTTCAGGTTGAGTTTCACTTGATTGCCTAATATGATATAGCAGTTATTAGTGGGGTGTGAGCTCTAGCAGCCATCCATTACAAAGTGGAGGGAGCAAAGCTGTGACAGCCAGATGAACTTCAGAAAGCTGTCCTGAGGGATTCCAGGCAGAAATTCAGTGGAAGTGAAACAGGAAGAGTGAGCCTGCAAGAACTGGAAGAAGTCTGTCTAAAGATCTCTGCCAATACTCTCTGAAAAGCCAGGCTGTGCTGGCTGGTGGTTCCCGAGTTCCTGTGGCCCCTGCGGCATGGCTGGGTCAGTGCTGACCTGACGCATCTGTCCCTCATTTGTGTTTTCTGCTCCTTGGATCCCACACTTTGCCTAAGCCCTCCTGCGTCATGGAAACCACTTCTTTTCCCTTTTTTTGGTCACCTGGAGGCAGGAATGCTGCGGCATTCTTGAGCAACAGTGGACCAGAAACGAGGAAGAGAGCCTTGGCAGGAGCATGACTGATGCACTTAGTCATCTGCCAGGGGGACGGATGTTTGGGATTCAGGTGTCAGCCCGATTGCTACTGATGTGAACACCACGAACAGAATTGTTTTAAAAAATCATAACTTGGAAAGAAAAGAAGACGATAAAAGGAGATTCTGGTCCAAGTCCACCACCTAGGGTCCATTTCACGGAGTCCTGGGTCTAAGGGGCCCTTTAGAGATCATCCATTCTGCCCTCTGAATTCCATGACCTAGTGCCTCCATCATCCCCAGAAGCACAGAGAGCTTCCCATCTTTCTCTGAACTCTCCAGAGAAGAAAACTCCACAGCTGGTTGGGTGTATTAGAAAGAACACTGAATTGTGTCTGCAGAGACACAGATTCAAGACCCAGCTAGGTCTGCCCCCACTGGCTCGTGGGTAAGCCCTTAACCTCATGGGGTCTGTTTCTGGATTAAGTGGACAATGGGGTGGATTCAACCCTCGCTTCCCTTCTCATCTTTCTGTTCTGTGATTTGTGATCCCTCTTAGTTGATACTGTCGGCCAATGACTTCACCTTCTATTGTTTTACTGCTTTCTGAATGAGGTACAAATGCTCCTGGCAAACAGTGGGCACATGAGACACAGTCAACGGTTCCTAATTTCCTCACTATGATCCAGTGAGAGGAGCAATGGAGGCAGACTCTGGAGACAGGTAGGAGTCCGGGACTCTGTACAGAGTGCCCAGAGGATTTGGACAAGCCAGTCTATCTTTCTCAGCCTCAACTTCCTCATCTGTAAAATGGGGGGGAATGCTGTGTGCACCACTACCAACAGAAGACAGCTGGTGCTTATCAAAGTTTTAGGGTTTACAAAGTGCTTTCTGATTATCTTCTCGTTTGATCTCATGACAACCTTGGGTGGTAGGTGCTATAACTGGGAAAATGAAGGCTCGGAAGCTTCTGTGACTTGCCCAGTCTCCAACAGCTAGGAAATGCCTGAGAGAAACTTGAAACCAGGTCTCCGTGACTCCGGGCCTAACGTTTTATCAACACTGCGCCACCTAGTTGCCTAGCACTACTCACCTCTTAGGACTTTTGGGAGGAACAAGATAGGATAATGATACATTAAGGCATTATGCCAATGGAAAGGTTGTAGGTGGTACATACTTGCCCAGGCCACAAGCTCCCAGCTCTCCCACAAGCTCGTGTAAGGAAGTCATTCACAGCCCAGGGCTTCATATAATCTACAGAGGAACTTGGGTAAGTTCCCCTGAGATAACAGACAGAAGTAACAGCTTTGCAGCTCAGAGCTCCCATAACCTAGAGGCCCACAAAACTGGGCATTGCCCCAAATCCTTAGCTCAAGAGAGTTACCGAGGAAATACAGCCATTGTACTTCTGGGCAAAGGTAAGGCTGTGGCTTCTCTGATGCGGTCACTCCCTTGACGAAGCAAATAGTGACCTACCTTTGCCAGGCCATCCTGAGAGATTCCACTTCTTATCCTTCTACAAAACCTTCACAAGAGAAGGAGCCTCCCTCAAATTTCCTTGAAATCCTAGACCATCCAGTAATACCCCTTCTACCCCAACAGTAGCCATGACATTGCATTATAGACCCCTTCCTCTTGGAAACACTAAACTCAAGGAAAGGGAGAAGATGGGTGCCAAGTATCTGTCTCCACTAGACTTTGGGCACCCACTTTGGGGTCATGCTATTTGGATGGGTGAGAGTCACGGTCACCTGCTGGGTCTCACCACCATCTTCCTATAGTAACCCCTCTCCCACACATACCTTCTTTCAGCTCCTGCTGTAAGAAGAGTAATCAAATCAGCAAGGCTATTGTCTGAGGAAGAGTGTGGTGACCCGCTCCCCTATGGCTCCACTCACCATCTCTGTGACTTCCCAGACCACAAAACTTTTCCCTGGCCACCACTCCTCCATCTATGTTATCTCCCCCTTAGGATGCTTGTGTTTATATTTGAAAGCCAATAATAATAATAATAATAATAATAATAATAATGCCCCTATTTAGCCCTTGATAAATGCTCTGTCTTTTGTCCATTCGTTCATTTATTCATCTTTTCTGCCATTCCAGTGCATGGTCTAAACATCCACCTGAGAACTCTCTTTTCCTTTGCTGTTTTCTCTAACCTTCATCTGCTAGGTAGCTGGGACAAGCTGATGTTCTCACAGGATGGATATTTTATGGAGAGAAGCTGGGGGATGACCTTCAGTCTGATTGCCAGGTGACGCTTTTTCCACAAACCCTGACAATTGATAGGCCTGAACTACAAAGACCAGGGGACATTTCTGTGGGGTAGAGGAAAGATGACCAGATTTGCAGTCAGAGGCCCTGGGTTCTAAACCTGGCTTTGTAATCTACCAATTGTGTGATGTTGGAAAAGTCACTTTGCTCCTCAGGCTCATCTGTGAAGTCATGGGATCTGCCTAATAATGAGTCAGGTCCAACGGGAGTTGTCAACTAGACACTGCCTAGTTAGTGTTTAGGAGTCAGGAAGAGGGCAGGGAGGTGAGGGAAGCCCACTGAAGAAAGTAATTCTCTCCTAAGGATGATGAAGAACAGATAGTCGCCCTTCCAAGATAGCAGGTAAAGACATCCATCACATGTGCAGAGCAAGTCATCAGAGGGTGGCCAATCCAATGGAAACTACACAAGTGACCGTTCCTGATGCCTGGTGGATTTCTAATATGTCTGGAGTATGACTTTGGAGGGACAACAAAAGTCTTCATCACCAAGAACCCTGAAAACTCAGAGAACAAATTAGAGAAATCAAAGAGAATAATAATAAAATTGCAGATATAATGGAGCAAGTGTTTTGATGTCAACAATCCTCTATGGAGAAGGCAGGAATCCAATGCAAACAGCATTTATTAAGCCCGTACTACTTGCAAGGCCCTGGGCATACAAAGGCAAGTCAAAAAGTAGCCCCTGCCTACAAAGAGCTTATGTTCCACTGGGGGAAATATAACAGAGAAATGGCTATGTATGGATGAGATAACAGCAGGAAGGAGGGCTCAGTTACAACCCTGGGATTAGGACCTGCTTTCCCCAGGAGGTACTAGCTCAGAGGTGGGCAACCTGTAGCCTCGAGGCCACGTGTGGCCTCTAGGTCCTCAAGTGCGGCCCTTTGACCGAACCCAAGTTTCACAGAACAAATCCTTTTATTAAGAGGATTTGTTTTGTGAAGTTTGAATTCAGTCAAAGGGCTGCACTTGAGGACCCAGAGGGCCACGCGTGGCCTGGAGGCCGCAGGTTCCCTACCCCCGCTTGCTGAACTTTGAAAACAGAAGGCCTAAATAGCACACTCAACAGTGTTTAAAGAAGACATCTGCATGTGCTCTGCATCCTAAGTAGGCCCCCTTCAGTACAGCCCGTCTTCATCCCAGCCTTCCACAGCCAGACACTCCCTCTCTACTTCACATCATAAGAGGGGAATAGACTAGGGCTGCTTCAAGCCAGAAAGGAAAAAAAAAATACCAGAAGAGAGAAGAAGGAGAGAATGAGAAGGTTTTAAAACTGAAAGTGCCCTTTGTGATGCTTGAACATTTAACCTAGGAGGAAACCGAGGACCAGAGCCGTGACCTCCCTAGCACCACACAGCTAGCCCATGGCAGAGTGCAAACGGGAAGCTACGTCTCGGGGCTCAAGTCAAAGGGTCTTTCTGTAGCACTTACGCACCACCTCTCACAGATCCTGCCCACCAGGCTCTCCCACAGCCCATGGACTGACATAACTCCCACAACCACTTGGCCCAGCTGCCACCTGGCAGCCTGGCCTGTCTCACCTGTCTGGAATGTAGGGTGGAGGGGGAGAAGGGATGAGGGAACCATTGGGACCGCACATTGGCCACCGGCGACCCTTTTCTTTGCACTTGTAAACATGCCCTCAGGCTATTAAAGATGGGGCACACCCAGGCCGGGAAGTAGAAGAGCTCAGTCAGAGCTTGCAGCTAAGTGGGCAGCTCCACTCACTTGGGGAGGGAAAGCTTGGCTGTACACATCTTCTTACTGAGAGAGGGCACAGGCTACGGGAATCTGTGGAATGTCAGGGCTGGGAGGGGCCTGGGAGATCTAGGCCATCCAATGTCTCCATTTCACAGAGGAGGGAACTGAGACCCATAGAGGGGAAAGAACTCACCTAAGGTCACAATAACTCAGAGTTGGGAGAGCAATTCGATCCGTTCAGCATTTATTAAGCATCAGCTCAGTGCAAGGCACTGTACCAGGCACCGGGGATACAATGACAAACATGAAATGAATAGTAGAACTTGAACTCAGTGCTTCTGACGCCAAAATTAGGCATTTTTTCATTGCACCATGCTGCCCTCTTGTGGCTAAGTAGCCCACTCTTCCCGAAATTCTAAAGAAGGACCAAATACCTAACAAGATGACGTTCAAAATGAGAAAGACAGAGAGACTGAGACAAAGAGACAGAGACAAACAGAGACAAACGGGCACACAGTCAGAGACAGAAAGACAGATGAAGAGAGAAGGAGAGGGGAGGGAAAGGGAGACAGAAAGGAAAAGACAGACAAAAACAGAGAGAGAGAGGAAGAGGGAGAGAAAAAGGGGTCAAAGAGAAAGAGAGACATAGAGAGATAGAAGGAGAGAGAGGGAGGGAGAGAAAGAGAAGAAAGAGACAAAGAGACAGACAGAGAGATGGACAGAGAAAGATACAGAGACAGAGAGAAAGGGAGAGAGACAGGAGAAAGAGTCAGAGACAGAGAGAGAACTCAAAGGCAGTGAACGCCGGGAATGGGGAGGGGGCACAGAACAAAAAGGAGAAGTCCTTCCACACTGATAAGGGTTCAACTCACTCAAGTTTCACAGAGGAGGAAACTGAGCTTCAAAGAGGGGGAGGGGCTAGCCTGAGTTGACACAGGTAGAAAATGACTGAGCCAGGATTCAAACTCGCTCAGATGCCTCTTCCCCACCATCCTGAGCTGGCCCCGTCTCAGGCTACCTGACTCTACAGGTTCTTTGGAGAAAACAGCTTCTCCAATAATTGATTAAAAATGGCAGGAACCATCTCCTACAGTCAAGCCTTCATTTGGCTAGTGGGCAGATAAAGGCCCAAAGCAGAAAGTCTTCCCAGGCTTCCCCAGGCAATAGGCGAGAGGAAGGAGGGCAGGAAGTTCTGATGCTCCATCCCAGGGCTCTTTCCACAGTTCCAGGAAATTATTAGACGTTTATTGCCAGCTTTAGAAAGACTGGTAGGCTGTTGGGGTACTCGATTAAATGTCACACTATAAGGACCAAGCCTGGTGCCTGCTGGGGCTTGAAGAATCACAAGAGTTCAGAGGGCAAAGGATCTTAGAGGTCATACCTGACAAAGCATCTCTTTGTATGAGCAGATGCTGAGCAAAGAAAGAAAAATCTCCCTGAAGAACAGTGAATGTAATATGGGTATAACATAGTAAATTCATTATGTTATATTCAACATACCACATTGACTGAGTACAGTATAATGTCCTATAATGTGATATGATGCTAGCCCCTCCCCCTCTATGAAATGATATGATACAATGTTACATGGGACAATGCAATGTAGCACAGTGGAATATGCTATAATGTGATACAACACATGTAGTGAATATAGAAATGCCAGTGAAAAGAAGCCACAAAGAAGGCCAAACTCTGGGTAATGACCCTTCCTGAGCCCCAAGAAGAAGTGAGGAAACACCTCCCTCCTTTCAGAAGAGAAGTGGGAGTCTCTGGGTGTGTAATGCTGCATACCCTCCGACTCCAACAATAATTGGTGCTACTTAACTGTCAGGAAATTACTTCAGTGAAAATGAGGGGTATCAACTAAACTTTTTAAAAAGTTACCCCCTCAACATACTGGACCACATGATCATTCAGCCTTTGCTTTAAGACCTCAAATGAGGGCCGATCTCTGATCTACAGAAGCAGCCTGCTGTGGGGGAGGGGTATTTTGTAGCAAGCCTAAATCTCTCCTCCCCCGCATTGCGATTTCCTCTGAGCTCTGTCGTGGAGAACGAGCTAGAGCAATCTCATTTCTCTTCCTCTTGAGTCTTTCGAATACTAGAAGACGGCTATTTTCCCCACCCCTAAGTCTTCTACTCTCCACTAACTAATGAATGAGCATTATTAAGCAGCTACTCAGCGGGCCAGACACTGTTCTAGGTGCTGGGGGCATACAGGCAAAAGCAGAGCAGCCTGTGCTTTCAGGGAGTTGCCATCCGAATGGGGAAGCAATGCGCGCGCATCTCCAGCTATGCCAAGAGAACATATGGGGCAGATGCAGAGCCATCTTCTAGGGGAGAGGTCAGCGACTGAGGGAACGGCCTCATGCAGAAGGCGGTGCTTGATCTGTGTCAGGAAGGGAACCTGGGAAATCCACAAGCCAGAAGCAAGGAGGGGGCATCTGGTAGCCTTGAAGGTCAGTCTGGCAAAGACTGGAATGCAAGGGATGGGATGTAGAGAGTTGTGTGTGAACAGGATGAAGACCCCGGCTGGTCCCTGGAATGCAGAGGACAGTGATGTAGAAAAGGGAGGTGCGAGGTAGGAGGAGGTCTGGTTTTGAAGAACTTTAAACGTCAAGCAGAGTTAATATTTGTTATTTTACCTTAGAGGTAATGGAGAGCCACTGGAATTTACTGAGTGGGGAGGGGGCAGTTTAGGAGCATGACCAGATTAACCCTTTAGGAAAAGCATTGTGGTAGCTGACCATCAGGGCAGCTAGGTGACACAGCGCATAAAAGCACTGGGCCTGAGGTCAAGAATTCTCATCTTCCTGAGTTCAAATCCGACCTCAGACACTGACTGGTTATGTGACCCTGGGCAAGTCACTTAACCCTGCTTGCCTCGGTTTCCTCACTATAAAATGAACTGGAGAAGGAAATGGCAAACCACTCCAATATCTCTGTCAATCAAGTCCCAAATGGGGTCATGAAGAGTTGGACACGACTGAAAAAATGACAACAGTAAACAAGCAAGCCATGCAAGCCCAGTTCCTTCAACTTGTGTCCAAACACCCGTACACTTGAGTCCCACCGTCATCTTGCCCCAGGTCAGTGGATCTCAAGTATTTTGGCCTCAGGACTGACTGCTTTACACTCTTAGGAATTCTTGAGGGACATCCCCCCAGCTTTTGTTTTAGTGGGTTATGCCTATCAATATTTAGTGTATTGAATTTCATAGAACTTAGCATTATTACGAAAATAGTTTTGACCACATGTACCTCCTGAAATGGTCTGGGGGACCACCAGCAATCCCTAGACCACACTTCGGGAAATGCTGTAGATCATAGGAACATGGGATCAGAAGACCATGGCTCTAGAGCCAGAGGTCTTTTAGCCAAGCTTCATCATTTTACAGATGAGGAAACTGAGATTTAGCAAAGTAGTAAGAGCCCACAGAAAATAAAAGCCTAGATTCAAACTCAGATCTACGACATCTAGTTGAGTGATCTTTCTACCATACCCCTCTCACCATCTTCTCAATGTCCTTCATGAAATGTGGAACTGAAAACGGAACATTTATTCCATCACCCCCAAGTTAGAAAGGTCTTCAAAGGACACAGCCCAGTGCTTAGCTAAGCAACGATTTCCTCTCCATTTTTCCTGATGAGTGATCCTCCATCTTATCCTTGGGACTTTACAATGCCAGGTAGGTCACGACCTCCACTCCTTCATTTGAAAAATAGAGAAAAGTATGTCCTGAGAGCAAAGGGAACTTGCCTGAATTCATTGGGAGAGGTGACAAAAGAGAGTCAAGAGACCAACCCTGCTCTCCTGATTCCTGGTCCAGACCTCTCTCCATGTGTCATGCCCATGCCTCCCTTGACACCCTCTTCCACTTTTTCTTCCTAAATCTCCTTTCATTTTTCCTATGTCTTTGCATGTTTCTCCTGCCTCTCCTGCTATGTTTGCTTTCAAAGCGTTTTTCCTCCCTCTCTTCTATTGCCTCTGGTAGGTTCCTCCTTGCCCCTCAAGCATGCCTTCCTCAGGGTTTCCAGCCTCTCTAAGCTGCTGTCACTAGAGGGCAATAGGATCACATGGACTTGCCCATGACCATTACAGTAGGTCCGGCAGCAGCTGAAGACCTGTGAATGCAACCCCAGAAACAAGCTCACTCTCGCTCAGGAAAGGAACAAAGCCTCTAGACGATGAGTGTCCAATGGGAAGGCCAAGCCCTCCATATTTGTACTACCAGAGTGAAACAAAAGTTCCCCAGGTGTTTCAAAACATGGAAAAGTTCCATGGTACTATTGATCCCTTCCCTCTGTCAATGTTCTCTTGTTCTTTTCACATATTTATGTGTCTGCTTAACTCCAGGACTTCTTGAGACCCGAGGCGAATGGACCAAGTTAGCAACATACCTGTTAGATCAGAGGAGCTAGACATGGAAGGGGCCATAGGGAGGCCAATTCCATGATTTCCAGAGGAAGGAACAGAGGCCCAGAGAGAAGGTGAAAGTTTCTCAAGTCACCCAGGTAAGAAGCAGCAGATCTTGGGTTCAAACCCAGGACCTCTGATTCCAAACCCTTCAATCTTTCCATCATGTCCTACTGCCGATCAGTAAAAGCTGGGCTATCTTTGGAGAGTAATAATATACCGTTTCTTACTCTTATCTTTATAGGGCTTACAGGAGCTGATTAGGACACTCTGAACAGTTGATTTACCTCCAGACCAACTGACGAGATTACATTTTTTTTCATTTTTAGGCAATTGGGATTAAGTGACTTGCCCAGGGTCACACAGCTAGTAAGTGTCAAGTGTTTGGTCTGAGGCCTGATTTGAACTCAGGTTCCTCCTGACTTCAGGGCCAGTGCTCTATCCACTGAGCCACCTAGCTGCCCCGAGATTACATTAAGGGCACATAATAGACACTGGCAATAGACACTGGCTTAAACGAAAGCCAAAGAAAGATTTTTCATTTTGTTACCCCTTTAAGACTGTGAAGTTAACCTTGATCAAGTTGAAAGAGCCAGCTATTGTCTAACAAAGGATGGGCCACATCTCTGCAGACTTTTAAATAAGACAGGACGCACTTCCTAAAGGGAAAGACAATGGAGAGCTGTAACCCTAATAACAGAAGAAAAAAAGGTCAGCTATGGATTCAAGAGAGAATGAGCTCTGATGGTCAGGAGTTGAGCTGCAGTGAGGGCCGAGCCCAAGGAGCCCAGCTGAGTGACTTGCCTAGCAGAGATACTGTGTATATTGGAAAGTAGTATGAGGATACAATGAGAAGAACATTGAGACTTTGCAGTGACGGATGCATGAGTTGCCTTGGCCGTGTGTGTTCCATGTGTATGTAACTCAATGCTGGTGTATTCTAAGGATCTATCTACTCTTCCCACTGATACTACAGGTATTTGTGGGAGACTGTGCCCCTAGTTTATAGGGAGGATGATCTGTAGCTGCTGTTCTGACTAAGCCATCTCAGTACATGCTTTTGCTTTGGACTAATTCTAGTTGTGTCTACTGACAAACTATTAAAGGTAAGTACACTGGTGGGGGTTCTTGAGCTATAATTTCTGGTGTGTGGTCCCACAAAGTACCTTGAACCCAAAGTATTAGTCCTCAAAGAACCAACATAAAATCCACGAGTGTCAAGATGTGGAAGAAGCCTAGAAGGGGCTGCTCTGTGTGTGTGTGCATGTGTGTATGTGTGTGTGTGTGTGTGTGTGTGTGTGTTTAGCAAATTTTACCAAGCAAAAGAGTTATATATCATTTTGTTTGACTTTCTCTTGACACTCTGGTTTTCCAAGGGTGATAAACATAGTTAACAGTCCCCAGTCCAGGGTTTCCCCTGTATATCCTTTTCTCCTTACTGACTCTCTGACTTTGCTGGGAATGGAAACAACTCCCACTTCTACTATTTCTGTCTTGGCTGCAACCCCGGTAGAGTGGAGAATAAAAGGAATTTTATTGGCTCCCTGCTGGGCTTATTAAAATATAAGTCCTTCCAATGATATTCCACCTTGGAGCTCATCATGGAAGAGGGTTAGAAACTGGATTAGCCAAGATACCCAAAGTCTTATAGATAGGTAGAAGACCAAGCAGATAGCATGGTCTAACAGAGAAGGTTGGACTTGGTATTCTTCAAATACTGCCTCAGACATAGCCTGATATAGATCAAGTCAACTAACCTGGCTGAGTATCAGTTATCTTCACCTTTAAAATGAGAGTGATAACAGCACCTCCCTCAAATAATTGTTGTGTAATTAAATGAGACAATATGTCTGAAGTGCTTTGCAAACCTTAAAGATCTGCCACAGAAACATGAGCTATTGGTATTATCATGTAATTATGAGCTGTAGGGTTTATAAGCAAGATTCTGTCAGCTGGTGAAGAGTATGAAATGTCAATGTTACTTGTTTTAGTGAGTTGTTTTTAAAGAGAGATGGCAGTCAGATAGGTCAGGAATGCACTTCATTCCTAGCCACTGAGATAGAGTACAAGAGGTTGAGGGAAAGGAGAGCAGACTTCTCATAGCCTTGTATGAAGCGATACTCCTCCTTGATCGGGACAATTTTATTCATTGAAAGGAGACAGAAACAAAGAAAATTGTGTGGAAAACACTGAAAAAGCAGCACCACAGAAAAGACATTCATTCAAGGCAAAAATGACGAAGTATTTGCTTTCACAGCATCGAATTTAGATACCACTGTCATAAGGAATTGGATGATAACTTAGAAATGCTAGTAACCAGAACGATTTTTTTCTTTACTATGGGACAATTGTATATTGACTACTTGTGGTTTGGCTGACAGAAACGGGGTGGTGGTGGTTTCTCACCATAAACTAGAGGGGAGACATTACACACAAGAGATCCTGCCTTGGAACAGTAGAGTTGGTCACAGCCAGACCTCCAAGTAAAACTGAGATTTCTTAGAGCTGGGTCACAGAAAGATCTCAGAGTGTGCATAGCCGTCTTCTGGTTCTAAAAGCTGATTAGAGGGGAAAGATTTGCTGGTCAGAAGACTTGATTAGAGGAAAAGAAAAGCTTTGATCCTTGGAAGAAAAAGTGTTCTACTTGGAAGAGATGGCTGTAGAAAAGAGGGTAGACTTTGTTTCTTTCCTTTCCCTGCAGCCTGAGAGGTAAGAACTCCCCAGAGGCTAACTGAGAGAGCAGGCATGGGAAGAGTTTTGCAGATCACAGGATGGAGTCATAGAATGTGGGCTCAAATGCTGAGTTAGATAATTGCTACCTCTGTGACCTCAAGAAAGTCATTTAGCCATGGCCTTCCATGTTCTTATCTTTAAAATGAGAAGGTTGGCCTAGTAGCCTCTGAATGCCCTTCCAGCTCTTGATCGGATCACTTTCGCTGAAGGAACATTAAAGGTGTCAGACCTTAGAAAAAAGGCTTTGCAGATCCTAGGCCTTGGGTCTGCCAAATGTTCTTAATGCTGCTCCAGGAGGCCAGAGGAAGAGAAGCCATCAGAGAAGCGCCCCTGACCAGCAGGAAACAGGACAAAGAGCTTCTGCCAACCAGTGAACCAGAGCATGTGTCTGAAGGAGATGAAGCTTCTCAAGGACCACAGTCCAACACTGAGTTTCCCCTGGCATTTACAGTTACCACTCTTGGGATTCCTTGCTTTAGTTCTGTCATACCTACTATTCCCTCCTCTCCCTCTCCTCATGGATACCAAGGGGCATTGGTGGAATGATGTATCCTGAGTATTTTGGTTAGAATGTTATATCGTTGTTGCCTTACCTATAGAGACCACCCTGGGTGATTTGTTAAGCAGGAAGCACCCCAATAGGGGCTTGGGGTCTACAGTTGTGGGTAGTTGGAGTGAATTATGCTCCCCCTTCTCTGCTCTGTTCCACAAACACGAGTTTCTTCAAAGAAACTGAGAGAGTAAGTTATAGCAACACAGTCACTGCCCCGCCTGACCCCCCACACGCACACGCAGACACACAGGGAACTCACTGCCCAAGTTAGTAAGGCCTGGGTGAATGAGTTAGCCTGAAGAGAGAAAAGAAGCATAGGGAAGCTAGGATGGCCAAGCAGGGGGCTTTAGCTCCTTTGCAAGCAGAACAGCAGCAAATTCTACCACTGGTCTCTATGGGATGTCTAAGAAATCCTCAAGGGTTTGCATGACACCACCTTAGGGGGTGGAATGAATGGATCAAGGGAGACTGCCCTAGCTGCCAACACACTTGGAAGGTTGGTGGCTCAAAGACAGGGGCAAGGGTGGAAGGAGGGAAGCAGGACACAGAGGGAAGCAAGGAGAAAAGTAGGGATGGAACAGGGAATGAGGAAGGGTAGGATGCAGGGATGGAAGGTTGGAGTGCATGGAAGGGCATAGGAGAAGAAGCCAGGAATAAATAAAAGGAGGGACAGAGACAAGAATGAAGTCAAAGAAGAGATTGGAAAGGAGGAAGGGGTTGGGGGTGAGGCACAGAGCTCAGTGCCCCTCACTTACTGCCCCTATCAGAGGCTGCTGTGTGCCAGACTGGGTTGGGGAGAGAATTATGGGAACCGTCCACCACAAGGCACTGGGTGACTGGATTTCTTCAGGAAGGATGAATGAATTAGGTCTTTCATCTCCTAGAGAACTTAATGCTGCCAGGGCCACCCTCCTCCTCAGTGTCAGGCCTTACACATGCACCAACCCGTCAAAAGCATGCTAAATTCCTCTCCTCACACTTTACTTAGAACGGGCCGGTAGGCCAAAGCAATGATGTCATAACAAGCTTCCTCTAGCTGGCAGCCCAGTTCCAAGAGGTAGATAGCTGTTGGTGCAGTCAGTCAAGCACTGGACTCGGAGTCAAGAAGACAGAAGTTCTGATCTTGCCTCAGACACTTAATAGTTGTGTGACCTTGGGCATGCCACGTAACCTCTGCTTGATGATTTCCTCAACTGTAAAATGGGGATAAAACAGCACCTACCCCCAGGGTTGTTGTGATGATCACATGAGATGAATCCATAAAGCTTGGCACAGTAGGTGCTACAGAAATGCTCTCATCACCATCATCACCATCACCATCACCACCATCATCATCAACCCCACCATCATCACCACCATCATCATCACCGTTACCACCATCATCATCACCACCATCATCACCACCATCATCACCATCACCACCATCATCACCATCACCATCATCACCACCATCATCACCACCATCATCATCACCGTTACCACCATCATCATTACCACCATCATCACCACCATCATCACCATCACCATCATCATCACCATCATCACCATCATCACCACCATCATCATCACCACCATCATCATCACCATCATCATCACCACCATCATCACCATCACCATCATCATCACCATCATCGGCATCATCGGCATCATCGGCATCATCATCATCACCACCATCATCACCACCACCATCATCACCATCACCATCATCATCGGCATCATCGGCATCATCATTACTACTACCATCATCAATAATAATAGAAGCTCACTGCCACAGATGTCTCAGGTGCCCCTTCATGGACCCCATCTCCAGCCTGCATCATTTACCTGAAGTCCCCGCCCTCTTTACTCCTGGTCCATTACATTTGTGGATTTCTCAATTTGAAGCTCTCCACACGGGGATCTCCCACTGGGTGATGGGAGGATTCAGAGGGGATTATTCCTCTCCCTTGGGAGAGGTCCTGGGAGTGTGGAATCCCACACTCCCCCCTGCTGTCCTTGTCCTACAAGCCTCCCAGGTTCCAGCTCCCTTCCCGGGGCCAGGCCCCCCCTCAAGGAGGAGGATCCAAAGGCGGGCAGTGCCATGGGAACCAGCTGGCAGGGTTTCCTTCATAGTCAGGGATTTCCTTCATCTGCATCCCTGAGCAGATGGCACAGCAACGAGCTATCACGAGGCAATGTGCTCAGAGTGCTAATACACCAGAGGAAAGGAAATCAGTGACGAACATTTTAGGAATTGGTGCTGGAAGGGGTCTGCAGCATCGGCATCTTTCCCGTAGAAGAACAAGGCTCTGAGACTCTCCCCAAATGACACCCATGTTAAGGGGCAAAGCCAGACAAGTAGGTCTGGTGGAAGGAGTTTGGTGCAGTAGAGAACCTCTGGGATCAGAGTCACATGACCTGGCTTCAAATTTCCACTCTGACACCTACTGTAAAACCTCGATGTAAAACCTTGGCCAAGCCCCTTCCCCTTTTGAGCCTCAGTTTCCTCACTGCTATCCTTCTGGTCTCTAAGGTCCCTTCCATGTCTAAAACTATGACCCTAAGGCTCTAGTGAGTCACGTTTTGCCCTGGAAAGAGCCCTGGACCTGGAGGCAAAGGCCCTGGGTTTCAATCTTGGCTTGCAAACATGTATCCATGGGACCTTGGGGAAGTGACAGCATCTCTTCAGGGTAGAGTTTCCTCTTTTATAACACAAAGGGTTTGAACTAGACAATCTTCCAGGGCCTTTGCATCCCATTCTCTTTCCATGAAATCAACTTTTGGCTTATTGCCTCTCTCAGGGGTTCAATTTGCCCCCGAGCCAGCCTCGTCTCCTAACGTTGGGACAATGGTGCAATTGCCTTCTCTGTCATCCTTCCCCCAAAGAAACAAGGTGCTCATACTTTAAAGAGTGAACAGGAGCTTTCCTGAACTTACTGCAAAGAAAATCCAAAGCGGGAAAGGAGAAGGAAGAGAGGAAACAAGTTATTATTATTATTGTTATTATTATTATCTGGTGCCTACTATGCTGTAGGCAAGGAAATGGCCAGCCATTCCAGTATTTTTGCCTAGAAAGCCCCAAATGGGGTCACGGAGAGTCAGACACGACTGAAAACACTGAACAACATGAGCTAGGCCCCGGGTTAAGTGCTTTCCAAATATCATTTCATTTGAGCTTCACAATGATGCTGGGAAGTGGGTGCTATTATTATTGTAAATGTTTTACAATTAAGAAAATGGAAACAAGCAGAGGTTAAGTGTCTTGTCTACAGAATCACACAGGTAATCAGTGTCTGAGGCCAAATTTGAACTCAGGTCTTCCTGATTGGGTGGCACAGTGGATATAGGTAGTACAGTGGATAGAGTGCCAGGCCTGGGTTCAGGAAGACTCATCTCCCCGAGTTCAAATCCGGCTTCAGACACTTACTAGCTGTGTGAGCCTGGATAAGTCACTTAATCCTGTTTGCCTCAGTTTCCTCATCTGTCAAATAAGCTGCAGAAGGAAATGGCAAACCACTCCAATACCTTTGTCAAGAAACCCCCAAATGGGATCATGGAGAGTCAGACACAACTGAAATGACTGAGCAATTTCCTGACTACAGGGGCAACAGAAGGCTGGTAGAGGCCTCATCTGAAACTTCCAGTAAATGTCTCTGGTCAAGTCAAATACACCAATAGTTAGATGGTCAGGGAAGAAAACAAAGAAAACAAGATTGCTGACCCCAGCAACTTCCAAAAAGACCACTGAGGAAACTTACATTTGAGGGGATTGTGCTCCTCAGGCCTTCAATCTCACTGCTTTCACACTCTAAGCTTGATGGTGATGATGATGATGATGATGAAGATGGTGAGGATGATAAACATGTATGTGGTGCTTTAAGGTTTTCAAAGCATTTTACACATAATATCTCTTTGGATATCCCAACCACCTTGTGAGGTAGGTGCTATTTTTAATCCCCAATTTACAGATGAGGACATGAAGGCTAAGGTTAAGCGATGTGCCTAGAGTCCTACAACTAGTGAGCTTCTGGAGCAAGATTCAAACCCAGGTCTTCCACTCTAGCATTGTATGAAAAATGTATATGTGTGTGTCTCAAAACAGAGAGAAGCAGCTTGGTGCAGATATTAAGGGTGGCCTCCTGTCCTCTGTGTTCCCATGGGAAACACTCAGTATCCAATCTGGGTCCCACGGATTATGATGAGAGGAAGGAGGACAAAGGGAGAGCAAGCCAGCATTAAAGAGCTGGGATGCAATCAGTGAAACAATGACTTTTTCACTTGTTCTCCTCACTTCCAATCTCTTCCCAGTCTAGTTCATCCTCTGGACAGCTACCTAAGCAGTGAAAGCACAGGACTGCCCATGTCATTCTCCATCCACTTTAGTGTACCGTGCTTCCTCTTGGTAAGCTGGTATAAAGGAAAGAGTCAGAAGTCAGAGGTCGTAGGCCCAAATGCTGCCTCTGATGCTTCCTGCCAATGTTCCTTTGGGACAATCAAGTCACTTCCCTGGGCCTTACCTTCCTTGGCTAGAAAAGGTTCCTTCTAAGTCTGGATCTGAGAACTGATTCCATTCCGGTTCACATTTAAAGCCCTTCATAATCTGAATCCAAACTGCCTCTCCAGGATTAGTTCACATTGTAACCCACCACACACTCTACACTGGACAAACTGGACCACTTGCTATTCCCTAGTCTGAGAATTCCATTTCCCACCTCTATGACTTTGCACAGGCTGTCTTGAATATTCCTCCTCATCTCTGTCTGATTACAATCCTCAGTTTCCTTTAAGGCTTAACTCAGGTGCCACCTCCCAACTTTCCCTCTTTCCTGAATTGTTGGACATCTTCTCCCTCCTAAAATTATCTCACTTTTACTTACCTATGCAAATGTTGTATCCCCACCCTCAGTGGAGTGAAAGCTCCTTAAAGGCATCCATCAGTTTTGCTGTAATCTTTGCCACCTCAGGGGCTAGCAGGACTTTATGCATGGTAGGTATTAATACATGCTTGTAGAACAAATAAATAAACTACTCTAGAGAGTGGCTGGCATTTGGATGAAATAGAAAAAAGGAAAAATGCCCTTCTCCATGTCTGAGGGAAAACTCTTTAAAAATGTTTTAAAAATAATATTTCTAATTCTTTCCCAAGAGCCTTTGGCCAATGCCTTGTCATTATGAAGAAGTGCAGCTTTAGTAAGGTAAAAGAAATTCATCCCTAAATTGGCCAAAGGGTTTTGTCCCTATCGACTTCCCAAAGGCTGCCCCCTCTGGCTTAGACAGACTGTTACTAAGTAGAGCCCATTGTGAGGAAATCACAACCTCTTGGAAAGTTGAAGACTTTCTTGTTCATGGAGAACTAGTGCTGAGAAAGCTTTTATATGGGAGACCTAGGGCCAAAGAAACTACAGGAGAAAAGATTATTTCAGAAACATAGATATTCTGGCCTGGAAAAGCATTTTGAGTTGTAAATGCACTCTCCCAAAATGGATATACTGAGTTGATCTTCTCCTGTGAGCTGTCCCCTGAGAAAGGGAGCATAGGTCCTCTGCTGGAAGTTAAAGAGAATTGCAAGAGAAGCTATAGGAGGCAATACAGGAACTCACAAAGAAAGACCATGTCTGCAGCAGGTACTAGGGACTGCACAGCTGAAGGCAGAGCAATAGAAGATTGTAAAAGGCATGTGGCCTGGGACAGTAAATGCTCACTGTGAGAGCACAAGCTCTTTTGCACTTAGCACAACATCTAGCATATGGTAGATGACTGATAAATGCTAGTTGACTGAATGATTGGCTCTTCACTATCTACTGGGAAATAATGAAAGCTGAAGGATGGTAGTGCAGATCCATAGTAGGGATCAAGAATAGGGAACAAATGCCCTGAGGCAAAACAAAAAGTTTTCTGAGGGCAGTTAAAAGAAAAGGGTGCAAGAAAACACAGTGCTGTGGGAAGCCACACAATGGACCACCCATGGAAGGTGAGAGGCCCATTGAGGGCATTACTTTGTCACTCAGACCACATAGGAAACTGAAAATGTTCTCCTCGGGTGGTGGGGAGTGGTTTCTGGGCTCTGATGAGATCTACCAACCAGTTTCCCCTAGTTGATAAACCACCTCATGATTTGAACCTTCAAGCTCATTGGTTTTGACTGGTGGGCATGAATAAGACAGAGAAAGAGAAATTTCATTAAGTTTATTTGGGCCCTTTGTGCCAGGATGAAAACTGACATTGAACAATAGGTGATTGTATGTTATCCTACCTAATTTAGAAAGTCTTCAAGGACTTTTCCTTTGTTCTTTGACAGGCTTGGTGTAGAGTTCTCCGAACAGTAAAAAGGGTCACAAAATGTACTGGCTGAGCAGGAGCTGAATGAGCTCAGTGGAGGCTGGACATTAGGGGCATGGCCTATCAAAAGATGGACAAGGGAGATGAAGATGGATGTAACACCAGAAACAAAAGGCAGCAATAAAAGGGGCAGAGTTAACTACCACTTCCGTGTCTGAAGCCAGAAATGGGAATCAACCGGCAAAGAACAAGGTTAGATTCTAGGGCTATGGGAGCATCCGAGACTGGAACGATCCTTAGAGATGGTTTCATCCAATGCCTTCATTTTACAGAAAAGGAAATTGAGGCATAGGTATGCTGGGAATCACTCCATTGGCCCAGAATTCATAGGCCAGTTTTTGTCATTAGTAGTCATGCCCAAGTTTCATTGTAAGTGCTTTTTTACCCAGAAAGCAATGGTTCTGGAGCACATCATCCTCTTTCTCTGTCCTGATTCATCTGACCACCAAACAGCTGAAAAGCTATTAAAATCCAATCTGCTGAAATAAAGTGCAGGGTGCCGAGAAGGGAAACATTGGGAGGCATAACGAGTTCTTATTTTTTATTACACATTTAGTTATTTTCATAGCACACATTAAATCAGGCATTAATGGTTTCTAACTTTTTTTACTTAAAAAAAAATCCCCATTTTAAAGAGAGGTTCTTGGAATGTCTGGGGAGACACTGAGCAAAGTAGAGCTTAGACCAAATGGGGATATTAGGCCAAAGTCGGGGTATCTAAAGTCACAGTCATGACCGATGATTGTAGAATACTAGCCACAGTGGGCCCCAGGTGCTAAAAACACAGGCGCACCACACACCCTGCCAGGGAAGCCTCCTAAATGGTGCCATGGGGAGATCAATGGAGGTAGGGACAAGGAACCCACGACTGGTAGCACCTTGCCTTTCTACAATTATCTTTTATCATTCCCTTCTAGATTCTTCACTCTAGTCAAACTCAGTCATCCTGCATTCCCTGAATAAGCACAGATGCAGGGGTCATGCTGCCTTACTCACAATTTTCCTATGTGCCAAGAATATCTTCCCTCCTTCTTTTTACCTGCCTAATTCTCTCTGTCCTTGAAAAACCAGGTCCAATGCTCCCTCCTGCAGGAAGCTTCCTTGGGCCTTCTGCTTGGGAATAACAATGCTCCCTCTAACAGCACAGAGTGCCAACTCTGCGGCTCTCTAAAGAATATCATGGTATGTTGTGTATTATAGCTAAGACAGATGGAAGCATTCTTTTATTGACTGTGAGCTCCAAAAAAGCAGGGAACACATCAAACCTAACCTCTGAATTTCCTTCAGTACAAGTCCACAAACAGAAGGGGCTTAATAAATGCTGATTCTTTGACTGATGATGGCCTCTTTCAGCTTTAACACTCACAGATTCCCTTACCCTCACTTTCTATAGGCTCATTTGTTCTTCCTGCTTGTATCCCCAGTGCTTGGCACACAGTAGGTGTTTAATAAACACTTGTTTACAAATTGATGGTGAATTATTAGGGAGCACAGTACCGTGGAAAGAATACTGGCTCAAGAATCATACATTGTTGAGTTGTTTCAGTCATGTCCAACTCTCTGTGACCCCATTTGGGGTTTTCTTGGCAGAGATGCTTGAATGGTTTGTTATGTCCTTCTCCAGCTCATTTTACAGATAAGGAACTGGGGTAAATAGGGTTAAGTGACTTGCCCAGGGTCACACAGCTAGTGAGTGTCTGCAGCCACATTTGAACTTGGGAAGATGAGTCTTTCTGACTTCTGTCTAAGCACTGTATCCACCGTGCCACTTAGCTGCCCTACTAGAATGAGAAGAGCGAGGTTCAAAATGCTGTCTTTGGCACATTCTACCTGTGTGACCTTGGACAAATCTTAACCTCTCTTGGTCTCAGTTTCTTTATCTGTAAAATAAAGTGGTTGAGATATGTGACTTCTACAGTCCCTTCAGCCTCCAGATCTAGGATTCTATGCCCCAGAAGAGTTAAAGAGAGCTCACAGTTCATGGAATCTAGGGCTCTGCTACCCTTCTCTTCCACTCAGCGTCAGCTTGGGGTTCATGTGTATGGATAGTTTGCAAACCCGTAAAACCAACATAACAAGGAAACCAAAGACAAAATGGCGCCATATGCACCAAAACATAGCAAAGAAATGGAAACCAAGCAGATGACCACCAAATGGAGAATGCCTGAAAACATCAGGGTGCATGACTGCAACACAATGTTACTGAGCCAGAAGAAACAATAGATATGAACAATTTAGAACATTATGGGAAGACATGTGAACTGATACAGAGTGAGTGGAAGAACCTGGAAAATAATATACACAATAATTGTAATTATGTAAATGGAAAAAACAAAAATACCAAACTGAATGGTGAGTAACTATGATGTCTGAGTTCAGCCTAGAGAAAAGAAAATGCTCATCTTTTCATTCTTCAAAGAAACGGAGGACCACAAAAATGGAATGTTGCGTATGCTATTAGATACCAATTAAGTGATGGTGGCTTTTTACTGAACTGCTTTTTTTTCTTTTCTTTTTAAATCTTTATGAGATGGGATGGCTCTCTAGGTAGGGAAAGGAGAAGGGAATAGACATGAATATGATATGAAAACAAAAGGTATCAATTTAAAAAATTTTTTAAAGCAGTGTGGTCCATTGTAAGGAAGGCCTAATATTATTTCTGGTTTTGGACCATTTTGACTAATTGTTAGCAGGGAGGGAAATGGAGGGCAGGAAGCACAGACATTTGTAAAGATAGCACAATGTAATCAGATCCTTCCTGGATTTAGGTGTGAGAAAACCTTGCTTCACACTCTGCCTGTGATTCTTGCTCTTTATATAACTGGGCAATCATTTTTCCCTCCTAAATTCTCCTAAATTTCCCTCCATCTAAAATGGTCCATAGGATTATCTCTTCAGAGCTGGTAAAGAACACAGGCTAACTGGGCCAGCTGACTCATTTAAACTTAAAGGGTTATGGGCTTTCAGGCACTCTTTGGAGAAGCAAAGAAAGGAGTTGGTAGGACGGGTTTTATCATACACCCAAATGCAATCCAAAACATGAGACGCTTGGTCATCAAATATATAAGTACCAATGATAAGTATTGGTACAAAGAACAACATGAAAATTGTTGCAACTTATGTGCCAATACTAGTTGCATAAAATGATAAGCTAAAGAAATTATATGAATAATTTGACAAGACTCTTCAAATTAAACCAAAGTTCACTCTGATATTTGGTGCAATCATTCAGGAAGAAGGTATGAGAGAGGCCAAAGACTTGGTGATTGCACAGAACTCTCAAGCCTTTATGTCAGAAAACCTTTCTCACAGAAATGAATTAGTGGGTGCTGAACATGGCAAGTACCAAATATCATCAGAAAGAAAATATAGTTGATGTTAACAGATGAGAAGGAGGAGGAGGAGGAGGAGGAGGAGAAGGAGAAGAAGCAGAAGCAGAAGAAGGAGAAGCAGAAGAAGGAGAAGGAGAAGGAGGAGAAGAAGAAGAAGAAGAAGAAGAAGAAGAAGAAGAATAGGAGAAGGAGGAAAAGGAGTAGAAGAAAGAGAAGAAGAAGAAGAAGAAGAAGAAGAAGAAGAAGAAGAAGAAGGAGGAGGAGGAGGAGGAGGAGGAAGAGGAGGAGGAGGAGGAGGAGGAGGAGGAGAAGAAGAAGGAGAAGGAGAAGGAGAAGGAGAAGGAGAAGAAGAAGAAGAAGGAGAAGGAGGAGGAGGAGGAGGAGAAACAAGAGGAGGAGAAGTAAGAGAAGAAAAAGAAGGAAGAAAAGGAGCAGGAGGAGAAGAAATAATGGGGGGGGGAAGGACGATACTTGTAATTTCATTCAAGGAAACTCCCTCTATCAATACAAGTTTGCAACTTAAAATCTTGGAGTTGTCTAAAACAATGAGTGGTTAAGTGACTTATTCACCAACACACAATAGTGTATGTCAGCAGTAGGACTTGAACTCAGGTCATCCCGGCTCCAAAGCAAACTCTTTATCTGCTATTCTATGCTGCCTCTCTAAAGAAAAAGATATCACTTATAATGGAAACAACTTTACCATGAAAAATTTAATGAGTAATTAAAACTTTTTAAATAATATGAAATGGACAACAGAAATTACATTGATGCAGGTTATAATTTATCCAGAAATTTATGCAATGTAAATTAATTACCAACCAAAGAGCTCAAAAGAGCCACAACACATCCTAGTTTGCAAACAAATGACTTATTTTCTAAATGGGGGGGGGGACAGCAAAAAGAAACACTGGTTCCGACTCATTTGTCCAATCTTCCAAAGAAGGGTGATGGGCACTTATGAGCAACTTGATCTCAGAAAAAAGTGTTCAGGGGAGGAGGCAGCAGAACTTGTTTAAAGAAAGCTGTGTAAGATATGCCCCCAAGCCAAGTCGGCAATCAGTTAGAGGCATTCAAGGATGCAAATAGAAGGAGGCCTACAAACAGAAAGAAAAGGGAAATTATTTACAAAAAAACATTATAACAAAAATATTCCACCAAGTGCCATGGAATCACCACCCTTGGACTCTGACATTGCAGTCCCAGATGCACTCATACATAAAATGAAAATGATACTAAAGAAAGGAAAGACAGAAAGGGCAGCTAGGTTGGCTCCAGAGTAGACAGGAGAGACACATACTAGAGGTGACATAATTGTGATGGCATTATTGTACTGATACACAAGGGATCAGGAGGGGAAGATACCAAAGGCATGGGGGAAAACCCATCAGACCTTATTAATATTGAAAAAAGTGACCAATGAACATGAATAACTACTGACCTATATGCCAACTCTCCCACCTATATAAAAATTGTGTAAGAGCCAGCTACATGCAAACCAAGGATGCCCACAATGATAGAATTATTCAAGAAAAAATAGGCTTTCCCAAACAATATTCACTAAAAGACCATGTCTTTACCATCTCACAATTAAATGAAAGATGTACAGACTGCAGTCCATTCAATATTTGTTGACTATAAAAAATTTGATTCTTGAACAAAGGGCAATCTTACGGGTGCTTTTTCAACAAGACGTTTCCCATTCATCTATTGATCAAAATCATTCACTATTCCTTCAAAAATGTGACAACAGAAATCATGTTATTTATTGAACCACTGATAATACACATCAAACAAAGAATTAAACAGGGAACTACATGCCCCTCATTTGCTACTTTGGTGGAAAAGATGCAGCATCCAAGAGAAGGCGGGATTCCATCCCAGTGGATGGGACGATGGTCCACATGCTCCTATTTGTTCATGCTAATGTGCTAATTGCATCAAGCCCCAGTACACTGCAGAGGCTCCTGGAAGAGATCTGTAACCACTCAAATGGTTTTTGCCTGTCCATCCACTGCAGAAAGAACAAATAGATAAACAATGTCTGTTGCCCAGATTTCAACATGTGCTTAGATGGAAAGCGGACAGAGTTTGTCCATTAGTGTGTATGTTTGGAACAGACAGATGGGCATTGAGTTGAAGAGGAGGAGGGGAATGGATTGTCTGGCTTTCAGAAAATTGCAAAATTCATTCCCTGGCCTCAAGCTTCCCAGGAAAACCAAGTTCCATCTTTTCCAATACTAACATTCAAGTGGTGATGCCCTATGGCACAGAGACATGGAAAGCACTAATCTCTGAAGAATTAAAAATGATTTTCATACCAAGGGTGATGGAGACATGCTGGAGGGAGGGGGCAGGCTGCAGCTGAGAACCAATGAGAGAAAAGAAAAGGTGGAAAAGCTGCCACCAGGGAATCAGAGGAGAGGACAAGGAGATGGGATGATCATATGGCAATGATGAGAATGGCCAGTGTTTTCCACTCCTATACTCAGGATGTTGGAAGAAAGTGAGGCAGGCCTCCAGCACATTGGGGGGGGGGGGATCCCCAGTGACAAAGATGGATGAGAGCCACACTGGATGGATGGCCAAGCATGGGTGAGGTATGTTCTGCATCACTAGGCTAGACTGAAATGATGAGATCCCAAATCCATGAGTAATTTTGAGAGTTTTAAAAGAAAATGCCAAGTCAGCCTGGGTGGATAGTTCCTTTCCAGAAGTCTTCGTCTCTTGGGCCAAATGCAAGCCATCCACATCCCATTTCCCACCTGCATACCTTTGCACAAGATGTCTTCCTTTACCAGAATGCTTTCTCTCTTGGCCTTTGTGTCTGGGATCCCGGCTTTTTTCAAGGCTCGGCTAGTCAGTGCTTTTCTTATTCCCTCTAGCCTTAGTGCTCCCCGCCCCCCTCCATATTACTTTGTATTTACTCGTTGGTACATGTGTACTTTCTTCACAGTAGAACAGAAGCTCCCTGAAGGCAAAAACTGCTTAATTTGTGTTTCTGTGTCCCCAGTTCCTGGAACTCGATAAAAGCTTGTTGTGTTGAATTGAGCTGCACTCAAAGTCTAGTCTTACCATGGCCTAGAGGCTCAGACAGTCCTGCCAGGCCTTCCTTTTCTTGGTTCCTCTCCAGGGTCCTTGGTCCTTTGGGGTCTGTCTCCTCCACCAGAAGAAGACCCTCCCACCTCACCTGCTCCATCCCAGGACAGGGGTCCCCTCATTAGTCCTACAGCCAGTATGGATCGGGGACTGATAGGGAAGCCAAGCCAAGCTCCAGAGGCATCAGATCAGAGCCCAGTCCGCTGTCCTGAGCTGCCCATTGGAATGAGCCACAGCAAAGCTGAGCCAAGCTCCAGAGGCATCAGAGCTGGATGCAGTCAGCTGTCCTGAACTGCCCATTGGAGTGAGCCACAGAGAAGCCAAGCCAAGCTCCAGAGACATGAGAACAGGGCCTATGCAGCAGTCCTGGACTTTCCATTGGCTATCTGGGGCTGATGACAGATGGTCCACTATGAGTCTGGGAAAGAGGAGTTAGAGTTACAGATGCCAGACCAGTGGAGTCAACCTGGCAAAAGGCTTTGACAACCCATCCTTCATAGTGTCTAGTGTCTCAGTGGTAAGTGCGTGACTGCTGAGGGCCTGCAGAAAGGACAGGCCTCACTCCCTAGCCTTCTCCATACAACCCCCACCCCCAGTGGAGCACAAGGAGTACCAGGATTGAGCTAACGCAAAGGCAAACAAATGATATGGGTAATGAGATCTTGTGTTTCACACAGCAGGGTTGGCATCCCCAGGCGAAGCTCAGGGTTTACAATAAGATGGCACC
The DNA here is from genome assembly GCF_003287225.1 of Phascolarctos cinereus. NCBI lineage: Eukaryota > Metazoa > Chordata > Mammalia > Diprotodontia > Phascolarctidae > Phascolarctos > Phascolarctos cinereus. Next base: position 4,704,018 of record NW_027556402.1, on the reverse strand, counting down.
TTTCTCTAACACTTACACATTTACTAAGTGATTTCCCCCTAGAATCCCCAGAAGACAAATTCTGGAAGAATGAGGAGGCAATTAAGGCCAAGCTGCTACGGTCTGATGCTAGCTCCCTCATGTTCACCGCTAAGAGCACATGTAGGGGGGCTGTTTTCACCCAGGGACCCCTTGAAAACTCTCCGGGACAGAAGTCCCTGGAGGCATGCAGACCCCTCAAAATTAAGGAGACTGGAAATTCCCTCACTCCCGCTATAGGCAAGATGGCTTCCCTCTGAGAGATGCCCCTCCCTGCTACCACCCCCTCAACGATGGGTTGTTCAGTCATCTGTGACTCCTCATTATCTCATTTGGGGTTTTCTTAGCAAAGATACTGGAGTAGACAGCCATTTCCTTCTCCAGCTCATTTTACAGATGAGGAAACTGAGGCAAATAGCATTAAGTGAGTTGCCCAGGATCATATAGCTAGTCAGTGTCTGAGGCTGGATTTAAACTCAGGTCTTGCTGCCTTCTGGCCTGGTGCTCTAGTCACTTTGCCACCTAGCTGCCCTCAGTGATACAGAGGTCAAACACACTGACGGTCTGAGGAGGAGGAGGAGGAGTTCAGCCCCATCCCCACCCCAAAACCCTAGCTTTGGCCTGCCTAAGAGAGACCTGCCAGTGAGAGAAGTCCACTGCATTAATTCCTCACAGTGGCATGGAAAGGGTAGAGCATTTAGAATCAAGAGGAGGAGATTTGAATTTCTGAGTCTCAGTTTCCACATCTGCGAAATGGGGCCAGTAATGTTCACACATACCCACCTTCCTTCATGGTGGTTTTCAAGATGAGTGCTTTGCAAACTTCAAAGTGCTCTGTAGGCCTATAGTCAGTTAATAAGAATTCATTAAGCACCTACTGTGTGCCTGCCACTGTGCTAAGCACTGCAGTTTTAAAGAAAGGCAAGACAGCCCTTTCCCTCGTGGAGCTCACAGTCTAAGGGGGCACACAACGAGCAAACAATATGTATAAAGAGGCTCTAATCAGGATAATTAGAGCTAATTAAAAGAGGGAAGGCACTAGCAGTAAAGGGGATTTGTAAGGTTTTCCTGCAGAAGGTAAGATTTTAGCTGCCTTTTGAGGAAGCCACCAGGGAATCCAGGCGCAGAAGTGAAGGGGGAGGGCCCTTCAGGCATGGGGACAGCCAGAGAAGGTGTCGGGAGGTGGGAGATGGATTGTCTTGTGGGAGGAACAGAAGGAGGCCAGTGTCACTAGACCAGAGTACGTGGGGCAGGGTGGAGGAAGGAAGGGATGAGAAGACTGTGAAGGAGAAGAGAAGGTAGGTAGCTCAGTGGCTACAGCACTGGCCTCAGACATTCACTAGCCGAGTGACCCTGGGCAAGTCACTTAACTTCAGTTTGTTTCAGTTTCCTCGACTGTAAAATGGGGTAATAATAGCACCTACCTCCCAAGGTTGTTGTGAGGATCAACCGAGGCGACATTTGTAAAGTGTTTCGTGCAATGCCTGGCACAATGCCTGTTGTATATGCTCTGGACAGTTAGGTGGCACCATAGTGCACAGAGCGCTGGGCTTGGAATCAGGAAGACTCATCTTCCTGAGTGGCTTCAGACACTTACTAGTTGGCTCCCTGGGAAGTCATTTCACCCTCTTTGTCTCAGTTTCCTCACCAGTAAAATGAGCTGGAGGAGAAAATGGCAAACCACTCCAGCATTTCTGCCAAGAAAATCCCAAATGGGGTCATGAAGAGTCCTATGAGAGTGGAAAAAAAAAAGGACTGAGCAATTATAATTATTATTATTATTATTATTATTATTATTATGACATTTTAAAGGGATTTAAAAACCAAACAAAGGGTTTTATCCTTAATCCCGGAGGTGATAGGAAATCACTAGAATTTATCGGATGGGGTTGGGATGGGGGTGGGGCGGGTGGAGTGACATATATATAGCATTATTCTTCTGGACTACCATCATTCTGGACTCTAGCTGAGTCTCACTAGCATAAAATGGAGGAAGTCATGGCTGCATGGGACTTTGTGTGAGAACAATATTGATCTTTTAGCGGACTCTGCATTGACTTCAAAAGAAGTCAACAGTATGCTACGACAGTCAAAAAAGGCAAATGCAATGTGAGGCTAGATAAAGAGAGGCGTGGCACCCAAGACCCTGCGGTGATCATCTCACTGTACTGCCCTGGTTAGACCTCATCTTGGAGCATCATCTCAAGATGGGGATCCACAGTCTAGGAAAGACGTCAATAAGCTGGATGGAGAGAGCGTGGCATGGAGAGAAACGCAAGATGCTGCCCTCAGAAGACTGTTGGAAGGGATGAGGCAGTCAGCCTGGAGAAAAGCAGACTGGCTACAAGCATCTGAAGGGTTCTCTTGTGATTAGAACTGATCTGCTTGTCCCCAGAAGACTGAACTAAGATTAGGGGATAAAAAGTCGGAGAGAGGCAGATTTGGGTTAAATATAAGGGGAAATGTACTAACAATTTGTTCTTGTTCAGTGGTGCTTAACTCTGTGTTACCTCTTATGGGGTTTTCCTGGCAAAGATACTGGAATGGTTTACCATTTCCTTCTTCAGCTCATTTTACAGATGAGGAACTGGGGCAAATAAAATTGAATGACTTGTCCAAGGTCACTCAGCTAGTAAGTGTCTGAGGCTGGATTTGAACTCAGGTCTTTCTGACTCCAGGACCAGCACTCTATTCACTGAGTTATCTAGCTACCTCAATTAGTAACAATTAGTACTGTCCAAAAATGGGAACGGGCTGCTTCTAGAGCTAGTGGGTTCTCCATTTTTGGAAGTCTTCCGTCAGAGGCTGGTTGACCACTTGTCAGGGATTTTCTCCAGGACGGGATAGACTAGACTTTGAGGTGCTTCCCCAATCTAAGGTTCTTCCATTCTGAGGTTATCAGGACTTCCCCCTAGCTTTCATGCCCAGGCCAACTTGATGAAAATCTGCCTTGTTCCCAGAGGACATATTATCCTTGTGTATTTATTCATTCACACGCTCATATGGAGCTTAAACAGAGGAAGGGAAAGCATGGCTGGCTGACAAAACTCCAGAAACCAGACGCAGGCCCCTCTCGGGCCCGACCTCACCCCATCATTTGCTTTTCTTTTTGAAATTTGTAAATTGGAGATAAGTCCCAGACTCCACCCTCACCCCTCCTTGCCTGGTCCCCCTCCCCCAACTCCTCCACCTTTCCCAGGAGCTGGCCCTTCTCAGGCTGGACGTGACAGGCAGCGGCTGATTGAGCCAGATGAGGCCCGGCCAGAAGTGGGAAGAGGCCTGCTCACTGATCTGCAGCCTGGCCTCGTGCCAGGGAGGGCGGGGCTCCCAGCTGTCTCTGCACTGCCTCACAGACATTGGCAGCTTTTTCCAGCTGGGCTCTACAGAAGCAGCAAGCAAACTTGCCAAGCAAACTCAGAGCTGCTCTTCAGCATAGATCTATGGTCTCCGTGAGGTGGGTACTCCCTCCAAAGGTGCTGATTGCCACGCATCTCATCCCATGTGACTTGTCTAAGACCTCACTTAAATAGTGAGGCTGGCGGGCACACAGGCAGCCTTCCTCCAGGCCACGGGCTCTAGACCTGTAGCAGATGAACCTCCACACCCATCAGGCACCGCCACCTTTATCTGTGAGGATCGTTAGCCTGATCTCTCCTGAGGGGTGTGGATCTCATTGAGGGGAGCTGGAAGGCTTGTGATGCTTGATAGAAGGTACCCAGTGGAATGTGAAGGGAGAGGCACTTGAAGGTCCCCCTGTCTAAAGGATCACAGATCTGGAGCTGGAACGGGTTTTAGAAGTCATCTAGTCTAACCCCTCCCTTTACAGTTGAGGAAACTGAGGCCCAAAGAAGAGTGTCCACTTAAGTGACCAGCCCAAGATCCCATCGGTGGTGAGGGACAAAGCCATCCAGTGTTCTCTGCCCCACGGTCCCATGCGGTCCCCCTGATCACCCCTGCCGGCACTTCTGGACAGCCTCCATCTTCCTCTTAGGCTTTGCTCAGGACTGAGGGTCACCCCAATGGAGAATGGGACTGATGGCTGGCCAGGCAGGCCTTCATGGTCTCCCAAAAGGAAACGGACAGCCCTGCTCTGCTCCCCGTCTGCCCCTCCCCTGCTGCCCTTTTGGCACACTCACAGGCTTCTTCTTTCTAAGTTACAGAAGCTCACTTCCTTCAGCCTTTCCTGGATGGGCCCATTTCTGAGCCCTTCTCTAGCCTGGTTGCTCTCCAGGTGCTCTGCTCCAAGCATTGCGTCAGAGGCTCGATCCTTCCCTGCTGCTTTCTAGACCTATTATGGTTGAACTTGAAGTTGGCCTTGGAGACTACCTGCTCTTTCTCAATGGGAAATCAGCCTAAGGTCCTCCTAGGTGGGCTGGGACCCTCCCACAGGCCCTGACATGTTTGAGGGGGGCCTAGCCAACTTCTTTCCATCTTACCTGAAGCTCTGGAGGCAAAGGGGGGGGGGGAAGGCTCAATAAGGAAATATGACCTTTCCAAGCAAGTGCTGTGGAAAATGTTGCCCTTGGAAGAACAGAGTCGGCTTGATTGGGAAATAATTCCTTTGGCCAAGGATGAGAAAATCAAATGATGCCTTTGCCAGGGAGCATGAAATCTCCATGCTATTTAGCCAAACAAAAATACTGCCCAAATATTCCCACTCTTTTCTGGAGTGCTTCACCTTTCTCCAAATCTCCTTCCTCCCAACAAGCCTGCAAGAGGGAAACAGGATCCACATTTTACAGGTGGGGAAACTGAGGCACAAAGTTACATGAAGCTGCTTGCCCAAAGCCACATTGCTTGTAGCTAGCAGATGCAGGATATAGAGCCAGGGTTTCTGCCTGTGAGTCCAGGATTCCTGCTATCACAATATCAGCATGAGGAATGTTCACTCATTCCTAGAGGCTTTTCAACCATGCGCTTTGTCCATGTGTGTCCTCATGGTCCAGCTGAGGTCATGCTGAGGGTCAGGGATGCCCAAGGACACTATTCTTGGAGGGATCTAGCACAGACACAAAGTAGTCTGGGAACTTACAGCATACAGCCCAGAGGCAATACTCAGGGGTCAGAACACTGGGGGAAGGAGGAAGGAGGAAGTCAGAGGCCTCAGGCACATCGAAGGTAACCCCTTTTTTGGGGACTTCTTGACCTGGTTGCTTAGTGAGCTTCATTCAAGTGGGAGAGCCCAGGTAACCCAACAAGAAAGAGCTAGAGGTGGCCTATGCACTGTACTAGAGGGACTTGGAAAATCTCCTTCTGCCCTCTGGGCATCTCCAGAATGAAGAGGCAGAATCTCTGAGGTGCTGCGCACCTCAAATATGTTTGTCAAGAGAGATTGCCTCTCCTAGATCAAATGACATATATTTGTAAAGCCCTTCGCAGACCTTAAAACACTATATTAATTCTAGGCAGAGACTAGTATTACTATTATTGCGGTTATTGTTATTTATCACGTTATTTTTATTAGTCTTGGGAGGGACGTGAAAATAAAACCAAATCGTAACCAAAACAACTACTTTAAGTAGTAACTGTGTTCAAGGCACTGTGCTGCGTGCTAGGGATACAAAACAAACTGGGGAAACAAGTCCTGCCTTCAGGGAGCTTACGTTCCAACCACGAGCCATTTGTGCCTTAACTTTATTTGAAAGCAGGGTCCTCATGACCTCAAGATCCATCCCTTCTCTCCCTTTCCTTCCCACGGACTCTCCTGGTTCAGGCCACCACCACTTCCTGCTTGGATTAATGCAAAAACCCCTAAATGGGCTCTCTGCCTCAGGTTTTTTTCTCCCTCTAATCTGTCCTGAACATATAGCCAGATTCTTCTCCCCTTAATATTCCTTTCATCATGCTACTTTCCTACCTAAAACCTTGAATGACTTCCCATGGTCCCCAGAGTCCATTCTAGTCTCCTTGGAGTGGGATTTGAGAATTTTTACAATGGGGTCACAGCCCACCTTTCCAAATCTACTTTCCAATTTGAACTCTTTGCTGGTCTACTGACTATTGCAAGCCCATGCTTTATGTCTTCCCAGATCTGTACTTTTGTCCAGTTTGTTCTGCCTTTTCAAATGGCCTCCCCACTTCTCTTCACCTATGAGAGTTCTACCTAATCTTTGGTCTATCCGGATTATAGCCTCAACCAGATGGCTTTCTGTGAAGACCTTAGCTCTAAGGAAGCCCTTCTTTAGGGCTCTCTTTGCACTTGTCTTTATCACTTAGATACCGTAACTTATTTGCAGTTATCTTTTTTTATATTCCCAACTAGATTGTAAGCTCCTTGAAGGCAGAGACCACAAACTTTCCTAACATAGTTCTTTGCACATAGTGAGTATTCAATAAATGTTTGTGGATTGAACTGACGTAGTGGTATGCCCAAAAATAATAAGAGAGAGGGAGGGAGGAAGAGAGACAGAGACAGAGATACAGAGAATGAGAGAGACAGAGACTCAGAGACAGAGAAACAGAGACAGAGACAAAGAGAACAATGTAATTTCTCCCTTTATCCCCTGGGAAAAAGAAAGAAACTCAAGGCAGAACAAGACAGACTCCATTGGAAGGCTCACCAACTCGGAAAATGGGAAGGTATACACAAGAAAATGTCTGGTGACAAATATTTGAGCCAATGAGTTCCTTCAAGGCTGTTATTATTTTGCCTCTCCCCTAAAAACATTTTGTTTAAGATAGTCACTGGGCTGTGAGCCAGAGGATCTGGGCTCAAGTCTTGGCTCTGATATTTGCTGCTTGTGTGACCTTAAACAAGTCACTTTATTGGCCTGTTTTCTCCTTGTTCGATTAAAGGGATTCTGAGGTGCCTTCAGCTCTAGACCAATGTTGATGTGGGAGAAGAGAGGCAGGCCATGGGAATGCTCCTTTGGAACCTCCAGGCCAGGAATAAACTGGGAAGGGAGGCAGAATCCTGTTGGAAGTGACCTGGGCACATCCAGAGAGTACCATCTGACACTGACTGGTCGGTTACTTCTGGAACCTTCATTTTAAGGCAAGTGCCCAGGCCAGCCACCTTTGTACTTTGCTTCCTCTCCAGGCCCTGCTCCCGACTCTCCCAACTTCTTCATCATCATTTTGCAGGATCCTTCTCAGCCAGAAAGATCCATACTCCCCTGCAGCTCCTTCCTCTGATTGGTCAGTTCCTGCTGGAAGCTCCATTTTAAAGAAAGTGCCCAGGCCAGACATGTTACACACCATCATTATGCTCAAGGCTCCGCCATTGATTTTCTGAACACTTTTCTCCATCATGAACCCACGAGGGTATTTCCTTTCTCCCTTCACCTCCCTCTCGCTTGCCCCACCAGCTTTCCAGTTTCCTTTTCAGAGTTGCCCCCCACACTAGAATGTAAGCTCCAGGAGCTGAGGAATTGTTGTATTTCCAGCACTTAATGAGTACTTGGAACCTACTAAGATTTACAAAATGCACGTTGATTTGATGGACTTGGAATCAGGTAGGCCTGAGTTCAAATCCTTCCTCAGACCCTGAGAAAGTCACTAATGTATCTCAGCGTCAATTTCCTCATCTGTAAAATGAGAAAAAGAAGCATCTACCTCACGGAGCTGTTGTGAGGATCAAATGAGATTGTGTCTACAGAGAGCTTCGCAAACCTTGAAGCACCACGGCGGTGCGAGCTATTACTATTTGTCAGCGTTTCTACCCAAGTGACGGGGGAAGAGCTCTGGCCTACCACCAGACTGTCAGAGCACAATTCTCAGCTTCATTTTGAGTTGATTCATGGAAAAAGTGATGCTTTTGGAGTCAGAGGTCAAGGGTTCTAATCCCGGCTCTGCTGTATGACATTTACAAGCTAATTCCCAGATCTTGTTTGGTCCCTTTCTCTGAAGGATGAGGTGGGAGGACTCAGTGATTTCTAAGGTCTCCACTAGAAATCCTATTTATTTATAGGCATGCTGTGAAAATCACCTGGCTTCTTTTAAAGTGGCTGCTTCAGCTACTAGGAGGCCATGGTTTCCATCAACTTCTAAAGCAGTTTTCCTCATGGCTTTGCTTTGGAAACCTAGCCCCAAACTCTGCCCACACCACAATTGTGTCTTTTTCTCTGCTCCCATGATGTAGGTAGCAGTGCCAAGCTAGCTGTACATCTGCTCCCCAACCCCTCTGTCTGTCTCTCTCTTGCTTTCTCTCTCTCTGTGTCTCTCTCCGTCACTCTGTCTCTGCTCCTGTCTCTATCTCTGTCTCTGCCCATGTGTCTCTCTCTGTCTCTCTTGCTTTCTCTTGCTTTGTGTCTCTCTTGCTTTCTCTCTGTCACTCTGTCTCTGCTCCTGTCTCTGTCTCTGCCTCTGTCCCCCTGTCTCTGAGTCTCTCGCTTTCTCTATCTTTGTATTGCTCTTGCTTTCTCTGTGTCTTTCTCTGTCATTCTGTCTCGACTTCTGCCTCTGTATCCACCTCTGTCCCTCTGTCTATCTCTCAGTAGCTGAAGCATCATGCCATAGGCGTGGTTGACTCCCCTCGGCTCTGGCTTTCCTCTGCCACTCCCTCTTTCTCCAGCAGCCCTGGCCAGGGAGCTAGATTGCTCCAAATTGCTTTCCTGCATGCTTGATCCAGGTCACAATTTCATCAACCATGCATTAGGGCACATTAGCGTTCCCACAGCCCCTCTAGCATCTGGCATCGGTCCTTTTCTTTCATCTCAGCCAATCTCATGTGCAACGTGGCACCTCGGAATTGTTTTAACTTGTATTTTTCTGCTGATTAGAGACTTATGGCATTTTGTTCATATGGCTACTGACAGCTTGGATTTTTCCCACTGAAAACTGCCTTCACATCCTCTGATCATTTATCAATTGGGAAATGGATCTTATTCTTGTAAATTTGACTCAGTTCGCTATTTAGAAATGAGACCTTCATCAGGGAAACATTCTGCAAAGATTATTTTTTCCCAGTGAGAATATTGAGTTTTGATAGGCTTCTTTCAACAGTAACATCTTTCCAGGTGACTCAGTGAAGGTCATCACAATGCCTAAAGGGCAGGGCCTGTAATCAGGAAGACTTGCGTTCAAATCCAGCCCCAGATCTTTGTTGGCTGTGTGACTGAGGTCATTGAATATCTGCCTGCCTCATTTTCTCCAACTGTAAAATGAGGTAACCACAGCACCTACCTTGCAGGTTTGTCGTGAGGACCAAATGAGATCATATCGGTAAGCACTTAGCCTCATGCCTGACACATAGCAGACATTTAAGTGATGCTTGTTTCCTTCCACTTCCCTTCTGAGTACCGAGATAATGTGGAGTTCTCACAATTTTGGGGTTCTAAAACGCGTGATTCGATCTCCTGCCCACTGAAGCAGGGGTCAGTAAACATCCTGGTCTGGGAAGTGGACCAAGAAGAGTAGAGGCCCAAGAGCTGAGCTCAGCCGCTTCAGGTACGTGCGTGAGCTTCCCTGACATCATGTGAAAATGGGGTCATCAGGTAGTGTCTATAAAACATATTTGGAACCTCCAAATGCCATACGTATGGCAGCTACAGTGGGTCAAAACTATTTATTAACCTCCTGCTACGAAGACATAATTAAAATCTTTTTTCAATTCTCTAGAAATACTAAAAAGTTCTCTTTGTCCAGCCTAAAATCCCATCTAGAGTCTTCGCTTAGGAAAGAGAGAAGAAGAAAGGCTAGAGCCTGCCTCTGAAATGGAGTAAGAGTGATAACAGAAGATATCTCCTCTCTAGACGGCTTTATTACCTTCCCCATCACCTGGACAGCTTGGTGTCGTGACTCACCTGGGGATGGCATCTTCTCTTTTGAAATTGAAAAGTTGAGATTTTGATCACAGGAAGGAACTCTTAAGAGGAAGGGGTCCAGGAAGGAACCAAGTGGTGACTGCTTCTGGAATATTAACCCCAAATGCATTTTAGCATATTGTAATCATTTCCCTGATCCAGATTCCTATAAATGTCTTCTGAAATTTTCTTGGAACAGTCATGTCGGGAGTCATGAGGGACTCTGACAATTTGGCAGTTCTTTCCAAACTAGAAATTGTTTGGACGTTGATTAAGGTTGTATTCAATAAAATTGTTACTGGCAAATGTGGGATTAAATCACGGAAAACTATCAATATTAACATTTTTTCTTCAATGCTGCTATGTGCCTAGCATTGTGCCAAACACAAGAAATACAAAAACACAGGCCTTGCTCGAAAGGAGCCTACATTCTAAAGGGGAAGACAACATGCAAATAATCACATGTTACCTTTCTTTAATGAGCATTAGTCATTATATTGTGCCTGGCATGCAATACAATAAAACATAATATAATACTGAATACAATACTATGTGCAGAATTATCTTATGTATCACATTGAATCGTGTACCTTATTACGCTGCACAGTATTGTGCTGAGTTGTCACATTGTGCCTGCCATGCCTTCTCTCCTCATCTCCCCACCAGCTGAAATTTGTCTGTTTCTTTCAAGACTAGCTCAGGGACTGTCCTGTCCATGAAGCCTCCCCTGAAGCATCCAGCTGACGATGGTCTCTCTCTCCTCACATTTTCCTCGAGTATGTTGTCTGGATCACTTCTCTGTCTCCTCACACCCTACCTTGCATTGTGTGTATGGCTTTGCATGGATATCTTGAATATCCCTCCCCTTATTGGACCATCAGGTCCCCCAGGGCCAGGTTTATGTTGCTGTTGTATCCCAGGCTCTTGCAGTTGCATAGGGCTTGACATATAGTAGGTGCTAAGTGAATTAAGAATGAATGAATGAGATGGAGGGCACCAGCTTTGTTTACTCTACCTGTCTGCACATGAGCATGGATGAGGCAGGAACGGAGATTCAGTGGGGCCGAATGGGCAATGTTGAATGCCAAGATTCTGAGGAACAATGGTTTTGGCCCTGTGCTCTTAGATCACTGTCTATTTACCAAGTAGAATCTCCCCTGGGAAGACACCATCTAGTGATATAAGGAATGGGGTTGCTTAGGGAGACTAGACCATGGTGACTTGGCAATATGAATTGCCATTCCAGGGGAACACAATACAACACGCTACTTGTACCAGGCTGGTCTTACTTTTGTTTCTATTCTTTAAAATTGAACATTGGCAAAATTCAGCTGATTCCCTCTGGCAACGTTACCTTCCAGTGTGAATGTGAACCTGAAGCTATGCCTGGAATGCACCCACCTTCTCACCCCTCTCTATTTCTTGGATCATTACCTGTCTCTTTAAAGCTCAACTCAGTTGTCTCCTTCTTCAGGAAGCCTTCAAAGATTCCAGCCTTAAGCCTTTAATTCTCCTCATTTTAGAGCTGAGGAAACTGAGTCCCAAAGAGAAGAAGGTAGTAGGTAGAAGATCTCTGATATGAACTGTACCTCTGGACTGTCCTGCCTTCTTATCTCTCCCCACCCTCCCCAGAACAGTGAACCATGCAATATTTGGTGCTAAAGTTTTCAAAGTGTTTTACACAGACTATCTGATTAGATCTCATCACATTTATTTGCATTCCCAGACTTAGGACATGCCTGGAACATAGGAAGTGCTTAATAAATGTTGACTGATTGGCAGATTCTCACAACAATCCTGTGCTGTTGTTATCCCCATTTTACAGATTAAAAAGGTGAGGCTCAGAGAGGTGAAGTGACTTGCTCAAGGATACATAGGTAGCAAATGTCAGAAGATAGATTCCATCTCAGGGCTCTTATGTCTGTTTCACTGAATGCCTATTTTCCCCCTAAAGGATTATACTCAATTTTGCTGAGAATGTTTTTTTCTTGGTTGTAATCCTAGTTCCTTTGTCTTCCAGAATATTATATTACAAGCCCTCTGCTTTTTTTTTTTTATCATGGTAGCTGTGGAATCTTGTGTTCTCCTGACTACAGCTCCACAGTATTTGAATTCTTTCATTCTCACTACTTTCCAAATTTTTTCCTTGACATAGGAGTTCTGGATTTTGGCTATAATATTCCTGGGAGTTTTCATTTTGGGATCTCTTAGTAGATTCTTTCCATTTCTAATTTGCCCTCTGGTTCTAAGCTATCTGGGCAGTTTTCCTTTATAATTTCTTAAAATTTTATGATTCTAGGTTCCTTTTGTGATCATGGCTTTCAGGTAGTCCAATAATTCTTAAATTATCTCTCTTCAATCTATTTTCCAGCTCATTTTTTTTTTCTGATGAGATAGGTCACTTTTTTCTATTTTTTTCAGTCTTTTGACTTTGTTTTATTGTTTCTTAATGTTTCATAGAGTCATTAGCTTCCACTTGTCCAATTCTAATTTTTAAGGTGTTGTGTTCTTCAGTGACATTTTGTACTTCTTTTACCATTTGACCATTTCTGATTTTTAAGGGGTTATTTTCTTCAGTCTTTTTTGTACCTCTTTTGCCAAACTCTTCTTTTTCCATAATTTTCCTGAATTGCTCTCATTTCTTTCCCCAAATTTTCCTTTACTACTGTTATTTGAATTTTTGTTAAAAAAAAAAGTTTGCTCTATTTTTAATCTCTTTCTTTAGCTCTTCTGGGAATTCTTGTTGGACTGGTATCCAACCTGCGTTTTTCTTTGAGGCTTTGCTTACATGCATTTTCAAATCATTATCTTCTTCTGAGTTTTTGTCTTCAGCATCCTTGTCACCAGAGCAGCTTTTTATGGTCCAGTTCCTTTCTGTTATTGTTTATTAATTTTTCCAGCCTATTCCTTGACTTTGGACTTTATATTACAGTTGGGCTCTTCTTACCTCTAGGGGAAATGACTAGCTTGAGTTTCTGTCTTTTAAGTCCCACTACTGTAAGGTTTGGTGTTTCCAATGCAGTATGATCTGGAGAGAGGTCGATTCACTGCCTTCTTGATCTGTTCCCTGGTCCTTACATAAGTAGGGACCTTGCTCCCTCACAACCATAACCACTCTTGTTTTCCCTGGAACTGTAACCCCGAACTGGGCAATGGGCAATAGAGCTTCAAAAGGGTACCCAATCGTGTGCCCAGTGCTAGAATAGAGGGTCCCTGGGACCACTTTCTGCCCAGGTGTTCAGTCCCCTTACTATTTCTGGGCACTAGGCTGCTCCCAGCCAGCGCTGCCACAGCCATAGCCCAGTATTGCCCCCACCCATATAGCTTCTGCTTTGCTGCACTCCTGGCCAGCCCCAATCCCAGCGTCCAAAGCGCCTTTGTTTTCTGAAGCTGCTCTGTGTTGGAAAAATGTTCACTATGACTTTTTCTTGACTTTCCCATTTATAATTCATTTTGGCACATTTACTGTGGTCATTATAAAAGAAGTTTTGGGGGAGCTCTGGCAGTTGTGATCTCTTATTCCTCCATCTTGACTCCACTTCCAGCTTATCTCTGAGAGCAGTGCTCTATCCACTACACCACACTGCTTTTTGAAAAGAGATCCTATTCCTTCCAGCTGCCCAGGCTATGGGTATTAGTTACAGGGATTGGGCTGTCTGGCCCTCCTTCAAGATAAGAGCCGCTAACATTTATACAAAGCTTTAAGTTTTGCAAAGAGCTTTACAGATATTAAATTCAGACGTACAAATACTCATTTAATATTTGACATGAATGAAGTTGAAAGCTTTAAGTTTTCCATCCTTTTAATTCCCCCCAGCCAGCTGTTTGAGGGTGGAGGGGGAGAATGAGGAGAGATGAAAAGATGAACTGAGATCCCACAGCTGTTGTTCTAATTAAATCAAGACGCCCATGAGTATGGATTTCAGACCTGAATTGAGGCAGCTGGGACTGGCATAGAGAGCTAATTAAAATGACCACATGAACTCAGAGGGGGCTAGAAGCGTGCTTCTTCTCTGGGCTTCTTCTCAAGCTTCCTCCCCTATCGTAAGGGAGGCTTGCAAAAGAAACACAAAATGGAACAAAGGGCTACGGTTAGAGGGGCTCTTTGTATATGGGATCTGACACTTGTAATACCATCGGGCACGAGGAATCACCCTACCCATGCTGATCCTCACCCACTCTGCAAGGTTCAGTCTTAGAGAGTCGCCTGGTGTGCCGAGAGGCCAAGGGGCTTGCCCAGGGTTTCAGCTATTGGGTCGGTCAGAGGCAGGACTAGAATACAGATGTCCCTGACTCAGCCTCTTCCCCCAAAATATTTCCTACTAGTGGGCACCCTTTGTCACCTACAATGACATGCCCCATTACCACAGGGGTCCGCAGCAATGACTGAACACCTGTGACTGGACTTTGCTACCAGGTTGGACGATCAGTCCCTCGACCAACAAGCATTTATGAAGCAGCTGCTCTGTGCCAAGCACTGGGGACACAAAGAAAGGCTAACAAGCCTCACTCCTTGTCTGTGGAGGAAACCATGGGGAAAGAGCTAGGTGCAGGTAAGATGAGCAGTGAGGGAGCAAAGCAGAGGCATTGCTGTCTCGAGCCGGGGGTGAAGCTCAGCTCTGCCGCTCACTCCTTGTGGGACCTTGCTTCTGCACTGGGTCTCTGCAGCGGTGTGGTGGTGAACTGCCTGTGCCAGTCCCCTGATTCCCAGCATTATCACCCATTGCGGATCTGGCAGGAAATGAGACTGCTCAGGGTTTCTGTAGGCTGCAATGAATGGAACTGGCTCTTATTGCCTAGTCCAGATGGACGTGGCATCATGGGAATGCTCTGGTGATTCAGAGCAACCTGATTGTTTTTAAAAACAAGACTAAGGTTTCTCATGAAAATCCGAAGCAATGTCAGCCAGGAAAATCCTAGCCCCAGGGATGCCCTGACTTTGCAGCTGAGAGCAAGTAATTCAGGGGGCAAATGTGCACCTGCATTGAGGGTTGCATGATGCTCAGGATGGATCCTAGCCCTAGAGCCAGAAGGGATCTTGGAGGTCATGCTCCCTTCAGTGTACAAAAAAGGAAACTGAGGCCCAGGGAGGTCAAGTGACTTGCCCAAGATCATAGAATCCTAGCTTAATACCTGGAAGAGATCTCATAAAGTCATAGAGTCCAACATTTTAGAGAAGAGGAAATGGAAGACAAGGAAGTTAAGGGACTTGCCAAGGTCACACAGGTAGTAAGCATCAGAGGCAGGATTTGAACCCAAGATCTTTGACTCCATAACCAGTGATCCTCACGTTTCCAGCAGTTCCAAATCTACTATCCAAGACCAGGGGAGCCAGAACCTTGGCCATAGATCTTGGGTTCTTCACATTTTTATGTCATAGACCCCTTTGGCACTTTGGTAAAGGGAAGGAAGGAAGGAAGGAAGGAAGGAAGGAAGGAAGGAAGGAAGGAAGGAAGGAAGGAAGGAAGGAAGGAAGGAAGGAAGGAAGGAAGGAAGGAAGGAAGGAAGGAAGGAAGGAAGGGGAAGGAAGGAGGGAAGGAAGGAAGGAGGGAAGGAAGGAAGGAAGGAAGGAGGGAAGGAAGGAGGGAAGGAAGGAGGGAAGGAAGGAAGGAAGGAAGGAGGGAAGGAAGGAGGGAAGGAAGGAGGGAAGGAGGGAAGGAAGGAGGGAAGGAAGGAGGGAAGGAAGGAGGGAAGGAGGGAAGGAAGGAGGGAAGGAAGGAAGGAAGGAGGGAAGGAAGGAAGGAAGGAGGGAAGGAAGGAGGGAAGGAAGGAGGGAAGGAGGGAAGGAAGGAGGGAGGGAAGGAAGGAGGGAGGGAAGGAAGGAGGGAAGGAAGGAAGGAAGGAGGGAGGGAAGGAAGGAGGGATGGAAGGAAGGAAGGAAGGAGGGAGGGAAGGAAGGAGGGAAGGAAGGAAGGAGGGAGGGAGGGAAGGAAGGAGGGAAGGAAGGAAGGAAGGAGGGAAGGAAGGAAGGAGGGACGGAAGGAGGGAGGGAAGGAGGGACGGAAGGAGGGATGGAAGGAAGGAAGGAAGGAAGGAGGGAAGGAAGGAGGGAAGGAAGGAAGGAGGGAAGGAAGGAAGGAAGGAGGGAAGGAAGGAAGGAGGGACGGAAGGAAGGAGGGAGGGAAGGAGGGACGGAGGGAGGGAAGGAGGGAGGGAAGGAAGGAAGGAAGGAAGGAAGGAAGGAAGGAAGGAAGGAAGGAAGGAAGGAGGGAAGGAAGGAAGGAAGGAAGGAGGGAAGGAAGGAAGGAGGGAAGGATCAAGAACTCCTCAATCTTACAGATGGGCCCTGCCTGGCACTTTGAAGGAAGCATTCATACACAAGCTTGCACATATATGCAGGTAAACACAATCTTCCAATGACAGGTATGCTCTGGAAGCCCGCAGGCTATCAGAAGCGGAAGTGTTCTCACTGAACTTGCCCCTGACTCACACCTGCTGTCACACCCGTTGGGACCATAAGACACCAATCACTTCAGGAAGCAACATCACACCCTTGTTCTCTCTGTCTCTCTGTCTCTCGTCTGAAATGCACCCAAACATACTTGGACACTTGAGCAAACATACGCACACACATTGTTTCCAATGTTGCCCTATGGGCCAGCTATGCTGTGGTGTCTTCTCTGAAACTGGGGCTCCTCCTGCTCTTCACCCCAATTCTATGAACAAGCCAGACTCCCCAAAGTGATCAGCCTTACTGATCTGCTTCCTCCTTAAGCTCTGGGCAAATCATGGATTCAGAGGTGACCTGGATCCCATGACTCAAAATTGAGATGGCTTCATCCTGGGGCTTGTGGACAAGCTAGGAGTGAGGGGGTAAGTCAAAGACACCTCTGGGTCAGATCACCAGAGAGGCCTTTGCTCAGTTAAGAAAAATGAAAGAGCTGTGGGTTTTCCCAGAGCTCCCAAGAGGATTCCTGAATATGCGTGTGAGGAGATGACTTGGAGGCTAATGGATTGATCTCACAGTCGTTTAGAATGGTTCCTTAAGCTATTTTCAGAAAATGGAAAACGTGACTGAAGGCCAGCTTCAAGGGGGCTGACAGAATCAGCTCTGCTGGGGAGGCTGGGGCATGACTTCAAATACGTGAAAATGTCCCACGTTGGGAGAGTTCTGTGTGCCAGCTGCTGGAGGGGAAGGGTTTCCCCTTGCCCAAGAGGGGGGCTGCTGGAGGGGCCTTAGGCACAGGGCAGAGAGTGCGGTCCATTTCCATCCCACCTCCCCCAGTGCTCACCAAAGCACCCGGGAGAAAACGGAGGTGTGCTCAAGAACTAACTGCAGCCGAGAACACACCGAGGAGGCCCCCAAGTGGTCGGCCAAGCCTGCTCGCCTGCTCTCCATGCCTTACTGGCCCAGTAACACATGAGAAACATGGAAAGAGGCATTCTGGGAATTGGGAAGATGGGATCAGGATGCATATGTGACATAAAGGGAAAAACACTGGATTGAAGTCAGGGGACCTGGGTTGAAACCCCAGTTCTGCTCTTGCTTGCCTGGGCCTCAGTTTCCTCCTCTCTAAAATGAAGTGGCTGCCCATTGATGACCTTTAAAGCTCCTTTTACTTCATCTTATAATCAACACTTGAGGAAGGAGAGGGAATACGAGTTTTATCTGCCACCACTTCTAAGAGCCTCATCAAGGTAGACTGGCCAGATGGGAAACTCCATGAGGGCAGCATTATTGCTCAGTTGAAGCATTTCTCTCTGGCACCAAGCATCAGTCTCTGTATACAGCAGGCACTAAATAAATGTTGACTTACTCAATTAACAAATCAAGTATCTACCCAGTACTTCTAATGTATACAGTTCGAAAAGCAGACGAGGCGCTTCGAGCGTTCGAGGGCAGAGCAATGAGGGAAACGCCTCCCCCGCAGTGAGACAGGGATCGGGCTGGGGGAGTCAGTGGAGATCGAATCCCGTGAGGACTTTCGGTATGTGACCCTGGCCAAGTGCATTGAGCTCTGCTGCTTAACAAATGCTTTCCTTCCTTCCTTCCTTCCTCCCTTCCTCCCTTCCTCCCTTCCTTCCTCCCTCCCTTCCTCCTTCCTTCCTTCCTTCCTTCCTCCCTCCCTCCTTCCCTCCCTTCCTTCCTTCCTTCTTCCTTCCTTCCTCCCTCCTTCCTCTTCCTCTTCTTCCTTCCTTCCTTCCTTCCTTCCTCCCTTCCTTCCTTCCTCCCTCCCTTCCTCCTTCCTTCCTTCCTTCCTTCCTCCTCCCTCCTCCCTCCCTTCCTTCCTTCCTTCCTTCCTTCCTTCCTTCCTTCCTCCCTTCCTTCCTTCCTTCCTTCCTTCCTTCCTCCCTTCCTTCCTTCCTTCCTTCCTTCCTTCCCTCCCTTCCTCCCTCCTCCTCCCTCCCTCCTTCCTTCCTTCCTTCCTTCCTTCCTTCCTTCCTTCCCTTCCTTCCTTCCTTCCTTCCTCCCTCCTCCCTTCCTTCCTTCCTTCCTTCCTTTTCCTTCCTTCCTTCCTTCTTCCTTCCTCCTCCTTCCTTCCCTCCCTTCCTTCCTTCCTTCTTCCTTCCTTCCTTCCTTCCTCCCTTCCTCCCTCCCTCCTTCCTCCCTCCTCCCTCCTCCCTTCCTTCCCTCCTCCTCCTCTCTCCTTCCTTCCTTCCTTCCTTCCTTCCTTCCTTCCTTCCTTCCTTCCTTCCTTCCTTCCTTCCTTCCTTCCTTCCTTCCTTCCCTCCTCCTCCCTTCCCTTCCTTCCTTCCTTCCTTCTTCCTTCCTTCCTTCCCCCTTCCTTCCTTCCCTCCCTTCCTTCCCTCCTTCCTTCTTCTTCCTTCCTTCCTTCCTTCCTTCCTTCCTTCCTTCCCTCCCTTCCTTCCCTCCTTCCTTCCTTCCTTCCTTCCTTCCTTCCTCCCTTCCTTCCTTCCTTCCTTCCTTCCTTCCTTCCTTCTTCCTCCCTTCCTTCCTTCCTTCCTTCCTTCCTTCCTTCCTTCTCCCTCCCTCCTTCCTCCCTTCCTTCCTTCCTTCCTTCTTCTTCCTTCCTTCCTTCCTTCCTTCCTTCCTTCCTTCCTTCCTTCTTCCTTCCCTCCTTCCTTCCTTCCCTCCTTCCTTCCTCCCTTCCTTCCCTCCTTCCTTCCTTCCTTCCTTCCTTCCTTCCTTCCTTCCTTCCTTCCTTCCTTCCTTCCTTCCTTCCTTCCTTCCTTCCTTCCTTCCTTCCTTCCTTCCTTCCTTCCTTCCTTCCTTCCTTCCTTCCTTCCTTCCCCCATAAAGCAGAGATAAATATACCTGTCCTAACTGGCTCATTGGGCAGCTAGGTGGTACTACAGTGGATAGAGTGCCAGGCCTGAAGTCAAGAACACTCATCTTCTTGAGTTCAAATCTGGCCTCAGACACTTACTATCTATGTGACCCTGGGCAAGTCCCTTAACCCTGTTTGCCTCAGCTTCCTCACCTGTAAAATGAGCTAGAGAAGAAAATGGTAAACTGTTCCAATGTTTTTACTGAGAAAACCCCCAAAAGGGTGTGACACAGCTGAAACCACTGAACAACAACCAGACTGGGCTTTTAGTGCAGAGACGATGCAATTTTCTCTGTTAGACAGACCCGCTCTTCCGGGGAAGCCCCAGCCTGGCTTTCCACGCTGATGACACGTGACCCTCCTTTTCAGCACAGCTGGCCTTCATGCTGCCCCTCACAGAAGACACTCTGTGCCCACCTCCAGGCCTTTGCCCAGGTCACCTCCCTCCCATGCTCAGACTCACCTCCTTCCTCACCTTCACCTCTACAAGAGCCCTTTCTCAGTACTGTCTGTGGTCTGTTCTCCCTCTTTCCATCCTCCAAATCTCATGGCCTGCATTTATGAGAGGCACCGTGGCCTAGCAGATAAAGGGGCAGCCTTATTCAGGAAGGCCTGGGTTCAAGTTCCACCTTGGATACATATTTGCTGGGTGCCTCTAAGGGTGTCAAAACCTCTCTAAGTCTGTAAGTTGCAGAATTCTTGCCAGTCTGCATTGGTGAAGGGAGTTTTCTCACTGGGAGTTTCTATACCTGTGAAATTAAAAGTCTGTACAAGCACCTATCACAAACATGTATTATTATTCACTTCCTCCTCAACCTTAGAGTATGATCTCCTTGAGGGCAGACATAATTTTGCTTTATGTCTTTGTGTCTCTGGCATCCAGGGTGGCTAGGTAGTACAACGGGTAGAGTGCCAGTCTTGGAGTCAAGAAGACCTGAATTCAAGTCCAGCCTATGAAATTTCCTAGCCATGTGGCTTTGAGCAAATCATTTTATCCTGTGTGCCTCAGTTTCCTCATCTGTAAAAATGATCTGGAGAAGGGAATGGCAGACCACTCCAGTGTCTTTGCCAAGAAAACCCCAAATGGGGCCATGAAGAATTGGGTATGACTAAAAGGACAGAAAAACAAACAGCAGCATCTCTAGGCCCTAGCATATAGTAGGCACTTAATAAATGCTTGTACAAACAACCGACTAACATTTATTTTGCGCCAGGTACCATGCTGGGTGCTGTCCTCAAGAAGCTGCCACTCTATCAGTTAAGATACAATTTTTGTTCATAATTTGTATTCTCAATTTACCAAACAACAAATAAAACTATACACAGTAGAAAAGAAAAAGAAGATTGCACACAAAACTGAATCTTTGTTATGTCCAGCATGCTTTTCCTCATAAACATATCATAAATTCAACCCATTCCTTTCGTTTATTTATTTATTTATTTATTTATTTAATTTTTGGACTCATTTCTTTTTTTTTTGCTTAATAGTATTTTATTTTTTCCAATTACACGTAAAGATAGTTTTCAACATTCACTTTTATAAGATTTTGAGTTGCCAATCTTTCTCCCTCCTTCCCTTCTCTCCCCTCTACCCAAGACAGCAAGCAATCTGATATGGGTTATACGTGTGCAATCACATTAAACACAACTCCACATTAGTCATTCAACCCATGTCTTTCAACGACGTTCAGGGGAGTCAGACACGGAAACACATACAAGACATGTGCCAACAACATAACAAGGCCAATGAGGGGGGAGGAAGAAGAAGGGACATCGAACTTATGAATGAAATGAGATCATGGGTGTAAAGAACGTGAATGTCAGTGACTGTCACTGCTGTCTGAGGGAATGGGAAGGAGGCCGCAGAAATGGCACAGAGACCACAGACGCCCACAGATGCAGGAGTTACAAGCTGCCACCCAGTCCCCTCAACAGTCCAGGTCTGGCGGTCAGCTTGGTGACCGTCCTGAACCAGGAAATCCTGGGCTGTTTAAGCCTCCAGGACAATGCTGAGCTCGAGCCTGCTGCAAAGGGTCATGCTAACAAGCTAACAGCATCCTCAGGGAGCATGGTGGACCTTGGGCAGAACCTGGAAAACAGCTCCCACTGAGAACAACAAAGGAGGGGATAGGAACGGAGAGAAGAGGCCATCCCATGAGTGTGTGGAGGAAGCAGCGAGTCCTTCTCCCATACAGCTTGTGCCCAGAGGGACCACAGCCTTCTAAAGGGAGGCATGCTCTGTGGGGGAGCCCAGCAGCCCATAAGTTCCCACCTCCACTCCTGGGCTCAGGGACACTCAGACCTTGCACCTAATGATCTCTGTAACATTCTTCTAGTGGGAGCAGGGGTGATTCAGGACATTCAGCCCTGACCTCCCCTTTATCCTCCTGCCTGGCCTGAAATCAGGCTCGGCAACAATTCCCTCCTAATGAGAGAGAGTGGGGTGAGTGGGTCCCAAGGCATGGCAGCTCTTACCAAGGAATCGTCTGAGAGGATGTGTCTCTGTGGCATGGTGCTGAAGATCCCTGCAAAGCAGCTACCCCTTACAATTCTCAATTACGGGATTTCTTTGTAAGCAAAGGATGCAAGACCTTCTTAATGATCAGAGATTTCAAAGGAGATGGCTCTGACTTTTCTTCCATCAGTATTTCAGGCAAACTCCCTTATTTATTCATGTAAGTGAAGGAGTCACAAGATATCAAGGCAATCACTCCCTGGGCTAAGAACTGAGAAAAGAATAGGCTATAGAAAGAAAGAGGATGGGCCTTGGGGTCAGCAGAAACCTGGTTCAAATCCCACTTTGGACTCTGGCTCGTGGCGTGATGTTGGCCAAGACACTTGACCTCTCTGAAGTATGGAAAGTGAAGTTTGTAAAGTGCTTAGCACGGGGCCTGGCACAGAGTAGGTGCTTAATAAATTCTAGATGAATGAAAACTGCCCCTCCTTACATTCTAATGGATTGCCAAAGTTTTGCTGGAAACATTTGTGCCATTCCTAGATTGCAGACCACTGCTCTAGGTGGAGTTTCCAATTTCATTGTCTCATGTTCTCCTTTGTGTGAGAGCAAGGAGCAGGAAGAGGTCAGAGCCCATGCTGGAGCTGGCCTCTCCATGCTACTGAAAGCCTCTGCCAAGACACCTTCCCAAGACCACGTCCAGCTGAAAGCTGGTTTTGGCTTTACCATCAATGGGTCTGAGAGGTATCATGGCTTGGGAGTCAGGAGTAGGAGAAATAGAAGGAAGAGATGGGGGAAGGAGGAGGAAGAGGAGAGGGGGGAGGAAGAAGAGGAGAGGAGAAAGGAGGAGGCAGAGGTTTTTAAAAATAGTTTTTCAAGGCAAGTGAAGGAAGTAAAACCTAAGGCTTCCATTCACAAGGGGAAAAATGAACAGATTGCAAAATCCCAGCCTGAAAACAGCCAAAGACTCACTCCATCTTGAATTAAGAGACCATTTTAAGCAAAACGTCATGTCCTTTTGTTATGGGTCCTTCCCGGACTTAAAATTACTTTCAGAATGACAGCAGTCACACCTGCTTCCCAAAGCAAGGTCATGTGGTGGAGTCAGACTTGACTTCCAAATGCAGCCCAGCCACTTTCCATCTCCGTAACTCAGCAACACTTGACCTCTCTGGACCTGTGTTTCCCTCCCCGCTGTAAAATGAGAGGATTGAATCAGATACTCCCACCTGGATAACCTATTTACTCAATCTCAACCAATGCAACCCAATAAGAATTTATTGAACCCTTCCTATAAGCCAGGCATTGCTGAGGCTGGGGATGCAAAAAGAAGACTGCCTTCCCTCAAGAGGTGGAACCCCAATTAGAAATATGGAGGTGAGCTGAGAACTTAAGGAAGAGATGACAGAAAGAAGGAAGTGTGGCAGGAAGCCCATGGCAGGGAGGGGGAAAGTCTCTCAGCTGCCAGTGGTGTTACTAGCTAATTCAAACAACTGCCAGGAGTGATTTCTTGGCTACCTAACCAGCCGTAACAAACCACCCTTCCTGGCTAGATCCTCTCCAGTGCCAGGCACCATGCTAGGAGATGGTCAAAGAAAGACAAAAAGGAAACAGACAGCACCCTCAAAAAGCTTCCATTTTATAAAGGACATCAACAAAGAAAATAGGGATGGTTTTCAGAGTGGGGGGCCACTAGGCTTTGCCAACCCCTCTGGCACCACTTACTATACCTATAACTTTCCGAACCGAAGCTCCCCTCACTTGGCTTTGTGATCAGGAGAAGCATCCTGGAGGGTCAGCACCTGGACAGAAGCTGGTAGGGAGCTACAGAGATAAGGAGGTGGCATATGCCAGGAATGGAGGAGAAAGACTGAGCAGACACAGAGACAAAAGGTGTGCCATCCTGCCGGAGGAAGAGTCAACAGCCCAGGCTAGCTGGAATGCAGAGTGCTGGAAGTGGGAGAGAACGCATCATCTGTCTACAAGGAGAAAGTTGGGCTACATGACCCCTAAGGTCCCACTGAACTCTATTGTGATCCTATGGCTATGCCCCAGGGGTTATTGGTGAAAGAACAGGGGCCGATTTTGGAAGAGCATGTTCCCCAGCTCTTGCTCCTCCCTATGCCTTCACCCCACTCGCTTTGCTCCCTGTCAAGAAAGAAAAACAGTTCATTCAATCAATAAGCATTTATTGAGTGACCGCTACGTACGGGGTACCATGCTAGGTTTGAGGACCCTCACTTGGGTTTGAGGAGCCAAGACCAGTATCTCGGACAAGCAAAGACCAAGATACTTCTCCATACCAGCTACCATTTGCCCTACCAAAAAGAAAACCCTCCAAATATTAACCCTTCTGTGCCCATCCTGGATTCTCTGCTGGTGATTGCCTTAGTTTCCCCTATATCTAGACTTGGCTCTAACTTTACTATACTCTCCAACCATATCTTTGCCAGAGGTCATGCTACTGTTCATGACACCTGTCAACCTTCACCAGTACCCCTGCTACCTAATTCTAGAACAGTAATCAAATCTATTATTCTACTGGCCCCTGGAAAACTTATGTCAGTCAAAACCCCCAAGGCTCTACTCACCATCCCGGTAACTCTCCAACCAAACCCCTCCACCCTGACCACTAGTACCCTATATATGTGTTGTCTCCTACTAGGATGTAAGCTCTCTAACTTGAAGGACTCTCTGTGATTTTGTGTTTGTTCTCCCAGGATTTAGCACAAGGTTGAGCATATAGTCAACACTTAAAGCCTTTTCATTCATTCATTCATTCAAAGGCAAAAATACAACAGCCCAGCCTTCAAAGATTGTAGATTTCACTGTTGTAATGTAGTGCCACAGGAGCTCTTGACTAATCAGAAAGGTTAATCTGGTGGCTTATGGCCCCAAGATGCTACAATCAAGGTCTGTCTTGACCGAAACTTTCAACTCCTTAGTGACTTCACTGAAAGCCCTTTGTTTCTTGACATTCATGCAGGTCACAAAGCCCATGGAAGCCAGCCCCCTTCCTTTAGTGTCCTCCCACCCCCAAAACATCCGTGAGAAAGCTCTGAAGAGCTTGGGGCAGAAGCTTACTGCTTCCCCCTCCCATTCTGCTGCTAGAGTTGGAGACACTTTGTAGTCAAAAGGGGCTTCTGGACTCAGACTCTTGGCTCTTCAGTCATCTGGATAATGGGTTGCTCCACACAGACTCTCTCTGCCTTTCTTTTGTTCTCTTTTAATTAAGCACAATTCTGTCTTACAGATGTGATCTCTACATTTGGAAATTGCATGGAAGATGTTGAGCCCCTGTGGAAGAAAGATAATCCAGCAGGGTTGTCCAACCATACCTTCTTCCTCCTCACCCCCTTGCTAGGAGTCATTTGATGTAACATGTAATAAAAATTTTACCCAGCAGGTGGAGGTAATTACTTACAGTTCATATTTCGAGACCATCATAATATTCTTTCAAGTGATTCTTTCATCATCCACAAGGGCAAGGCCATTTTTTTTTGCCAGTGTTTCTTTTAACTCTTTTGTGTGGCAGATGATAGAAGTACTTTGGAATGTGGACATCGCCAATCCTCCTTCTAGCTGCTCTGGGGTGTTTAATTTATAGCACCCCCAAGAGGCTTCTGAGGACCCATCTACATCTGATTCTGCAGAGAATGCTTTGGTCTAGTGATGACCAGGCCCATGTTTTCATTGTTAATTTCCTTTGCCTTCGGAAAGCCTAGATTTTGCCCCATTTCCTTCAGCACCCAGAAGTGATGATGTCACCATGAGTTAGAAGAACTTCAAACTTCCAGTAACCCCCACAACTCTATGCAATGAAATCTAACCAGAAAAATCAAAAAGAGTACCTACCATGTGCCAGGGTTTGTGCTGGGCCTGGAGGGTTTACTACAATCCCTACCCTCATCAAGCTTACTTTCTACTCCTTTGCCTCCAGATTTAGCTTAGCTATATTATACAAACATTCAGGAAGACCCGTGCCTGTGTCTGTACAGAACTGCTTCCTCTGGATTCACTATGTCCATTGGGTTGCCTTGGCAGTCAGATTGGTAACAAAAGTTTTCATTTATCATCCACATATTTTGACAGTGCTTTTAGACCCAGGTCATACCAGAAGCGAAGTCTGTTGTGACGGATTCTTTGGCTGCTTGTTTCCTGAGGCCCACTACTGCTTTTCAAGCTCTCCAATGATTTCTTGTATATAACACATGTCATGAGTCGACCCTACCTTCATGAACAACAGCTCAGGGCTCCATTCTCTACTGTATTCTTCTACACTATTTAACAGAAATCCTTGCAAAAAGTGTTTTAAGAAACTTTCAATATGTTCCTTCCTTCTGAGACAGGACAGCTTCATCTTCTTTGCCCTGTAGACCCCTTTGGCAGTCTGCTGAAGCCTCTGCCGAAACCCTTTTCAGAATAATGTGTTTAAATGTGCATTGTTGTTGTTACTGTTCAGTCATTTCAATCATGGCTGCCTCTTTGTGACCCCATTTAGGGTTTTCTTGGCAAAGATACTACAGCAGTTTGCCACTTCCTTCTCCAGCTCATTTGACAGATGAGGAAACTGAGGCCAACAGGGGCAAGTGACTTGCTCAGGACCTTCTTAAGTGTCTGAAGCCAGATGTGAACTCAAGAAGATGAATCTTCCTGACTCCAGGCCCAACACTCGATTCGCTGTGCCACCTAGCTGCCTCATTTAAGTGCCTACACTATATTAACTTATTGTATTGATCTCTCCATTTTGCATCTGCAGTTCGGTCTGATTTTTACTTCATAGAACAAGACACCTCTCCCATAATAAGCTCATCACCTCTAAGCTCATCACTGGGCTGCTAACTTGAGCCTTGGATTCTATCTCCCCCAGTCTCTTCTCTCTGCTCTGATTGGATGGGCAGGAGGGTAGAGGCTGAAACTCCTCCCAAAGCCTTGCTTTATAGAAGGCAGAAGGGGCCTTCCAGCTCACTCCATTCTGCATGAAACTCTGCCTGGTTTCAACTCCGTGGAAAGAGACACCCTGTAGCATCAGGTCCGGGGGAAGGGGAGAGGGAATGTCTGTCTTTCTTTTTCTTATTTGTATACTCAACACTTACCACAGTGTCTGGAACATAAAAAGGCAGTTAGTGAATGTTTATTGAATTGAACTGAATTGAATGTATAACATAAAACACATAGAATTATGAAGGAATCCAATTATACTGAAATATTATCAAAATATTTTTTTTCAAAAGCAAGGTCATGGATCTCAGATTAAGAAACCCTTGCTTGTGAGTCCAATTAACCAAATAATTTTTCTTTTCTCTTTCTTTAACTATACCAGAACTGGGACAAGCCTAACTATATCCATTTATGCTAATTCATGGGATCTCAGAGCCACAAGATATCCCAGTGGCTTTACCATCCAATCCACATCCAAAAGGAATCTCCATCCAACATAATTAAGAGAGACTCACAGAGGGCAGAAGTATGTGTGAGCCTGAGGGACTGAGAGAATAGAGCTGTCCTCCACAGTTATAGGGAGGGTAGGAGTGGGGAAAAGATAATGAGTTCTGTTTTGGACATACTGAGTTTAAGATGTCTACCGGACATCTTAACATGTTGAGATTGAATAAATTGGGTATCCATGTGGGAGAGAACTTTGAAATATCTGATTCAACATAATTAACATTCATTGGGATGGAATTCATCACCCATTCCATTTTGGGACACCTTGGATGGCTGGGAAGGTTTTCATGACATCAAGTGTAAAATTGCCTCTTAACTTCTACCCATGGCCCTTTGTTCAACCCTCTGGGGGCCAACAGGATAAATCTGTTCCCATTCCACATGATTATGTTTCCATAAGACAGCTTACTTTTCCCTCTTTACACTGCCCTTTTCCAGGCTAAAGATTCCTGTTACTTCAACCAATGTGGCACATTTCTTCGTTAACCCAAGGTCCCCAAGATACTTCTCTATTTTCCATTCAAGAGGAATCTCTCTTAGAAAGTTGCCTAGAACACTGTGAAATTAAGTAACTCACCCAAGATTTCATAGCCAGGATGTGTTAAAAGCAAGACCTGAACCCCAGACTTTCTGGCTGCAAGTCTAGCTCTCTAACCAGTTAAGCAACATCCTCTTAACTATTAAAAAAAATTACTACAATGTCCACACCTTTTGACTCAGTGACCCTATTAGTAGTCATGTTCTCCAACAAGGTCAAAGACAGAAATATATACACCAAAATATTCATAGCAGTACTTTTAGGGGTAGCAAGGTAATGGGAGAAAATGTTGCTCATCAATTGAGGTACAGCTAAAAGAGTTATGGCACATGAATGCAATGGAATATGCTGAACCAGAAGATATGATGAATCTCTAGCCCCCTCATCATATCACCAATTGTTCCAGCCAAGCCAAAGCTTTGGATCATTCCCAATGTTCACATCTATAAATGCACTGCTAAAGAAGATAGAGAAAAATCACACAACCATTTTCCCTGGGTCCACTACAAATTTATGTTCCATAACTTCAACTGGGCCCTCACTGTTGCTAGGCAATTGTACCATACCTCCTTATCAAATCACCATCCCACTCTCCACATTGGCTCTTCTAAACCTCATCTCTCCTCAAAACTCCTAGGGCTCCCCTTTCCCCCACACTCTTAACTGAGAACCTTGCCTCATATTTTACAGAAAAAATTGAGTCCATTTGCCATTAACTCCCTCTTCTCCTCTCTTCCGCATCTCCTATCATTCAGATACCTTCTGTTCCTCTCTCATCCTTCACCCATCTCACATGAAGTGGCCCACCTGCTTACCAAGGCTAAGCCCTCTCTACTTGTTCAAGTGATCCCATTCCATCCCACCTCCTCCAACATCACCTGTCATCCCCACTCTTTCATTTCTCTCTCTCTCTCTCTCTCTCTCTCTCTCTCTCTCTCTCTCTCTCTCTCTCTCTCTCTCTCTCTCCAGACTCCTTCCCTACTTTCTACAAATACGCCCATGTCTCCTCTACTCTGAAAAAACACTCACTTGATACTTCCATCTCTGCTATCATCCCATTTCTCTTTTGCCTTTAATAATTCAACTTCAATCTCCAATCCAATGGCCTTTTCTCAATCCTCATTCTCCTTGACCTCTCTCCAACCTTTGACACTGTTGATCACTTTCTCCTCCTTGATACTCTCTTCTTTCTAGGCTCTTGGGACACCACTCTTTCCTGGTTTTTCTTCCTATCTATCTGACTGCTCCTTCTCTGTCTCTTTTTCTGAATCCTCCTCCAGATCATGACTTCTAATGATAGATGGTCCTCTTCTCTTCTCCCTCTATATTCTTTACATGGTAACCTCATCACCTCCCATAGATTTAATTACCATCTCTATGCTGATGATCCTGCCTGAATCTCTCTGCTGACCTCCAGTCCCTCATCTCCAGCTGCATTTCAGACATCTCGAACTGTATGTACAGTAGACATCTTGAACTCAGTATGTCCAAAACAGTACTCGTTATCACTCCCCCACTCCTCCCCTCCCTAAAACTGTAGAGGGCAACACTATTCTCCCAGTCCCTCAGGATTAAACCCAGGTGTCATCCTTAACTCCTCACTGTCTCTCACCTGCCCCCATATCCACTCAGTTGCCGAGGCTTGTCAATTTCCCCTTCACAACATCTTTTGAATACACCCCTTCTCTCTTCTTCCCCACTCTGGAGCAGACCTTCATCACCTCACACCTGGACTATTGCAATAGCCTGCAGGTGACTCTGCCTGCTGCAAGTCTTTCTCTGTTCCAATCCATTCCCCATTTAGACATTAAATATTCTTAAAATGCAGGTCTGATCAATAAACTCCAATGGCTTCCTATTACTTCCAGGAGCAAATAAAAAATGCTCTGTTTGGCATTTGAAGCCCTTCATAACCTGCTCCCCCATCTTTGTAGTCTTTTAATACCCTACTCCCTACTCCCTAACATGTACTCTTTGATTGAGCAACACTGGTCTCCTGGCTATTCCACAAGCAAGATATTCCATTTTTCAATTCCAGGCATTTTCTCTGGCTGTCCCCCCTGCCTAGAATATTCTCCCCCCTTTGTTCCAACTACTGGCCTCTCTGGCATGAATCCCAACTCAAACCCCACCTTCTACAGGAAGCCTTCCCCAACCTGTCTTCATTCCACAACTTCCTTCTTTTCATTATTTCCTATTTGTTCTGTCTATAGCTTGCTTTGTATGTATTTGTTTGCATATTGTCTCCTGCATTAGATTGTAAGCTCCTTGAGGGCAGGAGCTGTCTTTTGACTTTTTTGTGCATCCCCATGGCTTAGCAAAGTGCCGGGCACATAGTAGGTGCTTAATAAAGGTTTTTTGAATTGAATTGAAACCAAAGCAGGGGGAGATACATAGAACCAGATCAACATATAAAATGTAAATGGTTAAATTGTTGAAAACACACCCATACACACACACACACACACACACACACATCAACACAGACATAAACATACACACGCATACTGAATGCTATGTAGTTATAATGACCAAAGTTAGTCCTGAATAATAGCTGGAAAACTGCAATCCTGTTCCTTCTCTAGCTAGCTGGGTGATTATACAGTGCGGCAAGGTGTATATCCTACAAGATATGACAAGTTGCTTGGTTTTGAATGGTTTGTCTTCTCTTTCTTTTTTATTCTTTGTTTGAGGATAGCTCACTAAATAGGGGAGTGGTGAGGGATAGATTCAGAAAGTAAGGCAATATAAAAATAAAAGATATCCATATTTCTAAGTAAGTAGAAAAACAAAGGAACAATGAAGAACAATGACTTAAGTGCTCAGTGCATTGGAAATCCCAAGACTATGTTGAGAAACGATTAGGAGAATAAATGGAGGCAAGTTCACATCAAGCTCTACCAGATTATGTAGAAAAGTATCGCCAACTATCCTTGAAGAAGAGAAGCTATAAAATGTCCACCTCATTGTGTGTGCTTAAAGTAATATGTGTATTCGTGTAAAGTTAATTTACGATGAAAATTTTAAAAGGAACGATTACAATTTTACCCTCATGTGAAATACGATGTAGTGAAAGTGCCACCGCCTTTGCAATGAAAGACTCTAGCTTCCGATTCTCATTATGTGATCCCCTAGTTCGGCTAAACAAGTGCTTTCCCTCTCCGGGCTTCAGTTTCCTCCTTGGGAATGACCTCTGAGAAACCTTCTGACTCTAAATTCAATGGAAGTTTTTCCTGACCAAATTAATGACAGTGGCAATGTCTCCAGATTTCCAGAGACCCAAGGAATCAGTTCACATACTGATCAAGTCCATAAAGCTAAATCCAAAGAAATCCTGTACAATGCAGGCTTGTTAAGTTTCAGCTAACCTGTTCCCCACGATACTGTGTGTACTCAGGTTGTCCAGTGGTTTGGGGGGCAGTGTGCTTTGGCTGTGTCTGCTCTGAGATGCAGCATATAAAGGTGCACAGCAGGGAACAAAAGAAAGCTGAGAAGGAGGAGCAGAAAAGCAGGGGAGCTTTGAAAATGACGAGTACTATTTAGTACGTAGTTTTAAAAAAATGAACAGCGTAAAAAAGAAATTCGTGGTTTTCTATTGAATCCTCTTTTCATATTGTGCTGTATACATGGAAATGCTCTTTTTGTGTGTGTCTTTTTGTATTTAAGTTCAAAATGAATTTAAAAATTAAAATAAGAGGAACATAAGGCTTAAAATCAGACTCAGTTCACGCACTGGCTCCATCAGCTGTGGGAAGTAGAATAAGTTGCTCCAACTACCAACTTCAGTTTCCTCATTTGTCAAAAAGGGGGTAATGAATCATGCCCTACCATCCTCGGAGCTCTCTTGTGGATACAAAGCAGCAAATTATACAAGAGTCTTTCGTAAACTGTCAGATGTTACCACTACAAGAGGCACTTAGTATTATCAAAGCTTGATCATCTCCTATTGTTGACTTATAAACAACAAAGGTTCTGTCCATGTGGTGGGATATAGTCCTGAGCATGGGCTGGAGGATTTCCTAAATAGTACCTATGACCAAGAAACCATTCTCCATTGGTTCACATTCCTTTCTGATGCTACTCTAAGGGAAAATTCACCTCTCAATGAACCTATGGAGTTATAATATTGGAAAAGAAACTGGCTCCAGGTTGGGATCACAAAACTACCACCAGGAGGAAGACCTGCAAGGGAAAGACAGAGTACGATCATTTCCAAATTCAAGTCCAACATATTGGCTGCAAGTCCTTGGAGACGGCCAGTCTACAGGAATACTAATGTTGTGTATGATGGAAACACTGATGAAAGGGAGAATTGTCTTCCTTTGGAATTGAGAAAACAGTACTCTAATATTTCCATAAAGCTGACATTTTCAATATCTTAAAACAATGTCAAACATCTCCTCACATCTTTTCTCCATCTCTGACCAGTATTTTTTTTCTTTTTCTTCTTTTCTTCTATTTCTGCCACCCTTTCCAAGTGGTTGATTGCTTACTTCACAAGTCTTGATCTCTTAATCCTTTGTCTTATTTTATTTTATTTTTAATTTATGGAGTAAAACAAGCATTTCCATAACAGCATAATTTTTTAAAAAGATGATTGCACATGAAATTGCAAATGTATTTGTACAACTTTCTATTCCTCTTAATTATATAATAAAATTTATTATGTTAATTTCTTTTTTCCCCCAATGTTATCTGAAGTCTTCCTTTCTCCAGTCTTGTTTTCTCTCTATACTCCCTGGTCTTTTCCCCTCTTTTCTTCTTTAGCCCTTTATGGACATCATATTTCAATGCCTCCTTTGTTCTTCTCTCAATCTGATAGAGTTCTCTCTTTAAAACAGTCTTGCATCCCCAACCAGACAAGTCCTGAGTTGCCTGTCCAATGAAGTTACATGGTTATTTGGGGACCAGGAACTTGCTAGCCTGGTCAGAAAACAGATGCTTGGAGCAAACTTCTTCAAACTCACATATTTTTTAAAAAGAATTATGTGCCAAAATAGAATAATTACAATGGGTTCTATATAACCAAAAATACAGCCATACTAAATGTGGTTACAAAGAACTAGAAACAATGTAGATAGATAATTGATTGGGGGATAGCTAAAGAAATTGTGGTACATGAACATAATGGAATATTACTGTTCTCTAAGAAGTAAAAAACATAATGAGTTCAGAGAAGTGTGGAAAAATTTACATAAACTGATGTAATAAAAAGTCAGTGGAGCCAAGGGTAAAACATGTACAATGACTGCAACAATATGAAAAGAAAAAAACAAGAAGAAGCAAAAAAAAAATTCCAAATGAATAGTGCAAAATGATTAAGAACAAGCTTGGTCTCAGACAAGAAATATGAGAATACCCCTCCCTCACACTCCTTTGAAGAAGCAAGGGGTCCACAGATATGGAACACTAGATATTCTTAGAGGTTTTTGATGTATTGATCAGTTTTGTGGGGGGAGATTGTTTCATTTTTTTATTCTTCTTTTAAAACAAATTCTTTGTTATATGAGATGGCTTGGGGGGGATAAAGGAAGAAATGTAGGTGATCTGAAAATAAAAGAAAGCAATAAAATTTTATTTTAAAAAGAGGAACTTGAGAGACATTCTTGTAAAAATAGGTGAGAGGATTGTTTGACTTCTGACCTCCCTACCAAAAAGGGAAGAAAATAAAGGTAAATTTTTTCCTGTGTGTAGCTTTGTTTGCTTTTTAAAGAGAAAGACTGGTCTATTAGGTAAAAGAATAAAGAGAAAATATGAAGGGATTAAAAGGAACAAAGGAATCAGAAGATGGATTGAGGGAAGTTGGAAGATTTGAACTGATGTGTTATGTATCAATATGCCTGAGCCCTCACAAGTGAATGAGAGCTGAATCTTTCCCCAGGGGAGAGAGTTGCCTCTGAAGAGAGCTCCAGTGGGAGAAGGAGACGTGTGTTATCACTAGGAGACAAAGATAAAATACTATCTTAAAGGAAGAAGGGAAATCCTATTTATATCTGTATCTGTATCTATATCTATATAGCAACTAGATGGCACAGTAGATAGAGTACTGGGCCTGAAGTCAGGAAGATTAATCTTTCTGAGTTCAAATCTGGCCTCAGATGTTTACTAGCTGTGTGACCCTGGGCAAGTCATTTAACCCTGTTTATCTCAGTTTCTCACCTGTAAAAATGAGCGGGAGTAGAAAAAGGTAAACCACTCCAGTATCTTTCCTATGAAAATCCCAAATGGAGTCACAAAGAGTTGGATATGACTGAAATGACTGAAAACCACAACAAGATATATCTATATGCATCTATTCAGAGACTTTTAAGTTCATATTGATCTCATCATCCATAGTCAGACACTGTACCTTGACCCTAATATAGTGATGTTATTTTGGTCCTCTTCAAGCATGAGGATCAACAATCTATCTATCTGTCTATCTATCTATCTATCTATGAAATGAATGGAGGAAAACACAAGCCTAAAAATTATAACTTTAAATGTAAATCTATTAAAGAATCCAATAAAACAAAGGAAAATGACAGAATGGATAAGAAAAAAATACAGTTCTCTGTCATATGCAAGAAATATATTTAAGCAGTAAAACAACATATACAATGAAAATGAGAAGCTAGAACAAAATTCTTATGTACCAAGTGAATACAGTAAAATTGGAATCATGCTATTGGACAAGTAAAAGCAAATGTTCACATTGTCAATAGACAAATGAGAAAACTATATATTATGCTTAAGGGAATCAAAGACAATGACTCAATATCAATATTCAAAAGATAGGCACAAACTGGAAATAGCTTCTAATTTGATAAAGGAAAAGTTAAGGGAATTACGAGAGAGAGAGAGAGAGAGAGAGAGAGAGAGAGAGAGAGAGAGAGAAAACAAATGTAGAAGTCTTTAATTTTATTCACTCAGAGCTGGATAAATCTAACAGAAAAAAAGGAAGATAACTTTAAAACTTGGTAAATTTACAGCTAAAACATTTATGGTGTCTCTAAATGGGAATAAAATACAAATATTTTTAGCACTATGTGGTATCATCCCCAAAGAGACCACATGCAAAGGCACAAAAAAATAATAAATGCATTTTAAAACACAGAATTACTAATCATATCCTTTGAGAACATGAAACAATAGAAGAATTAATGGGGGACATAAGCAGAAGATACAGTCCTAAAAAGACACTTAATAAAGAGATCTTGAGTAGGTCAAAGAACAAATTATAGAAATAACTTTGTGCTAACGTTTCCAGTACAATATTGAATAACAGTGGTGTAATGGACATCCTTGTTCCACTCCTGATCTTATTGGAAATGCTTCTAGCTTGTCCCCATTACATATAATGCTTGCCGAAGGTTTTAGATAGATGCTATTTATTATTTTAAGGAAGACTCCATTTATACCTATGCTTTCTAGTGTTTTTAATAGGAATGGGTGTTGTATTTTGTCAAAAGCTTTTTCTGCATCTATTGAGATGATCATGTGGTTTCTGTTGGT
This sequence comes from Phascolarctos cinereus, assembly GCF_003287225.1. NCBI lineage: Eukaryota > Metazoa > Chordata > Mammalia > Diprotodontia > Phascolarctidae > Phascolarctos > Phascolarctos cinereus. The sequence continues at coordinate 4,669,092 of NW_027556402.1, read as the reverse complement.
TTTGGTGTTGATATGCTCAATTATTCTGATAGTTTTCCTAATATTGAACCAACCCTGCAGTCCTGGTATAAATCCTACCTGATCATAGTGTATTATTCTTTTTTTTTTAATATAAATTTATTTATTTTTAGTTTTCAACATTCCCTTCCACAAGTTTTTGAGTTCCAAATTTTCACCCCATCTCCCCCCTCCCCCACCCCAAGATGTCATGCATTCTGAATATCCCTTCCCCTACTCTGTCCTCTCTTCTATCTCTCTCCCCTTCTCTTATCCCCTTCCCCTTCTATTTTCCATAGGGCAGGACAGACTTCTGTACCCCATTTCCTATATTTATTTCCCAGTAGCATGTGAAAACATTTTTTTAAACATATGTTTTTAAAACTTTAGGTTTCAAATTTTCTCTCTTCCTCCCTCCCCACCCACCCTCATTGAAAAGGCAAGCAACTCAATATAAGTTGTACATGTGCAGTTATGCAAAACACGTCCATAGTAGACATGTTGTGAAAAACTAACTCTATTTCCCTTAATCCTATCCTGCCCTCCCATTTATTCTATTCTTTCTTTTGACCCTGTCTCCTCAGAAGTATTTACTTCTGATTACCCCTTTCCCAATCTGCCCTCCTCTCTATCATCCCCCTGCTCTCTTGTCCCCTTTCCCCCTATTTTCCTGTAGGGTAAGACAGATTTCCATACCCAATTGAATGTGTATGTTATTCCCTCCTTAAGCCAAATCCTATGAGAATAAGATTCACTCATTCCCTCTCACCTTCCCCTGTTTCCCCTTCCACTGTAAGAGACTTTTCTTTTCTGTTTTTTTGTGAGATAATTTACCCCATTCTACCTCTCCCTTTCTTCTTCTCCGAGTATAATCCTCTCTCATCCCTTAATTTTATTCTCCAGATATGACCCCTTAATCTTCAGCTCACCCTGTGCCCTCTATCTATCTATCTACATATACATACATATAATTTTTTTCCTCCAACTACCCTGATACTGACAAAGGTCTCATGAGTTATAAATATCATCTTTCCATGCAGGAATGTAAACAGTTCAATCTTAATAAGTCTCTTATGATTTCTCTTTCCTGTTTACCTCTTCATGTTCCACTGGAGTCCTGTATTTGAAAGTCAAATTTTCTATTCAGCTCTGGTCTTTTCATCAAGAATGCTTGAAAGTCCTCTATTTCACTGAATGACCATTTTTTCCCCTGAAGGATTATACTCAGTTTTGCTGGGTAGGTGATTCTTGGTTGTAATCCTATCTCCTTTGCCCTCAGAATATTATATTCCATGCCCTGTGGTCCTTTAATGTAGAAGCTGCTAAATCTTGTGTTATCCTGATTGTGTTTCCACAGTACTTGAACTGTTTCCTTCTGGCAGCTTGTAATATTTTCTCCTTGACCTGGGAACTCTGGAATTTGGCCATAATATTCCTAGGAGTTTTCCTTTGGGGATCTCTTTCAGGAGGAGATCTGTGGATTCTTTCAATTTCTATTTTGCCCTCTGGTTCTATATCAGGGCAGTTTTCCTTGATAATTTCTTGAAAGATGATGTCTAGGCTCTTTTTTGATCATGGCTTTCAGATAGTCCAATAATTTTTAAATTCTCTCTCCTGGATCTATTTTCCAGGTCAGTTGTTTTTCCAATGAGATATTTCACATTGTTTTCTAATTTTTCATTCTTTTGGATTTGTTTACTGTGTCTGATTTCTCATAAAGTCACTATTCCAATTGCTCTATTCTAATTTTTAAGGAAGTATTTTCTTCAGTAAGCTTTTGGACTTCCTTTTCCATTGGCCAATTTTTCTTTTTAGGGCATTTTTCTCCTCGTTGGCTTTTTGGACCTCTTTTGCCATTTGGGTTAGGCTATTTTTTAAGGTGTTATTTTCTTCAGTATTTTTTTGGGTCTCCTTTAGCATCACTCTCAGTTTTTCCTCTACTTCTCTAACTTGCTTCTCAAAATCGTTTTTGAGCTCTTCCATGGCCTGGGACCAATTCATATTTTTCTTGGAGGCTTTGGATGTAGGGGCTTTGACTTTGTTGTCTTCTTCTGGTTGTATATTTTGGTCTTCTTTTTCACCAAAGTAAGATAATATAGTCTGACTCTTTTTGCGCTGCTTGCTCATGATCCCGGCCAATTACTTGAGTTTTAAACTCAAGTACGAATCTGCTTCCAATGTGGAGAATGTACTGTCCCAAGCTTCGGGGGTTTGTACAGCTGTTTTCAGAGATACTTGTAGGGACCTGTAAATTTTCAGTTCTTCCAAGGTGGTATGATAAGGGGCAAGGTGTTTACTCCTTTCCTGGCCTGCGACTACAAGTACTCCTTTCTGTCCTGTAACTGTGAGGAGGGCCTCCTCTCCACAACCACTACAAGCTCCACCAAGCGCTCCTCCTCACCCCAGCAGCTGCCCAGAACTGTGGCCCAGATCCAAACACGGGCAAAGCAAGAGATTCCTGCCTCAGCACTGGCAAAGAGATCCCTGCAATCCCTCTCTGATCAGTCACTGGATTCCCCCTCAGTCTGTGGGCTGGAAGCTCGGGAAGCAGCTGCCCCCCCACAGGGACAGGCTTTTGGGGAATGGAGCTGAAACCCCGCCTTCCTTTCTCAGGCACCTACAGAAATAGACTTTTCCCACTGACCTTCTAATTTGTCTTTGGCATTGGTGCATTGAGGAGTCTAGAAACCTCCACAGCTGCCTGAGATTCAGTCCTCTGAGGCCTGCTCCAGGTTTGCTGCAGCCTGCATGCCCACGCTGCGGCCTGTGCAACCATGCAGTGCTGCTCTGTGCTCCCACCCCTGCACAATACACCTTTCTGATCAATCATCCAGGTTTTCTTGGGCTGGAAATTTGTTTCAATCTGTCTTTTTGTGGGTTCTGCTGCTTCAGAATTTGTTTAGAGCCATTTTTTATGAGTATTTGGAAGGGTTTGGAGGACAGCTCAAGCAAGTCACTGCTTTCACTCTGCCATCTTGGGTCCGCCCTCCATAGTGTATTATTCTTGTGATAAGTTGCTGTAATCTATTTGCTAATATTTTGTTTAAAATTTTTGCATATATATTCATTAGAGAAATTGGTCTATAATTTTCTTTCTCTGTTTTGATTCTTCCTGGTTTAGGTATCAGCACCGTATTTGTATCATAAAAAGAATTTGGTAAGACTCCTTCTTCACCTATTTTCCCAAATAGTCTATATAGTATTGGAATTAATTGTTCTTTAAATGTTTGATAGAATTTGCATGTAAATCCATCTGGCCATGGAGATTTTTACCTAGGGGAGTTCATCAATGGCTTGTTCAACTTTTTTTTCTGAGATGGGGTTATTTAAGTATTTTACTTCTTCTTTGGTTAATCTGGGCAATTTATATTTTTGTAAATATGTATCCATTTCACTAACATTGTCAAATTTGTTGGCATATAGTCGGGCAAAATAATTCCTAATTATTGTTTTAATTTCCTCTTCCTTGGTGGTAGCTTCACCCTCTTCATTTTTGATACTAGTAATTTGGCTTTCTTCTTTCTTTTTTTAAAATTAGATTAACCAAAGGTTTATCTGTTTTATTGATTTTTTCAGAAAACCAGCTCTTAGTTTTATTTATTAGTTCAATAGTTTTCTTAATTTCAATTTTCTTAATTTTTCCTTTGGTTTTCAATATTTCTAATTTGCTGTTTAATTGAGGATTTTTAATTTGTTCTTTTTCTAGTTTTTTTTAGTTGTATGCCCAATTCATTGATCTCCTCTTTTTGTATTTTATTTATGTAAGCATTTAGAGATATAAAACTTCCCCTAAGAACTGCTTTTGCTTCATCCCTTAAGTTTTGGTATGTTGTCTCATTATTGTCATTCTGTTGAATGAAATTATTGATTGTTTCTATGAGTTGTTGTTTGACCCAATCATTTTTTAGGATTAGACTATTTTGTTTCCAATTATTTTTTAGTCTATCTTTCCATGGCCCTTTATTACATATAATTTTTATTGCATCATGATCTGAAAAGAATGCATTTAATATTTCTGCCTTTCTGCATTGGATTGTGAGGTTTTTATGCCTTAGTACATGGTCAATTTTTGTGTATGTGCCATGTACTGCAGAAAAAAGTATATTCCTTTCTATCCCCATTCAGTTTTCTCCAGAGGTCTATCATACCTAACTTTTCTAATGTTCTATTCACCTCCTTAACTTCTTTCTTGTTTATTTTGTGGTTAGATTTATCTAGTGCAGAGAGGGGGAGGTTCAGGTCCCCACTAGTATAGTTTTGCTGTCTATTTCTTCCTGTAACTCCCTGAACTTCTCCTCTAAGAATTTGGATGCTATACCATTTGGTGCATATATGTTTAGTAATGATATTACTTCATTGTCTATGGTGCCTTTTAGCAGGATGTAGTTTCCTTCCTTATCTCTTTTGATTAGATCTATTTTTGCTTTTGCTTTGTCTGAGATCAGGATTGCTACCCCTGCTTTTTTTACTTCAGCTGAAGCATAATATATTCTGCTCCAGCCTTTTACCTTTACCCTGTATGTGTCACTCTTTTTCAAATGTGTTTCCTGTAAACAACATATTGTAGGATTATGGTTTTTAATCCATTCTGCAATCTTTCCTTTTATGGGAGAGTTCATCCCATTCACATTCACAGTTATGATTACTATCTGTGTCTTTTTCTCCATCCTTTTCCCCCTTTATGCTTTTCTTTCTCTTTCCCCCTTCACTAGTGTTTTGCTTTTGACCACTGCCTCCTTCAGTCCCTCCTCCCTTTATTATCCCTTTCCCTTTTCTTCCCCTTTACCTTACTGCTTCTTCCCCCTTCTTCCCCCTCCCTTTTCTTTCCCCTTTTCCCTCCTACTGCCTATAGGGCAAGTTAGATTTCTATACCTAACTGATTATGTTATGCCCTTCTTGAGCCAAATCTGATGAGAGTAAGGTTCAAACAATGCTCCCCCCCTCTTCTTTCCCTCTGCTGTAATAGGATTTTGTGTCTTTTCCTGTAATGTAATTTACCCTTGTCTGCCTCCTCCTTTCTCAGTACATTTTCTAAGATCAGATTGATCCACTTATTTGGATCCATTTAACCCACTTGATTAGATTTTTTTTTATCATTACATCAAAGTCAACTAATATCCACCCTCTTTATGTATACTCCTTTAACATGGTGTAATAACAATACAGTTCTCAAGGTTGCAAGTGTCATATTCCCTTGTAGGGGTAAACAGCCCCTTATTAACAACATATTGTATCTTTCTGTCCCATTTACCTTTTTATGTCTTCTTGAGTCCTGTACTTGAAGATCAAATTTTTTGTTGAGCTCTGGTCTTTTTATCAGGAAAGTTTGGAAGTCTCCTATTTCATTGAATATCCTCCTCCCTTGAAAAATGATGCTCATTTTTGCTGGGTAATTGATCCTTGGCTGCATTCCAAGCTCCTTTGCCTTATGGAATATCATGTTCCATGCCCTGCGTCTTTTAATGTAGAAGCTGCAAGGTCCTGTGTAATCCTGACTGTGGTTCCATGATATTTAAATTGTTTCTTTCTGGCTGCTTGCAGCACCTTCTCTTTCATCTGGTAATTTTGGAATTTTGCTATTATATTCCTTGGCGTTGTCAATTTGGGATCTCTTTCAGGTGGTGATATTCTTTCTATGGTTATTTTCCTTCTGGTTCTAGGACTTCAGGGCAGTTTTCCTTTATGATTTCCTGAAAGATACTGTCCAGGCTCTTTTTTTCATCATGATTTTCAGGTAGTCCAATAATTTTTAAATTGTCTCTCCTGAATCATTTTCCAGGTCGGTTGTTTTACTGATGAGGTATTTTACATTTTCATCTATTTTTTCATTTTTTTTTCTGTTTGACTGATTCTTGCTCTCTCATAGAGACATTAGTTTCCATTTGTCCAATTCTAGTTTTTAACAGATTGTTTTCTTCTGTTAGTTTTTGTACTTCCTTCTTCAATTGGCCAATTGTGTTTTTTAGGGACTTGTTTTCTTCAGTGTATTTTTTTTCCAATTGGCCAATTGTATTTTTGAAGGACTCTTCTACCTCTCTCATTTGACTATTAAAATCCTTCTTGAGCTCTTCTAAGAAGGCTTTTTGGGCTTCAGACCAGTTCATATTTTTTTTGTTGCAGATGTGGGTTTGTTGACAATGTTGTCCTCTTCAGAATTTCTGTCTTGATCTTCACTCTTCTCATAATATGAATCTATGGTACTTTCTTTTTACTCATGGTGTTTCTTTATTCCCTGGCCTTTAAAGAGATTGAGCTCTCCTGCTGGGGAACAGAGGGCACTGACCCAAGCTTCTTGTGTTGGGAGCCTAGGTCTTGGTCACTGGCTTTGTGTGCTGGGGCCTCTTATGTTGGCAATTGGAGGCTGTAGGTTTCTGGCAGCTTACCTCGTGTTGGGCTGGAATCAGCAAGGCTGGAACTTTCAGGCAATTCTAGGTTGCCTGCTTTTCCTTTCCTTTAGCTTTCTTCAGCTCCTTTTAGATGGGTGCTGCAGGGTGTTTATCTGCCTGGGGCCCCTGCAGTGTTGTCTCCTCTTTCTGCTAATGCACTGGGAGATTCCTTTGGTAGAGTGCCAGGCACCTGGTGGTTTTTGAGCTGGTCCACCGTTCCCCACCCTCACTGAGGCACTGGAGGTCCAGGTGTTGGTGTTTGCCTGCTCTACCACCTGGGCTTCAGGATTTCTTCACAATTGGAGGCTGCAGGGCTCTGACAGCTCACCTGGTGTTGGGTGGAACAGCAAGGCTGGGCTTTAGGAAGCTTTAGGTTGTTTCTTCACTCCTTTCAGATGAATGCTGCAGGGTACTTATCTGCCTGGGAGCCCTTGTAGTTCCGCCTCCCTTATTTTTGCTGAGGCACTGGGAGACCTGTTTGCTGGGCTGCTGCACTGCTCCCCGCCCCCGTCTTTCTTCTAGTTCAGCTGTTCCAGGGTTTTTTTCTGGGGTGATATTTTCTGGGTTTTCAGAGGTTGATAAGGGTGAGTGAGAGCAACTACCTTTTTACTCTACCATCTTGGCTCCCAGAAGTGGAAGTCTTGAAACAACAACTTTGTGAAACAGAATGATAACCTTGAGACAACATATCAAAATTTCTATGTTGCAGTTAAAGTAGTCCTAAGAAGGAAAATATGTATTTTGAACATAAAATAAAAAGATATTAATGAACTGAATGACACAATTAAATTTTTAAAAATAAACCCAAAGAAGCACTAAAAGAAATTTTAATATTAGAAGATAAATACACACATTGCAAAACAAAATAGGATTGATCAGCAAAACTAAAAAAAAAAATGGATCTTTAAAAAATCTAGGAAAAAACAAGTCTTTGGCATCTATGAGTTTCTTAAGAGAAGGAAGAAAGTCAAACTACCAAAATAAAAAATGCACAAGGTGAATTTTATTAATATTGAAGAAATAATAAGAATTATCCTAATCTAGTACACTTCATTATATGGCAAAACTTGGAATTTAGAAACAATCGATAAATATCTAGGAAAATGTAAAACACACAAATGAACACAACATGACATAAAGACACCAAACAAGTTTCAGAAAAGGAAATTGAACAAGCTTTAAAGGAACTACCAAAACAAAAACAAAACCCTAGACCAGACAGGTTGAAGCCAATTCTATCTAAAAATTAAAGAATAATCAATACTCCTACACAAATTATTCTCAAAAATTGAAAATGAAGATTCTCTACAAACTCCTTACATTAGACAAATGTAATCCTAACACTGAAATTAGGGAAAGATAAAGCAAATAAAGATAATTATAGACCAATATCACTAGTGAATGTTGATGTCAAAATTTAAAATACAATCCTAAAAAAAAAGAATGCAGCAAAATATGGAAAACATTATTCATAATGAGTAACATGTATACGAGAAATGTAAGAATGTTCAAAATTAAGGGGAAAATGAACATAATCATATTAAAAAATGAGAAAACCCCAAACCCACATCAATGAATTTTAAAAAAGCTTTTGACAAAGTATAGGTACAAAGGAACAAATTTTACCATGAGAAATTTCTGCCTACAACCCCCAAATTATCATTACTTTCTTTGAGAAAGACTTAGAACCTTCCCCAATAAAATAGGGAATAAAGCAAGGATGGGCAAGTCACTTGAGCCCACTGATCCTCACTTTCCTCATCTTTTCAATGACGGGTTTGGATTCAATGGCCTCTTAGGGCTCTTCCATCTCAGTCTATGATTCCATATCACTATGATCCTTTCCTCATTGTTAATGGATCCAGTTCTGCATTGTACTAGTAATACCAATAAGACAAGAGAAAGAAATTGAAGGAATAAACATAGAAAAAGAAGAAACAAAACAATCCCCATTTGCTGACATGATCGGTTATTTAGAAAACCTCAGAGATTTAGCAAAGAAACTAATTGAGACAAAGGATAGTTTTAGTAGAGTAACATGACACAAAACAAACTCATAAAAATAGGCTGTATTCATATATGCATGTAGGCAGTGATCATGTTACATAAAAGGACTTTGTAATTTCCTTGAATAACACCATCACTGGCAGAAACTTTCCCAAAGGGAATTAAGAGATTAAGCTCTTTCCCAGGTTCTTTTAAAAAGGGGCCAGCCAAGGTATCAGGAAAGGGGGAAAGAAAGTTGATTCAGTCCCAATGAGTTTTCCTTGTGAAAAAGTCATACTAATGCCTTGTTTAACCCTCTAAGCTTTTGATCTATGACATACAATAATTCCCCTTCTCCAAATGAAAATCCTAAGACATGCACTTTATAGATAAGGGCCTGGCTAACATCACACTATGACAATGAGCCTGTACTAGGTTTAGGGCTTCTGTCTTTCTTTGGAGTTGCCACAAATGAATACCTCTTCCACTGGTAGGCACAGCCCAACAGGGGCCCAACTCCATTCACCCTGTACATTTACTCAATGTCACTAAAAGCTCCTCTACAGCCAAGTTCGGCCAACCCAGCCCTTCACAGAATCACAGGATGTTGGAGAGTTTGGAAGGACCTCAGTGACCATCAAAGCCAACCCACAGATGGAAGAAATCCTACATGTAAACCCCCTGCCAGATGGCCATCCAGTGTCTCTACTGCAGAGAGATAGCTAGATAAAGCCTTGGCTGTTAGCTTGTTCAGACACTATAAAAGGGCCTGGGATACAAATGCAAGTCAGCAAGGCTGTCCCTACTCTGCAGGAGCTTAATGGGGGAGATAAGACAAAAAGGAAGGCCTGAAGTGAGAGGGGAGGAAAGATGCCCGTCCTGGGGAAACGTGGCAGGTGAGGAGAAGGAATCTGCTGAGAGGGGCTAGGCATGAGTGAGGTGAAGCATGCCAGAGTAAAACGGTGGTCCTCAAGAGAAAGTCACTAATCAGCAGTAGAGGACCTCAGTGAAAGAAAGGAACTCCTTCGTAAATGCTGCCTGTTGGACCTGGGACAGCTCCCAATGGCCGGGAGTCCTTCCTGACAGCCAGCTTCCATTTTCCCTTTGCTGTTTCTACCTTGGTTCTGCCTCTGGTTGCCTCTTGGTTCTGCCCTCTGAAACCAAGCAGAGTCAGTCTGAGCCTTCTAGATGTTATTGTATTTGTTCAGTCATTTCAGTCATGTATGACTCTCCATGACCCCATGTGGAGTTTTCTTAGCAAAGATACTGGAGTGATTTGCCATTTCCTTCTCCAGCTCATTTGACAGATGAGAAAACTGAGACAAACAGGGTTAAGTGACTTACTCAGAGTCACATAGCTAGTAAGTTTCTGGGGCCAGATTTGAACTCATGGAGATGAGTCTTCATGATTCACAGCCCACTGTTCTATCCACTGTATCACCCAGCTTTCTCTTCTATATGATGACCTTTCAAATACTTGAAGAGAGGTACCATGTGGCCCCCAAATCTTCTCTTCTCCTAATGGGCTAAACAAATCCCATTCTAGACATTTAATAGCTTTGTGATCTGAGACATGTCACTAAACTCTGCACCTCAGTTTCTTCACTTATCAATGAGGAGGTTGGGCTTGTGACCTCTATGGTCCCTTTCCTGTAGCAAGTCTATAATCTTAAGATGTGATTCAGAGCAGTCCAAAAGACTGGATTCCTCAGGATGTAGAGTAATGTTTAACCATGACTATACAATTCATAATAATAATGGTTAGCATTTCTATAGTATTTTAAAGTTTACAAAGTGCTTTATAAATAACTCTTTTGATAAAACAATGCTGTGAGGCAGATGCTATTATACTCCCCATTTTACAGATGAGGAAACTGAGGCTTGGCGAGATCAAGTGACTTGCTCTGGGCACAATCTGCTCTCAAGTCTTTCTGACTCCAGGACTATCCCACCATTGACTTCACCAATTAGCTGCTGAGAATTACCATTTTTCAGAGATACTGTAGAGGAGATGCCTATTCAGCTAAAGGTAGGACCAGATGGCCTCTGAGATCTCTTCCAACTCTGGGGAATCTGTGGTCATGGGAGGAGGACCACCTGGTGAAATGTGAGCTAAGCTCTTTAGAGTGATCACTCCTGACTTCTTTCTCAGAGCCCCAGCTGACATCCCAGCTCATCCATCATTACCTTGGGATGCCAGAGCTGGAAAAGATGTTAGAGATTGCACAGTCCAGACTCCCTTATTTCACCGAAGCATAGAAAGGGAGAGCAGCTCAGCCTAGGTCCCACAGATAGTTACAGTGTTCTTGGGGGTGGACATGGGGACTTCTGTTTCCATTTAATACATGAGGAGACTGAAGTCAGGGGAAGTAGAATTCCTCAGTGTCACACCCCAAGTTCAAGGAAGGGCTAAAGATCTAATTGAAGACCGAGGCTCTATTCTGCCTCCAGGTGTTTGCTTGAGACCTCCTTCCTATCTCTGTGGCCATATGTGCAGAGCATCCTTAGAATGGCCCCTGTGTAGATAGCCCTGAACAGTTTACAAAACACCCACTGCTTGCAAATCACCTTCCACCAGCTTTGCTACTGGCAGATGCAACAAGTAATTGTCTAATTCATGAAATCTCAGGCCACTGAGGATATTTCTCAGCTTCTCCCTGTTTGAGACTGAAGGGGAAACTTGGAGTTGGCTCTACTTGGGAATCTGGCTGCTTTTCTAGGTCCTTCACAAGTGGCAGGATCCCCACCCTTTGGGTCTCTGTTCAGAGGGATGACTGATGAAGGGAAAAGAGAAATTTTGAAGTAAAAAGTAGAAGCTATCTGGGATACGAACTCATTATTTAACAAAAACTGTTGGGAAGACTGGAAAATAGTATGGCAGAAACTAAACATAGACATCTTGTACCATATACCAAGATAAAGTCAAAATAGGTACATGATTTAGCCATAAAGGGTAATTCCGTAAGCAAATTAAGAGAGCAAGGAATAGTTTAACTGTCAGATCTTTGGAGAATGGAAGAATTATGACAAAACAAGAGGTAGAGAATATTATGAAATGCAAAATGGATAATTTTGATTGCATTAAATTAAAAAGGTTTTGCACAAACAAAGCCAATGCAATCAAGATTAGAAGGTAAGCAGAAAGCTGGGAAACAATTTTTACAGTCAGTGTCTCTGATAAAGGCCTCATTTCTAAAATATATGGAGAACTGAGTCAAATTTATAAGAATACAAGTCATTCCCCAATTGATAGGGCAAAGGATATGAGCAGGCAATTTTCACATGAAGAAATCAAAGCTATCTGTAGTCATATAAAAAAATGTTCTAAATCACTATTGATTAGAGAAATACAAATTAAAACAACTCTGAGGTACCAGATCACACCTATCAGATTGGCTAACATGACAAAACAGGAAAATGATAAATGTTGGAAAAGATGTGGGAAAATTGGAACACTAATGTATTGTTGGTGGAGTTGTGCACTGATCCAACCATTCTGGAGAGCAATGTGGAACTATGCCCAAAGGGCTATAAAACTGTGCATACCCTTTGACCTGGCAATACTACTTCTTGGTCTGTATCCCAAAGAGATCATACAAATGGGAAAAGGACCCACATGCACAAAAATATTTACAGCAGCTCTTTTTGTGTTGTCCAAGAATTGGAAATTGGGGAGATGCTCATCAGTTGGGGAATGGCTGAACAGGCTGTGGTATATGAATGTAATGGAATACTATTGGTCCATAAGAAATGACAAGCAAGCAGGCTTCAGAAAAACCTGGAAAAACTTGTATGGACTGATGCTGAATGAAGTGAGCAGAACCAGGAGAATATTGTACACAGTAACAACAACATTGTGTGATGATCGACTTTGGTAGACTTTTAACTCTTCTCAGCAATGCAAGGATCAAAATTCACAATTCCAAAAGACTCATGATGGAAAATGCTATCCACATCCAGAAAAAGAAGTATGGAATCTGAATGCATATCGAAGCATACTATTCTCTCTCTTTCTCTCCCTCCCTCTCTCTCTCCCTCTCTCCCTCTCTCTCTCTCTCTCTCTTTGCTTTTGTTTCTTCTTTCTCATGGTTTTCCCCTTTGGTTCTAATTCTTCTTTACCATATGACTTATGTGGAAATATATTTTAAAAATAAAGCTAAATTGGTCAATGAAAAAAGAAAGAAAGAAAGAAAGAAAGAAAGAAAGAAAGAAAGAAAGAAAGAAAGAAAGAAAGAAAGAAAGAAAGAAAGAAAGAAAGAAAGAAAGAAAGAAAAGTAGAAGCTAATCCTCTTCAAAAAAGTCTTCCAGTGCAGGTCTGAGCAGAAGAGTCCATACAGAAAGTTCATCCTTCTGTTAGCTGAGCAGCAAACCCCAAGTGTGCCCTTCTCTGTGCCCATACCCATAAATTACAGCAAATTCTAAAAGCAGATTCCTATGGCCCTCCTGGTTTAAAGAAAGTGGCTTTGCTTAAGGCAAACAAAGCAGAGAAAACTATTTTTTTCTTTTATTTAAATGAGGTCATCAAAGATTTAGAACAACTATAAGAAAGCTTCGTCATACAGGACATCCATCCAATGTCCCCTGCCTTTTAGGCAGCAGCAGACTCAACCTAGGCAAACAAAACCGCCATACACCCCTCTTTCCTTGACCTACTCTAGGGGAGGGTACTTTCTGTGAAAACAAACCTTACCACCTCCTCGTCCTAACTACCAAAAACTCTACACCTCCAAGACTTTAAGATTAAGCATCCCGACATCTAACCATCAATTCCCCACCTTCCTTCCATCCCTTTTGTCACCCCTACCCTAAAAAAGTCCTTCCCCTGACTTTGCCACCTTGTCATGTGGTTAATTTCTCTCTTTTCCTTTTCATGTGCCCATGCCAAGTACTTTTTTGGCTGTTTGTTTGAGGCCATTGGGGTTAACTTGTCCAGGGTCACACAGCTTACAAGTGTCTGATGTCAGATTCGAACTCAGGTCCTCCTGACTGGGCTGGTGCTCTATCCACTGCACCACCTAGCTGCCCCCATATTTTCTACATTCCCATTACTCACACTGAGTTTATTCTTTCTTCTCATCCTAATTCTGACTTCCCATAAACTGCCCAGACAAGATCCCATACTCAACCTTTTTTTAAGGGTTTTGCCTCGAGCCTGGAATCTCACTGCTTCTACCTGCTTGGTGCTGGGAGAGAACTCTGGAAGCCTGTTGGATTTAATAACCCTCAATTCATTCTCCTTAGACTCCCTTGGATCCTTATTAATGCTCCTTGGTTCATATATTCATCCCTTGCTCATTCCCCATCAATTTCCCCACAGTGCCCGTGCCAAACCTCCTCCAGGAGAAGTCAGTGCACCATGCATTGAGAATAAGCACGTACTGGACTGGGCAGTGGGTATACAAATGAGTCAGTCAGCAAGTATTTAAGACCTGTCTCTAAGAATTGTACAATTTACTGGAAGGGCACAACGTGTAAGCTGACAAGTATATGTGATTACGTAATAATTTAAGGGAGGAAACAAACATATATTAAATATCTATTATGTAACAGGACCTTGCAAGTGCTTTAAAAATATTATCCCATTTGATTCTCACTACTATTATCCTCATTTTACAGTTGAGAAAACTGAGGTAGACAGGTTAAGGGACTTGCTTTGGGTCATACAACTAGTAAGTGTCTGAGGCTGGATTTGAACTCAGGTCTTCCTGACTCCAGGCCTAGCACTCTATCCACTGCAACTCCAGCTGCCTGAGGAGAGAGGACAAAGAACCAGGAGAAATCAGGAACAGCTTCCCATAGAACATAGTATGTAAACTGGACTTTGAAGGAACACAGAGATCCTAAGAGGTGAAGGTGAGGGGGAAGTGTATTCCAGGCACAGCAAACAGCCTGTGCAAGGATATGGAGGCAAGAGATGGGAAGCCAAGTTAATGGAAAACTGCGCTGGCCATCTTGCATAGGACGTATATAGTATAAAGGGGAATAGTGTGAAACAAGCCTGCTTGGGTAAGGGGCGGCCTGATGGTGAAGTACGTTAAATGACACCCTGAGGTGTTTGCCCTTTGTTTGCTCTGGAGGCCACTGGGAGCCCCTGAAGCTTGTTGGTCAAGGGCGTGACAAGGTAAGAACGGTGCTTTGGGACAATTAAGCCTCTAATTCTATACCTAACCTTGGAATTGTTACCCAAAGGCTGAGCCTCCAACTTGATTAAGAAAGCCACACCCCCCATCAGCTCCAAGCTCCCTTACTTCCCTTCTGCCTCACCCTGTAATGCCTCATTCTCTCTGGTCTCAGAAGATGTACTCCTTCTCCTTCCCAAGGAAAATCTCCTCCACACGTGCCCTGGATATTCTGGTGTCCCATCTTTTCTTGGATCCCACTTATCAATCATCTTCTCTGTCTCTTCTACCTTTAATTTCTCCATTTCTGATGACTCCTTACCCTCTATCTACAAATTAAGTCCATCAAGTCCTCATGCTACCTTAAGAAAGTCCTTCCCTTAGGGTCCTAGATCTATATTCAAAGTATCTGAGTTCAAATTCTGTTTTTGGATTGGACTATCCGTGTGACCTTTGGACAAGACCTCTGTGGGACTCAATTTCCTCGTGCGAATGATGAGGGAACTGGACAAAATATCTTAGAGCACTGAGCCTGGAGTAAGAAAGACCTAGTTCAAATCCCCCCTCAGATACTAGCTGTTTGACCCTGGGAAGGCCACTTAACCTCTGATTGTCTCAGTTTCCTCAGATGCAAAATGGGGGAAATAATAGTACTTACCTCCCAGGGTGGTTGTGAGGATAAAATGAGATCATATTTGTAAAAGGCATTCACACAGTGGACCATAGAATGTGTGAAGGTGAGAAATGCACAAAAGTGGAGACTTGGGCTGGGGACAGTCTGAGAAGGGCTCTAAGAATTTTTAGTCATTCTCAAACATATTAAGAACATAATAGGAACCATTGGAGTCCATCGAGAAAGAGTATGATGTGGCAAGACTTGTGCTTTAGGAAAATCATGACCATTACATTAGATAACACAGGCACACACATCACCTCTCCTTCAATTCTATACTGTATGAACTAAGTGTAAGCTACAACAGGATAGATCGTCATCACCTGATTGTGAGTGGGCCCACTGGGCAATAAATGCCTATATAAGAAGAAGCATGGCAGAGTAGATAGAACAGGGGCCTTGGAGGCAGGAAGACTCCACGTCTGATAAATAAGGTTGTGTGACCCTGGGCAAGTTATTTAATCTTTAAGTGCTCTAAGTAACTACCTAACAGAGTAACATAAGCTCATTGCGATTATGGATCTTTTCATGTTGGGGGCTTGTATGCTGAGTGACTAGCACAGTGTCTGGTATGGAGGTGCCTAATAAGACTTTCTGGTTGGTTGACTATGAGTTGAAGAGCAGTTGCTGACCTACCTTGCTGGAAGAGTTTTCTCATCAGTTTTCTCATCATCCATGTGTGTATAGTGTTACATAGAGAGAGAGAGAGAGAGAGGCATATAGGATAGATACATACATTCAGGATAGACAGACAGACAGATAGATAAGTGATAGATAGATGGACAGGATAGACAGATGACTGATAGATAAATAAATAGATGATGATCAGATAATAGGTAAATATATTGATAGATGCTAAGGAGATAGATCGATGACAGATAGACAGATGATAGATCATAGATGATAGATAGTTTAGATAGATAGATAGATAGATAGACAGATAGATAGATAAATGGTTAGATGACAGTTCAGCAGGTGATAGGTAGATAGATGTTAGATAGATGACAAATTGGTAGATAAGAGATAGATGACACATAGATAAACAGATGATAAATATAGATTGAAGGATGATAGGTACATAGATAGATAGTGATAGACACACACACATACATTCACACATGTGTGTAGGACTTTAAGGTTTGCAAAGTGCTCTACATCTACTGGCTCTTTTGTCATTATCTCTCTTGCCTAGGGAGCAAGATACTGCGGTCCATTTTGGATCTATTGAGGGGCCGGGGGAGTCAGAAGTAGCCTAGAACTCAGGACAGAGTTCAGGGCTGGTTAGAGAATTTGATAACTCAGCTGCACAGAAGTGATTGGTCAATGAGACTGTCAAGGGAGAGTGTAGGAGAGAAGAGATCTGTAGGAAACAAGCATCTAAAGGGGAAAGAGTGCTAAGGCAGAAGCAAGCAGAGAAGAAGCCTTAGGGAGGAGGCCAAGTGGAACTTACCACTGGAAATGACATCGCTGGAATAACAGTCTTGGAAATAAGACTATCCTTGGAAAAGTCACCTTACATTCCTGGGCCTCAGTTACATCATCCATAAAATGTGAGGTTGGACTAGATGGTTTCTAGGGTCTATTCCAGCTGTAAATCCGTGATCTTATTAAGTAGGAGGAAAAATGAGGAGATTATGGTGCTCCTGAAGCCAAGAGGAGAAAATATCCAGTTGGAGGGATTTTTTGAAGTGATAAAGATCAAGGGGAATGAAGACTGAGAAAAGGCAACTGGAACTGGTGAAGAGGAAGGAGCTGCTGATCACGGAGGAAGCAGCTAGCAGGTGTGACCATAGGGGACATCACCCCAATAAAGTACAAATTCTGGGCAAGCCCCTGAGATGCAAAGTCATACTCTAAGGACCACTGTCTTAAGAGAGGCACGACACCGGAAGTTTAGATGTGGCCCACAATTGCTGGGCTCGCTCTTACTGATAGTGTGGCTACTGTTGTCATTTATTTCATTCTTCTCAAATTTTTTCTTTTTTAAAAAATTTCATTTCTTTATTTTTTTTTTGTTACATTTTGAGTTCCAACTGTCTCCCTCACTAGCAACCCTGTACTAGAAAAGGCCAACATTTGACATATACACATATATAATATACATATACATACACACTTCCTCATATCAGTTCTTTCTCTGGAGGTGGACAGCATCTTCCTTCACAGGTCCTTTGTAGTCATTCTGAATATTCACACTACCCAGAATAGCTTACTCACAGTTATTCTTCAAACAATACTGCTTTTACTATTTACAATGGTCTCCTTGTTTCATTCTGTATTATTTCATACGAGTCTTTCCAAGTTTTTCTAAAACTTCTCTTTTCCTCTTCCTTTGTTTCCTTTTGGAAACAGACCTAATAGTGGTTTTGATGGGTCAAAGGGTATACAGTTTTATAACTGTTGGGGCATAATTCCAGAATGCTACCCAAAATGCTTAGATCAGTTCACAGTTCCAATAGTGTGTCCCAATTTTTCCACATCCCCTCTAACATTTGTCATTTTCCTCTTCTATCATTTCAGCCAATCTGATAGGTATGAGATGGTACCTCAAAGATGTTTTAATTTCTCATCAATAATGATTTAGAATATATTTTCATGTGACTATATCTAGCTTTGATTTCTTCTAAAAACTGCTCGTTCATATCATTTGGCCATTTATCAGTGGGGAATGACTCACATTCTTATAAATTTGACAAAGTGTTCTCTATATTTGAGATGTGAGGCCTTTATCCAAGAAACAGTCTATAAAAATTTTCCCCCAATTTTCTGCTTTCCTTCTAAATCTTGGCTACATTGGTTTTATTTGTACAAAATTTTAAAATATAATGTAATCAAATTAATCTAATTTACATGTCACAGTGCTCGCTCTCTCTCTCTCTCTCTCTCTCTCTCTCTCTCTTATTTATTCATAAATTCTTCTTTTCATAAATGACAGGTAATATATTCCATGTTCTTCTAATTTACTTATATTTCCCTTTACGTCTAGGTTGTATAAACATTTTAAACTTATCTTGGTAAATGGTATAAGATACTAGTCTATACCTAATTTTTGTCAGACTGCTTTCCAATTTTCTGAACAGTTTTTACCATAGTGTATTCTTACGCCAAAAGCTTAAATTTTTACATTTATCAAACACTAGGTTACCATAATCATTTACAACTGTATATTATATATCTACTCTATTCTATTGAAACAACTTTCTATTTCTTAGCCAGAACCAGAAAGTTTTGATAATTACCACCTTATAATATAGATTAAAGTCTAGTACTGCTAGACTTCTTTACTTTGCATTTTCCATTAATTTCTTTGATATTCTTGAACTTTTGTTTTTCCAAATGAATTTTGTTATTGTGGGGTTTTTTTAGCTCATTAAAAATCTGTTTTGTAATTTAATTGGGATGACATTAAATAAGCAGATTAGTTTAGGTAGAATTATCATTTTTATTATATTGGCTTGGCCCACCCATAAACAATTAGTATTTCTCCAATTATTTAAATTTCAATTTATTTGTATAAAAAGTCTTTTATACTTATGTTGATATATTTCATGGTTTTGGTTTGGCAGGTATACTGCCAGATATTTTACATTGTTTATGGTTATCTTAAATGAAATATCTTACTACGTCTTCTTACAGGGCTTTGTTGGTGATATATAGATATAGATATAGATATAGATATAGATATAGATATAGATATAGGTATAGGTATAGATATAGATATAAATATAGATATAGATATATGCTGATGATTTGCATGGGTTTATTTTATAATCTGCTACTTTGCTAAAATCATTAATTGTTTCAACTAGCATTTTAGTCAAATCTCTAGGACTTCCCAAGTATATCATCATATTGTCTGCAAAAAAAAAAAAAAGATGTATTACCTCATTGTCCAGTCTGATTCTTTCAATTTATTTTTCTTTTTTTATTAATTTATTTATTTTTAGTTTTCCACCTTCACTTCCCCAAGATTTTGAGTTTCAATTTTCTCCCCATCTTGTCTCTCCCCACACCCCAATACAGCATGCATTCTGAATACCCCTTCCACTAATCTGCTCTCCCTTCTAGCTCCTCCCCCTTCTCATATCCCCTTCTCCTTCTATTTTCCTGTAGGGCAGGATAGATTTCTATATCCCATTGCCTGTATATCCTATTTTCCAGTTGCATGTGAAAAGAATTTTTAACATTTGTTTTTGAAACTTTGGGTTCCAAATTTTCTCTCTTCCTCCCTCTCCACCCACCCTTATTGAGAAGGCAATCGACTCTATACAGTTTGTACATGTGTAGTCATGCAAAACACTTCCGTAGTAGTCACATTGTGAAAAACTAAGTATATTTCCCTTCATCCTATCCCACCCCTCATTTATTCTATTCTCTCTTTTGACTCTGTCCCTCCTCAGAAGTGTGTGCTTTTGATTACCCCCTCCCTCCATCTGCCCTCCCCCTATCATCCTCATGCTCTCTTGTCCCCTTCCCCCCTGTTTCGCTGTAGGTAAGATAGATTTCCATACCCAAATGAGTGTGTATGTTAGTCCCTCCTTAAGCCATATCTGATGAGAATAAGATTCCCTCATTCCCTCTCACCTTCCCCCATTTCTCCTTCACTGTAAAAACCTTTTCTTGTCTGTTTCATATGAGATAATTTACCCCATTCTACCTCTCCCTTTCTCCTTCTCCCAGTATAATCCTCTCTCACTCCTTAATTTTATTCTCTAGATATCACCACTTCATCTTCAACTCACCTGTGCCCTCTATCTATTTATCTATCTACATATTCATATAATTTTTTCCCTCCAAATACCCTAATACTGACAAAGGTCTCATGAGTTATAAATATCATCTTTACATGTAGGAATGTAAACAGTTCAATCTTAATAAGTCCCTTATGATTTCTCTTTCCTGTTTACCTCTTCATGCTTCTCTTAAGTCTTGTATTTGAAAGTTGAATTTACTATTCAGCTCTGGTCTTTTCATCAAGAATGCTTGAAAGTTCTTTATTTCACTGAATGTCTAATTTTTCCCCCGAAGGATTATATTCAGTTTTGCTGGGTAGGCAATTCTTGGATGTAATTCTACCTCCTTTGACCTCTGGAATATCATATTCCAAGCCCTCTGTTCCCTTAATGTAGAAGTGGCTAACTCCTGTGTTAACCTGATTGTGTTTCCACAATACTTGAATTGTTTCTTTCTGGCTCCTTGCAATATTTCTCCTTGACCCAGAAACTCTGGAAGTTGGCTACAATGTTCCTAGGAGTTTTCCTTTAGGGATCTCTTTCAGGAGGTGATCAGTGGATTCTTTCAATTTCTATTTTACCCTCTGGTTCTAGAATATCAGGGCAGTTTTCCTTGATAATTTCTTGAAAGATGATATCTAGGCTCTTTTTTTTTGATCATGGCTTTCAGATAGTCCAATAATTTTTAAATTATCCCTCTTGGATCTATTTTCCAGGTCAGTTGTTTTTCCGATGAGATATTTCACATTGTCTTCTATTTTTTTTTCATTCTTTTGGTTTTATTTTACAATGTCTTGATTTCTCATAAAGTCACTAGCTTCCATTTGTTCCATCTAATTTTTAAGGAAGGATTTTCTTCAGTGAGATTTTGGATTTTTCTTTCCATTTGGTCAATTCTGCTTTTGAAAGCATTCTTCTCTTCATTGGCTTTTTGGACCTCTTTTGCCATTTGGGTTAGGCTATTTTTTAAGGTGTTATTTTCTTCGGTATTTTTGTGGCTGTCCTTTAGCAAGCTGTTGACTTGTTTTTCATTATTTTCTTGCATCACTCTCATTTCTCTTCCCAGTTTTTCCTCTACTTCTCTTACTTGCTTCTCAAAATCCTTTTTGAGCTCTTCCATGGCCTGGGACTGATTCACATTTTTCTTGGAGGCTTTGGATGTAGGAGTTTTGACTTTGTAGTCTTCTTCCATTTGTATGTTTTGATCTTCTTTGTCACCACAGTAAGATTCTATGGTCTTATTTTTTTTTCTCATGATTTGGTCATGATCCCAGACAATTATTGGACTTTTAAACTCTTTGTTAAGGTAGGGGTCTACTTGTACTGTGGAAAATGTATTGTCCCAAGCTTCAGGGGTTTTGCGCAGCTGTTTTCAGAGATACTTCTAGGGACCTGCAAATTTTCAGTTCTTCCAAGGTGGTACAATCAAGAGCAAGGTGTTCACTCCTTTGCTGGCCTGTGCTGTGGTCTGTGAGTGACCACAAGCACTCTTTTCTGCCTTAGAACTGTGAGGAGGATTCTCTCTGTACTGCCACTGCAAGCTCCACCACACCAGCACTCCTCCTTGCCCCAGGATCACCACCAGAACTGTGACCCAGATCCAAGTATAGGCAAAGCAAGAGATTCTTCCCTCAGCACCAGCAAATAGATCCCTATAATCTCCTTCTGATTAGCCATTCAATTCTCCCTCAGTCTATGGGCCAAGAGATGTGGAAGCAGCCACCGTCCTGGGGCTGCGCAGGAACTTAGGCTGGGACTGAGCTTCTCTCTCACCATGGTCTGACAGACTTTTCCTACTGACCATCTAAGTTGTCTTTGGTGTTTGTGGGTTGAGAAATTTGGAAACTGCCACAGCTGCCTGCAATTCAGTCACCTGAGGCCTGCTCCAGGTTTGCTGAAGTCTGGTCTTTGCCTGCACACCCATGCTGAGTTGCGCTCCTCTCCCAGCCTGGTGCAATAGACCTTTCCAATCAATCATCCATGTTGTCTTGGGCTGAAAAGTTGTTTTACTCTTTTTGTGGGTTCTGGGCTCTAGAATTTGTTTAGAGCCATTTTTACAGGTATTTGGAGGGGTTTGGGGGAGAGCTCAAGCAAGTCACTGCTTTTACTCCACCATCTTGGCTCTGCCCTCAATTTCTTTTTCTTCTCTTATTGCTAATGCTAGTTTTTCTAGTACAATGTTGAATAACATTGATGATAATGGGCATCCTTGTTTCACTCTTGATCTTATTGGGAAGGCTTCTAGCTTATCCTCCTTACAGATGATGCTTGTTAATGGTTTTAGATAGATGCTTCTTATCACCTTAAGGAAAAATTCATATACATACATGTCTACAATGTTTTCAAGTGTTTTTTAATAGGAATGAATGCTGTATTTTTTGAAAGGGTTTTTCTGCATCTATTGATATAGTCATACAATTTTTGTTACTTTTGCTACTGATACAATCAATTATGTTAATAGTTCTCATTATACTGAACCATCCCTGCATTCCTGGAATAAATTCCACTTGGTCACAATGTATGATCTTTGTGATACAGTGCAATAAATTGTAGTCTCCTGGCTAATATTTTATTTAGGATTTTGCATCAATATTCATTAGTGAAATTGATCTATAATATTTTTTCTCTGTTTTTGCTCTTTCTGGTTTAGGTATCAGCACCATATTTGTTTCATAAAAGGAGTTTGGTAAGACTCCTTCTTTGCCTATTATTTCAGATAATTTACTTAATATTGGATTTAGTTGATCTTTAAATGTTTGGTAGAATTCATTTGTAAATCCATCTGGTTCTAATGCTTTTTTCTTAGGAAGTTCATTTCTGGCCTGTTCAATTTCTTTTTCTAATATAGGTTTACTTGGATATTCTATTTCTTCTTCTGTTAATCTGGGCAATTTATATTTTTAAGTATTCTTCCACTTTAGTTAAATTGTTAAATTTATTGCTAGATAATTAAAGAAAATAACTCCATAGAATTGCTTTAATTTCATTTTTATTAGTGGTATGTTCACTCTTTTCATTTTTGATACTAGTAATTTGGTTTTCTTCCTTCTTTTTTCAAATAATATTAACCAAAAGTTTATTTTATTGGGTTTTTTCATAATACAAACTCTTCATTTCATTTGTTAATTCAATGGTTTTTGACATTTAATTGTATTAATCTCACCTGCAATTGTTGAGATTTCCAATTTGGTGTTTAATTGGGGATTTAAATTTTTTTTTCTAGTTTTTTTAATTGTATATTCAATTCATTGAACTGCTCATTCTCTATTTTATTGATGCAAGCTTTTAGAGAAAAAAATCTCCTTTGACTACTGCTTTTGCTGTATCATATAAGTTTTGATATGTTGTTTCATCATTATCATTCTCTTCACTAAAATTATTTATTGTTTCTATGACTTGTTCATTAACTTTGCTCATTCTTTAAGATTAGGTTATTTGGTCCCCAATTAATTTTTTTATCTGTGTTTCCATGGTCCTTTACTAAATGTAATTTGTATTGCATTATGATGAGAAAAGGATGAATTTAATATTTCTGCTTTTCTGCATTTAAGTATAAAGCTTTTATGCCTTAATATATGGTCAATTTTTGTAAAGGTGTCATGTACTACTAAGAAAAAGATATATTTTTTCTATTCCCATTTAATTCTCAACAGGTATCTATCATATTTAGCTTATCTAAGATTCTATCATCACCTTGGCTTCTTTCTTATTTATTTTTTGGTTAGATTTATCTCATTCTGGGAGGGGAAGGTTAAAGTTCTCCCAGTATTATAGTTTTGCTATTCATTTCCACCTAGAATTCATTTTCCTTTTCCTTCAAAAATTTGTATGCTTTAGCACTCGGTACATATATATTTAGTATAGATATTACTCCATTATCTTTTAATATAATGGCACCTTTTAATATAATATAGTTTTTTATATCTTTTAATTAAATGAATCACACCAGAATTAAAGGTTCTGGAAGAAGTATCAACAATCTCAGATATGCAGATGACACAACACTGATGACAGAAAGTGAAGAAGAATTAGGAAGTCTCTTGATGAGGGAGAAAGAGGAGATTGTAACAGCTGATTTAAAGTTTAACATAAAAAAAATAAGGCATTGGCAACTGATCCCATCACTTCCTGGAAAACAGAGGGAGAAGAAATGGAAGCAGTGTCAGATTTTATCTTCTTGGGCTCAAAGATCACTGCAGACAGTGACTAAAGCCATGAAATTAAAAGAAGCTTGCTCCTTGGAAGGAAAGTTATGGCAAATCTGGACAGCATACTAAAAAGCAGTGACATCACCCTGTTGACAAAGATTCAAAGTGTCAAAGCTACGGTTTTTCCAGCAGCAATGTATGGCTGTGAGAGTTGGGCTGTAAGGAAAGCTGAGTGCTACAGAATAGATACTCTTAAATTATGGTGCTGGAGAAGACTTTTGAGGGTCCCTTAGACAGCAAGGAGATCAAATCAGTAAATGCTTAAAGAAATTAATTCAGGGTATTCACTGGAAGGTCAACTACTGAAGCTGAAACTTAAATACTTTGGCCACATAATGAGAAGATGGGACTCATTGGAAAAGACCTTTTGTTGGGAAAGATTGAAGGCAAAGGGTGAAGGGGATGGCAGAGGATAAGATGGATAGATAATGTCTTGGAAAGAATGAATGTGAACTTGGACAGACTTTGAGAGATAGTGGAAGATAGAAGGGCCTATCATGCAATGATTCACATGGTCACAAAGAGTTGGACATACCTGAACAACTGAACAAAAACTAATTTTCACTTTAACTTTATCTGCGATCATGATTTATACCCCTAATTTTTTTTACATCAGCTGAAGCATAACAAATTCTATTTCAACACTTTATTTTTACTTCATATGTGTCTCTCATTTTAAAATGTGTTGCTTGTAAACAAGTTATCATCAGATTTTGGGTTTTGATCCATTCTGCTATCTGTTTCTGTTTTATGGGTGAGTTCATCCAATCAAATTCAAAGTTACAATTATTAGTCCCTCTATCCTCTCTCTCTCTCTCTCTCTCTCTCTCTCTCTCTCTCTCTCTCTCTCTCTCTCTCTCTCTGATGAGACTAAGGTTCCTGTACTACATACACTCCACCTCCTTCTCCCCTCCATTGTAACAGTTCTTCCATTCACTCCTCTTTTTGCTCCATTTTACTTCTCACTACCCAAATTAATTTTTTAGGATCATCCCATCATGATCAACTCAACCCCAAGCCTTCTATCTATGTATACTCTTCCAAACTACCCCAGTAATTACAGTCTTAAGAGTTACAAATAATATTTTCCTACAAAAGAAGTAAATAGCTTCTCCTTATTAAATCTCTTATAATTAATCTTTTGTGTTTGCCTTCTTGTCAGCTAGGTGATATAGTGGAGAAAGTGTTGGGCCTGGCCTTGGGAAGACTCATCTTCCTGAGTTCAAATCCTTCTCATGTTTTTCCTGATTCTTAAGAGTCAAATTTTCTGTTCAGTTCTAGTCTTTTCCTCAACTATACCTGAAAGTCCTTTAATTCATTAAATATCTATTTTCCCCCTGCAGGTTCATATTCAGCTTTGCTGGTAACTTATTATTGATTATAAATTCAGTTCCTTTGTTCCTCAGGACATCACATTCCTTGCCCTGCGGTCCCTTAATGTAGAAGCTGCTAAATCTTATGTTACCCTGACTGTAGCTCCACAATATTTAAATTGTTTCTTTCTAGTTGTTGGTAATATTTTCCCTTTGACCTTGGAGCTTTGAAACTTAGCTGTAATGTTCCTGTGAGTTCTCATTTTAGTATCTCTTTCAGGCAGTGCTCGGTAGAATTTTTCAATTTTTCTTTTACCCTCTAGTTCTAAGACTTTAGAGCAATTTTCCTTAATAATTTTCCTCAACTATAGTGACCAGATTCTTTTGTTATCATAACTTTCAGGTCATCCAACAATTCTTATGTTATCTCTCCTTTCAATTTTCCAAATTAATTGTTTTCCTAATGAGATATGTCATGTTCTCTTCTTTTTTTAATTCTTTTTTTAATTTTTAATTTTTTATTTTTAGGCAATTGGGGTTAAGTGACTTGCCCAGGGTCACAGAGCTAGTGTCAAGTGTTTGGTCTGAGGCCAGATTTGAACTCAGATCCTCCTGACTTCAGTGCCAATTCTCTATCCACTACACCACCTAGCTGCCCCTTTTTTTTCATTCTTTTGATTTGATTTTGTTTTATTATTTCTTGACGTTGTATGAGGTCATTAGCTTCCCCATGCCCAATTCTAATTTTTAAGGATGTATTTTCTTCTGTCAGTTTTTTGACCTTTTTTTCCTAATTGGTTGGCTTTCTTTTCATAATTTTCTTGATTTTCTTGTATTGCTTTTATTTTTTCCCTAATTTTTACTCTACCTCTCTTATTTGATTTTTAAAGTGCTTTTGAAGCTCTTCCATTTCTGACTATTTTAGTGTTTTTTTCAAGGCTTTACAAGCAGCTCTTTTGACTTCATTGTCTTCTTCTGAGTTTGAATGCTGATCTTCTCTATCACTATAGCAACTCTCTACGGTCAGATTCTTCCTCTGCTATTTGGTCATTTTTAAGCATCTTATTTTCTGGCTTTTAACTTTAAATCAGGGTTGGGCTCTGTTCCTGGGGTATGGGGGATAATGTCTCAGGCTTTAGGATTTTCCTGGTGTTTTTTTTTTTTTCTGAGCTCTATCTGGGGATCCTTTGACTTTCTGGTTCTTCCATTGTTCTATAATCCAAGGCTAGGTGTGGTCACTGCTCTTCCAGCTCATACTTTGATCTAGGGGTGCCCTCAGGTACTCCTCTCCACCCCGAGCCCAACCAGGGCCTCCAGCACAGCTGTCACCACAAACTCTTGCTCCCCACAATCCCTCAGGTGGCTTTACCCCAGAACCAAAACCAAGGAGTCAGCGCTCCTCCGGGTGCCCACACCCAGCAGGACCCCATCCCTCTATGATCACACTCGGTCCACCTGCCTGCAGCCACAGCCTGGGACCCCATTGGGTCAGCTCACCTGGGCTTCATGGCCGGTGCCAGCAGAAGGTCCCCCAGCAATCTACCCCTGCTCAGCTTCCCAACCCCCACGCAGTCCTTAGGGCTAAAGTTCCTGAAGCTGAGGCTGCTGCTCACCCAGCTGCCCCCAGAGCTTGTTGCTTGCTGATTCTACAAAATCTGCCTAGAAGTGCCTGCCCTTCAATGAGGCCAGAGCACTGCCCAGGGGGCAGAGCTTTCCAAAGGTCTTCCCAAGTTATCTTAGGCTGGACAACTGCTTTACCCTGACTTTTTATTATTCCTGCTACTCTAAGTTGTCATTTTAAATTATTTCTGGCGAAATTGGGGAGAACCAGTTCATTTCCCACCTTACTCCTTATTCCTGCCTTTCCTACAATTCCCTCTCATCTTTTTTCAAAGGCATTCAGACAGAAACACTCCGGGGCCAAGCTTCCATCACGCTATACTTAATATTCAGCAGACTACTGTACAAGTTTATAAAATGACTGAATCTTGAAATTAGATAAAAGCATTTCAATGTATGGTCCTCTCTGTAGGTTCACTAAAAGCATCCCAGCTACATCTCTAGCAGCATACAGGGTGCTAGCAATGTTGTTCCCCCTCAGCTCTTTATTTCCCTTGTTAGGTCTCTTCTATATTTTAAAAGCTTTGCACTGTACATAGCTTAGAAATTAGGAGCATTTGATTTGGTAACATCAATTAAAACTGGGGTTCTTAAATTTTTATGGGTCAATGTTATTCTGAGAAGGATGGGGGAACAGTATTTTTTTCTGTGATGATATTCCAATTTAAGCACAGTTAATTGGCTGACTTCTTAAAGATATTTTGAGCTTGTGTTTACAGTGTGGCACTTTGACATCTATTAATTTATGAAAGAAGCAAGCTCCTGATATATAATCTATGCCCCCAAGTCATGTCTTGCTAGATATTTGGTAAGTTCTACGTTTTTGAAACCTACTTTGATATAAGGTATATCAAATCATGACATAGATTTACCATGGATTCCATGCAAAATCTGCATTGACACAGAAAAATGCTTCTGTCATTTTTGGTGGAAATTGTAGGGCCTTGAATTGTCATCATAATCCCTTCATTTTTGTAAACAAATGTCATTTGTTTGATGGCTCATTTTCAACATATTGTTAGGTGGTTTGAGTGGCTGTCACTAACGGACAGCCTTTTGATTCTACTCTTGTTTCTAAACTGTTCCATGGGATCCAACTGGAGGTAAACTAATTTTAACTATTGGATAAATCCAGTGGAGTGTCACTATTGTCAGCCTCTGCTATTGTTCTGTGAAGTGGCATCTGACCTCAAGCATGTGCTCTGAGAACAGCAATCATTACTCTTTGTCCTTTTTTTTTCAACAAAAAAGTAATATTTCTATAGCCACCTTGGGGTGATGGGTCCTGTACTTCACTAATATTGTATGGCTTTTCTTTGGAAACCTGCTAAATCTGTTATCATACCAAAACACTAACATTGCTTTAGCCATACTCTTCCCCCTGAGCTTCAACTCCAGGATACTGGTAAGTCTCTGGACCTGTACAGCCACATCTTCCTTCTTGATGAGTTTATGCTTCATCTATGTTGAGATTGTGTGTGTGTGTGTGTGTGTGTGTGTGTGTGTGTGTGTTAAGTAGTACCACAGCTACTGCCCTCTAGAAGTCAATTCCACTGGGTGTTGGGCTCCTGGTCATGTTCATGGGTCCAAGTTACCTACATGGCAGAAATCTTCAAGACTGGGAAATAAGCCTTCTGTTCAAGACAGTGATAAGGACAAGGCTGAGTAGACACATTCTCAAGAGAGGGGCTGCTTTCTAGATGAGAAATCAGACTTATGCTTTGTTTTTCTTTTATTTTTTTAATGTTGGGAGGAGGTTGGAAAGACAATAAAAGGAAAGAGAATCATTAAGGCATCTTTTCTTTTAATGGAGAGATGTAAACACAAGGCCAGAAAGAAGACCAGTCAAGAAGACTTCTAAATCTGTCCTCTGGAACCCAACAATGTGCCTAATGCTTCTTCCATTTCAAATACCTGAAGAAAATTATTACTTTTCCCCCCCCACCAAAAAAAAAAAAAGCCTGCTCTTCAGGCCAAATATCCACAATTTCTTTCACTGATTCTCATGTGGCATGAATTTGAGAATCTGCACCATCTTGTTTGCTCTCCTTGGGGAACTGGCTAGCTTATCAATGCCATTCCTAAAGATGGCATCCAAAATTGAATACAGTATTCCATATGAGGTCTGAGCAAAGCAGAGGATAGAAGGATGTTTACCATCTGTTTCCTGGCAGATGTGAAGGACTTGAAGAACAGATAATACATGATTAGGCACAGAGGGAACCTGAGGATGGACTGGTAAAATAGAACCAGACCACATAGGTAAGGGAAACAATTCCAATGAGGAAGAAAAATGAGATTTGGCTGAAGAGACCAATAAGAACTCACTGACCAACTTTGATTGCAAAGAAATTTCCAGAAGATGGAAGCAAGGCCGGATGACAGAGGCTGAATAAAAAAGGGTACAATAACAATATAAAAACCATGCCAGAAATGCTTGTGCTCAGAAGGCTAGTGGGGGAAACCAAGGACCACAAAAATGTAGGGTTTTTTAGAGCTAGATTGAAAGAAAATGGATCAAAGAAGGGATATAATCTTTGCTTGAAGTAAATGGAATGATAATAATTGACAACAGAGAGAAGGCAGAGCTACTCCAATTTTATTTCTATTTTCTCTGTAAAGGAGAATTACCTTTACACAGGAAGAAGCAGAACAAAAATGACTCACAGAGAGATGATACTTGAAATAAGCCAGAGAGCACCTAGCTGCCCCTGATGAATCCAAATTACCTGGCCCAAATGAATTACATCCTTGGATTATGAAAGAAGTGGCAGATGTCAGCACTGAGCTACTGGCCATGATAGCTGTAAGAACATGGAAGATGAGATCAGGAAAGGGGAAATGGCATTGTGATTCTCAAAAAATGTCAGGGAGCAGAGTCTTCAGTCTATAGGACAGTAAGCTTAACTTCTATTTCTGGGAAAATTCTAGAACAGATCATGAAAGAGATGGTTGATCAATGTTCAGAAAGAGAAGCATTGATCACGAAGAGCCAGCCTGGCATCACCAAGCACAGATCATGCCAGACTCTCATTTCCCTCTTAATAGAATTATTAAAGCAACAGATGAATGGAATACTGTTGACATTGCTTACCTATATTTTAGCCAAGCTTTTGACAAAGTGTGTCATATAATTTGTGCATAAAAGATGGATGCACAATAGATAATAATAAATCTGGGTTATGGATTCAGATAAATTCAGCACTGGTCAGACGGCCAAATTTAAAGAGTGGATGATAATAGTGCAATGAGAACATGGGAGGAGGTCTCCAGTGGAGTACCCCTGGGATCTCTGTTTGACCTAGTGCTGCTTAACATTTTTATCCATGACTTCACTAAAAGTGTACATATTATTCTTATCAAATATGCAGATGATAGCTCAGAGGAATAGTTCTTGCCAATGTCACAATTTGTCCTGGGCAGGCAATTTTAGGACTGGTGTCACTAAAAACTTCCTGTCAATTAAAGCTGTCCCAAAGTAGAATGGCTGCCTGAGAAGCGATGGGATTCCTCTTCTTGGATATCTTTAAGCAAAGGCTGGAAAGCCAATCATAAAGCATGTTACAAAGGGGAATGCTCTTGTGTATGGCTTGGACCACATACCACTGAGATCCCTTCCAACTCTTACATTCTTACAATCATACAGTCTATGATTGTCAATAACCCATACTTGATAAAATTTAGGATCCAGTAGTACCTCGACAGGCTTAGAGAATGAGGCTGAATTTAAATAAGATAAAATTCAATAGTAACAAATATAAAGTCTCACATTTGGATTTTTTAAAAATTCAACTTTACAAGAATTAGATAGAGGATAGAGGAGGCATGGATAAACAGCAGTTGTTCTGAAAAAGATATGGTGCTCTTAGCGGATTGTAAGCTGAATATGAACTTGCACCATGGTATGGCAGCCAAGAAAGGTAAATCCATCTTGGGTTGCATTGAGAGAGACAGAACTTCCCAGAATACAGCAGAGATTGTTCAGTTGTTTTTCAGTCACGTCCAAGTCTTTGTGGTGCATTTTCTTGGCAAAGATAATGAAGTGGTTTGCCATTTCCTTCTCAAGCTCATTTTACAGATGAGGAAACAGGCAAACAGAGTGAAGTGACTTGCTCAGAGTCACACAACTACTAAGTGTCGGAGGCTGAATTTGAGCTTACAAAGCTGAGTTTTCCTGACTCCAGGCCTGGCCACTCCATCTACTGCACCACCTAGCTGCCCTCACAGCAACGATCATCCTACCATACTCAGGCCTCATCATGTGCATCTGGAATACTGTATTCAGAACTGTGTGTTATGGTTTAGGAAGAACATTGATAAACGAGAGAGTATTCAAAGGAAAGCCACCAGGATGGTAAAGGGCCTTGAGTCCATGACACATGCAATCTGACTGGAGTAACAGGATATTGTTAGCCTGGAGAAATGGAGGCTGAGAGGGGACCTGACAGCAGCATTTAAGTATTTGAAGGGCTGTCTCCAGGAGCAGAGATGAAACTCGTCAGGCCACTGAACTAGAAGCAACAGATTGGAGTTGTAAAGAGGCCAGTTGGACTTGCTATCCTAACAATGGACAGGAGCTGGCCAAAAGCATGTGCACTGCTGGACCTGGGGCACAATAGATGGACTTTTCCTTCCAGGGAGGCCTTCTACTAGAAGCTAGACAATCACTTGTTAGGGATGTGACCATGAGGATTCCTTCTGGGTCTTGGTTGGACTAGATGAACATTGAGGTCTCTTCTAACTCCAGAATTCTATGATTCTGTGATTGCCAATAACCTAAAATGCCAGCTGAGGTATGGTTGGAAATAATGATGACTGGATGCTTTTAGGAGGGATATATGAGTTTTGCTTTGTTTTCTGGACCAGATGGTTCAAACTCATGCAGGACAATGTTATGCTATTCTTTTCAATTTCTGAGAATAATTTTCCTTGATGAAGATTTGTTACAATGGAAAAAACCACTGGTTTCTAGTTGGAGGACCTGTTTGATCTTAGAAAGTCACGTCATCTCTCTCGGTCTCATTTATTTTCATCTGGAAAATGAACCATGGGCAGCTAGGTGGCACAATGGATAGAGGGCTGGGCCAGGAGTCAGGAAGACCTGAGTTCAAATCCAGCTTCAGATACTTACTAGCTGTGTGACCCTGGGCAAGTCACTTAACCTTGTTTTCCTCAGTTTTCTCTTCTATAAAATGAGCTGGAGAAGGAAAGAGCAAACCACTACGGTACCTTTGCCAGGAAAGCCCCAAAATGGGGTCACCAAGGGTTGGACACAACTGAAACATGACTAAATAACAACAAAATGAACCATTGGACTAGCTGGTCTCTAAGGTTCCTTCCAACAGTGGGCCCATGATGTTATATTTCCTTCTATCTCTAACTCTGTGAAGGTATCATGATATGATCAGTTTCCATCATCCCATCTGCCCACAGCAGCAGTGGTCAGCCTTTCCTTTTGTCTCCTCTCATCACAGCAAAGCTAAATAAAAGCCCCCCACACCTTGTGGTCCTTGGCAGTTTTCCTGAGCTTCAGGTACACTTTTGTGTTCATCATTACTTGGAGGACCACTGAGTAGTGTGGTAGAGAGAGGACTGGATGTGGAGCCAGGAAGACTCGAGTTTGAATCCTACCTCAGATATTTAATATTTATTTGAACTCTCTGGGCCTCAGTTTTCTCATCTGCAAAATGGAAACACTAGTAGTACCTGCTTCCCAAGATTGCCATAAGGCCCAAATGAGATAATATTTACAAAAGTGCTCTAAAAATGCTGATTCTTCTTATTTACCTTTCTCTGCTTCCATCTGGGCTCCCTATGTAGCCACATTGCTGGGTTAAGACATAGCCTACCTTCCCCCCTTCTTATTTCTTACGGAATAATTTGTGACCGTGGGGTTACGATTTCTGTTCCCTTTTCAGAGCATCAGCTGAAGGCATGCTCTCTAACCTTTTTCTGAACTCGCTGCTCTCCCAAGTCTGGGCTGCATTTCAACTAGACCACTCTCTGACCCCTCGATTTATCACCAAATGGAAAGTGGCATACTTCTTCTATCCACATGGCCTGCCATTTCTACTCAGGTTGCTAGGTGGGAAACCACAGGGACCTTTTCTCATAATGGGGAAAATGGGGAAACTAATGGGGACAAGACCAAGTTTGCTGCCACACACCCACCAGTAGAAGTAATCGCTCCTGTCACTCTTGTCGTTGTTGTTGTTCAGTCATTTTCAGTCGTATGTGACTCTCCGTGACCCCATTTGGGGTTTTCTTGACAAAAATCCTGGAGCGGTTTGCCAATTCCAGCTCATTTTACACATGAGGAAACTAAGGCAAATTGGGTGAAGATACAGCTAGTAAGTGTCTGAAGCTGTATTTGAACTCAGAATGAGGAGTCTTATTGACTCCAGGCTCCACACTCTGTTCACTGCACCACCCAGCTGACTCCTGCTCACTAGAGCTCCATAAACTGCAGCACCTGGCCTGGAATAAACATTTATTTCTGCTGTTCTCTATTTATATCAGCTCATCTGGTGTTGCTAGCAGGGACCAGAAGAGCAGCTCTCGGACTTTGTGCTTCACTTAATTGGAAACATTGTCTAATATGGGATTTCCCTTCAGGGTGAATGAATGTAATATATGAAAACCACTGACCACAAAGAATTGTTTTAATACCAACTGGCCCTCCAACCCCCAACACCTCTACCAAGAGAATGAGGAACATTCTGGAAAGGAAGAAGTCCCTGGCGATCTCCTTCAAACCTCAGAAAGGTGAAAAAACATTGATTCTTGTTTTAGTCAGGAGAAAAAGGAGGGAGGGGATAAAGGATAGAAAAGGAAAGATTAAGGTCTTGTTGCCTTAATTTAGGGAAGCACTGAGTTGAGAAACTTCCTTACTCAAAGAAATTGAAACTCATCTATGTGGGCTGCTTCTAACATGAGCCTTTCTTGAGAAAGCAGGATGGATGGAATGATGTAGCACAGGCCACTGGTCACCGAATTCACCACTGCCAACCTCCCAAGTCACACTGGTCCACCACCTTCCTTTTTCTCATCCACTTTTTCCTTCTACCTCACAGCATCCAATCAGCTGTCAAGTATTTGACAATGGGCATCTTTCACATCTGTCCCCTTCCCTCTGCTCACCTGGACGCCATCCTAGATCCTGCCTTCATCACATCTCACCTACATAACTTCAACAGCCTCCAAACTGGATCTCCTCACTTTCAGCTTCTCCCCTCTCTAATCCTTCACTGCAGGCCAGGTGCCTGCAGTTTATGGAGCTCTAGTGAGCAGGAGTCAGCTGGGTGGTGCAGTGAACAGAGTGTGGAGCCTGGAGTCAATAATCCTTCACGATGCTGCCCAAGTAATTGTCTTCAAGTACAAATATCAGCATGTCATTTCCCCTTTGGCTCCCTATTGCCCCTAGCACAGGGTCCCTTGCTTTTATGTCAATTAATTTAAAAAAAAAATCTTGATAATTACATTTCAATATAATTGGTATCTTTGGTAATTCTATGTAGTTTTATTTTATTCATTTAAAAGCATTATTCCAAGAAGTCACAATAGATTTCACCAGATTGCTAAAGGAGTCCGTGATCTAAAACAGGCTAAGAACTGCTAGTTTATGAGAGAGAAGGAGGGGAGGAGGAGGAGAGGAAAGGAAAGACAGAGGACAAAGGGCAACAGAGAAGGGAGAGAGAGAGAGAGAGGGTGTGCCCCAGACTACCCCATGTGGAGCCTCTACTAAGACCATCACCTCCACCACATCCCCTTTAATAACCTGGACACTGTACCTGGGTCCCTCAGCTCTGAAAAATCAGCTTTTGCCTTATCTTGCTGGGGACCAGGCCTTAACACTTTTTTTTTCAGTCCATGTTGAATGAATGAATGATTGCCACCTTCCTTATTCTTGATGCTGTGAACCTATTGATTTGGTCTAAGATTGTGTAATCTTTTGGGAGAGGGGAAAGACGAGCGACTATTTTTTTTCTATTTTCCTTGTTTTTAAATAGATCCTAATTTTTTTTTTTATTTTTCAGCCTCCACATCCCCCAATATCTGCAAGCTTCACCGTACTCTACTGCATAGCATGGAAGAAGTACTGGATTTGGAGCTAGAAGATCAGAGTTCAAGATCTAGCTCATATATTTTCTTCCCATGCTGCCCTGGGAAATTCATGGACCCTCTCTCAAAGCCTCAGTTTCCTCTTCTGTAAAATCAGTGCAGTTATCCTTGTCCTGCCTTGCTCAGAAGGCCATTCAGAAGAAAGTGCTCCACAGTCCTTAGAGTACAGCATCAACAGGAGGTGCTGCTGTTAATTCTCATCATTATCCTAGTCATTAGAATATAGTCATTAGAATGACATCATGCTACTGATTCTTGGCAAAACAATGGGGGAAAGCAGCCCTGTAAGGTTGATGCTCCCACTAGCTCTTTGCCAGAGCCCTACTTGTCTGTCTTGGTAGAGTTTGGGGACGTGTAAATGGCTTTGGGAACTGGGCTTCCTAAGCTTGGTAGACCAGCCTGTACAACATCCCCTATACCTTGGCCTGTTACCATCATCAGAGCATGTCTGCTAAGCTTCCATAAACATATAGGATTAGGAGGTGGTGGAATCATGGCCCTGAATGGTCCCACATGCCATAGACTCATTCTGTGGCCAGAGTTTCTCAATCACACAGGCCTTTCCTTTTTCCAATGCCAATGAGGGGGTAGAGGAAGGGAGAGGCACAGAGACAAAACTGAGCTTAAGTGTCAAGGTCATAGGCTTCCTTTTGCTTGTCCATTTTCCTGCCTCGTTTTGCTCTAGAGAGCAGAGGTCTGACTATGTTGCCCCCTACCAGAAGCCCCCATAATCCCCTATTACTTCAGTGTGGTGTTTCAAACTCTTTATACATGGACACCAATGCTTCTTTCCAGACTGGTTTCACTTTACTCTCTCCATGCATTCTTCTTCTTCAGCTAAACAGGTCCACTTCCTGTTCCAAACCAAAGATATTCAACCTGCCACCTCCATGCCTTTACACAGGTGGGTCCTCCTGCCTGGAATGCCCTCTCTCCTTTCTGCTACCTCTTGGGACTCCCTTTAAGGCTAAGGTCAACTACTACATCCTACATGATCCCCCAATTTTCAGCAACCTCCTCTCCAATTACTTTTTTAAATTGACTTATCTATGTACATGTTGTTTCCCAAGCAGACGGTAAGTGCCCTGAAGGCAGGGACTGCTTCATTTTTTTTCTTGGTAGCCCCAGCACAATGCCATCACCAGTAAATGCTTCTCAAATTGAACTACAGGACCTAGGAAAGATTAGAAGTGTTCCCAGCGATAGTCTTTGAGAGCACTTGAAAGGAATCTTTTCAGACTCCTGGCCTGAACTTCTACAAAAGAGAGTGGGTCATTCCCCTCTGCCAGAGGAGAGAGGTTGGAGCTCTGCCCCTAGAGCCTTCTCTGGACTCCCCTTTGCTTTCTCTTGAAGCCCTGAAGGCAGGGACACTTCCATGGTTTTTCACTGGATCCCTAGCTTTTGGGCTAGGGCCTGCATACAGTTGGTGCTCATCCTAAGAAATGTCCATGGAGGCATACTTGAAGAGAAGGGATGGAGCTGGGGGCAGCAGGAAGGGCACTCGGGGGAAGTGGACAGATTTCTCTTTGCCTTCATGTGGATGTGCTCTTGATACTCCAGCAAAACCAAGACCCAGCAATCAGCTGATGACTATTCATTAAGTGCCTACTGAATGCCAAGCATTGATAAGTGCTGGAGATACCGACACAAAAATGAAAAGGGCCCTACCCTCAATGAGTTTGCATTCACATGGAGAAGACTACACACGCACATCTGGATATATGCATAAATATAAATATTCATATTATGTATGTGTATGTATATATGTACAAGACACATACAAATGAAATACTAGATGTCCTTAGGAGGGAAGGCAATGGAGGCAAGAGGGACCCAGAAAGTCTCCCTGAAGAAAGCAGAACTGGAGTTGAATCTTGAAGGAAAACAGATTTCAGGAGAAGTTGAGGAGGAAGCGTGTTCCAGGAAAGGGGCAAGGACAAGGCAAAGGTAGGGAGATGAGAGATGGAACTTGGATCAGGTCTGAGCTAGGGCAGATCAAAAATATGGCTGGCCACCTTCAGTTTCAGCCACTCTTTCCCAGCCACATTTCAAGAGAATTCCACTTTGAGGTTCTCTAGACAAGGGAACAGAAGCATGGCCTTGCTAAAGGTTACTAGTAGAAAAGGCAGTAAAGTCCCCTCTCCCCAGTCCTCTGCAGCACACAAAATAGGCAAGATAGTGCTGGGAAAGCACCCCCATCAATAGGTGAATTAGGAGAAAATAACTGGAGATTTCACCTGGCTCGCTGGTCTTTTTCTTCTCTCAATTATAATGATAAAA
Source organism: Phascolarctos cinereus (assembly GCF_003287225.1). NCBI lineage: Eukaryota > Metazoa > Chordata > Mammalia > Diprotodontia > Phascolarctidae > Phascolarctos > Phascolarctos cinereus. The sequence goes on along the minus strand of NW_027556402.1, from coordinate 4,631,656 downwards.
ATTATCTAAATTCCTCAGATATGTCTCTTCTTTCCTTTGATTTCTCCACCTTATTATTCCAGGATATGGTACGCTGGCCTTTTCTTTAATCCCCCATGGGCTTTTTTCATGTCTGCCATACTTTCTGCCCTTTTCTTTGTTGAGCTCCCTTTGGCTCCCAATGCATCACATGGTTTTCCTTCTTTGGACAACAACTTCCTTTGTCTTTGTCTTGTTTCCTGTCCCACTTTGGTCATCCTTCTGTTTTCTACATTGAGTAAATACCCCTTTCATCCCCCGAAGAAGGATTTCCTAGATGGTCACCCAAGTTCCATTGGTGAACATTGGCTGCTGGGTGTGACAGAAGGATCAGAGATAATCTAAGCCTTGTGGCCAGTGAAACAGGAAAAGGGATAATGGAAGAGTTAGTGTTGTACATTCATCCTTTCCACACAGCAGGAGTTAGGGGTATGGTGCCCCCACGATCCAGATAATCTGCATAAAGTCTTGGGCCTTTCCTTCATACCAGAGACGGCTGAATTGTTATGGTATTAAAAGCTAAAATACATTGATATTATACAATACTATACATATATTTTATGTATTTCTGAGTTTCTAAACTTTTTCTGCATTGTCTACTAGCCTTCATGTGTTCTCTGCAACCTGTGCAAAACTCCAAAAAATTCTCATTTGATTCCTTACTCCAACCTGCAATATAGTGAAACCATGATGGGGAAAGTTGTGAGGCAGCATGGATAACTGTATAGCAGAAAGAAGTTTGGCCATAGAACCAGGAAAACTTGGGTTCAGGTCTGACCTCTGATATGTACTGGCTGTGTGACCTTGGTTAAGTCAATTAGCCTCCATACTCTAGGCAACTCTTTAAAACCTACATTGGGAGAGAGAGTTGCCTCTCCTCTGAGTTCCCTAGCCCAAGGAAATCAAAGATCCAGTCCATATCTCCTAAGCCAGAGGTGTCACACTGAATCAGCCAAAATCAGATTAAAACATAATCAGGAAATATTTGACAAAAGAAATAAAAATACAATAGAACATAAATAATGGTAATGTGTGGTTTTCTAAGTCACTATGCAGAGGAAGGATCCTGATGTGTGGTTTACTGGAATCTTTTTCTCTTTCAGTTTGACAACACTGCCCTAAGCCTATTGCTACTTCTCAATGTCACTGAAATTCTAGTCATGCTTTGTCATGCCTGAAACATGGGATTACTGTGCCTATAAAGGTTGTGTGTATGTGTGTGCATTAGAGTGTGTACATGGGAGGGGGGAGGCCCTACTTGCTTCTGGCTCAGGAACAAATTAGTTTCCTCCTCTGTTTCCTGATTCAATGTTGTCCTGCTGCCCCTTCCTCATCCCTCCCAACCATTTCAGGATACTGTGCCCAGATTTCTCACCTTTCATCAGCAGAAATATCTTGCTCCAAATCTAATGATTTGAGATTAATCCAATCCAAAACCCCTGGGGAACCCCATCATGCATTAGCTAGTATGTATGGGGGAAGGAAAGGAGCTCTTGGCTAACCCAAGAGGACTCAAATAACTAAGTGTGTATAGGACTTGTGCCAGAGCAGCCAGAAGGAGCTGGAGCTTAACAGAATGATACGTACAAAGGATTTAAGATAGAAGTGACTTTAGAGCAAGGGTTCTTTTTTTCCTTTTGATTGAAAAAGTAGCTAACATTTGTTTTTATTGTCAATCTTTTAAAAAATTTTTAACAGTATTTCATTTTTTCCAATTACATGTAAAGATAGTTTTCAACATCCATTTCTATAAGATTTTGAGTTCCAAATGTTTTTCTCCCTCCCTCCCTAAGACCACAAGCAATCTGATATAGGTTATACATGTACAATCACAGAGAGTATCTAATCCAATTCTCATTTTAAAAGAGGAAACAGACCCAGAGCCAGAGAGGAGAATGGGCTTGTCCCTCAAATCACACCAGGCAGGCAACTGATTTCACCACCTGTGGTGGGTGGGCTCCTAAGTCATGCTCCGCAGCTCACTCTATTGGCCACAGACTCCCTAAATCATCCCAAATGCATTTTTGGAAAATTCAGGTTTCTGCCTGCCTACCATGAGGGTTCCAGAACTAATGCTGGTAGATGACCTTGAATATGGAACCGTGAGTTGGTGCTTCCTTTCTTCTGTACCCTGATATAGTAAGATACTAGCCCTTTTTAGGAAGTGGCCCTTCAGCAATGGCTCAGTAATGGCTAGCCCGTCTAATAGGGCATGTTGCCCATCAAGGTCATTTTCAGGTTCCCTGAGATCCTGCCTTTGAAATCAAAGAATGTAAATGAAATCAAAAAGTCATAGGCAGTGCAGAGGTCCTGAAGGTAGTGTGGTTTAGTGTCTGGAAGGCTGGCCTGGGGTCAGGAAAACCTAGGTTTGCATTCTACTTCAGAAACTTACTACTTCTCATTGAGTACAGCATGGTGGGGCTGCTCTTTGAGGTTTGGCTAGTTCTAGAAAGCTCCCAGGGCTTCTTCCTGTTCTGAGGTTCTATAATTCTTATTTCTACTGTGTCACCCTGGGCAAGTGAATTAACCCCTCTAAATCTTGGTTTCCATGTATATAATGAGGATAACAACAAAATCAACCTTTGAGGGTTAGGAATTAGGAACAAATGAAATGAAGTCAGTAAAGTCCTCACCTTACAGAGTTAAGGAACTGTCAGTGGCTATTACTACAGTGAAACCACTTAGAACAAAATCCTCACCTGGAACAAGAGGCTTTTCATGCCCCAAAGTTAGAATAACACATAGGCAGAGGCACGAGGATATTTTCCTTCCATTTTTAAGTCAGTGCATTTGATCAGAAAACTCTTTGGAAAACAAGGATTTACAGACAAGAAGTTTTAAAATGTTTTACTTACTAAGAGGAGCCATGAGCACATTCCTCCAAGGTGGAGTATTTACCACATCCCAAAGACCATGGGAAAAATGTATGGATATGGTCATGAAGTGCCCAGTCTATTTAACAGTCACTAAAGAGCACTTTAATAAACAACCTTCTGGTGCTGCTCCACACCAGAGTACCAATAAAGCTAAGTCTTGTTTATATTATCCTCCATGATGAATAGGTAGCTGACTGCCAATACAAAATCAAGAATGATTACCTCTGGCTCTTAATGTCTTTAGAACAGCTGGAGCCTCAAATTGATCCATTAAGACTGCCAATAGCCAACTGTTTCCTTTTCCAATGAAAATACACCTGGATTTAAGTCAGACTCTCTGCATTTGTCTGATCTCTTTTCCCTTAATGTCAATCAACTCAGAGGAAATGTCAACATGAGAAACAAATATCTCAAAGTCCCGAGAAGCTGGTAATAGACTCTGTTTCATGGACTCAGAGAATTTCGTTGTGTGCTGTGTGCCGGGGATGCAAATGCCCAAAGTGAGACCCATCATGGTCTCAAGAATGGCACATCTAATCTGTCATCCTGATTTTACAGATGAGGAAATTTAGATCCAGACAGAGGAAGGGACCCTCCCAACATCACAGAAGCAAGATAAAACTTAGAAATTAATTATTATTTTGATTCCGTTATCTCCACTAAAGAAAATGAACTTTGGACTAGAACAAAATATGGCTACTTGGAAATCAAAAACCAATGTATGTCAGTAGCACCTAGCCACTGTTGGTGAGTATAAGTCATCATACCTAGATGATGATAATGATAATAACAACAACAATAGCTAAGATTTATATAGCACTTTAAGGGTTGTAAGTTACTTTACATATAGTTTCTCATTTGATTCTCACAATAATCCTGTGACATAGCTACTATTGTTAGATCAACTTGCTACCAAGGTACTAGGAGAATTGAGATTGCTGGATCAATTTTCAATTACCTTTGCAAGACTGTGAGGATGAACAAATAAAATTTGTAGCATTGGTATAAGAAGGGAAGTGATGTGAATTGGGAAGAAACCTGTGCATCAAATATCTCTGATAATGGTCTGATAAGCAAAATCTCTAGGGAACTAACAAAAATACATAAGACCAGAAGCCATTTCCCAAAGGATAAGTTATCAAATGAAATGAACAAACAATGCTCCAAAGATGGATTGCAAACTATATGAAAGATTAACTCTATAACTATATGACTGTATATGACTATAACTATATGAAATATTGCTTCAAATAACCAATGATAAAAGAGATGCAAATAAAAATAACCCTTAAGACCAGTAATGAAACATGCTACCCTCCTCTAGACAGAGAGGTGATAGACTGAAGATGCAGAGACTTTTTTTGGACATGACTAATTTGGGACTTTGTTTTGGTTGATTAGATTATATTTGTTATGAGGGGTTTGTTTTTACTTTTTTTCCCAACAGGAGTGATAGGTAGGAGACAGTGGATTGGTATTTGTTCATTTTTTAAAAATTTAATAAAAAAAAAACCTCTCAGGTTTTACCTCACAGCCAGCATTTTAGCAAAGATGGCAAAATATATCGTCAGAGTTGTAAATTAGAAAGAAATTTAAAATTCTAAAAAGAGATTTAGAATTATGATAAGAAAGTGACTAAAATATTCTTATCCTCTAGCCCAGAGATCTCAATGTTAGGTATATTCCCCAGGGAGGTACAAATCAGAGAAGCCCTATAATTACCAAAATATTTAGAGTAGCACTTTTTTTTAGTATCAAAGAACTAGAAACAAAGTTCATTGACTGGAAAATAGCCAAAGAAATGGTGGGACATGGACATAGTGGAATATTACTGTGCTGCAAGAATTGATATTACAAAAAAAAAATACAGAGAAACATGGGCAGACTTACATGAACTATTGCAAAGCAAAGTAAATAGAACCAGGAAAACAATATACAGACAGAATAACTATAACAAGTGCAAAGAACAGCAATAAAACATCAAAACTGAATGCTGTGAAATTATAATAACCAAAATACTCAAATGAACTTGCACCTTCTCCACTCTTTGTGGAGGTGGGGTACTATCAGTACAGAACATCACATATTGGACATGGTCGATATGTTCATTAGTCTCAATAAAGAGTTCTTTTTCTTTCTTTTTAAATTTTTTTTTATTAGGAGTGATGGTTCTTTGTGAAGGGGAGGGAAGGGATATATCTGGAAATGAAGATAATTTAAAAACAAAAGATACAAATAATTTTTTTCAAAGAAAGTTCATGATGAATGGGAGAGGCATGACAGACATATAAAAGGGCAAAAGAGTGATACATAAAAAGGGGCTAAGAACAGAATCTATAATATATAGACCAATGAGCACAACTCATTCTTGAAAAAAAATTTAGAAAACATTATTAAAGGGGCTTTTAGTGAGATCTAGCAAGGGAACTAGAGAGGAGGTAGGGAGAGCCAGCGAAGATTTGTTAAGAACAAGTTGTGCCAGACGAGCCTTTTTTCTTTCTTTCCCAAGATTGGTAGATGGGTAGATCAGGGGAGTGTTGTATAGTTTACCTACAAAGTGTCTGATCAAGTCTCTCATGCTACTCCTCTGAACAAGTAGGAGAGATGTGCACTAGAGAATAATGGAGGACTGTGACCTTGTTGAATGGTCAGAGCTGAAAAGGAATCCCAAGTTATTCTTGCTATCAATTAGAAGTGCCCGACAGTGGAATGGGCTGTCTCAGGAGGTTGTCCACAGCTTCTCCCTCACCAGAGGTCTTCAGGTAAGGTATGACCACTTGTTTAGTGTGTTGTAAATAGACTCTGGTTCAGGTACATCTGGGAGGGTCAACATGGTCTCTTACAACTCTAAAATTCCTGGATTTGATGAGCATTAGAATTGGGGGTTTGAATCGAGGCTTCAACAAGTTCTAATTCTGGAACTGTGGTCAAGTTACTTCATCTTACTAGCCTCAGATTCTTCATCTGGAAAGTGGGACTACTAGAACTAGTACTTCCAATATCATAGGGTTGTTATGAGGAAAACATAGTACTTTAGCCACTACAGAAATACAAGATGACTAAATAATAACCCTCCTAACTGGAAAAGGTTCACAGCATCTGAGAGAAGTTATCTCAAGAATTATGCTTTCCAGGGCAATTAAGTGGTGCAGTGGATAGAGCACTGGCCCTGGAGTCAGGAGGACCTAAGTTCAAATACGGCTTCAGATACATGATATTTATTAGCTGTGTGACCTTGGGCAAGTCATTTAACCCTGATTGCCTCACCAAAAAAAAAAAAAAAGAATCATGCATTCCAATGTGAAAATTAAAGCACTCTTGTCTATAATATAGCTAATGAGTGGACATCCATCCTCTGCATAAAGACCTCCAAGGAGGGAATTAGCATTTTAACCTTTATAAAGACTTGAAACTTAAGACAAAGAACATATTCCTGGACTACATAATAAAGTTCTTTGAGCCTGAGCTATTCATAACATGAAATTGAGGCTTTTCCCCAAGTCTAATGCAGAATCCTTCAGTCTCCTCATCTCGGGGACAATAGGACCAGAGGACCAAGATCTGGAAGGGCCCTTAGATATCATAGAGTCCATCCCCTTCATTTCACGGTTGAGGAAAACCAGGCCGGGGGGATGATCCAGGAGGGAGTGCATGGCAGAACCAGGGATTTTTTAATTCTAAATTCTGAGCTCTTCCTATTGCTCTTCCTCTACAAGTATACCTACATGTAATGAACAGACTGAATTAGATCTAAGATCCTCCGAAATTCATTTGATGGGACCATCATGGAACAGCCAGTTGGGGGCAGGAGCTCACTAACTGGAAATGAAGGTTGACAGACATGCAATTTGGACTCTAACTATGAAAAAACACACAACCAGCAAGATTAAATCAATATCATCACTAAAGCCATGAATCCAATGAAGCATCCAATGAGCGTGAAGGACAGAAAAAGGCTCTTTGCATTTTCCCAGCACCATTTCCAGATCCTAACTTGGACTCAAGGATTACATTCCTTTCCCCCAGGCCCACACTCTTGTACATATCATTGCTTGTCACTCTGTTCTCCTTTAAAGTAATCCTGTCTCCTACAAGAGTCATCAGTTCAGGCATTTGTCGGAATTAAAACATCCCACAATCCAAGCCCCTTCTCTGGAGGTGAAGGGAGAAAGTGTCCAGATGGGTTTCTAGTTTTTTAAAAAGTAAAACAAAATAAAAGCTTCCTGGGAAATGGGAAATGAGAAATCTTATATGACTTGGTACCAAAATGAGTCCTTCCTAGATTAGGAAATGGTCCTGGGTTTGGAGATCGATTTCAAGTCTCAACTCTACCTCTTACTAGCCAGGGGAGAAAAGCATTGGCTTCACTGACAGAAGGAATCCTAGGTGAGGAAACTCCCTTCACCAATGTAGATCAGCATCTCCTCAGCAACTTAGAGTCTTCAAGTTGTCTAGACTAAGAATAGTTACATTTCCTTGCTTGTATGTGACAAATTGCCTGGACAAATTCCTCATCTGTGAAATGGGAATAATAATAATAGCACCTACTTCCTAGTGTCATTGTGATGCTAAAATGAGATAATATTTGTAAACCACTTTAATATTTAATATAATAAACCTTAATATGCTATATCAATGCCAGCTATTATTAGTAAAAAAAAAAAAAGGTTCTGTGGGGACAAAAAGAATTGTCTAGAGCACAGAGAAGGAGCCTGCCCAGCATCACACAGACACCATTGTACATAGGAAAGATTTGAATTCAGGTCTTTTGGGTCCCTTGGCTGGCTCTTTCTCTACTCCACCATGCTAACGCCTCACTACCTATGGGATGTTAAGAAAAATCTTCTAACCTCTCAAAAAGTTAGTTACTCAAGTTCCTCCAAAGGAAACTGGGGATAAGAAGCAACGTAGTATCAGCAGCAGTCCTTCACCAGTGGAGGCTATAGACTTGGCTTTTTTAAAGTATTTTGAAAATTGTGTTTTAGTATCATTTGCATCTTTTGTAATCCTATATATTGTGTTTAAAAATATGATTTTGGGCAAGGGGCTATAGTCTTCAGCAGGTTGTCATAGGCTTCCATGACACATGCCTAAAAAGGGCAAGATCTCTTGGTTACAGTGGCTAGCTGAACCTAGAGTCAAGGCCACTTGGGTTCATTACCTCTACCACTGACTCAAGGTCACACAACTCCCCTAGTCCCCTTTTCACAGCAGCTTAGAGCCTTCTTCCATAAAGTAGAAATTATGTTCATCTCTGCTAGCCACAGCTAAGCTGCCATTTCCCTCAACTGCCATGGGTTCTCATTTTAACAGAATGAGTTCTATCAATAAGTCAAGAACAAGAAAAAGGGGAAAGGACAAAGACTGAGCAGTATATGTACCCATCCTTCTGCCAAAACATGAACTAAATGTCCTAAGGGCATTAAATAAAGATATTAAATAGCCACAGTTAAATAGAACCATAACTCACTCAGTAAGAGTCAAGGCCTGAAACTCTTTAATGATATGTTCGCTAACAACGGGCTCACTCTCCAGCATTGTTAGAATCATAATCCTCTCCACATAATTTCTGATGAGTCATTCTTGGCACTGGCAGTAACATAAACCCAAATGAGGGGACACTAGAAGGATGAAACAAAGTCCACCAATGAGAAACAATCATCAACAGTAACCATCATCCTTAACAGCAGCCATCGACAAGGGCAGTTGACCCCCAACAACAACCACCAGCTTTACTACCACCAGGCAACAACAGCTCTACTTGCTCGAGGCTCTTAAGGGTTGGGAAACCATTCCTGCCCTGTCTTCCTCCTTTGGGCAATCTCACTGAACACCAGCCCGTGCTTCCTCCCAGAATCCATGGCTTCCTTATTTCCACCTACTGAAGGGCACCTTTATCTCAAGGCCTCCCCTTCACTCTTCCCCTGACGTCTTTGATTCCCCCAGATAAAATTGATCACTCCCTCCTTGAATTTTTCTAGATCACTTTATTGTTAGATTGTTTGTCCTCTGCCTCTATTGCATTCTACCTTGCATTATTCTTATTGGCATACAAATCTTATATGAATGCAAATTCCTTGGGGTCAGGGCTGTGTTTTTCAGCTTTTAATTTCCAGTGTGTAGCACAGGACCTCAGTGCCCTTTGGATTAGACTGAAAATTGGATAATAATTATTCAGTGATTTGCAGCCACCCAAATGTTCTGGGAAGTCAGAGGGCAACACAGTATGTGGTGACTCTGAGCCCCGCCCAGAACTAGATATCTGTCCAGATGGCAAAGGAAAGTTTCTCATGCACTGAATTACCATTGTAATCTACAATACAGATTTACCAGGAAACTATCCAGTTTCATTTGGCAAATGTGAGCCAGGTCTCTGACAGGGCAATAGCTCAGGAAGTTGTGGGAGAATATTTCCTTTATAAGAAGTTCCAGGCATAAAGACTGCATGCAAAGGAAGGGGGCATCAGACAAGAAGGGGGATCATATCTAGAGCAACGACCAAGTCCATAACAAGAAAGATTTAACCCTCGAAATGGAGGGTATGAACATTCTGCTTAAATAGAGGATGGCAAAAGAGAAAACAGTCCTGGCGCAATATGCTTGTGAATTGACCCAGGAAATTCTTCACCCACCTCAGAGGCACCAGAATGGCAGACAGCCATCTAGCCATGACTACTCTCAAATGCTCTAGTAAGATCTCATGAGTCAGGACAACCACTGAATTGGGGGTTCTTTTTCCTTCCCAATTCCCCTTACCAAAGGCACAGCCAATCTGGCAGAAACTGGCAATAGACCGATAGCTCACGCTATACGCACAAAATGGTATACACATAAGATAAGCACAAAATGGATACACGGTTTAGTCATTAAGGATGATATCATAAGCAAATTAGTGAAGCATGGACAAAAATTACCCATCAGATCTACAAATAGGGGAAGAGTTCATGACCAAACAAGAAATAAATAGATTCATAAGAGTTAAAATTTATAATTTTGATTACATAAAATTAAAAGGTTTTACACAAATAAAAGCAAAAAGAAGAGCTCGGAAAAAATTCTGCAACCAATTTTTCCGATAAAGATCTAATTTCTCAAATATATTAGGGAACTGAGCCAAAATATAAGTATAAGAGCCATTCCCCAATTGATAAATGGACAAGGGATATGAACTGGCAGTTTTCAAAGGAAGAAATTGAAACTATTAATACTCATAAAATGCTCTAAATCATGAACAATTAGAGAAATGAACATTAAAACAACTCTGAAGTACCACCTTGCACCCATCTGATTGGCTAAAATGACAAGAAAGGCAAATTAGGGGCTGTGAGAAAATAGGTACAGTAATGTACTGTTGGTAGAGTTGTGAACTAGCTCAACCATTCTGGAAAGAAATTGGAACTATGCCCCAAAAGCTACTAAAATGTGCATACCCTTTGACTCAGCAATACTGGTACTAGGCCTATATCACAAAAAGATCGAACAAGAGGAAAAGAATTTATATGTACAAAAGTGTTTATGGCAGCTCTTTTTGTGGTAGCCATGACTTGGAAATTGAAGGGATGCTCATCGGCTGGGGAATGGATGAACAGGTTGTGGTATATGACTGTGATGATATGCTATTGTGCCATAAGAATGATAAAGTGCATGGTTTCAGGAAAACTTGAGAAGACTTAAATGAACTGATGCAAAGTGAAGTGAACAGAAACAGGAGAAACCCAGTAACAACAATATTGTAAAGATGATCAACCGAGGAAGATATAGTAACTCTGATCAACATAACTGTGCTCCACAATTCCAGACTCATGATGAAACATGTTATCCCCCTCCAGACAGAGAACTGATCTCTTTCTTTTTCTTTTCTTTTTTTCTTTTTTTGTGGGGACTGGGGTGGGGAGGGAAGAACATGGCTAATGCAGAAATTTGTTTTGCATGATTTCATATTTATAACGGCTTTTGTATTTCTTGCCTTCTCAATGGGTAGGGAGAGGGTGGGAGGGAGAGAACCTAGAACTGAAAATAAAACAAAATGTAGTGGAAAAAAAGTAATAGTCACAGGCAATCCAGGAGGAGTAGCAGTTATTCACAGTGTCTTTGTTAGGACAAAGTATTCTCTCTAAGAACATGATATGGGATTTCTACCATGGTACTCTCTAGGCAATGACTAACATTCAAGTTGATCAGGCCAGTAGAATGTAAGCCCCTTGAGGGCAGGGGTGGTTTCCTTTTTGTCATTGTATCTTTAGCACCCAAGAGGCAGCCTGGTATACCATTGGCACTTAAAAAATGCTTGCTGCATTGGATAGATTGAAAGTGTCGAAGACTGAAATTGGAAAGAAATTCAAATGAGAGTTCTCACAGCAATGGGTATCTCCTCTTCTCATATAAAGGACAGCAAAGGGAATGAGACTGTTTTTACAACACAGCTTAGGTCCTGGATAAAAGGTGGGAAAATTCAGTTACTCAGCTGCTGTTTGGCCTACACACTGCCAAATAAATACTTGGTTTTATGTCACCAGTGGATTGAATGGACCAACCAGATGTTTTGGCATCAAGCTCTAAAAAAAAGTCCATGTTACTCATTGAAATTTTCATCTTAATAGTTTGACCCCACCAGTAGACCACACTCAGTGGGATGTTCAGCACCTGAATGTTTAGAATCATTTAGCCAAAATCTCCTGGCCTCTCACTTTCTCCCTTTCTGTTCAGCTCTTTGGAAATCCTACAGATACAAAGAAAGAAAATGTAAATAAGTTTAGCTACATTCACAGCGACTTAGAATGTGGAGCTCTTGTGTGAACTTCTGCTTCCCCCTCCCCCCAACATTTACTCTCTGCTTCCTCCCATAGGAAGAAGCCAATCAGCCAATTTGGGGTATTTGACGTAAGGATGGGAAGGCGTGTTTACAGGAAAAAATTAAGACCAGACTGATTTCTTTTTTTAAAATAATGGTGGTTCACCTAAGAAGCCATCTTACCAACCCCTATTTGTGAAAAAGTTCTATGTCCTATATGTAATGATGGGATTGAGAGATGGTAGAGGAAGGCTAACCCAGAATCCCTTTGGTTTTCAGAGTTGACTGCTCTGATCGTGTTGTAGTCTAGGGGTGCTAGGGTTGCAGTCTAGGGGTGCTAAGAACTCCAAAATGCAAGAGTACAGGGCCGGGGTCTGCCTCAAAAGACTTCAACCACTCAAGCCTTCTTTCAGTCCAAGTAGCAAGTTTATGAAGACACCAGTTGGGTGGCCTGTTTGTATTGGTGTCACAAATACTGCAGCCAGATTTTAAGAAATCTGCATGTTTGATGAAGATGGAACCGACATTTTTTTTGCAGAAAGATTGTAGAAAGATCTGAATGTGATCTAGGAGTGGCAAGTAACCTGAGGTGATGCAGAGGTAACAGAGAATGAAGGGCTGGGCTCGGTCAGGGACCACGATGAAAGGACAGCTGAAGGGATTATGCCAGATGCCTCAGAGGAATGCCAGGGATGTGGGTTCCTGAAATTTGTGAGAAAGTTCAAGGACTGAGGGTATTTTCTTTTTAGGGGTCCATCAGCCCCATCAATCAGATGCTAAAGCCACGGTCAGCAGGCTGCGGACCTCCCCACAATGAATGCCAGTGTGACAAGGCAAGGCCACAGGACCAGAGAAGCAGAAATAGAAGGAACTTTAGAGACCAGCTTAGTTCAATCCCCTAAGTTTATAGAGGAACAAACTGAGACTAAGAGAGTTTAAGTCATTTGCCCAGAGGAGGACCCAAGATTCCAACCCAAGTCTCTTGCCTGCAACCCAGTATTCTTTCCACTATATAATAGTGCTTCTCATGACCTGGACAGACACTGTGAGGCTAAGAAGGACAGGAGGAAGGCAGGGTCTAGGACAGAAACCTAATCAAAACCAAGAACTGAGTATTATAACCAGGGGTCTCAAGTGGAGAAGCAATTTGAGTACTGGGCAAGAAGAAGGGTGACAAGATAAGGAATGTTCTTCATTTGCATCTCATAGTTGGTCTGGGCCATGGGTGTGTGTGTGTGTGTGTGTGTGTGTGTGTGTGCGCGTGTGTGTGTGTGTCGTTTACCTATGCCCAGCTGTGTAAGGCAGGCCCACATTCACTATTCTACCAAACTGCTGTAGCTGGACAGTTCCAGCTACTGCCTTCAGTTTTCCAAGGCATTGTATGAGTCCATGCTGTGGCTAGGATAGATCACTCATTCAAGACTTTCTGGACCAGCTTCTTAGAAGGAATAAGACGTTCGTCATGTGCTTCCTCTTCATAAAACATTGACACATGCAGTCAAACCACATTACTGGCAAAACTTATTCCCTGGCAGTAATAAACCAGGGGGTAGGTGAGAGAATAAACTATTTAGAAGCCAGGGTTTTCAGTGAGATTCATAAGGGAACGTACCAGACTGAAAAATCAGTTGTATTTTCTGTTGGCAAATAAGTAATGTTTTCTTCCTTGAGAGGTCCAGAGCTTGGGGTTAGAGCAAGAGGAAGGATAGAAGGGGTCATGTTCAGGGTTTAAAGGCTTTAAAAAGTGAGAACTTATTTTTAAGTAAGAAAAATTTCAAAGGTCCATAGGCATTTCCCAGAGAGCAGTGTTTGAAAACGGCATGGCAGGGGGAAACAGCCCCAACAACTCACCTCTGCACTCACCAGTGACTCCCCCTACCCACCTGCTCTGCCACCCAATGACAACGGTCTCTTTGCTGTTCAAGGGTGAAACCCTGCATGGCCTAACTCAGGGCCTTTTCCCCAGCTGTCCAGTTACTTCTCATCTCCAGCTCCTGACTTCTTCCAACTCCCATCTAAATTTCACCTTCTACACAAAGCCTTTCCTGATCCCCTTAATGCCTAGCATCTTCCTTATGTGCTTATATCCAATTTTTTATATATATATATATATATATATATATATATATATATATATACACACATACATATGTATTATACAAAGTTTGAATTGTTTTCTATTCTGAACTCTTTTTTCTGTTGTTCATTCCCATTGTTTCAGACTCTTCATGACCCCATTTGGGGTTTTCTTGACAAAGGTACTGGAGTGGTTTGCCATTTCCTTCTCCAGCTCATTTGACTGATGAGGAAACTGAGGTAAACAGGATTAAGAGTGCCCAGGGTCACACAGCTAGTTAGTATCTGAGGCCAGATCTGAACTCAAGATGAGTCTTCCTGACTTCAGGCCCAGCACTCTATCCACTGTGCCATCTAGCTGCTTCACTCTGCGCTTAACAAACCCAAAAAAGAGAGGATTGCACATGAAACAACAGATCTTTATTACATACAGCTTACTTTAAAAATATACATATAGGATGTCAGTCTGTCTGCTGCTCAAACTTACTAGCTGGTTGACCATGAGCAAGTCATTTAACTCTCAGGGCCCCCAACTTTCCTCATCTATAAAATGGGGACCCTGCTACCTGTAGTGCCTACCTCCTAGGGTGGTGGTGAGACTCAAGTGAGATCATGAGGGTAAAGGGCTTTGTAAGCGTTAAAGCATATTGAAATGTCAGCTCTGATTTTTCAGTAAGACATGGAAATGATCATCGTAGTGTCCTCCCCATTCGCTACCCCTGTGATCCCTTCACACAATCCGGTACCATTCATTCATTCATAAACTTCTCTCTTGCTTGACAATATAAACCACACGAAGTCTGGCTCTAACAGACTGTAAGCTACTTGAATGCAAGGATGTTTTGTTTTTGCCTCTGGATCCCCAGCTCCAAGCACAGTGCCTGCTGTGGACCTCCATTAAGGAGGTCCTTAATGAATACTTGTTGAATGAGTGAATGAATTTTAGGGACGTCACATCGACCTCAGGGCTCGCACAATGGCATCAGTGTCCACTTCGCCTCAGACTCCAGAAGAGATGTTTGTCTTTTGCTCCTCCTTTGCCAGCCTCTGTGGATGGGAAATGCAGGGTCTGAGATCTTTTTTTTTTTTTTAATTATTAACTGAGTGGTAGGAAAGGGATTTGGAAAGGAGAGGGTGAAGTAAGGTAAGAAGAAGCTGCTTTGTGTAGGAAAAGAAAAATGAATTTTGGAGGGTTTAAAAAATTTCTACAGTCATTCATTGTATTGAGCTGACATTGTGCAGAACACAGAAAGCCAAATCAGCAGGAAATGCTAATGAGTAAGGACTTTGATCTCTAGTATGGTAAGCTACTGTTATTCTTCCATCACTTCTCCTCCAATCTCAAGACCATGAAGAGCTTGATTTAAGGGATAAAGTAGGAATTGGGCCTCTGCGTGCTTATGTGTCTGCATCTGCAATTTGTTGGACATATCAATCATAGGATTTTGACCTGGAAAAGGTTTTAGAGATCAGCTTACCCAAATCTCTTAGTTAGAGATGGGGAAACTGAGGTCTAAAGAAGGAGAGGGACTTTCCCAAGGTCACACAAGTAGGGTCATATATTAAGGAGCTGGAAGAGACCTTAGAATTCAACCCATTCATTTTACAGATGAGGAAACTGAGGCTCATGTAGTGACTTACCCAGGATCACACAGCTTCTCAGTGTCTGAGGTAGGATTTGAACCCAGATAGAAGTTCTAGGAATCAAACTCAAGTCCAATATGCTTTCCACAATACCATCGCTCCCCCATCACCACTGTACCTCTGTATACACACACATTTATAAAGACCTGGGCTGCGTGCTGAAGAAGACCCAACGTTTAGAAGAGGCAGTGTCTGCCTTCAGGGAGCTCACCCTCTAGGAGGGAAGCTTCTAATCCAATATAACCTTTCCGTTCATGTTAGTGCTCATGTCGCTCTACACTGAGAACAAAGTCTTTGAGCAGCATGTCCGTATGTCCATGCTAGAGCAATCAGCTGCCCTTGTCCCTGGAGCTTCGGGGCCCATTTTGCAGTTGAGAGAACACAATGATTGTGTGCACCAATTAATCACCCCGGATGTGAGCAAAGCTGGACTGGCTTCTTCATTTACAATCGCTCATCTCCTCCAGTAAACACAGGGATTGGGGCAGAAAACACGTGGGTGGATTTTCACCATTCCTCCTTTCATTCTCATTCATGGGCTTACAGAACTTTGAGCTGGAAGGGATCTTACAGGTCTTTGAGTTCAACACCCTCATTTTACAGAGGAGGAAAGTCAGGTCCAGAGAGGGGGGATCTGCTGAAGGTCACACAAGGGATACGTGGCAGGGCAGAGCATCATCTTGGGGTCTGAGAGAGGCTTCCATTCAAAGACTTCTGCAAGTTCTTATTCTGCTTGAGCCATTTAAAACTTTTTAAAAGGGCAGAGACCAGGAGACTAGCATGATTCCCATCCCTTAAGACAATTATTCCTATCTATATATATCCAAGCTTAATTGCAACCTTCTGCGGGGGTGGGTGGGAGAAATGGGGTAAAAAACAAAGTAAAAAGTGCACAGCAGAGAACAAAAGAAAACTTACAAGGAAGCAAAGATAGAAAGCTCTCAACACAATGCATAGTATTGATTATATAGGCTTTCCTGAAATGGCAATTCATTGCTGTATATTTTGAATCCTCTCGCATTCTGCTGTGCATATGACAGTGCTTTTTTTCCCTTTTTTTCATTTTGTATTGTTTCAATATTTAAGTTTATAATGTTTCTTTTTGTTTTTTATTGTGTATTTAAAAAAATTTTAAAGACACTTATTCCTTCTGGCTATCTCTAAAGTCAATGACAGTTTTGTATCAAAAGGATAAACCAGTGATATCCCAAATGGTGTCAACCTAAGTCATGCATAAGAGGAACCTCCTAGAGAGAAAGGTGTAAGATTCTCATGATTCATTTCTAAGAATGCTGGATTCCCTCAAATATTATTTCCTTTAGTGGAAACCAAACCTCGTTAAGTAGAGTTAATAAAAGACTGAGTGGGGACCTTGGAGGTCACCAAATCCAACCCTTTCAATTTGCAGAGAAGGAAACTGAGGCCCATAGAGGAGGAACTTCTTCATCTTCTTCTTCTTTGTCTTCTTCATCTTCTTCATCTTCATCTTCTTTGTCTTCTTCATCTTCTTCTTTGTCTTCTTCGTCTTCTTCATCTTCATCTTCTTCATCTTCTTTGTCTTCTTCATCTTCATCTTTTTCTTCCATTTCGGTCATGCTTGACTCTTCATGACCACTTTTGGGGTTTTCTTGGCAAAGGTGCTGGAGTGGTTTGCCATTTCCTTGCCTGGAACATCTGCAATGGACTCAGGATATATCTTGTTGTACAAAGTTGTTTCCATGTTGTTCCTCCATTAGACTGTGAGCTCCCTGGAAGCAGGAGATGCTTTCCGCTTTAATATTCCTAGTGCTTAGCACAATGCCTGGTAAATGGCAGACATGTCTTGCCTTGACTTACGACCTCATTAAATTTCATGTTGTGCTCCCTGGGTTTGCTTTCTCTGCTGGGCACATGGCTCCATCAATTGGTAATAGACTCACGAGGAGGAGTGCCTAGCTCAGCTGAAGTTCTTGGCTGTGGCACAGCCAGGCTAACTCAGGGGCCAGCTCATTTTTAAAGGACATCTGGCATGTGACTGATTCTCAGCCAAACAATCACTAGAAATTCCCTGTGTTCCAGCAATTGTCTTCATTCAATGGCCAATGTCTTATCATATGAGATTGTTTAGGTAACTTCTTTACACCCTACTGTTGGGTGGTTTGGGCAAAGCTCCCAAATCTGATCAGGGGCTGCTCCTAATCAGCCTCCTTTAGGTTTGCGTATGTTTTAATTTAAACACTGTACACTGCCAAATTGCACTGTTTTTACAGGTAATCATGGAGATACCATCTGCAGCGGATGAAATACTGGACTGGGAATTTGAAAGGACCTGCGATCAAATTCCAGGTCTGCTACTGACCCATAGGACTTTAGACTTATACTCTCTATACAATGAGGGGCTAAACTAGATCAGCTTTAAAAGTGGGATCCTATGTCCTTCACTTTTGTTCCTCGTATGTTGGAATGTTGGCTATTACTGCTTATTGTAAAGTTCACAATTAAAAAAAAAAAGAGGGTAGGGAATGGATTTCATTGGTATAGGAACTCCCAGGTGAGAAAACTCCCTCTCTTGATGAAGGCCAGCACCTTCTTTGCAATTTAGAGAGTTGGCCTGGAGGACTATGAGGTGAAGTGACCTGACTAGGGTCACTCAGCCAGGATATGTCAAAAGTAGGTCTTGAACCCAAGTCTTCCTGGCCGAAGGCTGACTCCCCTAAGTCTCTCAGTAATAAAGAAACAAATAATTGAAATCAAATTAAATTTAAAAATTAAGAGTTACTAATTATAGGCTTCAAATGTGAACAGAGGGAAACGTTTCCTATGCACAGAAGAGAACATAAAAAAGGATTGTCTATGGACCTCTGAGTGTTACATGCCACACAGGATAGCTTTTTAATTTGTGGGCTGAACACTTCTTCCAGGACGTGATATTTGTTCACAAGCAGATTTGGGGGCTCCATTGACCAGCAAGTGCTCTCTGCACGCTAAGCACTGTGCTAAGCACTGGGGATCCAAAGAGCGCCTGCCTTCAGGGAGGCAGCAAGTAATCATGGCTTGGTTTGGGGTTTTATAATGTTTTTAATAAGCTTTCTTGGCTCCTTTTGTTTTTCATCCCAACATGATCATTTGCAGATATACTCTCTCCCAATAAATCTCACCCTGTAAAAAATAAAAGTCAAACCAACCCACACAGTCGCAGCATCTGACAAAGAGTGGTTTCACAAGGGACGAGTCAGGGCCATCAGAAAGGGGACAATTGACAGGTGCACTTGGCCATGCACTGCAGCTCCTCCCTCCTTTCATCGTGTGTCTTGGCATCCCCGGCGCAGAGGCCACGACCTGGTATATAACAGCTGTTCATTAAATGCTTCTGCATTGACTGATTGATTGGTTGATTCCTCCAAGGCCTAAGGAAACATCAGCTCTTCCATGAAGCTCTCCCTGAGCCCCACCCTGAAGAGATCACTTCTCTCTGAGCTCTCAGAGCACTCCATTTCAACTTTTCTTAGAGAATGCTCAGATATTTCCTTGGACTATGGTTGCTTTTATCTGGCCCTGACAGATAAAGCAAGGCTCCTCCCCCCCCCCCCCCCCCCGCTGCCTAACCTAGCATCTTTCCTAGCCAAGGCACAACCTTTGGTTGATAAAAGGTGAAGCACTCCCTCAGCACACACAGACCACATTCTGGCCCATTGGGCCTCTGTCACTAGAACACTGAGTACCAGCTTAGCAAAGCACAACTCTCCCGGCACATCAGAAGCTACCAGTCTCCTAGGAATCTCATTTCATGGGGCCATTCCTCTTTTTCTTATGAGACCATTCATTGGGTTGTCACAGAAATGCCAAAATTAGACAGAGGAAGCAAGGCCAACTCTCTGTGCCTCAGTCTCCTGCTATATCTCTAAAGTCCCCTGCAATTTGGGAATCTTCTGATGCACCAAGCAGAAAACATGCCATGGGAGGGAAAAGGTGCCCTCAAGGGTTTTTCAGACAACCTTGACGAATACTATGGGCTCTACCACCCCAACAGCCCCTCATTACAGTGCAAAAACTCTTTCATGTGTTATCTCTTCTTGACTATAAGTCTCTGATAGACAGAGGCCAAGACAAGCCATACTAGTTTAAAATAGCTAAACTAAACACGATATAATACATAATGGACTTTGCAAACTTTGAAGTCCTATAGAGATGCCAACAACTATCATTATTGTTGTTACTGACCTCAGTAGCCAATGTTCTTTGGATATTTAATAAATACTTGCTGTATTGAATCGTATCCATGTGATTGTAGACCAGCTGGTACCGTGGAAAGAATACTTGATTTGAAGTCAAAGAACCCATGTTCACATGCTGACTCTCTCTGCTCCTTATTGCCCAGCTGAGTTTAGGCAAATCCCTAATCATTCGGCATACCCTTTTCTGTCAAATAAGTAGATTAGACTAGTGATCTCTGGGGGACCTTCCCATATATAAATCCAGAGGTCAATGTTTCTATAAAAAGATATGATAGTCCTTATGCCATTTTATCTCAGCCTGGTTCACAGTCCCAACATTTAAAGGTTCTTTCTTACATGCTTGGTGTCTGCCAAGAGACATCAGGCCAGAGCAGGGACTCTTCCTGAAGTATCCCAAAGAAACCTTGGCATTTTCTCCTGCATCCATTCATTATTTCACAAATCCTCCAAGACCACTTTTCTATAGGCTCAAGGGTACTTTGTGAGTCTCTGAAGTCTTCTGTCAAGGACCCTAGCCCCAAACACAAGCACACTTGGGCAGAAGGGATTCTGGGCTTCCTTTTGACAGCTGTGTTCGTGCTGAGTATGAAGAGAGAAACGGGTCCCATTTCGAGGACGCCACTCAAAGGCTGGAACTAGAGCTATTGTCCAGCCTTAAGGAAGATGCAAATCCTGCTGAGAGGAAGTTCACTGCAGAACAAAGCAATCCTTTAGAGAAGTCTGCATGCCAAACTACACCCGGAATGTGGAATGCAGCCTCTGACAGTGCATCCACAGAGGCTACTGATTTATGGGAAAATGCCCAGTCTCAGAGTGGGAAGGGACCTCAGAGGTCAGTGAGGCCAAACCATACCTGACTGTCATTTTCTCTCCCACATCGCCACCAAGTGGCCATCCAGGTTTGGAATTAAGACTTCAAACAAGGGATTACCACTTCCTCCAGAGGCAAGCAGCCCCTTGCAATTTCGAGACAGTTCCAATCATTAGGAAGTGTTTCCTTACTTCAAGCCTAAATCCGCCTTTCTGCCTCTTCCCACCACCACAAAATGAGACTTATATTTTTGGACTTGGTCATTGTAAGAATTTGCTTTTTTAGACTATTCATATTAATTATAAACATTTGAGGTTTTCTCTTTCTTTTCCAAAGGGAAGAGGGTGGAAAGGTAAGAAAACAGACTTTTGTTCATTGAAAAAAAGTAATTAAAAACAAATTTTGATATGTGACCATAACAAGATTTTACTGCACCATGAGTAATTATGAATATGACAGACTTGTACGAACTGATACAAAGTGAAATGAGCAGACCCAGAAGAACCATTTAAGTGAAAATGATCATAATCAGTGAAATGAAACAATTTGAAAAACATCATCCTACTGAGTAAAGCAGCAACCAGCCAGAAGATCCACAGAGTTGTTTGAGGCTGCTGATTTCTGTTCCTCCACACACCCAGAACCAAGCTCATCTCTCACACAAGGTCTCAGCTTCTTATTTTGGATAATGGCACCACCATTTCCCCAGTGCTTTGGCAGACCGTTCTTTTCTCCTCAAATATGCTCCCTCTGATCTTATTCCATCCAACTCCTACCCTTCAATTTCCTGGTCTGGTCCCCTTATCCCCACTGCATCTTTCCTGTGTGTTTCCCTAGACCTGTTCATCTCACCCTTTGCTGATTTCCCATTCATTCAACCAATATTTATTAAATGCCTTGAGTATGGCAAGCCCTTTCCTTAGACTGCAGATGAGAGAGGGTCAATGCAAGGTTTAGTACAGAGACTTTTATTGTCATTTCAGCGGTCATCATCTCAGCAATAAAAAGATATTGGAACAGATAACCACAGTACATAGCAGAATGTAGAGCCTAGGCCATTTTTTCTGCCTTCATTTCTCAACATCTAGAACAGTGAAAGCCATATAGTTTGTGCGTCATAAATGTTCTCTCAATTGAGTGTCTGAAGACACAATATCATGTGACAAGTGCCAATGAGATGCAGAAAAGAGCACTTTGCAAGGGGGTCAAGTCTCCCCAGCCGGGGGAGTCAGGTACAGCTTCCTGCAGAATGTAGCCTGTACCAAAGGGTAGGAATTCAACAGAAAAGAAAAGGAGTAAGAGCTTGCCAGACTCAGATAGGCCCATGGGAGCAAGTGGCAGTAATAACTCTATGCTACACAATTTAGGACTTTACAATGGAATTTCTGAGTTGAAAGTTACTGTAAAAGTAAGTCAGTCAGGATCACAACATTAGTTGTGATGGGGATATACAATGAGCAAGGCCGATGCGGGAGGTAGGGTCTTTCTGAAGTCAGCTCTTTTTACCAATCTGGCTGAGCTTGGCAGCCCACACGGGACTCTCCCTCCACAAAATGGCAAAGGAATCCAAGCATTCACCCATGGCACAATGCAACAGAGCTCCAAAGAGCAAGTGTTTGCTCTTGGGGTACATGGGGGCAGCAGCAGGGGCACAGGGCCGCCATCTCTTGAATATAGCAGCCAGCGTGCCTGGTGAAGATGCTACCCGCAGCCTCAGAGAGTCCTGCTTTGGGTGAAGGTCCCACTCCTTCAGAAGTATGCTCCTTTACTTCTGATCTGGGCCATATTTGTTTAATTTGCACAAAACATTTTAATTTAATGCAACCAGAATTATCTGTCTTACAGTTAACTTTGCTTTCTACCTCTTGTTTATGTATAAATTGTTTGCCTTTCCTTAATGTGTTCCATGTTCTAATTCTCTTGTAATCTCGCTCTTTATATCTAGGGAACCTAAGGGTAGCCATCTCTAGGGAGAGGGGAGAGGGGAGGGAGGAGGGATGGGGGGAGGGAAAAGAAAAAAGAAATTTACAGAATAATTTTTTTGTGTATTTGAAAGGAAATAAGTTGTGCATAGAAGATTTTCAATTTCATGTGCCATCATCTTTATTGTACTGTTATGGAAATGCTTGTTTTATTCCATAAATTAAAAATACATTTTTTTTAAAAAAAAAGGAGCGTGCTAGAGTCAGCATGTACCAGCTTGTGGGATGCTTATTAAATTTTCAGTGTGAGTATTTACACCTTAGAGATCAGCAAAGGCTACAAATCAAGCTTTGGTTTATTGTGTTTATTTTTATATTGTTTAGAAAATTATGGAGAAATATATTAATAACGTAGATTAATCTTTTCAAGGTATGTCTCCAGAGAGACAGCTGTCAAAAGCTTACCAGCACACCCCCCCACACACCCTGGTTTTGACCAGAGGGTTAGGGATCATGAGGTGCAGTTACTGCATAAAAGGAACGAAGTCAAAGAACTCCAGCAGCAGTATTGCAAAGCCCGTGCTGCCCCGCCTCCTGCTTAGCTCTCTCTGACTTCAGCACGGAAGGGCAGATGGCCCACATCACTCTGCAGGCCAAAGCAGGGCAAGGATTAGCATCTCTGATGGCTGAGCGGAGGAGCAAGTCAAGCCTCCCTCCACATTCCCTGCCGCTCGCTGTCAGGGGAGGGGTGGAGGGGGAAGGCAGTGAGAGGCTAATGCGTATGAAAACCTGGGCTCTGAGAAAAATGACACAGGGACCCTCCCCGGAGACCCTGGTTTCCCAATGCAAAAGCACTACATGCAAGAAAGACGCCTAAATTCTGGGCTCCCTTCCACAGACTTGGGTCTGCCCAAGGGTCAGAGGATAGGAGAAATCAGAGCCGCTTTGGAAGGCACAGGATACTGGGAGAAGAAGAATCAATTCAAAGAGATAGTCCAGGAATTCTTAACCTTGGACCCAAGGGTCTTTCGCTAGATTTCTTTATTGTTTAGTCATTTCAGTTGGGTCCAACTCTTCGTGACCCCATTTAGAGTTTTCTTGGCAAAGATACTTGAGGGGTTTGTCATTTCCTTCTTCAGCTCATTTTACAGATGAGGCAACTGAGGCAAACAGCATGAGCGACTTGCCCAAGGTCACACGGCTAGTAAGTGTCTGAGGCCAAATTTGAACTCAGGTCTTCCCAGCTCCAAGCCCAGCACCGTATCCGCTGCACCACCTACCCAACCTGGATCAATTTCAGGAGGCCATAAATTTGGGATGGGAACAAAATTACGTCTTTACTTTTACTTTCCTCTAAAGGACATTCTAAAATCTCAGTTCTGAGGGGGGGTCCCTAAGTTTCACCAGCCTGATTGTCCAAGATATCTGGGACATAAGTGGGGTTCAGAAGCTCTGATCTAGGCCAACTGAGGGGCTGAGTGCAGAGGGAACAGACGACTGGCCAAGGTTGCAGAGTCAGTGGAGAGCAGGCTGCAACCAGCTCTCTCCTAAGTCCACAGCCAGTGAAGAGAATGAAGGGGCTGGCTTGGGGGTTGGTTTCTCCATTTGTCTGAAGTATATAGCTTTGAATAAAGTAGGCAGCAAAACATTCTGTGGGAGAGGTTGTCAGTGAAAAGTGGCTGCCAGGAGAGATGTGCAGTTTAGTAAGTTATGCAAATTAGCAACTGCTCCCTTGGACTAGAGTGCAAAAGACTAGTGAAAACGCTGCTGTTGGCTAGTTGCATTTTTATAAACTAGATGGCTTTTCAAAAAGTCTGACTGTCAATTGGCTCCATTCCGGAGAGATCAGCAGGCATGCTGCAGGAGACGGAATGACCCGAGTTCAGATACCACCTCGTATGCTGCCATGTGACCCTGGGTACCACCATCACTTGACTTCTCTCAGCCTCCATTCAGCCATCTATAAAATGGGGATAATAATGATACCTACCTCTCCTGGCTCCTGGGAGGCTCCAGTGAGATAATAATGGGCTCTAACCACCATGCCCACAAGAGCTCTCATTATGGGGAAGTAATCTTACTACTAATTGTTCCTGTTTTACAAAGGGAAGTTGTAGAGCCTGTCAATTCCCAATTATCTGGGAAACTAGGGAGAGTCGATTTAGAGGTGAGGAAAGAGCTGGTCTCTCCTCCCCATTCCCCTTCAGCTTTTTAGGCTCTCATGACACAAACCTTTGACCAGCACTGCTGCTAATTCCACTGGACAGATCCGAGTTGTCACCTCCTTTCCAGGCCTGCCCCCTGGTGGAGGTGTAAGGAACAGCGGTGGGGCTCAACCCCCGGAAGCTGAGAAGGCAGCAACCCCAAAGGGCTCTTCAGGTCAATTTTTGGCTCTTTCTGGTCTATTGCTGTATTGTGTAACTGGCCCCTGAATAACTGAGGCTTGTCCGCAGGGCACAGAGTAAAGGCTCAAGTTGTACCTGCAAAGAAACCTCGAGGCACTCACTCACTCAATATATGCATATTTAGCACCTGCTATGTGCCTAGCACTGTGCAAGCCATGATTTTGCTTAAGCAGGATACAAGAAAAAAGAAATATATAGTATATCGAAATCAAAGGATTTTAGTGCTTGGTACAGATCTGGGGCTTTTAAACTAGGATCTGTGGGTAGATTTTAGGGGATGGGTGAACTTGGATGGGAAAAAAATTATATTTTATTTTCACCAGCTTTTAAATGAAATGTAACTCTGCCAGCATTTATGTAGAATCATTATTCTGAGAAAGGACCCAAAGGCTTCTTTGCCAGGCTTCCAAAGGGCTCCAGAACAGAAGAAGGGCTAAGAATGCCTGTTTTAGAAGATCTCTCTCTCATTTCACAGAAAAATGCAACAAAACTGAAGCCCACAGAGGGGGAGGGAACATAGACCAATAAAATGATGTTGTTTTTCCAAAGATGGTTTTTTTCTTCAAAAAGAACTGAATCATCAGGTGTGTCTTGGTTCTCTCTCCTGTCATGTAGAAAATCTCACATGATCTGACTTGGGGGCTCTGAGTTTGTAAAGGCAATACACGAAGCCACATAATTAATCCTGCCTGCTCCGAAGGCTCCCTGGGGTGCCTTTGGCTCTAGGGCTCTGTCTCTGTGTGGTCTGGAGGACTGCATTCCAGCTGTCTTTTTCTGAGGTGGCATTCATCTCCCTGATCTGTTCCTTGGCGATGCTAAGCCGGCTCCAGCATGGGCTGAGCTGGAAAGCTCATGGTAGGATCGCTGGGGTTCATCTTCACAGTCTCATTCCATCCATCTCACACAGAGCATCAGTTTGGCACAGGGGCTGGGTTAGGAATGACCTGCCCTGTCACTGCTGAGGCAGAATGGAATCCAACAACCCAAAGGAGTCTGGGACATTACCTAAACGACCCATTAAGAGTGCTAAAGACTTTAAAGGGTCCAACCAATGGAGTTAGCCTAGAAAAATTATGCTTCTCATCTTGTATGATGAGGTTCCAAAAGACAAACTCCTGGGAGGTCATTTTCCTGGGATTATCCTTTCATATGGAATGTTTTATAAACTATTCCACAAATAGATCAAATAATTGGTTTTTATAATTAAATAAAAGTACTACAGTGTAAATTCATCTTCTGTAGGCTCACTGAAATCAACTTTAGAACACATCTGGATAACAGATGTGATACACATAGCATGTTATTACCTAGTTTTGATTTATTATTATAATAGTAATAATAATAATAGTGTTTATATAGCACTTTAAGATTTACAAAGTGTTTTATAAATATTACCTCATTTAAGCCTCAACAGCTCTGTGTGGGAGAGACTATTATTATCTCCCTTTTACAGATGAGGAAACTGAGGCTGAAGGTTAAGCAATTGGTCCAGGGTTATACAATGAGTTAGTATCTGAGGTAGGATTTGAATTCGGGGTCTTTCTGACAACAAGTACAGTGCTCTATCTACCTCTTCTGCTAATCATCGAATAGGCATTGACTCAGTCAAACTGAGACCTGTTAAAGACCTTAGCTTGAAAAGGCCCAAGTCCCCCACTGCATCCTGGGCCCTCTCCAGTCATCCTGATCTATATCTGGCCACTGGACCCAGATGGCTCTGGAGGAAAAAGTGAGGCTGGTGACTTTGCACAGCGCTGCCTCACTTAAATCCATGGCATCACCTCCCTGGTGTCGTGGTTCTCTTTGAGAATGAGGGACAAACAGCAGCGACAATTTTCTGCTAAGTATCTGTATTTTGAGAACTTTCCCACCCAAAAACACTGGGAGGCTGAGAGCATTTGTGATGGCAATAGCTGGTCGTCGTTGTTTTTAAATCATTGCTCCAAAGTGTTTTGGGTCCATTGTTGTGTCTGGGCGATTGTGACAGCATTTGGTTTATGACAACACTCCCATTCCAACACTGTGTGCTGATCGAGTCCTCCAGGATTTGTTACGGTCCACATGTATAACATGGGGATTTCTGTCTGTCAGGTCATGAAAGGTAGTGAGTATTGGATGTATAATTCTGACGTGATCTTATCATTAGATTTGTTGTAACAAATATTGCTTTTTCATCTGACAATTGGTGGAGTTCAGAGAGAAGAGGTACCAGGGCAAATAACTATCTAATGCTCAGCAAACTGTTAAGAAGGTAGAAAAATGATGCTTATTGTAATTGAATATTATTGTTTATGGTTATTCTTGATGAGAGATAAGCAGGGCAGTGAGGCAGCACAGTGAATAGAATATTGGGCTTGGAATCAGGAAGACTTGTCTTCCTGAGTTCAAATCCTTCCTCGGACACTTACTAGCTGTGTGACCCTCGGGAAGTCATTTAACCCTGTTTGCCTCAGTTTCCTTATCTGTAAAATGAGCTGGAGAAGGACATGGCCAACCATTCCAGTATCTCTGCCAGGAAAACCCCAAATAGGGTCACAAAGAGTCAGACACGACTGAAATGGTGGAACAACAACAAAAATGAGAGACAGGATGGTGTAATGGAAGGCATCCATGCTTAGTCTCTGAGGATGTGGGCTTGAATCCCACCTCTGCCATTTTCTTGCTGTGTGACCTTGAGCCAGTGACCTCCCCCTCTGGACCTCCTATCACCTTTCATCCAGCCACTTGCTACAATCCACTGAAATGCTACAGTGTAAAATGACAGTCGGTCTAGATCAGCACTTCTTGACTTAGGGTCCATGACGTTGCTCATATTTCGATAACTGTTTCTCAATAGTATCAGTTCCTTTGTAATCTTGACACTTCATTTTCTGCACTCAGAAAGATGATGGAGCCGCCCACAAGTTTCCCCAGACTGCTGCTGAAGAGGTCCCAGGCACAAGAAAGGGGGGGGGGGGCTAGCTCTAGATTATCTCTAAAATCCCTCCCAGCTTAATATCAACCTGTGATAATCACATAACATAGCTTAGGGGTGAGGAAGAAGAGGGGCATTCACCCAATAAAGACTGCCTATAGCTAAGGAGAAAGAGATAAACACAAGTCTTCATACTCAACCCAGGCTTCTGGACACATTCACCTTTGACAGACACAATTCAAAGCCAGCCAGATCGAGGCCATGGCAGGCCTTGCTGAATGTTTGCCAATTCCCCAAACCTTCCCACTTGGGAAGCCCTCTGGCATTCTACCCAAGAGGGAGGGCACTGCAGTGACCATGCCGGCCCAAGACAACCAACTGAGTGAAAGATGAAGGCCAAGTAGTGGCTAAATAGAAACAGATCACCTCCTTCCATAAGGGAAGAGTCCTCAATGCCTGGCTGAAGGATGATTTGATCATTTGGGTTCAAGGGTCAAAGTCAGCTCATGTTCCCTTTGGATATGGGCATCTTTTTCCTGAAGTAGATGACTTCCCTGGAGACCACGAGGGATACATTGGCTCAGTCACCTTTGGCCGTTGGGTATTCAGGCTGACCAACCCAGGGATGGTTACAGAGAAGGAGGCCACCTATGAGCACATCAACAGCTTTTGTTATCAACAGACTGAATTTATAGTTCAGCAGGCTGGGTGAGAAGTTGAATTTTTTCCCCAAACCACATGCTTAGTAAAGAAAAAACTCATCCCAGGATGACCAGCTAATCTTCCTTCCTTGAGGCTGAAGCTACTGAAGCAAACCAAGTCCTGCCTTTGGGCAGCAGCAGCAACAAACCCCAGAGGGCAGCCAAGAGCCTGGGGAAAGACTGCCCTTGGGGAGGGCTACTGCTGAGTTGAGAATGGCGTTTGAGTCTCTGGGATGCCATCTGGGATGAAGAGGGGGAGAAGCATCGGGCAAGGGAAGCCCAAGCTCTCACAGGCCCAAGCTGAGGACGGCGGTTAGGGGTGGGAAGAGAGATGTCTTATCGTCTAGCTCCCTCTATTCGTCATGGCTGTGTGCAGAGACCCGCATGCAGCCCTCAAGCTCAAGCTAGGCCAGCATTTCCCCCAGAGCCCCAAGTATACCGCAACCGGAGAGCTTGCAGACATCCACACGCTCAGGAGTTCTAGCCCCATGTTGATGGAGACAACTGCATCCCACCAAGTCAGGCCCCTTCTCGACCTCCAGGATGTCCCATTGTACATCGATTGTGTAATCCATTAAAAAATATTGATTTTTCAGCCCTGTTCTTTTCTTTGATCTGGGGTCTTGTGTTCGATTCTGGGCCCCCATGATTTGGGAAAACACAGATAAGCTGGAGAGCAATCCGGATGGAGAAGGGCTTTGAGTGGACATGAAGATCGGCTGAAGAAACTGGGCAGCTTTAGTCTGGAGAAGAGAAGCCCAAGGCAGGGTCATGAGGGCCACAGACGCACAGAAGGGAAATTAGATCTGCTCTTTTGGGCTCCAGAAGGAAGAACCAACAAAATGGTGGGAGTGACCCAGAAGCCAATGTATACTTGATGCCAGTAAGTACTTCTTACCGATGACAATCGTCCCAAAGTGGGATGGCCTGCCCCGAGAGGCGGTCAGCTCCCCAACCTTGAATGTCTTCAGGCAGAGGCCACATGACCACTTGTAAGATATGTCATAATTATAATTCCATCAGGGGAAGTCTTGGACTAGACAGCCACTAAGATCCCTTCAAATTCTCCAAAGAATCACCATTCTCTGACTCTGCTACTGCTCCCAGGATCCTCCTCTCCCCTTGGCTTCTTTGGAACATCCATGCCTATAATCTTCTAACTTAAAGGGAAAAAAAGCCTGCCAGCTTCCTAGATGATTGGCATCCCACTGTCTATGACATCAGAGGCTGGCAAACAATCAGATTACTCAAATGAGACTAGTGTCTCTCCTTATCACAGCTAGGAGCATCCTTTTGCTTGGGAAAGCAGAGGTCCTATGATGCACAAGTAAAGGATGACAGCGAGTCTGGCATGACTTGGATGACGAGGCAAGAGGGCCCCTGGGCCACCTTCCTTCCTCGGCTGGGCCTGACATTCCCTGCATCCAAGCTGCTCTGCTCAGAGACCCGGTGGTATTGATATCCTTGGGTGTCCATGATCCAGCTTTTGCCCCTTACTAGACATTCCCCCTCCCATGCCTGGTAACCCCCTGGTCAAGTGCCTTCCTCTGGGTGAGGCTACATACCCACGCTATTTAAAAAGCCCACTGGTTTGCTTCTTCTGTGGGAGCCTGTAAGTCCCAGAAAGGCAGCTGTTATGGCCTCTGGTTTTTTTTTCTTTTTTGGGGGGGTGGTGGTGAGGCAATTGAGGTTAAGTGACTTGCCCAGAGTCACACGGCTAGTGTTATGTGTCTGAGGCCAGGTGCTGTGGCCTCTGACAATAGAGGCTCAAGGACTTACCACTATTAATTCAGAGTATTGATGCTACTCAAAGTCACCTCCTACACTGCTGATAATAGCTAAGAGTAACTAATAGCTGGCATTTATATAATTCTTTTGAACTTGGCAAAGCACTTTACAAATAGCATCTCAGTTCATTCTCACAACTTTGGGAGGTAAGTTTTGTTATCATCCTCATTCCATAGATGAGGAAACGGAGACAGAAAGAGGTTAAGTGATTTGTCTCGGGGTCACACGGCCAGTCAGCATCTGTGCTCAGCTTTGAGCTCAGGTCTTCCAGACTCCAGGCCAAGTGTTTTCTCACTGCACCACCTAGAGGCCTAGGATATCATGACAGGCATGATCCTATCTGGTTCGTGAGGTATTTCACCTGTGGGGTCGCCCAAAGAGGCTGAGCTTTTGAGACAAGAGCTAGACCTGTGACTGTAGCTTCTATGGCCTCTAGGCCCCTTTTAAAATTGGAGCTCCTGAGAGCGGGGTCACTTTCCCTGCTTCCCTTGTATTTGGGTCCTCATTGCTTAGCAAATGTTGGACACACAGTGAGGCTTAATAAAAGCCTTTTTCACTCATTCATGGAGCTGAGTGGAGTGCCATCTTGAAAGATGAAAGTTATTTAATAAATGCCTGGTGGTTAAGGGTTAAGAGTTCACCAATCTTGAGTGATGCTTAGGAATGGATTTGGAAAGCTCACCCTCCTCATAAGCACCAAAGGCCACCAAAGGGAATGAATACTGCAGTAATTCTGTCACTGATTGTCAGCTGAGATCATTCGGAGAATGATGCCTGAGGAACCCGGGCATACTTGCCCTGCTCCTTAGGCTTCCCCATAAGACCTCGTACTCACAAATCCCATTTACAAGAGATTCTTAGAACAACAGAAAGTCCAGGAAAACCCTCAGCCCATAACCTCTGACCTTTGTTACGTCTGTCACTTGCAATGCGTGTGGTCTCTCTCCGTAGTATCAGTCACCATCACTGATGGCCAGACATGATGTGCCAAGGCCCACCCAGGAGCTGTCATGATGAAAAAAGGCTCATTCCTAAGGACATAATCCCATTGCTTACTTGTGTGGTTCCACGCTGGGGCTTACTCACATGGAACAGAGAGGCCCAAGACTTAGTGGGCAAAGCCCAAGCATCAGGCTCAGGGGCTCTCTTCCTCCATTATCCCCTGCCTTGCACTGACCCTTCTCACTTAGACCATCCCTATATGGGAATATATTTGAGATCCATGAAGGAGGCCTGGATTTGGAACCCTGATCCACCACCTCCCTAAGCTACGTCAATTTAGGCAAATCAACTTTCCAGTTAGAACTGTAGCATCTTCCTTCACTTGTAATATGGGGATAATAATCAAAGGACCATGGGATCATGAATTTAGAGCTGGTAGGAATTGCAGCGATTATATCATCCAGCCTCCTTTATTTTACAGATGAGGAAACTGAGGCCCAGGAAGTTAAATGACTTAACTAAGGCCAGCAGTAAACCTGAGAGATTTGAAGCCAGATCTTCAGACCCCAGAGTCAGTGGGCTTTCCATGCCATTATGCAGCCTAGTGGTGGTGGTGGTGGTGGTGGTGGTGGTGGTGGTGGTGGTGGTAGTGGTGGTGGTGGTGAAGATGATGATGATGATGATGATGATAATGATGACGATAACGATACAACACTTTACATATATTGTCTATGCTATATTATCACTCCCAAATTTACCCCGTATATATTCTATTTGCATGTTGTCTCCCCCATTTGAATGAGCTCCTTGAGGACAGAGTCCATGCTTTTGTCTTTTTCTGTATTCCCCAGAGCTTAATGCTTAGTAGGTGTTTATTGACTCCACTTATCTCCTTTGATCCACGCACAATCATGGGAGCTAGGTACAAGTACTGCCCAGAGGAAAACACTGAAGCTAAGGGAGATCAGTGATTTGCTCAGGGACACAGAACACATAATTGTCTGGGGCAGGATTTGAACTCAGGTCTGCTTGACTCCAAGGTCAACATTCTAGTCACTGCCCACTTCGCCCCAGTACCTATCTCACAGGGTTATTGGAAGAAAGTAAAATAAATTATTCTAGAAGGGTTATGACTTTATTGTTATTTAAAAACTGTATTAATGTTAATAAAAATCAGAAGCAAGGAGAGGCTTGCAAGCATTTCTGTGAACTCTATGCTCAGTACCAGTCTTACCATCATGAACTTGCTCCACAGATCGGGGAGTTTTATGACAGTCAGTTTGGCAGGGCTTAGAAGGCCACCACAATCTACTCAGGGGGTCATTTCCAAAATACAGAATTTGAATTTAATTTCCCTTGATAAAATCACAAGCCCCTTCTTCCCATCCAAACACACAACCCAGGAACATGGAATGAGCCCAAAGGTTAACCAATTGTAGTGGAGGAGGAAAAAGCTAAGGGAGATGATGGGGGGACGGGGCGGTTTAGGAAATATGGACTCATTGCCAGCTGGGTTTTTCATGTCATACATGATACCCTGCAGTACAGAAGAAGGGAATTTCCCCACTCATCCATGTTGGCTCTCTAGGATTCAATGAAATAAGGCTATATGGTAACTGATCATTGGAAAGAGAAATCTTCTGAAGCCATGATGGAATCCCTGTTTTCTGTGGCTACTGACTTTTGGCTTCCTAGAAATCTGCAAAGCGACTGAGCATAGAAGGAAAATGGAGGACTGGATTGTCTTGTTCAAATCTCACCCCCCTCCAATATAACCCAGAAAATGGCCAGAAATGTGCCAATGTAAAAATGGAAGCAAAGGAAAGACCAAAAAATAATAATAAAGGTCTTGAAGAAGGCTTCTATTGCCTGACATGACTGTAGTCCAACTACATCCTTACAGTAGCTCCTTGAAGCACATCCCTGCACTTGGGAAAGGCTGACATGTTGATGTTACATGTAGGGCAGACCATGACTAAAGTGACACTCTGTCAAGCCAGGGATTCCAATCCTTCCTCTGAGCCTGTCAATTCTGGGAGCACTCCTGAAAAGTAGTATACCTCTTGATATTCATCCGCCCTTACTGATAGACACAGTGCTCATTGTAGAGCATTTGTGGAGGAGAACCTGAGATAATGCTCATCTCCAGCAAAGAAATACCACAGGTTTTAAGGTTCTGTGATTAGGGGCCCCAGACAGATGCAGGCCAAGCTTATTAAAGCCAGAATTCCAGAAGTAAGCACCAAAGCTGTGAAACCATACATTTGTAGAGTTGAAAAGGTCCTCCAAGGCCATTAACTTTAAACCTTGAGAAATGCTCTACCTGTCACCTCTCTGGAGTCTCACATGGATCTGACCCACTCCTGAGGGCAGTAGAACTTGTGGTCACGGTGGCTGATTTGGTACCCAATCCCTCATCTCTCACTCTCTGGACTGGGTGACTCATTCAACACTACTTCTGGCAGATACTGGGAGGGGGTGATATTCCCAGATTGGGAGGAGGGTGGGTATAGCTCAGCTATAACTGACTTTCATAGTATTAAGGGCAGTCCAGGTGAATACGTGGTGAGGGGAAGGGGAGATAACAATAATATACTCCTACTACTCACCATTGCAGAGTCTGAACAGCTACTGAGGACATGATTAATTTAAACATAAAATAATTACTAAAAAGAGAAGATTAAAGCAACAATAATTACATCAACAACAATAAAAACATAAAATTTACTCAACACAAACAGGAATAGTCAAAATATAACAGTGCACCCATAAACCTGGGTCACACTTTCCCACTAATGCATATTGTGTCCCTAAGGGAGAGTGAGCACATTCTTATAGAACCTAGCAGTGAGGCACATAAGTAGGAAACCCGTGAGTCAGAGGCACCTCACAACTATGGAATATAGGCTTTATATCAATGGTCTCTTTTAGGAAGCAGTCTACAACATGGATTCCCCACTTATCTTCTAAGTTTCCTTCTCTGCTACTGGCTGAAGCTGCTTTTCTGCTACTCTTGGGCCCCTAAAACCATTAAGTAGCAGCATTTAACCTTTTCAGTGAAACAGCAGGTCTAAGCCTGCAGTCTTCAGCTTTCCAGATCTGTTCCCTTGGCTGACTGCTAGAGCAGTGTTAAACTGCATGTAGTGGCATGCAGTTCTCTTGAGCCAGAGAATTGCAAAGCTCCCCAGATCTGCTCTTCTTGTGGTAACTTTCTCCCTTTTGGGGCACAGATGTGCAACATCATTAAATCCCTACGGGGTTTCTCCTCTTGCAGGCTGTACATGGCACTAAAGTGTAATAAGTCCAGCCAGCTCATCATATAAAAACAGGATTGCACTGTCCTCCAATGAGTTCCTGGAGCTTTTCTAGCTTCAATCAGCTCTCAAGCTCTAGGTGGCGCCAGAGAGAAGTAAGCCCAGCCAGCTCTTCACACAGCAGTTGGATGCAGCCTATGGAGAGCTCTTCTCCCCTGAGCTCCAGCAGCTATAGACCCTACAAAGGCTACAGCCAGGTTTTTCAGCTGACTCATCCCAAAGCATCCATTCTTGCCCTCTGATTTGCTCCCCTCTGCCTCCTCCAGGCAGTAAGGGCAGCCTCCATCCCCAGCTTCTTTCTTCACATGGCTGCACCAGCTTCTCATTCTGATTTCTATCTTCTCATTTTCTCATCTGCTCTCTTCTGTTATAATGTCTAACACCTCAAGTCAGGACCTCCGCATGAGTACTGACCCATGCTTCAGACTGGAAAAAACAAAAGCACCCTACCAGGTCCACGTCTCAATGAGATATGACAAGGTACAATTTTTTCCCATAGTCCCTTAGCAGTTCTGTGATTTACACTTTCTCAGCTACATCCTTCAAAACCCTAAAAACAGTTGTGTGCAAATGAGCTGATGGAAAATAATGTACTGCAGCCGTTCCCACCTCCATTTAGTATTTGCGCATTTGAGCTGCTGTCAAACAGGCCCTGTGAATGCATCTATTTGAGAAGCAATTTTCTCTCAGGTCATCAGAACTGCCTCCAGCTGCTTTTGTCACATCAATGTCCTTTTTTTCCTGCCGTTTTCAGCAAACAAAATGTCCACATAAGATTGAGACAGTCCCTTCTATTATCTCATTAAAGCCTCACAACAGCCTTGGCAAGGGTTGGTTCCATTTTGCAGCTGGGAAAATTGAGGCTTCCACAGGTTAAATGACTCTCCCAAGGTGATACAGGTAGTAAGAGATAAAAC
This sequence comes from Phascolarctos cinereus, assembly GCF_003287225.1. Lineage (NCBI taxonomy): Eukaryota > Metazoa > Chordata > Mammalia > Diprotodontia > Phascolarctidae > Phascolarctos > Phascolarctos cinereus. Next base: position 4,596,323 of record NW_027556402.1, on the reverse strand, counting down.
TGAAATTTGAACCTGGATCCTCTGACTAAATCTATTTGACACTTTGACATCTTGTATACCTTTTACCTCCTAACACAACTGTCTACAGTTCCATTCAAACCAATAAATACTTATGCTGTGTCCACCTTGTGCCCAGAACTACTCTGGGTAAAGAACATAAAGATGAAAAATAGCAGAATCTCTGCCCTCAAGGTGCTTCCATTATACTGCAGGGATGCATACACATATATGAGTATATTACAAGGCAGATTGTGAAACATCAAAGGAGAGGTCCAGACACAATGCTGTCAGATATTTTAAATCAGTTTCCAGATTGGGGGCGAGGAGTGGGAGTGGGATGGTACATAAGGGAAGGTTTCATAAAAGACATACTGCTTGAATTGGGCCTTGAAAAAGTATTTTAAAATGTCAACAGGTAGGGACATGGATAGAACATTGCAGACACTGGGGGCTGTCTACATGAATGTACTAGGCAGGAGAGGAAAGTAAAGAAAGAGGAACTTATTTGGAACAAAAGAGGTGGGAAGTTTAAAAGCAGGGGAGAGATGTGGAGGGTCTTAACAGCCAGACCAAGGGCTTTGTATTTATTAATCTCAGACAGTGCAGAATCAACCTTCCCCCCAAGGAGGGATGGTCATTCCAACAAAGGAAACAGTGAGGGAGAAAAATAATGAGGTCAGTGTTGGACATGTGGAGATGGAGATGCCAACAGAACATCAGGGCAGAAATGTCCAGAACACAATTGGAATGCAAGAGCTCAGGAGAAAGATGAGAGCTGGATATGTGCAGTCTTCTGCAACTCAGGGCATCCGTGACTAGTCTCAGTCCTTCCCTTGCAAAGTAGGCACCCGACTACCATTCTTATCCTCATGTTGTGTGATAAATGGAGACAGGAAAAGGCTTACACTCTTCTTCTGCGATTCTGCCAGTGGAGTCTCTCCATTGGGATAAATCCAATTACATGAAATTCAAAGGCTTTTGGAGAGAGAAAATTAACACAACTGGTGTAAGAAGGGAAATGGCTGATGGAGAAAATGGCCTTTTAGTTCAATATCTCTGACAAGTGCCTGATAACTCAAGCTAGACAGAGAACTAACAAATATATGGAATCCAAAGCCTTTCCCCGACTGATAAATAGTCGAAGGATGGGGATGAAGAAGAGTTCTCCAAAGGAGAATTGCAAATTGTTAACCATTTGCTAATCATATCCCCGATAAAAGGAGAAATGTAAATCAAAGCATCCCTGAGGGGTCACCACACACCCAGCAAATTGGAAAAGACAATAAATGATTGGAATAGTCAGTGTTGGAGTGCTTGTGAGAAGACAGACACTACTGCATTGTTGGTGGAGCTGTGAATTATTCTGGCCATTCTGGTATCATGCAAAGAAATGTCCATATCCTTCGACCTCCAATAGTCCACTTGTAGGCACATACCTCAAGGAAGTTAGTGACAAAGACAAAAACACCAGTTATGCAAGAATATTTACAGGAGTACTTTTTTGTGGCAGTAAAGAACTGGAAACATCATGCTACATAAATGTAATCCTCCCACTTCTCTTCATCACCCCCTCTAAGCTGAGGACTTGGTCTCTTCCTTTACTGAGAAAACAGAGGCCATTCATCCAATCAATCAACAAGAAGCTTCCATTCTCATGAGGAAGACATATGTGGGGTCCATCTAAGGTGAATAAATGCAAATGAAGACAAAACAGGGAAACCTGAGCTCATTTGAGAGGGAGGTCTCTAAAGGCCGTGGGGATCAGAAAAGCCTGTAGGCAGAGGACCGTGCTCGGCCCGTCTCTTAAAGAAGGAAATTCCATGAGGTGTCAACAATAAGGTGTGCTGTCCTCCAAGTACGTGAGACAAGCAGTATAGGAAGGCACACAAATGGAGGATGGAGTGTCACGTATGAGGAACAAAGAGCACAGTGGTTTAAATGGATCACCATTTGTGGAAGGGAAAGTAATGTTGAATTAGACTGAAAAGGGAGGTTGGGGCAAGTTTGTATAGGACTCTGAAAGCTGAAAAGAGGAATTTCCATTTTATCCTTGAGGTAAGAGAAAGCCACTGCATTTGATTGAGTAGGGGAGTCACTGGGTCAGAACTGTGCATCAAGAAAACTGCTTTGGCTGCAACAGGCATGGTGGATTACGGTGGTGAGAGACTTGAGGCAGTTTAGACCAAGAAAGAAGCTGTTGCAATAACCTAAGCAAGAGGTGATGAGGACTTGAAGCGATGTGGGTATAGAGAAGGGGTCATATGTGAGAGGTACCGGAAAGTTAGAAATGGCAAGGTTTGGCTACTGAAGGGAAACGTGGGGTAAAAGAGGGTGAAGAGGCCAGGATAATACCAAGATTACACATCTGGTTGGGAAGGCTGGTGAAACCTTTAATAAAAAGTTGGAAAAAGAAAAGGTTTGGGGAAAAGAAGAGTTTTAGACATGCTAAGTTTGTGAAATGTCAAGAACATCTAGTTTGAAATCAGGATATGGGACTTGGGCTAGATTGATATATCTGTGAAGAGTCTTCATAGAGAAGATACGTAAACTCATAAAAACTGATGAGATTACTAAGAGAATGTGTGTAGAGACAGAAGAAATGAGACTCTGTAACAGAATCTTGGGAACACCATGAGAAAGGGAATGTGATGTGGATCATGAGAAGAGACTGAGGAAGTTCACCAGGAAGAAGAAGAATAGGAGAGAACAGTCCCATGAAAATTCAGTGAGCTGAGAACATCCAGGACAAGAGAGTGGCTCAGGACACGCAGAGGCAAATGCAGCAGGCAGAATGAGAAAGGTGGGCACTGAGACAGGATCGTCAGTTTAGGCAATTCAGAGACACCAGTCACTTCGGAGACAGCATTCCATCAAGTGATGAGGTCAGGTGGCTAGGCTCCAAAGGGTTCTGGCCAAAGAGAAATCCCCATTTCCCACCAGCTGTACTACTTTTGGACTTCTCCGTCATGTTTTCTTTTGTCCCCCAAGAAAATCATCATTGAGAAATCTCATGATCCTGCAAGAGTAAATCAGCCTTGGTATTCACATCTCATCAGGACCCTCTGCCCTTCTGATTGGACCCTCTGATTGAAGGGCAGGACCATGAGCTCCAAAACCTCCATTTAAATGGGAGAGCACCCCATCTCCATTTCTCACCAGCTGAGCTGCTTTGGGATTTCTTTGAATTTCTCCATCATGTCCCTATTAGGTGGGACTTCCTTCAATTTCCTTATGTGTGTTGTCTTCCCTTATTAGACTATGAGTTCCTTGAGGGCAAGGGCTCTTTCTTTTTATTTGTATTTGTATCCCCAGTACTTTAGCACCGTGCCTGGCATGTAGTAGGCATTTACTAAATATTTACTGACTATTGGTTGAGGAGTGAGAGGAGAATTAAAGGAAGCAAGTGTAGACAGCCTTTTCAAGTTTGCCCAAGAAAAGAAGAAAAGATATAAGACAATAGCTTGAGAGGAAAGTAAGGTCTAGTGAAAGGTATTTAAGGATGAGATTTGCAAATGTTTGAAGAGAATAGAGAAGCAACCAGTAGACAGGGAGAGGTTAAAGATTTGACAGAGAGATAAGCTCTCTCTTCTGCCAAATCAAATCCCCTTGATGTCATGTCTCAATCTTTCCTCCGTTCTCTCACTCTCTGATAAGGAGTAGCCCTTTTCTTTGTCAAAGCTAACCCCTGCACATTGATTCTTAATATCATCTCCTCCCATATTCAATCACATACACACACACACACACACACACACACACACACCCCAATCCAATCTAAATTCAGAAATGAGAGGGGTTCCCAGACCTCAAATAATACCATAAAGCAATCATCATAAAAACTGGCACTGATGAATAAATAAATAAATCAGTAAAATAAACTACCTGTGGAAGAATCAGTCTCACTAGAATCAATTGTTTTTTGTTTGTCCTTCATTCTTGAGGAGGACCATGACATCAGGAAGGTGATGTCATCACTTGGAAGTGAATTGGATTCAAGTGAAAGAGGGCTGTGCAAAATTATCCAGCCTCACTCTCTCCTCTAGAGCCATCTGGGTCTGCTGGCAAGATATAGATCAGGACGACTGGAAATGGCTCTAGATGACCCAGATGGCGCTTTTTAAGCTAAAGTCTTTCCCAGGATTCAGTTTGATTGAAGCAATGCCCATTCAGTGGTTAAGGCTAGGTAAGAAATGAAGCAATAACTTGGCTACTACAAGCTGAAATTAGTGAAGCCATTGCCTCAACTCTTACCTAATACTTAGTTTTTCCCTTTCAACTGGACGTGCCAAATCATGATGGCTTCACTGAAATGGCCCATCCTTGTGGTTCAGGAATGAGGTCCACTAAACAGTCACTCAGGGAGGTGGAGCCAAGATGGCGGAGTGAAAGCAGTGACGTGCTTGAGCTCTCCTCCAACCCCCCTGCAAATACTCATAAAAAATGGCTCTAAACAAATTCTGAAGCAGCAGAACCCACAAAAAGACAGAGTGAAACAAATTTCCAGCCCAGGACAACCTGGATGATTGATCAGAAAGGTGTATCACGCCCGGCTGGAAGCGCTGCGTGGGAGCGCAGGCCACAGCAAACCTGGAGCAGGCCTCAAAGGACTGAATCTCGGGCAGCTGTGGAGGTTTCCAGACTCCTCAATCCACCAATGCCAAAGACAACGTAGAAGGTCAGTGGGAAAAGTCTGTTTCTGTCGGTGCTGAGAAAGGAAGGTGGGGTTTCAGCTCCATTCCCCAAAAGCATGGCGGGGTGGGGGGGGGCAGCTGCTTCCCGAGCTTCCGCCCACAGACTGAGGGGGAATCCAGTGGCTGATCAAAGAGGGACTGCAGGGATCTCTTTGCCAGTGCTGAGGCAGGAATCTCTTGCTTTGCCTGTGTCTGGATCTGGGTGACAGTTCTGGGTGGTGGTGCTGGGGTGAGGAGGAGCGCTGGCGTGGTGAAGCTTGCAGTGGCTGTGGAGAGGAACCCCTCCTCACAGTTACAGGACAGAAAGGAATACTTGTGGTCACAGGGCCAGGAAAGGAGTAAACACCTCACCCCTTATCATACCACCTTGGAAGAAATGAAAATTTACAGGTTTCCTACAAGTATCTCTGAAAACAGCTGTACAAACCCCTGAAGCTTGGGACAGTACACTCTCCACATTGGAAGAAGACTCTTACCTTAACAAAGAGTTTAATACTCAAGTAATTGGCTAGGATCATGAGCAAGCAGCGCAAAAAGAGTCAGACTATATTATCTTACTTTGGTGAAAAAGAAGATCAAAATATACAACCAGAAGAAGACAACAAAGTCAAAGCTCCTACATCCAAAGCCTCCAAGAAAAATATGAATCAGTCCCAGGCCTTGGAAGAGCTCAAAAGGGATTTTGAGAAGCAAGTAAGGAAGTAGAGGAAAAACTGGGAAGAGAAATGAGAGTGATGCAAGAAAATCATGAAAAACAAGTCAACAGCTTGCTAAAGGAGACCCAAAAAAATACTGAAGAAAATAACACCTTAAAAAATAGCCTAACCCAAATGGCAAAAGAGGTCCAAAAAGCCAATGAGGAGAAAAATGCCCTAAAAAGAAAAATTGGCCAAATGGAAAAGGAAGTCCAAAAGCTTACTGAAGAAAATACTTCCTTAAAAATTAGAATAGAGCAATTGGAAGCTAGTGACTTTATGAGAAATCAAGACACTGTAAAACAAATCCAAAAGAATGAAAAATTAGAAAACAATGTGAAATATCTCATTGGAAAAACAACTGACCTGGAAAATAGATCCAGGAGAGAGAATTTAAAAATTATTGGACTATCTGAAAGCCATGATCAAAAAAGAGCCTAGACATCATCTTTCAAGAAATTATCAAGGAAAACTGCCCTGATATAGCAGAACCACAGGGCAAAATAGAAATTGAAAGAATCCACAGATCTCCTCCTGAAAGAGATCCCCAAAGGAAAACTCCTAGGAATATTATGGCCAAATTCCAGAGTTCCCAGGTCAAGGAGAAAATATTACAAGCTGCCAGAAGGAAACAATTCAAGTACTGTGGAAACACAATCAGGATAACACAAGATTTAGCAGCTTCTACATTAAAGGACCACAGGGCATGGAATATAATATTCTGAAGGGCAAAGGAGATAGGATTACAACCAAGAATCACCTACCCAGCAAAACTGAGTATAATCCTTCAGGGGAAAAAATGGTCATTCAGTGAAATAGAGGACTTTCAAGCATTCTTGATGAAAAGACCAGAGCTGAATAGAAAATTTGACTTTCAAATACAGGACTCAAGTGGAACATGAAGAGGTAAACAGGAAAGAGAAATCATAAGAGACTTATTAAGATTGAACTGTTTACATTCCTGCATGGAAAGATGATATTTATAACTCATGAGACCTTTGTCAGTATTAGGGTAGTTGGAGGAAAAAATTATATGTATGTATATGTAGATAGATAGATAGATAGATAGATAGATAGATAGATAGATAGATAGATAGATAGAGGGCACAGGGTGAGTTGAAGATTAAGGGGTCATATCTGGAGAATAAAATTAAGGGATGAGAGAGGATTATACTAGGAGAAGAAGAAAGGGAGAGGTAGAATGGGGTAAATTATCTCACAAAAAAAAACAGAAAAGAAAAGTCTCTTACAGTGGAGGGAAACGGGGGAAGGTGAGAGGGAATGAGGGAATCTTATTCTCATAGGATTTGGCTTAAGGAGAATAACATACACATTCAATTGGGTATGGAAATCTGTCTTACCCTACAGGAAAATAGGGGGAGAAGGGGACAAGAGAGCAGGGGGATGATAGAGAGGAGGGCAGATTGGGAAAGGGGTAATCAGAAGTAAATACTTCTGAGGAGGGACAGGGTCAAAAGAAAGAATAGAATAAATGGGAGGGCAGGATAGGATTAAGGGAAATAGAGTTAGTTTTTCACAACATGTCTACTATGGAAGTGTTTTGCATAACTGCACATGTACAACCTATATTGAGTTGCTTGCCTTTTCAATGAGGGTGGGTGGGGAGGGAGGAAAAGAAAATTTGAAACCTAAAGTTTTAAAAACATATGTTTAAAAAAAATGTTTTCACATGCTACTGGGAAATAAGAAATACAGGAAATGGGGTACAGAAGTCTATCCTGCCCTACAGGAAAATAGAAGGGGAAGGGGATAAGAGAAGGGGAGAGAGATAGAAGAGAGGACAGACTAGGGGAAGGGATATTCAGAATGCATGCCATCTTGGGGTGGGGGGAAGGGGGAGATGGGGTGAAAATTTGGAACTCAAAAACTTGTGGAAGTGAATGTTGAAAACTAAAAATAAACAAATTTATATTTAAAAAAAGGAAAAAAAATAAACAGTTACTCAACAGCCCACTAAACCCCTACTTCACCCAGATCTTTTCCAAAGCTACCTACTCATGCTCCCTTATCTTATACTTAGCATCACAGAACCATAGATTTAGAGCTGGAAGGGATCTTGGACAAGAGACCATCAAGTCCAACCTCTCATTTTACAGATGAGGAAACAGACTGTGAAAAGCTAAGTGCCTTACCAAGGGTCACACAGCTGTTGTGTTGGAGGCAAGATTTGAACTCAAGTCTTTCTTATTCCAAGTCCAGTATTCTACTTACTATGGCACTGAGCTGCCACTCAGCATTACAATAATGCAACAAACATTTACTTTAGTTAGAATACCAGGTTAAGCAGTGGGCATTCTTAGCACCCATACTATTGATTGCACCCTTCGAATGTCTCCAGTAGCACCAATCTTTTTTTTCAATGCATCTCCCAGTCTCCCAGATTGAACTTAATGTATGATATTGTTTTTGCTAATCAGCCACATGACTTCTTTAGCTTTTACTGTGTTTCATCTCCTATTGAAATGCATCTACATCATCCATCCCACCTGCTATTTTCTCCCCCTTCTAGCCTTGGCCTCTAGTTTCCAAGTGCAGTTTTGGTTTTATTGCTCCTTACTGACTTCCATCAAAAAAAAAATGTGCCTTACCAAGTATTCCAGTCATTTGACCTCAAGAACACTGAAACCCAACCTAACTAGCCCTCCTCTTCCTCAAAAAAAAGTGGGGGAAGGAAGGAGATGAAATCTTAGACACCAACAGAATCTTATATTTTTAATAAGCTTGAAAAAAATCAGAAATGTGGATTACATTTTCCCCCAAAAAAATGCAAGTATAAAGTTGACAGGATAAATGAAAACTTAGAAAAACAAGGTGGCTTCTGCCCAATCTAATCTTGGAAAATAGCTTCAAGCACTGGGCCAACCCAAAGCACCACAGAAGAGAGTAACAGAATTAGGTGGGATTCATCTTAAAACTTTCATAGGTTCAAGGTACAGGCTAGCTGAGCCAGATCAAATTATTTTTCAGTCATGTCTGATTCTTCATGACTGTATTTGGGGTTTTCTTGGAAAAGATACCTGAAGTGTTTTGCTATTTCTTTTTCCAGACATTTTACAGATGAAGAAACTGAGGCAAATAGGGTGAAGTGACTTTCCCAGGGTCACACAGCTAGTAAGTGTGTTTGGGGCTGGATTTGAACTCATGAAGAGGAGTCTTTCTGACTCCAGGCCTGGCACTCTATCCACTGTGCCACCTAGCTGCCCATATTATCCTGGGGTGGGGAGAGGTAAATCATGAGGCAGGGAGAAACACATAATTCGAGCTGCAGTCATCATGGATTTTACAACAAGAAGTCATTTTAACTTAAGGTTCCACCAGATTTTAAAGAACTTGGATGTCAGAACCTAAGAATTCCACCCCCTCCACCCTCTCCTCATTCAAAATCCCAAGGAAAGTGTTCCATAAATCAGGACAGAATAACAAAGGTGTTTAGTATCTGAGGCAAAAAACAAAAGAGAAAGTCTTCAAAGTGTTTATTAACTAGAGGAAGAAAGTCTTGCAGAGACTTGGTTTGGTATGTGCAAGCTACACGCTCCCAGCATTCATGGTAATAGGTGGACTTCCTAATTAAGAGCCATCTCTGGCTTGGCAACTCCTATTTCTTTTTCTTTCTTTTTTTTTTTTTTCAACTCCTATTTCTTGAGTATTGTTTGGTAGAACAAACTTCCCTCATGCTATTTATACTCCTAGCCAAGGTGATAATAATAGCTCCTAATTACATAGCACTTTATAACTTATGAAATGCTTTCATTAAATCATTTGATCCCTGTTATGGAAGTAGCAAAGTATTTATATTCTCATTTTACAGATGAGGAAACTAAGGCCAGGAGAAGGTGAGTGAATAGTCCAGGACCACACGCCTAGTAAGAGTTAGATCTGGACTGCAAACTGAGAGCCCCTCATTTCAAGTCCATGCATGTATGTGCATTACATAGATGTGCGTGCTGCTTTTCTTGCAGAGCCAGCCAAAGAGCAGAAAAAAACACAACACAATGCACTTTTTGCTGCTAAAAAGAAAAAACCCTTTCTAGGTCAGCTGGTTCAATTTACTTCATTTGGCTTTTTACTCTCTTTCAAATACATCATTCTACTCATGAATGTTATTAAAGGTGGTATGGCATGTATTTAAAAAACTGAATGATTCACCTAAGGTCCTCATTGGTTCATTCATTTGTTAGTTCATTTGTTGCTTGTCCTTCATTTTCAAAGAGGGCCATGACATCAGGAAGGTGATGCCATGACTTGCAAGTGAATTGCACTTAAGAGAGAGAGGCCTGTGCACAGTCACCAGCCTCACTCTCTCCTCCAGTGGCCAGACATAGATCAGGACAACTGGAGATGGCCCTGGATGCCATGGGAGACTTCGGCATTTTTAAGCTAAGGTTCTATGGCATTACAAAAGGAAGGACAGGCCTATCTCCAAAGGCACAGAGAGGACAACATTTTCTAAGGCTGCCCAAAAAGCAATCTGTAAAGGCTCAGCACTTTTGTTCTCTATCCTTTATACTCCTCAAACTTCTGGCAGCATTTGAACAGGCTGAATACCCCTATTCCATGCTGAGAAAATGGGCCCATTCATTTGTAATATTGCTATGAGTGAAGGTTTCTAATCTCTGTTTAAAAACATTAACCATGTTGGCACCACTTTTAGTTTGCTGCTAACACCAGGAGTGGCATCCTTCTGTTCCATCCTTTAAATAGTCAATCCATTTTCCCCAAAAGAAAATGGCATCAGGGTATTCTTAATTGTATTCATTTGTCATTTCCATATTAGTCACCAGAAGTAAAAGGAGCATGCCATCACCCAAGTCAAACATGGTCCCATTAACTATCAAACATTTGTTGAATGCTGGCTGCAGGTGCTGAGGCTGGGGACACAAAGAGGCATAAGATATTTTTTTTCCTCAAGGAGACTATAGTTTAGGTGGCAAGATATGTAACTGTACATATTACACACACACCCTCTCTCTCTCTCCATATATATACCTATATATTCATATTGATAATGTGGTCATTCCAAAATGTATACATATCATGCGTCCTAATAATTAGGCAATGCATGAATTATCCTTCCGCTTATACAAAAGCTACATGTTAGTTTAAGTCAGGCTTTTATCCAAGGGGTTTCCATAGGAAAGTATTGAGGACGCTCTCAGGTGGCATGGTATTCAAAGACATTCATGAAATACAAATGCACTCTTATTTAGTAATACTCATTGCATATGTGAAAGGAAATAATTACCTTGTCTGAAGTACAAAAAGGAGAAAATTAATGGATTTTCCATTTGTTCTTCTCTGTTACCATTATCCAGTGATTCCCTCTGTAGGGAAGACACACACTTGTGTATGTATACATGCACACACGCATCCACACAGAAGTGTGTGTATACATGTAACACACATGTACATATACACACACCTGTCTAATACACACGTGTACATATACACACACCTTCTAATACACACATGTACATATACACACAAACACACCCATGCACAACGTGCACTCAAACATCCTTTTTAAAAATTTCAGGTAAAACCATTGTACAAAATCAGGGTGGTATGCACAAAAAATCCTATACATCTGTCACGTCCATACCCTTCTTCCCCTTCTGCCCCTGCCACTGCCCCTGGTGCAAGCCCTCCTTCCCACACATCTGGACTATTGCAATGGCCTTCTTGTTGGTCTTGTCTTAAGTCTCTCCCCATTCCAAGTGGTCCTCCACTCAGCTTTGATTTTCCACAAAGCTCAGGTCTGACCATGTCATACCCCTTCGGTAAACTCCATTGGCTTCCTATCAGTGGCTTCCTGGATCCTTCAATCCAGGAATCAAATATAAAATCCTCACTTTGGCATTTAAAACTCTGGCCTCTTCTGACCTTTCCAGTCTTCTCAAACCTTACTACCGTCCTGCATATCCTCTGCAATCCGGGGACATGGTCCACCTACTATGTGCCAGGCACCATGCAAAGTACAACAAAGACAGTCTGTGCTCAAGGAATTTACAATCTAAGGGGGAGAAAATATGCAAATAACTATGTAAAACAAGTCAAATATAGGATCAACTAGAAATAATATTCTCAATAGCCTTTAGTTCTCTACTTTGTAAAATGAAGAGGACTGAGTATATGATCGCTAATGTCCCTTCTGACACCAACATTCTATATTCAAAGGCTCCTTCCATCTTCAGCATTCTAAAGAAGTGTAGTATGGTAGATAAGATGCTGGATTTTAGGAAAATGAGGGTTCAAATCCCATTTCAGATACTTAATAAATGTGTAACCTTGGGCAAGTCACTTAACCTCTCTGGGCCTCAGTTTCCTCACTTGCAAAATGGGGAGAATATTATCTGCAGCCTTTACTTCCCAGATTTAAATTATGAGGACTGAATGAGATAACACGTATAAAGCAAACCCTAAGTGCTGCATAAATGTCAGTTATTTTCTAGGTTCCCCTCCAGTTCCTATATTCTACCATGACTTGTAGATTTAAAGCTGGAAGGATCACAGCGTTCTAGACTGAGAGCATGAGCAAACACTAGAGGTCATTTAGTCCAATCTCCCTATTTTACAGATGAGGAGAATGAAGCCTAAGTTTCTCATTCAAAGTCACACAGGTAGTGAGATGGAAACTCTGAGTCCATCTGACCCAACCGTCATATTTTACAGATGAGTCAATGGAGAACTAGATCATGACACAGCCAGGTTGCAAACTGAGGTTCTCTAATGCCAAAATCAAGCCTCCATTCCACCTTACCATGCTTACTTCTATAGGAAATCCATTTGTCTAACTGCAGGTCAAACAAATTTTGAAACGAAATTCCACACCATACTATATGACTACTTGCTCGTACTTTGTGAATTATTTGATTATTTTTTTTTCTACTAAAAAGAAAGGAATGCTGGAAGGTATAGAAAAGAAGGTATGTTAGGGGAAAAAAACAAAAAAGAAGCAAATACTGTGAGCTGCATAGGCATAAAGCCAGTTGCCAGGGCAGATAAATAGGCAATAATATTCTTTCAAATATATTAATATTGGGAGGGCAAAGCACCTGTGTGTGAGGAGGAGAGACTAAAGAATAATACAATTGTTCTTTTAGGTTTTTTTTAACCATCTCCAGTTGCAGGGCAGCTATGATTAGGGAGTTGGAAGGCTGTGGGATATTTTAAGTTGTTTCTCTGTTCTCCTGAACTGGGAAGGAAGGGAGCTTCTTAGACCCAACTGGTCTTTAACATGACGTTTTATAAGATGAATTTTCCTTGGAATAAAAAATACATGCAAGACACACTTTAAAGTTTAATCAACACTATTAACATTTTCTCCACCACTTCTAAAGTCCAGACTGGGGTCAGCAAACTATGGCCAAAGTGGGTCTGTCACATGTTTTTCTATGACCTACAAGGTAAGCATGGTTTTTACATTTTTAAACACAGCTTTTAAATGTTTTTACATTATTAAAGACTAGTGAGCTGAGGATGATTTTTACATTTTTATTGCATTTAGAAATGTAAAAAGGATTCTTTGTTCACAGGCTTAAAAACATAAAAACCATTCTTAGCTCATAGGCCTACAGACCTGGCAGTAACAGAGTTGGTCTGCAGCCATACTATGCCAGTCTCTGTTCTAGACAATCAAGAAACCCTTAAGTCAAACCCTGATTTTTAGTTTGTGGATTGCCGAGGTGTAAATGCTCACACTGAAAATTTCACGAAGGGCTTGTACAAGCTGGGGTGCGCTGGCTCCAGAACACAGTCATATATAGATATACATGAAAAACGTAGTCCACTTATAGGCTGGACTACCCAACCTGGGAGAAAGTTTCAACTGCATTTGGGCCAATAGTAGAAAGATCACAAGAGGCCATCTGTTTGAAGCTCTTTTTGTATCATAAGGAACTATCTAAATCCCCAGTTCTTTGTGTCCTTCTTAATACTTCCATCATTGTCGTTCTTGGGGGGGGGGGAGGGGGGGGGAGTGCGGGGAGAGGAGTGTTCACTGAAAACTTGTGTTCAGTTCGATTTTATTTATCGAGGCAGTGAACTAGGAATTGGAAGGAAATGCGACCTGCCCTTAATGAGTCTGCATTCTACTGAGCAAAAGAAAAAATGACTTGAAAAACAACCGAGTTGTTTTTCTTCTGGCAGTAGAGTCAAGATGAGAGAGTTCAGAAAGCACTTAGCTGAGCTCTCCCAGCACTCCCCACTGCACAACTTTAAAATAACGCTCAAATCCAATTCTGGAGTGGCAGAGCCCAAGACAACCTAGGAGGTCAGAAAGAGAGATTTGTGACCGGGGGGAGGAGGCTGAACTGGAGCCCACACGGAGGAAACACCAGTGGCAGGGCTAGGTGGTGTTGACAGAAGCAGCAGCGGCTTTGGGAGTTCTCAAGCCAAAGACTGTAAGAGGACCTGGCAACTGGTCAGAAAGAGATGATGTTAGCACTGGATGTAGGACCAGATACTGTTTGGCAACTCCATTGCCTGTACCCACTTCTGAGGCATAGTTCAAGGACAGAGGGAAGCTCTTTTGGTCAATAAGAAGTGGAAATGTTATGGGGCAGTATCACTTTTGACCCCAAGTGATCAGGAACCCCAAGGAACAGCATCCATTTTCAGTAGCAAGGGAGGAGGGGCTCTGTGGAGTAGTAACGACTGCAATCCTAAGGAAACAGGGCCTTTTCCTGTATAAAGACCAGAGACAGCAACGATCACACCTCTCTCCAGATCACACCACCTTGGAAGCACTGAAAAGTTCTAAATCCCATGAGCTACCTCTGAAAACAGTGGTCCAAGAAACCTAAAGCTTCACAGTGTCTCTTCCCCCACATGCCAGGAATAGAGACTAATATTGACATAAAAATGAAAATCAAGACACAAGACAGAAAAATGAGTTAACAACATTAAAAGGCTACCTGACCATAAAAAGCTACCTATGGTGATACAGAAGACCAAGACACAAACTCAGAAGAAGACAATGAAGTCAAAACAGCTACAATCAAAGCCTCAAAGGGAAAAAAAAAATGTGAATTGCATGCAAGTCCAACAAGAATTTGTGGAAAAGCTAAAAACAAGTTTTTCAAAATCAAATAAGAGAGCTGGAAGGAAAATTAGGTAAAGAAATGAGAACAAAGGGGAAAATTGTGAAAAGATGATTAATAGCTTGGTAAAAGAGGCACCAAAATACCGAAGAAAATAACACCTTAAAAAACAGAATTGACCAAATGAAAAAGAGGTACAAAGGCTTACTGAAAAAATAATACTTTAAATATCAAAATAGGGCAAGTACAAGCTAACAGCTTTATGAGACATCAAGAAACAATAGAACAATATCAAAATGAAAAAAAGAGAAGAAAATGTGAAATATCCTAGAAGAAAAACAACTGACCCAGCAAATAGATTGAAGAGAGATAATTTAAGAATTATTAGATTACCTGAAAACCATGACCAAAGAAAGAGCCTGCATATCACATTTCAGGAAATTATCAAGGAAAACTGCCCCAATATCCTAGAACCAGAGGGGTAAAATAGAAATCAAAAGAATCCACCATCACCACCTGAAAGACATCCCAAAATGAAAAGTCCTAGGAATATTATAGTCAAATTCCAGAGCTCCTAGGGCAAAACAAAAATACATCAAGCAGCCAGAAAGAAACCATTCAAATACCATGGAACCACAGCCAGACTCACACAAGAGTTAGTAGCTACCACAATAAAGGGATTGAGGGACTTGGAATATGATATTCCAGAAGGTGAAAGAGCTGAGATTGCAGCCAAGAATTACCTACCCAAAAAAACTTGATTATAATCCTTCCAGGGAAAAAATAGATATTTAATGAAATAAAGAGCTTTTAAAAATTTTTTTTAATTTTTTATTTTTTTTAAATAAACGGCTTTTAAACACTATTAATGAAAAGATCAGAGCTAATTAGAAAATTTGACTTTCAAATACAAGACTCAAGAGAAGCATAAAAAGGTAAACATGAAAGAGAAATCAGGGATTTTATAAACATAATAATAAAACACTTTTCACACATGCAAAAAAAACCCAAATCTAAATAATTGGCAAGGTATTAATTGCTCGTGGATAGGCTGAGCCAATATAATAAAAATGACAATCCTACCTAAGTTAATTTGCTTATCAAGTTCATACCAATCAAACTATCAATGAATTATTTTATAGAACTAGAAAAAAATAGTAACAAAATTCATCTGAAAGAACAAAAGGTCAAGAATATCAAGGGAATCAATGGGAAAAAATGTGAAGGATGGCAACCTAGCAGTTCCAGATTTCAAACTATATAACAAAGCAGTAATCATCAAAATAGTATGGTACTGGCTAAGAAATAGAGTGGTGGATCAGTGGAAAAGATTAAGTACACAGTATACAGTAATACAGGACCATAGTAATCTAGTGTTTGATACTCCTAAAGACCCAAGCTTTTGGCATAAGAACTCAACATTTACCAAAAACTGCAGGGAAAACTGAAGAGCAGTGTGGCAATAACTAGGCATAGACCAACATCTTACACCATATACTAAGATAAGGTTAAAACTGATGAATGATTTAGACATAAAAGGTTATATCATAAGTAAATTAGGAGCAGATAGAGAAATGTACCTGTCAGAACTATGGACAAAGGAAAAGTTTATTACCAAACAAGAGATAGAAAGGATTACAGGAAGTAAAATATATAATTGTGAATACTTGCAATCAAAAGTAAAACTAAATTCAATCAAAATTAGAAGGCAAACAGGAAACTGGAGGGGGGGGTACAACAAGTTTCTTTGATAAAGGCTTCATTTCTCAAACATGTAGGGAACTGAGTCAAATTTATAAAAATAAGAGCCATTCCCAAGTTATAAATGCTCAAATGATGTGAATGGGCAGTTTTCAGAAAAAGAAATCAAAACTATCACCACATAAAAAAATGTTCTAAATCACTACTGACTAAAGTAAATCAAAACAATGTTGAGATGCCACTTCCCACCTATCAGATTGGTTCACATGAAAGAAAAGAAAAATGATAAATGTTGGAGGAGATATGGAAAAATTAGGACACTCATGCACTGTGGGTGGAGCAGTGAACCATTTTGGAGAACAATTCAGAACTACGCCCAAAGGGCTATCAAGTGATGCATACCCTTTGACCTAGCAATACCACTACTAGGTCTATATCCAAAAGAAAATGGAAAAGGACCTACCTGTACAAAAATATTTATAGCAGCTCTTTTTGTGCTGGCAAAGAATTGGAAATCAAGGGGCTGCCCATTAACTGGGGAATGGCTAAATAAGTTATGATATATGTTTGTGATGGGATACTATTGTGTTATAAGAAATGATGAGAAGGATAGTTTTCAGGAAAACTTGGGAAGACTTATATGAAATGATGCAAAGAGAAGTGAGCAGAACCAGGAGATAATTATACACAGTAACAGCAATATTGTAAGGATGATCAACTGTGAATGACTTAGCTACTCTGATCAAGACAATGACCCAAATCAGTTCTAAAGGATCATGGTGAAAAATGCTATCCACCTCCAGAAAGAGAACTGGTGAACTCTGAACGAAGATTGAAGCATACTTTTTAAAAATTTCTTCATTTTTATTGTTTTATTTTTGTGTGTTTTCTTTTGGAACATGGCTAAAATGGCAATATGTTTTGCATGACTTCATATTTATAATTCATATCCAATAGCTTTCTTTCTCAAGGAAGGGAGAGGGCTGGGAGGAAGGGGAAGAATTTGGAGCTCAAAATTTTTAAAAATTGTTTTTAAAAAATTTTACATGTATTTAGGAAATGTTTAATGAAATAAATTTTAAAAAATTAAAAATAAAATTAATAATAAAAATTTTAAAACAACCAAGTTAGAAAGATCTGAAAGAGAAGAAGGCATTCTTGACCTTGATCTCTTTGGGAACTATTTATGTGCAGCATCCCTTGCGGATAAGTAATGAAGGCAAGCTCCCCTCATACACACACACACACACACACACACACACACACACAGAAACACACACATTTCAGATCAGGTACACTATGCTTTCACTGTTTCCTGAGAGCTATTAGTGCTTTTAAAGTTGGGTACTGAACAGACACCCCATGGATATGCCAAAAGGGTAATCCTTATGCATCAGGACTCTTTTGAGCTCTGGAGGGATGGTGAAAGAAGCTCTTGTTTTTTTCTCTGGGCTACAAGTCCTAAGCTGCCCAGACTACCCATGGCTGCCCAGGCCTGTGTCTGGAATGGATCTAGCCCCTTTTTGTGGTTTCTTCCCTTTAGCACAGACCCTTGTGAGACCTTGAAAAGCAGCTGACATTTTCCCCTTCCTGGAAATTCAAGCAGTTATGCAGAGACAACAGCCATAGCAGCACATGAGCTGAGATGAAAACCATTTGTCCAAAGAGCAGGAAGCCATTAAAAGACAGAACCCCTTGATATTAAACAAACTATAGTCAATGGGGCAAAAATGTGAAGTAGCTATAAGCAGCTCTCATATCACTGCTGGCCAACATCCCAACAAGGTTTGATAGGATAGATGGGAAGCATTACATGATTCTTCATTGCTTACTGTTTCTCTTTCTGTGTGGAAATAAAACCACCTATTCCATATCTGATTCATGTTTAAATTAAGTACCTTTTCACCTCCTTCTTCCCCAAGTAGGGAGGGTCCCTTAGCCTAGGGTAAAAATAATAATGATAATAACAACAACCAACATAGATATAGATATAGACATAGATATAGATAAAACAACTAACATATATACATACACACATTATATACATATATATATATATATATATATATATATATATATGGAGACACATGGAGAGAGGGAGAGATGGAGAGAGAGAGAGAGAATATGTGCCCAGCACTGTGCTAAGCACTTCAGTTATTATCTCATGCGATCTTCCCAACGAGCTTGGGAGATAGGTGCTATTATTATCCCAAATTTATAGATGGAGAAATTGAGGTAAAAATGGGTTCAACATTGCCCAGGGTCACACAATGAGAATGTGTCAGGCAGAATAGCAACTCAGATCTTCCTGACTCCAGGCCTGGCACACTAGCCACTGAAATGAAGGTGAAATTGGAGCACTGGGGAACCTAATTCCCCTGTGGAAGAAACAGGCAACCCTAGAGCCATGAACCCAGGGCAAAGCACAAGAGCAGGGAAAGAAAAGGGATAGGTGAAGATCTTTCCCTTCAGTGTAGAACTATCTAGCTGTCCTGGATGACATGAACCATTAGCATTATCATCATCATCATCATCAAAGGTAGCTTACATTTGCGTAACTACCTGATATATCAATTGGACTCCAGGAGGACTTTGTGATGGAGGTATTGAAGAATGGCCATTTTGCAGATGAGGAAACTGAGGCTCAGAGAAGTGACATGACTTATTGATAGTCTCATAGTTAGTAGGTAAGAAAAGGTTAAGACAATAGTGTTGGGATTTTCTTTTCTCTCTCCTTCTCTTTTTTTTTGGGGGGGGGGCCTAGGCAATGGGGTTAAATGACTTGCCCCAGGGTCACACAGCTAGTGAGTGTTATGTGTCTGAGGCCGGATTTGAACTCAGGTCTTCCTGAATCCAGGGCTAGTGCTCTGTCCGCTGCACCACCTAGCTGCCCCAGTGATGGGATTTTCTAAGGGCTCTAGCTAGTAGATGCCAAAGACAAGGGTCCCTTCTTTTTCATAAAACATCAGCAACTGAGAGTAGTGATCATTAAGGAGGAATAAGGACTGCCCTTTAGCCAGTTCATTGAGAGGAAATATTCCAAAGCAAACATTCAACTCTCATTAAAATCATGCCAAAAAGATGAACATACTGAATGCCCATCCAGGAGCCATAGGGCAGAGGAGGTAAAACGGGGCGGTGGGCCAAGTCCAAGAAAGGCAGAAGGGACCAGAGCCCTTCTCAGGCAGTGGCGGGGACGGGGGGAGCTCAGAAAGGAAGAGCCCTATTAATGGTGCTTGTTATAAGAAGATCCCCAAGAACCATATTTAACACTTGGTTAGCCCAAGTAGTATAAAAGATATTATCAAAGGCATATATGACTAGAAAAAGAAGCTGAACTAGTATATACCGAATATACATTCAATATTTGGACAGTCCAATACTAAACTGACAGAAAATGCATCAGGGAGCTACAAAGCATTGAGCAAGGAATAAGATAGGAAGAATTTGGAAATATTCCTTGAAGATGATCAATGGAAAAAGAACAGCATTTCTGTGGGACTCAAATTCACCTATTCGTTTTCTCCACTGATGGAATTTAACAAACACCCCTCAGCTCCCATTTCATCTGGCTTGCCAAGATATAGTCAATGTGTGAATTAGGAATACAACGTTGACCCAGTGAGATGTTGAGGTTTTCCTTCTAGTAGAAGCATTCTAGGGTTCATGAGTTTCTGGAACGTAATGGTATCCAGGAACCAAACCAGTGGAGAAAAGGAAAGGAGAATGAAATGGATAGGGAGGGAAAGGGAGAAGCAAAAAGTGAGGAAGCATGGGGCATTTAAATTCTGAGTTACAGATGCTAAGATAAAATCTGAAAAGACTTTCAACCCAAAAAGGAGCCAAGTCAGACAGGACTCCAGCAGGCAAAAACTAGGGTCAGAAATGAAGACTGAGAAAGACACAGGAATGGTTGGTGAGGGGCAATGAAGTGAAGAGATCTTACAACTTCCCACCCTAACTAGCAAAAACTACAGTACTGACTCAGCTCATTAATCGTTACCATTCTGCCAATTTATATTCAGCTCCAGACAAACTTGCTAGAATTCCTAACAGGAAACTGCAGACCTAAAATACAATGGTAAGTGGGAAAAGCCTGCGTTAATCCAATGAGGGGACCTTTCCCACAGTGGTGGAGCTGAGGGTGGAATGATAGGGATCTCCTTTCAAAGTAATTACTTCAAAGGATCATACTGCCTGCATTTCACAAGTCTCTAGAGCAAGAGAACATAACCTTATTTGTGTCACGGAACCCTTTGGCAGGCTGGTGAAGCCTGTGGCCTCCTCAGAATATGGTTTTGAAATGAATAAAATAAAATACATAGGATTACATAGCAAACACATTAATACTGGAAAACAGCTATCAAAATATAAACTTTAAAAAAAAGTTCACAGTCCAAGGTAAGGAACTCAATTCTGGCTTCTAGTGTGCTCACATATTGATGGAGCACAGGTCCATGAAAAAGTGACCAGTAGGAGGTAAGAGTCCACTCAATATATGCCCAGTATATGGGCAAGGTGCCTGTGTTTGGGAGGTCTCTAGGGCCCCACCATCACTTATTTGATCTCAGTCTTGGAGTCTACTGCACTAAAAGGGGGCTGTCATTTTTTATGTAAAGAAATACTGAACCTTTTACCAACACTCTCACATGGAAACACAACCGAACCTTGACAATTTCAAAAAAGGACATAATTTAGTTTAGTCTGCCTCAGTGCCCCCTCTCCCAAAAAAATAACTGTCTGTGCATCATCAGAGACATCCGAAGGGACTGTAAGTTTTAACGCCTTTTCTTATAACACAGCCAGCTCTGTAATAAACACGGAGCCATGAAGCCCCAAGTATGGAGCTGAGTTGTTAGCCAAGCAGCAGACCTGTCAAAAACAGCCTAATGAAGTCAGCTGCTGAGATTTGACGGTCTGAGAGTTCTCCGAGCTTGGGAGCAATGTGCCCATTACCAGTGACAGGCTGGCCACCACTCACAATGGGAAGTCTAATAAAAGGACAAACTATTTCGTTTTTATTGCCTTTGCTGATGGGGAAGTAAGATTACAAGGCATTATTGTATTACCAAGTTGAACGGCGCCAAGTATAACAGTTCTGAACAGGAAATAGCAGGTTTCTCTGACAACACACAGAGAGGTGATACAGAGTTGTCTTTCATCAGCAAATGCTGGCTCTGCTCCCCATGTTCCAAATTTGGAAAATGGCCCCAAGTTTGGGAGCTTTGCTGTGTTGTTGTATGATGCAGGTTCATTTAGATTGCAAAACAATTCTATTTTTTCGGCTCACAAGCTTTGGCTAGCTTACCAATGTTCAGAGCTTGGGGCAGAGAATCCTGGTCTGCCTAAGTCTGAAAGCATTGTTATTGAACTCCCACACCTGGAAGGGGGGGAGCACACAAGATCTTGTGATTTTTTAGAGTGGGAAGGAAGGTCTAAGGTCCAACCTCCTTTTAATAAAAGAGAAAATTGAATACCAAAGACAGCAAATGATTTGCCAAAGGCCATACAATGGTTATGCTTACATAGGTAGCAAAGACTCAAGGGCAAGCCCCATGATGGCATAGCCAGTGATCTTGCCCAAACACCAGGAAGGTTTTCCAGAATCAAACAAAATCCTCTTGTAGTAAGGACACTGGTTATGGCAAATCCTTACTGGCTAATTGCATTGGTTAGAGCGCTTATTAATGAAGTCCAGGTCACGGGCTTCATTTAGTAGGAGTCAGCTTAATGTCATGGCTACTATCCACACCGTTAACCTTGACCACTCACCTGGGAAGGCCCTACTTTCAAAGGGGACTTGGAAAGAGTAGAAGCCAACCCAAGAAGAATTGTTCAGAAGGCATATGGGGAACAAGGACATTGGTTCTATGAATCAAAAGCATGACCTAAATGAATGTCACCGATAACCTTGGGATTCTGTGACGTGAAAACTGAACTGTGGGAACAACCCACATCTGTATGACACTTGGAGGTTTGTCAAGCACTTTCCTCACAACCGCCCTGTGAGAATTATTATGGTTATTAAACAGATAAGGAAACTGAGGCCAGGAAAAGTGAAATGACTTTTTCAAGAAGGCACAGCTAGAAAGTCTCAGAGCCAGGATTCCAACCTAAGTCTCCTGACTCTATGGTTCATTCTCTTTGCCACCACACTAACCTATCTCTCAGAAGCTAACTCTCTCATCGTTCATCATGCAATAACTTTAATAATTATGTCCAATCCTGCTTGGGCCATTTTTTCATTTGACCTACATGTTTCTCCATTCCACTTGGATGGTTCTCTAGGGAAAGGACAGAGATTGGTGGGTCATCTCACCTCTCACTTTAGGGGAACAAATAAATACTTCATTCATTCATTCACTCATTCATTCATTCATTCATTCATACATACATACATACATACATACACAGTGATTTCTTCCTAAGATGCCTCTAATGCTTCAAAAGAAACAGAGGCAACTCCAGCCATAGAGCCAACAGGCCTTGGATAAAATCAGTTCCAACTGAACTAAGAACTGGGAATTTTTGTTGGTGGTTTTTGTTTGTTGGTTTTGGAGGGTAAAAAAAGTGTTTGTCTTTAACTTCTTTTAAATGCAACTGCCTCCTCACATGGGGATTGGCCTTGGATTATTAAATTGTAAGAAACAGATTCTTAGGGGGCAGCTAGGTGGTGCAGTGCACCGGCCCTGAAGTCAGGAGGACCTGACTTCAAATCCAGTCTCAGACCAAACACTTGACACTTACTAGCTGTGTGACCCTGAGTCAGTCACTTAACCCCAATTGCCTTTAAAAAAAAAAGAAATAGATTCTTTAGCACATCAATTTAGTACCAAGATAAGGATTTAGAAGGAATAAGTACAATCTTCATCCCTTACTGAACTTGGCAATTACACGAATTACCAATGCGCTTTGGCCCACCTTCCCTTGGCCCAAGTCCATCACAGTGGAAAAGGTGGCTACTTTTCAGAGTACACTAGTGGATTTCCTCACTATAGTCATAGACAGTGTAGACAGATACACAACCTCAGGTTAACTCTGAGACCTCTCCACCCTGTTCACTATCTGCCTGAGACGCTCCAAAGACACACAGGTTGGGACCTGACCTTTGAGTCATGAATGCTCAGAGCTCCTTCCTCCTTCCAAAGCCAAGTGCCAGTCATAGCATATGTACTTTGGCACCTGGCAATCCCTCAGAGCTCTGAAAATATGGAGTGCTGTTTCTACGGCAGGGGAGTGTTGGGCAGACTCTTGTAAAGACACAGCTCTGTCCAATGAGAAGGAAAGATGCCTGCATGGCCCAAGGAAGTTTGAGAGTCTTGGGAATGCCAGCTGTTTGCTTACTACTCCATCCCATTTGCCCTGTCTAGCCCATTATACAGCTCAGGTGAGACAAAAGTACATGCACACCTCCTTCCAACTGGACCAGACTGGCCCAAGATTGCACCACAATCAGTGGTTTCCTAACGCCCTTGGTGTGTATCCCCGCTTTAGCAGCCCCTTGCCCCAGGGGCTTATAAGCCTTATATTCCCTGATTTTAATAACTTCACAAACCTTGGGAGCTAGGTGGCATGTTGTCACCTCATTTTACAAAGGACTTTTTCTTTCTTTCTCTTTCTTTCTTTTTCTTTTTCTTCCTTCCTTCCTTCCTTCCTTCCTTCCTTCCTTCCTTCCTTCCTTCCTTCCTTCCTTCCTTCCTTCCTTCCTTCCTTCCTTCCTTCCTTCCTTTCTTTCTTTCTTTCTTGAGGCAATTGGGGTTAAGTGACTTGCCCAGAGTCACACAGGTAGTGAGTGTTATATGTCTGAGGCCGGATTTGAATTCAGGTTCTCCTGACTCCAGGGCCCATGCTCTATCCACTGCGCCACCTATATACCCCCCAAAGGACTTGTTAAACCAATGTTCAGAGTGGTGGTGATGCCCCCAATGTCTCACAGCTGTAAGTGCTCAAGGGAGGAATAGAACTTGGGACACTTGTGGCTCCAACTGCATCTTTTCCTACTGTACCAGACTGCCTCTCACATATGTGTGCTTTGTTCCCTCTAGACACACCATGGGAAATAATGTTCAAGGTAGAAGGGAAACTTGGGGATAAAAGAGATGAAATCTGAATAATCCCTAGCCTCAAGGAGCTTACACTCTCTAGGGTGAGTGGCACAGGATGAGCATCCATGGATAAGTTGAGATCTATACCAACAAAGGGATTATTATGTTGATAAGCTCATAAATACTTTCAGGTATAGGAGAACTTATGGAATAGATTTCTGCTGGAATTTCTTTTCACTTATCATTGTTGTTCGTTCATTTCAGTTGTATCTGACTCTTCGTGACACCATTTGGGGTTTTCTTGGCAAAGATACTGGAGTGGTTGGCCATTTCCTTCTCCAACCCATTTTACAGATGAAGAAACTGAGGCAAACAGGGGTAAGTGACTTGGCCAGGGTTTAGATCAAGTACAAAATCCTCCGTTTGGCATTCAAAGCTCTTGATTACTTAGCCCCAGCCCACCCCGTACTTTTGAGTCTTCTTATACCTTACTCCTCAACACGTACTCTTCAAGCCAGTGACACTGGCCTCCTGGCGGTTCCACAAACAAGACACTCCGTTTCTCAGCACCTAGCACTTTCTCTGGCTGTCTCCCCACCCCCATTCCTGGAACACTCTCTCTCCTTAACTCCAGCTACTGCCTCCTCCAGCTTCCTTTAAATCTCAGCAAAATACCACCATCTACAGGAAGGCTTCTCCAACCCCTCTTAATTTTAGTGCCTTCCTTCTACTGAGCATTTCTTCTTTATCCTGTATACAGCTTGCTTATACATATTCATTTGCTTGTTGTCTCTCCCATTCGATTGTAAGCTCCCTGAGGTCAGGGACTGTCTGTTGCCTCTTTTTGTATCTTCTTCAATTAGCACAGTGCCTGGCACATAGTAGGTGCTTTATACATGGTTTGATTGATTGCTGCAGCTTGTGAGCGTCAGAGCCAGAGCTCACACCCTGCCTCCTCTGTCCTGGGTCCAAACCCCAAACTCCTCCTACTACAGTATGACTCCCCTCCTCTCTAATTCTCTTGTTTCTTTCCTTGCCGGGTACCTGATTTGGGGAGATTTCAAAGAGGAGGGGACTGTTTTCTTCTACACCAGAGTAAAGCATTGACTGCTCAGGAGGGGGTGGTAGAAACTATGACGAACCCGGTTTCTGGTCCTCATTTGGTCACGAACCAATAATGCGACCGCTATGATGGGCTCAGATCTAGCATGCACCTGGATCAGCTGCTTATTTTAGCCGGGGCTTTCTTCGTGGGGCAGGCGGGGCGGGGGGGGGGGAGTGCAGGGAGGGACGGAAATCAGATCCACACACATCTGTCGGCAATTTGAAGCCCTTCACCATCTGCCCCAGGCCACCTTTCTCAGTTTGTTGCCTGTTACTTCCCCATGTGCCCTCCATTATGGTCAAAATGGCACAGCTGCCATTTGCCATTTACCTCCTACCTGTGGAAAGCTCTCCCACCTCAGCTCTGCCTTTTCAAATGCCTAGCTTCCTTTAATGATCAATGCCAATACCACATCGTAGAGGACGCTTCCTAACCACCCCCTCCTCAACTTCTTTTGTATGGAACTAGCTGTGTACGTGGTGGGTCCTCGCCCCCTAAAAGAATGCAAGCATCTTGCCTAGGAGACTGTTCTTCATCAGACCACGTGAGTCTCATACTCTACCAATTCCAAAAGTGACCTCTTGCCTCTAGGATAAAAGAGAAAGTCCTCTATTTACTTGTTAAATCCCTGCACATCCCAGCCCTAGTCTGTCTTTCCTGCCTTCTCAAACCCAGCAAAGTGGCCTTCTCCTGTTCCTTACACACCATCCTCGTCACCCATCTCATGCCTTTGCACCATCCATCACCATTCCTGGAATGCCCCACCACCACCACCACCTGGCCTTACCTTTACCTCAAAGCTCTGTCCTTTTGAGATTTACTCTTCATATTCTGCATGAAGCTTTTCCTAATCCCCTCCACTCCAGAAGGGTAGTGAATGCCCTCCCTCACCAAGCTATACTGTGTTGACCTATTTCATATACACTGGTATTTATTCAATTTCTATTTCTTTTGCATATATTTGCATATGTGCTTGTTGTCTCCCCCATGGGGATGAGAGTTCCTGGTGAGGAGGGATCATTTCCTTCTTTGTATTTGTCTCCCTAGTGCCTGGCACACAAGAGGTGCTAAGAAATACTTCACTGATTCGTTCAGTCTTGCTTTTTTTCCCCCAGTGCCTAACAAATATTTATTGAATTGAGTTGGGCTTATTGCTGGCCCATATATGAATACTTGTTATATCCCCTCATGATATCTCAAGGCGTGAGTGCCTATGACGAACAAAACACCCAAAATAAACTAAGCTCATTTACCTGAGCTGGAGCTAGTAAGTGTCTGAGGACAGAT
The DNA here is from genome assembly GCF_003287225.1 of Phascolarctos cinereus. Lineage (NCBI taxonomy): Eukaryota > Metazoa > Chordata > Mammalia > Diprotodontia > Phascolarctidae > Phascolarctos > Phascolarctos cinereus. The sequence continues at coordinate 4,569,740 of NW_027556402.1, read as the reverse complement.
TTGAACTCATCTTCCTGACTCCAGGTCCAGCACTCTATGCACTGAACCACCAGCTGTCTCCAGAGAGGTCAAGTAACTTACTCAGGGTCACACAGACAGTCGGCGTCAAACTCGGATTTTCCTGACCATTCTACCCATTGGTCCACTTAGCTTCTTTAAGAAGGGGCTATTATTGTCAGCTGGCTTTCTTTTCTTGTCTTGAGGCAGGAAAGCAATTGTAAACAAGGAAGGTATGGCTCCCTTCCTATGTGTCTGATGCTTTTTCTGACATGGTTAAGATGTCATTCAATTAAAGAGATAGACAGCCTCTTCCTGCTGCTCATATGGTCCCCTTTCATCCCAATTCGCATAAGATTTAACTATCTCAGTAGTGCCTTTTACCAACTCCCCAACAGAACAATACCAAACAAATCCCATAAGGGGACTGGCCTCTGGTTTTGAAGGCATGGCCACCCTACCTCTTCCTCCTTCCTTCTCCCCATCAGAGATGCATTCAAGTCTGCTGGGCAATGAATCTACAACTTCCAAGTTACGTACAAGTTCTCCTCAGCTACTAGCATCTTGGATGAAAATAGGTATCAGGAAATTACTGGCAGAACATGCAATATTTCCTGCCCCAAGCTGTCTTGGTGGTAATTCTATTGTATGATTTCCATCTGATCTCTCTCTCTCTCTCTCTCTCTCTCTCTCTCTCTCTCTCTCTCTCTCTCTCTCTCTCTCTCTCTCCTCTCTCTCTCCTCTCTCTCTCCTCTCTCTCTCTCCCTCTCTCTCTCTGTCTCTCTGTCTCTCTCTGTCTCTGTCTCTCTCTCTCTCTCTCTCTCTCTCTCTCTCTCTCTCTCTCTCTCCCCCCCCACTCTCCCTCATCTTTCCTCCCTCCCTCCTCTCTCTGTCTCTCTTTCTGTTTCTCTCTTCCTCCTTTATTTTGTGATGTTGCTATTGACAAAACCTAACCGAGATATGACAAAGTGCATTGTTTCTCTAAGTCCTGGAGAATAGGGGTTGCAGCTATGACTCGCTGTCCTCCAACCCCGAAACCCACACTCTCTTGTGCTGTCACTTCATACTCAACTGAAAAGATTGGGGCTTTCCTTGAATCTCCTTCCCACCACTTTCTCTTTTCTTTCCCTTCAGTGTTAGGGGAAGACATGTCCCTACTCACAGGCACTGACTGATCTCATGCCCTCCTGCGTGATCCCCACCATCCCATCTTCCTCTCCCCCTCAAGCATCTTGAAGCTGTCTCTCTACTGGATGCTCCATTTCCCTACAAAATGTTTCTTTCCCCAATCCCAAACAAATAAAAGCTTCCTTGACTTCCCTGCTCCATTTCTCCTCTTCCTTTCACCACAAAATGTTCTTGGGCAGATGGGGTGGAAGGGAAATGTATCTATGCTTAATGCCTCCACTACCTTATTATCTCTATCTCTCCTACCTGACTTCTTACCCACAAATCATTTCAAATGTTTTCTAAAATCACTTTATTGTTGTTCAGTTGGTTTAGTTATGTCTGACTCTTCAGGACCCCATTTGGGGTTTTCTTAGCAAAGATGCTAGCATGGTTTTCCATTTCCTTTCCAGCTCATTTTACAGATGAGAAAACTGAGGCAAACAAGATTAAGTGACTTGCCCAGGGTCACACAGCTGGGATGTGTTTGAGTCCAGATTTGAACTCAGGAAGATGAGTCCTCCTGACTTCAGGCCCAGCACTTAACCCATTGCACCACCTCACTGCCCTTCTAAGATCACTAATGCCCTTCTAATGAGTAAACCCAATGGTTTTTCTCAATTGTCATCCTTTTAACGCTCTTTGTATCACTTGACCGAATGGACTACGGGTACAGCCTTTTAACTGAGTCCAAGTTTTACAGAACAAATTCTTTTATTAAGGGGATTTGTTTTATGAAGTACGGATTCAGTCAAAGAGCTGACCTTGAGGACCTAGAGGGCCACATGTGGCCTCAAGGCCACAGGTTCCCCACCCCGGCTTCTTTCCTGAATATACTCTTACATATTGTCTTTCGTGATACCACACATTCTTGGCTTTCTCTAGCCTCTGTGTAGGGGATTCTCTCTCCTTTGATAGCATCTCTTCCTCTGACTGATGGCAGTTTCCCTAGAGTTCTTCAACCTCTTCTCTCTCTAAATTCTCTCCTTTGTCAGTTTCATTCACACCAATATTCAGCTCTTACCATCTGGACAGATGACACCCAGATCTATATTCCAGGCTGACATCTACATCTGTCTATAGAACATTGCTATCTAGCTTTGCCATTGTGACCTCAAACTCAACCCATCAAAAATGGGACTTGTTACCCATGCCTAGAATGCCTGATTTATCCCAACTTCATGCCACAGGCTAATATCCTCTCCAATACTGCAAGTCAGCTCGGATTCCATCTGTTTCCCAAAGCCTTCTATGATGGCACCAGGTGATAATGACCTTTCCACCTTCAGATACTTTGCATTTCTTTGGTACATTTCTCAGGAATTATTATGCATTTGGGTTATTTGTGTCTTAGTCATAACCTCCTGCAGACTGTAAGCATGCCATGTCTTGACATTCTACAAGAGGAATGAGCTTAATATGGGCTCCATTTGTACTTAATGAAGCCATTCTGGTATGAAGTTCTAACCATTTCCTTTTCTAAGTAGTCACAGACTATTTCCTTTAACAATCATTCTGAATTCCTGCCAGGGAGCAAAGTCAAGTTCAACTGTCTGTAGTTTAAAGAATCTATTTTTTTTTAATTTGGGAAATCCTTTGTCTGCCATGGGCACTGGATAATTACTTTCAAGATCCAGAGATGCCATAAGACAATTCACTGGGTATGGTTCTTGCTACAAGGCCACTGAGAAGAGGTAAGGCTAGGGAATCCAATAAGATTTGTTGTCTGATAATAAGCAGGAATTCAATCCATGCCCTTTGACCCAGCAGAGCAACTCCTGAGCACATACCCCTGTCAAGGAAGTCAAAGACAGAAACAAATACCTAACATGTATCAAAATATTCACAATACCACCATTTGTGCTACCAAAGACTCAGAAGAAAATTGGGTGTCCTTTGACTGGTGAATGACTGGAAAAACTATGGTGTATAAATGGAATAGAATATTATTGGGTAGTTTAATATTATGAATAGGGAGAATTTAGAGAATTGTGCAGTTTGGCATGAACTGATCCTTATCGAAATACACAGACTTCAATGTAAACTGAAAGAGCATGAAAGGGAAACTGAATTCTGAGTTTTAGACAAGTTAGTAAAAGTTCCAGAGAAGAGAAAATAAAATATACAATGGCAAAAAGGGAGAGTACTTGCTAGAAGATACTCTTGTACACAGTGTCAGACACGTTGCTGTATTAGATGTGTTTGCTTAATTTCTTTTTTTTAGTCACAAGGACGGTCAAGTGAACAAATAAGAAATTATTGTGATGTAAATAGCAAAAGACCAATTAAGCATGTTTTTAAATAAAAATCAAAACTCCAGTCCTTGACTTACCAAAACAGACAATTGCATAAATGGTTTTGAAAATTAACTGAAGATAAGCTATTTCTCCTTTCAGAGTCTTGGTCTCTCCATCTATCATATGAGAGGCCAGTGGGCTAGATTCCCTCCAACCTATCATTTCTACTGTTCTGTGATTCTAGAAAATGGCCCTAAATTATTCAGCTCACCTTACTGCATGGTTCCAAAGGAAGGTTCCAAAGGAAGGCATAGACAGTGGGCTAGAACACTCAGAAATGTCAGACCAAAGGCGACGTCCAACCAAGGGGCACAACTCCTATGCACTTCTCTGATCCTTTGGGTAGCACGTTTCTACCCAGAAGGTTATATCCTGTTCCTTGCCATCCCAGGTGATGTCACAAACTGTCACAAACTATTGAGCCCACTCATCATTTTGTACAAGATCACACTGACTGAAGAATCTCAAAGGCCAAGGTAAATCTCACCCTTATATGCAACCATTCCTTAAATATATGAGCAACAATGGCCAGCTGCTCACAGTCGGTTTTTTAAGTCCAAATTCCCACCAGCAACAATAGCTTTTTTAAAAGCTTGGAGCCAATGGGTCCATTGGAATGTGTCACATAATTTGAGAAGAAGAAATTGAACAAGACATCAATGAACTCCCTAAGAAAAAGCCCCAGGGCCAGCTGGATTTACAGGCAGATTCTACCAAACATTTAAAAGAGCAAGTCACACTGAGACCCCAGCTAATAGGCCTCCTGGCTAGATGGCTAAAGACCAAGCAGAGATACACCTCTGTACCTCCATTAACAGCTTGGAGACAAACCTAGATGACTGGAAGTTGACAGGACTGAAATTTAAAGTCTGGATTATCTAACAAGAGTATCAGAAAAGGCCCCACCATCTTTTCTTAATTTTTTTTATTATAAAATGAATAGCTCAAAAGTGAAGCAATACCCCCTCCCATCTTTTTCTCTTCCTCTTCCAAAATGTAGAGGTTTAAGCCATGTAGCTTCAAGCTTCACTAAGCTCCTTGGAACACCCTGGGAAGGGGATAGCTAAGTTCATGTTAGAATGGATTTGGAAAAGGAGGTGGTCAAAGGGCAACGTGGGCACACACTCAATGGAACATGAAGTGAACAACTTCTCTGAGAGTGTGGAGTCACGCAAGAGCCAGCGGGAAGCGAGGATGGATTTATCACCCAAGTGTTGTGCTGGGGTCAACATAATATGAAAAGCCCCAGAGGAAGATCTCCATTACACCGGGAGGATCTCTTATGAAGGATTTCGAGAAACACAGGGGCAAGGGTCCAAATGGATAAGAAGGCATTCATGGGCTGTGATCTGCACTGGGGAAGGGAGTTGTCACATTATTGACATAATAGATGCACCAGGGTATTGATGTGTATGGTTAAAAAAATTCACATTTCTGAAGAGATATGTTGAAAAGCCATCAGATGAGGAACCATCTTTTTTGTGTAAGGCACTATTTTTTCCTTAATCCATTTCTTTCTGACTTTGTCTTTACTTATGAAGCAATGTTTGGATAGCGTGACAAAGCATCTCTCTCCTCGGTATCCCAAAGGAGATTTGAATGGATCATGCCAACTCCAGTGATTCTTCTTTCTCATCAATCCATCAAAGTAGGTCTCTGAGCACTGAGCTCATACTATTTGCCTTTCCCCAGCAAATCCATCAGTGACTATCATTACAATCCTGAAAGGGAGTATTTTGGGTCAGACACTAAGGAGACTTGTGGTCATCATTTCTGTATGAAGCATCCCAATAGTTTGGTGACTAAGAGCTGTCCTCCTGGAGTGATTGCACATCTTCCTAAAGATGGGACCACCTCTCTCGGTCTCCTTCCAGATATCTTCAATCAGCTCATGCTCTCAAGACTCTCCTCTTTTCTTTTCTTTTCTTTTTTTTTGAGCTTTTCTTCTTTCTGGGGCTGTGCACAACACAGCTGTACCATCCCACTGACATTTATCTGACTGATGACTGCTTGGGTGAGGAGGAAACCTTGTGACAGAAAGTGGGTAAGACTTCAAGTGTGAGGGATGGATAGGAGAATACAAGGCAACTGAAAGAAGCTTCCCAAGAGGAAACTCAGTGCCAGAAACTAGAACTCATTTTACTGTTCTTTCCTGCATTCAATTTCTCTACCATTCCCAATTAACTCAGAGATAATGGAAATAGCCAGGTCCTTGCATTATCCTTCCAACTTGACAAGCAAATGATAGATCTACATAAAGTGGAAAAGGAGATAAATTCTCAGAGTAGGCAATGGACCAAAAGATTGTAATCACCATTATTCTCCCTGTCTTAGGTCTGACTCATATCAGACAGGAAGATTTAGCATCCTTTCTTATCTTCACCGTCTCCTGTTATCATGACACTCAAACACACTTAAGAGGCTGGGGTGGTCCCAGCTGCTAGAATGCCAGCTGCTGAAAGGAGACAAGCCTCGAGTGGACTTCTTTGGAGTCTCCCATGATACTGAAGACATGGAACCCACAGATTCAAAGGGTGTCGAGGGTTTGTCTCTGGGGAGGAAAGCAAACCCTAATAGTTTGCCCGTGAGCACAAAAAGAAAGCAAACGCTGTTCCATAAAGAACAAACCAAAGCTCCGAAGTCTCTATTCAAGCTTCCTTGATGAAGAAAGGAGATGATGATGGTGTCATCACTGTGCAATGTCCAAAGGACCCCGACCCTTTCCCAGGTGGCTCAGATAGTTGATGAGGGAAGGCTCCTGGCATCACTGAATCCTAAAATGTTTGAGGTGGAAGAGACTTGAAGGGCCATCAGCTCAACACATCCCTGTGTGAGAAAACCCTCTACATCATATCAAAGCAGGGGTCATCTAGTGTGTGCTGGAAGACCTCCATCCCCTCCCAAGGTAGCCCATTCTACTTGGAGATATTATCGGGAAGTATTATCCCCCAACGTGAGGCCTGAATGATATTTTTGTAGTTTCTACCCCATTGCACCTAGTTCTGCCCTCTGAGGCCAGGTAGAACAAACATAACACATTCTCCTCATGACAGCAACAGCCTTTCAGATGCTTGAAGAAAGCTGCCATGTCCCCCTCAGTATTTTCTTCTCCAGGCTAAACCCCCTATTCCCATTTCTTTCCATGGACACATACAAGGTATGATCTTGAGATCCTCTCATCCAGACTGGACAAAAATGGCAGGGGGCAGGGTTAGATGGGGGGGTTGGGGGGGTGGGGTTAGGCAGGGAGGACCAAAGTGGAACTTAGATGACTGCAGACAGGGTCAGCTCTCCCAAAGCCTCCCGATCTAGTCTGACCCTTGTTCCCTTTGGGAGTTGAAGTCCCTACTATGTGGCAAGCACTGTGATAGGTGCTATGACAAAAAGACAGACCCTTCCCTCCAGGACCTGCATTCTATTGGAAGTAAAGTGGGGAAAACCATGCTTTCTAGGCACTTACACACCTACTATATATGTACATATATATGCATACATATATAATATATGTTATTTAAATGAGCAGAGGCAGACCGATTAAGTGACTTGTCCAGGGTCACACAGCTAGTAAGTGTCTAAGGTAAGATTTGAACTCAGGTTTTCCTGAATCTAGACCCAGCGTTCTATCAGCCATACCACCTAACTGCCTCCAGTCCCCCATGTTGGCAACTTTGGGGCCATCCACAACTGCTTACTCTATTTTGCCCTACCCATCCAGTCCCTTGACAAATCTTGTCCTGTTTCCCCTCTTCTCTCTCACATGTCCTCTTATCTCCACCCATTGAGCCATCACCCAAGCTCAAGTCCTCATCAGCTGTCTGCTGGACTGTTACAGTAACATCCTCTCTATTATTCTTCCTGCATCAAACCTCTCTCTGCTCCAATCCATCCTCCACAAGGCTGCCAGGCTGTTATCCTACAATGCAGCCAGACTATGTAACTCTCTTCAATAAACTCCGATGGTTCCTTGTCAACTCCAGGCTCAAATATAATCTTCTCTGCTTTGTCATTGAAAGCCTTTCACAAGCTGGTCCCAAGCTACCTTTCCAACTTTCTTATACACTCTTCTCCTTTATGCATCTATGCATGAATAGAAGATAGGAGGTAGAATGCTGAGTATGGAGAACATTGAGTAGAGCAGTTGGATGCTAAAGCACAGTAATTGAAGAGGGATAGTAGCTAATAAGCCTAGAATTCATAATGGGGAGTGCTATTTATTTATTATTTTTTGATGTTTCTTTTTTTTTCTAATTACATACAAAACAATTTTAACGTTCATTTTTTTTTAAACTTTGAGTTCCAAATTCTCTCCCTTCCTCCCTCCACTCCCTTCTCCCAGAGGCAGCAAGCAGTTTGATGTAGGGTATACATGTACAGTCATGCAAAACATATTTCCATGTTAGTCATGTTGTGAAAGAAAACTTGGACCAAAAACAAAAACAAAACATGAAGAAATTTCTTAAGAAGTCTGCTTTGGTCTGTATCTAGACTCCCTCAGTTCTTTCTCTGGAGGTGGATGACATTTTTCATCATGAATCCTTTGGAATTGTCTTGGATCATTGTGTTGCTGTTACTGTGTGCAATGTTCTCTTGGTTCTGCTCACTTTACTCTGCATCAGTTCATGTAAGTCTTTCTAGATTTTTCTGAAATCATCTTACTAATAGTTTCTTACAGCATGACAGTATTTCATCACAATCATATACGACAGCTTGCTCAGCCACTCCCCAACGGATGGGCGTCCCCTCAATTTCCAGTTCTTTGCCGCCACAAAAAGAGCTGCTGTGAATATTCTCGTACAGTGAGGTCCTTTCCCTTTTTTATGATCTCCCTGAGATCCAGACTTCATAATGCTATTGCTGAGTCAAAGGGTAAGCGGTTTGGCTGCCATTCGGGCAGAGTTCCAAATTGCTCTCCAGAATGGTTGGAACAGTTCACAACTCCACCAAAAATGCATCGGTGTCCCTATTTTTCCACATCCCCTCCAATATTTATCATTTTTGTGTCGTATCAGTAAATCTGAGAGGTGTGAGGTGGTACCTTAGAGTTGTTTAATTCGCATTTCTCTCATCAACAGTGATTTGGAGCACTGTTTTCATATGGCTATAGACAGCTTTTACTTTTTCATCTGAAAACTGCCTGTTCATATCCTTTGACCATTTATCAATTGGAGAATGACTTGTATTCTTATAAGTTTGACTCAGTTCTCTACATACAAGGCCTATATCAGAGAAACTTGCTGTAAATTTTCACCTTCTAATTTTGGCTGAATTGCTTATGCTGTACAAGAAAACTTTTTAAGCAATCAAAATTATCCATTTTATATCTCATAATGCTATGTCTTGTTTGGTCATAAATTCTCCCCTTAACCATAGATCTGCCAGGCAAACTATTACTTGCTGTCCTAATTTGCTTATGGTATCACCCTGTATGTCTACATCACATACCCGTTTTGACCTTATCTTGGCATATGGTGTGAGTTGTTGGTCTGTCTATGCCTAGTTTCTTCCAAATTGCTTTACAGTTTTCCCAGCAGTTTTTGTCAGAGAGTGAGTTCTTACCCCAAAAGCTTGGCTCTTTGCATTTACTATGGTCATTTCCTACTGTGTATTGTCCACCTGATCTCTTGCACTGACCCACCACTCTATTTCTCAGCCAGTACTAGCCTGTTTTAATGGTTACTGCTTTATAATACAGTTTGAGATCTGGTACTGCTAGACCACCTTCCCTTGCATTTCTTTTCATTATTTCCTTGATAGTCTCAACCTTTTGTTCTTCAAGATGAATTTTGTTATTATTTTTTCTGGCTCTTTGAAATAATTGTTTGGTAGTTTAATTGGTATGGCACAGGAAGTGCTTTTAAAAAAGTCAGAGGAGGGTGCATTTGATTCTAAAGGCAATAATAAGTCATGGATGGTTTTTGAGCAGGGGGTTGACAGGGCCAGAGCCTCACTTGAGGAAGATCAGTTTGGACTGGTGAGAAGGAACAACACCAGCCCTCCTTGATGTTCCTCATAAACAACTCTCCATCTCCTGACTCCATGCCTTTATACTGAATGGCCCACATGCCTGGGATGCTCCCCCACTCCCCTTTGCCTGCTAGCTCTCCTGAACCCAGATTCCCTCAAGACACAGCTCAAGGCTCATTGTCTGCAGATCTTTTCCAGTCCTCCCCACTGCTAGTCCCTTCTCTCTGTGATTACCATCCATCTTACATTATATATATATATATATATATATATATATGTATATATATATACATATATATATATATGTATATATATACATATATGTATATGTAAATGAAACAACATACAAGTAACTCCATACAAACAAGACATGTATGCACACATATATATGGGTCTTCTCTGTGTGGAGTTATTTGCATATTGTTTCCCTCATGTACATCACTCACTCTCTCTCTCTCTCTCTCTCTCTCTCTCTCTCACACACACACACACACACACACACACACACACACACACACGTTAAATTGTGAGGTCATAGAGCAGGGACCCTGTAAATGGCTCTCTTTGTATCTTCAGCACTTAGCACAGAGCCTGGCACACTATGGGTGTTTAATAAATGTTTGTTGACTTGGCTTGTTGACTTACTAGGTCAATTACTGTAGTAGTTCAGGGAAATTTATGTGAACTGAGTGGTGAAAAGTGAAGTCAGCAGACCCGGAAAAATAGTATATACAACATAAATGGAAGGAATAAGGACAAACCTTGAAAAGTGAGGGCTGTAAAATAATGATGAGCAAGCTTAGCCCCCAAAAAAGACACCAAAAGGCCGATCACCCCACTTATTTGCAGAGGTGAGGGGTATATGATAGAGGAACATTACATGTTTTTGCTCTGTCGCTTTCAGTTGTGTCCAACTCTTCATGATTCTATTTGGGGTCTTCTTGACAAAGATACTGGGGTGGTTTGTCCTTTCCTTCTCCAGCTCATTTTACAGATGAGGAAACTGAGGCAAATAGGGTGAAGTGACTTGCCCAGGGTCACACAACTAGTAAGTGTCTGAGGTCAGATTTGAATTTAGGAAGATGAGTCTTCCTGACTCCAGGCACGGCACTTTATCCACCACACCACCGAGCTGCCTTATACTACATATAATAATACCAGCCTTTCCTATATGTTGAGTAGTTTTGCTGACCCACTTTTTCCCCTCTTTTTTATTCTTATGCAGGATAGTTCACTGAAACTAGAATAGTGAGGATTACTTTGGGAAACATAGGTGATATTAGAACAAAAGATATCTGTGAATATTTATTTTTTTTAAAAAAGTACATGTCAAAGGTGATGAGAGCCTTTATTAGCATGGTGGATTTTTGTATAGAGAGAAAGGGACAGATTCAAGAGGTATGAAACAAGGGGCAAAGACATATTAGAAACTGTTACAGTAAGTCAGTTCTAACCCCACACAATCAGAAAAGAAGCAAAGCATTTGAAAACTATTTAGAAACTGAATAGCTAAGCATTGGTAGTGGATTGGCAATGAAAGAGTTAATGAGGATAGAAGGGTGGAGGATGGAAAGAGGAAGAAGAGTAGTTTCAAGTTGGGGGGGGGCTTGACACTGCCCCCTCTGTCTCTCTGCTCTTTCTTACTTTGACACTAGTCATCTCTGATGGAATAGAATGGTTCTCCCATGTTGGGAGCACTTAAAACAATGTCCTGGGAAAATGGATTTGTCCTTCTTCTTTGGAAAGGACGAATTGTTCTGCCATGGAATCAGATTTATAACTGGAAGAGACCAGTCAACAAAACCATTAATGAGTCTCTCCTTCTGTGTGCTGGGAAGGTCTGCATCTGTGTTGGGAGGGTGGAATGCATTCCCTTTTAGATTTTGCTCCAGAATCAACTTTATCCAAAACACCAGTGATTATAAGACTCAGAGGAAAATTCCATACATATCAGCATCTCACTTTCATTGTTCTTAAATCTAGAATAAATACAAGCTCTTAGGTCTAGTGGTGGAAGGGGCTTTAGAGATCAGGTATCTTTCCCCCAATTTTAAAGATGAAGACACCAAGGCAAAGTGATTTGTTAAAGGTCACACAAAGCTGAGTTATGACTTGAACCCAAGTACTCTGACATCAGTCCCAGAATCTAAGACTGTCTACATGATACACCAAATTCAGATAACTTAATATACTTTTCTGCTTCTCTCTTGGTACCAGATATCATGGAAACCACTGCATTGCAATGTGGACCAGGCAGAAAAGGGGATGTCCATCCTGGTCACACATATACCTTCCAGCTGATCCCAACCTATCTTCATATCCATGACTAAGGATCATGGGGTTCTAGCTCTAGGTCTGTAGAAGGAAATGGCAAATGACTTCAACATCTTTGCCAAATAAACCCCTAAAACAGGGCACACAGAGAGTCAGACGTGACTGAAATGATAGAACAACGACAAAGTTCCAGGTCTCCAAGAGATCTCAGGGACCATCAAGCCCAGCGTCTTCACTCTACAGGTGAGGAAGCTAAGCTCAGAGCTGAGAAGCAGCTTTCCCAAGCCTCCACTGGTAACAGCTGCCAGTGGCAGGATTGGATCAGCTCCTCTGCCTCCAAAGCAATTGTTATTTCTACCATGATGCATTGCCTCTAGGACAAACACATCCACTATCCGACATACATCCTCCCTACCCAGTGAAGTTTGAAATGAATAGCCTGGAGGCAAAGGAAAGGACATGGTTCGGTTCTGTCCCACAGAGCCCGAGGGCCACAGAAATCAGCAAAGACAACCAGCTGGAGCCCAACCCCTAGGAGAACCTCCATGGCTGGCTTAGACAATTGGGAAGTTGGTGGAGAAAGAGAACAGGACATCACGTAACAGCAGGCAGAGGAGCCCAGGCCCCACATATATCAGAGACTGAGAAAGAAAGGCAAACCTCGAACTAAACAGCAATAATAAATGGGAATTCCATCAAAGGGGAAGCCAAGAGAAGGCCAAGGAGGCCTGCATTCACTCTGGTTCCCTCTCTATTAACTATCTTTAAAAGGCAATAAACAGCACACTGATGAAATCTGCAGACAAGAGCAGGCTGCATGCACCAGCAAGGACAGGAAGGGCTGCAGATAGTCTGAAAGAGCTCAGAAATCAGGGGATCAGACAACAAAAGGAGAGGAGGCTTGGGAAGGAGCCAAGCCATCCACCAGGGGGCTGTGAATAGAAACACAGAGATCTATGGGGAGGGGGAAACCTGGAAAAGGGATGCTAAAAGGCCCTTGGGGGTGATGCTGGACAGCAGTTGGACTGGCTGTGAGCTCACAGTTGCCTAGACAGCTCAAGAGGCCCTATTATACAGAAATATGCGTGGAAGGCCATTGCAGAGCACAGAGAGAAGAGATTGTCTCCGCAGCCCCAGGGGCTGCACCTGGAATCCTGCTTTAGGGGAAGGGGCCAAAGCAGGACGCTTAGCAGTGATGTATGAGGGGCTGCACATCGGAGATGGAGAGCCAGAGGCCTAACAAAGCTGGGTACCAGATAATCTACATACATTTTGGAGCACAACAGCAGAGATCAAAGTACCAGAAGGTTCATCGCCTAAAGAATGATGAGATGAGGGAGAGATGGACAGACTCAGCTAAGAGTTCAAGAGGAAAGAGCCCAGGGATCTGCCCTTCCCTTGTCAGACTCAGCTGTTCCTATGAAGACTTCGGGCCGAGTCTAAAAGGAATTTTTGCTGATAACCCAAAGCTAGATGGGGAGCTAAAAAGCCAGACAGCAGAGATGGTGAGCTTCAGGAAGGTGAGGATGTTGGGCTATGTCTAATGAGCTGGTGTTGAGCAGGAATAAATAGGAAGTTCTAGGCTTTAGGGTCTACAAATCAGCTGCTAAAATAACAGAAGAGGAAGGCAAAATCAGATAACTGATCCTTTGAGTAAGACCAGAGGTATAAAAAATGATCTGGGGGTTTTAGTGGACTACAAGCTCAACAGACAGTAACAATAATGAGAGCTAATATTTATATAATGCTTTAAGCTTTGCAATGTTTTAAACATATAGTGACCAGACTTTAAACTCATTCTCAGAAATATCCAAAGTGAACTAGGGTATAGTCCCATGATCTTTAGCTCTGGTCAAACCACAGGTATTGTATTTCGTTCAGTTCTAGGCACTGTGTGTTAGGAAGGATGAGGGCATTATGGGCCACACTCAGAGGAGGGAAAGCAGGCTGGTAAAATACCTGGAGCAGAGCTGAGCTAAGTTAGCGCAGTGGGTAAAGTGCCATGCCTGGTGTCACAAAGACTCATCTTCCTGGGCTCAAATCTGGCCTCAGAATTTACCACCTGTGTGATCCCGGGCAAATCACTTAATCCTGTTTGCCTCAGTTTCCTCATCCACAAAATGAGTTGGAGAAGAAAATGGCCAACCATTCCAGTATCTCTGCCAAGAAAACCCATTTTATGGGTTATATAAAAGCCCAGAACGGGAGAATGTCATTTTCTTTCTCACTCTGCAGTTACCTCCCATCTATAAAAAAGAAGAGGACTAGACTAGAACAGTGAACTCCCACCATGACTGCATGAGGCTGTTTGCAGGCCCTCAAGTCATGTGATGAAGCCCCTTGATTCACCGTACTTACAACTGGATTAATATCTTTCTGAAGGGAAACAAAGACCCATGGAGGAATAGAAATCAATGCAACACTGGCATTATCAGGCGTCAGGGTTCTGTGTTCTGTGTCCTGCCCTTCTATTGGTGAAAAACCAACCTCCCACCCAGAAAAATCTTCAGATAATCAAACACTGCATTATTGGTAAAATGCATTCAGAGAAAGGTGGGATCAGGGCCCCTCCGTCAAAGGCTCTCACCTTCAGGAGAGACAGGGGCTCAGGGACAAACCTTGGCAGATGGGTAGGGTCTCCTCAGACCAAGGCTTCTTAACTCGAGATCCATAAGTTTGGTTGTTGTTTAAAATTTATGTCTCTGAGTAAAGAAGTGTATTTCAGTATAAGGGCTTTCCTTAACAATCCTATGGATTTGATTTCACACATTTAACAATATTGCTCTGGGCAGGGGTCCCCAGGCTTCACCAGACACATGAAGGGGTTCGTGACACAAACAAGATTAGGAACCTCTGATTTAGATAGAGAGGAGGGCAGAGAAGGGCACGAAGGGGTTGCCTTTTCCTCATTCAATATTAGAGACAAGGTGGACACTGAAAACTATGCTCCCAGACTCAAGAATCCAGAAGAAGTCTGAGTTCCATGTACATTAGCATCTTCTGCTTTTGATAACACAAATTTCTGGGACCAGTTGCCCAACTTCCTCCAGTTCCCCCAAGGCACCCAATCCCTCACCCCACTAGGGGACTCTTCCTTCCCTGGAGCACAGAACATAAGTCCCATCTCCCTTCATCTACCCCGGAGGAAAACATACCTGGGCACATCACACGCACGCAGGATTTTGTTGGCACCTTAGGTATGGGCCCCCCAGCCTAATATAAGCCATATTGTTCCAAAGTCTCTGCTTTACAGCAACTCCCCAGAAAGGCTGGGAAGGAGGAGGGCTTTACAGACCACCAGCACTGGAAGGAGGCTACTTTCTTTAGTTTCAGCCTCATGGCTTCCAGGCAAGAAAGAAGTCAATCTAAAGATGTGAACCATGTGCCAGGTTTCCAGCCTGTGATCCCAGAGCCTCACATTCACCATCCACTGATTCTCAGCCACAGAGCACACCCAAGGAATAGAGGTGGAATCAGTTCCCTCTTAGGGAGCAGGAAATTCAATTCAATAAACATTTCTTAAGTACCTACTGTGTGTCAGACACTGTGCTAAGAAAAAGAAAGATGGTCCCTGCCCTCAAGGAGCTTCCAATCTAATGAAAAAGCAAAGAAATCAAAGGGATGGGAGAATAGGGGACATGGTGGGAAGTGCTGAGAAATGAGGTTGAGAAAAGAGGATAAGAACATTTGTTGAATAGATTCCTGGATTTGGGGTCAGAGGAACTGGGTTGAAATCCTGTCTCTGCTTACTTGCTGTGTGACTTTGGGTAAGTTATCAGTCTCTCTGGGCTTCATTTTCCTGCTCTGTACAAGGAGAGAGTTGGACTAGAAAATCTCCTTTCCACTCTAGAGGGAAGAGAGGAAGAGAAGGGAGGGCAGGGGAGGGGAGGGAGACAAACTTTCTGAGCCTGGAGTGGCCAGGAAGCCCTAGGCTTGAATCCCAGTTCTGTTACCTATGACCAGTGGGGCCTTGGACAGGTTCCTTCAACTCACTACACCTCTATTTCTCCCCCTATAAAATAAAGGCATTGGGGTATAGGATCGATTCCAGGTTTAAAATACTATGGTATTACACATATTCATAATTTAAACTAAAAGAGAACAGAGACCAGATATGTCTTCTCTATCCAACCTACAGAGGCCTCCAGCACCCAGGACCATTGCAATGGAGACCTGGAAAGGAGCTCAGAGGTCAGCTAGTCCAATTTCCAAAATGAAGAGTTGAGGAAACTGAGACCCAGAGAGATTAAATGACTGGCCCAGGGTGCAGCTCACCCAGGGTGCCGCAGCTAGTCAGTGCCAGAGGCAGGATTGAATTCTTGTCTCCGTGACTCAGAGGCCCACACTGTAGTTATTCAGTCATATGTCAGCCAGCACTGGGCTGGAGGGAGGGTCTTTTGTTCTATTCCCTCATTTCTCTGTAGAGGAAATAACATTTATTACCTTGGAGCAATTTAGAAATGAGAACCAAAGGGAGCTTTTTTAGTTTGTCGTAAGTGCTATAGAGCCTCTCCCTGCCCCTCCCTATTATGTTTGTATGCCCAGAGCCTAACACAGGGCTCTGCACACACTTAGTGCTTAATAAATGCTTATTCACTCATTCATATGTTGCTCTTCTTGACCTGTTTTTTCTTTCTTTCCTTCTTTTTGGTCTTGTCTGACTGGCTCCTCCATCCCCACACTGTTTCCCTATTTTGTCCTCATGCGCTCTCCTCAGTGGTCCTATACGCCACTCAGACAATCAGGCAGCAGTTGAGAGAACCAAGCAGGCGAGCAAAATATTGCCAGACCATCTGGAAGCCACAGCCCCAAGATCTCTGGCCTCCTATTTCCCCAACTGGGGAAGAGAGGAGACAGACAGGGAAAGGGAGAGGGAGAGGGGGAGAGACAGAGATACAGAGAGACACAGAGACAGAGACAGAGACACACAGAGAGAGACAGAGACAGAGAAAGAAAATCAGAGTAGGGGTGCAGTGGGGGCAAGCTGTCTCAGAGTTGTATCAACATTTTCGACTCTGGACCAGATCAGAGGTGCTTGTGTCCTGAAGGCTTCCAACACGTGTTCCCTTCTTAATTGTTCCCAGCTGACAAAACCCTAGTATCTCCATCATTGATCATGGGGTGAAGAGTAGCTGACCAGGAGGCTTTGGGAAATGCTGAGCTCTCTGTGGTGAGAAGGCAAAATGGCTCCTGTTACTAATGGCCTAAGAACTCAAGGTTCATGGGAAGTGGCCTGAAATAGAAGATAGAGTGCTCCGGCAGCAATCAGGAAAAACTGACTTCAAGTTCTACTGGGCAACCCTGAGCAAAATGTTTAACCACTGAGCCTCAGTTTCCTCATCAGTAAATCTGTAATGGTGAAGAGATAATAATAGTACCCAGTTTACAGGGCTCTTGTGAAGATTAAATGAACAAACTTTAAAATGACAGGTAAGTGCCCATCATTATTATCTATGGTGACAATCCTCAGGTTAACATCCAAGTCACCAGCTACGTATGAACCACCTACTGTGCGTACACAACTACATGCACTAACCACTGGGCTTACCAAGATGAAAAATGACAATGTCTCTGCCTCAGCCCTACTGGGCTGCATGCAGGTAATAACAGATACACAAATATGATGCATGGTAAAATGGGATTTGGTCAAAGAGGAGATCCAGTCAAATATGACAGTGTTTGCAAATAGGAAGATGTTGGATGGTTTCCAGGGAGAGAAGGAAGGATGTTAGCGTCTCCTCGGGGCCAGAGTTGGGCATTACGATTACACCTTTATCAGCCTCGTTTTGTCATCCTTCATTGTTGTAACACAGCCTTGTCCATCCTTCGTTGTAATCATTGTCTATGTCCTGGTACTGGTTGCCTCTCTTTGCTTCAGTTCACACACATCTCTTCTGGGGCTTCTCTGAATTTGCCACATTCACTTTTTCTTCTGGTGCAGAAATAGTCCATTACATTCGTGTGCCACGATGTGTTGAGCTATTTCCCAGTTGTTAGATGCCTACGTTGTTGCCAGGTCTTTGCTATTACAAATCACTGCTACAGTATACATGGGAATGTCTCTCTGCCTTTGATCTCCTTGGGATGTGAGCTTAGCTGTGGAAACTCTGGGTAAAGGGGATGAGTATTTTCATCCCTTTCTCAGCATAATTCCAAGATTGCTTTCCAAAACGGGTGAACTATTTCATACCTTTGGTAAGAGTGTGCCGACGTCTTTGGGAAGTGCCTTTAGATCAGTGACCGTCTTTTACCAGTCTTTGTGTTCCCAGATCACAATAGTGTCTGGAACACAGTAGGTGCTTAATGAATACTTATTGCCCAATGTACTGAAAGCCCCTCCAAAGATACCTGTTTTTCCATCTTTGCCTACTTGCTGGGTGTGAGATGAAATCTCAGAGACCTTTTAATTTGCATTGATCTTATTATTAATGTTTTTCCTCATAGTCAATGGTTTGACCTTTTTTTGAGTACTTTTTGTTCATATCCTTTGAACACTTAACCCATTGAACGGATACAGGATGTTAGAAGCAATGTTGTTGCCCAGTGCCAACTTCTCATATCGTCAAGCTGGGCAGATCCTTTTGCTTCTCTGGACCTCAGTTTTTCCTAAAATCAATAAACTGAGAGTCAGAATGGATGCTAGTTAAGGTCCCTTCTAACTGAAAATCCTATGATCCTAGAGAGTTTCTAAGCACACTGGTTTGGAAAGGCCATGGAAAGCTCCCTGGAGCATCAGAGAAGGCATTCTGGACCAGGTAGCAGACTTTGAAGGATGAGTCAGAATACTATGGGAGAAATGGTGAAAAGGCCTGACAGGCCGAAGGATTAGTCTCAGCAAAGGCAGGGAACAGGAGGCTAGTTTGACGGGTGGAGTAGACCAGTGTAAGCTGAGAGCAGAGTGCGTAAAGAGAAGTCAAATTTTAACAAGGATGTCAGAAGGGGAAGGGTTTGAAGTCTCTTAAGACACCAGAGAAATACATTTCAAAGTAGACAAAAAGGGAAAAGAAAAATTTAACACCTAATAATAACCAGCATTAATATGGGATGGCCCCCAAATCTCTGTGCAGTTTACAGCCTAAATGGTTTAAAATTGCACTAAGACATTTTGGGACACGCTGTATAGCATTTTAAGATTTACAAAATACTTTACAAATATCTCATTTGCTGCTCACAACAACCCTAGGTGATAAATGCTATTATAATCCCCATTTTATAAATGGGAAACCAAGGCAATAAGAGGTTAAGTGACTTATCCAAGGTCATACAGCTAGTGTCTCAGCTGGAATTGAACTCAGGTCTTCCTGACTCCAAGTCCAATACTCTATCCACTGTAGCACATAGCTGCCTCCTCAGCTTATTTCTCTATTCATATCATCCAAATGGATTCCCCTAGTTTGGACCACATTTTTATGTAGCAGTCTCTGGAAAATGCCAAAACATCGTAGATGCATTCCTGAAAAAGGCCACATTGCTCTTTTCTCTGTCTTACAGAAGCAGATAGCACGAAGTAGTGTCTCCTTAAGACTCAAAGAACCATGGTTCTGTTAGTTTGGGTCCATTGCCTCTCCCAGCACAGGTTTGAGGGCTTCCACATCACAGTCAGCTCATTTCTGTTGCTGAAAATCCTCCTTACCTGGTAATCAGGCTGCTGACAATAAAACGGGGCAATGCTGGTCCTTGGGCAGGGGGCAGTTGTCACCTACAGTCCATATCTGGGGCCATATTTAAAGCTGCCCAGGTTGGTAGGACCTTGACCTCTACAGATATAGCCCTTCAAGGAACTTGGGTCACCTAGACATAGCAAGATGGTACAATGGTTAGAGCACTGGGCCCAGAGTGAGAATGTGAGTTCAAATCTAACCCTCAGACATTATTAGCTCTGTGACCTGGGGCAAGTCACTTAATATCCTCCAGCTTCATTTTCCTGATCTGTAAAACAGACCTAGCCAAAGGACTTACATCATTGGATTTTAAGAACAAAATGAGGTGACATTGGCAAAATGTGTTGCAAACCTTTAAATGCTAGCTGTTATTTAGAAGTAGTAGTAGTAGTAGTAGTAGCAATACCAGTGGTACCATTAACACCAGTAGTACCATTATTATGATGATTTATGCCATGATTAGTCATTGGAGGGTGTCTTCAGATGGCAAATGGCATTGGGGAATTAATGTAATTATGAAGAAGTTTCAAAAACTAAAAATCAAAGCTTGCTACCCACTACCGGCTAACACCTGTGCATTGCTGTAAGTCTCAGAAGCATGTCGGCAGCCCAAGCACTGTTGAACTGAAGCTGTTCTGAGTCAGTCGTTGGGAATAGCCATCACCAAGTGATGGTGCTATTATCGTATGTGTCTCACTTCCTTGCTTCCTTGCTTACCTACAATAACTAATAACAATTATATCATGCTTTAAAGTTTGCAAAGCACTTGACATGTTCCCTCATTCAAACCTCACAAGAACCCTGAGAGGTGAGTGTTATTATTACTCTCACTTTCTAGATGAGGAAACTGAAGCTGCAGAGGTTAAGTGACAGGATTTGAACCCAGGTCATCATAACCACAAATCCAGCTGTTTATCCACTGCACCACCTAGCACCTAATAACCATCACGTCACCCTCACCCATGGCGAACAGCCCTCTGACTCTGTGTGTGATTTGACTGTTCACATTCATCCAGATTCCAGAGAATGAGAGCTCTGCCAACCAGTCACTGCTTCCCCCCCCCCCAGGTGTGTCTTCGTCCAGCCTGCCTCGTGTGAAATGTTGACAGCCGAGTCTTGGAGAATCGTGTCTCCATCAGAGCACCAGCCCGAAATTCCTTTCACAGGTATAACTGAGATGATGACCCGATCAAGGTGTGTTGCCTTCAGTCCCTGCTGATAAAAGCTCTCCTGTGTAAAATGTGCTAGAATATCCAATGACAAAAGAACAAGGTTCTGCCCCAGTGACGTGCTGAAAGGAGACGTGGGGAATTCTGGAGGAGCCAAAAGACAGTCTCAGGCTGAAGCCAACTAATTACCAACAATTAGCATTTCCCTTCCTCTTCCATCCTCAAGGTTAGAGGAGAAGGACAGTCACTTTACTAATGTTGGAGAAAAGGGAGAAAGAAACCTTTTACTCCTCAACACAGACGGGGAGGGAGAGAGCTAACTTTCCTCTTCTCTTGGGAGGGAGGAGAGTAGGGAGCGGCTGAAATTACCATTCTATTTGAATCAAATCCAAATTCCAACACCTTCGGCATTCAGACAAGCCAAAGTGAGGACAGATAAATGACCCACATCCAGAAAAACCCAGTAGAAAGCAATGATTGGCTTGGTCTGAAGAATCCAAAGGCTATCCAAAGGAAATATGAGCTGACACATCTGGGGAATATAGAGTAAAATTTAGAGAAGGCATTCCGAGGGAGGCAATCATCACAATGATGCTTCAAACAGAACCCGGATCTTCCAATATCCCACCAGGACATGATCCCCAAAAGGGAAGCACATGGTGCTGTAGTCAGACTCATTTCATTGTGGTGCATTAAAAGGAGTCAGTATAGAGCAGGTCTGCTGTCCTTGGGAAATTTGTCTCATGTCTTCTTTAGGACTCACTTTTCTCAGCAGTAAAATGGATGGTGCTACTTCAAAAGCCCCCTCTAGCTCAAGACCTACAAACCCATGTAGAGTAATAATTAAACAAGGGTTAAAAAAGGCTTTATCCTGAAGAAACTGACACCCAGGAAGGGTACTTCTACCAGGGCTGACAACTGTCCTTGCATCTTACCTCCAGGTACACGGACTGCATACATGGCAACCACCCTTGCTGCCATCTTCAAGATCCTATTGCAATGGCATCGGTCTCCTAGGGACCACCTTAGAACCTGGTGAGAGTAAGGGATGGCCTCTCTTCAGGATAGCTTTCTTAGGTCTGCAGGGATCATTTCAAGGGTTACTTTAACGATTAGGTTCTTACGGCTATTCCCCAACATTTATCAGTAAATGCTCTCTCAATGTGGTAAATATTATTCCCGCACCACTAAAAGACAAAGAAGCAATGTGAAACATGCATGGACATGTATCCCAGCTTTCTTTGAGGATATATGACAGGAGGCCAGCTCTCAAATGGGTACAGAGAATATGAAAGTGGCTTGGATATTTTGAGTTGAGCACACTCTTGTGAGGAAGACCTGCGGACTTCCTAGCTGTCTGTCAGCCTTTTTGGAGAATGAATTGCCTCCAGCACACATGGCTGAGATCATGTTCGGTGATTGTTCTTTCAGCCAATTTAACCTTGGCACATATGAAGACTCTTACTAGCCTTGGATGCAGGTGGCCATTATCTGGGGTCAAACCTATGAGGAGAAAATTTCTCATATTTTGCCTAAGGATAGCATGTCCTGAATGACCCTGGGAGGTAGAAGATCTGAGAAGCCGGATGGCCTGCTGAGTCCAGGCACTCATAAGGCAACCAGGTGCTGCAGTGTATAAAATGCTGGACCTGGATCAGGAAGACCTGAGTTCAAATCCAGGTTTAGTTTCTTACTAGCTGTGTGATCCTGGGCAAGTCACCTAAAACCTCTTTCTGACTCAGTTTCCTCATCCATAAAATGCAAATAATACTACCACCTACCTACAAGCATTATTACGAGGAGAAAGTAAGATAATATTTATAAAGTGCTATGTAAACCTTAAAGCGCTATGTAAATGTTACTTATATTATTGTTAATCATAATTCTTCTGAGAATTGTTCCACTGACCTTGAAGGGTAGTTCAGTACCTATTCAATCCAATGCATAACTGATATGGAATTTCCAACATAACATACCTAACAAACCTAACACAGTTCTCAGCCTCTGCTGGAAGAACTCTAGAGAGGATAAATGCACTGCTTTTCTGGCAACTCACTCTATTTTTGAATAACTAATGGTTATTGGTTAGGTTAGGAAACGTTTTCCTGACCTTGAGACTAACTTTGCTTCTTTACAAATTAAGAAGCTTTCAGTTGCACTCTTTAGAAAGTAACGAAACAAATGGAATCTTTCTTTTACATGACAGCTCTTCAAATATTGAAAGCAGCTGTCGTGGCCTACCAAGTCGTCCCCATTCCTTCAACCAAGGGCCTCAGGGCCTTTCACCATTGGGCTTGCCCTCCTCTGGGCACTCAAAAGCTTATCTACTGTTTCCTTCCAGGAGAATGTAACCTTCTTGAGGGCAGGAATGGCTTCAGTTTTGTCTTTACATCCCTAGTTCCCACCATAGAGCAGGCACTTAATAAATGCTGATTGATTAACTGATCAATCAGAGAGAGAGAGAGAGAGAGAGAGAGAGAGTATTTATAAGCAGCCATGTCTCTGTTTTTAACATACATGCCACAAGGGTTGCTACAAACCATAAACATTTCTTCTGTTTGAAAAGAAGCCTCCCAGAATGAGGGCTATTGCACTTGCAGTTATAATGAACAATAAGTAATAATAATAATAATAATTAATAATAATAATGTTGGCTTGGTCCATTGTATAGCTTCTCTTCTTTCATCGTTTGTAGCCCCCGGAATCAGGAGGTGATGCCCAGCAGTCAAAAATAGGCACTGCCTAATGAACTGAGCTTCTAGAACCAAGGGTCTACATGTCTATAGCTGAGGTGGCACTACCCTCTGTGCTAGCAACACACAAGCCCCACCCCCCTTGAATTGATCAGGCACAATGACAGCAAGTTAGGGCTCAGGGCCTCTGATTCCGTGACTGAAGGAAAGGCTCGCCAACAGCCATGTTGGCTATTACTTAATCCAAGAGGGCCCCAGGAATTCCCAGCAGGTTCTCGCATGAAGATGCAATCTCCTGAGCTGATGTCCCTCAGCAGTCTGAGTATGAGTGCTGAACACTGAGCAACACTGAATGGTTGTAAGAGTCATGAGAACTTAATTACATAAGTGTTGAATTAGAATCCTTTTGGTTTCCACATCTTAAAGCTCTGGCTGAAATCAATTCCCATTCCCCATCAGCACCTCCACAGCCACTGGACCCAGTAAAAGGCCCCCTTCTCAGGCCTCCCCAGGCACCACAGATCTCTATATCTCCTGACTTTCTCACCAGCCAGTTTACTAGTGGATTTCCAGAACCATGAAACAAAGGGAATTGGAAAGGCCTCCAGCTATAAGTGGCACCCGAATTGTGTCTAGAAGGAATCCAGAAAGACAGAGGGGATGAGGGAAGACATTCCAGATAAAGGAAAATCCCATGGGAAGTTACCAAGGGAGGAGACAAGTGTTCTAGTCAGGATTCAGTTGTCAGGCCAGTTGAATTAGAATGGAGATTTCATGAAGGGAACTCATAGGAAACAAGATTGAAAAAGGCAAGCAGAAACAATTGTGTGAATGACTTTAAGTACATGGGAGAGAGCTTTGAGGTGAAAACATGAAGCCAGTGAAGATTTCTAGATATTCCCTGGGGAAAATAACAGTTTTTTGTGCCTCAGTATAAATGATTTGATCAGAATTTTTTTCCTTAAAAAAGAAAAGAAACTATCTCACCATAAACATAAGGGAACTGGAGAAGGAGGATAGAGTAAAAGAAAGAAGGGGCAAAAGAGAGAGAAAGGAAGAAAATAAACAAATTAAAGAAGAAAATTCAAGGAGCTTGGATACAGCAAGGAGCATATGGATACGGCAAGTAAGAACTATGCTTAGCACAGTACCTGACAAATAGTGGGTGCTTAAATTATTTACTGCCTCAGTGACTGACGGTGAAAAGTGGAGAGCCTGTGGGAAGAGATGATCATCAAAACAGTGTAAGCAAAGCTAATCACAAGGATGAAGTACCAACTTCAAAGAAGGCTATAAAAATTCATAAAAATACAAGTCTAACAAATAATTTAACAAAAGGAGAGTGACAGAAAGTATAGTTAAACAAAACACAATAATCACTTGTATATAATAATCACATCTAAAATAAGGAAGCACACAGAATGAAAATGAGAGGCTGAAAGGAAATTTACTATACTTCAGATGATAACCTCCAAAAGAGTAAGAGATACAATCATGCTATCAGACAAAGCAAAAATAGAAATTCACAATATTGTGAAGGGTATCCAGGTGATCTACACTATGCTTACAAAAATAACTGAAGATGAAGCAATGCTAATACTGACCATGCGCCAAATGGATTAGAATCAAAACGCTAATGGAAACAATAACTGAAAAATGGCATAGATCATGGCATAAAAAGTAAAGGAGACTTCAATAATGCTCTCTCTGTGCTAGAAAAATCTAACAGATAATGAAACAAAAATGAAATGTAGAATAGAAAAAACTTTTGGAAAAGCTAAATCTGAAAAACTTACATTACCTTCTGAATGGGAATATCAAAGAATATATATATGACTCAGTATATGGTACATTTGCCAAAAGAGACCATGTTCTAGGACATAGAGAAAATACAAATAAATGTAAAAAAAAAAAAGCAGGTGTGCAAAACATATCTTTTACAGAGCAAATTGTAATAAAGATATTAACTAATACAGTAATAGCAATAATTTTTATTTTGTTTTGGAATGGACCTGTGAATTCATTGGCATAGGGAACTCCCAGTGAGGAATCTCTCTCTAACAATGTATATATCCTGCAACTTATAGTCTTAGAGAACTGTATACAACTGAGAGGTTAAGTGCACTGGCTAGAATCACAGAGCAGTCAGTGTCAGGGGCAAGACTTAAACCCAGGTCTTCTTGACTTCCACATTTAATAGTAACAGTAGCAACCAATACACAAGCAAAAGTTAGAGACCTAAAAGGTTACTTCACAATGGCATCTTGAACAACGAAGGAGTCAAAGAACAAGCTATAGAAACAACTAAGTAATTGCTGATGATAATGAGAGAGCACTATAATTTCTGAGACACAGCCTCAAAGAACCTTAAAGGGGAAAAATGTCTGAAATAGTAACTTAGTAAAATAAAAGAGAGGATTAATTAATTGAAAGTGTGATGTAAAAATTAGAAATCAACAAGTAAGCAAACCCCAAAAAGCAAAAAGGAGGAAATATTGAAAATTAGAGGAAAATAGATAAAGAAAAATTAGATTATGGGATGGATGGGTGGATAGATAGATGAATTAATTAATTTCTAAAAGCATTTATTGAAGACTTCTTATGTGATCAGTACCATGTTAAGCGCCAGGGATACAAATACAAGAAAGCAAGAAATTCCCTTTACTCAGGAACTGATACTCTAATTAGAAGAAGCCAACACATAAAGGGAAATTAGAGTTGTAAAAGGAAGAGGCAAGGGTACACACAGCAGCAGACTTGGAAATGGCCAAGAAGTGATATGATGGCCTCCAGCAATGTGAGATAAATTGTAAATTCGTCTATGAGAATCCAGGAGCCCAGGATAGAGTGTGAGTTACACTGGGAAGGAAAGAAAAGCCAGCGTGAAGGTGGCATGATTTGGAAGTAGTCCTGAAGTAGCATGATGTGCTTTTTCTGGGCAGGAGTTTTAAAACAGCAAAGTGATCAAAGGTCATTTCTCTGAAAAGGCTAACAAAGTAGATTACCCTGTTGCTATCCAGATAGAAAAAATAGAAAAGAATCAAATTACCAAAAGGTTAACAGGGCAAAATCACAATGGAGAAGACTTTTTTTTAAAACAGCCAAATTGATTTTTTTTTAAAAAAAATTCTGGTTTACTTATAAACATATAGAATACTCAAATCAATAAAATGGCAAATCTTAAACACTTTCATCTCAGAAAATGAAATTGAACAAGCTGAAAAGAAATGATCAAAGGAAAAAACCTTAACCCACATGTATTTACTGTTGAACAAGCATTTAAAAAGCAATTGATTATTATGTCATAGAAATTATTCTCAAAAACTTAGAAAATATTATGTCCAACTCCTTTTATAAGACAAAAAAAGAGTAGGAAAGATAAAGAGAACTGTAGATCAAAATCACAATGAATATTGATGCAAAATGTGTAAATAAAATCCTACCAAAAAGACAACAGCAATATATTTTAAAATAATTCACTATGCCCAAGTTAGATTTATCCCACAGATGGATGATTCAATATTAGAAAAAATTAATGTAATTATATCAAAGAGAAGTAGTATGGCATAGTGGATAAAGACCCAGATTTGAAACCAAGAAGACCTGGGTTTATATCCTGTCTCTGAAAATTTCTGGCTGTGTGACCCTGGGGAGGTCATTTAACCACTCAATGACCCTAGACAATTCTTCAAGATTACAAATTACAGAGAAAGCATGAATTTATATTAGTAGGGAGAGTTTCCATACCTGGTAGCTCCTTATAGCAATGAAATCTAGTCCCTTTCCTTAATCATATTAAAGACACAAACATCCCAAATCATATGATTATATCAATGATGAAGAAGAAAAACATTAACAGATTACAATATGACTTTTCCAACAACACATAGGTATAGAGAGATCTTTTTTTATATGATAAAATACATATTTAAAACAAAAAATATTATTTGCAATAAATACTAGAAGATTTCCCAGTCAAAACAAGGATAAGACAAGGATGCCTTCTCTCCCTGCTATTATTTAACATAGCTCTAAAACTATTAAAGTTAACAGTAAGTGAAATAAATTGAAGGGATAGAGATGGGCAAAGGAGACAAAATTATTCCTACCTACTGCTGACATGATTCTTTACTTTGAAAAAAAGGATCAATAAAGTCACTAATTGAGATAATAGCTTTAGTAAAGGACACAAAATAAATCTACAAATCCATAAACATTTTTGTATAGCAGTAACATAACATAGCATCTAGGAGGAAATAATGGAGAGGGGAATCTCATTCAAAATAAATACAAAATTAACAAAATAGATGAAAGTTGATCTACCAAGACACACTCAAGACAAATAAATCCAAAATACTCTTTAAAGACATCAAAAAGACTTAGGTAGTTGGAAGGGATATTCCTTCTTCATTACTGGGCTACAGCCATGTAATACAAATGGTGGTATTACCTAAATTAATTTACACATTTGATGCTATGCCAATAAAACTACAAAGGGAGTGCTTTATACAGATACTCAAAGTAACAACAAAATTCACTGGAACACCACAGGAAGGCCTATTATTTGAAGGGAAATAACAAAAAAAAAAAGTAGAATTCAATGGATATAAGGAGAATAAGGCAGGAAACAAGCATTTATTAAGCATCTATTATGTACCAAACACTGTACTAAGCAGTTTGCAAACATCTCATTTGGTCTTCTTGACCATCCAGTGTTTATTAGTGTTATTATTATCCCCATTTTAGAGTTAAGGAAACTGAGGCAGTCCGAGGCTAAGTAGTCACTCAAGTGTCCAGGTCACACAGTCATTACACATCTGAAGTAAGGTTTGGATCATAACTTCCATCCACTGTGCAACCTGGACCCTTTTGGTAGCATGACGCTTTGTTATTGTTCAATCACTTCAGTGGTGTCCAACTCTTTGTGACCATTTTGGGGGTTTTCTTGGCAAGGAAACTATTACCTCCATTCCATTTACTTCTCCAGCTTATTTTACAGATAAGGAACTGAGGCAAAAAGGGTTAAGTGATTTGCCCATGGTCACACAGCTAGTAAGTGTCTGAGGTCAGATTTGGACTCAGGAGGATAAGTCTTCCTGACTCCAGGCCTGGTGCTCTATACACTATGGCACCACCTACCACTAAAGGTAAATCAGTGAAAGAATTAGATAAGGAAGAATGGGAAGTAACTGAACTCAATAGCCCAGTAAACATGAAAACAAAAATTACTTGAACAAAACCTTTCTATTTGATAAAAACTTGGAAAAACTGGAAAGCAGTCCAGGAGAAATTAAATTTAGACCGATTTTTATACTATATACAAAAAAAGTTAATGATCAGACCATAAAAAATGGGAGAGGATTAGGTGAGGTTCCTTTCCCAGAGATGGCACGGTATAAAACTGATCCCAAAAGACAAAACAGATCATTTTGATTACATAAAAGTGAAATGCTTCTGTGAACAAACTCAATTCAACAAGAACTGAAGAGAAGCTGTCAAATAAGAGAAAAGGATCTGTGCATCAAATATCTCGGGCGATGTGGCAGATAGAAATCTGAGCCCATAGCCTGTGGCAAGTCCTGGCCATGTAACCTGGGGCAAGTGGCTTAGGCTGTCAGCCTCTAGGCAACTTGCCATGGCTATAAGTTGCAAAGAAAGTGTCAACCTGCATTGGTAGGAATTTCCCAGCCTAATAGCAATGAGATTACAGGTCCAGTCCTTAACCTTATATTATCCCAAGTAATGGTCTGAGATCGAAAATATTTAGGGAATTAAAATAAATATATGACTAAGAATCATTTGCCAGGTGCTCAAAGAATATAAACAAACAGTTCTCAAAAGAAGAATTGCATCCCCAGTAGATTAATGTCAAAAATGTATGAAGAGTCAGTTCTTCCAAAAATACATTAGAACACTCGACTGTGGTCTGGAAGACCTGGATTCAGATTCCATCTCAGACACACACTAGCTGTGTGACCCTGTGGAAGTCTCAGGCTCCTCATCTGTTAAAATGAGAGATTTGGATTTGATAGCCTCTAAAGATGGCTTCAACAATCCTGTGAAATGCAAACAAATCCATGGAATAAAAGCACAGAGAAAACCTCCAATTTGTCCCCTCTCCAGCTGCATGACAGAGGAAAAACTGAGGAGAGGAGGGGTTAAAGTCAATGAAAATGAACTCTACTATTCAATCTTTTTAAGTGAACAGATTCTAGTTGCTACGGCAACATCCCCCATCCCCACCCTCACCTCTAGTGCTCTATGTCTCGTGAATGAGTTTCTGTTTTAGGGGAGCTCAGAACTGATTGGAACCACTGAATTTTGAGTGACTACCAAACTCCTTCTGGGACATTTCCCATCACTAACCCAAAGGCTATCAACCTAAAAAAAAAAAATTAGAAGGACCCAATTGAGGCTTCCTATGCAAACACCAACATGATCCAGTGACTCATTTGAAATAATCAACACCCACAAAGAAATATGGGAAATACCACGATATTGTCTTAGATGACATTGGTATACTGTTCTAAGGCTTGTGAACATACATTATCTCACTAAAGCCCCCCAAAACCTTACAAATTAGAGATTATGGGCATTATTGTCCCATTTCACAGATGAACAAACAGGCCTAGAGAGGTTCCCAGGCTTGCAAAGTTAGTAAATCTGAGAGACAGAATTGGATCATAGGTCTTGGGATTATGGGATTCTTGAGTGGGTGCTAGAAGGGACTATGGAGGCCATCTGATCCCCCCCCCTCATTTAATAGGAGAGGTGAAGAAGCAGTTTGCCTACCAGGGGTGGCAAACCTGTGGCCTTGAGGCCACATGTGGCCCTCTAGGTCCTCGGGTGCGGCCTTTTGACTGAGTCCAAGTCTTATAGAACAAATCCTTTTATTAAGGGGATTGGTTCTGTGAAGTTTGGAGTCAGCCAAAGGGCCAATCTTGAGGACCTAGAGGGCCACAATGTGGCCTCAAGGCCATAGGTTCCCTACTCCTGGACCCTAAACTCACACGAGTTGAAAGAAGAAAAACCAGAATTGAACCTAGCTCATCCAAGCTCAAAAATTACTGTCACCTCCCTGATGCTGAGTCTAGCACTCCATCTACTAGAACCAAATCCTGACACTGCCATCTGAAATATTAGAATTAAAGTGATCTCCAAAAATAACTTTCATTAGTCTTTTCCTAGTGATTTTAGCAATCTTGAACACAGCATTTGTTGGAATGAAGAGCCTTAAACATTCCCTATTTATTTCAAAATGCTCCAGAAAAGGGATTTGGACACAATCAAATGTAAACGGAGCTGGAACTTTTCACTAATGTTTGGGTCCAGGTCTCACCACAATTTAGAGGGGACCATGGTTTCAAAATGGCAAGGTCATTTAGAGGTCAGAATCCAGCAGGTCCTTCCAAGCACAGAAGGCTTTAACTTCAGGACAAATGGTGTATAATTGAGGACAGGTTAAGCTAAGTTCAATTTCAGACCATTTGTCACCAGGTGGATGCTCTTGGCCACAGTAATTCCCAAAGTTCTTCCTCTAAAATGGAGTTCCACCCTATGTGGATGGTAAGAGATACATAATGATGAAATCACAAATCCTTGGAATAAGGAATAAAGTGCCTCCCTGGAAAGTGGGGGACCCATCAATCACATTACTGCAATAACTGTAAAAGCAGCAAATAATCATAAAGGAAAACTCTGGCAGCCAGGGAGCTCAGTGAGTTATTTAAAAAGTCCAGCCCAATCATTCCTTCCATCTTTAGTCACCCTGATGTCCTGTGATGAGCAATAAACACCAAAGCCATGGGAACTTCTCTCCCAGGAGACTTGGCATTCCAAGGAACTACCCAAAGAAAGGAAGGCCAGCTCACCTTTGGAGGAATTAAGGAAATAGGCTAGCGTGGATCAGTTTTTTCTAGTTTCAACAAGGTAAACCCACCCAATTAGCCTGATCTTCTAAGAAAATAAATCAATGCAACTCTGGTGGAGACCATGTTTGTATTGGCTCCATAAACCACTTTTCAAATGTCCCGGAAAACCACGAGAGTTTGCCAAAGGCCTGTATACACAGTAGTATCATCAGGTCTATGACAAATGAGCCATAAACTGGCCTCAAATTCCAGTGGGTGGAGGGCATACAGGAGAATTTATTGGAAACTTTATGAAGCTTTCCATAATCCCCAGGGGCTTGCTGCCTTACAAGTCCATCTTTCTAACCCTATTACTTTTCTGGTGCTGCTTTATGGCTGTGAGTCTGAAATGCCACTAGATCCAAATACCTATAATTCAAGAAACACAGAAGTGTGAAAGGATTGTAAGCATGTGGTAGCATAGTATTTGCAATGATTTGTTGACAAGAATTTCCCTGAAAGACGTCATCCAGGCTACGGATGACTTGAAGAGGAAGTGGGTTGGTCATGTAAGGGAGAGAAGGCAAGCAGTTAGCCAGCTTGAGGGCTGCAGTCGTATTCATGAATTCTCAGAGGAACAGAGGATGGCCTCCAACCTGGTGGGTAGATGTTTTGTGGAGGGTTTCTGGGTTGCTGTGGGAAAGTATCCCATGGAATGAGATGGTATCGATGGGTTGTTATTTACACTGGGGGAGGGAGCGTCAATCAATCAGTCAATCAGCAAGTATGGATCAAATGCCTTTTTGGGGCCAGTCTTTGAGTTTGTGCATTTGTTCCTAAATATAGCAATTTGTAGAAGCCGCCATGGGTAGATGGCCTAATTTTGAAGAATAGGGACACAGAATTTCCCCTACCCTAAGAATTCAAAATAGCTCATGTTTATTCAAATACAGTGGCTCCCTCCCTTGATTGGAAAAGCAGCCAATAGAGGCTGAAGAATGACTTCCTAAAGATGTTTGAAAGGAATCCTTGTGGAGGCATGAAGTAGACCAGCTGGTCACTGAGCTCTCTTCCCACTCTGAGATGGGAGCTGTGATTCTGGGATCATCACCATACAGCTGGAAAGAACCTTAGAGGCCACAAAGCTGTGTGAGCTTCCGTTGTTCCAGGTCCACTCCTCAATCATAGGTCACAAGCCAACCAGAGGGGAATTCCCTAGAGTTCATCCCTGTCTCTCTCTTTTGCATTGATCAATTCATTCCTCAGCCTTGCCTTCCTGCTACTCTGGGGCATTCGTGGTCAAACAAGAAGAGGGAGACATGTCACAAAGGTGCCTATTTGTATGGTGCTAGCCAAATCCACATCCCCTGAGAAAAACTCCCAGAACCAAATGAAGCAAAGACCAAAGACCTGAGGCAAGTTTCTAAGTCTTTAATTACAGATAAGATCCCAATCTGCACTGGTAGAGAGAATTCTTCACCAGAAGCCCCTCACAGGTCCTATCCATATTTTACCACTAAGAAGCAATCGTGAAAAGTAGTTAATATTCCTTCTAAAATGGAAAAATTGATCAATTCCTCCCCATGCTCCAGATACTCCAGACTTTATCTGCCATGCTCCCATGCCAGATATCTTTGTCTCCCGCACCTACCCCATCCCCACATCATCCTTTAATGTGTTGTACTCCTCCGTTGGAATATAACCTCCTTGGGGCAGCTAGGTGGCACAGTGGATAGAGTACTGGCCCTGAAGTCAAGAGGACCTGAGTTCAAATCCAGCCCCAGACACTTGACATTTACTAGCCATGTAACCCTGGGCAATTCACTTAACCTCAATTGCCTCGCCAAAAAAAAAGGAAAAAAAAAAGAATATAACCTCCTTGTGGGCAGTGTTAGTCTTTCTTCCTATTTGTATCTGTATTTTCAATGTTTAGCACAGTACTTGGCACACAGAAAGTGCTTAGTAAATGCTTGTTGACTATATGAGGTAAAACAAAATGCAGAAGCATCTTAAACAAAGCTGTATAGAATACATTAAACCCAAGAACAAATAACTACTTGAATAAGGACTACACATTTTGGGGAAAACAGGTAGGAAAACTGGAAAGCAGTCTGGCAGAAAGTATTTAGACCAGCACCTTATAACATATATCATAATAAACTCTAAATGGATATATAATCTCAATATAAAAGGATTCATTATTTTTTTTTAAATAGAGGAAAATGGAAGGAGGCCCCTTTCACAACCATCTTGAGGAGAATACTTAACTAATTCTTAACTAAGCAAAGGATAAAAGTAAACAGGGAAGATAAAATTTTTATTACTTAAAATTTAAAAAAAAGTTTTCGTATGAACAAAATCAATGTGGCTAGATTTCAGTCAGAAGTTATTAACTGGGAACAAATATTTGTAGGAAACATCTCAGAAAAAGGTCTATATCCAAGTTATATAAGAATTAATACAAATAAATTAGAATAAGCCATTCCTAAATAGATAAGTAATCAAAGGATATGTATGGGCTTAGAATCCTTAGTGCTTTCATATTGAGAAATATAAGCTATCATCATTCGTAGGAAAGAATACTTCAAATAACTAATAAAAAAAAAGTGAAAATTAAATAGCTCAGAAGTTTTATCTTCTATCCAACAGATTGGCAAAGAAGAAAAAGGCAATTGATGAAGAGGTTTGGGGAAGCACACTAATGCTCTGTAAGAAATGTGAATCTATCCATGCATTCCAGAAAATAATTTACAACTGTATCCAAAAAATCACGTCACCGTAAATACCCTTTGACCTAGAAATGTCACTATTAACCCCAAAGAGGCCAAAGATAAAAGGACCTTAGGACTCTCTCATATGCACACATTTATATTAGCACTTTCTGTGGTAGCAAAGAATTAGAAAGTAGATATTTATCAATTGGGGGTGAGTGAACAAATTGTGGTATATGACTATAATGGAATATTATTGTACCATAAGAAATGCTCACTATGAAGATTTCAGAGAAACTTTGGAAGCTTACATGAACTAATAAATAATCAACAAAGCGGACGCAGGAGAACAGTTTATAATGATTATAATAATGTCAGGATGACAATTTGAAAAATCTTCAGAACTGTAATCAATGCAATGACAGACCAGTCATGGTTTCGGTAAAGTGTCCCATGGAAGAAAATGAATGGGCTAGAGGTGTTGAATAAGACACACATTTTTCTAACTCAGCTAATGTGCTAATTTATTTTGCATGATTATACAGAATAGTTACAAAGTCAGTTTTCTGATGGGGTGGAGGTATGAGTTACTGGGAAATGACATGCAAAAAAGTGGAAAAGAACATTAATAAAGCAAAACGTTACAGTAAGAAAAACCTTAGAAGCAGAAACAATCTTTTTGCCACAACCTTTTAAATTTAACAAACATTAAGGAAAAAAACCAATATTACTTCATGGAAGATTAGAATTTCTTATGGAAACCCTTCTTTTCGTTCTGTCTTGTGTATTGGAATGTAAACTTGGTGGTGCTTACTACGATCCTAATAATGAAGTTGTTTGGTTGGTTGGTTTTCAGTGAAGGAAACAGAGTGAAATGGCCATTTTTGGAAACATTACATGGCCAACTGTCTCCCCTAGAAAGATACTGGATTTGAAATTGAGGGTCTTGTTTCACTGTCTCTGCTGCTAGCGTGATTTAAAGTAAGCTGCTTTCCCCTTTCTGAGCCTCAGTTTCCTTACCTATAAAATCAGGGGGCTGACTGAGATGGTCCCTTTCAGCTCTAAATCTTGACATCTGCAGTTGATATATTAACCACAGTCCTTTCTGCCCCTATAAATGGGATTCCTGGCTACTCCTGCGTCTCTGTCCAAAGGAACGCTGCAGTAAATCATGTCAGCTGTGTCATTGAGAGACATCCTCTCACTGGAGAGCAACTGCCATGAGGAGCAAGGTTGCTACGACCTAATCATTTTCTGAGGGAGGGGGAATATTTTCTTTGGAAAAGCTCCAGTTGTGATAGATAGTACAGGAAGCTAAAAAACAAAAAAGAAAAAGGATAAAAGAAAAAAAAACCTGCATAGACTGGTGCAGATTAAAACCCTGGCCAGTAGAAAAGAAGATGAATATAGGAAGTCATATCACTCTTCCAAGGGAGGCCAGTTTGAATTTGGCTATATTCAGAGGCATTTCTGCTTGCTAGATGACTGGAGGAATACTGGAAAGCTGGGGCCCCACTGGTTCCCACTGGAGGTCATATTTGGATTCCTTCCTTTCCCTAGCCTTCTGTTGCCAGGTCTCCTGGACTCCAAAAGCCCTTCCCACTCCCTGGCCACCACTCACTTCTAGGTCTTTCCTCCCTATCAGAAGCACAAGCTCCTCATGCATGGGGATTGCCATGCTTTTTCATTTGTATTGCCAATTCATATAGAATGCATTTCATGAAGTTTTCTTCAATCAATCAATCAATCAACTGGGACATGGACATCCTGGTAGGAACCAGTCAGTCAAAGAACGTTTGTGCATGCACAGTAAGAATAAATATCAGCTTGGAGGAGGATTTCACCTACTCAGCTTAGGTCTTGTAATAACAACAACAACCTTTACATGGCATTTTAAGGTTTGCAACATACCTTACAAATATTATCTCATTTGACCCTCACAACAACCCTGGGAGGTAGGTATTATTGCTATTCTACTCTTACAGGTGAAAAAACTGAGGCTGAGAGAAGTTAAGTGACTTGCCCAGGGTCACAGAGCTAGTAAATGACCTACACAGGATTTGAACTTAGGGCTCCTTGACACAAACTTCAACATTATCCACTGTACCCTCTAACAGCCAAGGCTGCATCCACTCCAGATTCAATGGGCAGCCTTTCAATTCTGTTAAGGTCAATGGCTAAGAAAATGCCATTCCCTCCCCACCCAAGGGATTACAGTCCCTCAGCCTGATAATCTTCTGCCTTCCATTCCCATCCTTTGAATTGGGCTGTGAGGCAAAAGGATTGAGAACTTTGGAAGGATCTGATCATCTGCCTGGACCCCAAAATCTCACCTAAGCTCACCCTCAACCTAAGCTGGGATGTGTGGCTACCCCCAAGTCTCCTGAGAGAGTCTTCTGAAGCATTTCTCCCCTCCTCTGGCCCATCCTTTCTGTGGGGCACCCAAGTTCTGCATACATTAGATGTGCCTTAACAGTCGGCCCCTTAGAACACTGGGATACACAGCATTGGGGTAACCAATGTGAGACAATACAGAATCCAGAAAGGTCTGGACCACTAACAGTGCACTGAACCCAATATGATGAAACTTAACTAGGGAAAATATAAAGACCACAGTTCCTAGTTTATAGCTTTCCCATGAATGGATTCAAAAGAAAGTCAGCTATATGAGTATTATTGGGTAAACAGCAGGTCCCAGGCAAGAGGTCTGGGGGATCTGGTGGACTAAAATCTTGATGATTGACATGATGACCAAATGAGCCAGTGAAACCTTAATCCACATTAGGAGAGGCCTCTTGTCCACAGTGACAGAAGTGAGAGTTTTGCTCTCCTCTGTTCTTGTCTAATCACATCTGGAGTATTGTGTATAGTTCTGCTATCATATTTCAGGAATGACAAAAGAATCTGGAGAGAGTCCAGAGGAAGGAAAACATGATAATAATGTGCCTCAAAACCATGTTATATGACGAGCCTTCGAAGAAACTGGAGACATTCAGCCTGAAGGCAAGAAGGCTTAACAAGAGACCATGGGATTATAGGTATTAGAGGAGAACTAGTCCAGTCCTGCAATTTTTTAAAATGAGGAAACTGAGGCCCAGAGAGGTGACTTGCTTAAAGTCACACAGGTAGTGATTGAGAGGGCCAGTATTTGAACTCAGGTCCCCTAGCCCCAAATCTATTGTCTTCATGTATTTGAAGGGTAGACAGAGGATTTGCTCTGCTTGGCTAGATGTTGAATAAATAAAAGCGATATGTACATGTTGCAGGAAGCTCATTATATCCCAACGTCAGGAAAAACTTACAAATAACGAGAGCAGGACCCCAAGAGGACAGTGAATAAGTCTTCAAGTAAAAGGGAGGTTGACTCCTGGCCAGGGAGGCTGCTGAGGGGATTCTCTTGGACAGTTAAACATTATGCTGCATATTCTCTGGGGTCCCTTCCAGCACCAAGATTCTGTAATTCTCTAAAAATGTAGTGAGATTGGTATGTCTTGCTTCCCCATTGGTATTGCTTCAAATTCTGTCATGCATTTTATCCTTCTCTGATTCTTATGACTGCCTAAAAGATCACACTTTTTTTATAATCCATCATTCCAATTAACACGATGTTTTGACATCTCTCTCTCTGTTATTGAGTCAGGTTTGCCTGTTCCTTTTTTTCTATCTTTTGCATCTGGGTCTGAGTCAAGTTCAGTGGACAGACTGGGTAGAAGGGGGATTTTTTGCCTTTAGGAAGCCACAGTAGTGAGTTCCCCCAAGAACAGGCCATTCGAGGCAAGTAAAGCATTGCAACTGCATTGAGTGTCACAGGCCAGTGGAAAATGGGCATCTTTCACATCTAATTATCAATTTGAAAAAGACTGGCTTCTCATGAAAGTTGAAGCCAGAGAGCTCATCCCAGTCTGGAAAATTGATGAAAATTCAAGAAATGACTTTCCACAAGGGCCCCTTGCTCGTCACTGCTCCAGGGCGCCTAGACTGGTTGCATAGGAATCCCAGGACCAGTCACAGGGTTTCTTAGG
The DNA here is from genome assembly GCF_003287225.1 of Phascolarctos cinereus. Taxonomy (NCBI): domain Eukaryota; kingdom Metazoa; phylum Chordata; class Mammalia; order Diprotodontia; family Phascolarctidae; genus Phascolarctos; species Phascolarctos cinereus. The sequence goes on along the minus strand of NW_027556402.1, from coordinate 4,531,935 downwards.
GGAGAGATTGGAGGGAACATTAGTGGTCATCTCTCATCCAAGCCCTTCTTATAACAGATCTAAAACTTAAAGCCCAGGAAAGGTAAGGGACTTGGCCAAGATCATAAAGCAATTTAGTAGCAGAGGCAAGACACAGATTCTGGTGTTGGGACTGCTCATCTGCTGCTGCCAGGGTGTTGTGTTGGGAGTACTCATCTGCTGTTCTTTCCAAAGGACCAGAGGGGATGGAGGGGATCTCAGAGGCCACCTAGTCCAACTCCCTTATTTAACAGATGGGAAAACTGAGGCCCAGAAAGGGGAAGACATTCCCCTAAGGATACAGAGAGGCAGAGTTAGGACTCAAACCCAGTTCTTCTGATTCCATGTCCATTGACCTGTCCAACCTTCTAAGAAGGGTTCTCCTGAATGAGGTCCCCTTATGGAACACATAATGCTGTCTGCTTCCCAGAAATTGGCCAGCTCTTAGTTTATTCTCCTTGGAGCTTCAGCTCAGCACTTCTCTTGCTACAGCTGCTGTGTCAATCCACTTCCTGAGGAAACTCCAGAACCTAAAGCCTGGTTTCCCTGCCACTCTCCATGGGTGGGGGCAGCTACTTCATTAGGCAGCTGTGAGCTGAGGGGAGCTGATCACCCACTTTCATGACCTATCCGGTAGCAGCTTTGCACCAATGTCCCAGGTATCTGCCATTCTCCCTCGACTCAAATGAGGAACATCTCTGGGTACTGAGGTGGGGGTGGACAGTTTTAAGGAAGATGGGGAAAGTGAGCTTATGGTCACTGACACAGTCAACAAAGTTCCTCCTACCTGCTCTGATTCCCTATCGCAGCTTTAGCAAATTAAACTCTGAAATTGAGACATCCTAATTGTTAGTCATTCTTTTTCTTTCTACTTTTCTTTCAAATAAGTTTTCTTAATTTTCCATTTTTTTGTTCCAAATGATTTTTCATTACTTTCTTACATCACTCTCATTTCTCTTTCCATTTTTTCCTCTACTTTACTTACTTGCTCCTCAAAATCCTTTTTGAGCTCTTCTATGTCCTGGGACTGATTTATGGTTTTCTTGAAGACTTTGGATGTAGGAGCTTTGACTTTGTTGTCTTCTTCTGGTTGTATGTTTTGATCTTCTTTGTCACCAAAGTAAGATTCTATGGTCTGACTTTTTTGCGCAGTTTGCTCATGATATCAGCCAATTATTTGACTTTTAAACTCTTTGTTAAGGTAGGGGTCTGCTTCCAATGTGGAGAATGTACTGTCCCAAGCTTCAGAGGTTTTGTGCAGCTGTTTTCAGAGATACTTCTAGGGACCTGTAAATTTTCAGTTCTTCCAAGGTGGTATGATCAAAGGTGAGGTGTTTATCCCTTTCCTGGCCTGTGCTCTGGTCTATAAGTGACCACAAGTGCTCTTTTCTGCCTTGTAACTGTGAGGAGGATTCCTTCTCTACCACCACCACAAATTCCACCACACCAACGCTCCTCCTGGCCTCAGGACCACCACCCAGAACTGCAACCCAGATCCAAGCATGGGTAAAGCAAGAGAACCCTGCCTCAGTGCCAGAAAAGATGTCCTGAAATCCCCCTCTGATAAGCTGCTTGATCCACCCTCTGTCTATGGGCTGAGAGCTCTGGAAGCAGCCACCACCCCAGGGCTGTGCCAGGACTGGGGCAGGACCAAGTTCCTCTCTCACCCAGGTCTGACAGACATTTCCTACTGACCTTCTAAATTGTCTTTGGCTTTTGTGGGTTGAGAAGTCTGGAAACTACCACAGCTCTCCTTTATTCAGTCCCCTGCTCCAGGTTCACTGAGGCCTCATCTGTGCTGAACTGTGCTCCTCTCCCAGCCTGGTGCAATAGACCTTTCTAATCAACCATCCAGGTTGTCTTGGACTGGAAACTTGTTTCACTCTGTCTTTTTGTGGGTTCTGCTGCTCTAGAATTTGTTTAAAGCCATTTTTACAGGTATTTGGAGGGGTTTGGGGGAGAGCTCAAGCAAGTCACTGCTTTTACTTTGCCATCTTGGCTTTGCCTCCAAATGATTTTTTATGATTTCTTCTCAACAGCTTGAAACAACCCATTCCGTATCACAAGCCCCATGTTTTCACTAATCCAAGTGTGGGTCCCTTCCACATTGACGTTATTGAGGATATGCCATGAAAAGACAGCATCTAGAATTTGAACAATCCAAATGTTCTTTGGGGAAAAGTCAACGTGCTTCCCATTAAAGCATAATAGTTAATTGTTCCAAAGCAAAGTAGACTAGCAGATAAAACACTGAATCAGGAGTCAGAAAGACCTAGGTTTCAATCCTACCTTAGATAATCACTAGCTGTGGGATCCTGGGCAAGGCATTTAACCTTTCTGTGCCTCAGTTTTCTCATCTGTAAAATGAAGGGAGAGGATTTAATGGCCTCTTAAATCCCTTCCAGCTCATGTCTATGATGTTATAAATCTATATTTCTATCAAGGAACAAGGAGGTTTCAGTAAATAATATTCTACAACAGACCACATCTTCACAATCACATACTTGTTAGAAAGGTGCAAAGACTACAAGCTACCACTGAGTTTCTTGCTTGTTAATTATGCAAAAAGTATCTTTTGAGCAAAGTGCAGCTTCCCCTAACAGCCGCCTCCCAAGTATATGCTAAGATGTTAAGATCACTCAAGATTATTCAACAGATACAGTTATGAAGGTAATTGTTTAATGACATCTAATAATTAATGCCAAGCATGTCATCAAGCAAGGAAACATTCCTAAGATATTTGCTCCTCTCAGTTAAATTCTTGAAGATACAAATGGACGAATACCCTATACAATGTGTGTTTCTCCTGGTGTTCCTGTTTGTAGACAACATTATGCATTTGGCATGAGGTTTCTGAATGCCACAAGGATTCCTTGATGAGATCTATAGATACTAAAAAATAGGTTAGCCTAAGAAACCACACAGGAACAAACAAATGGATGGAAAATGCCTGTGACGTTCATTTGGATGGTTAATTCATCAAGTCAGACCCTGAGTACAAATATCAGCTGTAGGAAAGGCACTGATGATATGCAGTGAACTGGACCCAGAACTGAATAGAAGGATGTGAGCATGGTTAGATTATATTTGGGAATTGGGACTGTGCTTTTAATGGTTCCAAGCTGCTTCTGGATGCAAACACCCCTATTTGTTTCACATGAATGTTCCCCTAGCAGTGCTTTATAATGGCAAACTTCGGATGACTATGTGGAAGCAAAGAGGGCATCCCCTTCCCATCTGCTCTCCAGTGACATGAGTGATTCCATCTTTAAATTAGCCCTCATATCATTGCACAGTGAGCATCCTCTTACCACCCTCATCTAGCTTCTTGCCAACACTTTTTAATGTACTCTTAGCATCACCAACAACTCTCTTGTCATAGTGATGAACAAGGATGTAAGATGTTACCAACCCATATCTGAGAATGGTATACTCGCCCTTTGGATCTATTTTTGTGAAATTCTTCCTTCTCAGTAACAGCTTGTGATCCAGCATGGCTGCCCCAGTGTTTTGTTTTGTTGTTTGTTTGTTTTTTTATTATTTTTTATTTGGGGGGGTAGGCAATGGGATTAAGTGACTTTCCCAGGGTCACACAGCTAGTAAGTGTTTTGTGTCTGAGGCCAGACTTGAACTCAGGTTCTCCTGAATCCAGGGCTGGTGCTCTATCCACTGTGCCACCTAGCTGCCCCTTGTTTGTTTATTTTTTACTTCTTCATATTTTATAATATATGGTGGTTGAAAATCCTAAAGGGAACCTATTTGACTCAGATTTTTCTCTACGACTCAATTGGTACCCCTCCATTTAACAGCTTGTAGTAATCACTGAATAAAGTATCCACCTCATTTATGCCCTAGAACGTAAGCTGAGGCATTCTCTCTGACACACTGACCTCTAAATGATCAGAGTTGTGACTTAACCTTTTTCCACATCCCAGATCTCTCCAGTACTCTGATGAAGCCATGGATCCCCTCTCATAAAATCAGATCTAAATGTACACCATAAATAGGACTACAAGGGAAACCAATTATTTGAAATATAGTTCTACACATATTAAAATAAAAACAAGTTCACAGACTCCAAGTTAACAACCTCAGAACTAGAGGAAAGAAATCATGTACATGAGATGGATATTGGATTCCATGGGAAAACCACAGGAAAATAAGGAAAGACTGAAAAGGAATGGAGGGGGTGCCATCTGCACAATGGGAGGAAACAACTCCTGAGGTAAAGTCAGAAATCCATTGATGATGCTGAAGCATCATTATACAATGCATTTGAGAGCTGATAAAAACAAAAGTCAACTGGATTCTTTAAAATACTGAGATGAAGGAGTTAAAAGGCACCTCAAGGGGGCGTCTTCACCCTGGAAGTCTCTCTCCATCTCCGACAGGGTAGTCTGAAGAGTAGACCCATAGTCTACTCCCTTTTTTAGAAGCATTCTGGAACACGGCAATTTGATTCACTTAACCAAGATCATTTCACCTTATTTCTTCTCTGAATGAAGGCAGACAGGATGGAAAATTCCAGGCAATCATCTTCTCAAGTGCCTTACCCAAATCAGCTTTTTTTCATTTTTGCTGCTGTCAGCCTGGAGTCTTCAATCCTTACCACAGGAGGCTTTTTTTTCCTTTTCCTAGCTCATTTCCTTTCTCTCATTCAGTTGTAGAAAGTGATTTCTGGGGGTGATTCTGAACATAAAGAATCCCTGAGGCTCATTAACACCAGAGAGCACTAAGTCAAATTCAGCTGTGGTAGTTCAAGCGCTGCCATTCAAGTCTGACCACAGGAGGACCTGAACCCATTCAGGTGGGGCCTTGGCTTTATTTCACTCTCAGAAGTCTTGACTGGAGACAGGACCAGTGCATCTTTGATCCTTCATCATTTAACCTTTATCTGTGTCCTTAGCAATGTGTCCTAGGGCATCAATTTCATAGCCCACTTAAGTTTAGGAAAGAAAAAGCTATGTCATTCCTTCTGGGATTGTTGAATGCAATTCTCCAACCTTGTTTTCCTCTACTCATGATCTGTGTTCCCTAAGGCAAAGGTTGGCACTCTGTATAGCCACCTACAGCTCCACAGGGCTTGCATTGTCTGTAAGTGCCTCCCTGAGCATCCTTTCAGGCATTCTCTGGGCACCCTTTTTGATCATTTACAAGCAGCCTCCACCACCACCACCTGTCCCCAACATTGCAATCGCACACACCCTGGGACAAATTCAACTGAGTCATCAGAGAAAAGGTTCATTTTTCAGATTTTGCATTACCATGATGGTTATTGGACTTAGAGAAAAATGGTTCTCCTCAGCCTTGCAAAGATGTGGAAAGTTCCTTTGATTCTCCAGGAAGAGAAACATTGATATGAGCAAATATCAGGCAGAGCCAGAACTAGGGTAGGGCTACCAGGGCTTTGTTCCATGATACTAGACTCTAAAGGGGAATGGTAGTGGGTACACTCCTTCAATAGCATGGAAACAACTAAATTAATTACCTTCTTAGCAATAATAAGTGATTGAAATGGGCTAGCACTTCCTCCCTCATCCCAGGTGAACTACTTACTGAAGGCCTTCCCCTCCTTGACATCCACCCCCATTTTCCCACCCCCACTTCCTTTCCAGAAGCAGATTCACAGTATCTTAGTGTCTCCACTATCTCAACTCTACCCTGAAGATGAATTGAGGGCAAATTTTGTGCCAGGACTTGCCATGGGTTAAAAAAATTTCTACTTACAACTCTGGAAGACTACAGGTTTCTCCAGTCCTCTCTTGCCCAACATAACCACCTTGGGGGCATTTGGACATATCCAACCTCCAGTTAGAATATCTTGGACAAATTCATCATTGGGCCCTGTTTGCCTGTTACACGTATTTTTCTGTAGACTAACTCTTCAGGCCAGACCTCCTTTCATTTAAGGTTCCTGCTCTACCCTGGCCCAGCCCACCCACGTCCATGTTCAAACATTGTTCATTCTTCCAAGTATAGATTCGGACTTGACCATCCAACCAAAATGACTCTCTCCGAAGTCACTGATGACCTCTTCACTGCCAAATCTAGTGGCCTTTTCTCACTCCCTCTCCTTCTTGACCTCCCTGCAGCCTCTGCTGCGGTCAATAACACTCTTCTCCAGGAAACGCTCTTCTCTCCAGGTTTTCATCACACCTCTCTGGCCTTGTGCTCCTGCTACCTTATTGATTGCTCTTTCTTAGTCTGCCTTGCTGGATCCTCATCCAGATCGCACCCTCCAACTGCAGGTGTCCCACAGGACTCTGTCCTGGACCTGCTTCTCTACTGCCTCTGTACTATTTCAACTGGTGATCTCATCAGCTCCTGTGGATTTCATTATCATCTCTGTGCAAATGATTCATAGATCTAATTGTGCAGGCATAAACTTCTTTCCTGACCTCCACTCTCATGTTTCCAAATGCCTATTGGACACATCAAAATGGGTATCCCACAGACATCCTGAACTTGATGTGTCCAAAGCTGAATGCATCATCTCTCCATGCCAAAGCCTCCTCTATTACTCTTGAAGGGAACACAGTCCTCTCAGTCACCCAAGTTCAAAACCTAGGTGTCACCCTCCACTCTTGCACACACACCCCCATATCCAATCAATTGTCGAATACCGTCATTTCTACCTTTGTGACATCTCTCATATACAGCCTCTTTTCTCCTCTGACCCTACCACCACCTTGCTGGAGACCTTCATGTCTGGACTATTCAACTGATGTACTGGTTAATCTCCCTGCCACAAATCTTTCCCCACTCTAGTTCATCCTCCAGTCAACTGTCAAAGTGATCTTCTTAAAGGATTGGTCTGACCACGTCACCCCCAAAACTTGATCAATTCCAGTAGCTCTGTATCATCTCAAGAATAAAATATAAAATCCTCTGGTTGGCATTCAAAGCCCTTTAAAATCAAGCCCCTTCCTACCTTTCTAGTCTTCTATTACCTTCCTACACCTCCTACCTCCACCATATACTACAAGAATCAATGACACTGTCCTCCTTGCTGTGCCTGGCACAAGGAACATCTCCAGATGCCAGATATTTTCACTGGCTGTCCCTCACAACTGGAATGTTCTTTGTTTTCATCTTGGCCTCCTAGCTACTATAGGAAGCCTCTGCAAATCCAATCAGTCAATAAACATTAAGTGCCTACTACGTGCCAAGTACTGTGCTAAGTACTAGGGATACAAAAGGAAGCAAAGGACAGTCTCTACCTTCAAGGAGCTTACAATCTAATGGGGAAGACAACATGCAAACAAATACAAAGCAAGCTATATATAGGATGAATAGGAAGTACTTGACAGAGGGGAGACACTAGAATTAAGAGAGGCTGAGGAAGGCTTTGGTAAAAGAAGGAACATTAGTTGGGACTTAAAAGAAGCCAGGGAGGTCAGAAGTCAGGAGCAGAGGAGGGAGGGCATTCCCACTTAATGGTAGTGCATTACCTTCAACAGTATTGATTATCTCCAATTTAACCTGGCTTATTTGCCCATAGTTGTGAGTTCCTTGAGAGCAGGGACTATCTTTTACCTTCCTTTGCACCCCAGCACTTAGCACAGTGCCTGGCACACAGTAGGCACTTAATAAATGTTTATCAACTGACTGACTTCTAAGGGAAATAATTCCAAATGTGCTGAAATTGTGAAAGAAGGAAAACATTGATTTTAGGATTTGGACACAATTAACGTTTCAAATGCTTTCTGGTAACAGAAGAAAAGCAGCAGGAAAAGTGATGGATGTTGCCATTTAACTGGTATAAGGAAACTCCCTCTGCTAATGTAGGTTACCACTTTGCAATTTACAGCCTGGCACACTGCAAGGTTCAGTGGCTTGCCCAGAGTTGAACAACCAATATGGTTCAAAAACAGAGTGTGAACCTGTCTTCTTGACTTTGGGATCAGCTTTCTTTTTACTATACCATATCAGAGCTCTTTGATGCAAAAAATATTTTTCCCATTTGACAGGTTCTCTTCTAATCCTTGTTGCATTGATTTTGTTCATAAAGAACCTTTTCCTTTTTTTTAGAGTCTTCTGTGTATTTATTGTTTTACAGCAGAATGCCCAACACAGATCAGCATAACTGCCAAATAGTCAGCTGTGCAAAATAGTATACATAGTGCTTAAGAACAAATGGGAGACATGATTTCTTTTTAAATAAATACTTAAACACAAATTTATGGTCCTACAAAAGAGCATTTAAACTAGATGGTCTAAGTTGATCTGCCTCCTTGGACCCATAGTAACTGTTATTTCCCAAAAAAACAGTAGAATCAATATACTGAATCATCATCAGTTCCACTGTGTGAATAATGGATCACAATAAATGAGTCCCTTTTTCTAAGTGCATTTCCTGGCTCCCCTACAAACATGATCTGACCTGGATCAGACAACAGGAATTTCTTGAAGGTCAATGGTCCAAAATGCTAAGTATGGTTAAGTATTCTACAAGATCTCTATTCACTGGTTCCTTTAGTTAGGATGTACTTAGATTACTTTCTTCAATTCATGTACAGGACAAGCATGAAAGCTACACCCAAGCCTCTAAGAACATCGGACCAGGCACCCTTGAAGAAAGCTTTGCCGTCCTCATCTTTAGCAATCTTCCTGCAGCAGTCAATTGTCCCAGCATATGAGATATCAGCTCCTTTGCGCCCAGACCGCATCATCATTCGCCCACCTTACTGTATCAAAGGGATAGGAGATCACACCTGCTAGGGCAGTCACCATTTGGGCAATCATCCAACTTATCACAATGTGAGTGTTCTTGGGATCTGGGAGCATACCTTTTGCAGGGTCATAGATTCCAAAGTAAGCTGCTCTATAGATAATGATACCCTGCACTGAAACACTGAAACCTTGATACAAGCCATGAATTCCATCAGACTTGGTGATTTTCACAAGGCAATCTCCCAGGCCTTTGAATTCTCTCTCAGTGCCAGATTTCCCAACATCAGCTGCCAAGAGGGTTCTCGCAAAATCCAAGGGGTAGACAAAGCTGAGGGAAGGGGCTCCAGCTGCACCACCAGAGGCAAGATTGCCAGCAAAATACCTCCAAAACTGTGTGTGCTTGTCCACTCCTCCCCAAAACACCTGCTTATACTTATCCTTAAAGGCAAAGTTAAGGGCCTGGGTGGGGAAATATCTGATGACATTGGCTAAGTTACCCCGCCAGAAGGATAGGACCCTTTGTTCCTTTGGAATTCGGACTCTACAATCCATTTGTGCCTTTGTACTGCTTATCTGCAGCAATTTGCTTACTTGCATGTTGTACCTGCAATATTAGCTTCACTCTCTCGATGGCAGCTGCAATGCCACTGGCCAGGAAGTCCTTGGCGAAGGAGATTGCCTGTTCCGTCAGTGGTTATGGGAGGGAAAAAGGTGTTGGAGTTGGAGAAAGAAAGCCAGAGAGAGAGGGCCCGAAAGCTGGGAAACTTCCTGCTACCCGCACAGCCACTTGCTACAGCTCAGACCGAAAGCAAGAACCTTTTCCTACACCATGACTGTGTCATTTGTAATAGCAAGAGACAATCCAGGCCCATTGTCTCTGGTGCAAACTCAACTCTGAATGATATATAGTAGAAGCTGATTTTGAAGGGAAGCCCAAGCCCTCAGAGGACCACCCCTGGGCCATGCCTGGAAGTAAAGACTTTGCTTTTATGCCCTTGGCCATGAAGGATTGGATGAGTCCCAAGCATTCTGCTCCCAGACTGAGAGCTCAGAAAACCTACTAAAATTTTTCTTGGGTCTCCAGTGAAAGAAATTTCTTGTCTCATATGCTCTAGTCAAGTCAACAAGTATCTATTAAGTGCCTACTGTGTGCCAGGTATTTGCTAAGATCTGTATACACATGGACAGAATTCTGTCATTAGTAAACCCCAAAGGAGAGAAGACAAATGCAAATCAATATCTTAGGAATAGAATTTTCCCTCTTCTCTAGGCAAAAGGTCAGGGATGCTGGCCAAAGGAATGGGACTCTAGACAGTAACAAGGAAAAGGAGAAACTGCAGGCATTTTATACCCTGTCAAGAAACAGGGAGTGCCACAAGACTGGCTGCGTTGGGCACCATGCTGTATTCATAAAACTCTGGAAGAAAATTACTCCAATGGGAAAGAAAGATGCAGGGGACCAAACCTATTTGAACCTGCCAGGTTCAAAGGCCTAAGTGTACTGCCCCATCCTTGTCTCCCGAAGCACTTGTTGCCATGAGCATCTGTTGCCACAAGGCAAGTGATGACAGCAGATCTGGATGGATAAGAACCAAAGTGGTGCCACAGTCCAGCTCTTTGGGGGCTTCATCCATGATAGTCACTTCACTCCTGGCTCCATTCATTCTGAGCACTGTTCCGTCTTCCACCAGCTGCCTTGCCCACCAGGGGATGACTGTCCTAGGGCCTGCTGTAGTGATTCTTGAGCTCCTGGATGGGATCCCCATTTCATGAGAGGCCCTAGCCATCTTGCTTGCTTTAATCCCAGTTCCATTCACTCTGTGGACTACGTGACCTACCCCATCAACAGCCTTATCCTTCCCCACATATCCCCACATACAATTTTCCAACTCCCTTTTCTGTTTTGCCTTTGCACACTAGACCACAAACCCTTTGAAAACAGGGGTTGTCTTGTTTCCTCGTGGTTTTGTATCCTTCACACTTAGCCCAGTGCCTGGCACAGACCAGTGCTACTAATGCTCCATTATCTATCTGGCTAGCCATCTATCCATCATCCAGCTGTCTAATCTAGCTTTCTATACATCCAGCCAGCCAAGGAAGGGAGCCATGGACAGAGTGAAGTAAAGGTTAACATAACATCTCCCAAAGGTTTCTGTAAACCCATAGGAAATGACCAAAAGGAAGAGATGATCCCTTCAACATGAGCACTCTCTCATGCTATTTCATAGAGACATAATAGATTTTCAAAGTGTTTCATAGAAATTTACTTTGATCTCCACAACTCTGGGAATTACATATGACAGCTGTTTTCTTTACAGGCAAAAAGACTGAGTCTGAGACAGATTGAGTGACTTTTTCAGGGTCACACAGCCCCCTAAGTGTCAGAGGTAGCATTTAAACCTAGATTTTCCTGACTCTAAGTCCACCATTCAGTCCACTGGGTTATCCTCAAAAGTCTGGCTTTAGCAAAATTCTGGTTAGCCAGATTAGAAAAAGGAAAAAAGATAAATGAGAAAAATAGACAGATCAGCTTCATAATTGAGTCATTAGTATTTAACTCCATTCCTGGGATCATAGGTTTATAAACAATAGGTTTAGAACTAGAAGGGGCCTCAGAGGGCGTGTAGACCAACCCCCTTGTTTTACAGATGAAGAAAGTGACTTTGGGACTTTGCTCTAAGGGGCCAACATGGAGGTAAGGAGTGTGCCTTTCCCCAGGACCTCAAGCCCCTATCAATGGATCACCACTCTCTCACAACCCAGCCTCTCTATTTTCAGTTTTATTATGCCCCTACTACTCCTGGGGACGGGGGATTTGGGCAAAGCATGCCTCAGAATGATGATATAAATCCCTACCACCACCACCCCCATTGGACGCACCCTGGGTACAAGATTTCCCGATCAGGCTCAGACTTTGCCTCCTTATTCTTTCTACATTTGGTTCCACAAGGCAGTGAAATAGCCACTAAGCACCCAGATGGACAGTCAGAGGAGAAGCAGGAAAGAAAATTCCCCCATGAATTGGCAAATCATTGTTCTGGAGCTGGAAGTGACCCTGAAGAGATCTAGAAACTGAGGCCCTGTGAAGTAAAGTCACTTACCCAAAGTCACAACAGCAACAAGCGGCCAGAGCAGGGTTAGAACCCAGGAGTTTGGGGTCCACATCCAAAACCCTCTGTCTTCCTCAAGCTGCCAGAGAAGCCCCAGAAGGGGTCTTCAGTTCTCTGAGCAGGTGGCAAGCAAGTCTCTGCTGCTAGCTCTTTCTGTTCTTAAATTCAGCCCTGGGATTAACTCGATCTGTGCCTTCTGCTCACAGTAACACACTTCCTAGGGAATGGAACATGTGGAAAGAGTACACAACTTTTTTCAGGTATCAAATAACTTGCCCATAATGTGTTGTTAGCCCCAGAGTGACCCTCAGAGATCTGGCCTTGCCGAGCAGCTGTCTTTTTCCTATGAGACGAAATGATTACTCACTCTAAAAAGAAAGGCCTAGATTTAAAAGGGGGAAAAGTAGATAGAAATGGCAATGAAAACAATATTTAAGAAGTTGGCAGAATTCATGATGTTTAAAAGATTCTGCAAATATACACTCTCAAGAACAGCTTAACCCAATCATCAAAGGAAGTCCGGTCCTGGATGGACATCAGGTTAAGTAAACAATGATAACCTATGCCAGGTGGCAGATGACAATTCTGGAAGCAAGAGGGCAAACACCTGCTTGCCATGGCCCTGTCCCAAAGGGCAGTGCTGAACCCTGAGGGATTGATTGCATTCCGGGATTTGTGGAATGAAAAGAGACAATCAGCCTCCTTGTTAGCCTGTGCCACACCATTGCCACGGGCACTCACAGCATTTCCAATTCTTTGTGAACATAGAGAGTGTTGACATGAAAACGTTTGTATATGCCAGGTCTTAATTTCTATCATCGACCTTTAGTAGTGAGACTTCTGGGCCAAAAAATGTACAGGGTGTAAGCAGCTAGGTGGCACAGTGGCTAGACTGCTGGGCTAGGAATCAAGAAGACCTGAGTTCAAATCCTGCCTCAGACACTTACTAGCCATGTGATTCTGGGTAAATTCTCCCAGCCTTGGTTTTCAAAACTGTAAAAGATTGGTAATCATAACACCTACTTCACAGAGGAGTTGTGGGGATTAAATGAGATGATGGATATGTGCAGTATTTGGAAACTTTAAAGCACAACATAAATGCTAATCATAATTATTATTATCAATAATTATTATCTACTTCCAAATTAAAATACTGAATGATCAGGCCAATCCATAGAATGATCAGATCAATTCCACCAACAGTGCCTTAGTGCACCTGTCTTCCTGCAACCTCTCCAACACTGACTTTCCTACATTTTTTCATCCGTCTTGCATGGAGTATGGTATAATTCAAGTCATTTAAATTTGCATTTCTCTGATAGTAATATTGGTGATTTGGAACATTTTTCCCATATCTAATTAAAGTATGCAAATCTTTCAAAAACTATTGCTCATATCTTTTACCACTTATCTATTGGAGAATAGCTTTTAGTGTTATATATTTATTGTTTTCAGTAGAATTCTCCAAGCCACAACCCTCAGCTGTAGATCTTCATTCTGTTTCCTGTCCTTCCTGAGACATCAAAAAAAGACAAATTTACTCTGTCATTCAGAGCAAATCTAGCTCTTTCCAAAGAGACCTGGAATATCCTTCTGGAGAATCTAGCTTTTGCTACTGTTTACTATCCCTGGGAGGTAGGCAGTACAAGAATTATTAAACCTGAATGGCTGAACATTATGGCATATGAATGTCATGGAATACTATTGTGCTGTAAGAAATGATGCAGACAATTGTTTCAGAAAGACCTGGGAAGATTTGTATGAACTGATGCAAAGTGAATTGAGTAGAACCAGAACAGTTTACAAAGTAACAGCAATATTACAAAGATAACCAACTGTGAAAGACACTGATCAACACAATGACTCACCACAGTTCCAAAGCACTCATGATGAAAAATTCTATCCACCTGCAGGTGGAGAACTGATAGATATAGAGTGCAGGTTGAAGCATACTTTTTGTCTTTTTCCCTTGGTTTTTTTTTAAACATATCTAATGAGGAAATTTGTTTTGCATGACTACATATTTGTACAGGGTTTTGTATTTCTTGCCTTTTCATTGGGTGGAGAAGATGTGGGGGGAGAAGATTGGGGGAGGGAGAGAATCTAGAACCAAAAACAAAATAAAATTGAATTTTTTCAAAAATTATTAAGCCTATTTTGCAGAAGAGGAAAAGCTCCATCTAGGACCCTTAGTAACTCTTTAAGGAAGACATCAGTAAAACCCATCCTCCCATTTCCTCTATTCACTTCCAAGTTTCAGATATATATCTGTCAACTCCTGGATGGCCAATTCAGAAAAGACCATGGTGTGAATGCTACCACACAGAGTCCCATAGCTCTTCCCCCCTCCCACCCCAGAACATCACCCAAGAATCAAATTACAAGAACAAACCCTGAAAGAATGCAGGCTTCCTCAAATCATGCAGCTGATAATGTAAGTAGCTCATTACATACCGCATTCCTTCCTCCACAGAATAGGGGTAAAATATTTCTTTTTAACAGCCTCTTGCCTTAATTTTTATTCTGAGGGCTCCTTTCTAGGCTCCATTGATCCTGCTTTATGAAAAGCCTCTTAACAAAACCTTTCTACATTAGGACCCTCTTGATCCATGAAAATAAGGAATCACTGAATATCAAACCCCGATGGGACCTAGAAGGGCATTTAAAGCAACCCCTCTTTTTACAGGGGGTAAGCTGAGGCCCAAAAAGAAAGGACTTGCCCAGAGTCATGCAGCCATAAAAAGGTAGAGCTGAGAAAAGACCATGGTTTTCCAACACATGGTAATTCTCCTGGTAATTATTTTTTTGAGGGGTAAGAGGGTGCTGGACCTGTGATTTCATCAGTGTGGGGAAATTGGAGGGTGAAAACTCCATTCAGTCATACAGATTCTGATCAGCAGCTCATCTATAACTTAGAGTCTTAGAACAGGGCTTTTAAATCTGCATTCCTTTGTCATCCTATCTGATTTTACACTTTTAAAAACATTTCTCTGAAAAGAGGTCTGTTGGCTTCAGCAGACTTCCAAAGGGACCCCACAGAAAAGGAGGCTGAAAAAATGGGGAGAAAAATGAGGCTGCAGAAAACATGGAGGCAGAGGCTGAGAAGCAGACACCAGCTGAGCCGGCCACTTCCACCATACTTGCACTGCATGAACCTCCCAGAGGGAGGCAGGAGGAAGAAACCTTCTGCTCTCAAAGGATGATGCTTTTGCATATAATGTATTTTTTCACTTTGGGGGAACTCTTTTTGGATAACTTCAATAAAGATTGTATGAAAAAAGTGTTAATTCCTGTCTTTGAGAGTTTCCTAAGGCACTGAGAGGTTGAGTGACTGCTTGTGTGTGTCCAAGGTGGGACTTGAACCCAAGCTCTCTATGATTCCAGGATTTGCTGCCTCAATGTGTCATTTCACATTTCAATCTTATACTTCTTTGACGTAATCTGATTTGCCCTGACTCCATTTGACAACTTTTCCCATTGCCAACAGCCTTCCTATTTCTTTTCTCCTTTTCTCTGGCTGCCCTAGGCAGGAAGGCAGATAAGCTATGGTTCTCTTTGCTGCACTGAGCAGCCTCAACTCTTTCTGGCTTTTGTTTTTGGTGAGGCAATTGGGTTTAAGTGATTTGCCCAGGGTCACACAGCTAGTAAGTGTCAAGTGTCTGAAGCTGGATTTAAACCCAGGTCCTTCTGATTCCAGGGCCACTGCTCTAACCACTGTGCCACCTAACTGCCCCTTAGCTCTTTTTAGACACAGAGTTACAGTGCCACCACCTACGTGGCTGTGATTTCACCCCTCTATCCATTCTGCCCCAATAGCCCTCTTCCTTTAGGGCAGCTATGTCTCCTGTGGGTTCCAACAGAAGCTGATCAAACAGGTAATATTCCAAGGACCCCTCAGCAATGTATGTAACATGAAATAAAAAGATGGAACCCTCCCAAAAAAGACAGCAGTCCTGCCTCCTGAGGTATGCTATAGCAGCTTTGGAAAGGACCACCCAGACTATATGCTGCCTTCCATCTCAGGAATTCTGGGATGTAGGCAATAAGCCAATCTAAGAGCCCCAGGTTCCGTCACTGCCCTGGCCTTTCTTTCAGGGTGAGCTAACCCAGTCTGGCTTCCATACCAAGGTCAGGTAGGAGCTCTAGAATGGAAGGTACTAGAGCCATTCTTTTAGTTGATCCAGATACAGAAGAAAAAAAAAATTCACTAAATGCTGGCCTGGACATTCATCACAAAAAGCACTTTGTAAGCCAGCAATGCACTGCAAATGAGAACTATTGATTATTCATTTTAAAGGACAAGTCCATTTCAAATATTCAGTGGGAGGAGAAATTACCAGGAAGACTCTGGCTACTTAACAGAGTATTCACGCTGACTGTTTAGAAGACCAAATGGAGTTCTCTTTGGGGATGAGAAGTTTTTGTCTCAACATGTTTTCAGATGAAGCTGCTCACATCTGAGATGAGGCCCCCAAACTGGGGCCCCATCCTGTGGTCCCAGCTGGCAATGTGCTCACATATCTTTCTCTCCTCTTTGGTAAGTGTCAGATCTGGGCTCTCTGAAGGTTCCTCTGGCTAGGGTTTAATTGGCATGAGAGTAGCTAATGATGGCAAAGGGCCACGCTCTCCCTGGGCTGGGTGATCCCTGGGGATCATTGACCTTTTTATTCTTCCATATTTAAAATCCTCCAAACCAGTTTGCCCCAAAGCCATCCCTCCTTTTTTCCCAGCACACACAGCTTCAAGACTATTCCCACTTGGAGTTCATGCTCAAGATGAAATGCTGCTCCAGCTTCCCAGCTCACCATGTGTCCTCTGCTAATGACCTCCTTCCTATCTTGGAATGCAATCAGAAGAAACAGAAGGCCACCCTTGCTTTCTGTCTCTGTATGGGGGACAGTTCCTCCCACACAGCACTCCATTCTCTGTCACCCAGGCCTCTGGGCTCCCTGTCCTGTCCTAGTTTTCTCGTCTTCTCAAACTTTTCTCCCCTGCACGTAGTCTACACTCCACCTTCCCCAGCCTACTTGCATTACCTCAGTCAGGACACTCCGAATGCCATCTCCAAACCTTTCTGGCTGGGCCCAATGCAGCAAAAGCCCCTTTCCCTTCCTGCTGTCACTTGGATCCCCTGGTTTCCTTCAGGATTCAGCTCCAATCCCACCTTCTGCAGGAGGCTTGTCCTGGTCCTCCCAGCTGCTAACACTTTGCCCTCTGAGACTGCCTTCATGCACTCTGTATATATCATGCATTTATCCAATTATTCACGCTTTGTCTACCCCCACTGTAGAATGTAAGTCTCATGAGGGGACAGACTGTGTTTTTGCCTTTCTTTGAATGTCCCCATTGCTTAGCACAGTGCCTGGCATACTATAAGCACTTAATAAATGCTTGTTGACTGACAGTACGGTGAAGAGTCAGTCTTTAAAAGAAACCATCGTAATAAACACCAAAGGAAAGTAGAACACCCAAATAAAGGGAGCAGGGAGCAGACCAGAGAGGGAAGGCATTGGGGCATGGCCCAGGTCTCTGTCCAGGGGCTCACCCACCTGTCCATGCTGCCGCCTCCAGCCCCTGCTGACAGTGGTGGGGCAGGTGTCTTCAGGAGCTGGTGAAGAGCTGTAGCTGGCCCACCTCAGCCGTTGGGACTCTGTCCTGACATGATCCACAGGGAGCCCCAGGCCCCTGGAGTTCTCCTTGCCCTCTGCAGACTATCTTACATCCATCAAAGTTTCAGAACCAAGGAGAACTCCAGGCCAATGGGATTACAACATGATGGTCAGAATGGCTGTTCTCGTTGACGAGCCTTCCTTGGGAACTGAAGTGTGAGGCGCTCCTCCGCTGCCTGCCTTTGACTCAAGAGGCCAAGCTGCTGTCAAGGAGCAATGTCCCTTTAATTAGTTTTGAGTTAATAATGATAATAACAACTTACTTTGCCAAAGGGCTTCCCTCACAACAACCCTGTGAGGTAGGTAGTACAAAGATCAGTCAAGCCATTTTACAGATGAGAAAAAAGAGGCTCCAAGAGGTCATTTGGCTTACCCAAGGGCACATAATTAGAAAGTATAACAGAGAGGAAGGGAGTGGTAAGGGATGAGTATCGGGTAAGAGAAAGAGAAAGGGGAGAGGAAGGGAATAGGGAGAAAGAGAGAGGGGGATGGAGGGATGAGAGAGAGAGAGTCTGGAAGGAGGGAGGAAGAGATAAATAGAAAGAAAACTAGATAAAGAGATAGAGAGATAGATGAAGTAGAACAATAGAACAAGCATTTATTAAGCACTTACAGCTGGAATTTAAGGCCAAATATTCCAGCCACAGGACCTGTGGTCTTTCCACTATCCCACATTGCCTCTCCAATAAAGTGAAATGGCATGAAGCGAAAGGAGGCAGTATGGTAAACCACAGTGCCTCTGCAATGATGCGAAGGACAATACAGTTAAGGTCTCCTTTCAATTCAACAAGCACAGTGTCAGGGGATGCAAAGACAAAAACAAGATAACCCCCTGCCCTCAATGGGCTTACATTCTATCAGACGAAAGCAACAAGAACACAGATGAGCAAATATAATATATATATATGAAGTCAACACCAGTCAATTTGGGGGGTGAAGGAAGACTGTAAAAATCGAGAGAATCAGGCAAAGCCTTGGGTAGCAGCTAGAACTTAGGGTGACTTTTGGAGTGAGTTAGGGATCCCAACAGACACAGGTGAAAGGGGAAAGCATTCTAAGAATGACAAACATCATTCTTAGTGTGGGGCCCAGCCTATGAAAAGGCACAGAGGTAGTACATGGAATGCCATTGTGGGACACAACAGGCAGGTCAGTTTAGCTAGAACACAGCATGTGCCAGGGGCAAGTAATGGGGAATGGATTTGGACGGAAAGGTCGGAGCTTGATTGTGAAGGGCCTTGAAGGCCAAAAAAAATGAGTTTGAATGTTATCTTTGAGACAAAAGGAAGACACTAAAGCTTCCTGAGCTAAGACAGGGGAATGGTCAGAGCCTTAGTTTAGGGGTGTTAATGGGGCATCTGTGTGGAGGCAGGACTGGATATGCTGGATGCAGAGATCCCAGTCATGAGGCTATGGCCATCATCTTGGCAAGAGACCTTGAAGGAGTGAGCCACGCAGGTGGCACTGCTGACCAAGCTCGGGACACAGATGGGATGAGATGCTCATTGTTGCCTTAGAAACTCAATGCTAAGTTTCAGGCAGCATTCTAGGCCCCCATTTGCATGGATGAGTTCTTTGGAAACCCTAAAACAATGTGCAAATATAAGGTGCCAGCTGTATTACCAGAAAGTAGTGAGCTCCCTGGATCGAGGAGGACAGTAACATAGTCATACCTACCACACAGATAGAGAAATGGGAGTAGGGGCCCACCTGCAGCAAAAGCAAAAAGTCCTTGGGAAGAGGCACAGATGCCACACAGACAAGCAGGCTTTGGTTCTACTGAGCTGAAGCTGATGGACACTTGGCAAAAGTTATACGCCAGAGCATCACAGATTCATATATACTCCTTTTCCTCTTCAACATACATAGAAATGCTTATGCTTGAAGATGTTCATCAAATTTATAATTTTAAAAGAATTTTGCAAAGAAGAAACATTAGGGTGAATTACTGACAAAACCTCTCATTCCTTATTCCTTACAATAACCTGATCAGATAGTGATGGCAAGTGTCATCAAACCCATTTTACAGATGAAGACACTGAGTGACATATGTCGCTTTTATAAGGTGACCTTGTTACACATAATGGAACTCACATTGAAACTCAGGGATACTGGTTCCAAATCATAAGAGCACAGAAGTGCATGCACACACTTATGTATGTATGTGTGTGAATACAGAGATGATAGATACATAGATAAAGATACAGCTCTTAGAGTATTAATATTATCTATAAGAAATGAGGGGAGATTAAATTATGAAAAGATGAAAAGATCTTTGAGCTGTGTGGACAATCCCCCATTGGCTTGCCAATGTCAGAGAAGTGATGGGAGCCCTTAATTCACCTGTCATAGCAAAAGCAGCCTTTGCATGTCCTGGGGCTACCTGCAGCATGGGTAGACAATTATGAGATGACTTTCTTGTGTGGCCTTTGGAGATGTGGCTCCTTCCCTCTGCAAGGTGAACATCAAGGGATTACCCATGCCTTTGAAGACCCTGGGGATGGAGCCCACATCTGCTTTTAAATACAAAAGGCACTATGCATTAACCTAGTAGACATAGTGATGGTTCTTCTCTCACCACCAAGTGACTCACACCAAATTCTCTCATCACCAAAACTTCCACAAGTTTAAGATTAAATGTATCAACAGGACATTCTTGTTCAGGTGGGTTCAATTAAATCCAATTCAAAAAAACACTTACTAAAAACCTACTGTGCATCAGGCTGTGGGGACACAAAGAAAAAATGAAACATCCTCTGCCCCCACAGAGCTTACATTCTGCATGTTTCTTATACAATCACCATTGGTGCAGTGGGTAGAGCATTGGGAGTCAGGAAGACCTGAGTTCAAGTCCAGACTCAGACACTTCCTAGCCATGCCACCCTGGGCAAGTCACTTAACCTGTTTGCCACAGTTTCCTTATCTGTAAAATAAGCTGGAGAAGGAAATGACAAACCCCAGTATCTTTGCCAAGAAAACCCCAAATGGAGTCATGAAGAGTCAGGCATAATTGAAAAGTACAGTATGAGGAAAATTAAGGGCAGAGAGAACACAAATAATGAAGGCATCTAGAATTGCTTTTGCAAGAAGAGATGGCATCTATGCCTAGGAGGAAGAAAAGAATGGGAAACTGAGGTGGGGGGAGGAGTGACTTGCCCAAGACCACAGTGGGTTAGTGACTAGGCCCAGGGCCAGACTAGCTGGCCAATGGCATCCCCTTCCAACTCTGAGATCCTGTGGCTCTTCAGTTCATCACACATGGCCCTTCTTTCTTCTTGTCGCCACCATCTTTCCCGAGACTTATTTTAACTTTGGGGCCAATCTAGCTTATGACTGGCTTCCAAATGTTCACACTTCAACATGGCTGTTCCCCCATTCTTTACTCCCCAAACCATGCCTTTCTGTTCTTCCTTTAAGAGCCACACTCTGCCTCCTGTTTTTTCTACTGAATCATCATCAATTGGCTGCAAAAGGCCTTTTGCTATTTTTTTGTGATGGAAAAGAACTGGAAGCGGAGAGAATGACCATCAGTGGGGAAACGGCTGAACAATTTGTGATATGTGGAGGTGAGGGAATATTACTGTGCTTTTATCAAAGTGATGAAGAGGACAGTTTCAGAGGAACCTGGGAGGACTTGTATGAACTGATGTAGAAGTGAGTAGATGTGAGGACAACTTACATAATAAGAATGATGTTGTAAAGACAGACAACTCTGAAAGAGTTTTTGAACTCTTATTGACACAATGACTAAATGGAATTCCAGAGGACTCCTGAGGAAACATGCTGTCCTTGATCTGACAGAGAGATGGTGGACTCAGTACAGATTGAGACAAAGCTTTCTGGACACTTCCAATGCATGAATAAGTGTTGCTTGACTGTGCATATTTGTTACAAAGATTTTGTTTTTCTTTTCTTTTTCCAATTAAGGGATAGGGAGGTGAAAGGGAGAGGTGGTGGATTTTTATTAATTGAAAAAAATCAATTTTTAAAAAACCCTTTGTCCATGCTGTATTCAGACCCCAGGTCTTGATGCCGCTTTCTCTACATAATTTTGGACTGCTATATCTCCAATCCTGAAGTTTTATTTTCTCTCAGACCAGTCTATTCTGCTATAAACATGTATCCTGATAACTCACATTTGTTCTGGTTCTCTTACTTCCTGTGGCCCCTTTGAGATTTTTTTAAACCATCCCCTCCCTCTGATTCATGAGCTGCATAGGTGTGGGGCTTCATCGCGAAAGCCAGGATTCACAGTCCAGCTCTGCCAATTCAGTGATGCTGTATCAGGCCATATCAGGGAATACTGTGATCTAAGTAAGATCCCAGTTGTCCATGGGCTAAAGAGCAATAGAGACATATAGGGTGGGTGTGAGCAATGAATCAATCAGCAAGCCCCGATTCCACACCTACTGCCGCTCGGGGCACAAAGATAGCCCAATTGCTCCATTGAAGGGAATGCTGTTTGGAAAGGCAGTACCTCTTTTAGAGGCAGGTGGAATAGTGGATAGAGTAGAAAACTTGGAATAATGAGAATCTGCATTCAAATCCCATCTTAGACACTGACTAGCCACGCGAGCCTCAGCACCTGCTGATAACTTAGATGGTTTCCTAAAACTCTCTGCTTAAACTGGTAACCTTGCTGTAAACTAAAGCTGTTTCCTCAACTGTGAAGTGATGGGCTTGGATGCAATGTACTTAAAGTCCCTCCTGGTTCTAAATCTATGTTCTGTATGTATGCATGTAAGTTATATATGTACATGTACATGTGTGTGTACATGTGTGTGGCTTGTGTTTAGGGGTCTAGTCTCATAGCTATCATCACTTCCAACCTTGCCCTGAACTCTGTCTCCTCTCTTAATGAGACATAAACACTGTTTCACTTTCTCTCTGGGCTGGTCTTTCTCTCCTCTCAACTGCTCCTATAAGTGGAAGGCTTCTATAACTCATAACTCTCAAGGTTCTAGGGACAACACTGGTGGGTAGTTATTCCTACTAACACTGTAGCTCATGAGCCCCCACCAGGGTATTTTCCATTGATAAATCAGCCAAGATGACTCCATTGAACTTTAATCAAAATATTTTTTATATGGAAGGAAAAGCAAGAATAAGTTACATAACATTGTTCCCAAAAACCTGAGGCATGCTCTCCCACCAACTCACAAAGTTCATGGGAGGAGGAATGAGCACAAATCCCTAGAATCAGGGGGCACAAATATGAGAAACATAATTGCCCAGGAAAACTCCAAGAATAGGAACTTCAGGACATGATTTCCTTTCCTATGCACTTTCCCTTCAAGGTCCATTGACGGGTGTAGAACCTGTGTTGGACGAGTTTCAAGGCTCTACGGCTCTTTGGCCTCAGCTCCTCACGAGGTACTACCTGATGGTTCAATATGCTGGATTGCTCCACTGCTCTTCATTTGCTTCACTGGGCTCTGCCTCTCCTAAGCTTGGCTCACTGCTATTCTTCAGTGGCAACTATGATCTTAAATCCTTGAGGCTCAGTTACTGCCCTCAGATGAGATAGTGTTCTACTCTTTCAGAAAGGGCAGAGGTCTTTAGCCTAAGATCAGCAGAAGCCTCTCCACTTCTACTCCCTCTAAGGGAGCACCTTCTTGGTGCCAGGAGCACTGCAGGGAAATATCTTTATTCCTCTTATTCCCCACACCCTCAACTGCAAGTGGCAATGCAAAGAAAGGTAGTCTGCACTGCACTGGCCAATTTTCTCTAGCAAGAGGTAATAGTGCAGAGAGCTATAGCCCCACTTTTATTCATTTACAAAATTTATTTTTTACCCTCCAACACTGCCTAGTGCAGAAATGGAGCTTTACCTTGAGAAACCATGCTCCAACTTATGATGAAGAACCCAAATCTCACCTCTGCTGGTCAAATCAAGCAAAAGACATTTCTCCAATAATCACAAAACAATCCTGTGGCTCATTAACTCTGAAGTACTCAGGCCTCTCCTATGCAAATGGCCAACTGGAACACAGAACACTGAACTAGATTCTGCCTTGTATGGATGACAAAGCTCTCCAGGTTGTCCTACGCAAGCGAGCAACTGAAACACAGGCAGACTTTACCTGGGCAAATGCATCATTTCCATAGTTCCCCATTTGCTCTTGTTTTTGCCTCTTTTCAACAGGGGCAAACGTCAAATCTGTACAAGTCACAAAAGAATACCTCACTTCACCATAAGTAAACATATGTATGTATATGTATTTAGAGAGAGAGAGAGAGAGAGAGATAAATAAAGATACAAATGTGTGTAAATACATGGTTGTGAAATCTAAGGTCGTTAGGAAGAGAGGGGATCAAGAAAGAATTCATGTGGAAGGTGGGGCTTGAGTTGTGATTTGAAGGAAGAGATCGCCTAAGGTGGAATATTCACCAAGAGGGAGTGCATTCCAGGCATGGAGAAATGGCCAGTGCAAAGCACAGGCATGGGAAATGAGGCAGCTTCTGCGAGGAATATAAAGAAAGCCAGTCTAGCTGGACTGTCAGAAGGTAAGTAAAGCCTTCTGAAGCTGGAGGATAGGCTTAGTTGTAAAGAGTTTTAAAAGTCAAAAAGAGGCATTTGGATTTGCCCCTAGAGGCAAAAAGGGAGACACTGCAATTTATTGATCAGGGAAATGACATGGCCAGACCTCTGATTCAGAAATATCACACGTTAGTAGTTGAATGGAGGCTGGATCGGAGGGAGAATAGCACAGGCTGCAAACGTTGTCAATGGCACATAGGAAGGGAAAGACAGTGGGTCAGTTGTGTGCCAAGCATGGAGTAGGCTGAATAGACAGTCCAAGGATCCTATTTCTATGCATGAGCTAGTAGAAAGGAACCAGGGAATTCCAATGCTTTGGGCTAATCCTTTATTAGCTTCTGTCAGAAAGATATCAACAAGACTCAGACTTATGATCTGCACCCACTAAAGGTATGCCCAGCCCTGATAAGACTTGGTCGTCTTTGTATTCACAGCACAGATTCTTGCCACGTGACTAGCCCGTCTTTTTTCGATCACACATTTCCCTGATAACAGCCTTAATTTAGGATTGTGAATACAGTGATTTCCATGCCTTAAATTACTCCGGAAACATGAGATGAGGAAGCTGAGCTCCAAACAAATACAAGAGAGCAGATCTCAAAGGAAGTCCACTTTGGAAAAAGTCACAGAATACTTGGATCCCCAAGTTAGATGGAGGGAATACTTCCCAGGAAGTGAGAGCTCTTCTAATCTTTTGAGAAGTTTGGATGAGGTGTGGGCCAGCATTCATTGAAAGCTCCTTCATTATTCATCTCTGTCCTCTCCCCACTCCCCACCAACACACACACACACACACACACACACACACACCAGGTGGGGAGACAGCAAGGAGAGAGAGAAGTCACCATTGTCAGGCAGAATAAGAGGAAAATCTGACCAGAGATGGTAGCTTTTGAGCTTTGAATCCAGAGGAAAAATGTGAGCCCAAAATAGATCAGGGAGGGGCTGTAGGACACCACGTAATTCCCCAGGGCTTGGCTGACCTCCTGTGTGAGTGAGCCCAGTGAGCTCTTGGCCAGGGCAGCTTATGTTGCTAGACAGATCTAGAAGGTATTTATGTCAAAGACCATCTGGAAAAGCAATTGAAGACCCAGGTCTCTGGGGGGATTACTGCAGTCAGCCATCCATGAAAGGCAGATTTGTGCCCAGAGCATTTTGGGCCTGCACTGACCTTCGCCCCCAAGGCAATAATTCTGACCCTCTAATGGGCCTAAATGAAGAAGGGTGACTCCACAGGCGCCAGCTCATTCAACAGCCACCAAAGGATGGGTGTGGAATGTAGAGCAGCCATCCAAAGAGCAGTGACCAAGGGTGATTGATTACCCAGAGACAAGGGCTAATTTAGTCCAAGCATCATGCCCAGGCTACCTTGGCTTACTAGGATCACAGAGGAAAGGCTGACCTGAATAATATCAGTGACTACATACAATGGACACGTAAACTACCTGATTTCTATCACAACACATGAACACATGGCCAAACTGGATAACTCATCGTGCCCTGAACATACCCTTCAAACTCTCTGTTCCATCTGTCTCCAAAATTTACCTGTGTGACCTTGGGCACTGAACTCCTCAGCACCTCAATGTCTTCATGTATGTGAAATAAAGGATGGTCTGAGGCGTCCTCCACCTTTAGGACTAGGATTCTAGGATTCCTCTGCTCACACTACCCACTACCAGGCTCCCTCTACCTAGCTCTTGCCTCCTCCTTTTCATTGACTGTCTATCAGGCATCAGGCCAGGTATGAGAGATCAAAACTAAACCCAATTATCTGTAAAATGAAGGATTTGGCTCGATGACCTCTAAGGTCCCTTCAAACTCTAAATAGGATCATACTATCCCTGTCCTCAAGGAGCTGACTCCTTGACCTTGGCTCTGACATCTTGATGAGAGGCATCCAGCGTACAGAGACATCTTCCACACAAGAATGGACCAAAGCTAATTTGAGAACAGCTTAGCAGGATCAGCAAGGCACCATCATCTGAGCTAAGCCTTGAAGGAAGAAGTTAGAGCTTCTAGGAGACCACAGGCAAAGAAGGAGGCCATGAGGTACAGTCTGCACAGGCCCCAAAGTGGCAGATGGAATGCTGAGTCGCCGTTAAATTCAGCCCATCCTTAAAGGCTCAACTCAAAGGCTGCCAATTCCAGGGAAACTTCCTTGATTTCTTCTCCCCACTGCTAACGACGGCCTTCCTCATCAGACTCTTCACGAGGTATATTGTCCTATCTCTCTCCAATGCACTTACTACATAAGGCTCTATATTTGAGCTCTCCAATGTTTTTGTCTAAAACAGAAAAAAAAAACCCCACAAAACAGCCAAAGGACTAAGGCACATTTCATGAGGCCACATGTAGCCCACTATAGGGAAAAGACCTAAGGCCTCTTTCCCTATAGGAAAGTCTTTCACCGACCATCAGTAAAGGAATACAACCAAGAGTTTTACTCTCATCTGTGGTTCCAAGAAGCAGTAGCATGCACAGCAGCCAGACCCCAGTAAAACTATCTTGGCAGACGGGCTAAACCAGGCTGAAGATATCCAACAGGCCTCCAACCTGTCAGTGAATTAGGGGGATGTCTACCCCAAGCAGGTGAAGACCTCCTCCAGAAGAACGGGTGGACAAGCACAGTTTGTTCCAACAGCCATGAAGGCGGCTGAGGCAGGCACTACGGAGCACTCAGAGCTCGGTCGGACATCAAAGACACCAAGGCCATCCACTGCATCCACAGCCATCATCGGTTGTCTTGACTTCTGTTCTGCCACTGGACTTCGATGGCTCTGGAAGAAGGAGGGAGGCTCATGACCTTGTGCATCCCTTAAATCCAATTCGTGCAGCAATCCTGACCTCACCCTGTGGTGTCACTGGTCCTCTTCAAAAAATGAAGGAGGAACAATCCCAAACCAAGAGTGAGCAGCTACAGAGAAAAATGCCTTCGGCTCCGGTCTCTAGGGCCTTTGTGAAGGCCCTCAGCTTCTGGCTATGCAGAGTTACCAGAACAGAGCCAGTAACAGAATGTCCATGCACGCCTCCAGAGCTCTTCAAGGCATTCCCATCACAGGCCATGATGACTCGCCCAGGAGCTGATTCTTCCAGACTCACTCTCCACATGAGGAATTGGGATCATCCAGACATGTTCTGGCACTCTCGATGCATCCGTGTCTGTCATGATATTGTAGTGGCTTTGGCTAAAAAGCCTCTGGAAGGGGAAGCTGGGAAAAGAGTTAGTCTTTTGTCAGGACTTTCCTCAGCCCAGCTGTTCAGCTCTAAGATGCCTACGGAGCTAGAGCTGCCTCCGTATCTTCCTTCTCTGCCACTAAGCACTGGCACCTTGGCTTCTCAGATTTGTAATGGAATGCCATGCTTGCTCCAACCTCTCTGCTTCCAGGCATTCAGAATCTGGCATCTGGTTCCCACACAGTTCCTTCCTTTCATACAGATTACTTAGCCCCTGACTAAGTCGCTCACACAATAGCTTTCATTGATTCAAGGTGTATAGTTCCTGCTCACAGTGGGTTCTGACTGATTCATTCAATCAAGAAATGTTCTTAGCTAACAAAGGCAATTACATTGAAATGTGTGGGATAATCAATACAGTCCAAACCTCACATTCTCCCCTCACTCCAGTTTTAATATTTTCCACCCTCATTCAAATCTACTGGATTATGTTTGGTGAAGTCCAAAGTCCCAAATCCTAGCTACTCCTTGATGATTTGGAAAGGTTAGGTATGTCCCTTTTTAATAATTTCCTCAGTGTCTTGTACTAAATAGTCTTGGGGAAAGTCTATGTGGCACAGTTTTTAATCAACTCCAGAAGATTTAAATGCCTGTTATAATGGGGGAATAAAACCTCTGCCCTCCAATCCTGAAATAGATTTGTCATTTTGTGAGCTGGGAGGAAATACAACTCCAAGGGTTGTTAGTGATTTAGGCCGCCCCTTCTCCCCCGTACTTCCAAGGCAGCCGATGCAAGCCTTGCAAGAATGACTAACACATTTATGTAATAATATTGGTAGGTTGGTAGGTTATACCTTTGCTAATGACAAATTAACCACATATAACCACCCAATATATACTTGCTTCTCTCCTCTAATTGGAAAAGTGGAAGACAGAGCAATGACTCCCTCCCAAGGCTTCCTTTCATAGACTGTTCTAGCTCATGTCATTTACCAGCAGCTGCTTTGCTCAGTTTCAACTCCACACCCACCACGCTGCAGTACCAGGCACCCTCCGGCCTTGCCCATTCCATTGTAAGCTCCTTTAGGGCACAGGCTGTCTTTGGTTTTGTTCTTATTTGTCTCCCTCGTGCTTAGCCCAGTGTCTGGGACATAATAAGCACTTTATAAATGATTATTGACTGACAATACATGCATGGTAATAATACAAAGCAAATTGATGCAAGAAAAAAGTAATGAAACAGATGCCTGCAGCAATTAATACATTCATCAGTGAACATAACCTGCAGGGCATACATTGCCTGGTTGAGCATTGGCATTATCCTTTGGCTATATGTGTAACTCTCGTTTTACTTGACACATCAGCTAGATGGTCCTTGCTCCATGGCCTGATGACCTATCTGGCTCTATTCCAGTGTAAGTTGATGGTACTGCTGGTCATAATCATTATCAGAACAATAGGCCTTTTTTCCAAAGCCTGAACTTTTAGAGGATCTAAGATGGCCAGCAGTGTTGCTCATTCTTGAAGAACAACATGCAAAGTATTCTTCATTTGAAGTCTATTTCAGAGACCCAGTTTGGGTCAGACAGACTGTGTATGAAGCAGATAGTCACTTTTGCTTATAGTCCACTGAGATGAATGACCATCACTGTCAACTTGTATGTGAGAGAGCCCAACTCACTCACCTATTGGCATAACTGACTTTTCAGGGCCATCACCAGCCTCGGATGAGTTTGTCAACAGGTAAGTTGCACGATCTCTCCACTACTAAGTAGGGAGTGGCTTTCCCTTCGTCTGCTATCTTGGATGTCCCATGAAGCCAAGATGTCTCACAGGACCTCAGTCATCCTGGTGAAGGTCTTTACAATGAATTTGAGCATCAAGGTGTTCTTTATTTCTTTCAATGTTCTTCTGTGTTGAAGCTAGATATAGATGACTAGCTTCCAGTCACTTCTCTCTCAGCTGGCTGTGGCTCATTGTTGGCCTGGGCATAGCAGAATCAGTATGCCCATCACCTTGTTGCCACCAGCCATCTCTTTAGGGAATTCTAAAGTTACTTCAATGTGTCCCAAGTATGGATAGCTTGGTTTCATTTTGTTTTTGCTTGGCTCTCCAAGGCTCTGTCCCATAAGAGGTTCTACAAGTGTTTTCTTCAAATGACACAGTCCCTCCATGTTCAGAGACTCCACAACAGTAATCAATGAGTATGTTTCATACCCAAATATCAGTAAATAGGGTGCAGAAATCCAGTGACATCATTCTTGGTACAGTTATATGCATGTCCTAGCAAAGCCACATATTGACTCCACAGATAATTGTTTAATTCAGTGTAACTAACCCATTCATTAAGGTGAAACAGGAACGTCCCGGTTGTAAGTACTGACAAGGGCAGTAATGTGTGATTCTACATTTCTTCATGGCAAGCAAAGCTAATATTCCTTTGAGTAAAGTACTGTCTTTTTGGTTTTGGTTTTAAACTGTCTTAAGAAATTTCTGAGATAAGTGAGGTTCTGAACAGCAAGAGAATGGACATGGCAGGCAGCTTCTCCAAAAGAAGAGGAAATAAGATTGGGTGTTCATGGCCTTCCCCAGACAACAGCATCCCTGCCAAGTATCTGCCTTGGTCTGAATGGATCCTGGAAGGAAGTCCATGGGCTGAGAAATGCTCCTCCCAAAATGTTGAAAGCAACCATGGAGGTCTCATTGCTCCTGCTTGAGTGTGACCATCAAGAACTTTTGAAATGGTGACCTACCATCATGTGACCTGGTCTTGCCATCTCCTTTCAGAGATTAAAAAACCAACATAGCCACGTTCAAACTGTTTGCTGGTATTAACATTCTCCAAATATGCAGCTTTTATCTTTACACACAGTGGGCATAAGTCTCACACTTCTTGGTGATGTCTGTGGCCATCTTGAGCTAGTAAAATCTATTTCTTTACCAGCATTGGCCCATATGTCCAAAAAACATCATGGAAAACTTTGACGACCATTGAGCAATTTGCTCTAATAGAAAATTCTGGTAGCATGTATGGGCTCGGTGGCAAGCTGGTGTAGCGCTGCTTTGTATATTTCCAACTTCTGCCATTGAATCAACAATAAACACCTTTGAGGAATTGGTGTTTGAACCCATTGACCTTCCTGCCACGTTTTTAGCTTATATTATTTCCCAGTGGGAAGTATGTCATTTCATACATGCATGTATACATACATATATACATGCACACACAAATATACACATATATGCATATATTATTTTACTATCTAAGTGAATACCCATTTCACTGCAAGGAACTCCAGCTTGTGAGAGGGTAACAGGTTCCACTGTCCCACTGGCATTTAGATTTCTTCTGGCAAGTGCAACTAGTTTCATATGAACAGCATTGTTTTGGAATAGGGCTGTCCTCAGTCCCTCCAAACCCACATCTGTATGCAAGACCAAAAGCTTGTTTGGGTCAACTTAGATGTCTGAATGAATTAGCTGACCCAAGTCTCTGAAAGCTTACTCACATCTGTCTATCCATCTGTCTCCAAAAGGTTTTACTGATTTTAAGACAATTCCATATTTCTTGCTACCTGCTTCTTTGCGCCCTCAATTATTTTTGCTCAAGTGAGGTTATTCAGTTGCTTAGCAATAGGAACAGTTTTAAACAAATTTTGGATGATGTGAATAAATCCTAGAAAATCCCTGGAAGATTTTCTGGGCTATCAAGTCCCAAGCGTCAGCCTTCTTTGAGTCAGTGCTCACATCTTGTTGAAATGCAATGAGGTTCTAAAAATCGGAACTCGTCAATGGAAAGTTTTCCGCCATTTTTCTTAAACCAATCCAAGACTCCTCGTTTTCTTCCAAGGTCTTCCAAAAGTCATTGGTGTTGCCATGGTATACAAACACTTGCAAGTAGTTCATGTCCCCAACTACTTTCTCTATTAGTCTTTGAAAAGTAGCACGTGCCCCTGAGATGCCTTAGGGCATGGACTTGCACTGGCAATACCTACCTGACCAGATGACAGCAACCTTCTCATCGTCTTCCTCTGCCATTAGGATCTGAGTGCAGTCACTACCAGACTATGAAAAACCATCAGCTGCCTAATATATGACCTAAAGCATCTTGAAATCTAGGCATGGTAGAGTGGTCTACTTTGGCCCTCTTGTTCAAGGCATGGTATTCAGCACACTTATGTACATTTCCTTGATTCATTGGCACCACCACAATGGCTACAATATGGGCTATTAGAATAAAAGATTATGCCATTTGTCAATAGATTCTTGAGATGTCTTCAAGAACTTTCATCACAAGAAACAGACATTTTCTACTCTTTCTCACAGTGGTTGGGAGCCAATAAGGTGGATCCACTGAGTCACTCTTTGGGTACATCCCACTCATACATTGAGAACACATTTGTCATCTAAGTAAGCCTCTGTCTTATCCACTCCTTCTACTTTTCTGATATCAAGGAGTCCCCCAATTCAAATTTCTTTAGATCTACTTCAAAGGCTGAAAGGCCAGGGCTCTAGAGTTGTCATATGACAACCTGACTCAATCCTCCTGTATGGTTCTGCCCACTCCACATGGATGGTCAGAGTGTATAGGTATTCATGCCCTGCTTGTTGCTTGCAGTATTCTGCTATTAACCTGAAAAGACTGGAAGATTTCTAGATTGGCCCGGGTATAACCAGGCCACAATGTCCATTGCCTTATTGCCATTGGCAATGTCTTTAGGGAATTATAAAGTTAATTCAAGTATGGATAGTTTCTTTCACTTGGTCCTCCAAGGCCCAAACCTTCAGGAGGTTATACAGATGCTTTCTTCAAATGTTTCTAAAAGAATGACTGGAACACAATAGTCACTCTGTAGGCTAGCAGTACAATCTTCATTCTCATTTTTACTATCACACTTATACAAGGTCCAATGAGTCCTGGTAGGAAAAATCCAGTAAGAAAGGCTAACAAAGTCATGGTTATTGTTTGCAGGGATCAGGTTAATCACCCCCACTCCATCTCCTTTTCCTGAAGCTACTCCTGTAGCCCTCAACTTCTGTTCTACTAATGTTACATCCTCTTCTCATATGCCTGTATAGTGCCATGTCCTCCCCAACTGTAACAGAAAGAATAGCTGATGGTGATGTTCATGTATTCCTTGGCTTGTTAGTGGCACGGATTTGTCCCTGGGCCATCTATCTCTATAGTTTCTGTGAGTTTCTTCAGTTGAGTGAGCACCTAGAGAACTGTTCTCCCAAATAGTTTCTTGAAATCATGAGGTAAATGTCCTCAAGGTGGTTGGAGTCTAATATTTGCCATGAGATATTTCTTAACTTTACCTGTTCAAATGACTTCAGATAACCCATTAGGTCCTCACAAGTTAATATCCAGTCTTCAGGTCTTTTTAGGTCAAGCCAGACCCATAGTCCCATAATTACTTGGGTCATTCTTGTCAAGGTTATATTCTCTCCTGGAGAAATGGTTTCCACACATGATAGGAATTAGGATGACAATTACCCTCTTAAATGAACTTTTCCCGAAAAAAAAAATCAGTCAGTACTACTGCTGTCGTTTGACCAGGCCCCTACAGCAATCTAACTTGGCATGAGACTCTAAGTACAAGGCTTCATTTCCTTACACCCTGTGGCTGCTCAACAATAGAGCCTTTAAGACAGCAATCTTGTCACTGTCAGAAGGCCGCCAATATTATAGTAGATTTCTGTGGCATTGCAAGGCCAATCCTCCATAAAGCCTTCCTCAGCGGGATTAGGGATCTTCCCTGAAAATGTTACAGATTGGGTTTATCTCTGCTGTCTATAACAATGTCTACAGCTTATGCTGTCTCCACAGGAAGCTTCTCTGTGCCTTTCAGAAGACATAGTCATGGTCTGATGTAGTGGTGGAATGTAGACTCAATACCATTCAAACACGGTTCTTCCAAGAAACATCCTTTTCTATGTACAGGTGAAACTCCAAACTTATTTTCAAACCCAAACTTCAATTGTTGTACTGAGGCATCATTTGCATTCATTAATGCTGTCAGTGTATGAATGAGGGCTTC
Source organism: Phascolarctos cinereus (assembly GCF_003287225.1). NCBI lineage: Eukaryota > Metazoa > Chordata > Mammalia > Diprotodontia > Phascolarctidae > Phascolarctos > Phascolarctos cinereus. Next base: position 4,498,706 of record NW_027556402.1, on the reverse strand, counting down.
TTAAACGCCATTTTTATATCCTAACATTATGTTGTTCTAAATTTTAATCCAATCACCAAAAAGCAATAATATAATAATTAGTGGAAAATAGATCAATTTCAAAAACACAAATTAGAAACAGTAAAAACAGGGTGAACCAGTTGTTAGCAAATTATGGCAATTATATAACCATTAGTGTTCTCTTAGACATAGATCAAAAATAAAATTCTTATAATAAAAATGTTTAAAATATAATGCTTGAAAAATAATGCAAGAATTCTTACTTAAATAATAGGCAAACAAAACAAACAAAAATGAAACCACTAAAACTTTAGTGTAACATCTAAACTCTCAGAAGGGCCGAATGTCCTGGATGAGGTTCCCAATTTGCAACACTTACCACAATTAGCTTATTTTAAATTTAGGTGGCAATAGAAGGTCCACATGAGTCCTTCCTCTTCAGTTTGAGGGAGTTTCTTTCAGATGAAAAGTTATGGGTTCAGTCATGAAGACTCTGAGCCCCCAGTTAGGAAAATCCCTAACATTTAGGCTCTATCTATGCCTAGTTAATCTCTAGCCTCTTTGTGGTTGAGGCAAAGTTTAGTATACTAGAAATGTCTTGGTGACAAAATATCAGGTTATATTATAGTTTCTATGGATATACAGGTGTTGAGAGGAGAAATTGAAGAAAGAGCCAACCCTTTCTCAGAATTCTCTCATCCTAGATCTGCTCTGAGAAGCCTGTAAAGCCAATTACCCTCAGCAATATCCACATTCTCTGCCATAATTTAGGCCTACCTTTGGTCCTTAGGGGCATGCTGAAATATCAATCCCTATCTGAGAATTTCTAGATACTTCAGAATTTCTATATGCCTCTCTGACAGTTCCTCCCCATGACCAAGTCTCTCTCATGTAATGGCATGAATTGATTCAAGGTGCTGTACAGGCCCTGTTCATAATCAGTTCTCATTGATCAATTGATTCAATCATGAAGTGTTCTCACTAACAAAGGTAATTACTTTTAAGTAGGTGAGACAATCAATGGAGACAGCTTTACAGTAGAAACCTAATAGGTCAAGAAGGTAAGAGAGAAAAAAGCATGGAGGTAGGAGAGCAGTGTGTGTGTGTGTGTGTGTGTGTGTGTGTGTGTGTGTGTGTGTGTGTGTTCAGAAGAGAGCAGACAATATATTAAGGAATTATGGGACATGGATGTAGAAAGAGAAAGTGGGCTGAGACATTACAATAAGTTGTATTTATATAACTAGATGAAGGCAATGACCCTAGTTTCCATCTAGCCTGCCATGGTGGTAGGATTCAAGACAGTGGGAAGAAGGCTTTGAGAGGTCTTAACTTATAAAACTGACTGTCCCATTCCTCCTAATGTGTTTCTAAAGAAATATATAGTCCAATCAATAAACAAGCATTACTTCAATGGAAGGCATGACACTAGGTTCTGGGGAAATATGGGCAAGAATGCAACAGTGCCCTGTCCTCAAAAAGCTTGCATTCTCTTGGAGGTGACAGCACACTGGCAATGTTAGCCTAGAACTGAAGCCCTCAGTCGGTGTGGAAGCAGTCACTATTGGGGTTAAGGGAGCAGAATGGCTGTCCTTGGCTAGGTTCTGTCCCTGCCCTTCTTACCAAGCAAAGAGGAAAATGTGTTCCATATAAGAGTTTCATCGGTGGAAATCTACTGATTGAAATCTACTTACCCCTGGATCAGCCTGAAGTTGACTTGTGAATAAATGATGTGCCAAACAAATTAAAAGAGAAAGCCAGTTTGTCAGAGGTGTATGTGAGCCTGAAGCTGCCATTTTCCAAGTCTTCTGCATACTGGCAGCAAACCTATGTGTCTGATTACCAATTAGTCTTCCTTATTCATTAGGCCAGCTCCAGCAGAGCATTTTAGCAGCACTTTATTAGCAAGTTAGTCCTAGTCGCAGCATGTATTTCAGAGAAATAAAATCACCCTTCTTTTAAAAGAGTCTGATTCTTATGGTTCATGAGTTCAGACTGGCTTTCCAGGAAAGAGGCAGGTGTTAGTGAAGATACACATTGAACAGGAAGGATGTGAAAGGGCAGTGTGGTGCCAAGGTAAGAGCACTAGGTAAGGACTCCAAGGACCTGGATTCAAATCTCACCTCTGTGTGACCCTTAACAGGTCCCTTTAATCTCCTCAGGCCTCACTTGCCTCCTCTGTAAAACATAGGGGCTGGATTAAATGATCTCTGCAGATACTTCAACTCGAACACCCTACAATGCTCTAAGTTTAGCTGGAGTCACAGTGGTTTCCAAAGAGGCCCTGTGTCCCCAGCCTCCCCCAACCTTTTTTCCATACATTCTCCTAAGGAGCTATCAGAGCCATGCTCCGGGAAAGCTCTGATTCTCCCAGCTGAGTTCAGAGCCTCATTACCCCATCAGTATCTGTTCAGGTCATCTGGCCCCTATTATCTCAGACTCATCACAACGAGCAGGGCCATCTAATTTTGTTTCCGGTGTTTGGCTTTCTCTAGTTAATGAGATAACCACCTTCTCTGGATTCTGTCTCTTTCTATGTTCAAACATAAATAACAACTGCTAAGATACAAAGATTCTATATCTATTATTTCTTTCTCTGTGTAGTTCCAAGATTTAATTGTCATGTTTGGAGAAGACATTGAGACTCTTAGAGGAAAAACGCAGCACTAAAGTCTCAGCAGCTGAACTTCCTTTCCAAATTCAGACTACAAGATAAGACTAGCTCCCACTTTCTTCCCACCCTGGAGCCTATAAAGAGTGAGTGACCTGACAACAAGGCATCAAAGCAGAGATGGCAAACAGCCAACAGAGTAGAAGCTCCTCCAGGGCAGAGGCTGCTTCATGTATGCTCTTTTTTGCCCAGCCCCTAGCACATTGAAGTAGGGTGAGAGTTAGACAGTACCTATAATATTAATATAATATGTATTGTATATATAATTATATATATTATTTAATAATACTTATTCTTATATTTTAACTCCCAATTAGGAAACTCTATCAATGAATATGCACATTTGCTCTGCAGCTTCAAGCCTTAAAAAGTTGCTAGAGTATCAAGACGTGAGATCAGTTACTCAGTCATATAGCCTGTGAGCTTTAGAAGTAGGATCAGAACTCAGGTCTTTCGTGCTCTGAGCTTAGATCTACCCATTAATAAGTGCTTATTGAATTGTTGAGCTGAATGGAATAATGATACCCATTTTACAACTCAGATTGACAGTAAAGGGTGAGCTGTCAGTCATTCTGATCAGACCCAAAGAACTTTGGAAGTAAAGTACCTCAACAGTACGGCACTCCTCAGTCCAGGAGAAATGCCCATTATACCCTTAGATTATCCTTCATCTTTCTCCTGTCACAGAAGAACCCCTGTAGTCTCCAGGGCCTTTTCTCACCTAGAGCACTAGCCTCCTCATCTGTCTTCCTGCTTCCACTCTCTTGCCTCTCAAATCCATCCTCCTAAAAACTGCCAGAATGATATTCCTAAAGCACAGGTCCAACTGTATCACTCACTGTACTATTCAGAAATTTTAATATTGATTTCATTTTATTTCTTCAAATTTACAGGAATTCTTTTTTCTCCCCCAATAGAAAAAAAGAAAAAGAAAACTGTTGTAATAAATACACAAAGTCAAGCAAAACAAATTCCCAATTTGGCCATAAAAACACATGTATTGCTGGGTGTCTAGAGTCCATCCCCTCTCTGTTAGGAGGCGGGTAGCCTACTTTATCATGGATCTTTTATAATTGTGGTTGGCCATTCCACTGATCAGAGTTCTTCAGTCACACAAAGTTGTTTATCTTTTATTTTGCTTTATTTTATTTTTAGCAGCTTATTATTATAATCAGGTTTTAATCCTGAGTTGTGGGTAACGTTGTCTCAGGTCTCAGGTCCCTCTTACTATTATTTTCTAAATTCTATCTAAGAGTCCTCTCCTTCCCTAAGCCATAGTTAGGGCCCCCCTCCATGCTGTCCCAAAAATGTTCTTGCTCCCTGTGGCGCCACACTCAAAACTATCTGGCGTTGGCTAAGAAATAGAAAGGTAAATCAATGGAACAGAGTAGACATACAATTTACAGCAGCAAATAAATATAGTAACCTTGTTTTTGATGAATATAGAGACTTTATAATTTGGGATAAGAATGTATTATTTGGTAACATTTTGTTGGGAAAACTAAAAAACAGTACGGCAGAAATTGGGCATAAACCAGTATCTTACACCATTTCCCAAGATAAGATCAAAATGGATACATGACCTAGACATAAAGAGAGATATTACAAGAAAATCTGAAGAACATATTACTAATCTAACTTATAGATAGGCAAATGATTTGTGAATAAATAAGAGATAGAGAGCAGAGTGAGGCATAAATTGAATAATTTTGATTACATTAAATTCAAAAGGCTTTATACAAATGGAGCCAAGATGAGAAGGAAAGCAGAAAATTGGGCGGGGTTGAGGAGGAATTTATGAACAGTTTCCCAGATAAAGGACTCATATTTCAAATATATAAAGAATCTTGCCAAATCTATAATGATACAAGTTATTCTCCAATTGGTAAATGGTCAAAAGATATGAATAGGCAGTTTTCTGATGGAGAAATCAAAACAATTTATAGTTATATGAATAAATGCTCTAAATCATTATTGACTAGAGAAATGCAAATCAAAACAACCTTGAGATATCACTTTACACTTCTCAGAATAGCTAAAAATGATTGAAGGGGTAAGCAACAAATGTTGGAGGGGATGTGGAAAAATCAGGACATCAATTCAATGTTGGAATTGTGAACTGATCCAGTCATTTTGGAGAGCAATCTGGAATTATGCCCAACAAGTTATTTAACTGCCTATACTCTTTGACACAGCAATACCACTACTAGTCCTATTTCCAAAGATGATTAGGGGAAAAGGAAAAGAACCTACATGTTCTCAAATATTTATAGTAGCTCTCTTTGTAGTAGCAAAGAACTGGAAATTGCAGGGATCCCCATAAACTGGAGAATAGCTGAACAAGCTGTGGTATATGATTGTGATGGAATACTACTGTGCTATAAGAAGTGATGAGCTCGATGATCTTAGAAAAATATGGAAAGACTTGCATGAAATAATGAAAGGCAAAGTGAACAGAACCAAGAGAACACTGTATACAGTAACAACAATATTGTTTTAAGAACAACTTGAGTGAATAAGTCATTTTGACTATTATAAATACCCAAATTAACTACAAAGGACCTATGAAGGAAGATGTTATCTGCATCCAGAGAAAAAACTGATAAATTGAAGTAAACATCGAATAATTTCACATATATATACATATTTGTGTGTAATGGTAGCCATCTCTAGGGCAGAAGGGAAGGGAGGGAAAGGAGAAAAAAGAAATTTACATGATAACTTTATTATATATTTCGAAGGAATAGCAAGTTATACATAATAGATTTGCAGTTTCATGTGCAATCATCTTTTTTATTATACTGTTATGGAAATACTTCTTTCATTCCATAAATTAAAAAATAAAATAAACAAGACTTAAAAAATAAAGCCCTTCACAACTTGAAAAAAAATGTGGTTTGTCTTTACCATGTTGTTGTTGTTGTATAAACTGCCCTCCTGGTTCTGCTTTCTTCATTCTACATTAGTTCACATGTCTTCCCAGATTTCTTTCAGACTGTCCCATTCTTCATTTTCATGGCACAACAGTATTCTTTTACATTCATAAAACATAATTTGTCCAGACATTTCACCAATTGATAACTACCCTTTCAGTTAATAGTTCTTTGCCACCATGGAAAAAGAGAGAGAGAGAGAGAGAGAGAGAGAGAGAGAGAGAGAGAGAGAGAGAGAGAGAGAGAGAGAGCTGCTATAAGTATTTTTGTACATATGGGTCCTGTTCCTCTTTCTTTGATCTCTTTGCAAGAATAGGTCAACTACAGGTATCCCTGGATCAAAGAACATACACAGTTTAGTGAACTTGTTTCCAATTTTATTTCTACAATAGCTGAACACAGCTCCTCCAGCAGCACATCAGTAGTACTGTTTTTCCACAGCCCCTCCAACTAGCTGTCACTTTTCTCTTTCACTATGCCAATTTGATATATAGATTTCATTCTCAAATACCAAGCCTTAAACCCAATTCACTCTGGAGCTCTTAGATTGGACAATAGGTCCCTGCCCAAGCACCACTTTATGGTTATTTTTTGGACCCTCCTTGCTCAGAGTGAATGTACACAGTAATTATTTCTTTTTTGGCCATCAACCCTGAGGGTCTTCCCCTCCCAGTTTGATTTTTTTTTTATTAAAGGAGCCCTCCCCTCACTTCCTGGAGCCAGGATGGTGAAGTAAAAAGGTAGTCACTCTCACTCTCCCCTATCAACCTCTGAAAACCCAGAAAATATCACCCCAGAAAAAAAAAAAAACCCTGGAACAGCTGAACTAGAAGAAAGACAGGGAGCAGTAGTGCAGCAGCCCAGCAAACGGGTCTCCCAGTGCCTCAGCAAAAATAAGGGAGGCAGCACTACAAAGGGCCCCACGCGGATAAGCACCCTGCAGCATTGTCTGAAAGGAGCTGAAGAAAGCAACCTAAAGTCTTCCTAAAGTCCCAGCCTTGCTGATTCCAACCCAACCCCAGGTAAGCTGTTAGAACCCTACAGCCTCCAACTATCAACCAGGAAGAGATACAGAAGCCCAGGTGGTAGAGCAGGCAAACACCAACACCTGGACCTCCAAGTGCCTCAGTGAGGGTGGGGGAAATGGTGGAGTCCAGCTCAGAAAACCACCAGGTGCCTCAGCACTCTGCCACAAAGGAATCTCCCAGTGCATTAGCAGAAACAAGGGAGGCAGCACTGCAAGGGGCCCCAGGCAGATAAACACACTGCAGCAGCCATCTAAAAGGAGCTGAAGAAAGCTGAAGGAAAGGAAAAGCAGGCAACGTAGAATTGCCTGAAAGTTCCAGCTTTGCTGATTCCAGTGCAACACGAGGTAAGCTGCCAAAACCCTACAGCCTCCAACTACCAACATAAGAGGCCCCAGCACACAAAGCCAGTGACCAAGACCTAGGCTCCCAACACAAGAAGCTTGGGTCAGTGCCCTGTGTTCCCCAGCAGGAGAGCTCAATCTCTTTAAAGGCCAGGGAACAAAGAAACACCATGAGTAAAAAAGGAACATACCACAGATTCATATTATGAGAAGAGTGAAGATCAAGACAGAAATTCTGAAAAGGACAACATTGTCAACAAACCCACATCTGCAACATCAAAAGGGAATATGAACTGGTTTGAAGCCCAAAAAGCCTTAGAAGAGCTCAAGAAGGATTTTAAAAGTCAAATGAGAGAGGTAGAAGAGTCCTTCAAAAATACAATTGGCCAATTGAAGTACACTGAAGAAAACAAGTCCCTAAAAGACACAATTGGCCAATTGAACAAGGAAGTACAAAAACTAACAGAAGAAAACAATCTGTTAAAAGCTAGAATTGGACAAATGGAAACTAATGACTCTATGAGAGAGCAAGAATTAGTCAAACAGAAACAAAAAAATGAAAAAATAGATGAAAACATAGAATACCTCATTGGTAAAGGAGCCCTCCCTTTGCTCTCTTCTTACAGAGGCCTATGTGCTGAATGGCCAATACCTCACTTAGAGTGAGAACCTGAAAAGACCTTAGTTTAAAAGGGCCAAGGTCTCCCATTGCATCCTGGGCCATCTCTAGTCATCCTGATGAATATCGGGCCACTGGACCCAGATGGCTCTGGAGGAGAAAGTGAGGCTGGTGACCTTGCACAGCCCTCCCTCACTCAAACCAAAGTCAATTTCAAGTCAGGTCATCATCTCCTTAATTTCATGGTCCTCTTTAAGAAGGAAGGACAAACACACCCTGATATACATTCAAGCAGAACCTCAGAGTTGCTTAATTTGCATTTCTCTAATTATGAGTGATTTGGAACACTTTTCATACAACTGTTGACAACTTGGATTTATTCCTTTGAGGACTCTCTGTTCACATCCTTTGATCATTTATCAGTTGGTGAATAGCATTTATTCTTATAAATTGAATCATATCTTAGAAATGAGATGTTATTGGAGAAACTTGCAGGAAAGATTTTCTTCCAGCTACATATTTCCCTTCTCATTTTACCTCTACTGGTTTTGTTCATGCAATTTAAAAAATAAATATATGTAATCAAAATTGTCCAATTTATCTTACATGATCTTCTGTATACATTTTTAGTTATACATTCATCCCCTATCTACAGATCTGATTGCAAGTTTCCTTTTTGTTCCTCTAATTTAGCGTTATGATATTCCCTTTTATTTTTAAGTCATGTGGCATTTGGAACTAATAGTCAATGGTGTGAAATGTTGGTCTAAACCTAATTCCTTCCAGACTATTTTCCATTTTTCCCAGTATTATTTTTTATCAAATAATGAATTCTTACCCCAATAACTTGGATCTTTGGGTTTCTCAACCCTAGGCTTCTAGAGTCACTTGCTTTTCACCTGGTCATAATGGTTCACCTAATCTGTCCAACTGGTCAACCTTTCTATTTCTCAACCAGACAAAACTGGTTTGATCATTACTGCTTTAGCATAGCTTAGGATCTGGTACTGTTAGATCTCCTTCTTTCTCACCTTTTTCCATCATTTTCCGAGAGAATTTTGACCTTTTGTTCCTTCAGATAAATTTAATTATTATTTTATAGTCCTATACAGTAATCATTTGGTAGTTGCATTGTGATGGCATTAAATAAGTAAATTAATTGAGGTAGTATCATCATTTCTGTTCTATCGGCTCAGGACTAACCATAAGCAATTAAAATTTCTCCAATTATTTGTCTATATTTTTGTAAAGTGTTTTGTAGTTGCATTCATATAATTATTATGCTGCCTTGATAGGCTTCCAAATATATTTTTTCCCATTCTGTAGTTATTTTGAATGGAATTTCTCTTTCTAACTCATCCTGTTGGCTTTTGTTGGTAATACACAGAAGTACTAAAGATATATGTGAAATTATATTATATCTTTCAAGTCTGCTAGAGTTACTGATTCTCTAAGTAAATCATCATATATCTCAATCACTGTTTCTTCTTTACCTCTGCTTGTTCCCTCAATTTCTTTTTTATTGTCTTATTGTAATAGCTGACATTTCTAGCACCATATCAAATAGTCGTGGAGACAGCCTTGTTACCCCTGATATTATTAAGAGCCCTCTAGTTTATTCCCTTTATATACAATAATAAAAGTTAGTGTTAAATAGATATGATTTAGCATACTGAGAAAAGGTACCTAATTCCTAGGTACCTAATGCCTGCCCTAATCCTAATTTGTTTGCTTTCTAGTGTGGATCATTGGGGTTTTTTTTAATATAAATTTATTTATTTGTAGTTTTCAACATTCATTTCCACAAGTTTCTGAGTTTCAAATTTTCACCCAGTCTCACCCCCCCCCAAGATAGCATGCATTCTGAATCTCCCTTCCCCAAGTCTGTCCTCTTTTCTTTCTCTCCCCCCTTCTCTTATCCCCTTCCCCTTCTATTTTCCTATAGGGCAGGATAGACTTCTGTACCCCATTTCCTGTATTTCTTATTTCCCAATAGCATGTGAAAACTTTTTTTTTAAAACATATGTTTTTAAAACTTTAGGTTTCAAATTTTCTCTCTTCCTCCCTCCCCACCCACCCTCATTGAAAAGGCAAGCAACTCAATATAGGTTGTACATGTGCAGTTATGCAAAACACTTCCATAGTAGACATGTTGTGAAAAACTAACTCTATTTCCCTTAATCCTATTCTGCCCTCCCATTTATTCTATTCTTTCTTTTGACCCTGTTCCTCCTCAGAAGTATTTACTTCTGATTACCCTTTCCAATCTGCCCTCCTCTCTATCATCCCCCTGCTCTCTTGTCCCCTTCTTCCCCTATTTTCTTGTAGGGTAAGACAAACTTCCATACCCAATTGAATGTGTATGTTATTCCCTCCTTAAGCCAAATCCTATGAGAATAAGATTACTCATTCCCTCTCACCTTCCCCTGCTTCCCCTCCACTGTAAGAGACTTTTCTTTTCTTTTTTTTGTGAGATAATTTACCCCATTCTACCTCTCCCTTTCTTCTTCTCCGAGTATAATCCTCCCTCATCCCTTAATTTTATTCTCCAGATATGACCCCTTAATCTTCAACTCACCCTGTGCCTCTATCTATCTATCTATCTATCTATCTATCTATCTATCTATATACATACATATATTTTTTTCCTCCAACTACCCTAATACTGACAAAAGTCTCATGAGTTATAAATATCATCTTTCCATGCAGGAATGTAAACAGTTCAATCTTAATAAGTCTCTTATGATTTCTCTTTCCCGTTTACCTCTTCATGTTCCACTTGAGTCCTGTATTTGAAAGTCAAATTTTCTATTCAGCTCTGGTCTTTTCATCAGGAATGCTTGAAAGTCCTCTATTTCACTGAATGACCATTTTTTCCCCTGAAGGATTATACTCAGTTTTGCTGGGTAGGTGATTCTTGGTTGTAATCCTATCTCCTTTGCCCTCCAGAATATTATATTCCATGCCCTGCGGTCCTTTAATGTAGAAGCTGCTAAATCTTGTGTTATCCTGATTGTGTTTCCACAGTACTTGAATTGTTTCCTTCTGGCAGCTTGTAATATTTTCTCCTTGACCTGGGAACTCTGGAATTTGGCTAATATTCCTAGGAGTTTTCCTTTGGGGATCTCTTTCAGGAGGAGATCTGTGGATTCTTTCAATTTCTATTTTGCCCTCTGGTTCTAATATATCAGGGCAGTTTTCCTTGATAATTTCTTGAAAGATGATGTCTAGGCTCTTTTTTTGATCATGGCTTTCAGATAGTCCAATAATTTTTAAATTCTCTCTCCTGGATCTATTTTCCAGGTCAGTTGTTTTTCCAATGAGATATTTCACATTGTTTTCTAATTTTTCATTCTTTTGGATTTGTTTTACAGTGTCTTGATTTCTCATAAAGTCACTAGCTTCCAATTGCTCTATTCTAATTTTGAAGGAAGTATTTTCTTCAGTAATTTTTTGGACTTCCTTTTCCATTTGGCCAATTTTTCTTTTTAGGGCATTTTTCTCCTCATTGGCTTTTTGGACCTCTTTTGCCATTTGGGTTAGGCTATTTTTTAAGGTGTTAATTTCTTCAGTATTTTTTTGGGTCTCCTTTAGCAAGCTGTTGACTTGTTTTTCATGATTTTCTTGCATCACTCTCATTTCTCTTCCAGTTTTTCCTCTGCTTTCCTTACTTGCTTCTCAAAATCCCTTTTGAGCTCTTCCAAGGCCTGGGACTGATTCATATTTTTCTTGGAGGCTTTGGATGTAGGAGCTTTGACTTTGTTGTCTTCTTCTGGTTGTATATTTTGATCTTCTTTGTCACCAAAGTAAGATAATATAGTCTGACTCTTTTTGCGCTGCTTGCTCATGATCCTAGCCAATTACTTGAGTTTTAAACTCTTTGTTAAGGTAAGAGTCTGCTTCCAATGTGGAGAATGTACTGTCCCAAGCTTCAGGGGTTTGTACAGCTGTTTTCAGAGATACTTGTAGGAACCTGTAAATTTTCAGTTCTTGCAAGGTGGTATGATAAGGGGTAAGGTGTTTACTCCTTTCCTGGCCTGTGACCACAAGTATTCCTTTCTGTCCTGTAACTGTGAGGAGGGGTTCCTCTCCACAGCCACTACAAGCTCCACAACACCAGTGTTCCTCCTCTCCCCAGCACTGCCACCCAGAACTGTCACCCAGATCCAGACACAGGCAAAGCAAGAGATTCCTGCCTCAGCACTGGCAAAGAGATCCTTGCAGTCCCTCTCTGATCAGCCACTGGATTCCCCCTCAGTCTGTGGGCCAGAAGCTCAGGAAGCAGCTGCCCCCCCCCTCAAGGGCCACACTCTTGGGGAATGGAGCTGAGACCCCGCCTTCCTGTCTCAGCACTGACAGAAACAGACTTTTCCCACTGACCTTCTAAATTGTCTTTGGCATTAGTGGGTTGAGGAGTCTGGAAACCTCCACAGCTGCCTGTGATTCAGTCCTCTGAGGCCTGCTCCAGGTTCACTGCAGCCTGCACGCCCACACTGCGCTCCCAGCCCAGCACGATACACCTTTCTGATCAATCATCCAGGTTGTCTTGGGCTGGAAATTTGTTTCACTCTGTCTTTTTGTGGGTTCTGCTGCTTCAGAATTTGTTTAGAGCCATTTTTTATGAGTATTTGGAGGGGTCTGGGGGAGAGCTCAAGCACGTCACTGCTTTCACTCCGCCATCTTGGCTCCACCCTAGCGTGGATCATTGTTGTTGTTGTTGTTTTTAACAAAAATGGGTTTTATATTTTGTCAAAAGCTTTTTCTGTCTCTTCATGTGATTTTATAATTTGTCAGTCTTATTATCAGTAAGGTCCACTTTGTTGATGGTTTTCCTAATATTGAGCCAACCCTGCGTTCCTGGACCAAATCCAAGCTGCTCATAGAAGCAGATCATTGTTGACATATTGTTTTGACCTGGTGAGGGGCAGGCAGCCTTACTCTCACACGCTCACACTAGCAGAACCCCCAAATCACACCAGACCAAATCATCATCAAGAAAGCCAATGAGAAACTCCGGGGAGTAAAAGCAAACAAAACAAAGAAAATGCCCAGAAGACAACAAAAGAAAAGTTTAAAAAGAAGCACGGACGAGCAGCACAGCATTGGAAGTAATGTGTGGCGTCAATTATGGGCCTTTTTTTTTTAAATGCAAACTGCATCCAGTAGAGATTCCGGGCTTCATGTATAATCTTCTCCATGTATTCTACTTTGTATACAGAAATGCTCAAGTTGGGGAGAAGGGGTCGATTTCACAACATATTTTTTTAAATAAAGCTTGTTTAAAAAGCCTCTTCTTTTGCTCCCTGTTTCACTTCAGATAAGATACCACCTCTTCTGTTGGGCATTTGAAAGCCTTCATCATCTTCCTCTCCAGTCCATCCTTCTAGACTATCTTTCCACTTATGAATTCTATGCTGCAGTCAAACTGGTCTATAAGATGTTCCCCAAAATTACATTCCCATCTCCCACTTTCATATCTTTGCACAGGAGGTGTCCCCCACTCCTTAAAATGTTCTCCTTTTTTCCCTCTTCCCCACAGAACTGATAACTATATTCAAGGCTTAGGTCAAGTGCCTCTACCCACTGCTAATGCCACCCCAGATGAATGTATTGCTCTCACATGTAGTCTATACACACTTTCCTGCGTCTTCCTAGTAGAGCTTCCTAGTAAGCTCCCTGAGAGATAGGACTGCCACCCAGGCTCCAGTATACACTGGGTGCTTAATGAAGAGACTGACTGATTCTAGCTCTAATTCTATCAAACAGGCCTAACGTGGAATGGTACCCTCACTAAAACACCATCTATTTTATCAATGTCCTTCTTACACCATAGTGCCTGGAACTGAATAAGAGCAATACTGCCGGTATGGACAGATCAGGTCAGCAGCTCTATTACCTCCTTCACTCTGCCATGGCCTGAGCTCGCATTACCATTTGGGGTTGTCATATTACATGGTGACTTGCTGTGAGCTTGGAATCCACTCACACCCTCAGATCTTCTCCCAGACTGGTTGGTCCCTCCAGGTTCCCCTCAGGAAATCCTGTGCTGGTCTCTGTTGATTGGCTGCTGCTGAGTACAGCCAAATGGGGAAGCCATTAGACACCACATTTGAAAAGAGCTGCTCACTAAGGCCCTGGAGGTGAGAACCCTTGCCTCCCACTTCACATCTCTTCCTCTTCCTTTATGATGTCCCTTCCCATGAGGATGTACTCTACATTCAGGGACTCCAGGTATACATGCTGGGCAGAGTTCCTGTCAGGGGCAGGCAGGCACATATGAAATTCAGACTTCTTCCTTTTCCCTCTGGAATCTGTCCTTTCAGGGAAGCCAAACACCTAGTCCTTGCATTTTGAGAAACAGGACCTGAGTGAGCATTAGCTAAGAGCTTTTTTGCAATAAAATTACAAGACTCTTGGGTGGGCTCTGTTTGGAACTAATGCCTGTTCACAGAGGGCTTTCTATGTGTGATGTACGGCAACAGATGTAGGCCTACAAGTGACCCCGGAGACCACACAGTCAAGGCAGCTAGGCAGCACAGTGGATAGAGCCTGGGTGTGCAATCAAGGAGAGACGAGTTCAAATCCTGACTCAGACACTAAAAGCTAGGAATAATAGCAGGCATTTATTTACATAGCACTTGAAGGTTTGCAAAACACTTTACAAATGTTATTTCATTTAATCCTCACAACCACCCTGGGAGGTAGCTGCTCTGATTCTGCCCATTATGCAGATAAGGTAACGAGGCAGGCAGATGATAAGTAACCTGTCTAGGATCACACAGCTAGCAAGTGTCTGAGGCTGGATTTGAACTCTGCTCTTCCTGACTCCAATTCTAGCACTTATACTAGTGTGTCACTGGATGAATCTCTGTGCCTCAGTTCCTTATCTGCAACATGAGATGGCTGGACTCTAAGGTCCCTTCTAGCTCATCTGTGATCCTACTTCAGCTCCCTAGAGAACTGATACCGAGAAAGAAGTGACTTTCCCAAAGTAGAAAACAGGTAGCAAAGAAGTTATGATTTGAACCCATGTCCTCTGATTCTAGAAGAAAGATCCTTTCCACCGTAGCATACTGCTACAAGGTGTCACAAAAGAGCTGAAAGGTATTTTAGATGTCATCTAGGACGACCCCTTCATTTTACAGAAAAGGAAACTGAGACCCAGGAAGGGATTCACCCAAGGTCACACAGGTAATAAATGCCAAAAGTATGATTTGAACTCGGTCCTCTGAACTCCAGAGCCAGTGTCCTTTCCACTGTACCATGCCAAGCTGTCTTCTAGTATTTCCTGAATAATTATAATTAGCACAATTATAGCTGAATACTGAGTAAGGCCTTTGCCATGTCTAGGTTTTCATCAATATTCCTTGCTCATACAGAACTCCGCATCATCATGCCTTCTCAGCCAATGGGATTTGTGTCCATGTCTCCACAGAAGAAGCATCCAAATATGGTGGAGCCCTTAAATTTGTATTCAATGTTTCAATTTAATGAGATTTGGCAATGATGGTACAATGGAGAGAACCTTACAGTAGGCCTTACACTCAAGGGAGATCCAGGCTCATCCAATAAGCATTTTTAAAGGCCTATTAATAGGCCCTTAAATTGCCAGACCCTGTTCTTGGCGCTGGGGACATAAAGAAAAATGAAACCATTTCCCTCCTCTGAATTCTGGACCTTATATTCTGGGGAGGGATGAAGAGGAAGGAGAGGAGAAACAACATGTAAACTTATAAGCACATATGTGTCCATTTGAGAAGGAAGTGAGTACTGCGAATAGCCAAGGGGAGGGAAGGAAGAAAAGAATAAGAACTGATTAAGTGCTTACTATCTTCCAAGCATTGTGTGAAGTGACCTTATAAATATCATGGCATTTGATCCAAGGAAAAGCTTTCCACAGCAAATGACACACGTGCTAAACTTTGAAGGAAGGTAGAACCATGTCCACATAGGCACTCTTGATACAAATCCAGCCAGAACACACAGGATGACAGGAGAAAAACTGACTCTCACGTTCTCTTTGGAGGAAACCAGGTGGTGTGATGGCTAGATCCATGGGCCTGGACTCCAGAAGCCATGAATTCAATCCAACCTCAGACACTTACTAGGCATGTGATTCTGGGCAAGTCACTTAACCTCTATCTGCCTCAGTCTCCTCAACTGCAAAATGAGGATAATAATAGCACTAACCTCCCAGGACTGTTATGAGAAACAAAGGAAACAATATTTGTAAAGGGTTTAGCACAGTTCCTGGCACATAAATGCTTGCTTGCTTCCTTCCTTCTTCTTTCCAGAGGCAAACAAAAGTTAACAGAAGCTAGTTCATCTCATGCCCTAAGGTCTAAGTCAATTAAAAAAAACTTCAATTTGAAGGACATCTGGTCATCTCTTCTTGTAGTGTTCATGGTAGCAAAAAGGCCACCAAGAAATAATGGCAGTTTGTGCACTGATATTTGGTTCAGAGGATGAAAAGGTAGGATTCTATGAGGGACATGGCAAGGTCTTCTAAACCAAGTCAACATACACTTTTTAATACTTGGTGACTTCAGTGAAAAAGTGGTCACCCGGGAGGACGGGGGAAAGCACACTGCACAACACAGTGGGTTAAGAAACAAAAGAGTTTAGCAACTGCTCGGATGTCCTACACATCGGTATCATAAAGATTTTCTATCAGAAGAAAGTTCAATGGACATGGTGAAGACCAAGCAACAAGGCAAAAAAAAGAGGAAATTGACTACATCTTATCAAAAAGGAAATCCATCCACCCAAAGTACAGTTATTAAGCATCTGCTATGAACTCTGCAAGCTGCTGGAGATAGCAAAATAAAAAAATGAAACAGCCCCTGCCCTCAAGGAATTTAACTCTATTGGGAGAAAAAACACACACAGGATAGGGCTTTCATTTCTGATTTCAATGCTATAGGGAACACCTGAATGAGGGAACTCCTACCATTGCAGATTGGCAACTTCTCAACAACTTCTAATCTTAGACAGTAGCCTAGAGCAGGGCTTCTTAAACTTTTTCCACTCATGACCCCTTTTCCATTTCTGCAGCTTTCAGTTGCATGGCCTGAGGGCATGCACAGTGCTAAGTGCACATGCTTTGTGTTCAGAACCAAGGCTGCAGTGGAGTTGCCCAATGCAACATAGGCAAGTGCTGCCAGAAACACCTCAGATTCATTATGCTTTTGATTTTTAACTAATTTTTAGTTATTGTACATTCAAAAACCTTTTACCATTGCCAAATTTTTCACAACCACATATGGAGTCTCGACACACAATTTAAGAAGTGCTGGCCTAGAGTATTTAGAGGTTAAACAGTTTAAGTATATACATCAGAGGCAGCAGTGAAGCACTGGTCTACTTACTGGTCTTCCTGGTTCCAAGCCTGGCTGTCTATCATAAAAGAGGGAGAGAGAGAGAGATCTGAGTCTTTTCGACAAAGAAGGTAATTTAACCCATGGACACTGATGGGGCACCAATGACTGGGGACTGATATGAGTCATTTCAGAACCCACCATCTATGGACAGTCATCGAAGCAAAGGCCAAAAAAAAAATCAAACAGAAGAAAGAAGAGAGATGAAAAGAGGGCAGTGCCTGCAACTGTGACAGCTTCAACCTCTATGATTCAAGCAACCCATCAGTAGTAAAAACTGGGAAACGGAAAAAGGCAAGGATACTGACCTTGATTATTACCATCTCCTGCAAACTCTAACAAACAAAAGCAGTCACCATGAGAAAAGAAGTCAAAGGAGCCCAGAAGCTACCTTAAACCAGACAACAATCTTTGTCACTGAGAGAGATGAGACAAACAATAGTGCCAGCAGTTTAAAATATAAACTCATCTGTAAAGCACTATGAAGGAGGATGGTAAAAGGCCACAACCAGCCTATGGAGAGCTTGGCCTAAGATACAAGTGCACCATATCATCCCAAGAATAGTCATAGAGGAAACTGCCAGAAGGACAACGAATCAATAAGAAATGGAAAAGATTTGTTAACATTTCTATAATGATCTGTTTTCATTAGCAGTGAAATGAAATGGAGCTTTTCAGGCCCTGACATGAGGGAGTTGAAATGAGAAGGTGAAGTAGAGAAGAGAGAGAAGAAAAAGGAGAAGGAGAAGGAGGAAGAGGAGAAGGAGGAAGGGAAGGAGGAGGAGGAGGAAGAGGAGGAGGAGGAGGAGAAATAATTGATTTAATTTCTAAAATACCAAGTATTGCCAGGCACTTACAAATATTACTTTATTGGATCCTCACAACAACCCTATGAGATAAGTGCTGTTATTATCTCCATTTTATAGTTGAGGGAGCTGAGGCAAACAGGTGAAGTGACTTGCTCAGGGTCACCCAACTAGGAAGCATCTGAGACCCAGAGAGGAAGTCACCCATGGTAGAAGAGGGAAGTTCCAGCATGAAATTGCAGCTGAGGCATGACAGCAACATTTGTAAAATCAGAACAGGAACCAGGAGTGGAAATAAAAGAAAGTATATCATTTTTCCCAATCAAGTTCTAGGACTCCCTGAAATCCGTCCATGGACTCCTTAGGGGTCCAAAGACCCCAGGTCAAGAATCCCCAATCTAGGGAACCCTTCCATTTTTCAGCACAGCAAACTGAGGCCCAATACCTATTATAAGGGTGATCAGTCAATCCCCTCTGACCAAATTTGCACAGCTCAAGTGTCAAGGCTCCAATTTTTGTCCTCTTCTTCTCAGCCCCAGGTATAGTTTGCAGCTCCCTCCTTCCCTCAGACTCAGATGAAATGTGACTTCTTAGAATCCAGCATCCCACCACAGCCATGAATGCACATTTATTTTGCATAGCCATTATATAAGGAGGGCTAAATCCTCCCCAATGTCTTCTTCTCTATCTCCCCTAGAGAGTTATTATAGTCTTAGAAACTAAATTACTTGCAATTGTGGGCTAAGAAAAATGCACCTTTGGGCCAGTTGCCTGCCTGAGAAGCTGCAAAACATTTGATGTGCTGGGCTTGAGAACAGCTATGTTACACCAGTGCCCCTAAGGGACCATGTTAGCCTCAGATCAAGAGGCCCGTGAGCTCATGCATTTATGCATTTATGCAATTTTTGAGAGTTTCCAAGCCTTCATTCCTATTAGAAACGTCAGGTCCTCCCACCAACATGTCCAAATGGTGTTTGGTTTCCATTGGCGCAGGGAAAACAAACATCCATCTTGGGGCTGTTAAGGTGCCAGCATTTCTGGAAATGTTTCCACCTAATACTTCCCTGGGAAAATGCAGTCTAATAAAATGCTAGTTTAAGACATTCATTGTTTTGTTTGTTTTGTCAAAGCACAGTAATAGTGGTCACAATCCTACTATGGTAAAATTGAAAGTTGAGAGCAAGGGTGAATTTTCATGTCCAAGGACATTTTACTTGTAGTGTGTTCATGGGTCATTAGGGTTAAAGTATTCAAAGCCTAGTTGCCACCTGCCAAAAGGCATCTTTCCACCACCAGTGGCCTCCCCATGATGGCAGTTAGCTATGGATCAGGGAATTTCCCAAATCTCAGAAAAATCACAGCTGCAAGTGACCCAAAGGTCAATGGAAAGACACAGATTAGGTTTGGTCAGGCTGCTACATGCCAACAACATGATGTCATGAATCCACTGAAGTCTCATTGAAGTCATGAGGTCAGATAATCCTCTCTGGAAGATTTATGGAAGGATGTGGACAGGATGACATGATCACAAAATGATACATGGAGAAAGCACACTCTGCAGCTATAGAGGGAGGGAACACCCACAATGACAAGATCATGAATCCATTGGCATCTCGTTGAAGTCCTGACCTTAAATCATCCTCAATGGAAAATTTCTGGAAGGCCATGAACAACAGTCCCAGAGGATGAAAAGCAGTGGATAGAGAGAACATGACATATGGAGATGGAGGGAGCCATGATGATACCATAACAGAACCACAAAAAGAGGGAAGCAAACATCAGAATACAGCCTCACTGCAACGTAGACCATATAGTACTCAATGTTTCTGACTGACAAAGTTATCAGGCTTTCCATTCGTGTTTCTAGCATTACGTATGTGGGAGATATACATACATGACATTTATTGCAAAATGTTAGAACTGGAAGGAAACAAGAGCTCATTTTTTACTTTTACAAATGAGGAAAATGAATGTGGAGAGACATGAGGACTAGAAATCATGTATCCCAGCCTGGGAATCAGAGGAATGCTGTTCCAGTTCCAGCTCCACCATTTATTAGCCATGTGGCTTTGGGCAAGCTCAGAGTCTCAGTACATCCTTCTCTCAGTAGAGTGGAGTGAAGATGATAGCTGAGTTCTCCTCCACCTTTAAAGCTACCACCCCTCACATCAAGAGTTGATGGCAGAGCTATAATATATCAAACACTGAGACTGATTGACCCAGGACAAGCCAGGCAATATCAGCATGATAAAGACATTCTTGTTTTAATATCATCATCTGAAACATTTATTAAGTGATAGCACATGGTCCTTTGGGAAGCAATGTGGCATAGCCAGAAAGAGAACCAGCCAACCATGATGTGATGCCATGAAGACCTGAGCTCAAGTCCTGCCTTTCCCAATACTAGCTGTGTGGTCATGGCCAACTCACTTAACTTCTCTGTCCCCACCCTAGGCAACTCTGAGCCTCTAGTTACAGAGGAACTATCAATGTGCATTGAGGGAGGGCACTTACCCACTGGGAATTCCCAAAACATATGAAATCACAGTTCTGAATCAAAAAAGAAAAGTTGGTACTTTGTGAATTGGAAATTGAGGGGATGCTCATCAGTTAGGGAATGGTTGAACAAGTTGTGGTATATGAATGTAATGGAATACTAGCATGCTATAAAAATGGCAAGCAGGTGGATTTCAGAAAAACCTGTAAAGATTTACATGAACTGATACGAAGTGAAGCAGAACCAGGAGAACATGTACACAGTAACAGCAACATAGTGTGCTGAGCAACTATGATTGACTTAGCTCTTCTCAGCAATACAATGATTTAAGACAATTCCAAAAGACTCATGATAGAAAATGTTATTCACATCCAGAGAAAGAACTGATTCAGAGTCTGAATGCAGATTGAGGCATAGTTTTTACTTTCGGGGGGGGGAGGTTCATGTGCTTTTTTTTTCTTTTGGTCTGTTCCTTCTTTCACAACATGACTAACGTGGAAAGATGTTTTACGTGACTGCACATGTATGACCTATATTAAATTGCTTATCGTCTTAGGGAAGGAGAGGGAGGGAGGGAGAAAATTTGGAACTCAAAGATTTTTTTAAATGAGTGTTGAAAATTGTTGTTACACGTAATTGGAAAAAAATAATATTTTAAAAAGTTGGTCCTTTGCAAGGAATTAGACAAGAAAAATGATGCAGCTAAAGACTTTGCCTTTTGAAAACTTAACGTATCAGCCATATAAGTAAGTTAATGAAAGAAATAGAAATGGTTAATGTTGGAAAAGTATGACAGCTAGAGCATATCCATTATATATCTACGCTTCGAGGGGCCATAATGCCATTGGCGGGTTTACTCGACCTTCCTTTCACTGATGTACAGCATGAGCCCCTTTTGTCTAGGAAATGGTCCCATGACTGTCTCTGGCCAGATATTTCATATTCCTATGGCAATCTAGGGATGAGCATCAGAGAACCTAGCTTCCCTGATCCTCAGATGACACAAATAACATCCTTCCCCTGGGATCCCATTCAAAGCATTCCTAGCTTGGCCAGCCCTGGCAGAGCTTGTTTTCTCTGGCATAGCCGCTGAGAATTCAAGGTCACCTCCATACCCTAATGAGGCATTTTGATACACAACAGCATGGAACAGAAGGGAAATACTGTGTGAAACAGCTGCATCAACTGGCTAGAGGACTAGTCAGAGGGAAGAAGAACTGGGTTCAAAACCCACCTCAGTCAATGGTCATTTGACCCTGGGAAAGCCTACTGACATCTCTGGTCTTAGCTTCCACATCTACAAAACAGAAATAATAAAAATCTGTAGTGCAGACCTTCCCTGATTATGATGTTGTCCTATTGGGATAATGTATGAAAGATGCCAGCAGCTCTATGAACTCTGCAATGTGGCTATTCCCTCCAAAGATGCAGATTTTCTCCCATCCATGCTTGCCTATCTCAGGCAGCTCTCCTCGCATAAATTTACCAGGGAGACAGGGCACCCAAAAGAGTTGGGATCTTCCCCCAAATGTCCCCAACAATTCAGGGATATCAATGGAGCACAACAGCTGTCCATCAGTTGCCCCAGGTGCAAACTTTAAAGTGGTATCTACGTGGTGATTACTATCATTCAGTGCCTTACACACAGCAGGTACTTAATAAAGCCTTCCTGATTTTCATTAGATGGAAGCAAAGAATGAGATCTGGGCATTGCACCCAGACATGGCATGGAAAAAAGAGCAAAATTTCCATCTGTATCCCTTCAATTAAAGAACACTTCCTATAGGGGATGGTCTTTCAGAAGCATTTAGCATAGAATCACTTCTAGTGAAAGCAGCACAATGTGTTCCTTTGCTGGCCTAGCCTTTAGTCTGAAAACACCGACTCTGAATCTACTGGCATAAATTAGGCTCCATTTCAGCACCTAGGCCATAGCTGGCACAAAGCTCCAACGCTAAACTCCACATCTGGCTGCCTCACAGAAACATCTGGCTTATGTTCTGAGACTTGGGTTCATAATTATGCTCATGCACATGTCTGCAGCCTTCTCACAATCTGGCCCAAACATCTGCCTCAGGATCATCCCAGACTCTACTCCAAGTGACCAGTACCATCTTCTTCACATGGTACAGACACATCTCCTATTTTCGATCCTGGGCCAAGTTTGCATCAGGAGACACAAGGTTTTCATAACAAGAGAATCTGAGCTTCTCTTGTGGCCACACATAAACCACATGAAAATATTCTTCAGTCAACCAAGAAGCACTGATGGAGCCCAACAAGATGCCAGTCCCCAGGGGTCCAAAGACAACGTTGTCTGGACTTTGGGACTCTACAAAGGAGATAGCAGAGACAACTTATAGGTACATGAAAAATAAATAGCAGATGATTGGAGAGGGAGGGCACTGGCAGCCAGTGGGGATCAAGAAAGGCCTCATGTACAAAATGATGTTTGAACTGAAACTGGGAGGAAGTCAGTCATTTGATTTTCTAACTTAAAACAAGAGATTAACTCTGTTTGGGGGATCTGGGAACAGCCTCCCCCCCCCCACGAGGCTGGGATCTGTGCTTTCACTGGAAGGGTGAAGCCTAAATCTGGATGTCTTTGGCACACGTCGCCTTTCATTGAACACAGCAGGTAATGAGAATACCAGAGGTAATGAGAAATGGATCTTTTCAGCCTTCACAGCTACTTTGAGAGTCTGAGGGCTCCTGTCTTCCTGGGTTCAGTCTCCCCTGCCAGTGGGATAAGCTTCCTGTGACTACAACATTTGTCAGAAAAGATAACCAAGGATAGGGGTGTCCTGGACCTAAATAGACTAAAAAGAGTCATGACTGGCTGCCCAAGAGATCTAGACTTGTGGGGTGCTGGGTAAATGTGAATGAATACCAGTTGAGCTGTCCCATGCGTAATAGAACATGGCTATGTTTAAAATAGCTGTCAATGTGCACAATGAGACTTTATTATTTCAAGCATTTCTTTTGTGATTTCATCTGCATTAGTTTTGTAAAGTGAGTCTCTTTTCTAGAAGGGACCCTCTTCATCCCTTTTGGGGAATGATTCACTGTTAAGCTTTGTTTAGGGACTTTCCCTGGAGTTCTACCCTGGGGAGAGGGCAAAACAAGCCGAAGAGTGTGAGAAAAGCCTGATCTTTGTGGGGGGGAGGGTCAGGCCATCCCCCAGAAAATTTGAAGCTTCATGAAAGCCAACAGCAGAACCCCTTTGGAGAGGGGGCCCCTTGGCCCAGGGTAACCATAGAAATCATTCTTTTCTTATTCATTAGTCTATTCAGTCTCTAATTGCTCTTAATCTGCCGAGGCTTTTGAAAGGAGGTCTTTTTAATCCAGGCAATTTCATGTCAAAACTAAAAGGATCATCTTGAAGCCTGGCTCTGGCCCCTCGCCACAGCAGCCTACCTTATTTGGAACAAGCAACCATTTGAAAGAAAGAGGAAAAAGAGCCACAAGGTGAGGAGGAGAAAAAGGACGGGAAGATCAGCAGGGAGATAATTATTTAACTTCCATCTTATTTATGCCTTAGACATTTCCATTGGCACACAAAATCATTTTCTGTGTCCACTGCCAACAGATACCAGAAACCTTATTCCTTTTCTCTCCAAGGTTAGATTCTCAATTGCTTGTAGAATTGCAACAACATTTGTTCCCAGATTCCACTATGAGGCACCTTTCACCTTGGTGAAAATCCTGGATGCCAACATTTCCATTGGTTATTTTAACATGTAACTACTCATTGCATCTACCATGCAAAATATAAATTGGATGCTATTGAGAGCTAGTGTGAAGGTGATGGGGAAAACTGAGATTATATTTTGTTCTTAGCATGAAGGCTGGTTAACAGATTGAATCCAAAATAAGAGATGAAATAAAAGTGCCTCCTATTAGGATCTGGAATGCATATGTGTAATTCTCAAGGACATGGTAATGCTGTTGGTAGGGAGTTTTGGAGAGCTCAGCACAGCAACCACTTCACCACTTGCAGTTGTCAAGAATTTTGAAAACGAAATTCGTCCAGCTTAGCCTACCAGCATATAGTTTGATGGCACTGTTTTCACATTCTAATTAGTTTGTACTCTTACTAATGAAAACTTGCTAGTTAACACTCGGACTGTGGCCTAAACAGTGTGTTAATTATTAGATTCAAAGAGTCCACTGTAAGAAGCTACACTGTATCTTCATGGACCACACTTTGGAAGTCATTACCTCATATGAATCCCTCGATTTAGAAAAGTCCTGATTCTGTCTGTAGCCAGTGCACGTGCCTGGAGCGAGGTTCTGCAGCATACAGATAGGTAGTTTCTCCACAAATCATTCCCTCAAGTCATCCCAAAACAATGACTGCCTCTCACTGCTACCCTGGGCAGCTGGGTGATTGAGTGGATGTAATGCTGGATTGGGGGCCAGGAAGCCCCGAGTTCAACTCCTCCCTCAAATATATATTAGCTCTGTGATTCTGGGCAAGCCTCGATGTCTCTAAGATAATAATGGCACCTTCTTGGTGGGGCCACTATGAGGATGAAATGAGATAAGCCATGTAAATTAATTTGTGAACCTTAAAGCACCATCTACATTCTATCGTTAGTATTCTTATTAAAAAGGGGAGTCAGACATTTTAAGAAGGAAAATTTAGTGAACATCGAGAATCTTAAAAGTCACAGCAGTGAATCCTAAAGTAGATTTGCATTCTATTTCCTTTCTCCATAAATAATGGGTCAAGTGACCTTTTATTACCAAAATAAATTACATTCATCAGGGAAAGGTTAAGGGATGTTTCAGGAACTTTGCCAAAAGCATAGTATACACTGAAATAAGGTACATTCTGGAAGGCCTTAAAAACCAGGCAGAGGAGTCTGAGCATTAATTGGCAGAAATGGGGAGCCCCTGAAAATTCTTGAGTGAGAATGGTCTGATAAGATCTCTGGGTGAGGAAGATTATTGAGGAGGCAGGAGGAAGGACAGGTTGGAGACCTGGCAGGAAGATCTGAGGAAAGGTTATTATAAGAATCTAAGCAGGGTCTAAAGATCGCCTGGCCTACTAGCCAAGGTGCCTTTGCTGTTTCTGGGGATGGGGGTGAGGGTGGGAAGCATTTAGCAAAATGAGCCCTTTCTGTTTCCTGGGATCAGAGCTAAGAGCATAGCACGCAAAGCTGGAGCTGTCCATGGTGGAACCCAAAGCTCAGCATCACCTTCCAGTCCTGGGGAAATGGTTCTGATCTGCACTGCCCTGAACCTAGGATGAAAACCCATTTCAGTAGCCTAGAACTGCAGATCACCGTCATGCTGGGAATGATGCCGCCATCTGTATATGAAACACAGCCCAACAGAAACACCTCAGAGCTTGCAGGTTGTAAGAGCAAACTCCAACTGAAGCCTTTTAAAAATCAGACAGGCTCTCCAGGCGACCAGTTTCTGAGCCAACTTGTCTGGGGCAAGTAGAATATAAAGTCCCTAAGACATGGGCTTTTTTATCTTTTACATCTCCGCTACTTAGCATAGATGCTTAATACACGACTGTTGACTTGAACAGAATTGATCTTCACTGTCTGCACAATTACAGTAGACCATAGGTACATTCTAGAACAGGGGTGGGGAACCTGCAGCCTCGAGGCCATATGTGGCCTTCTAGGTCAAATCCAAACTTAACAAAACAAATCCTTCCATTAAGGGGATCTGAGTTCTAGGGCTTGGTTCTAGAGTCTAGAACAAAGTCTCCATCTTACAGGCAAATACCATGACATTTTAAAGGCAGCTAGGTGGAACAGTGAACAGATGGCCTAAATTCCAATCCTGCCACAGACACTCAATAGCAGTGTGACACTGGGTAAGTCACTTTGATCCTTTCAGTCTCAGCTTTCTCATCTGCAAAATGAGGATAATAATTTCACTTTGTTTCATAGGGTTGTAGTGAAGATCAAATGAGCTAATGTACGCAGTACTTTGCAAAACTTAAAATGCTACATAAATGTTGGATTATTATTAGTATTATAACTGAGGCCCAGAGAGGTCATAGACCATAGGTCTAGAGATGGAAGAGAGATCACAGGCCATGCCTAGGCCAACCTCCTCATTTAATAGGCGAGGATACTGAGGCCCAGAGAAGTCACATGACTTACCCAAGACATTACCCAAGTTGGAGAAATGGAATTTTAACTCAGGTCCTTTAATTAGACATTTAGAGCATTAAAGTGAAATGAGCAGAACCAGGAAAACATTGTACACAGCATCAGCAACATTGTGCGATGACTGACTATGAATGATTCAGTTCTTCTCAACAACACAATGATCCGAGACAAGTACAAAGGACTCACGAAGGACAATGCTCTCCACATCAAGGCACAGGACTGATGGACTCTGCAGGCACATTGAAGCACATTATTTTCACTTATTTTTTTTGATATTTTTTTCCTTTTGATCTGTTTCTTCTTTCACAACTGAGACTAATATGGAAATATGTTTTATGTGATAGCATATGTATAACCTATATCAAATTACCTACCATTTTAGGAAGAGAGGAGAAGAGGATGGGGGGGGAGAATTATTTGGAACTCAAAATCTTGTAAAAATAAATGCTAAAAATTGTCTTGACATGTAACTGGGGAAAAAAATAAATACTATTTTAAAAAAAAGAGATTTAGTGCATTTCTCATGGCACTGCACTTTATATTCAGATTATCATGTCCATACAAAGGAAACTTATGGGCCTCATCTGATGCTGTTCCCTCAGTATCAAAATGTTTACCCTTCTAACATCCTCCACAGACTCCAGGGAGATTGCTGAAGGGTAATCAACCAGGGAAAACACAGTCCATGATGGGAGTGAGAATATGAAGATAGTTTTTCCTCTGTATTTTCTCTGCTGTGTTTATAATTCTCAGTAATTGGATGAATTCTCAAGCTGTGCATAATTAAAACAGCATGCAGAAGTACTGCCATCTTCCCCAAATATTAGATTGCATGATTCAGTCAATTAGGTGATGGAAGGCAAAGACGAAAACCTCCATTCAATAATTGCCCAGAATCATTACTGTAATTCATTTATGATTAAGATCCCACTTCTAGACTTTCACTTTTCTTGGCCTCCAAGTTTAGACCAGACCTTCTAAAAATCAACAGGGACCAGGAACAGAATGTCGAAAGAGTCAAATGCTCAGCACTGGAAGATATGGGCCTTAAGTTTTCTCTCCACCATGAGTCTCTTGCTACACATAGCACAAGAAAGGCATTTGGGGAATGGGATTTTTCTTTAATAAGCAATTTACTAATCGCATTCATGTATCACTGTAAGGTTTGCAAAGGGCATTACCTTTGGCATCTCATTTGATTCCCACAACAACCCTAGGACGTAGTTGCCATTATTATCTCTATTTTACAGACGAGGAAATTTGACAGTGTAAGGGACTTGCTCGGGGTCACACAGCTAGTAAGTGTCTGAGGGAGGATTTGAATTAAGGTCTTCCTAAGTGTGGCACTATGCCACCTAGCTGTCTTTAAATCAAGTTAGTGCCCACTATCTTATGACATAAGACAATTGAGGGTCCATTCAGATAAACCTTGTTTTGAGTTCTGGTTTGCATTTGCTCTTCCTTTTTTCATTAGGGTAAAGGGAAGCTTTCAAAAGACACAAACAAATGTTCATTCATGGACAACGGTGACAATACCAGAAAAGAAGAGGGAGAGAGAAAACCTTAATTTTCCAATGCCAATCTTCCACTTTCTATCAGAATTTGGTCACCTGGCTGTTCTTTCAGCAAGACATGCTGTCTCTTGGCTCCAGGCAGTATCACTGGCTGTCCCACACGGCTGGAAAACTCTCCCCCTTTATCTCTACCTCCTGGCTTCCTTTAAACTCCAGCTAAAAGCCCATCTTCTACAGGAAGCCTTTCCCCATCCTTCTTAATTCTAGTCCTTTCCTTCTGTTGATTATTTCCCATTTCTCCTGCATATTGCTTATTTGTACATAATTGTTTATGTCCTCCATTAGATTGGGAGCTCCTTGGGGGCAGAGACTGCCTTTGACCTTTCATTGTATCCCCAGCCCTTAGCTGTGCTCAGCACAGAGCAAGAGCTTAATAAATGTTTATGGATGGACTAAATGACTTACAGAACTCTAACGCCACAGAGTAGACTCTGTGTAAAGAGAGCAGCAACAATTATTCAGAGAAGACAAAATTCGTGTAAGGAGTCAATGATAAGACCTGTGCTGCCAGAAGTTGAGACACCAGTGGCAGGAGGGGGAGCAGCGTGGCAGCTTGGTACCATGAAAAGCCACATGGACTTGATGTCAAAGACCTTGGACTGGAATATTGTATCAGCCACTTGTGCCACTTTTGTGACCCTGTCCAAGTCATTTGACTTCACAAGGTCTCCGTCTCCT
Organism: Phascolarctos cinereus; assembly: GCF_003287225.1. Lineage (NCBI taxonomy): Eukaryota > Metazoa > Chordata > Mammalia > Diprotodontia > Phascolarctidae > Phascolarctos > Phascolarctos cinereus. Next base: position 4,470,045 of record NW_027556402.1, on the reverse strand, counting down.
CATTTGTAAAATAATGCTATTGAGCTAGATGGCTTTGGAAGAGCCCTGATGCTTGTAGTCTGTGTTGATGCAGCCTAAAAGAAAGCAATAAACCAAAAGTAAAATAAATTTAGTAGAAAGAACATTGGTTCTTGGGGCAGAGAACCTGGATTCCAATCCTGTTTCTGACAATGAACAGTGTGTCTTTGGCCCAGTCACATGAGCCTCAGTTTCCTCATAAGAGGCATAGATTTGATGACCTCAGAAGTTCCTCATAGCTCTAAATCTCTAATCATTAGCTTAAAATGAATTAATATATTAATGTATTATAAATTATGCTATTACATTACATATTAATACACACATATATTACATGTTATACTAATGTTATATATTAATACATTAATATGTTATATATTATGTTACATATTAATGCAGATATATTACTATACTATGTATTATGCTAATATGTTATATATTAATATATAACATATATTATGAGCATAACATATAATACATTACTATATAACAGCATAAAATTAAACAGATAGGTGATAAGTAGATCTACATGTCTATCTACCTGAAGGCTCTTTCGAGCTGTGTTAATGATTGACAGTGATTTGTGGTCACTTTTAGTCATTATTTCTCTGCAGGGTTGGTGTGGGAAAGCTCTACTTAATTCTTCTGCCTTGTTTACAAACTTAGCATGGTTATTTTCTCCCCAGTTCTAACGGAGTGAAGAGACTTTTACTTTGGTTATTCTACTGGTTTATGACTCTGCAGGCAGCTAAGATAGCTGAGTCACACAGTGAATAGAGCACTAGGCCTGGAGTTCGGAAGACTCATCTTCCTGACTTCAAATCCAGTCTCAGACACTTACCAGCTATGTGACCCTGCACTAGTCCCTTAACCCTATTTGCCTTAATTTCCTCGACTGTAAAATGAGTTGGAGAAGGAAATGGTAAACCAGTCCAGTATCTTTGCCAAGAAAATCCAGATGGGGTCACAAAAAGTCAGACAAGACTGAAACAGCTGAATGACAACATGACACTGTGATTCTCAATATTGAGTTAATGCCTTTGGTTGCTGAAAAGTGCTATTTTGCATACATTTGTTCTCATATTTCAAAATGCAAAGAAAATGTAATTATTTTACTTTGCTTTCTTCATTTCCCTTAACATGATTTCAGGTATTCATAAGTATGGTAACTGTACAATTAAAAGGCATTAAGCATTTGTTTCAGGATGCTATGCATATTAAAATTCCAATATAATTGCCCCAAGAAAATACAAATAAATTCTTTGAAGGTAGCCATGCTTTCAATCTTTTCCCATGGGTTTGAATATCACATTGAATAAAAATCCTCAGTACGGCCCTCTTCCCTCCCCACCCCAAAAAAAGCAGTGGCTCTGGAGTCAGATGACCTGTGTTCAGATCCTGCCTCTGATATTGACTCCCTAAGTGACTTGGAGGAAATTGTCTACCTTCTCCAGACCTCAGTTTTGTCATCTATAAGAGGAGGGGGCTGGAGTAGTTGACTCTAAAGCCAGGATCCCAGAGACCCCTTACATGGAGAGGTAAACCTAACTGTAGAGGCATCACTGATACTCGGTGGGATGGGAAACAGGAGCAGATAAACATAACGCAAAACCAAGATGACAGAGAAGTGGGACAGGGAGGAAGAAAGGAACATTCTCTCCTAAGACTTACATGTGTAAAGAAATTTGTGGAGAAAATCACTGAGACAAAAATCAGTGAAAGTAGACCCAGAAGCGTGTCAACCAAAGAGTTCAGGAAACAGATCCCAAGCCTGGTACAGAAGAGTAATTTAAGAAGTGGCTGTAGCCATGTCTTTGTCAGGAGCAGAACAGTTGATAAATAAAAACGAAATTCTGAGCTTCCCTTGCTTATAACTTCATCCTTCAAAAGGTAGCAGAAGCTACAAAACTAACTGCTCTTCTGATTTAAAAAGGAGGAAGGGAAGAGAAAAAGCAAAAAAAGAAATGTACATGATAACTTTCTTAGATATTTAAAAGGAATAGCAAGTTGTACACAAGAAATCTGCAGTTTCACATGCAAGCACCCTTTTTTACTATACTGTTATGAAAATGCTTGGTTTATTTCATAAATTTTAAAAAGAATTTTTTTAAATTAAAGGAATAAATGGTTCCTCAATGATGGTGACTATGTTGTAAGTATTTACTTCATCTTAGAACTCATGATGGAGATAAAAAGGAAAATCAGAAAAAAGGAAAGCCAGCAGACATTCAAGGTACCTAGAACAGTTTTCAGAACCTTCTCTCCCCATGACTTAGAACATAAGCTCCCTGAAGGAAGAAAGTTACATTTTTCTCTCTATGCTCCCAGTACATAGCACAGTGCCTAGGGTGTAGAATTGAGTTTTAAAGGATGATTCCATTCCCATGGCCTAGAATTCTTTAAAGGGGGGGGGGGGAGCAGCCCAGGAAGGATAGGGCACTACCAAAGAGAAAATGTTTATATGCACAAATATTTTGTTGATGTGTTTTTAAACGACCTCCATTCCCCAATGTCTTTTCTCCTTATCCCTTCCAGAGAGTCATCCCTTACATTCATATCCTCTAAAGGACCCATATTCTCATAAATTCAAGAATTCCCCTCCCATCCTGTATTACTACTGTCTGTGTTCTCCTAAAAGTTCACCACAAGGGTGTCCACCCAACAGAATTCTCCATCATTGAGAGTGTACCAGTGGAACACTCTGGCTGTCCACCTGTCACCCCTCATTCTTATCACATAACTAATCTGTTTTGTTTCTATCAGACAATTCCTTGATAATGTCATCCCTCTACTTCTCCCAAGCTCCTCATTGGTTTTATGGGGGGTGGAGATGGGTGAGTGGTTGGTGTGTGTGTGTGTGTGTGTGTGTGTGTGTGTGTGTTAATTATACCTCCATTTAAAATGAGAGATCAGCTCAGACATCTCATTTCTCACCTGGTTGCATTCTTTTGAGACTTTTCTGACTTCTCCAACATGCCCTCTGGTTAAGAGAGTCAAAGGGAACTAGCCTCATCTCAAGAAAACAACTATTAAATATTCAAAAACCTGATGCCTAATCTACCTTCAGCATAACTCATAGAATCACAACATTGGAAGGAAGCTGAGAAACTGTCTCATCTAGCCCAGCTATAACTGACGGGAAATCCCCTCTACAAATCCTCCTCCTTCAGACCTTCCAGTGCAGGACAGCCATTCCCCTTTTGGACAGCTCTACTTCTGAAGATATTCATGCCGGCATTAAATCGAGAGCCACTTGTCTGTATCCTCCACCCATTGCCCTCTGAGACCAAGCAGAGAAGTTCCATGTGATAGCCTTCCATGTGAAAACCCTTCAAATGCTGGAAACCAGTGATCAAGCTGCACCTTGAGTCTTCTCCAGACTAAGCACATTCTATTCCTTCAAATGATCCTCATTTGGCACTGTCCTCATACTCATCATCATGTTACACTCCATCCTCTAGACACTCTCAAGCTTGTGAACAGCCTTGCTAAAATGAGGTTCCCAGACCTAAACAGATGGAGTGTGGCCAGAGCAGAGAGCACCATCATAGTCTACACTGGACACCATGCATCTCTTCGAACAGGCTAAATATTAGAGAATATCACCTTCTAAAAAGAGTCATAAGGTATTGTACGTGACCAGCACAAATAAAAAGAAAAAGAATCATAAAACCAAAATTGATGAGATCACAACAGACAAGGACTGACAATCACAGAAGATTTGGGAGTTGGCAGGCAGGCAGACAGATCATTGGCTAATCATCAAAAAGGCAAGAATCAGAATGAAAGGAAAAGAAAGGCAGACAGCTAAAGCAGCAATTTCAACCTGACCTATTCAAAGGAACCACCGGTGCTGAAAAAAGGAAAATTGGGGGGAAAAGAGATCAAAGTTTGACCTTGGCACAACTCTGCATTACCATTTAGCACCTGTCAAATTGACAAAGATTGGAAAAGCCAATAACATTCAGTGCTATGTTCTGATTCCAGAACAACAGACAGCAGTATATTGCAGGTAAAGCTGTAGATTGGTTCGATCTTTTTGAAAAGCATTTGGTGTCATAAAAGGTAGAAAAATTCCCACACTCTTCAAGTCAGTGGTTCCATTACTAGAACCAAATCGCCTGAGGAGGGTCTGTATTGATAGGGACAAAAATGAACTATCTGTACAACTTATTCCCAGCAGCAGTATCTGTAAGAGCAAAGAGCTGGAAGCAAAACCGACTTTCACCTCTTGGGGGAAAGGCTGGATTTACATCGGGCAGAAGAATGTAGTGGAATATCCTGGTGCACCAGAGAATGATAACTATGAAGAAAGCAAAGAAATAAGGGGGGACTTAAATAAGAGAAAACAGAGTGAAAGAGGCAGGACCCAGAAGAAAATATGTCCTGACCACAGCTCTGTTAAAAAAAAAAAAAAGATAATAGTGACAGCAAGAGAATCTGTACAAAATATTCAGAAAATGTAGTTATTAGAGTATTTGGTTTAGAGTCAGGAAGACCTGAGTTCAAATCAGATACTTATAAGCTGTGTGACCTCTCCCAGTCTCAGTTTTCCTATCTGTAAAACAGGTTCAATAATCATACCCACCTCACAGGGTTGTTGTGAGGATAAAATGAGATAATATGTATAAAGTGCTTCACAGACCTTCCAATGCTGTCTGAATGCTAGCTAATATTATTATCATTAGTAAAAACTTGAGAAGGACTCACAGAAATGAACTGGGTGATTGTGCCACTACCTTGTTCAAAATTCACATGCATGTTTTTAGAAACCATCTGTAAATAACTGAAGTCTATGGTTGTGCAACATCACATTCCATCACTTTTATGTCCTGTCATATTTCATTTGGGGTTTGCCTCTTTTTCTGACTCTCCTTTCTCATGTCCATGTTTGAACACTTTTTTTTTATTAAAGTAAATCAAAATAATTTTAAATAAATATGTATCAAAAAGGAATAGCAAGTTGTACATAATAGATGTGCAGTTTCATGTACAATCATCTTTTTTATTATACTGTTATACAAATGCTTGTTTTATTCCACAAATTAAAAAGAAAGCAAAGTTTTTAAAAAAAGAAAAGTAAAAGTGAATTGTATCCATAATGAAAAAAATGAAAAAAAATTGCTGATTTGCTGTGTGACCTCGGGCGAGTCACTTCCCCATCTCTCGGTCTCTGCTTCCTCTCCTGTAAAATCAGGAAGCTTCACTTGGTGGTCTTTAATGGCCCTCCCAGGTCAGACATTTCATGTTCTTTGTGAACCAAACAGCCTCCTCTGAGCAACACTGACACACACAACCAACAACATATTGACAAAAAGAAAAAAATCCACTGAGCAAAGGGCTGAGTCCTGAGGATTTGTCCAGAGTCACAGAGGCATTGATGGCAGCGAGATGGAACCAAGTGACTGCCATCAAAAGTGACAGAAGAGTCACCCTTAAGAGCTCAGACACTGATCTTGGCAGAGACGGGAAATGCGCAGCACCCGCCAGAAGACGGCAAGAAGTCCACTCCATCAAATGTAGAAAGTGACCATCGAGGAGGCAAGAGAACGCTACCCTTCCTAAGCCAACAGCCCACAAATCCCATACGACACGCACACACTCTGCAGTATCCTGGACAATGTAGCAATAAAGTGCTTTGGACTTGGGCCATGATTGTAGACCAACTGCAGGCCACCATTTCCCAGACTTCTCATTGCCCATCAAATTTGAATCGCTGTGACCTACCGAAGATCCAGAGCCTCCCAAGTATGTAGAAGACAGGCGCCTGCAAAGGCACAGAGGTGGGAGATGGGATAACGTATCATTAGAAGTGCAGGTGGGCCAGGGGTGCTGATCACAGAGATGCAGAGGAGGGAAATTTAAAACTAGAAAGGTGGGATGGGCCCAGATTAAGGGGGGCTTTAAAAATCAGAAGGTTTGATATTTGACACTTGAAGTAATAGAGAGTCATCGGAGTTTACGGGGGGGAAGAGGCAGTGCTGTGGTCCCAGCTCTGCTTTAGGAAAGTCAAAGTGAGGAGAGGCTTGGGTGTTTGGGAGGAGAGACGTTTGAGCAGTTGAGTTTGAGATGCCTGCTACTAGCTCCTCCTAGATGCCTAAAAGGCGGCTGATGTTGGACAGCTGGTGCTCAACAGAGAGTAACATCTCTCCCGAGCTGGGCTGGACACACATACTTGGTAATCGGCACACTGATCATGGTTGAACTGTCAGGAGCTGATCAAATCTCCAAATGAAATAGTAGGGGAAAAAAGAGAAGGGGACCTCATACAGACCAGCGGGGGACCCAAGTGTCCTTAGGCCTGGCTTAGAAGGTAACTGAGCAAAGGAGACAGAGAAAGAGTGGTCAGCCAGGCAGGAGAAGTGTTATCCAGAAAAGAGCAGTGTTAGGAAAGCCTAGAGAGAACATTACAGTATCCGGGAGAAGCATTGCTGGGTTGTCTAGAAGGGTGAGGATCTGGGAAAGGCCAGCAGGTATCATCCCCAGGTACCATCCCACATCACTCACCATATACTTGTGCAGCACCTGCTATGTGCCTAGCACTGTGCAAGCCACGTTTTTGCTCAAGTAGAAAACACACACAAAAAGAAAAACGGTTCTCCCTTCCACATCGCAGGGGCTGTGCAGTGCCCCCATGATCTAGAAAATCCATCCAAATTGTTTGGCCCTCTCTTCCTACCAGAGAAGTTTGAATTATTATGGTGTTGAAAGATAAAATCTGTTGATATTCTACAATGCTATACATACGTTTTATGCATTTCTGAGTTTCCAAACCTTTCCTGTGTCACCTGCTGGACTTTGTGTGTTGTCTGCAGCTTCCATAAAACTCCCCAAAAGTTCCCATTTGATTTCTTATGCCAACCCACAACATATGGAAACCGCGACAGGGAAAGTCACGATGTGGAAGGAATAACTGTACGACAGTGTTTTCAGGAAGCCTACCAGAGGTGGGGCAATGTCCAAATCCTGAGACAACGACCGAAAAAGCTGCAGGTTACCCTCCGTGGCAGCGTCCTGATGAATAGTGAACTAAAAAGAGCTACAGGTGAATAACAGTCTTCACTAGGACCACTTCCGTCGTGGAGGATGAGAATCGGAGGATAATAAATAAAAGAATCATTCAAACACAAATAGTCATTTAATAATAAAATCATCATCATCATCATTTAAAAGTCTGTTTTTCCTGTTAAATCAGACAGCTACATCACATTCCTGAGCCCTACTCCAAGTGACGATGCTATGAAAGGGAAAAGTCTGGCATAAGAAACTCTGGGTTTGAATGCTGTCTCTGTCACTGACTGAGTGCCCCTGTGCACACTGCTGCTCCTCTCTAAGCCCTAATCCCCTCCTCTGTAGATTGTAAAGGGTTTGACTGGGAGATGAGAAGGGACAAGCAATTATTAAGTGCCTACTGTGTGCTATGCACCATGCTAAGCCCTTTACACATATGATCTCATTTGACCGGGGGGCCACAAAGGTCCTTTCCAGATCTAAATCTGTGATCTTCCAGGATCCACGCACCTTTGTCAGCCTTAAATGAATCTGATCCATTCCTTGCACAGCTGGCAAAGGTGGCTGGCACAGGCCCGCCTGTAAGGATGACCAGCTCACTAATCCAGAGCTGGCAGAAACTTCAGAGATCACTGCGTCCAATGCCCTTCATTTTACAAGGAGATCCCAAGTTAAGAGACTCACCTATGGTACAACAAGTAGTAGTAGAGGTAGGATTGGAACCCAGGTCCTCTGCCTCCAGGCTCTGACCTTCCCACTAGACCACAAGCTTACCTGTCTCCATGTGGGAAGCCCAAGCTGCTCCTGAGCCCATCCTTCTTTACTCAGCCTTTTTCTATTCATTTAAGAAAAGTGAGAATTACAGAAAAACAACATTTCCTGCCTTCTCTTTGGGCTCTGCCTCGAGGATCAGCTGAAACTCTATTATTTGAGAAGACTGGCCCATCAAAGGCTTTCCATCTTATTCTGCCCCTAGAACAGATGAGGTAATTATGCACAGGTTTTCTTGACATCACCCTTCAGAAGAAGAAGACAAGGATCACCCTGAACACTCAACAGCCTCTTTTCTTCCCCAAAGCAAACAATCTCAGCTGTTGACTCCTTAACCATTCAGCGAGAACAGAGTGTCTCATGAGCTATTACTAAGGAGAGGAAATCCATCTCAAAGGTGAGGGCCACCCAATAAGAGGGCCACATCTCTTGAAGGCTGGAGTGGGGGTGGGAGGGGGCTTTGATTCCAAATTGGAGTCTTCCTTGGGCATAGTTTTATTAGCCAAATAAACAGTTTGAATAACTCATCTATCACATACAAACTCAGTAGGGTTGTTGAGTTAGAGCAAGCCCAGAACCCAGGAGGCCCAGCTTTAAGCCCCAACTCTGTGCCTCACTCCTGTTTCTCTTGGTGAAACCCTAGCCCTCCCTAGGACTCAATGTTCCCAATATTATTATTATCATTACTACTACTACTACTACTACTACTACTACTACTACTACTACTACCACCACCACCACCACCACCACCACCACTACTACTACGACTACTACTACTACTAACCTCATGTAACTCTGGAAGGTTTGCTAGAAGCTTCCATTCTAGGGGATGGGCAGCTACAGCATGTACATAAGAAAGCTAGGTGAATAAGGTGATGGGCTCAGAGACTGTTCAGTCATTTTGCAGTCCTGTCCAACTCTTTGTGACCCCATTTGGGGTTTTCTTGGCAAAGATACCAGAGTAATTTGCTATGTCTTTCTCCAGCTCATGTTACAGATGAAGAAACTGAGGTAAACAGAATTAAGTGACTGGCCCAGGGTCTCACAGCTAGTGAGTGTCAGAGGCCAGATTTGAACTCAGGGGTTGGCATTAGGAAGACCCACATTCAAATCCTGCCTCAGACACTCACTAACTGTATGACCTTGAGCAAGTCACTTAACCTCTTTCAGCCTCAACTATAAAGTAAGGCAAATAATAACATCTATGTTGCAGGTTGTTGTGAAGCTTGAATGAGATAATCATATATGTAAAGTACTGTGAAATCTTACATTGTTGTATCAATGATAGTCATTATCATTATGTGCACAGCTAAAGGAAGTAAATTCAATGCACACATAGGGGTATATAAAGAGGAGGAGACCATTAACAAGTGGGGGCATTAGGAAAAGCCTCATCAGGAGGTGGAAGCTGAGCTGTGTTTTATAGGAAGCCAGGGATTCTAAAAGGTGGTGGTGAGGAGGGATGGCCTCCCAGACATGAGGTACTGCTGGTGCAAGAGCATGGCAATGGGAAGGGCTAAAAAGCCTGTTCGACTGGAATGGCAAACGCATGGATTCAGCCCAATTCTACAAGCACGTATTATGCACAGAGAGCATAGTTGGAGTATGGGTTAAAACTGGCATCACTGGCATAGCCCACAACTCTAGAACACCACTCTAGAACTCACTTGGAAGATCACATGATCAGAGATTTGGAGCTGGAAGGGAGCTTAGAGATCTTCTAGTCCAATGCCACCATTTTCCAGAAGTCCAGAGAGGAAGGACTGACCCAAGGTCACAAGCAGGTAATAAGAGCTGGGATTTGGACCTTGGACTCTGGGGCCAGGACTCTCTCCCTGGCAACATCCTTCTGGTCCTCCAAGTTTTCTCCACACACCAGCAAGTGGGAGGACTTATGTTTTCAAAGCAGAAGGGGCCTTAAAGCTCACCCAGTTGTGGGAGCATATGGCTTTGAAAACTCTGCTGTGTTTGAAAGAAAGAAGAACTCAGACTGGATGCGCCTCCAATGGAGGACTCAGGCTCCCTTGAATGAAGACCTAACCAGTGTCCTTTGAGTGGAACAGTCAAAATAGTGAACAGTCTGGATTCCCCCCAAAAGCCAGAAGGGGCAGCTAGATCCTAAGAGAGAGTAGCTAGTGGCCAGACTGAGGGGGAGGTCTTTCTGTTAACCTCATGAAGAGATGTTCCTTCTGTTTATTGTTGACCAGCAGGAGTCACTAGAAGACCCTCTAGAAGGGAGAGAGGAAGGAAAGAACAAAGGAAAGAAAGGAGGAAGGAAGGGAGGGAGGGAGAGAGGAAGGGAGGAGGCCTTACTCTGGGCCAAGCACTGTGCTAAGAGGTGGTCTCCAGAGAAGATTTCTATGCTGATCATTAACACTGATCTGTTTTCTAGTGATTCTAAACACCAGGGATTGCCTCCTTCGGGGCTTTCAGCAAACCTTCCCATAACACCTTTTCACTATGAAAGGACACAGATGCCTGAGTCTCCCATGCATATGCACGCAAGAAATAAAATAAAATAATAAACTGCTTTTTCTTCCCTCCGGGTACACTGCCAATTTCCTGACGTCACGGCCTTGTCACGTGCTCGGTGGTAGATGGACCCAAGCTGGGAGGCCCCATCTTGACTGCTTCACCTTTAAGGCAGGATGTGGCCTTTTGCCTCACACATGGTAAAATGCAAGTTGGCCGGCTTGCTTGAGAGAGAGAAGTCTTTGCCAAATCAGGCATCAGTCCATCAATCACTGCCTAGTAAGGCGCCACTATGCACGAGGCACCAGGGGTACAAAGGCAAAAGAGGGTCGGCCTTCGAGGACCTGACGTTCTATCCGGACAGCTCGGCTAGACAGAAGTGAGTCTAGAACCCAGCAAAACGAATGCAGGAAAGTTCAGGAAAGGAGCACGTCTGCAAATAAATGCCTGGACATTTAGTAAATAACGTATCTCTTAGAGAACCAGCCAAAGAGAGTCAGTTATTCTTCTTTTTACATAGCCCACCCTCCTCATTTTAAAACTGAGGCTCATTAAGGGTAAGGGACTTGCCCAGATTAGAACTCAGCTCTTCTCACTCCAGATCAAGCCCAGCCAAGTGGCTCAGTGGTTAGAGAGCTAGAGTCACAGTCAGGAAGACCTGACCTCACTACCTCATACAATCACCAGCTAGTGTACCACTGAGCAAGCCACTTAATCTCTCTTGGCCTCAATTTCCTCATCTGTAAAATGGGAGTAAATAACATAAGTAAATCACCATTGCAGACCTTGAAGCACTATAAAAATGCTAGTCATTTTCTGCTATGCCATACTGACACATTTAAGTCACAGAAAGGGAGGAGGCAAAAGGGGGAAATAAGATAATAAAAAAAATCCAGAAGCCCTGTTTTCCAACACCTTCCCTTATGTGGCTGAGAATAACCTTGTCAGATGGGAGGGGCCTGAGCCTCAGCCTGCAGCCTGAAAGTCCATCCTGCCCACACACGGAGCGCCGGTGACAGATACGGAGGCTGGAATCTGCTAGAGATGAATGGGCTGGCATCAGGAAGACAAACTGGGCACTTTATCAGGCTTGGCCATAGCCATAATTCAAAAAGGAAGGAGGAAGGCATCCCCAGGGGTGATATTTCAGGAAAGCCACAAGAGGGAGAGAGGGCTGACAGGCGGAGGTCAGGCAGCAGAAGACTCGGGGAAAACCGAGGCCAGCAGAGGAAGGGTAGGAGGAGGAAAACATTCCTTTTCAAGCTTCCCGGACTACAGTTTGTCAAGTAGTTTTAGATTCAAAAAACATTCCTTTCACCACAGGTCTGTGATTGCAACAAATAACTACATAAAAACATGCAACAGAGGCATGTTGGGGTGGGACACAGCAGAGAAGCTCAGAGCTGACCTGCTCCAGGACAGGGCTCCGGGTCAGCACTGGTGGTTTACAGGGCTGTGCTGAGTGGGAGCCCTTTGGTGCAGATGAGTCCCAAGTCTTGACTCCCTGATTAACATCTGGTTAGGCTTTCTCTCCCCTCTCCCGTCAGCAAAATGAATTATTTTTTGCCCCACTGCCATTCTCCTCTGGCCAGACAATGAAGATTGATGGGCCACAAGCATGCAAAGGCATTGTCAGGGACCCAGTTCTGTGACAGCACTTTGTCCCTGAAAACCTGAAGAGTCAGAAGGCACATGCACCGGGGGGGGGGGGGGGGGCGGCTTATAACCAGGACTGCCAAAATCCTCAAGTGCTGGAACCCGAAGCTCAGCATTTTTCAGGAGCACACTAAAGCATCGATCATACCAAGCAGGTCATTCTGACAGGGTCACCCTTTAAAATGGAGCTCTACAATTCATTCAATTTGCTATCCACCTCTAAACTGCAAGTCGATTTCAGCTAGAAGACACAATTTGTGGGAATTGATTCTGTGAGTGTGTGTGTGTGTGTGTGTGTGTGTATGCACTTGAGCATTTCCATCTCTTCCTCCTCTCCTCTCCCTCTTCTTCTTCTTTTTCCCCTCTCCCCCACCTTCTTTCTGCCCTCTTTCCCTCTCTCTCCACTCTCTCTGTCTCTCCACCCCATACACATAGAGCACACACACACACACACACACACACACACACACACACACAGCCCCCACCATTTATATGTCACACACTCACAGCAGCAGTGAAAGGACAGGGGTGGGCTGACCTACATTTAAAGACCCAAAAGTCCTTGTCAAGAGAAGAGTAAGATGGAAATGTAGCACCAGGCCAGAAATACCCAACCAGCAAGGCTGCAGGTCAATGGTTTAATCTTCTGCAGAATACCAGCCTTCACTGGCCTGTCCCACCTCACTCATGGACATCAAACCACGTCCCTCATGTCAAACACAGCCAAGCCACTTGTTCTGAGTCTGTGGGGCACAGGGAAAGCTGGAATGGGTGAGCCCGGCAACAGCCGGAACCAGGAAGACCTGGGATTTAAGGCCACCTCAGCCACTAATGATCTGGGTTATACTGGGCAAGTCACTTACCCTCTGTGTTCGTTTCCTCGGGTGCAAAATGTGGGGATTGGCCCCAGTGGCTTCTGAGTTCGCTTCTAGCTCTAAATCTATGATTTAGATGCCCTAAATCCCCCTGGGAGCAGGACAGACCTTGGACCTTGAGACAAAAGACCCAGTGGGGAGGAGACAGAGACCTGCCCCTACACACACACACACACACACACACACACACACACACACACACACCCTGCCTTCATGGCCAATGCAAAGGGAGAGAGCTGGGGGATACAAGGCCCCCTCCAGTCCTTTCCTAACAAGGTGCTTCTGTCTGCTAAAGAAACAAGCACTACCAGCACTCTGCACTTCAGAGACATCCCCGACCCAAATGCCTGGGACTGAGACCCTGCCACCAGCCTTAGGTACAGCTCCAAGTCTAAGCCATGCATTTCACTGACTGATCAACAAAGACCTCACATAACCAGCGCAGAGACTGTAAGAGATCTGAAGCCAACAACAGAGCACCCTTCTGGCCCACCAGACAAGTGCGAACCAAGCTCTGCACCGACAGGACCCCCGCTGCAGGCAGCACTGGCTGTAAGCAGAGGAGAAGCAGCATACTGAGATCCGAAGCTGGTCCCGCTCCTCCTGCCATAGTGCCTGTGGGCAAATCTCCCCTTTCTGGCCCTGGGGACTCCTCAGCTGTAAAAAGGGGTATTGGTAAGTATGTGAAGCTGGATTTGAACTCAGGTCTTCCTGACTCCAGGCCCAGCACCCTAGCCACTGGGCTGCCTAGCTAGATGCCTGGGTGAAAATACAAAATTTAGTTCTTTCCCAACCACTTCCCAACACTGTACAGTGTAGGCACTCAGCGGGCCACCCTACCTCCTCACTCCCCTATTTCTGGGCAGGGCACCACCATTTTTCCATGCTCCCTGTTCCCAAACTCCCCACAATATTTGGCCACTGTCCTTCTCTCAGCCCATACATCCGGGCAGGTCTGAAGTCTTGGCAGCATCTCTCTTTCCACAACATCTCTGGGGTACTTCTTCATTTTGCTCACAGTTACCCCACTAGTGCAGGCCTCCATTATCTCCTGCCTGATCTATCACAATCATCCCTTAATGTTAGGTTTCCTTTTGAGCTGCTTCCACAATCCTCTCCCAGACAACAAAGGCTCTAGATGTTGATGACAAAGTGTCCAGGGGTGGTAAATCTGACATTCACCTCCGCTGGCATCCACTGGAGTCTGGCAATCAGGAGTCAGTCCCTGTTGTAGGCAGCAGTGAGCCCTACCTGTTTGACACCTTGGTCTTATATCACTGAAAATGGAAGACTGAACTGTACAGGCTGAATTTGAACTTGGATCTTCCTGACTCCCTAGCCAAGCTGACTCAAAGATCTCTTCCAGTCAAATGGTTACGAGGTCCCCATATTGAAGACAAACTTTCCAATTCTTGGGGTCAAGGCCTTCTTAGGTCCCCAAATTTTGGGGGGGGGGCTGGGGAGGAGTGGTTTTTAATCTAAGGACTGGGTTAAGGACTTTGTAAGAAGGAAAAAGAGGGAGGTAAGTTTATTCTTTCTTAATCCATAGGCCATCTTTGCTTCCTAGGACAATCTCCCCTCACAGTTGGGGAGTAGCAAAATGAAGTATAAATATTTCCCTCATTCACAAGGTAGGCCAAAATCCCATCTGTCTAATTATGATGTTTGGTAGAGACTAATTAGAAGGAAAGTCAAGATGACAAAAGCAGGAGAAATGAGTTTTTTTCTGTAGAAAAGCAGTAGGGCTTGATGGCTTTTCAACAATTTTATTCATTGAAGTAGAATACACTTGTCACAACATTAATTTTCCATAATTTACTTGCAAAAAGCTTGGGAACCAGGCTTTTTCCATAAATTACTATTTTCCAACAAGCATCAAATCTGTTGGCAGGAGTTTCCAAGAAGATGGCAGAGCAGCAGGGCACAAAAGAGCTCTGTTTTCCCATATCCCCCACAAGACCAGAGGCAGATATGGCCAGAGGTGAAAATAAGAGGAAGGTGCAGAAGATGAGTAATCAAAGAGACTTGGAAGATAACCACCTCTCCGAAAAGGAATGAACGCATGACCTATGAACTGAGCCAGCTGACCAACACAATTAACCGAGATTACAGATTAAAAGAACCTGAAGGGAAAAGGCCAGAAGGAATGAGCGTCAACCATGAGAGGAGAGTGCTCGTGGGACTCGTCCAAGTCTGCCGGTATATGTTTAACAACCAGCTCTCTGGGGGTGGGGCAGTGGGGGTGGGAGAGATCCTAAACACTTCAGTTTAATCCATATTATTAGCATGTTCTCCACTACTTTCTTAAGTCTAGACAATCTACAAAGCCATAGACTAAGCCCCAACTTGTAGCATTTGCTGATTTCTGAGATGTAAATGCTCCCACTCCACAATGGAGCTAATATAATCTGGTTGGACCACACCCTTGACAATCATATTAAGGAGTGGACACATTGTAAGGAAAATATGATACCTGTAATACGGTACCTGTAAGCACTAGGTGGCGCCATAGTGCAGGGTGCTGAGCCTACAGTCAGAAAGACTCCTCTTCTGAGTTCAAATCCAGCCTCAGACATTCACTAGCCATGTGACCTTAGCCAAGTCATTTCACCCTGTTTGCCTCAGTTTCCTCCTCTGTAAAATGAGCTGGAGAAGATAAATGGCAAACCAGTCCAGTATCTTTGCCAAGAAAACCCCCAATGGGGTCATGAAGAGTCAGACATGATTGAAACAACTCAGCATAGCTGTGAAGGGTTAATTATTGAGGGAAGGAAGACAAATTGCTAATACCAACGTGGAGGAAATGGTGGATATTTTGGATTAAAAATGTGGACTCAATGAGAACTCAGATTGTCCTACTAAAAGGCAAAAGAAGCCATTGGCCATTTCTTGATGAGCAAAGATGAGGGGGGAGGGGAAAGTGGCAAAGCATGGAGAGCTAACTCAAGTGTTAGTAGAATTGCCCAAAATGTGAAGAAAATCAGTGTGGTCACCATGGTTCAGGACACCGCACAAGAAAATTTCCCATAAGTATTAAGCTCCAGGGGAGCACTCCAGATAAGCAGGCTTGCATGGATATCTAGAAGAGTAAGAAGCAGGTTAGAAGCAGAATTCTGTGTCTACCCACTGTATAAACCTGCTTCAAATCCTAATTCCAAGGCATGTCAGATTCACCTTTCTCGAAACAAAACAAGCTCCTGCACCTCCAGAGCAAAGAGAAGAAGCTAAAAAGAAATCATCGTGTGTCCAGAAGAGATAGATTTATCCCAGGGGATTATTCGCCCAAGACAAGACATAAGAGAAGAAAACTGCAACATAGTACATCCAGAGTCAAGGGGAAGTAAGCTTCCTGTCCCGAGACCTTTGTCCAGAGAAAGCAGGCCTACTATTTCATGACAAAAAAAAAAAAGATATGCTGATTCTCTCCCTCTTTTCTAAGAGTTTGAAGAGGGAGGAGATGGGTCTTCCAAAGGCCCTTTGTATAGAAATCAACCCAGAAGCAAAATTTCAATTAGCTCTGCAGAGGCCCTGGGATAAAAAGTCAACTGTGAACTTTAAGTCTGGCCAGGGACGGCTTTCGAGCTTGTAGTGACTAAATGGACATTCAGCGCAAAGGGGAAGGGAAAAAAATATTAGGTCTATTCAGATTTGCAAACTGCATAAGAAGTGGGAGCCAGCAGGAGAATGGGCAGGAGCAAGTCCTCCCATTCCAATGGGAAGGAGTAGAAATCACTGAGCTTTAACTATGTCAGGTCCAACAATAAGGCAACAATAGAGCTGGTCTGAGAGACAGAGACAAAAAGTCAGAAAGATGGAGAGACAGAGACAGAAAGGAAATAGCACGACATTAATATATACTTAATAACACAACAGAAACAGGAAACCAAAGTGAACTGAGAAAGAAAGGAAAGGGGGCTAGACCTGTAGGGAATTCTTTCTCTTCCCAGTGAGAACCAGTCATAACTGGAAGGAAGGAAAGGAGGAAAGAGGCAGAGAGAGAGGGAGAGAGGGAGGGAAGGAAGGAAGGAAGGGAGGGAGGGAGGGAGGAAGGAAGGAAGGAAGGGAGGGAGGGAGGGAGGAAGGAAGGAAGGGAGGGAGGAAGGAAGGAAGGGAGGGAGGGAGGGAGGGAGGAAGGAAGGGAGGGAGGGAGGGAGGGAGGGAGGGGAGGGAGGAGGGAGGGAGAGAGGGAGGGAGGGAAGGAAGGAAGGAAGGAAGGAAGGAAGGGAGGAAGGAAGGAAGGAAGGGAGGGAGGGAGGGAGGAAGGAAGGAAGGGAGGGAGGAAGGAAGGAAGGGAGGGAGGGAGGGAGGGAGGAAGGAAGGGAGGGAGGGAGGGAGGGAGGGAGGGGAGGGAGGAGGAGGAGAGAGGGAGAGGGAGGAAGGAAAGGAAGGAAGGGAAGGAAGGAAGGAAGGAAGGAAGAAGGAAGGAAGGAAGGAAAGAAGGAAGGAGGAAGGAAGGAAGGAAGGAAGGAAGGAAGGAAGGAAGGAAGGAAGGAAGGAAGGAAGGAAGGAAGGAGGGGAGGGAGGAGGGAGGGAGAGAGGGAGGGAGGGAAGGAAGGAAGGAAGGAAGGAAGGAAGGAAGGAAAGAAGGAAGGAAGGAAGGAAAGAAGGAAGGAGGAGGAAGGAAGGAAGGAAGGAAGGAAGGAAGGAAGGAAGGAAGGGAGGAAGGAAGGAAAGAAGGGAGGAAGGAAGGAAGGAAGGGAGGAAGGGAGGGGAGGGAGGGAAGGGAGGAAGGAAGGAAGGGAGGAAGGGAGGGAGGGAGGAAGGGAGGGAGGGAGGGAGGGAGGGAGGGAGGGAAGAAGGGAAGGAGGGAGGAAGGAAGGAAGGAAGGAAGGAAGGAAGGAAGGAAGGAAGGAAGGAAGGAAGGAAGGAAGGAAGGAAGGAAGGAAGGAAGGAAGATTTAGGAGTATGAGTTCTACCTGGGACATGAGTTTAAGATGTCTAATGGACATCCAGTTGGAGATATCTGAAAGGCAGTTGGAGACGTGAGACTGGGGATCAGCAGAGAGATTGGGGAAGAATAGATAGATTTGAGAATCATCTGCATAGAAGTGGTCATTAACTCCATGGGAGCTGATGACATCCCCAAGTGAAGTAGTCCAGAGACAGAAGAGAAGAGGACACAGTATGGACCCTTGAGGGACACCTATGGTCAGAGGGCACGATGTGTAAAGTAATTCAACAAAGGAAAGAAAGGAGCAGTCAGAGAGTAGGAGGAGAACCAGGAGAGAGGCGTGCTCTGAAAACCGAGACAGAAGAGTCTTGAGGAGGAGAGAGTGATTGACAGTGTCCAGGGCTGCAGAGAGGATAAGGAGAATGGGGATGGAGAAAAGACCATTGGGTTTGGCCACACTTCTTACTTGGTATTTGAGAAAATCCTTTGAATCTCCCTTTTATCACTGAAGGATCCAGTAGGGTATGACCCAGCTCAACAGGTACTAAGTAGAAATGCTCAACTTTTCTTTCCTGATCCCTGGGATTTAGTCACTGTGCGCTGAGATTCAAACTCAGGTCTTTCAGGTTCCAAGTCCAGCATTCAATCCACTAGGAGGGATTTTTAGAAAATGATTTATATTGGCGGATACGGTGCTTTCAGGCACAAGGTGAAATGATCAATAACACTCCCGTCTGTGGAGTATCTTCTTCCTTCCCCGGGGCTGCCAGGCCGAGGTCAAAAGTCCTGAGTAAGCGTTCAGGCGACGACTTCCGAATAGAGGCCGGGCTTTATTTACAAGGAAAACCAAGGTACTTGATCTTTTCCATAGAGACTTAGACGTGAGGCAGACGCCAAAGGCTTGAGGCCACAGAACGTTCCGTATGAGATCCAGAGGAATTTTTATTTCCTCATCCCTTCACATAAACCCAAACTAGTTTTTGGACTTGGGTTACACTACAATGTACATTAACAGAGGAGAAATGCCCAAGAATTGTGGCAAGCAAAAACATTATCGGAGACTTGGGAAACTAGGGCAGGCTTCATGAAGGAGGTGGCATTTGGGTTGGTCTTGAAAAGTAGGGAGGAAGATGTTCTTCCCACTAAATCTCTCGTAGAAGAGGTGTGCTGGAACCAGCTGATGAGGGTTCTAGCCTTCCCCCTGGACCGAAGGGGTCAGATCTAACCCCATAGGGAAGAGGAAGTGATTTGGCACATAAGCCAAAGAAGGACATAGGGAACATGGTATTACCCGGCAGTGTCCAGCAGGCCAGAAGAGAGTGGGAAGAGCGCTAGGAGATGAGCAAGCTTTTACTCTGTATCCTTTCCATTTCCCACTGTCTGGAATTGACTCCCACCTCTACTACTTACTCAAAGTGTGGCCTGGAGACTTCCCCTCCTGGAGTCCATTTCCACTTTTGTACAATGAGCAAGTCAGAGGAAAGGATCTCTAAGGGTCCTGATCATTCCAAAGCCTACGATGCCATATGGGCCTGCTCTTCATAGTGAAAGGCAAAGACTGCTCTCCCATGATAAAAATGGGACTTAGACCATTTCTAGTTTCACATATCAAATCCAAAGACCACGGGGAAAACCCAAATGACCTAAGGCTCTAAGAACCCCGTCATTCTGCAATCTGAAGCAAAGATTCCTGTTCAGTTAAATTTCATTTTGGCAGAATGTGAACAACCTTGATGCATCTAACTCCAGTTCCCTTCTGAAGCGTCACAGCCACCTCCTAGTCATCCTCCTACAATGTTCATTGAGTGCATTAGGAACCATTGTCAGTGACCTGGGGGACTTTGGCAAGGAAGACCACTAAAAAGCCCATATCCAACAAGGATCTTCCGCTGGAGAGCTGGGGGAGGGAAAGGACACTTCTAGACAATCTCATTCACCATCACTTTACCAGGGAGGAAACTGAGGCTCCCCAAGAAGTGAATTACCGTCCAGGGCTGCACAGTTGGTAAGAAGCAGAGCCAAATCCAGGGCCTCTAATTCCAAGCTCATGGCCCCAAAAGAGAGTAGATACTTTAATACCCAATAACCTTTCTCACATGACAGGTGACGAAGGGATTTTGCTCCCTGGGTTTTCTCTGGTCATTTCTTCATCCTGCCTTGTAAGGTATTTGTCAACGCCCAGTAATGACTTCTATGTCACCGCCTCCGTGCTGAGATGGACGGTGTGAAATGGACTATTTGCCGGTGAAGGTTTATAGCTTGCTGCAAGCAGGGCGCTCGAGTTGGCCAGGAGGAGAATGCTTTCAGGTGGCCAGTTACCCAGTCAGAAACTGAGAGCTTGCCAGGACCTAAACACAATCTCGACCGCCAACCGTTTCAAATACTACCTATCAACCGAACAAAATGAAGCGTGGGCCCAGGACTGCAAATCAAAGTCCTGGACAGAGCACCGAGAAAGGTGTTCTAAGAGCCAAGGATGGCAGAAGTGCAGAGGATACGTGCTTTCTCAGCTCAAACTATAAAGCAGAACAGACAGAAAGCTGGAGCAGGTGTTTTATCAAAACATGAGTTACAGTTCACAAGCATTCCCTGGTGGAGGATGAGGTCATTTGGCACTCCTATGCGGCTACACAGAGATGGCCGTTCCCTTGATCTCGCCACAATCACCCACACGTGTTCCATTTCCACGTTCATGAATTCTGCAGTTCTGATCACTGACTGTTCTCCACAGCTGGAAGGCTCTCCCTCCTCCACTCTGACCACTGACCTGCCTGCTTCCTGTAAGTCCCAACTAAAATCCCCCCTCCTACAGGAAGCCTTCCCTAACCCCTCTTAATTCCACTGCCTTCCCTCTGTTTGTGGCTTCCTGTGTATCCCATCTATGGCTTGCTCTGCACACATTTGCTTGAATGTTACCTTCCCATTAGACTATAAGCTCCTTGATGGCAGGGACTGGCTTCTGCCTCTTTTTGTATCTCTAGGACTTAGCACAGTGCCTGAGATATAGCAGGTGCTGAATAAATGTTGGTTGATTGATTCTAACTTTTTATCATTCTGTCTTTCCTTCTGCCTTAGGACCCCAAACACCATTTGCGGTCCATACTGTGACCCTCCATCCTTCCTCATCTCAGTTATTTCCCCACCTCACTTTTTTCCCAGTCCATCACCCATGCACTGGCTATATTCTCCTTCCTTCCAATGAGGAGAAAACTGAGGCTGAGGACATGAAGTGACTATTTCATAGTCCAAAAGCCAGCAGGATCTGAATCCAAGTCTCTGGGTCCATTTAGGGGTATGCTGGTAAATGACCACCAGCTCTCCAGGAAAAAAAAAATTACACAAAACACACTTTTAAGTTTAATCTCCATTAAAACATTTTTTCCTATCACTGTAAGTCTAAGCAATCAATAAGACAACGAATCAAGTCCTGCTCTGTAGGCTTTACTGATTTTTGAAGTGTAAATGCCCACACTGAAGTCTTAACAATCAGCTCAGGAAGAAGCTGGTTAGAGCTGGCTCCAGCAAACTCCTACATATTATACTGAGTAACAGGCAAGAGTACTGTTTACAGCCTCAACCACTGGGAGCCCTGAGACCAGGATGCTAATTCAACATCACCATATAGGCTGTCTAGCCACTAAAAAAAAAAAATCAGAGCTGGTTTTTACTTTACTCTGAAAGCAAGAAATACAGCCACAATATTTACCCAGAAAGTAACTGATTGCAATACCCCATTGTGGAAAATGGTAAACCCTCCAGGTCCAGTCCATTGCAAAGAGCCCATTGGACTATGGCTACGTACCCTCCTCCTTCCCAGAAGGGTCTAACCCAGCAGCCTCTGCCAGAGAGTGGTTTCCAGTAGGAAGCACAGTATCTGCCTTATATAAGTCAATCTGTCTCTGTCTCTGTGTCTGTCTCTCTGTGTCTGTCTCTCTCTCTCTCTGTCTCTCTCTGTGTGTCTCTCTCTCTGTCTCTGTCTCTCTCTGTCTCTGTCTCTCTCTGTCTCTGTCTCTGTCTCTCTGTCTCTCTGTCTCTGTCTCTCTGTCTCTGTCTCTGTCTCTCTCTCACATCCACATACACACACACACACACACGCACACACACACACACACACAC
The DNA here is from genome assembly GCF_003287225.1 of Phascolarctos cinereus. Taxonomy (NCBI): domain Eukaryota; kingdom Metazoa; phylum Chordata; class Mammalia; order Diprotodontia; family Phascolarctidae; genus Phascolarctos; species Phascolarctos cinereus. The sequence continues at coordinate 4,448,235 of NW_027556402.1, read as the reverse complement.
ACACACACACCAGAAGGAGGCTCTGCTTTTCCATTTGTGACGGGCACCAAGGAGAGCAGGAAGCCCCTGATAGAGCAGTGCCGGTGGGTGATGTTGCATTCTCCTCTCCTCTCTTATGAGGTTCCCAGGCAGTGTGGGTTAGTGGTAATTGCATTGGGGGCCAGAAGGCTCAGGTGTTAGCTACTGTAAGACCTTGGGCAAGCTGCTTCACCTCCCATGCCTCAGTTTCCTCACCTGTATATATACCAGATGACCTCTAAGGTCCCGTCCAGCTCTAATGCTATGACCCTATGAACCCATCCTTCTAGTCTCCTTATAGACTCCATGTAGTCTATAATTCAGCTATCCTCACACACAACCTTCCCGTCTCCCATCTCTGCTTTTTTGTTCTGGCTGGCTCTCATGCCTGCAACGTTCACCCACATCACCTCTACCTTTCAGTTTCTCTGGCTTCCTCAAGACTCAACACAAAATCCCACCTCCTGCAGGATGCCCTTCCCAGTGACTCCTGCTTGTAGCACTTTCTCCTCTGAGGTCATCCACATGTACTTGGATGTGTATGTCCTACGATAAGAGAGTTTTTCTGAAATGACTTTGTGACTGCCATTCCCTCAAGACAGCTCATCCCATCACTAGCAGGAGCTTGCCAAATTTAGCTGACATCAAACCTTAGCTCCGGTGATTAACTGGTTAGTGTGAAGACGATTTCTGGCTCAGCTTTATTACCTTGATTTCCGTAAGCTGAGCATGTCGAGTAAGTAAGCAGAGCTCCAGTGTTCATGGTTAGTTTGCACATTTCAGATCTATCCCTAGTGTTTACTGACAAGTTTATTACTTCGCAGGCTGAGGTATTCCCCTTTGGCTATCTGTTCTTTGATGTGTATATCTTTACCTTTCCCTGCTAAGCTCTGTAAAATTCTGTTGTATCTGCCTGCTTTGGAGTTAAACCCCTACTTGCTGCTGCTGCCAGCACATGGCCCCATTTCAGGGTTTTCTTGATGGAGATATTGCCGTTTCCTACTCTAGTTCATTTTATACTTGAGGAAACTGAGGCAAACAGGGTTAAGCGACTTGCCCAGATCACCCAGCTAGTAGGTGTCTGAGACCAGACTTGAACTCAGGAAGATGAGTCTGCTCTATTCACTGAGCCGCTGAGCTGCCTGATAACCTCTGCTTAAATGGATAGTTAGGCCCATGGGGTTTTGTGTACTGTCGTTCTATGTTCAAGCATACAATAAACTAGTTATTAAAATGTCTCCACATGTTGATAAATATGATTGGCAGCAATACTTATCAATGAATCCTACAATTTTTATGTCAGTGTATATATATATGTATATATACATATATATATATATATGCACATATATATGATGGAAAGTATATCTACATAAGAAAAAAAAAATATATATATATATATAACCAGAACATGTGTGTATATACATACATAGGTGTATGTGTGTATATAATGTATGTAAGTTCATATTTTACATTACATTAGTACAAATAATACACACACATATACATGTGTATACTATATGTACCTAGCTCTTTCCCATTAGACTATAAGGTCTCTGAGGGCAGGGTCTGGCTTTGCCTTTCTTTGCATTACCAGAATTTAGCTGGATTGACTATCTGACCCATGCCCCTCAGGTCCCCAGTTTCACTTAGTTAGCCATGCCGGGCTCTCCCAGCCACTAATCCATGAAGGGTTCCAGAAGAATGACCATGCCTTCTTCCTCCAGGGAGGAATCCCAACATAGTACGGCCCCAACCAAAGCCACCATCTTCAAAGATCCATGGCTCCTTTTAGCAGCCCCAGCATGCCCTCCTGTGCCCACTGCTTCATTTCACTTTCTCTTATCCATTGTGGTCTTCCTGGTCTCTCCCTATTTCCTTCCCCTTGTCTTCTTGGCCATGCATAGCCCTAGCCTGGCCAGCCCTCACCAGCCCGGTGACCTTTGACCCTTCACTTGGTAGAGCTTCTGACACTGATGTGAACTGCTGAGGCTCAAGGCATTCTCAGTCTCTGTTCCAGAAGGCTCCAGGTCACAGTAATACAAGTTCGACTGGGGACAGAAAAGAAACCCCAGACTTGAAGCCAGAGGACTCAGGTTCTGTCAGCTTCAGCTCAGTCACTAGCCTGTTGTGTGACCTTGGGAGAGGCCCTTTCCCTTCCGGGGGCTTAGTTTCTTCATCTATAATAATAAATCCCCTCTAAATTTCTGTCTATGAGTCTATGACCTTGGATCAACAGAAACCGAGGCCCAGATAAGTGAAAAGATGTCTAGGTTCAACTAAAGGACCCATTTAATAAAAAGATATGCAAATGGCCCCAGGAAGATGCAGCTCCCAAAGCCGGGGGAAAGAAAGAGACAAGGTGATTCAAAGTAGCCCTCAGCAGAAGTGCTCTGGGGAGGTCAGGAACCACTAGGAAAATCCGAAGGAAGGTACCATTTATAAAGCGCTTTAAGGTTGCAAAGCCCATGGGGGCAGCTGGGTGGCACGGTGGAGAGAGCACTGGCCCTGAAGTCAGGAGGACCCGAGTTCAAATACGGCCTCAGACACATAATACTCTCTAGCCGTGTGACTTCAGGAAAGTCACATAACCCCAAATGCGTTACAAAAGAAAAAATTGTTAAAAGATTGCAAAGCCCCTCGTGGATGTTAGCACATGTGAACCTCCCAACAACCCCTGACCAAAGCACTATCGTGAGCCCCATTTTATAGATGAGGAAACTGAAGCTTACAGAGATGTGTGACTTGTCCACAGTCACACAGCTAACCAGTGCCCCACCTAGATGAACTTTGTTGAGTTCTCCCCCTCCCCAACAAAATCTCTGAGCTAACTTTAAAGCCTGGTCGTGGAAAAGGGTCCACAGCTGGACCCAGAGCAAGCCGCCTTAGAACAAAGTTAACCCCAACTGCTCCCACTCTATCCAACAGTTTCCATGCTCACAACAATCCCCAGCTGTTGTGGTGAGTTGTGGGAGGTTAACTCATGCCTCTCTGCTTGCACCTCTATCCTGACCCGCTAGATATCATTTGTCCAAGGTCACGTGCCTAATAAGTCATAGACTCATGACTCAGAGTCAGGTCCTCAGACATGCACTCCATGGACCCTCCACTGCACCACGCGTGCCAGGAACCTGCCACTCGGCCACCTGAAACATTACTGTGTCTCCTGAGTAGACAAATAAAGGGTCTACCCTGAAAACAATTTCTTTAGCCTGACTCCCTTCAAAAACGATCATGATGAAATATGACAAACAGTTATGTGAGTGCACGTGGAATCCACTGTTCGAGGACCACTGCCACGGGTCCAAGCCAAGCATAGCACAGCAAAGTCAAGGCAGAGAAGGTAAAGGCTGAATGTACAGCTCGGGTCCCCAATAGGCCTTTATTCAGAGGGCATTGTATACGATCTACTGCTGAGGGAGAACTGGTGGGGAAGAAAGGCCAGGTGTTCTCCACAGCAGCTGAGTGATTTGTTCTTAAAGGTGAACAAAGGAGGCCGGGTCAGGGGCTGGTCCCAATGCAAGGAGCTAAGGGGTCTCAGCGCAGACTGAAAAGAGGAAGCGGCAGAGGAATGCACCAATGCAGGCACACGCATCTTGCGAGAAAGGCTTGACAGTTGGAACAAATGATGATAAACTGTGGAGAAACAGCCCTCTTAGCCGCCATTTTCCAAGCCATGTATTTTGATGATCATTCTGGCTAAGCGTCACTCCGGAGCAGGGGCCTGCTTCGGTAAGGCTACTCTGGACTAGCCAATACCAGTACACAATTAGGAGGCTACCTTGAGAAGCTTCCAGCTTCTATTCAAATACCCACCCCCACCCCCACCCCCACCCCCACCACTGATCGAATTGTCTCTGCTGTAAATGGGAGCACCTTGCCTAGTGGTTAACAGACACAGGGATTACCACTCCACATGGAGTGGATCACCATGGACAGTCTCAATATAAATGAAACCAGAAGACTTAAGGAAGTAGCAGCCTGAGTGTAGCTTCTTCCCACGAAGGTTCATAACAGAGATAGAGGAGCCATGGGGGTGGTGGGCAGGGATCCCGAGAGCTGGATCCTGACTGACAAGCCTGGGAGTCTGCTGGGGCTCACCGCATCCAGTGATTTGGGGGGAGGGATGCTCGGGGCACCATACAGAATTGAAGTTTTCTTATGTGGAGAAGGGATCTTTTCATGGAGTTTTGCTGGTTTGGACTTCTTCTGTGGATTCCACACTCGTTATTCTATCTGGTACAGAACTCCTTTTTCTAAGGCTTTGGGTTTCTGAGTGTTCCTGCAAGCAACCACCCTTGCCAGATACACAATCTTCACAGACTAGCTTCAACAAACATACAAACCATTTTCATTGCACAATGAAAAGGTGTATGGCTATCCAGCGTTGGTCTGGAGAAGGAAATAGCAAACCACTCCAATATCTTTGCCAAGAAAATTCCAAATGGAGCCACAAAGAGCTGAATAATCCAGTATCAGTCAGTGTGAAAGCAATGCCCTACTATGTCTCTCAAATATACCCCCTTCTCTCTTCAATTGGGAAATGGCTAGGTAAATTATGGCATGAGAATGTAATGGAAAATCATTACACCATTAAGAAATTGCAGAAGAGCTTGATTCACAGAAGCCTTAGAGCACTTACACGATCTGATACAAAAGGAGGTGAGCAGAAACAGGGGAACAATTTTAGACATCGAGACAATTGAGACAGACTTAAGAGCTGATCAATGGAATGACCAGTCACAACTCCAGAAGACTGACAACAAAGCAGCCTTCTCACCTCTTGGAAGAAAGGTGATAGACTGAAGTTGCAGAAACGGACAGAGATTTTTCTAAAATAGCCAACATGTGAATTGTGTGTGTGAATGGGGAGGATGAGGAAACATTTTGGAGGGAAAAGATTTACAGGGAGAGTGGGTAGGTAGTCATACTGACAGTTTTTAAAGGAAGAAAAGAGATCAAGAAATCATTAAAAATTCAGAGAAAAAAGTAGAAGGAAATTTAGCAAAGGACAGACACAGGGAGAGTGAAGTCAGAGTTGGGCATATGTGGGAGAAAAGATAAGGAGCTCAATTTAGGACCTAGGGAGTATGAGAGGTTGGGGGAGGGTGCAGCTATCTCCACAGAGTGCTGGAATTGAATCCTCAGCTCCTCACTCTGCCTCACCCCACGGATCCAAACCCTTGCCAAGTCTTTTCACGTTACCTACAAAACATTTCTTGTATCCGTCCGCTTTTCTCCACTCACTTACCTTTTGTTCTGCTTGAGGCCCCCACCATCTTTCACCTGGAAGGTTTCCAGAGCTGCCTAACTGGTCCCTGCCTCTAGTTTGTCTTACCTCGAGTTCATCTTCCATCCGTAGCCATGGTAGCCAACCGATGGCTACCAAAAGCTGGGCTGTGTTCCCTGCTCCTTGGTAATTCTGCAGCCAAATGCAAGCCCCACTATTGGGCATTTTGAGTCCTTCACAGCTGAATTTGGGAAGTGCTTGGTGATGGAGCGAGTTTCTTGACCCCAGAGCCAATGGAGGCTGGGCATCCCCTAAAGGTCTCCTTAAGTGTCAAACGAATGGATGGCAACACTCTCCTTAGAGCCCGTAAGCACATATTCACCAACCATCTTCGGCCTGGCACTTTGGGGCATGAAGAAAAAGGGGAAACAATGATTAACACATAGACCACCAAATAACCTCCAGGCAAGCACTGCTCCTCAGACATCGGGCAAACCTCGGGGTTGCTGGCTACCACTTGAAATCTTGACAAAGAGCAGGAAAGGTCCTCCCAGGCCAGTGGTCAATAAAGGGGATTCCTGTTCTGCGAGGTCAAAACAGAAGATCACAAGAAGCAACTACAGGCATACCGGAAGGAGCACTGCATCAGAGCCAAGAGGCCTGGGTTCCAATCCCCCCTTCTGACCTCTAGCAGCCGTGTGACCCTAGCTCACACACTTAATGCCTCCCTTTTTTGTCAAGTGCAGACAATCATAGCATCTACCTCAGAGAATCAAATGGGATCTCATGTTTGCAAAGTGCTTTGCAGACCTTCAGTGTGATTAAAATGCCAGCTATTGCTGCTGTTGTTACTAGTATTATTATTATTTAGAAGACAGCCTCTCAAAGGCTGTCTGCATGGAAGGGTTTCTTCTCAACCAAGTTCTATTGTCTTCTGAGGTTGGCTTCTCTCCTTTTTGAAGAAATATGAAAGCATCAGAGCTGTGTGTAGGGGAAGGCTTCCTGGGATACTCCACTCAGAGGAAGGGAGAGGAATCCGAAGGACACAGGCAGGACAGGGTGGAGCCTAACTCGAAAGGAAGCTCCCTCCAGGTGGCCTCTCTCCTCACAAAGATCAGAGTTTGAAAGCTGGGAGGTACCCTAAAGGTCGCTTTGTTCATCACTGGTGTTGAGTCACATCTGACTCTTCATGGCCTATTGTGAGGTTTTCTTGGCAAAGATATTGGCCCGATTTGCCATTTCCTTCTCCAGTTCATTTTACAGATGAGGAAACTGAGGCAAGCAGAGTGAAGTGACTTGCCCAGGATCACCGGCTAGTAAGTGTCTGAGGCAAGATTTGAACTCAGGGAGATGAGTCTTCCTGCCTCCAGGCCTGGCACTCTATCCACTGAGGCACCACCTAGCTGCCCATACCCCCTCATTTTCCAGCCCAAGAACCTGAAGGCTAGCCTAATGAGGCCCTTGGTGAGATGTAGCAGCACCAGGACCTCTCAGCAGCCACAGGGAGGGAGCAGCATCAGGCCCGTCCCGCCTCCATGGCCATTCTTTCCACCACACCACACCCCAAACTGAGAATTTCCTAGTCTCCTTTGGCGAGACTGAAGTAGGAAGCCACTCAATTGCTTTGCTACAAGGGCCAGTTTGTCTTTGAGTTTGCAATAATTAAAGCAGTAATTAAAGCCCTGGAAGAATTTTTTTTGTTAGCTCAGTGACCTTTCTTTTCCTGGTCGAAGAGAATCAACGGCCATACAACCTCAGCGGTGGCACATTCGGCAGCGGTAGGCCAATTGCAAACAGCGGTAACAAATGTCTGCTGCAAACAGCGCAACTGTGTCGCTTGGAGACATCATACAGTGTGTCGATTACAAATATCATGACACTAAAGGGAGCTGGGAAGGGCAGGGAGACCTGTCAAGAGGAGATTCCTCATCTCATATGGTTACGTTTCACATCATGTGTCCGTTGCTACTGCTCTCTCTGTGGCCCTGCCTGGGACCTTGCCTCATTAGGGAATGAAGCAAATGAGCAGCATTAGACAGATGGGGGAACTGGACCGTGGAGAACCCTTCCGTTCATGCAGTGACGATGAGCGCCAATGGGAAAGAGAACCATGGGCAGTAATAGAGATGGAGAAAATACCGTTTCCTGTCGGGCTTAAGACTGTAAAGCAGTGACTCCATAAACAAGGGATCTGGGGAGGCAAATCACAGAAGTCATGATTTAAAATACCTCTCGCTACAGCACTTCTTGCTTCACTCTTTAAAAATCATCCCTTCCCCAACTCCCCCAATACAACAAAAATGTGTCTCTCTGGTTCCCAGAACTAACATCCAAACATTTAATTTTTCTGAAACTCCACCCGGATCACGTCACTCACCTTCCTACAAACCTTCAAGGAGGCCCCATTTCATGTTCAAGAAGAAGACCCAACTCACTGGCTCAGCATTCAGGGTCACCCAAGACATCTCCCACGTGAATCCTTTGCCCGCCGATGCTAGTCTACTGTATCCACTGAAACTGTTTCTTACCATCTCAGTCCTATACAATGCAACTTGTATTAATTATCTATGTGCAGAGATGCCGGGGGGGGGGGGATACAAAGTTCAGATCAGACACAGCCCCTGCCCTCAAGGATCATACGGTCTTATAAAGGGCTAGAACCTCAACAGAGATAATAGTAATGCACAACATTACATGATTACAGGTAGCCAACAAAGTACTCAGGAAGCTAGATGGCATGCACCCTAGACTCAGTAAAACTCATCTCCCTGAGTTCAAATCTATCCTCAGATACTTACTAGCTATGTGACCATGAGAAAGTCACTTCACCCTATTTGCCTCAGTTCCCTCATCTGTAAAATGAGCTGGAGAAGGAAATGGCTGACCCCTCCAGCGTCTTTGCCAAGAAAACCCCCAATGGGGTCGTGAAGAGTCAGACACGACGGAAACAAGTGGACAACAGCAAAGCAGCGATCGTGAGGGGACTACAAATAAGAATCACCTCATTGAAAGAGCTACGGAATAAATGAATGAACGAAACATTTCTTGAACACCTACCATGGTTGTGCAGCTTGGCCAGGGCCCACAGGAAACTATAGGCTTTATGGCAGGGACACTATCTTCTATGGTCTTTATTCTCCACAGTGTCCAGAACAGAGGCTGCCCTCAGGATCATAGACTTAGAAGTAGAAGGGACTTGGAAAGTCAGTTAGTACAACCCATTCAATTTATGGAGGCCCCGACGGGCCCAGAGAGGTGTCTCATGGCAAGCTGTAGAGGTAGGATTCAAACCCAGGCAAATTCAGTGCTTTTTTGCAACACAGCGGGTGTTGGGTAAGTTTCCACTGCTAAGTTGGATAACACATTGGCAGCCCCACCTTCTGGCCTCGGCCCCACGTACAAGGCCAGCTTCTGGTCATGAATCTGATCCCCAAGCACAGTTGTACATCAGTTCCTCTGTTTAACTTGGGAAGGTCACAGGTCATCAGAAGGAGGAACAGTATGACCCAGTGATGGGGGAAATCCCTGGGCTTAGGTGGGAAGTAACACATGATTCTCACTAGGAGGCAAAACTAGAGATGGGAGGGGAGGAGAGATAAACCAAAGGCCAAGCCAGTCTGTGAACAATGCGATTCACTGACACCCAAGGGGATCAAAAAGATGGGTGACTCGGTTACCAGGCAGAATTCCAAAGTGAAGGAACCTGCCAGAGATTGTCTGAAGCTCCGGTTCCTCGGGTGGAGGAAAGTCCTGGCAAAGGAACTCTCTCAAGCAGTACAGATGAAGGAATGCAAAGAGACGAGGCACACCTGTGTCCAAACTCGAGTTGCTTCTAAAAGCCCTGCCCTGCCAGAACCTGACATCCTGCCTGCAGAGCTCGCAGTGGGAGGTGGGAGGAGAGGGACCGCTGCCTCCTGCTGGCCCAAGCATCTCTAGAAAATTCCATTCCCATCCAGCCCACTTTTCTTCCAGGCATTCTTCACCCAACTCCGCACATTAGCAACCATCCCTGCCAACCCAAAGGGACCATCTAGAAGAGAGCAGTCGGACACAAGAATCCCATATTGCTCACCTGGAGCTTTGATGCTTGTTCTTCTCACTCCCCTCCACAATCTTAGACTCACAAGATCTCAGAGCTGACAAGAGCATCCGACCACCAAGTCCAACCCGTATCAGAATTGGGCAGAACTCCAGAATATTCAAACAAGTGTTCATCCAGGCCTCCAGTGGGGGGGGTGCTCCCTCCCTCCCAAGATGCCCCCCACTGTAGGACAGTTTTCCTTATATTGAGCTGGCATCATCCTCCGTACAACTTCCACCTACCACTCCTAGTCTGTCCCCTCAAGCCAAGCAGAAAAAATCTGCCCTCTTCTCTACAACATTCCTTCCAGTGCTTGAAGACAGCTATCCTGCTCGCTCTGTGTGTGTGTGTGTGTGTCTCTCTCTCTCCCTCTCTCTCTCTCTCTCTCTCTCTCTCTCTCTCTCTCTCTCTCTCACACACACACACACACACACACACACACACACACACTTTTCCCCAGGTAAAATATCCACAATTCCTTCAAGTAATCCTCTTGAGGCATGGACTTAAGACCCTTCCCTTTACTGGATGCCCTCATCTGGATAGCTTAATCAATTCTATCCTTCCTAAAATGTGGTGCCCAGAACCAAACATGGTATGCCATGTGTGGGTTGCCCAGGGCAGAGTAGAACAGGAGTCTCACTTAGGTCCCTCTTGATGCGGTCAAACATCACATTAACATTTTTTCCACTCACTGCTGGCACTTGCTAAGCTTTCATGGTGTTGACTGTCTCAGTAAGTGGGTTTTTAGTACCCCAATTGAGTATCTCCAATTATCTCAAAGGATATTGTGAAATACCCAATATATTTTCAAAGCACAATTAATTGCAGGCTTTTTAATTTTTAAAGGTTTTTAAAGTCCACACTGTGTTTGCAATTTAAGAGAAAGCCTTATGGAGGACTATGGGGGAAGGGTTAGAACAAATCGAGATAAACAATAGCCTGTCAGTCAACTCCAAACACTTTGTAAATTGCTGGTCTAGACTGTCAGTCAATAAGACAGGAAGAAATCTTCCTTGTCTAGTGAGCACCAGACCTTTGCTTTTGTTGCTATTGTTGTTGGCATCCTTTTGTTTTTGTATCACCTTCATTTACAAATATGCCTCTTCCCACAAGCCACTCTTTATACCGTAGAATGAAAAGCAAGAGCAATTCAGCAACGAAATCTAATAGTGTCTGCAATGTTCCATCCCCAGAGGTTCCCTCCCACCCCAAGCCTGACCCCTGCAAAGGTGGGAGGAAGGTGTATTTTCTCATCTCTTCTTTGGGGCCAACCTTCATCACAAGAACGGATATGGAATAAGGAATGGACCTGTGATGTCACTGACATACAGAACCACCCCAATGAGAAATCTCCCTCTACCAATGCAGGGAGACAGTATGTAGTCTTAGCACTTACCCAGACCTCTAAGAAGTGACTTTCCCAAGGTCATACAGCCAGTGCATTTCAGAGGTGAAATCTGAGCCCATGTCTTCCAGTTCCAAGACCAAATATCAATGCAGCCTTTTTATTTTCCTGCTGGTCATCATAACCACAAAGAATTCACTTTTGTTTGGATTCATTTCTTTCATCTACATTATTATAGTCCTCTATTTTGTCTTCCTGGTTCTGATTGTTTTACTCTTTGTCATATCATATAAGTCCTCCCATGTTTCTCTATATTCATCATTTCTTATGGCATAGTAATATTCCAATACACTCATGTACCCCAATCTGTTTTGTCATTTCCTAATTGATGGACATCTACCTTTTAACAAGTTCTTTGATACCACCCAAAAAAAAAAAAACCCTCTATTAAGTATTTCAGGGCAGCTACATAGTGCAGTGAATAGGGCAATGGACCTGGAGTCAGGAAGACTCATTTTCCTGAGTTCAAATCTGGCCTCAGACACTTACTGGCAGTGTGATCCTGGGCAAGTAACTTAACCCTGTTTGCCTCAGTTTCCTCATCTGTAAAATTAACTAGAAAAGGAAATGGCAATTCACTCCAGTTCTTTGCCAAGAAAACTTCAGATGGGGCTGCAAAGAACTGAACATGACTAAAATGACTGAACAACAGCAATGACTACTTTGGTGTAACAAGGATGCCTTTTCTTCTGGGATTGGCAGCAGGGAGGGATAAACGAAGAAGGTTGGGCGACGATACTGAGAAATTTTGAGAAATGGAACGCAGCTCTAAGACTGGAACTCCCACTGGGGATCTGTCTCCATCCAAGATGAGTCACACCCAAAATCCAAGGGATTTACCCCAAATGGTCCCTCTTCTTTCTGGGCTTTCTCTCACTGTTTGGCTCATTTACCCCTGAAGCTACCTTCACACTAGCATGTTATGGTTTCCCCAGAGGTCGGGTGGCTGCTACAACTCACCATTTGCAGGATCTAAGGGATAACCCCTACAGGCTATTTAAGCCCCAACCAGTATATTTCTCATTAACAAACAGTCAAATAATTTTAACTTACTGTTATAATAATAACCTTACTAAAAGGTGAAGTAATAACCTTAATGAAAATGCAAAGCAAGCACATAAGGTATACATAACATTCTATCCATGTACTTGAGTCACACTCTTCTACCAATGGGAAGAATGGATATTTACTTCATCTAAAAGGCTGGTAAGGAAATACATGTGGCCAGGGCAACTTAAAACTCTACAACTGTAAACTTGGGTATTTTCTTTCTACTTTTTTTTCTCATATCCAATCCCTACCCTCTAATTATTTCCCTTCTGACTGCCTGGCCAACCTGTAGTAACTTCTGCCTTGTCACCCCCACAGTCCTGATTCATGACTGACTCTCCTGGATAAATATTCCAGAAAATCCATAGTGATGCTTTATACTTTACTCGATCCTCTCCAGAAATCTCCCTACAAACCACCTTTCCCCTACATAGGTATCCCTTCACAGCACCCCAACCCCCATAAAAAACAAGTTCTAGAATGATGAAACATGACCACATCAACTCTGCCACTTTTCTTGGATGCAGTCTGTGAATCCACTCTCCTCCTATCCCATTTGCCATTCCTCTAACTTTCTGGACCAAAGTGTCCCTCCCTGGCCACTACTCCCCTCTATTACATTAGAATGTAATAGAGAAGAGAGAGGCTCTGTTTTGTATCCCTAGCACTTAGCATAGTGCTTAACACATAGTAAGTTTGTAACCAATAATTTTTCATTCACTGGCTTATTTATTCATCCATTCATTCATTCTGACTTGGGAGCTTCTTTGATAGGTTTGGTTTGCCTTGAATAGATGCTTTCATTGCTGAGCTAAACTGAGCATAATATTTCAGGTGGAAGAAGGAAATGATCCACTGGGATGATTTTCTGATTCTTAGCCATTCTTCTGCTTAGCTGTGTTTGCTGCTTGAATGCAACTGTAGTGTCCATCACTCCTAACTTCACACTTAACCTTTAGCTAAATTAATGGTATGCTTTTTTAGGAAAGGGCAATGACTTTTCCCCCTAAGACTGACAAAATGCTCTCCAACTCTGCTCCCTTGGCATTCTTCTCTTCCTCTCAGAAGCAGAAAGCCCTTCAGCCTCTCTTTGGTCAACCCAATTTGTCTAGTAAGAAGTGCCAGTTCACACACACACACACACACACACACACACACACACACACACACACACACAAAGTTATAGCTCTTCTTTGACACAGCTCTGAAATTTGTTCTTTTACCTCTCTAGTTTCCCAATTCCTCCCTTCAAGATACCTCACTTGCAAATTTTCATCTCCTCTCTCATCTCTTTAAATCATAGTCAGGTAAAATAAAGTATAACTGTTCCATCATCATGAAACAATTGTTTGTAGGTGTTCCTATTTCCTCAGTTACTAACCTCAACATTCTGTGATTTTTCATATATAAATGAGTCTTTGATATACAACACCAAAGTAGACATCCTATTTTCAGTCCAAAATTCTATAGCCTGTAATATGCAAATGAGCAACTGCTGTCTCAGAATACTTAAGCAGACAATTCAGCAACAGCTTGCCCAGAAGACTTAAGCAGACTTAAGCAACAGACAAGTGAACTCTTAAGGATCACACTCCCCTTACAAGAATAAAGAAGGAGAAATTATTTATGGGATTTTCTGAAAGTACAGGTCTGATCATGTCATTTCCCCACTCCAGAAGTCTAGTGGCTCCCCAGATACTCTAGGATTAGGGCTTTGCAATGTGACCCCCTCAAAGTCCCTACCTGTATGACAAAGTAAGAACTGTACCCCTATCCCCTTCACACAGCCCAAGATCCAGGGGGAGAGAGAGAGAGAGAGAGAGAGAGAGAGAGAGAGAGAGAGAGAGAGAGAGAGATGGATGCATATGTATATTAGTTAGTATTTATTTAGCACTTGTTATATGTCAGACACTGTACTAAAAATACTTTATAAATATTACCTCATTTGATCCTCACAACAGCCATAGGAGATAGTTACTATTATTATACTCATCTTTCAATTGAGGAAACAGAGGCAGACAGCAGCTAAGGGACTTGACCAAGGTCACACAGTTAGTAAGTGTCTGAAGCTGGATTAGAATTCAGATATTCCTGAATCTAGGCCAGCATTCTATCTACTGTGCCACCTACTTGATTTAAAATATATGTGTATGTATATGTATGTATGCATGCATGCATTCACGCATGTATACATAGGTACAGCTATATACAAATACACACTTGCAAACATACACACATGTGAGGCGCTATCTCCCCATGGTTTGAATTCACTCCCTCCTCACGTCCACCTCACCTCCTAGGGTCCTTCATGTCCTTAAAGTCTCACTTTCAGTGTCACTTTCTGAATGGTCTTTCTCAGTTCCCACAGATACTAATGCCTCCTCTCCCCCAAAAATCACCTTTTGTCTCCCTGTTATATAGCCAAAGAATGCCTTCTCTGAGGGCAGAGACTATATCTCTTTTGTCTTCTTATCTTGAGCACCTGGCACAGAGCCTGGCACATAGCAAGGACTTCATAAATACTTGTTAATTAGTTAAAGGGTCTTCCTTTTATCTTTGACTTCCTAGGAGTATACACTTAGTAAGTAATGGGATCTCTCCGTCAAAGGTTTCAGTTTCTTAGCATAATTCCAGATTTCTTTCCAGGACAGATGAACAAATTCACAGTTCCATAAATAGAATTTATAGGATCATAAATTTAGAACTGAAAGGAACTTCAAAGGTCAGTCCTCTCATTTTACAGATAAGGAAACTGAGGCATAGAAAGATTAAGTGACTTGCTCAGGGTCATTCAGCTAGCAAGTGCCTGAAATGGCCTTTGAGCTCAGGGATTCCATGCTCTAGCTACTGCTCCACACCGCCTCTCTTTGTGTGCCTCAGACCTTTACAGTGAAGCATACATTTGCAAAGAGGAAAATGTTCTTAATTAATGGTAGTAGCATGACATCAGCCATCCTCTCGGGTTTCCATTGCTCTGTCAGGAGAGAGAAATCCTGGACAAAAACAGTTGCATAAATGATACTTTAAGTATCTGTCTCAGAAGGAAGCAGAAATAGAAAAACACACTGAACAAGTGAGGTTATTAAACTCATCTCACTCAGCAAATCCATTTCATTTGGCTATTGATTTATATATATATAGCTCTGCTTGGCAGGTCTCTTAAATCATCCTTCATTAGGTCCAAGAGCTCAGAAAGCTTTGAATCTGCCTGACTGGACTATTTACATGTGTATGTGCACATACAGAGGCATCACAGGCGTCTACTTACACACCACACATATATTATCATATTTTTGTCACATGTGTATATACATGTATGTATTTGTAAGCCCATGTACCTATGATTTCAATAAGCTTTTAAATCCCTGTTTTAGTCTTCATTGTACCTGGGAAAGGAGAGAAACCAAACCCATTGTGGGGGGCAGGAATGGTACCTTATGGTATCCTTTTCTCCCTAGTGCTGAGCTTGGCATCTTGCCTAGCTGGTGCTTAATACATGGTTTTGAGCCGAATAAATAAGGTTGCTACCTTTTGGTCAGGTTTCCCCCTCCTTGGGGAAATCGCCCATCATGCTGGGTTGGTCCTGGGGATTTCCTGCACTGGTGTCTAGAGTGGGGGGCGGGGGTGGGGCAGCAAGATCAGAAAGTCTGATCTCTCCCTATCTAGGACAGTCCCTCTTGTGACTTTTATTTAATTGAGTTGTCACTCAGAAAACCTTGTAAATGTTTCTCTTTCTCCAGCTGATCCAGAGCCTTCCCTGTGAGGGCCATCCTAAGGGAGCTCAGCAGGTCACAGCCTTCTCTCAAAGAAGATGGTTCCAACTTAATCCAATTCAACAAACATTTATTAAATATCATCATTGTTATTGTTGTTCAGTCATTTTTTCAGTCATATCCAACTCTTCATGACCTCATTTTGAGTTTTCTTGTCAGAGATACTGGAGTGGTCTGCCATTTCCTTCTTTCCTTCTCCAGCTCATTTTCCATATAAGGAAACTGAGGCAAACAGGGTTAAGTGACTTACCCAGGGTTACTCAGCTAGTAAGTGTCTGAGGCTGGATTTGAACTTAGGTCTTCCTGACTTCAGGCCCAGTGCTCTATTTACTGCACCACCTAGCTGTCCTTAAATAACAGCATAGGCCAGACCAAAGAGGAAATGCGGTATAGTGGATAGAAAACTGGCCTCAGGTAAGGAAGAACTGGGTTCAAGTCCTGTGTACTGGCTGGAAGTCCCTGGATACCTCACTTAAGCTCTCAGTGCCTTCAGTGACTCTCTGAGATTCTATTGACTGTAGAACCAGGGCTGACCTGCTTTGGGAAAGGGAATTCCTCACTGGGATCTCCCTACACTGATGAAATCACAGAGGGAAGGAGGTGAGGAGGGGGTAGGGAGGGGGGAGAGAGAGAGAGAGAGAGAGAGAGAGAGAGAGAGAGAGAGAGAGAGAGAGAGAGAGAGAGAGAAAGAGAGAGAGGAGAAATAGAGGGAGGGAAGAGACAGAGAGAGACAGAGGAAGGGAGAGAGAGAGGAGAAGGAGAAGGAGAAGGAGAAGGAGAAGGAGAAGGAGAAGGAGAAGGAGAAGGAGAAGGAGAAGGAGAAGGAGAAGGAGAAGGAGAAGGAGAAGGAGAAGGAGAAGGAGAAGGAGTAGGAGGAGGAGGAGGAGGAGGAGGAGGAGGAGGGAAGGACAGAAGGCAGGGAGGAAGGGAAGGGAAGGGAAAGGAAGGAAGGAAGGAAGGAAGGAGAGAGAAAGGAAAGAAAGAAAGAAGCCAGGTCTGTGATACCAAGACAAAAAAGAAACAGATCCTGCTCTCAAGGAACTTTCATTCTGCTGGAGAAAAACAGTGTGTGCCCAGATAAACAAATGGCAAATGGAAACCAAACAAATACACGGCAATTCCGGAGAACAAAAGAACCTCACAGTGTGAGGGCTCGGGGGCTGACCTCGTCTAGAAGGTGGCCCTCCAGCTGGACCTGGAAGGAAGCTAGGAATCTGGAGAGGCAGGAATAAGGAGGCAGCCACTGTAGACAAAACAAAGGCGTGTGGAGGCAGAAGCCGGGAGGCCTCTCTGGAAATGTTCATGACTGAGCATCGCTCCTTCTGTGAGCACAAAGAGCCGGCATGAAGCGGGGCTTGTGGCCATGCAATCACACCTTCCCTCGAGCTGCATCCCAAGAACGGCCGGTGACTGGCAGGAGCAATAGATAGCATCCCACTTTTCCAGCCCGCGCCCGGCCCTGCTGTTAGGCCTGCCTCCACAGCCCCAGGCTGGGTCTCTGCCCACTTCTTCCCACTGGCCGGCATCCACGTCATGCCATAGAGGCTGCCCTTGGGTCCAACCCTACTCTCAGGCCCCATTTGTAAGCCTGGCCTGGCCTGGAAAGCTCCAGCCTAAACAGTGAACTACCAAGCAGCCATGCCCTTCCTCAACACAGGCAGGCCAGTGAAATGTAGTCCAACAAGTGTTTATAGAATTACAGGTAAAACCTCATTTTCCTCTGACTCCAGGGAGCTGTATAACTTTTCAGGGATGTGAGAAAGTTACAGAATAGTGCACACCAGCCACGAGACGGTGCAAAACAGAGCACAAGAGTAGAAATACAGAAGGGTGGTTGAAGAATCAGGAATGGAGGGCAGGCCACAAAGAGGGAAATTTGGTCCAGTTCAGCCAATGTGTATTTAGTGCCCCCTGAGTCCAGAGACCCCTCTCTACTGGGTGCTGGGAAACCTCCAACCTTAGATAAATAGAGCCCCTGGTGTCATGGAGCTCACAGGCCAGTGGGTAAGCACACCCAAGGAAATGGTGCCACGCTGAGCTGAGGGGCAGATGCACTGAATGGCACGGTGCTTTCCTCAGATGCTCCAGCTTGGCTAGACTGCATGAACAAGGAAGAGGGTGTTGGAAGCCATGAGGGTGCTGGCCATTTATGGCAGTGATCAGGGCAATCAAGAGACTGGGGAAGATCCTCTGTAATGGAAAGAGAGAGGTGGAGAGGCTGGAGTCTGGGTCAGAGTCTGAGTAAGTATGAACCAAAGGCCAAGCTGGGCTGCAATTAGCTCAGTAGGAGAGACCCAGGGTGAATTGGTGGCCTCCTCACTGACTGCCTCAATCTGCCTCCTCCTCAGCCCTGGGGATTAGTTCTAATAGGGGTCCCAACTTCCTCAAAGGGCTAATGAGCTATAGGACTGGGTGTTGGAGTAGATACAGCTTGAAAAGTAGGACACTATCAGATTATGGGGAGGGGGCCTTGAATACTAAACTAAGGAGTTCAGACTTTATGGAAAAGGCAATAGGAAACCACCAAAGATCTTTGATTGGAAGAGTGGCCTGATTGGAACTATTATTCAGAAGAACTCATCAAATCAAAGTTTCAAAGATCTCTAGGGACCATCTAGTCCATCCTAACCAAGAACCACCCTCCATAGCCTACCTGCAAAGTGAACATCTATTATTTTTCCATCCCGTCTGGCTCTTCATGACTCCATTTGGGGTTTTCTTGGCAGAGATACTGGAGTGGTTTGCCATTTTCTTCTCCAGCTCATTTTACAGATGAAGAAACTGAGGCAAACAGGGTGAAGTGACTTGCCCAGTGTCACACAGCTAGGAAGTGTCAGAGACCAGATTTGAACTCAGGTCTTCCTCATTCCAGGCCCAGGGCTCTATCCACTGTGCCACCTAGCAGTAAAAGTGAACACCTAGCCTTTGATTCTGAAGACTTCTAATGAGGGGAAACTCACTCCCTCCCCAAGCAGCCCATCTCACTTTGGGAGGGCTCAGGGACTCCCAAGTCACACGTGCCTTTGATACACTTACGGTGGTGGCGCAGGAGCCTGGCAAGAAATTGGAGGCACTTCTCCGCCTGGACAGTAGTCACCATCTTTCTAGGAAACCAGCAGCTCACCCCCAAATAAATATTTGCAGCAACAGCCCAGAGCCCAAGTTGTTGGAGGGTATCCATTTGGTGACTAGGCTGCATTAATTCAGTCTAGAAAGAGACCTTGGGCTAAGCTAAAGACTCTGCTTCTCCAGGGATTGAGACTGGTACCAAAATGGGCATACATGGGAACGGCTGGAAACCCCTTGGAGCCTCTACGGAAATGGCTGTGAGCTAAATAGGCTAATAAGGCATTTAGAGGGCATTCTCCAGCCCAAATCCCTGCAAGTCTGTTTTTCTAATCTGAACATTAATGATCCTTTCAGGCAACCAAAGAAACATAGGCAAGGGTTTATCTGTTTGCTTGCTTGCTTGCTTGCTTGCTTTGCTTTGCTTTGTTTTTAACCTAGAAGAATGGCAAGCACACGTGGTACAAAGAGAGACTTGCATAAAAAGCTTTCCTCCAGCACACACCAGCACAGTAACCTTGTCCAAGTCATTTCCCCTCTCTAAGTCAGTTTCCCTAGCTGTAAAGTGGGGATAATAAGACTATGGTACCTCCCCCAATGGTTATCAAGGGGCATTTTGTGACCCTTCAAGTACTACAGAAAGGCCAGCTGGGAGCATACTTCACATACTGGTGAGATCACACCAAGAACAGGAATTCTAATTCTTTTTCAATTTAAAATCTGGAAGCAATGATTCAGATGGATTGACAATGTGATGCATCCAATCAAAGGAAGAGATCAAAGGGGCAGTCCTCGAGATGAAGGTTATTGCTGAAAATCATGTGATAACAATTGTGAATGTGGTTAGCGGAAGAAATGATGGCCAAATAATGAGTGGGAAGCAATCGGGCCATGAGACGCTCCCCCAGGATAGAAAAGAGAACCTTAGCACATAAAGCACATTTTTGTAGCATAAAGAAAATCTCAGCCAGAGCTCAGTCCTCTACTTTTTCTGATAAAGCAAAAACCGCATTTCCCCAAAGCAACGTTATGAGCTTCTGCCTTCTTGCGTCATGCTGTCCCCCAAGAAATAGAGAAGAGCAGCCACTTCCCTGTCGAGTGCCTCTCTCGTGAAGCAGTGGCACTTGCAGTGAGTGAGCGAGTCTACTCTGATTTAAAATGCTGTGGCTGCATCTCCCATTGAAGATGCAAACCCAGAGTGACATGGTATGGGTCTCCCTGTCACTTCCAGTTTCCTTTGACAAGAGATTCACGCGTAACCCTTGGCTCAGAACTGGAGCTCAGCTCCCAAAGACCAGGTTCAGCCTTTGGGGGCCCCCTTTATCACATTCTTTGTTTCATTTGCACTCATCCTGGGCCTCCTGAGGACAATCAGTTTCTGGCTCATCCCACCCCTCCATCCTCACCCAGAATTTCCCTTGGGAACATTTAAATTTGACTCAGGTAGCCTTAAAAGCCTTCAGGCAGTATGCAAGCACTCAGGCTAACAAAACATTCAACTAATACCGGCTTTATTCATAAATTGCCAAGACAACTCAGCTGGGCTTACCTCAAAACCTATACATTCCTCCTGCCCTGGGTTGGGGGGGGGGGATTTTTACTAGAAAAAAGAACTTTCCCTTGATAGGGAGTCAAGGACTTTCTTCAGGTGGACAAGCGCTGAGGTAGCTGGGCAGTGTGGTGAGGTCTGGAGTCTGGAGTTCAAATCCTGCTTCAGATACTTACAAACTGTGTGACCCGGAGTAAGTGACTTAACCTCTGCTGGCCTCAGCCTCCTTATCTGTAAAAAGGGGTTAATAATGGCATCCATCTCCCAGACTTGTTGTGAGGATTTTACATACATATATATACATAAACAAATACATTACGTATATTACATGTCTAATATATTGCATAATACAGATTAGCAAACCTTAACACACTACATAAATGGTAGCTATTATAATGATGGCTAAGACTACTACCTTGGATTGGGCCTCCCCAAGGGGCAAGGGCCTGGTTGAAGCACCATGTTGTTTCCCTGCCAGGCTAATCCTCTACCCCTTTCAAGTTTGTATCTTTCAGTGGCTCTTTCTCTGCCTTCCATGGCCCTGAGTTGTGAGGTTTCCTGTTGCACCCTCCTGTTGTCCTGTATCTTCCTGGAGATCTCTCTAGCTCTCCAGCACCAGATGCCCCTCTCCCAAGAGGTGATGTGGCCACATGCATTCACAGGCCCCTCTGTGAGGTATCAAGTCTATATCTGTATGTATCTCCGACCCTTTTAAAGGTGAAGTTTACAACTAATTAGTTCCAGCAGTGAGCTAGCCAAGAATTCCAGTCTGTGCTAGGACAAAGGCTCCTCCAGTGAGGAAGGAACAAGGGATTTAAAAGGATTTGCTGGTGGAGCTCCCGTTGAACCATGCCCCGAGACACCTGCTAAGAACTGCAACTGCTGCAAATCTAAAAAGCAAATATACAAGACTATCCAGTCTTATGTGGTAGCTTCCATGCTGTCCCTTATGTTAGCCCTCCTGAATCACCTTCCTTGAATCCCTACAGGGCCCATAAGAACATGTGTGTTCCTCCAGAGGGGAAGTGATCATGTAATGGAAAGAGCTCTTGATTTCAAGGGTGAAGACTTAAGTTTGAATCCTGAATCCTCTGTGGGACCTTGGACAAGTACCTGAGACTATGCAGTCAGTTTCCTTATCTAGGAAATAGAGATATCCATCCCACTATCTACCTCAGAGGTCTATGATGAGGGAAGGGCTTTATAAACCTTCCAAAGCTCGGGTAAAAACAAGAGCTGTTATAAGTCTCTTGGGAAAGGCTGCCTTATACTGTAGTCATTGAAGTAGGTGTCATGTGACTCCAATGAGTTCATGAGCTCTGACAGCGCAAGGATTCCATCTTCCACAGCCTGGCATCCTCCATGCCATCATGGAACCACTCTGCACAGCAGGCTTTGGATGACTTGTTCCTTCTGCTCTTCCCATCAAAAATATCCCTTAGAAATGGTGTTAGGCATCCAGAGACAGGTTCTGTGCAGGAAAGGGCCCTAGAGCAAAGATGAGGTACCTACAAGTGGGACTCAGCTCTCATCTCCTTCAATTCCCCCCAAAAGCTGATTCCAAATAGAGCAAGTCTGCACTTGGATTGTCTGCGGGGAGCCCAGGCAATATGGCAGGGAAATCACCCCACAACCCTGGGCCAGCAGCATCCCAACAGCCAGCCACCTGGTCCCCAATCCCCAGCAATGCAACTGAAGTCTGTCAGACTGTCTTTAATCTCCATGTGCCAAAAGGTTCCCTCTGAGTCATTCCGGGAACACAGCCATCTCAGCTCAAGGACAGTCACTGTTCATGAAATTCCCTCCCTGAGGAGGAGAAATGGGTAATTAGCCTGGAGCCAGACCACGGAGGGCTTTACGTGCCAAGCAAAGGTGCACGGATTTTATTCTAGTGGCAACAGAGAGCAAACTTTGTGGGTGGGGGCGGCGAAGGGGGAAGGGCACTGGAAGAAGGACAAGGTCATGGCCTTGGCACTGGAGAGGAGGCTGAATTAGAGAAGAGGGAGACTTGAGGTAGGGAGGCCAATAGAAAAGTCAGTGAAAAGGAAGGGACACAAGCAAAGAGAAAAAGCACTGAGGATGGATTGAAGTGGGCACAGAGAGGAGGCAGAAAGACCCCTTAGAGAGAGTGATAAGAAGGGCTGCGCTCTCATGACGGCAGAGGCCCCTGGCCAGAGTGCATCTGCTGCCTGTTTAATGAAAGCTGGTTGACTGACTAACTGAAGGGTAGATGCCAAGAGTTCATTAAGAACAGCTTGGTGGCCACAGGGTTGCTCACCCCATCCCAGACTTTCTTCTGCTTCCCACAGCACAGAAAGCTGGGCCATACATTATCTGGATGTGATTGGGCAGCCTGAACTCAGGACACTTCGTCACCCCCTTCCCAAAAAAGATGCCTGTTTCCAAGGTGTTTTCATGGTGTAAGAGACATGGTGTATAGGATTTGAGTGCTGACCTTGTGGTCAGGGAAATCTGAGTTCAAATTCTGCCTCAGACCTTACCAGCTGTGTGACCCCAAACAAGTCACTTAACCTCCTTGAGATTCAATTTCTTCATCTCTATTAAAAATAGCCAAATTGAGCATTTATACAGTGATTTAAGGTTCCAAAAGTTTTATACATATATTGCCTCATTTAATCCTCACAATAACCCTGGGAGGTTATCCCCATTTTACAGATGAGAAAACTGAGGCTGAGTGATGTTAGGTGATTTACCCAAGGTTGTTGTTGTTCAGTCATTTTTAGTCATGTCCAACTCTTCATAACCCCTTGGCAGGGGTGGGGTTTTCTTGGCAAACATACCGGACTCTTTTGCCATTTCCTTCTCCACCTCATTTCACAGATGAGGAAACTGAGGCAAATGAGGTAAAGTGACTTGCCCAGGGTCACACATTGAGTAAATGTCTGAGGTGGGGTTTGAACTCAGGTCTTCCTAACTCCAAGTCCAGTACTTTCCTACCCTAACTCACAGGGTTGTTGCTGAGAAGGGACACTTCGAAGAGAGACACACATCCACATGTAATGATCTGCAAACCTCAAAGTGCTGTTCAACTATCATGTATTATTATTAATACTACTATTATTATCTGAAGGAGGGAGGCTGTCCAAGGATCTGGCCCACAGCATTTCTAGAAAGCTACATAAATGTATGCTCTGTAAATAGTAGCTCTTCTTGGTATTATTAGCCATGGGAGGCATTGTGCTAGCATCCCTTCTCCTCTGAGCCTCCGTTTCCCCCTCTTTAAGTGAAGGGCTGGTATGAAATGGTCTACAAGGCCCCTCCCTTCCAGCTCCAATCCTCTGATCCTCTAGAGCAGACATAGGATTCACACGGAGGCTATCTGCCTGCAGATCCAAGCCCTCTTCCCTGTAGCACTCTGTCCTTGGTACATACATTCTGCTTCAATCCCACATTATGGCAACAGCATTCTTATTGATCTAAATATGTTTATTTTACTATAAAAATCAAAGAGAGCGAATTTTAAAAACCCCCATGAAAATGTCACTACAGCTGAGAAGGCCAACCACAGAAAGCCCTGCTCCCCCTTCCACAGCTTCCACTCCACCTCTCAATGATGCAAATGGAAGAGACAAACACATAAATTTGGTGATAACTGAAAAGACTCTGCGGAAAGGCACAGGAGCACCAGTGGCAGTGGCTGCAGAAGCTTTGGTGCTTTCTCCCATTCAAATCCCCAGCCACAACTTTGTACGAATGGGCCTTCGAACCACACAAGCATTAACCTAAAAGACTTTTCTGAATTAAACAAAACTTTTTTGAAATCAATCAGAATCCAAAGTTGGATGGGACCCCAAAGGACTGAAATTCAACCTGGACCTAGAAGAAAACAAAAGCACCCCTTCTACAAAATTTCTGACACAGTCATCCTGCTTGTGCTCAAAGACCTCCAGCAATGGGGAGCTCACTGCTCATACCACCATCCAGGTCAATATGTGCACATCATTTCACAGGTATTTCTGTTAAACATGCATGAAAGCTGGGGCCCAGATGGATTCTAGATCATCTCTGTCAAGAATAACTTGAATTGGGCAGCTAGGTGGTGCAATGGATAGAGCTCTGACCTTGGAGTCAAGAGGACCTGCGTTCAAATCCAGCCTCAGACACTTGACACTTACTACCTGTGTGACCCTGGGCAAGTCATTTAACTCCAACTGCCTCACCAGAAAGAAAAAAACAAACCAACCAAACCAAGAAAAACTTGAATAAGAATCATGGCACATGTTTGAGATTGTCGTTAGCCTGTGCAATTTGCCAAAGGTAGTCTAGCCCAGTTTCTCCTTCCTGTTCATTTCTGGACCCAGCTCATTGTGCATTTGCAGAGTCTATCCCATAGGTATGTACTCATATGCCAGTCCCATCAACTGCCCCATCTGAGTGCATCTCAGAATGTATATAATAGCTATTCTTCATCCACTTGGTTTTCCATATATTGTTAGACCAAACTCTTTTGAATGGTTATGGATTTCAGTTAAGGGGACTCTACAATATTTGGAGCCAATGAAAATAACACAATGTCATCTACAAATGGGAGCACTGGGGGGAAAACATTATTTAGTGGAATCCTTCTTCCATTGGGATGGTTCAGTGGCTATCCTCCATACTAAGGCAAAAAATATCCGCCTTTGTGACTCAGCTTGAAAAGAAGCAGTTGGCATTGACTGCCCGCTGTGGCCCCATAAATGGACTTTTTATGGAGACTTAAATGATAATATTAAAACCCTGGGCTCTGATGCCATTGGGCTACATTGGAAAGATAAGCTGAGCATGTGTCAGGTAAAGAGGATCTTGTGACTTTGGGGTCCTAGAACAAGAAACGTTCTGAGGGTCAAGGAGAAGAAGACCTCCACTCTTCTACTGTAGGCACAGTATAGTGTGCTGGCATGTCTCTCCTCTGATTTATAGCATGACCCTCTCCACCACTATGCATACATACCCTGTCATTTCTTGTTTGGAAAGCGCTGTCCTAGAGAAGATTCATAACTTGGCACCTTTTGTAAACCTTAAAGTGCTATATAAATGCTAGCTAGGTGGGGGGGGGGGTAATAGTAATAATACTATTCTAGGCACTGTGCTAGGTTCTGGGTTGTTTTTAACATTACTTTCTGCTTGTTCTCCTCCTACCCATGTGACTGTTCCTTCTCAATCTCCTTTGCTGGATCATTATCTAGGTCATTCCCATTCACCTTGAGTGTCCCTCAGGATTCCATTCTTGACCCTCTCTACTGTCTCATTTGGCAATCTCAGCATTTCCACAGATTCGATGACCACCTCTAAGCAGATGATATTAGGCGGTTTTTATTCAACCCTCTAATTTTTCTCCTGATTTCTAGTCACAAATCACCACCTGCCAGTTGGGCATCTCAAATTCAACAAGTCAAAAACAACTCACTGTTTTCCCCCCAAATCCCTCCCCTCTTCCTAACTCTCTCTTATGTCAAGGGCACCACCATGCTCCAAGTCACTCAGGCTCGAGCTCAGTGTCATCCTGGACTCTTCTCTGCACTCACCCCAAATATTCAATCTGTCAAATCTTGTCATTTCTGTCTTTGTGATGACTCATATATGTCCCCTTCTCTTTACTAAAACAGCTGCCATCCTCACTAAGTCCTTCATCATCTCACTAGCAGAGTCACATCTGGACTATTGCAAGGTGCGGCTGGTTGGTCTCCTGACGTCAAGTTTCTGACTACATCATCCACCCTCCACTTATCTGCCAAAGCGACTTTCCTGAGGCCTGACCATGCTGCTCCCTATTACCTTGAGGATCAAATATGATGCCCTTTGACCTTTAAAGTCCTTCACAACCTGCTTTTTCAGTTTTCTCAAACTTTGCTGCCCTCTTCACATTCTGCAGTCCGGTGACCCTGGCCTTCTTCTTGTTTTGTTGTTTGGCCTTCATTCTGGAAGACAACCAATGACCTCAAGAAGGTGATGTCTTGACTCATAAGTGAATTGGGTTTAAGTGAGGCAAGGCTGTGCAAAGGCACCAGTCTCACTTTCTCCTCCTGAGCCATCTGGGTCCAGTGACCAGATATAGATCAGGATGACTTGAGATGGCCCAGGATGCAGTGGGAGGCCTTGTCTTTTTTAAACTAAAGTCTTTCCCAGGTCTCAGTGAGACTGCGGCAATGCCCATTCAGGCCTTCTACTCTTCCTTGAATGTAAAACTCCAATCTCCCAACTCCATGCTCACTCCTACCTTCTGCCTCCCCTGCCTCCCTTCAAGACTCAGCTTAAATCCCACCTTTTACGAGCCCCTCCCAGTCCTCCCCACAGTTAGTGACTTCCCTCTGAGATTTCCTCTAATTTCCCTTCTATATATCTTACAGGTAAATAATCACCCTCTGTAGCATCAGCCACTTGAATGTGAGCTCCTTAACTGCAGGAATCATGAGGATTTCCTCCATTCTTTGTATCCACCGCACTTCTGACAATGAAATAGGTCAGGCTCAATAACATTTTGAGTGTAGGAATGGGGGTAATGAGAAATGAGCCTAGAAACTTGACTGGACTAACCAGCCATCTAGATAAGGGAGGGTATTTGTTTGATAATATGTGGCATTGGCAGGGAGGGGTTGGGGGGGAAGAATGATAGTCATGCCAGAGTACACATGCCAACCAGAGCCAGACTGAGTTGATCGATGTCCATTGCAGTGGTCTCTGCTGAATGTCCCATCCTGCACCTCTGCTCAAGAGGTAAGAGGCCCTGCTTCCTTTTCCTTCTGAAGTCCTGATTGGCCAGTGCATTGAAAGCCTTCAGAACTATGAGCAAAGCCCATTTCTTTTACGCCACTGCAGCCTTCATAGAAATTGCTCTCCTGGCTCTGCTCACTTCACTCTGCACTGATCCAGATGGATATCCCCAGCTTTCACTGCACTTATCATATTCATGACTTTTTTTTTTTTGCTTTTTGGTGAGGCAATCAGGGATAAGTGACTTGCCCAGCGTCACATAGCTAGTAAGTGTCAAGTGTCCGAGGTTGGATTTGAACTCAGGTCCTCCTGACTCCAAGGTCAGAGCTCTATCCACTGTGCCAGGTAGTGGCCCCTTCGTGACTTTTTAAGGCACAATGATATCCCATCAGTCAGATCCCATCATTGTTTTAGCCCCACATCTGTCATTCCCTAGGATCTTTCAGAGGAGACTGAGGTGCCTCAGCAGACAGTTCTTTGGGCACCCAGGTAGGCAGTTCTAATTTAATGACAAACACAAAGGAAACTAGGCACTATCTTAGCTCTTCTTTACCCTGGGAGTTAACTCCCCATTAGTCATTTTTGTTGTGCCCTTTCCAGCCTAAGGAGCTTTCCTCCCTAAGACAAACAGATTATTGGTGGAGCCGTGAGTCGATCCAAATGTTTTGGGTATCAATTGGGAATTATTGATGATAACTGACTGAAAATGGCCCATATCCTTTGACCCAGCAATCTTATCGCTAGACATACACCCCCAGGAAGTCAAGGACTGAAATAAAGGTCCAATATATACCCAAGTATTTCTGTTATCGGCATTCCCTTTGTGGTAACAAAGAACAGGAAACAAAGTGGGTGTACATTAATGGGAATGGCTGAAA
Organism: Phascolarctos cinereus; assembly: GCF_003287225.1. NCBI lineage: Eukaryota > Metazoa > Chordata > Mammalia > Diprotodontia > Phascolarctidae > Phascolarctos > Phascolarctos cinereus. Next base: position 4,420,468 of record NW_027556402.1, on the reverse strand, counting down.
AAATTAGCAAGCTAACTGCCATTTATATAGTACTGTAAGTTTTTCAAAGCACTTCGTATATGCCATCTCATATAGTCCTCATGACAAGCCATGAGGTAGGTGCAATTACTGACCCCATTTTAGAGATGAAGAAACTGAGACTGAGAGAGGTGATGTGACCTGCTCAAACTTACTTAGCCTGTAAAAGTCTGGGGCCAGATTTAAACACAGAGTTTCCTGTTTCCACATTCAACAATCCTCCAGCCACCTAGCTGCCTATATGAATCCATAATGTAGGACATTATATATGTGTATATGTGTATTATATATGCACACATACACATGTGTGTGTGCATGTATGTATACATACATATCTATAGTTCTACATATATTGTCCTACATGATGTATGTAAATACATATATACATACATATATCTATGTGTATATATGTAGTATACATATATACACATGTATAATAATATTCATATAAAATGGAATAAAGTTCTTGTGCAAGAATGTCAAATAGGAGGGATTCAAAGAAGTCTGGGAAAATTTTCATGAACTGATGCACAGTAAAATAAGCTGACAGAGCTACAGAAGAGTTTTACAACTGTGTGCAATGACCACAGCAATGTAAAGATGGGGGGGGGAATCATGAGGAGAAATATAAATTCTGAGTGACCAAAAAAACAATAGTGGCCCCAGAGAAGAAAAAATGGAGCATCTACTTCCTCCCTCTTCGTGGCAGTGTCGGAGATGACTAGGGTAGAATGTTATTTACAACACAGTATCAGACACACAGCCCACAAGAGGCCCACAACACTCCCAACTGGGATAAATGCAAGTAAGAAATGTTTAACAAAATACATCAAAATACACTATAACATAGATAATGTTAACAAGTGGTTGCCTAAGTCAGCATGCTGCCATAGGGATCCTTATGGATGGTTTAGCATTCCCTTTTCTACCCAGGTTTGACACCACTGATCTATAACATCAGATGTGGTCATGGTACCTGGTTTTCTTTATTATAAGGCAGGGATGCTTACCCTGGACCAGAAACTAGGTGGCTTAAAAAAATGTTGAATAACTGTATTATGGTATGATTGGATTCCTTCATCATCCTATGATTTTAGTTCATGCATTTAAAAATGTGATTCTGAGGAGTCCATAGGTTTATGAGACTGCTACCAAAGAGATGCAGGACACATGCAAAAAAAAAACTTTTTAAAAATGCTGCTATAAGGAAATATTTAATATGTAGACAAGGATTGAGTTTCTTGAGTTTCTTTTTGCAGAAATTACTATGATGTTAAGACGATAGGTATCAATACAATATTTTTCAAGCTCATTTGCCCAGGCAGAGAGGGGCAAAGCAAGTAAACATCGAATACTTCTCTCCATCATTCATGATCATTGAGCAGCTATCTCACCCACCTCAATTAGCAATATCCTGTTCCTACCCTTTTTTTATTAAATTTCATTTTTTTCAACTATTAAGCATTCATTTTCTCTCCCTCTCTCTTCCACCTCTACCATCTTCCATTGAAAAAGAAAAAAGAAAAGCAAAAGTCTCATAACAAATATGTATAGTCAAGCAAAATTAATTCCCATATTGGCCATGTCCAAAGATGTATGTCTCCTTTGCATGCTTTCCTGAAAGCTCAATTGGTCAATGAGTGCCTGTAGATCTACATAGATCTCCTTAGGTTACCCCTCCTTTGTCTTCTCTTCAAATTATCTGTTTCTACCTCCAGAATATATTCCTGAGAATTTTTCATTTTTTCCCAACCAACTTTTCCAAGAGAATTTTAGAATATGTATTTCTCTGAACCCTGTGACATTGGCTAGGCCAAATACTATGGTGCATGTCAGCTTGTGCACAGCTTTCTTCTCAGATTCTAAGATACACTGTTTACTTCCCCACTCAAAGTTCTAATAATTTCTATTTCAGAAACCAATTCTTCCTTGTTGGTCAGAATCAAATCAAGAAAAGTTTGTTCCATGGTTACTTCTTCCTCCATTTGGAGGTTGAAATTATCATAAAGACTCTCCAATGATATATTAGCTACTCTACTTTTGGCAGAGAGAGAGAGAGAGAGAGAGAGAGAGAGAGAGAGAGAGAGAGAGAGAGAGAGAGAGAGAGAGAGAAATATGGAGACAGAGAGAAAGGGAGGAGAAGACAGTAGGGAAGGAAATAACATTTGAGAGAAAGAAAAGGAGGGAAAGATAGAGAGATAGGAGAGAAAGAGAGGAAGAAGGAAGGAAAGAAGGGAGAAGGGAAAAGATGGGGGAGAGAGGGAAATAGAAGGAGAAGGAATACAGGAGAGGGTACAAGAGATGGAGAGAGGAGGGAAGGGAGAAAGGAAGAGGGACAGCTAGACAAGGAAGGGAGGAGGTATGATGACAAGAAGATACGAGACAAGACAAGCAGAAAAATGAAGAGGAAAGAAGGGTAGCAGGAAGGAGGGGGGAGAGAAAAGGGGAGGGGATAGAAGGAAATAGTAGAGGAGGAAAAAGAAGGGAGGAAAGGAGAAGAGCAAGGGAGACAAAGAAATAGATGGAGACACAGAGACAGAGACAATAAGACATGAGACAAGATGAGAAATGAAGAAGAGAGAAGAAAGGGAAGAGGAGGGGAGAAAATTACAGAGACAGAGGGAGAGAGATCAAACTCTAACAGCTGTCTAGATACCTGGAGTCCCCAGTAACTAACAGAGTATGCCTCCATGCCAGACTTCTGATCTGTTGGACAAATATTTCATCTATTTCCTACTTCCACCCAGGAGGTCTAGGCACCACAAAGGACATTGACAACTTGAAATTCTAAGGGTAAGGTAGGGGGAACACCAAGTATACAGAGAATTTCTGCAATATCAGTAATCTCTGGAATATCTGTAAGGGTTCGGATATTTCCAACCCAAAGAAAGGCTTAATAAGAAAGCAAACCAGTACCAGTAAGAGGTAGAGATTGGGATCTGACTTTGGACAAATCATCCCACACACAGCACACAGCTGATGCCTCAACTGACTGCATGCACACTTTTTTTGGCCTTTACATAGTCAAAACAGGCTAAGTCTTGCACTAGTATCTATGGGGGGAAACTTTAAATAATAAAATAAATAAAACAAAAAAAAACATATAAAGACTTCTAAAACTCTGGGTAGATTCTCTTCAGACAATAATCTATGGAAAGACACAAATGAAAATAGGTGTCATTTTCTTCTCCTTGTCTGAGGTGGTTGAGGTGGAAATTGCTGAAGGGATCTTGGAGGGCACTGAGGTCAATCACTAATCATCTCCATAATATTGCCACAGCTGATCATCTGCCCTGAGCTGTGAGTTACAGAATACTACAGTATCCCAAGATTTAAGTCACAGGTCAGCCAATGGGAAAGAGAGAGGTGCATATTAAGTATGAATAGGCTATGATGTATTACCAAATCTTTTCAGAAGAAGCAATGAAACAGGTGTTACTAGAGGGATGTACAATGAAAAAAGATGAGTTGGTCATATGCCAAGAGAGATGCCCAATGGACAGCTTGTAAGCCCTAATGGTATCTGTGCAATCACAGGAGATCTAGAAAATGTTTCCCAGCACAGGATTTATGGAATGGGATGAACAAGAATGATACACAATATGAGAACATTTGGATGTATTCAGATCTGCTTTGTTGGAGAGAATACTTGAATCAATGTGATTGAAAACCATCAACACACCTATTTCCCTACCTACCCTTCTCTTTCATCCTCTGAAATCTATTGCCCCAAGTTCAGGGGTGCATCTAAGACTATGACCAGCTGAATTTATACCTTCAGGATGCAGTGGGTTCTCTTTAATTAGCATTGCTAGGGGCAGCTAAGTGGCACAGTGGATAGAGCACCAGCCCTGAAGTTAGGAGGACCTGAGACCAAACACTTGACACTTACTAGCTGTGTGACCTTGGGCAAGTCACTTAACCCCAATTGCCTTTAAAAAGAAAATAAGCATTGCTACAGGGAAAGGTTGGTTTTGAAATGTGAAGATTAAAGCCTGCTCTCATCTCCCTGGGAGAAGGCATTCACTTGGCTATTAAAAAAATGTCCTTCTATGGTATCATTTTTACTTAGTTGCTTGAGCTAACATTGTCCTCAACATATGGTTTCCATTTTTAAAGGGACAAGCATTTCTCTTGTTCCTATCCATTTTAAATGGCTAATTATAAAGATGATTTATCAGGTAATTTGGACAAGAGCTAAAAACAATAGCAAGAAATACCAGGAAAGGGTGGGCGCTTGCAGGTTTGAGGGCATCTGGCTTTCCTGTAAGTCTACATTTAATTTTTTTGAAGATACCTAAGTATAGCTTGTGTGGAAGCTATGTATCCTTCCTCCTCTCCCAAGGAGTGATGTCCTTGAGCAAATTCAAGGTGAAAGACCAGGAAAATTGTCCCTACCCACTATCAGAACCACTATCTAGGGCTAGGAAAAACCAAGGGAATTTGAACATGACCATCTACTTGCCTCAAAGAGCAACTTCAAAGCTGGAAAGAGAGTAATTCAGGAGAAGTCAGAGTACTTTTCCCTAGCCCATGAATATGTGGAAGGTGCTCCCTTGACAGGGGGGACCCCAGACTGCTAGGAAGGTGAAAGGACATCAAGATATCTTAATTAGGAATTGGTAGCAAGTACTCTTCTAGGGAAGGGAAGTAACCCCCTGGATAAACTTCTGGGAGGCCAGAGGACAACAGAGGGTCAAGCCAAAGGGAATAGACTCAGCTAGAGAGGGGTTCTGGTCTGGCATTGTATCAAGGAAACTGGGAGATAGCAGAAAACCTCTGGAGGCCTCCCCCTGCAAAGAATGGAGAATGCAGCCCATGATTGAGCCCAGTGAACCTGGCACTCCTGAGTGGAGGGGCACTGAAGTCTAAAAGGAGTCACCATGGCTCTAATGGCGAGATCATTTCCTGAGACAGAGGAACTTCAAGCGGACAATCAGGCTGGAAATAATGGAGAAGGATCCAGGCCAGGAACAGAAGTGATGGGTACTCCATCAGCATCTTTGCAAAATGGATAATCACTGGAGGAACCTTATGTTCCTAGGGCTCTCCAATGAGGGCTACCTTGTTTTCTTTGACGCCCCAATAGGGGAAAAATTGTCATATTTTAATTACTTTGTAACATTGTGAACTATGTGCTCAAAAAGGGAAGCAGATGCCAATGTACCAAGTGGTGCCAAAAAAAGGGATTGTCTCAGATTTTTTTTTCACATTTTCTAGGTGGGAGCTCCAAGTTAGAAAGGTGAGGCATTCTCCCAAGTAAGACTGGACATTTTGTGCTATGAGAGCCTCTGACACAAGGCTTACAAAAGCAGTAACATTTGGACAGAAAAGTACCAAGAGGCAGCTGTCCAAAAAAGGAGACAGACAGCCTCCTAGTGTGGCTCCAGGCTGCCTTTCCCCACTCATTTCACATTAATCCCATTCACATGCTCTGCATTCCAGACAAACTGTCCCACTTGCTGCTCCCCAAACTCAACGTGCTGTCTCCTACCTCCATGGCTCTACATAGGTTGGTCCTCATGCCTAGCATGCCCCCACTTCTCACATCTGCCTCGTAATCTTTAGCTTCCTCCAACTCTACTCAGGAGTCTCTTCCTACAGGAAGCCAATCCCCTCACTGTTCAAGTTCTGTCTTCCATCAAATATATTTCTTTGGTAAAAGATGTCTTCCTTCTCCTCCACCAGTAGAACCTAAATACCCTTGAGGACTGGGTCCATTTGTTGGAGACACAATAAAAATTAAGTGTTGGATATGAATCAACCCAGATAATAATAGCTATCATGACTGAGATGAAGTATCTTCTACTCAGTCATAGATTTCTGTATCATTTGCTAGAAGAATACACAACTTAGTGAGATTATTGTGACACTTTAAATGACTAAGGCTTCATCCTAATACCTAAGAACATAGACCAAAGACTTCCCTTTGAGTTATAGGTGCATATCATTTTGAAAATGTCTCTTTCCTTCCCACCCAACATGTGTTCTAAACCCAACTACATTTTTGCCAGACTTCTAAACCTTTTTTTAACATTTTATTTTCAGTAAACATCCCTCCCTTTCTGACACCTGTGATTTTTATTGGTATAGAGAACTCAGTGTGGAAATTCCCTTCACTAACATCAATGAGCAGCTCATCTATAGCTTACAGTCTTACAGTATCATCTGTAGCACTAAAAGGTTAAGTGACTGGCCCAGGCCACATCTCCAAAATATGCCTGAGATAAGATTTGAGTCCATGTTTGCCTGACTCTGTTGACTGTCTTCTATCCACTATATTAGGCCACTTCTCATCCATATTCTTTCCAAATAATTTGGTTTCATGTAACAAACATAAAAGTGAAATTTTTAAATATATATATACATATATATATGTATATATGTTTTCCATGGAAATCAGCAAAAATGAAACCACTGTGCCCTACTGTTCAGCAGAAAAAGTGTCTGAGATCCACCCCAGAGGCTGTGATGACAGGTTGATTATTTTTTAAAGGTAAAAAATGATGAACAGTAAGACTTTGTGTCACGAAATGACCATGCATTTCTCCATGTGTTTCCAAAATGCAAACAATCAAGCTGCTTCTGTCCACACTGCTGCTTCTGTAATGTCCCTTTTATTAAGAATAATGTTCCTGGACACATGCTGGAAAATTCCTGCAGCACTTCTCCTGTTTTTGTAATACCACAAGGTCAACCCCTAGGGTCAAGAAGATGTGAAGGGCACAATAAAACACTGAGTGAGGACATTCTACATTTGTGTATACATACATGTCAATATCATGAAAATAAATCTATACACGTCCCTTTCCCATGTAACCTGGAATAGCAGGATCCATCTGTGTGGATTCCACTGGCTGTCTCTGTCTCCCACAAAATCAAGAGTGATGGGTCTGCATGAAATTTTCACTTCCCCATTGGAAATTGCCTTTTGTGGAGTCTATACTGCAATGTACAGCAGGTGGGGATTCACTGGAACTAAATCAAAAACAGCCTATGAGGCAGCAATGAGGTACAGAAATCTGACTTAGCTGCTTCAGTGTAAAAAAGGAAAACAGGAAGGGGTGGAAGAGATTGAAAGCACTCATTTTTACCACACACACACACATCGATGAAGAGTAGCTTGCATAAAGTATAAAGGAAACACCAACAGTGCCTATCTTTTTTCTTAAACCCATTGAATTGTTTTGGATAGAAAGGAACTACTTCTTTTCAAACAGGGACTTCTTACTTTGCAGGCCATGAGTGTGGCAGCAACAGAAATCATTTGACCACCATGGTGACCCTCCCCTCTGGAATACCCAGCTCTTACTCATCATTCCCAATAGATTACTCCCTGGCCATAAACCTGCAGCAAAAAGCAGCCCCCAGCAATTTCTCCCTCTTCCCTGGATGTTTGCTTGGTTTGCTTTGGTTTTTCCAGCAGTCCAAGATAGCTCTTGGTAATGGCTAACTATGTTTAACTGAGACCACCATTTGGAAACTGCTGCCAGATTTCCATGCCCTCTGTTCATATCACAATGAAATCCACTGTCTCCTCAGTTTGGATGACTGCAATTCAACTGCCTTACTTTTTTCCTATGTTCAAACTCATAAAAAATGCATCCACATTGCTTTGGGTTCATTAAAACAGAAAATTTCTGTCAAATTCAAGAAAAAACTTTTAATTGATTCCTTCCATCCTTTGCCAGAGGCAATACCTAGAGAATGATATGACATCACAGGGCTTGGAAGCCCTGCCCGCCCATGGCCCAGTGCACCAGTGCTAACCCAGACACTGGGCAACAGCAGGGCTTAGCTTATTTGTCTCCTAATATCGTCTATGCTGTCTGTTGGGGAGGAGGGAGGGGAAGAGAGATCTCCAGGTCATTTTCAACAGCATTTTGCAGTGTTCTGTAACTGTGAATTCACTTTGGCCAACAAAAGCAGAGACCAGTTGTTCTAAGAAACCACGATTTCATCTCAGAAGCACAAAAATAAAGCAGTGTTTAAACAGACCCTATACATTTTCTATGTCCAAGAATAACATGAGAAATGTACCTTAAAACATCCGACTATTCCCTAGCAATCTGAAGTGATGCCACTCTGAATCTCATCAAGCAGGGGCCATTGACGTCACTACCAGCAATGGCTGCCCTCCTATCCCCTCCCCACCATTCGTGTTAAATGATTCATAACTCGGTCTTCTTTGGAAATAAGAGAAAAGGCCTTTCCATGACCTAGGTGATAAGCCCCCTCTTTTCAAAGGGATATTAAGCAGTCACGTTTCCCGTTCTAAAATGGGCGCCAAGCTGGTATCGGTGGGAAAGCAGATCCCGGCGGGGGATTTTCCACGCTTCACATCTATCAGCCCTATTGGGGAATCCCAGCGTCATTCACTTTTCTTCAGCACTCCCCTCTGTAAACAGCTCCTGCCTACGTGTTGATGCAGTCCTTACAGGTCTGGCCGACACCACTACAGTTTTCAAATGAAGACCTGGACACTGGGGGATTTCCCTCCTGGGCCCTAAGGGGAAACTGGAGACACTGGCTAGCTACAAGTGACAGCAACCTCTTAACTACTGCCTGGAGCCACATGACAAGGAAAACAGGGCTCAGTGCAGTTTTTTTAAATCAATGAACTCAACTCTATCAGCAAGATTTGTAAAAGATCGGGGAGAAAAAAAATTGTTTCTGAAAGTTGAAATGTGTGACAGTATCTTTTCAGTTTCTATCCTGCCATCTGAGAAGAAACATTTTGGGGATTGTATGGCTAACAACCCATCCCCCCGCCCCCCGCTGCCCCCATCCCCAAAAACAGAAAATTGCCAGAGCCACAACAAACAAAACATCCATGCACAAGTGCACTTAGCTAGCAAACATAATCTCCTGAAGGCACCAGAGCTCCCCAATTGTAAATAAATCATCACCACCCAATCTCTCCAGCCTGAAAAGAGCTAGACTATCCCAGGCAGAGCACTTTCCAAGGTACCATATTTTCTTTGTGTCTGAAACTCCATCGTAGCCCAAAGACTCCCAAGCTGAATCCAAGTCATCTTACTGGGCAAAGAGCCTCGTTGTGGAGTTTAGTAAAAATCCTTAGACCTGGGCGGGGGGGGGGAGGGGGGCGGATTACAGAAGGAAGCACACAAGTGTGCACATGCCAACACACACACATCTCCATTCTGGAGACACACCCACGTACTTGGAGACGGCTCCATCAGGAAGAAGCTGGGCCCTTCCCATCTTGGTTCCAAGTCAGGGACGTCCAGGACGTGCCACGATGCCAACAGTCCCTATCCATGTCCCTCACATAGAGCAGTTCCCAGCCATCCATCCTGACACCTGTAGCTCTCATACTCAGAGTACAAGGGAAGGAAACCTTGGTACCCTCCCTCTGGAGGGACGCGCGCGCGCGCGCGCGCGCACACACACACACACACACACACACACACACACAAGCAGAGGCCAAGTCGCAGAACCAGATGCTCCCCACCTAAGAAGCTCGCCCACGTTAGGCACCCCAGCTCTCTCCCTGCACCAGGTGCTCTCCACCAAGAAGCCGGGATCAGAGCCGCCCTTCAAGCTCCTCTGCAGAGGGGCCACACTCCTCCTGAAGTTGCCTGCCATCTACTTCTCGAACCCGCGCCAGGCCTCAGCGGGAGATCGTGGCAAGTCACCTCCCCACTCTCGCCGTGGAACCCCCCCACAGCCCTCCCCCAGGCGGCCTCCGGAGCCCCCTACAGCCCTTCCCCAGGAGGCCTCCGGCACTTACCGCACCGCTCACACAGCAATCGGCCAACTTCCTTCCGGACTTTCCTGCCTGCGGGCAATGGGGGTGAAGAAGCCTTGAACGCCGCGGGAAGCTCGCTGCCACTGCTGTTGGCCTCTGGCTCCATGAAGAAGATGTAGGTGCGGTCCTCCCGCAGCCGCCGCGGCGGAGGCGGAGGCCGCGGGTCCCCACAGGGCGATGGGGAGGCCAAGCCCGGGGCCGGGCCCAGGCGCACGGTGACCAGCGCGTCACGGCTTAGCCCGCCCGTTTTAACCGCCCACACGTGGCGCACTCTCACCAGGTAGGGCGCTTCGGCGTCCCCACCGCCGCCGCCGCCGCCGCTGGGGCGGGGGCTGGGGCTGAGGCTGGGGCGCGAGTGGGGCGTCACGGGCGGCTCCTCCAGCCCTCCGGCAGCGGCTCGGGTCGCCTCGTTCAGCAGGGGCCCCTGGTCGGGCGGTCGCCGGCGGGGCACCTGGCCCTCGATCACCACGGCGGCGCGCTGAGTCCGCTCCCGCACGGAGCCAGCGCCCCGCGGCGCCCACCAGCAAACCGCGCCCGGGGCCGCCGCCCCCGCCGCCAAGGCCGAGGTCCGCAGCAGCAGCAGCGGCGGCAGCAGCAGCAGCGGCAGCAGCGCCCGCGGCCCCCGACCCAGGGGTAAGGGGGGGGATGGCGGAGGCGGAGACGGGGCGCCGGAGCTCGGCCTCGCCCGGGCCCCGGACTCTGGCGCCGCCGCCCCGCAGCAGGCGAGCCGGGGCCCGCGCCAGCCCATGGAGAGGGCGCGCTGGCAAGGGGAGCGCTCCCTCCCGCCCCCTCGGTCGGGCGGCAGGTCCGTGCTGCTCTCGCCGTGGGCGCTGCCTCTGCCGCCGCCCCCGCTGCGGCTGCCCGCCGGCTGGCGCCCGCTGCTGGTGCCCGCTGCCCGCTCCGGGGCCGGCGGCTGGCTCCCTCGCCCTCCTCCTGGCGCTGGCTGCCTGGCTCGCTCGCCTGCTCGCTTGCACGCTCTCCCCGCACTCCCTATAGCCTTCCCGCTGCTGCTGCTGCCGCTGCCGCTGCCGCTGCCGCCGCCGCCGCCGCTGCCGCTCTCCCTCCGGCTCTCTGGCCCTCTCTCCTGCTCGCCCTGCCTCTGGTTCTCCTCCTCTTCCTCCTCCTCCTCCTCTCCCTCCAACTTGCTCCTTTCCACTCCTCCTGCTCCGTACGGATTGGGGGCTGGGGGGAGGGGGAGAGGGCGTGACTTGTTTGTGGAAGCCCAGGGAAGGGGCCGGCAGGGGCGGGAATCCCAAGTGCTGCTGCCCCGGAGCCGGAATGGGGGGTGGGGGGATGAGCTGCCGCCGCTGCCACCCGAGCTGGAGGTGGAGCCGCTGGCGGCTCGGGCTGCTGCCAGTTCACAAGCCTTTGTGTGAAGGGATGCTGCAGCAGAGCCTGCTAAGGCTCTGAGTCTGGGTGGGAGAGAGAGAAACAAGGAGGCGGAGTCGTGGGCTGGGAAATCACTCTGAGTTGGTGGTGCAGGTGGTGGTGCTGGTGCTGGTGCAGGTTGTGCTGCTGGTGCTGGTGGTGCTGGTGCTGGTGCTGGTGCAGGTTGTGCTGCTGGTGCTGGTGGTGCTGGTGCTGGTGCTGGTGCAGGTTGTGCTGGTGGTGGTGCCGGTGCTGCCGCTGCAATGGGAACGGCTATGTGCCCCCCGCTCCAGCCTTCACCTGACTTTACTGAGCATTTTTCGTCACCTACCCGGATATTTTCCCCTCTGCCCCTTTTAAAATTCCATTTCATTCCATTCTATAAACTTTTATTGAGTGCTTCCTGTGTACCGGGCGCTGTGTTACACTCAAGCTGCAAAAGGGGAAAAGAACCCAGCTTCAGTGTTCAAGGGGCTTACCTATATGACAACATGGACGCAGATAATCCCAAGAATATAAAGGAAAAACAGTGTGCAGCTACTAACCTAGATATTATGTGTGGGGGCTCAGAGTTGGAAAGAAAAGGAAAGATAAAATTCCTTACTTAAAAAAAAAAGTCGTGGATGGCTGGATTACTTGATAGTTTAGCAATAGCACTTGTTCAAATGAGCATCCAAAGAAAACTTTTTAACACGTTCCTTGCACCACTCCAGCACAGATATCCTGATCTCTGATCTAATGTCCCCTGCCTTCTCTCTTCTGAAATACCTCCCTTGCCACACTGACCACTACATGAACCTGCTAAAATATCAGTTTACCAGGCTAACCACCACACTCCTGCTAATATCCAAGCTCACCATGCTAAAAGTTGGTGCATGCCAGCTGAAATACCAACTTATCATGCCAAAACAACACATTTGCTGAAATACAAGCTTAACTAATACCTGCACATTCCTACTGAAATGCCCACTTGCCATGCTAAGACCTGGACACATGCTGAAATCCTAGTTTACTGTGCTAACAAATGCAGATGCCAGCTGCTGCAGGCAAGGAAAGACAGCAAGTGACCTTTGGGTCCATCCCAACAACATTTGTAGTATTTTCATCTGACAAGTCATTTTCTCTGATTGGAAAGTGAAAAGTGTGGCTCCCTTCCCTAATGGCCATAGAAGGTTACAGATGCTGTGTGACTCCTGCCTCATCCAGAGCCCCCAAGGGACTGGAGATGTAAGGAACAAAATGGGCATCTCTATCTTCCCAGTAAGCTTTTCAAAGCAAGAATGGAAAAATGGAGATATTTTAAAGAGAAATATCAAGGCTTTGTTAAATTAAATTAATTCTTCATGCAAGATAATGACTTAGTTAAGTCAGTCCCAAAACGGGCAGTAGAGTTGAATGCCAGTAGTTGCACCCCCATCCAGGAGTTCCATTGGGGTAACCTAGCTGGTTCTAGAAAGATCTCATGTCAGGAGTTTACATTTAATTTATTTGATTTAAAAACAGGACCCTGGCACTTGGCCTCACTTGTCTACCTGGAAACCATGCCAGGGCTTCCCTCAGAATGGAGCCATGAAGAACCTCTTACTCTGAGAATATTATCTACAGAGCGTTCCTACTTTTCTGCGGGTACTTTAAGATGTTACAGCATGGTGTTACCTAACTTAGAACACAGGGGGAACACTTTGCCTGGAACCCTTTCTGAAAGGAGTTTTCTAGGTCAACGGACGAGCAAGATGGCAGAGCAATTGTTGACAGAAAGAGAGAGAGAGAGAGAGAGAGAGAGAGAGAGAGAGAGAGAGAGAGAGAGAGAGAGAGAGAGAGAGACAGAGACAGAGACAGAGACAGAGACAGAGACAGAGACAGAGACAGAGAGAAATTGTGCGCTAAACAAAGAATAACAAAAACCAAATCCCCAAGCTTAGAAGAATAGCATATCTCATAAAGATGCAGGAAAAAGAATGTTACACAAGTGGAATACTTGCACCTTGCACTCCCCATTCCTAGCCTATGGCCAGGCCACATGCTGAGCTCAGTTGCAAGTTTGTGCTGTAGGATCCAACTACGGGCCATGCCCAGAGTGCCTGGGCGAACTTGGGTGACTTGGGTGAACTACCCTACGCATCTCCACACATGTGTGCGCGCGCACACCTGGCAGAGGACACTGATTCTGTCCTGGACAAAGGGCAGAGAGGGAGTAGAGATAGGAGGTCATCTGAGGGTCAGAGATGGTGGTACAGAACCAGCCAGAAAGAAGCCCTTGGCATGGAAATGAGGATGTCACAAAGAAAGAGAAGAGAAGAGAGCAAAGGACAAAAGCTTGAGGAGCATTCACAGTCAGGGGACTTGGTGTGGTTGATGACCCCGCAGAGATGAAGGAGTGGGCAGAAGGATAATGAAGAGAGAGCAACACCATGAAAACCTGGAGAAGAAAGGACCCAGGGGAAGAGTGTGCCCGGCTGCGCCAAATGGTGCAGAGAGGGCAAAAAGGCTAAGGCCCGAGGAGAGACGATCATGGCTGGCAATTAAGAGTTCACTGGCGACTTGGGAGAGAGCAGCGGCAGCTAGATGTCAGAGGGCTGAGTGAAGAAGAGAAGAGGAAATGATGGTACCAGGTGTAGACAGATTCTTATAGGAATCTGGCTGAGAAACAGAAAAGAGCCGTAAGATGACGCCATACTAGGATCGCTTGGTTGGTTAGCTCTCCCACATCCTCGAAGAGGAACAAAATGACATTGCTATGCTAGGGTCAAGTTTCAGTGTGTCTGACTGGCTGATCAGACCAACATGATCTCGGAATGCTTTACCACAGGTCGGGCACAAATAGTCCATGTGAACATTTGGGCTGAATTCTCTAAATTTGCGTATCTCACATTTCCTTTGAGCTACTGCAATTCTGCTTTGCTCATAGAGCACAGCACCTTCTCTGATGAGGTGGTCCCGTGCCAGAGTCTCCCGTGTCACACAATCCCAAAGTTCTTAAGAAAGACCTTGAGAATGTCCTTGTATCACTTCTTCTGGCCACCATTGAGGACATGCCCTGTGCTCATTCTTCATAAAATCATATTTTTGGCAAGCATACATTTTGCATTCGAACAACGTGGCCAGCCTATCATAGAGATAGGCTAATAAAGAATGGTTTTCTTTTAAATATAAGGAGATATCTGGACATGTTTATAGGTAGCTCAGACAGAAATAGTATACAAGGAAAAACTGAAGATTAGAGAGAGTGGATGATATGTGGGGCAATCTGCCAGAGAAGATGGGATGGAATAAGGACAAGGGCACATGGGACAGGGTTGACCTTGATGACAAGGGTCAGATCTTCATCAGAAACTGAAGTAAAAACTGGAGGAAATATGGGGGATTATGTTAAGAGATTGTGATATATTAAAAAAAAAGAGAGAGAGAGAGAATGTAGGGGGGAGAAGTAGGAGTTCATGGCAAATGGTCTTTTATTTTTGGTGAATTTAGATTTTATTTTTTTAAACTAATTTTATTATATTTTCAGTTCTGAATTCTTTCTCTCCCTCCACCCTCTCCCTCATCTGATGAGAAGGCAAGAAAAACAGAACATATCAAAAGTATGTAGTCATGAAAAACAAAACATACCACAAATATGCAGTCATGAAAAGCAAAACATATCACACACGTGTAGTCATGAAAAACATTCTCATGTCAGCCAGAGAAAAAGAAAGAAAACATGCTTCAATCTGCTCTCTGAGCCCATCACTTCTCTAGCCAGAGGTAGATAGCCTATTTCATCATGACTCTTTAGAACGGCAGTGGGTCATTGTATGAATCAGAGTTACTAAGTCTTTCAAAGCTGGTTATCTTTACAGTGTTGTTGTTCCTGTATAAATTATTCTCCTGATTCTGTTCACTTCACTTTGCATCAGTTCATAAAAATCTTCCCTGGTCTTTATGAAATCATCCTCTTCATCATTTCTTATAATACAATAGTATTCCATCACAGTCATGCCATAACTTGTTCAATCATTCTCTAGTTGATGGGCATCCACTCAATTTCCAATTCTTTGCCACCACGAAAGAGCTGCTAGAAATATTTTTGTACATATTGGTCCTTTTTTTTTCTAATGTGATCTCTTTAAGGTATAGACATAGTAGCAGCATTTCTGGGTCAATGAGTATGGACAGTTTTATAGCCTTTGGGCATAGTTCCAAATTGTTCTCCAGAATGGTTGGATCAGTTCAGCTTGTTGTTGTATAAGTTGTCCAAGTTCACCTACAATAGTGTATATTTTCACATCACCCCTCCAGCATTTGTCATTTTCCATTTTTTGTCAACTTAGCCAATCTTATGGGTATAACGAAGTACCTCAGAGTTGTTTTAATTTACATTTATCTAATTATTAGTGATTCAGAGCATTTTTTTCATATGGCAATTGATAGCTTGGATTTCTTCCTTTGAAAACTGCCTATTCATGTCCTTTGACCATTTATCAACTGGGGAATGGCTCTTATTCTTATAGATTTGAATTGGTTCCCCATATATCTTAGAAATGAGTCCTTTGTCAGATAAAAGTTATTGCAAAGATTTTTCACATTTTCCTACTTCTCTTCTATTTTAGCTACATTGGTTTTCATAGAGCACCCCAAAAAAAAACCCTTTTAATTTAATTTTTTAATTCTTATTTTTATCATATATTCATATATTTATATGTTCATGTATTTTAACTGCATTGGTTTTCATAGAACCAAAAACATTTTAATTTAAGTTTTATTTTATTATTATATATTTATGTTATTTTCATTTAATTTAATTATATATAATCAAAATCCATTTTATTTCTTGTGAACCCATCTCTTATTTTATCATGAACATAAATGTGATAGGTAATTTCTTCCATGTTCCACCAATTTATTTACGACCACACTCCATATCTAAATCATGGACCTTTTTTGAGTTTATCTCAGTATATGGTGTAAGATGTTGTTCTATGCCTAATTTCTGCTGAACTACTTTCCAATCTTCCCAATAGTTTTTGTTGAGTTCTTGTCCTAACAGCTGGAATCTTTGTATTTATCTATCCTCGGAACAAGGGAGACTCATCTACCTGAGTTCATATTCAGCTTCAGACACTTATTACTTGTGTGACCCTGGGCAAGTCACTTAACCCTGTTTGCCTCAGTTTCTTCATCTGTCAAATGAGTTGGAGAAGGAAATGGCAAACCATTCCAGTATCTTTGCCAAGAAAACCCCCAAAATGGTCAGGAATAGCTGTACACGACTGAAAAATGATTAAACTAAAAAGGTTGCTTTACTAAACTGTTTCTCTACATTGTGTACCTAATCTGTTCCATTAATCCACCTGTGTATTTCTTAACTGTACCAATTTTTTTTTTTACTCATAGCTTTGCAGGATAATTTGAGATTTGGCACTGCTATGCCCCTTTCTCTCTCTCTCTTTTTTTTTTCAAATTGAATCCCTTGATATTCTTGACCTTTTATTTCTCCAGATGAATTTTGTTTTGTTTTGGTGTTTTTCTAGCACCTCAAAGTAATCCTTTGGCAATTTGACTGCTGTGGCACTGAATACGTAAATAAATTCAGTTTTAACATTTAGGGAAGCATTTAGAGAAGTAAATTTTCCCTGGGTACTGCTTTAAATGCATTCCCAAAATGTTGGTGTATTGTTTCATTGTTGGCCTAATCTTTAATACAATTACTAATTGTTTCTGTAATTTGTTTTTTGACTTACCCATTCTCCAGAATTAAGTTATTTAGTTTCCAATTAGTTTTGAATCTTTGCTCCAAAGGCCCTTTACTAAATAAAGTTTCTTGTGTTATTGCATTATGATCAGTAAAAGATACATTTAATATTTCTGCTTTCCTGCACTCATTTGTGAGTTTTTTGGTGCCCTAATGCATGCTTAATTTTTGTGAAGGTGCCATGAACAGCTGACAAATGGGTATCTTCCTTTTTATTCCTATTCAATATTCTCCAGAGATCTATCATATCTAACTTCCTAAAATTCTATTCAGGTCCTTAACCTCTTTCTTATTTATTTTTAAATTCAATTTATTGCTATCTGAGGGGAATAAATTGAAATCCTCTACTATTTTAGTTTTACTGTCAAGTTCTTGTAACTAATTTAACTTTTCTTTAAAGAATTTAAATACGATTCCATTTGATTAATATATGTATAGTGTTGATATTAATTAATTGCCTGTGGTACATTTTAGCAACTATATTTCCCAGCTTATCTCTTTTATTTAGATTTGGTTTTGCTTTTACTTTGTCTGAGATCATGATCGTCACTCCTGCCTCTTTTTACTTTCAGCTCCTTATTTTATCTCTGTGAATATCTTTCTATTCCAAATGTGTTTCTTAGGTACAACATATTGTTGAATTCTGATTTCTAATCCATTCTGCTATCCTGTATCATTTTATGGGTAAATTCATTCCATTCACATTCATAGTTATGATTGCTAAACTGTGTGCTTCTCTCATCTTGTTTTATACTTTTCTTTCTCTTTTCCCCTCTCTTTAAGAATCTTTTTGCTTCAGATTAATGCCTCCCTCAATCTACCCTCCCTTTCTCCACCCTTTTCTTTAACCTTTCCCCTCCAATTTTCCAATTAGGAAGGATTTATTTCTGTACCCAATTGCGTCCTTTAACCAGTTCAAAGAGAATGAGGTTCAAGTGTCACTCATCCCTCCCCCGCTACTCTCTCCTGATTGCGTAAGCTCCTTTTCACTTATTCTATTTATGTGAGATAATTTTTCCCATCTTCCTTTCCCTTCCCCCATCTCTCAGAATGTTCCTCTTCCATAACCTTTCCATTCTCCTTTCAAGGTCATCAAAATATATTATAGTCACTCCTAGGCCCTCTGCCTAATTAGACTTCCTCCAGGACCCCTAATGGTGATAAAGCTCTGAGGGGCACCATGTACCATCTCCTTACATATTTGATCTTGTTTAGTCCCTTATGACCAGTCACTCAGGTTTGTCTTTTTATATGTCTTTTGTCTACTACATTTATACATCAAAATTTTTACTCAACTCTGCTCTTTTCACCAGGAATGCTCAGAAATCCTCTATTTTGGTAAAAGGCTGTTTTTCTCCCTGTAGCATTATACTCAGTCTTGTTCAGTAGGTTATTCTTGGTTGCAAGCCTGGATCCATTGCCCTATGGAAAATCATCGCTGAAGCTCTCTGCTTCTTTATGGTGGTGGCTGCTCAATCTTGTGTGAGCCTGACAGTGGCTCTGCAGTACTTGAATTTCCTTTCTAACTGCTTGCAGTATTTTTTTCCTTGACTTGGGAGCTCAGGATTTTTGTTATGATATTCCTAGGAGTTTTCATTTTAAGGTTTCTTTCAGACGGTGACCAGTGGATTCTTTCAATTTACTTTGCTTCTGCTTCTAAGAAATCTGGAATGTGTTCTTCTATGATTTCTCAAAATGTGATAGCTAGGCTCTTTTTTGTTGTTGTTCATGGCTTTCAGGCAGTTCAACGATTCTTAAATGACCTCTCTCTGCTGTTTTCTAGCTCAGCTATGAGACATTTCATATTTTCTTCTTTTCTTTCAGTCTTTGACTTTGGCTATTTCTTGATGTCTCATTAACTAATTAGATTCCATTGGCCTATTTTAATTTTCAAGTAGTTATTTTCTTCACTAACATTTTGTACCTTTTTCCAAACTGCTAATTCTCTTTTCATATCTTTCTTCTCTAGTTCTCACTTCTTTCCTAATTTTTTTAATTTAGTATTTTATTTTCCTCCAATTATATGTAAAAACAATTTTCAATATTCATTTTTAAAATTGAGTTCCAGGGGTGGCCAGGTGGCAAAGTGGATAGAGCTCTGGCCTTGGAGTCAGGAGGACCTGAGTTTAAATCTGACTTCAGACACTTAATACTTACTAGCTGTGTGACCCTGGGCAAGTCACTTAACCGTGATTGTCTCACCAAAAAGCAAAAATAAATAAATAAATAATTAAAGAAAGAAAGAAAGAAAGAAATGAATGAATGAATGAATGAATGTTGAGTTCCAAATTCTCTCCCCACCCCCTCCCCACCCCATCCCCATTGAGAAGGCAAGCAATTTGATATAGGTTATATATGCATAGTCATTCAAAACATATTTCTGTGTTAGTCATGTTTTAAAAGAGAATATAGTCCAAAATTTTAAAACCCAAGAAATATACAGTTTAAAAAATATGCTTCGACCTATATTCAGACTCCATCAGTTCTTTTTCTGGGGATGGATAGCATGCTTCACCATATGTCCTTCAGAGTTGTCTTGGATCATTGTGCTGCTGAGAACAGCTGGGTCACTCGTAGTTGATCATCTTAGATTGTTGCTCTCGCTGTGTATAATGTCCTCCTGGTTCTGCTCATTTACTTCACTCTGCATCATCGAGTCAATGTGGACTTGTTGTAGCTTCCCTGATTAGAATTCTGTCTGGTACAAGAAGGTATGCTGAGAAAGCTAGGCTGAAGCATCTCCTCTCACCCCACACTCTTGATTCTGCCCCCCAAATAGTCTCCTTTCTCCAAAGAGCACATGTCACGACCCTCAGCTGTGATGGTGACAGAGGTGCTGTAGGAGGCTTGGGGAGAGAAGAAAAGGTTACAACAGCTCCTGTGGTGAGTGGGGTAGAGAATAGGGAGGCTTAAAAGGATTACGTTGCAGTAATGAGGACCTTCTTGAGATTAAGTAACATGAATGTGCTGTCGACCTAATCAGTTCAACAGTATAACTTTATCCACATCTGCTCAGGAGTATGTGAATCAGAGCAGAGGAGGGGGATGGTAGACATCATTCAGTGTACAGGTAACAAAAGAGCCAAGGGCGAGGAATTCCCAAGCACTGGACAATGTAAAGTTTAATTGATTAATTGAGAGGGGATCAGTTGAAGTGACCTAAGTGGGAAGCTAGGTGACACAGTGGGTAGAGTGCTACAACGACTCCTGAGTTCAGATCTGGCCTCGGACGCTTCCTAGCTGTGTGAGCCTGGGCAAATCATTTGGCCCTGTTTGCCTCACTTTGCTCATCTGGGTGAGCCTGAAGAAGGAAATGGCAAGCCATGCCTGTATGTTTGCCAAGAAAAACCCAAATGGGGTCATGGAGAGTTGGACACACCTGAAAACAACTGAACAACAATTGAAGCAAGGACTGTGATGACCTGGAAAGATACTGAGGGATGAAGGGATTGGAGGTCACCGCGAGGGTGGAGAATAGTTAGGAGGGGGGCAGAGGGCGAGATGGACTCAGAGGACAGAATGCTCAACTACCCTGATGCGGGAGTTCTTGGTTATGGAAGTGGAACACTTGAGGGGGAGGGCAAGATCTAGAGTGTGCCTATCACGGCACTGAGCAAATTAAGGCACTGGGAAGCTCAGGTATTTGAGAGGACAGTCAAATGCATGTGGAAGTTCCCTAATATGAGGAGTTGGGAAGGAAGGAGGATTTCTGAAGGGAGGGGCAGGGGAACATTTCGTAAGCACCGTCATGAACCAGTCAGCCTGCTGAGCACCTTAAAAATATCACCTCGTTTGTTCCTCACAACAATCCTGTGAGGTAGATGCTATTATTCTTCTTATTTTACAGGTGAGAAAACTGAGGCAAAGAGAGATTAAGTGACTTGCCCAAGGTAATAGAGCAGTAAGCATCTGAGGCCAGGTTTGAATTCAGATCTTCCTAACTCCACACTGGAGTCATTATCCACACTGTACCACCTATCTGTGGAAGAGAGAAAGACTGAGCCAGGCATTTAATCCCTTTAAGAAGGAGGAAGTATGACCTGGGAGCTGGTTGATAATGGCCACTAGGATCTAGACTGGGCGTTGAATTTGAATAAAATGAACCTCAAAGGTTGCTGGGTGATTATGATAGCGGGAGAACCTGGAAATGGCAATGAAGTGTAAGGAGTATTCTGACTCCTCTTCTGGGATGGACATCATGGGACATGAAAGTGCAATCGGTACTAAAAAGGGTGGCCTGGTCAGTGATGCAGTGTTATCCAGAGGTAGCCCAGTTTCTGTAAGGGTTGGAAGAAGGAATCAGTAAAAGAGAAAGAGATCAAAGGTGAAGGGAAGGATGAAGAGAGAAACTAGAAGATTTAAAGACAAAGTCTAAGAGAAAAAGGCTGAGTATAAACCCAATTTGACCTTGGATAACCCGACAGAGAAACTCATAAAGAAAGGAGGGAAAATAAGTTAATATTCCCAGAAAGGCAGCAAGATGTTTAAAAAGTTAAGACAATAAAAGATAATGAGCCAAAAACCTCCCTTGAAAGAAAATTTTCCCTGGAGATCATGAAAAAGCAACAAGAAACTGTGGAATGGTTCAAAAGAAGATATGAAGATAAAAAATATGCTGGCAATAAGAGCTCTCAATGCAGAATTGAAAGACAAATTAGAAAGACAAATTCTAGCATGTGACAGGAAACCTCCGCAATCAATCACTATTGATTAGAGAAATGCATATTAAAACAGCTCTGAGATACCATCTCACACCTATCACATTGGTTAATATGATAGAAAAGGAAAATGACAAATATTGGAGGGGATACGGGTAAACTGGGACTCTAATGCACTGTTGGTGAAGTGGTGAACTGATTTAACCATTCTGGAAAGTAATTTGGAACTATGCCCAAAGGGCTACAAAACAGTGCATACCCTTTGATCCAGAAATACAGCTACTACTTCTGTATCCTAAAGAGATAAGAAAAAGGAGGGGGGAGGGTGAAGGACCCATTTGTGCAAGGGTATTTATATCAGCTCTTTTTGTGGTGGCTAAGAATTGGAAATTGAGGGGGTGCCTATTAATTGGGGAATAGCTGAACAAGTTGTGGTATATGATTGTGATGGAATAGTATGTGCCATAAGAAATGACAAGCAGGATGATTTGAGAAAAACCTGGAAAGACTTACATGAACTGATGCAGAGTGAAGTAAGCAGAACTATGAGAACATTGTACACAGTAACAGCAATATTGTATGATGAATAATTGCCATTCTCAGCAATACAATGATCTAAGAAAATTCCAAAGGACTCATGATGAAAAATGCTAACCACCTCCAGAGAAAGCTCATGGAGTCAAAATACAGACTAAATCATTCTATTTTTCACTTTCTTTTTCTTTCCTTCTTTCTTTCTTTCTTTTTGCTTTGGTTTGAGGTTTCTTCCACAAAATTACTAGTATGGAAATATGATTTATATCACTGCATATGTGTAACCTATATCAGATTGCTTACCATCTAAGAGAGGTGGAAGAGGAAAGAGAGGAGAGATTTAGAACTCAAAATGTTTTAAAAATGAATGTTAATTGTTTTTACATTGGATAATTGGATAAAAAGAAATTATTTAAAATAAAATGAAATAAAAATGAATTACCCTAAAAAATAAAGTACAAATCTAACGATGTTACCCACCAATCAGTTCATTCCAGTAGTTCCCTATAACCTGCAGAATCAAATGTGAAGTCCTCTGTTTAGCATTCGAAGCCCTTCAAAACCAGGACTCCTCCCACCTTTCCAGTCTTCTTCCGCCTCACACCCCATGCCCCATGTATATTTCAATCCAGTAACACAGGCCTCTTTGCTATTCCTTTCTCAAGACACTCCATCTCCCAATTTCTCGCATTTTCACTGGAAGTTCTTCAAGCCTGGAGTTCTCTGTCTCCTCATTGCTATCTCCTAGTTTCCTTGGCTTCCTTCAAGTCCTAATTAAAATCCTACTTTCTATAAGAAGCCTTTCCTCATCCCCTTTAATGGTGCCTTCCCTCTGTTGATTAGCTACAATGTATTTTATTTATTTACACGCACACACATACACACCCCTATATGTACACATACATACAATGTATATACACAAATATATGTGTGTGTATATATATATATACAAGTACATATGTATGTATTCACATATATTTCTATATACACACAGTACTAATTTGGTGTGTAAGGGTTAGAATAAATGGCCACTGAGGTCTCCTCCAACTCTCACATTCTATCATTCTACAAAAATTGCTTTATGTGGGCATGAATTTGCTTTAACTGGCACTCACTCCCTCCACAGTGAGAAAAGAATATTCATGCATGGATATAAAGACAAATTTCAGGGTTTTCTAATTAAGATTACATGGTGAGAGATTCTAGGAGATCTGTAGTCCTCACATACTATTCAAAAACAGCAACAGAAATGTCCAAGTAAGGAAAAGGGATTTTTAACACCATAAGAAATAAAAATCAACCAAAATAAAAAAATGAGCAAAGTGATGGAAAACAGTGATAATATTTTTTAAAACCATAGGCCAAGAGCCATTCTCTAAAAGAGAGTCAAAGGTTAGGAGCAAACAGTTCTCAAAAGAATTACAAACTATTAACAACCACATGAAAGATTGCTCCAAATTACTAATAATAAGAAAATAAAATGCAAAATGGTTCTGAGGTTTCACCTCACAGCCAGAAAATTAGCAAAGATGGCAAAATATGGGAAGAGTTAATGTTAGATAGTGTATAGGAAGACAGGTCCATGGAACTGTGAACTGGTCCAAATATTCTAGGCAACAATTTAAGATTTAAAAAAAAGTTATTAAAGTATTTAAACCCTGTGACCCTGAGACTCCCCTTAACTCCTGAGCATATATCCCAAGGAGGTCAAAGAGTTCCTACAAGTACCAAAATACTCAGACTCTGTTTTTCTGGTAGCAAATAACTGGACACAAAGTGAATGCCTATCAATGAATTGGGATTGGTTGAAAAAAACACCTGTTGTATGTGCATATAATCAAATAATACTGCTCCATGAGAAATGAGAACTATGAGGAATTCAGAGAAATGTAGGAAAATTAACTGAACAATTGTAGAGTGAATGAAGCAAGTGGAATCTAGGAAATAACGTCAACAATGGCAAAAATGAGAGTAATAAAACAACTCTCAATGCTGTGGAACCATAACGACCAGTCTGGGACTGAGGAAAGAGGTAAGAAAATGTACCTCCTTCTATTCATTGGAGACACAGAGGACTACGTGTGTGAATGCTGCGTATTCTCTCAAACATGATCAATGTGTTAGTTTTGCTTAACTGTTTTTTCTTTGTTACAAGGGAAGGCTCATGGATACAGTGGGGGAGAGTTATATGTTCAGAAATGATTCTTATTTGCAAAAGCAAAAGGACTCAGTAAAACCAAAACCAAAGATGATGAGACCAATAAATTGCAAAACATGCTGAGGGACATTTTCAATGTAGAAAATGACATATCAATAAATTAAGCAAGAACTACTGCTGATAAGAAAATGACACGGTCCACAAAAAGCCTAGAGAGAGGTTTAGGTTTTTTAATTCTGAGAGTTACTACTCAAATTAGTTAGAAGATACCAAAAATAGATATTAATATGGAAAATATAATAGAAAAATATTTCAAAAGTGAATAGATACAACCAATTTACTGTAAGGGAGAATAAGTTCTGGAAAGTATAGGTCTAGAGGAAAATAGGCTCAGCAAATTACTCAGTTATTGGAAACATTGCAAAACATGTAGATGAAGGGTGTCAACCTCAGGAATTTTGACATCCTAGAAAAATTAGGGAAAACAAGAAAATATCCTTAAGGAAGTTGTTCCAAGAAAACTTCAGAATAAATAAAAGCAACAATGGAGAACCAGAAAGAGAACACAGGACTCCAACAAGGAAAAACCCAAGATTCAACTTCAATACTACATTGACAAGGGGGGGAAGTCCAGCAAACTTCAAGAAGAAAAGTAGAAGTGACACCTCAAGGCATACCAATCAGGATCACAAGTGGACTTGTCCATAAAAGACCAGGTTCAATTAGAGAAATTGTAATATGATGTACACAAAATTAAGAAACATGGGCAATGATCCCAAATTATGGAAAAAGAAAAATTTTAACATGCTATATGAAATATCATAGGGTCATAGTAGTATTGTTGGAGTATTTTTAAGAAAAAAATATGCTGGGTCAGCTAGAAGGCACAGTGGATAAAGCACTGGCCCTGGATTCAGGATGACCTGAGTTCAAATCTGGCCTCAGACACTTGACACTTACTAGCTGTGTGACCCTGGGCAAGTCACTTCACGCCATTGCCTCACGAAAGGAAGGAAGGAAGGAAGGAAGGAAGGAAGGAAGGAAGGAAGGAAGGAAGGAAGGAAGAAAAGAAATGTGCTTTGCAGATAGACATATGCATTGCAAAATAATCTTTGAGGACCAACTAATCCTCCAAGTCAACACAATAAGTAACTAGAATTATTCACACTTCGCAAATCAATATAAACCAATTCCTAACTAAGTATGAGGCCTATCAGGGTATTATTTTGGCTAAGCAACTAAATGTTTCTTAATTATGTTTCTGAGAAACAGAGAAATGAAGGCATGGGGAACTAAGAAGGCAGGGAGATGTAAGCAAAATAATCTTGAAGGGAAAATCCTGACTTTGACGAAAAGAAAAATCGAAACGTTAAGTTGCACAATTAATAAAGCAGAGGAATGTTGGTTAATATGTGTGTGTAAGGTTAAGTTAATGGCAGTAATAACAAAAAATAAGGGAATTTGCAACCATTCTGATGAAGCAAATTTTTTTAAAAAGGAAAGATATAAGAAAAGACAAATCTAATCATTGTAATTTTAAATCTAAATAGACTGAACTCTCCATTTAAAAAAGGTTACGTAATGTATCAAGGGACAGATTCCAACAATATGCTGATCATAAGGAGTACATTTAATTCAGATAATGTAAATAAATTTAAACTGAATGTCTGATCTAAAATTTACTTCATCTATTTTTGGCAAGTACTCTCTCTGGGTTCACTATTCCAGAGTCAGGCTGGTGACCTTTTCTCCTCAGAATTTTAGCAGTGCCCCTGAAGTCTTAGGGTGTCTTTCTCTGATGCCATTGACTTGCTCCCACTTTCTGAGCATGTTTTCCACACCCTCCCACTTTTAGCCACCAGTCACTAGCCCCTCAGTTCCATTTAACCAATTAGCATCAATAGACTTTTACAAAAAGATATTTACTGTGAAGGTATGGCAAAAACAGAAGCATCAATGTTTCCACCTAACACTTTGGAAGAATCCCCTTTGGGAGAGTGGGTTCAGATTTTATGCAGTTTCTACCCAGCATTGGCTATGTGGTATTGCTGCCAGACAAATCATTATCTCAGCTATCACCGGGATAAGTCCCAAAGTTTATGCAATGCCTTGTTCTTCAAAACATCAATGCTGAGCTACTAGAAAACCCATCATGAACTTAGATATCTGGTCTCCTGGACTTTGGGTGGCTCACTCTCCTGACCCTTCAAAACTCACAAGGGGATAGGCTCCAGATTCATCTTCTTTACCTCAAATGAAAACACAAATGTGAGGGCAGGCAGAGAACTGAGGACTACATTCATGGGGCCACCTCTCGGCCCCCTTGGAAGGGAGAGCAATCATGGTCTCTCCACTTAATAACATTGCCATTTTCACCAAATACCATCTAGCAGGGAGAAGTCAGTTAAAGAAAAGAGGCTAAACTAAAAGGAAAGGCCAAAGTCAACCAAGACCTTTTGAACATTCCCCCAGTTCTGATTCCACAACTGTAGCCAATCAAAGAGGATGCTGCTGGCTAGCTGACATGTTCAGATGTCCTTCATTACACATACCCATGACTACTCCCAGAGGGGGTTCCCTAGGCTCTTCCACATGGGGAATTACTTCCATGGTACACTGTGCATTCTCATAAGGACTAGACTTGCTGGCAAGTCAAGTCCCTGTTACACAATTGCAAAAAGTGGAGTTGGCACTGATGATACTAGACAAAATTGAATTAAAACCAAAACGTACTAAAAGAGATAAGCAAGAACATTATATTATGCTTTTTAAAAAACTCTGTTCAAAATAAATGTATTGCTCTTTTCAATATGAACCTAAGGGGCAGCTAGGTGGCACAGTGCATGGAGCACCGGCCCTGAAGTCAGGAGTACCTGAGTTCAAATCCGGCCTCAGACCAAATACTTGACACTTACTAGCTGTGTGACCCTGGGCAAGTCACTTAACCCCAACTGCCAAAAAAAAAACCAAACAATATGAGCCTAATCATTTTCTTTTTTTGAGTAGTTATTCCAACTACCAACTTATTTTATTGATATCTTTTATTAATTTGTTTTTATATAATATTTTATTTTTCCCCAATTACATGTTAAAACAATTTTTAACTTTTTAAAAAAAGTTTTGAGTTCCAAATTCTATCCCTCCTCCCTGAGACAGTGAGCCATCCTATATAGCTTATGCATGTGTAATCATGTAAAACATTTCCATATTAGTCATTTTGTACAAGAAGACATGGATAAAAAAAAATTAACCTAATCATTTTCTAAAAAAATTAAGGAAAGAAAAAGAAAAAGAAGAAATGGATTAGTAGCAAATAATGGTAAAAAATGTCACCTCAATTTCAAGAAATAATATATCCAATAGAGATAGATTAAAAAAAAATTACTAAACTGAGTAGAGCATTAAACATTTTTATCTAATAGATATATGGGGAAAACTCTGTGGGAGAAACAAAGAGCACGTATTTTTATTAGCACGCATGGGATAGATGCAAAAGTTAACCATGAGATGCATCACAAAGAAAACATAGGTAGAGAAAGATCAGATATTGTACACAGAAGATTTATAAGTCATAGTATAATAAATCTAGTGATATAATGATAAAATGGCTAGGTCCACATGGAAACTAAAAATGGTTTATTACATATAATAGCTAAGTGAAAGAGAAAATTATAACACAATAGCATGTTACAATGACATTTCATAACTATATACACTGCATACAAAAATTTATGGGAAGCAGCCAAAGCAGTACCAAGGGACTAATTGATAAATGGAATGCCAGCTACAATAACAGAGAGTGATGGAAACTTGGGGGTGAATCTGAGCTTAAAATAAAGAAAAGGAAAAATAAATCAACAGATGAATAGAAATAATCAAGATAATTTGTTGTTCAG
The DNA here is from genome assembly GCF_003287225.1 of Phascolarctos cinereus. Classification (NCBI taxonomy): domain Eukaryota; kingdom Metazoa; phylum Chordata; class Mammalia; order Diprotodontia; family Phascolarctidae; genus Phascolarctos; species Phascolarctos cinereus. The sequence goes on along the minus strand of NW_027556402.1, from coordinate 4,392,333 downwards.
TCTTTTTTTAGTCATATCTGACCTTGGGACCCCATTTGGGGTTTTCTTGGCAAAGATACTAGAGTGGTTTGCCATTTCCTTCTCCAGCTCATTTTACAGATGAGGAAACTGAGGCAAACGGGGTTCAGTGATTTGCCCAGAGTCACCCAGCTAGTAAGTGTTTGAGGCCAGATTTGAACTCAGGAAGACAAGTCTTCTCGGTTCCAAGCTCAGTGCTCTATCCTTTTGCCACCTAGGTGCCTGATCAGGATAATGGTTGAAATTCACAGAATTCAAAAACAAAATAACCACATAAATTAGCTAATTTTATGAAAAGCATCAAATTAATAAATATTTCAATTAACAAACATTAATTACGCTTCTACTATGTGTCAGGCACTATACTGAAACTAATTTTAAATGAGAATAAACCCTAAATATCAAAATAAGACATGAGAAAAGAGAGTTCACCAAGGCAAAAGATTTTTAAAAAATAAATATTACTACATGCAGTTCAGCAAATTTGATAATCTAAAAGAAATGGATTATTTATAAAATATAAAATACTAAAATGAACAAAACAGGAAATCAATTATTTTTTTAAATCTCAGAAAGAAAAATCAATCAGTCCATTAAAATGTCATCCTGTCTCACACACACACACACACACACACACACACACCAAAAAAAAAAACCTAGATCTAGATAAATCCAGGTTATATAATTCTTCCCCCTTCCTTTTTTCCTCTCAGTCAAGTAGATGCCATCATCCTCTCCTCCCCATCAAGTAGTCCTGTTAATTAGTTTTAGTTTTAATTTCATTTGTGTGCCCCTTTCCAGAAAGGATTTCTCTCACTGTCTTCACTATCCATCCTCTCATTCTGTCTACTTTAGACCCCCACTCTCTGCTTCATGACCCCCATAATTATTTAGTCTCTATTCTCTGTATTTCTCAGGCAAATAAAGCTTGCAAGGAATCCACTCTAGCCTTTCCCCTCTGGCAGTTTCTGCCACTGTCTTGTAGGTCTTGACCCAGGAATGACCCTTTTCCATGTTACTTCACTCTGAAACAGTGCAAAGATTTCAAGTTTCAGAGAAAATACTTCCCCATGATAGGGCCCCCTTCCCACCATGTACCTGACCACATAGTCTACCACTGAACTATATACCCTCTTCTTTTACCTTTTTTTCCTCATTTGCCTCAAAATCTCCTCCCTGGACCCATGCCCTCCTAGTTCCCAGGTATCAGTTGGACTTAGGAGTACCAACTTTGCCTCATCCCAAAGGTAGGATAGACTTTTCTCCTTTTCATTTCTTCAAATATTTTGTTCAATTACATGTAAAAATTTTTAACATTCATTTTTTAAAATTTTGAGTCCCAAGTTCTCTCCCTCCTTATTTCCCTTCCCCCTCCCCATTGAGAAGGTGAGCAATTTGATACAGGCTATACATGTTCAGTCACGCAAGACGTGTTTCTGTATTAGTTCTGTGGTTAAAGAAAACAAAGACAAAAAAAGCAAGCAAGAAAAAGAAAGCTGAAAAACTATGCTTCGATCTGCATTCAGACTCCATCAGTTCTTTCTCTGAAGGTAAATAGCATTTTTTGCCATAAGCCCTTTGGAATTGTCTTGGATCATTGTATTGCTGAGAACAGCTAAGTCATTCACAATTGATCATTGTACAATATTACTACTGCTATGTACAATGTTCTCCTGGTTCTGCTCACTTATCTTTGAATCAGTTCATGGAAGTCTTCCCAGGTTTTTCTGAAAGAAAGCATCTTGCTCATCATTTCTTACAGCATGGTAGCATTCCATAACAATCATCTACCACAACTTGTTCAGCCATTCCCCAATTGAGGGGCATCCCCTCGATTTCCAATTCTTTCCAATGACAAAAAAAGCTGCTATAAATATTTTTGTACATATAGGACCTTCTCTTTTTTGCTTTTATCTCTTTGGGATACAAACCCAGTACTGGTATTGCTGGTCAAAAAGTATGCACAGTTTTGTAGCCCTTTGGGCATAGTTCCAAATTGCTCTCCAGAATGGTTGGACTAGTTCACAACTCCACCAACAGTGAATTAGTGCAGAATAGACTTTTCAAGAACCAAATCCCTCAGACCACGCCCAACACAAAGTCCCCATATCCCTTCACAGAACATTTCTTTTCACCCATAGAAGCATCCATCAGCTTTCCCACCACCAAAGCATGGCCTTCTTCCTTTCCCCCTCTTTTCAGGCCTTCTCCCCTCCTCCTCATACACTTCCTTGTAGGCTCTTCTCACTAAAATCACAATCATCACCTTTCCTTAATGCTAGCCCTTGATTTGACCCTAGCACATCATATATTCTTCTTTATCCCCTTATTCTCTTTCCCCTTTCATGTACTTTCCTATGTAGTTCCCTCCCCCCAAAAAAATAGATTCACCAACAGGCAAGGTGTCACCAGGTCCTGTTCATAATTGCTCAGGTCCATCTCTTCACTATCACGTCCTTCACCTTCACCCCTGTCTTCTTGTGTATATTTAGCAAGCAGTCTCTTATTGGTCTCTCTACAGTCACTCTGTTGCTCTTGCTGTCCTTTGCTACTCCACTCTTTCTACCTTTCTGCTGTTTGGAGTATTCAAGAAGCAGATCATTTCTTCAACTCTGGTTTTCCTTTTAATAATGTTTCAAATGCCTTTTGAGAATGTCCTTTTTTTTTCATTTATGCCTAAACTCAGATTGGCAGAATAGGTCATCCTGGGCTGTATCCTGAGCTCCGTTGCTCTTCAGAACACATCATACCATTCCCTCCTACGTTTTCTGGTGGGTGCAGAATAATTGAATTTCCTTCCCTTTATATTTGAAGGTCTTTCTCCTGGTTGCTTGCAGAACTTGTTTCTGAATTGAATTGCTAAATGTAATCACTATGTGTCTTGGAGTTTGCAGTCTTGTGTTCTTTGCCGGAGGAGACCCGCAAATTCTTTGAACCGTTATTTCATTTTCAGCGTTCAGAAGTTCTGGGAAGCTCTCTTCTATTATTTTCTTCATTACAGCATGAAGGTTTTTTGTCCTGTTGTGTTTCCCCCAGAGACCATCAATCCTTAGGCTATGTCTGTGCATCCTATCTTGGAGATCAGTGTGCTTTGTGAGTGTATTTTCTTTGAATATTAGTAGGTTTTCATTGATTTCTTCCAGATTGTCCTTCAGTTCTGAGTGCCCGCATTCCCAGGCTATTTTTCCCTCCTTTCGTTCTTTGGTGAGGCTTGCTACTGTAGATTCCACTTTTCTATATTGCCCATTATTTGTGCTGTGCACAAATGTGCTCTCAAAATTCTTATTCCTCTCTTTTGAAATTTTTCCAATTAAATTTAAAAACAATTTTTAACATTCTTTTTTAAAAATTTGAGTTCCAAACTCTCTCCCTCTCTCCCCTCCCCTCTCCTTGAGAAGGCAGGCAATTTGATGTAGATTATATATGTGCAGTCACACAAAACATATTTCCATATTAGTCATGTTGCAAAAGAAAACACAAACCAAGAAAAAAACCCAACAAAAACAAAGTTTACAAAGTATGCTTTGATCTACAGTCAGACTCTGTCGATTCTTTCACTGAAAGTAGATAACATTTTCCGCCATAGGTCTTTTGGAATTTTCTTAGATCATTGTGTTGCTGACAATAGCTAAGTGATTCACAGTGGATCATTGTGCAATATTGCTGTTATAGTGTACAATGTTCTCCTGGTTCTGCTCACTTCACTTTGCATCAGTTCATTTAAGTCTCCCCAGGTTTTTCTGAAACCACCCTTCTCATCATTTCTTATAGCACAATAGTATTCCATCACAAGCATAAACCGAGATTTGTTCAGTCATTGTTGGGCATCCCTTCAATTTCCAACTCTTTCCAACCACAAAAAGAACCGCTATAAATATTTTTATACATATAGATCCTTTTCTTTTTTTTAAATCTCTTTGGGATACAGACCTAATAGTGGTACTGCTGGGTCAAAGGGTATGCATGGTTTTGTAGCCCTTTGGGAACAGATTCAAATTGCTCTCCAGAAATGCTGGATCAGTTCACAACTCCACCAACAGTGCTTTAGCATTCCAATTTTTACACATCTTCTCCAATATCTGTCATTTTCCTTTTCTGTCAATGTGATAGGTGTGAGGTGGTAGCTCAGAGTTCTTTAATTGCCTCTCTCTAATCAATAGTGATTTAGAACATTGTTTCATGTGGCTATAGATAGCTTTGATTTCTTCTTCTGAAAACTGCCTGTTTATATCCTTCAACCATTTATCAATTGGGAAATGACTGATAGCCTTATCAATTTGACTCAGTTCTCTATATATCTGGGAACTCATTTCTCTTTTGAACCATTTAGGAAGGGCATGTTCCATTTTCTCTTCACATACCACAGAGTTCTCTGTCTCATCAAGTTTTGGATTTTCTTCCTTTGTTTTGTAGAATTTATTCGCAGGTGCCTGAACTCATTTACTAGATCTGAAGGCCATATTTCCTTTTCTTGTTGATTTTTTCCCTGTGGACTCATCTGCTGATATTCAAATCTTCGAGTTTTCTTCTTCCTGAAACCTTTGGAAATTTCAGGGGTCTTTTCCCCCTTATTTCCCCCTATTGCTCACTTTCTGACTCTCTTTCCTGTGATAGCTAGTGGTTGCACTGGGGTCTGGATCTGGAAGCATTCCAACCTTCTGCTATGCTAGGCATTTCATGTTCACCAGCTAAGGTCTCTGCCCCAAGTGACTTTTGGGAGGACAAAACTAGCCCCATCTGGATGCTAAGCTTTTTCCTTCAGGCTTAGTGAAGTGCCATACAGTCCCACACACATGCTTGATGTCCTATCCCACTCCCTCTGTCCCTCAGTTCTTTGGCTTGGCACCAGAAGTTCAAAGCTTTGCAGCATTCATGGTATGGGGCTGTCAGCCATGGCACAGACTCTGTCTTGGCCTGCAGCAAGCTTCTACTACTGAAGGACTACTGAAATACTGGGTGTCTGTGGTGGCCCAAAATCCCACAGCCTGTAGCCTGGGTGTCAATGGCACTGGAAATAGGAAGAGGGAGACCAGAGCCCACTCTCTTGGGTTTTGTTGCAAACCTATGTGTCAAGTCCTTGGATTGGCTAGTGCAGCCTCATTGCTAGTAGTAGGGGGTATGGGAGGGCTGTGCTGTGCTGAGTGAGCTCAGGATAGCTAGCAGTTCATGGATTTGGATTCTTTTTTAATTTCTTTTTGGATTTGGGGCATCCCAAAACATGGAGAAAACTGAAGTTGCACTATCTTTGAAGCACCATTTCTATTTGGGAGAGGTTTGAGAGGTTGTGGGGATAAAAGAAAATGTCTGGTCCTCCGTCTTGTTGCTCATGTGACTCAGAAGTCTCCAGATAGATTCAGCAATGAAATCCATAAAACTTTTAAAGAACAAGTAATTCATAGACTGTTTAAAAATAGAAAATTATAGGCTACTAAATTCCTTCTATGAGCCAAGTATTCTTTCAATCCATAAATCAGAAAAAGGTAAATTTCAGGAAAAAAAAACAATAGAGAGCAATACCATTAATGAATATTCACGAAAATAGTAAATACAGTACTCATTAATAGAATACAACAGCACATTTTTAAAAATAAAAAATGATTCACTGTGACCAAGTAGGATTTATAACTAGAATGGAATGATGGTTTAATGTCAGGAAAATAACCAATATGATAATTCATATTCTGCTGCGCTGCCATTTTTTTTTCAATTCCACAAAACAAAAACCCTCTCCCAGGTTAAGCTCAGCACCTCTAATCTCATCACCAGGCTGCTAACTCAAGCCTTGACTAACACCACCTATTTTTAGGGTGCTCTCCCCTCTGATCAGAAGGCTGAAAGATGGAGTACCAAATTCTTCCCAATGCCTTCCTTTATAAAGGGCAGCTCGCTCCGCTATGTAGCTACTGCCCTGCCTGGTTTTTTCAGCTCCACAGAACAAGACACCCCTGCTCTAGGTACCTCCTGGTGTCCCTTCCCCAACTCCTACTTTCCCATCTCCCTTTGTGTATTGTTTCCTCCAATTAAATTGTAAGCTCCTTACCAGGTGTGGACTAATGTTCTTTTGATTAATTGTATCCCCAGCACTTAGCAGAGTGCCTGACATATAGTAGGTGTTGAATGAATGTTTATCAGATATTGACAAAAGCAGACATGCTCATATCATTAGATGTAGAGAAAGCCATTGATAAGATTTATTTGTGTTAACGGTCCTTCAAAGATCAGTAATTTGATTGTTATGGTTACTCTTTCCACTGTTGAAAAACACAAACTTTCTAGAACTTAATATGTGGTCTTCTAAAGTTACTGGGACCAAAAAAGAAAAAAAAACCTTCACCCTGCTCCCAGCCTCATGATAAGTTTCCAAACTTAGCTCAGCTGGTTCTCAACCAACAAACACACAGTCTGTCACTGTATCTGAAACCTTTACATTGTGGTAGGACCTAGCAGAGCTTGAATTCAACTGAAAATGCTTTTGAAAGCCAAGTCATCCTTATCCCACAAGGAATCATCACAGTAAGACATTAATAAAAGTTATGTTAAAAAGCATTTTTTTGAGTTTTAAACATAGGAATACATCTACTTTCCTTGTATTACTATGTGTTCAAAACAATGAGCTAATATGGAATACAATGCAGAAATACCAGAGGTATTCTCATTCAGGGCAGCTAGGTGGCACAGTGGATAGAATGTTGGGCTTGGAATCAGGAAGACTCATCTTCTCGAGTTAAAATTTGGCCTCAGCCACTTATTTGCTGTGTGACCCTGGACAAGTCACTTAACCCTGTTTGCCTCTGTTCCTCATCTTGCAAATGAGCTGGAGAAGGAAATGACAAACCACCCCAATATCTTTGCCAAGAAAACCCCATAGTAAGGCAATAATCTAGAGGCAATAATGATTGAATATGCCCAAAATCAATATTTCTTTTCTTTTTTTTTTTGGCTAGGCAATGGGGTTAAGTGTCCAGGGTCACACAGCCAGTAAGTGTAATGCGTCTGAGGCCAGCTTTGAACTCAGGTCCTCCTGAATCCAGGGCCGGTGCTCTATCCACTGTGCCACCTAGCTGCCCCCTAAAACCAATATTTCACTGAGAATTCCCAAGATAATCAACAAAATATTGAACATAATTAACTTTAGTGAAGTAGAATGAACAAAGGTCATCTGCATTTCAACATATCAACAAAAAAACCCAAAGTAAACAGAATATTGAGAGCATTAACTTACCAAGATATGCAAGAAGTTTTCAGAGAAATTAAGGGAAAATTGGACAAATCAATTGATGATCTTTGTTCATGGTTAAATTGAGCAAATATAATAAAAATGCTGATATTTGCCAAAGTAATTTTAGATATACTACAACTTTGATCAAAATACTATGAGGTTGTTTCACAGCATTAGATAAAGTCACAATAAAGTTCACATGGAAAGGTATATCTTCTGTGCAGAGAACATGTGTTACTGGGGGGGACTTCCTGATTCCTGGCTCTGGGAGTCGCCCTTCATGGCATCCTCCTGAAGTCATCCTTAGGTCTCCTCTGTGCTGGGGTAGATGATTTGCTGCTGGCCTAGACTGGGCCAGACCACTCTGTTGCTGGTATTTCCCATCCCCCCCCCCGATGCCTGGGTGTCAGTGAAGGAGGAGATGCCAGCTGTCACCCAGATATCATCCTAACTCCTCACTGGGCTTGGCTGCTGATGGCTTTGGCTACTCAACTGCCACCATGCAATCTCTCCAGGCTGTGTAATATCTCCAAAATCCCTCTCAGGAACCTCGGAACTCCTTTGTCTACCTTAACTGTCCTCAGCAAAGTCTGCTATCCACTCTTGCCTGCTGGCCTTAGAATGACCCTTTCCCCCATGATTAATTCCTGGGGCCAAAAGAACAGAAGAACTGTGCTAAGAGTTCAGCACCTCACCTTCACATCCTCTTTCTTGGGGGGAGGGGGGCTTAGGGTCTCTGTCCTGACCACTTGCTTGGCTTCTGATCATCTCTTTTGTCTTGGCCCTCAGAGTCTATGTACTCCTCCCTTATTTTCAGCTGTTTACTAAAATTCCTCTCAGAGGCACCCACACCTGGAGGAAAACTTCCTACCAAGGACACACATCTACAGACCTGGTGCCACCTGGTACTGACAGCTTGCCAAAAGTGTTGGCTCAGCTAGAAATGGCCAGCCAAGCCCTTCTGATCAACTCACACAAAAAGAAATTATTTTCCCAAATCCATCATGTTTGCATAGAATAGTACCTCTCTACAGGAAAAGCACTGTGTCTGATCCTTATATGTTATTAGAAGAATACTTAGGATTACGAAACCCTTCAGCCTTAGTTACTAGGTTACCAGCTTTATTTTCAGGAAGTCAGACTTGGTGCTGGTTAATGAGCCTGCAGAAGCGCACTTACACAAGCAAAGCCTTCCATAAGGCAAGAAGCAAGCAAAGCAAAGCACTGGGTTGTTTTTTTCTTTTTCTCATTCTGCCCATCTCATAAGCTGTAAGATGTGCTGACTTGTACTCAGGAGGTAATGACCCACAGACACCCTGCTTTCAATGTCCCCTCTTTTTTCTTTTCACTGCTATAGAAGAGCCTAGACTGCTAAGCCACCGGTGAGACACCCTTAGAAAAACAGGGTTGTCTCAACCAAAGCAAGTAATAAACTTGGAGCAATCCAACCTGCCAACCACAGAGTAACCAATTCCACAAATGAAAAGGCCAAAGGGAAGGAAGTTGCTGGCATCAGCACACAGAAACAACCATTTACCTCATATTGCTACTGACTCAGTCACGGTTTTCTATAGGAGAGCTTCTAAGTTCCCATTCATTTTCTCCATCTTCTTTGACCCTACCTACTAGGATCAGGGGATAGGTAGGTGGCACTGCAGTGGATAGAGCACCTACTCTGAAGTCAGGAAGACTCCTCCCTAGCTCAAATCTGGCCTCAGATACTTACTAGCCATGTGACCCTGGACAAGTCATTTAACTCTGTTTGCCCCAGTTTCCTAATCTGTCGAATGAGCTGGAGAAGGAACCACTCCAGTATATTTACCAAGAAACTTCCGAATGGGGCCACAAAGAGTTGGAAACAACTGAAATGACTGAACAACAACTAGGATCAGTCATAGCTAAGCATTCTCTAGATCACCATCCACTAATGGTGAATGTATCACAAGACTGTCTTGGGACCACTTCTCTCTCAAATGAGTTAATATATATTTTTTTTAAAAAATGCTTAGCACAGGTGCAGCTAGGTGGCCCGGTGGATACAGCACCGGCCCTGAAGTCAGAAGGACCTGAATTCAAGACCAAACACTTGACACTTACTAGCTGTATGACCCTGGGCAAGTCACTTAACCCCAACTGCCTAAAAACAAAACCAAAAATGCTTAGCACAATCCCTGGCACATAGATGTTGCTACATAAATGCTTGCTTATTCCTTTCCTTTCTCCTTCCCCTTCCCTCCTCTACACGTTTTCTCCTGATGACCTTGTTAACTTCTGTGCACCAACTCATCTCTATGCATGTGATGCTCAGACCCATCTGTCTAGCCTTCTTTTCTCATTGGAGCTCCAGTCATTCACTGGCAGCTGCCAATTCAGAACTGAACATTCTGAACTGAGCTTGCTATAGGCATCTCAAACGCACTACATCCAAAACCGGTACTCGTTATCTTTCCTTCCATAATGACATGGAGTGCCAACATTTTCCATTCATCCAGCGGTCATCCTGGGCTCCTCTCACTCCCTCACATTTTCTCTCCCAATCGAATGTAGCTCCTTGAGAGAAGAAGCTTTTGTTTGCTTGCTTACTCGTTTGCTTTCATCTTTATATCCCAAACACCTAAAGCAGTACCTTGGATGCAGCAGGTGCTTAAGAAATGCTTGTTGATCAACTAATTGACTCTCTGGGTCATTTTTAATAGAATTACAAGATTTAGAGCTTGAAGGGACTTTAGAGGCCATGTCTACGTCAACTAGGTGGCACAATGGCTACAGCACTGGATCTGGTGACAGGGAGCAGTGAGTTCAAATCCAGCCGCAGACATTTATTAGCTGTATGACTCTGGGTAACTTGACATCTTTTTGCCTCGGTTTCCTCAACTGCAAAATAGGGATAACAGAACCTACCACACAGGGTTGTTGTGAGGATCAAATGAAATGGTATTTGTCAAAAAGTGCTTGGCACAGTGCCTGATCTACGGTAGACACTACATGTCTATATATGTGAGGCACTATATGCTTAGGGCACCTAGGCGACAGTGTATAGAATGTCAGGCCTGGAGTCAGGAAGATTCATCTTCCTGAGTTCAAATCCAGACTCAGACATCTACTAGCTGTGTGACCCTGGGCAAGTCACTTAACCTTGTTTACCTCAGTTTCCTCACCAGCAAAATGGGCTGGAGAAGGAAATAGCAAACCACTCCAGTTTGGCAAGAAACTCCAAATGGGGTCACAAAGAGTCAGACATGACTGAAACAACTGAATGATATAAATGCTTATTCCTTCCCCGTCTTGTACAACTCTTTCATCGTAAAGGTTTGGGGGGAATTTCAGGGAGGGGGTGTTTTTGGTTTGCTCAGTTTTTTTTTTCATTTCAACCTGAGACCTTACAAGTTTCTCTCCCTGAATAAACAAAGATCCTACAAGCGGCAAGGCTGCTTTGGCCCCATAGCTATGCTATTGTACTCAGATGAGTGGCAATCAGAATAAGGAAAAAGAAAAAGAGGCTTTTGAATATAGAGTCTAGTATAAATAGTATGATAATAATAATAATAATAGTATGTATATATAGTATAATAATAAATAAGTACTCTTTCTCTCTGTGATATCGTGTAGTTGGAGAAGACCCAGGGGTTTGGAGGGGAAAGACCTGCATTCAGCTTCTAGCTAAGCCTGTTACTTCCTGCGAGAACTCTGAAGTCATTTTCTATCTCAAGGTGTCAGTTTCCTCCCTATGAGATGAGAGGCCTGAGCTAGGTGCTCTCCAAGGTCCTAAAGTTCACGATCATAGGAAGCATGCTTCCTGGTCACAAGCTGAATGCACTCAAGGTCCGCCACAAGGGGACCTATTGGCTCTCCAGAAGAAGTACTAATAGGTGCTTTCATCAAAGAAAGTCACCACACGGATCCTCCTCAATACTGGGTTTAACAGGCCCGTTATCTATTATCATAGACTTAAAGCTAAGAGGCATCCCAGAGATGGTCTTGCCCAACCCCTTTATTTCTATACACCTAAATTCTCCAGTGCTCAAAAAAACTAGGACACTTGTTCAAGGTGACACAGTGAATTAGTAGCAAGGCAAGGCTCCAGACCAAAGTCACCTGACTGCATAGTTAATGTCTTTTCTGAAGCTGTCCCCTATGGATATTGAGCCTGAGAGATACAAGAAAGAAAAGAAAATCAGCTTTCTTCACCTCCTTTACTGCCCCCAATCATCCGTGGCCCAGGATCAGAGGAACCTGGCCTGCTGTGCTCCTAATAATATCAGGATCTTGCCAAAGTCACTCACCTCTTGTAAAAGAACCATCAAGGAAGGTCGGAATCACAGACACTCACACTCATGGGGCTCTAAGGACAGCAGAAGTGGCCTCATTAGCCCAACCCATATGCAAGGTGGATGTGTCCATGTGGGAACAGTGTGTCCACATGGGTCTGGCCCCAGGGAGCTCCACGGAGGCAGGAAGAACTATCTCTAGGGTCCCTCCACCCACCCTTCACCAAGCGAGACTTTGACTCCTGCCAGGATTGGGTGGAGGGAACAGGCAACTGGGACTGATCTCCTCAGAGAAGTGGTACTTACTAGAATTATTTCCATATGCCCCCCTAAATACTGTTAATCTGTGGAGAAGAAGTTTTAGTTCCAAACTGCACTCCTCGCCACCACCCCTTTAATGAAGAGGGACTGCCCCAATTTGTATATCCAAAAACTTGACAATGCCAGTTACACAAAGACTATCACATGTAGTAAATGGTGAATAAATCCATTTATCTGAGCTGATAGCAAACAGATATCAGAGAAGATATATGTGTGTGTGTGTGTGTATTAGAATATGCCAGATAATAGATTAATGCAGTGGGTAGTGTTAGACTAGGGGTCAAGAAGATCTGTATTCAAGTCCTTCCTCAGATATTTATATGACAAATCACTTAATCTCTCTGAGCCTCAGTTTCCTTATCTGTAAAATGGAGCTAATACTACTTGTAGTGGCTAATGGGGAAGGGAATGAAAAAATACTACCTGTGGTACCAATCTCACATGGTTATTATGTGGTTCAAAAGAGATAATGCTGACAAATCTTAACATGCCGGTGAAATGTCATGTATATTAAGGACTAGGATAAGAAGAGGGAAGATGATGAGGATGAAGGTGGTGGTGGTAGGTGGCGATTATGATGAATGATGTACTTCCTTCTTGTCCACATACTTTAGTTCAAACTTCTTAGCCTGGCGTTCAAAGTCCTCCACAAACCAGCAGTTCCCTCACCTTTTTAACTGTATTCCAACCCTCCACAAGACCCTTAGTCTAGTCAAACGACAGTATAGCAAAGACTCTGAGCTCATTCTCCTGACCCCCACTCAAACTAGCAGGTTAGGTTTCCAGAGCATGGATGCTACTTCTTCCCTCAGGGTTCTAAGGGGGTAACTCTAAGATTTTAGGGTTCTAATATTATTACTCACAAGCCCCCACCCAGTGTGTTACCTCCATTATTAATCACCCAGTGAACATCTCCCTAATATCAATTAACCAATGAATAACAATTAATAAAGGAATATTGACTAAGAAGGTATGGAAAGGATAGAAATACAAAAACATCCCACCCACCCACCCCAAACCGAAGGTGCTCTCTTCCCTCCACATGATCCATCTCCACGTAGTCTCTAGGACTGGAACTCAGTAGTTACCTAGCCTAAAACATTTTCCCACCTCACCCCCAATGCAGGGGATGGGACTTCCTGCCCTGGACATCCTTCCCAAGTCTCCAGCAAGTTCACTTCTGCCACTTCACTGGCATAGCAAGTTGCTCCCTTACTTGAAGGACACTGTGTCTCAGCTGCTAGGTCAATTCACTGTTGGACAGGGAGAAGTGGGCTGCTCCACAGGGCTGGCTCTTTATCTGATTCTCCTACTGTTGCTACTGAGGGGACCTTTAATAGTCTTTCTGATGTCTCAAAGCTCATATGATCATAGCCTGATTAATTCTATCTCAGATATTCATTCACCAAAGATCAGGATAAAGTAAACACAGAGAAACCAAAGAAACTGAGGTGCTTTGTGTTCAGAGCCATATGGTGGCCAAGTTGGGAGATAAGGCAGCTCAGTCAGGCCACTGCCACTACCTTTTCCCAACCCACAAGCCCACAGCAGTTCTTTGCCCTCTCTGGGCTTCTGGATTAGACTAAAGCCTGGCTCCAAATCCTACATTCCTATGTACTCTATTTCCCCCTCCCTGTTCATCCAAGATAAACATTCAAAGAGGGATATTCATAATTAGAGAGGAAAGGAGCCTGTGCCCTGGTGGAAGAGTTTATGGAAAGAGAGAAACAGATGTGATGATGACCATAGCTGCAGCCTCTACTCCAGCCCCTCTAGACTTTCAAAGGCTTCCCTGGCAGCAGCTCCATGAACAGGTCAGGGGGGATATTGTTCTCCCCATTTTATAGAAAAGTGAGGTGAAGCTCGGAGGAAGGAAGCTACATGTCATCAAGGAAGCAGAGACCTGCCCCGCTAGTGTAGGAAAGAATCAGATGGTTGACTGAGAATGAAGTGGGGACAATTTTCATAATGGGAGGTCCTGATGGTGGTGATGGCAACTACTTTTATATGGCACTGTAAGAATTGCAAAGTGTTCTATACATTTATCTTGTTTGATCATGGGATTATATATTTAGAGTTTGGAGGGCATCAAGGGCCATTTCATCCTTTCCTGTCATTTCCTGTCATCCTGACAACAGAGAGGTGAAGTGATGTGCCCAAAGTCACCATGGTACTAGGTGGCAGCCCCTCATCTTACAGTCAGGATCCAAACCCAGGCCCTCTGACTCCAAAGCCAGTGCCCTTTCCATGGCGCCAACATCATTCTTATTCCTACAGTAAAGTAGCGACATTATACAGATGAGAGGAAATGGATGACTTTGTGGGGCTAGGATTGTGAGGTGTGGCACTGTGGGGGCTGCAGACCTCAGCAGGATGGAGGCTAAGCCACAAGCTAACGGACAAAGGGCTGGCACCCTTCCTAGTCCAATGTATGAGGCTCTTTAGAATTGGTGTCCTTGTGGCCTGCCAAGAAGTGAGTCATATTGCATTGGAATAAATAGTAGCCCCCATCCGAGCCTGGCTGGAGAGACGTCTGTCTCTGGGAAAGATTGAACAGCTTGGGGCAGGGCCAGGATGAGCACCTGAATACTAACTCCCGTGGCAGCCTTTGAGGTGAGTGAGTCACCAGTGAGGGGACACTGCACCTCTCTCCCACCTTTGCAGGCCTTCTCCACGAAGTGGCCCAAAGGGATTGGTGAAGCTGTCCCCAGACACAGCAGACTTGCAGAGCTTGGAGATCCCTTGTGGGCCATTCTCTATGGAATCATGGCCAGGTTATGCTTCTGGAGTCAAATGAAAAGAGCAACACTTTGTTGTCATTTTTCAGTCCTGTCCAACTCGTCATGACCCCATTTGAGGTTTTCTTGGCAAAGATACCAGAGTGGTTTGTCATTTCCTTCTCCAGTTTATTTTACAGATGAGGAAATGGAGGCAAAGTGACTTACCCAGGAACACGCAGCTACTGTCTATGGCCTGATTTAAGCTCAGGTCTTCCTGACTCCAGGCCCAACACTCTTGTCCACTGCGCCACCTAGCGGCACCAAATGAAACTGGACAGTGCTTGGAGTCAGGATATGGGGCTTGATCCACTCTGCCACTTATTTATACCTGTGTGACCTTGGACTAATCACTTCCCTGCTGTCTCAGGGCCTCAGTTTCCCTCTCTCTGAAGTGAGTTTGGACTAGATCAGGGTTTCTCAAACTTTTTCCACTCACAACTCCTTCAGCACTTCTTGAACAGTGGATTGGGTCGCGACTCACAGTTTAAGAAGCACTGGACTAGATGACCCTAAAGTTCATACCCAGACAATTTATAACAACTGTCTCACCAAGAATTGCCAATGCCTTCCTTGACTGCAGTGATACAACCATAGCTTTACTCTGAGGGCATCCACTGTGAGACAGAATGGGAGGGAGAGTGGCTCAGCATGATGTTGGCTCAGGAAGGCATTGAATGGCAAGATGAACTTTACTCACCAGGAAAAAGGAACCTCTGAAGATCTGGGTACAAACAAGTAACATGCACCCAGAGATTTCTCTGTGTAAGGAGGACTAATCCAGGGGCCATAGGAAGGCTGCTTTGGACAAGAGAGAATGTGGAGGAAGAAAGATCTCTTAAAAGAGGTTATTGCAGCAGTCCTAGTAGGTTGAAAGGGGGGCCTGGACCAGGATCTTTGGTTCAGTCAGAAGGCCATCTAGTCCAAAGCTCTCACTTTATAGAGAAGGAAACTGAAGTCTCGGAGAGTGAAAAGAATTGACCTCACCCAGATCTAAGCTCCTTCAGGGCATTTTGTTTGTGAGAGGGCTGATGATTTGCCCAAGGTCACGAAGCTGGCAGACATGAGAGGTGGGATTTGAATCTAGGTTTCCTAATACTCTTTCCCCTTTGCCAAACTGCCTTTCAAAGACATCTCCCCAGAGCACTTGTCATTCCAGAATCTTCCTGCCAAGCAAGGATCCTTTCTTCTCTTACTGCCCCTGCTCCCTGAGGAATTTGGTGTGTGATCCAAGAATTCGAAGGTTGGGTGCTAACTTTGCCATGTGTGTCCATCTGCTTCATGGCTAGCTGCCAAGTCCCAGAGCCTGCAAAGGGTCACTACGTGGATGACCTAGGCTTGTTTTCCATTGGATTTTACTCTTTCCCTTTGGAAGGGTATGTCGGGGGTATGGAGTCCTTAGGGGTCCAATCTCTGCCTTGGCCTCCTTGTAGCTCATTATCAATGCTCACCATTGCTCTATGAGAAGAAGCCACAATTGAGGGGATGCCCGTCCCTTGGGAAATGGCTGAATGTCATGGAATGCTACTGTGCTGTAAGAAATGACGAGCAGGCAGACTTCAGGAAAACCGGGAAAGGCTTGTGTGGTCTGGTGCTGAGTGAAGTGAGCAGAACCAGGAGAACACTGTACGCAGTAACAGCCACGTTGTGGGATGACTAATATTAACAGAATTAACCCTTCTCAGCAATACAAGGATCTAAGACATCTCCAAAGGCCTCGTGATGGAAAATGCTGTCCACAAAGAAGAAAGAACCATGGAGTCTGAATGCAGATGGAAGCAGACTATTTTCTATGTTTTTTTCTTCTGTTGTGTTTTGTTTCCTCTTTCTGGTGGTTCCTCCTATTGGCTCTAATTCTTACTTACAATATCACTAATGTGAAAATATGTTTAATAGGAATGTATATGCATAGGCTATATCAGATTGTGCACCATCTTGGGGAGGGAGGTGAGGAGGGGAGGGGGAGAAATATTTGAAGCTCAGAAGCTTATGGAAGTGATGGATGATAATTCAAAATAAATTAAATAAAGAAAAAGAAAAAAATAAATTAAAATAAATTTTTTTAAAAAGAAGAAGAAGCCACAGATTCCTGCTCCCAGGAAAGGCCAGGTCTCCCCCTTGCCAGGTAGAGAGCCTGCTTGAGCATCCCCGGCTAATCCAACCAATGGGTGTTAGTCACCAGCTCTGTTCTAGATTCTGCCTTGGCTGTAGGGCAGTGGTGTCAGACTTGAAAAGAAACAAATCCCTGGGGCCACTTAGAGACTCAGAAAACCACAAATTCACATTGTCTATATTCCATTGTATTTTTATTTATTTTGCCAACCGCTTCCCAGTTACATGGTGCTTGCAGCCAGTGGGCCATGAATTTGACACATTTTCATAGAGGATGCAAAGTGGAAGAATGTAACAATCCCTGCTTTCTAGCAGTTTACATTCTATCAGCAGGGACAAGAAGTACACATAAATGTATATCTAGAATAAACACAAGGTAGCCTGGGAGAGTGGTCACTGGTAGTTAGTGGGATCAGGAAAGGCTCCAGCTGCCTCATGAAAGATGAGAAGAACTCCATAGGGAAGGTGAAGGAAGGAGTTCCTTCCAAGTGTCATTGAATCTACCCTCCTATCCAAGGGCAAACTAACAAGAAATAATAATAAATACTAATAACAATAATAGCTAGCATTTATGTAGTGCTTTTAAGGTTTATAAAGTGCCATATGTATGTTATCTCACTTGATCCTTATAACAACTCTGGGAGATAGGTACTATTATCATCTCCATTTTACAGATAAAGAAACCGAGACCAAGAGAAGTTAACGGACTTGCCCAGGGTCACATAGCTAAGTATCTGAGGCAAAATTTGAACTTCAGTCTGTCTGATTTCCAAGCGCTCTTGACAACTACCCAACCTAACTGCCCATTAACCACAAATCCCAGGGGGTTTGTGGCAGACCGATCCCTTGCTAGAAGTTGCTACATAAGCATGAAGGATTAGCAGAGCAAAGGCATGAAGACAGGAGCTGGGGTACCATGTGAAAGCAACAGAGAAAAGGTAAGTCTGGCCTGCCCAGAGAGTATAAGAAGGAAAATATTATACAATGAGCTTAGAAAGGTAGGCTGGGCCCAAGTTGTGAAGGGCTTTAAAAGCAACGGGAAGCCTCTATGATTTTGTTGAGTAGGATAGCAACATGGGCAGAAGTGAGGCGGCTACCTGGAAGACAGATTAGAAAGGAGAGAAACTTGGCACATGGATATACCAATTATATCCAATTTCAATAGCCCAGGTGAAAGGTGGTGCCATAGTACACAGAGCACTGGACCTGAAGACAGGAAGACTCATCTTCCTGAGTTCAAGTCTAGTCTCAGATATTTACTAGCTGTGTGACCCTCGGCAACCCTGTTTGCCTCAGTTTCCTCATCTATAAAATGAGGTGGAGAAGGAAATGCAAACCACTCCAGTGTCTGCCAAGAAAACCCCAAATGGGCTCATGGAGAGTCCGACATGGCTAAAAAATGACTGAACAGCAACAAAAACGGAAAGGCACTGGAGAGCTGAAGTAAGGCCGTGGCTATGTGAGTGGGGTGAGGGGCGAGATGCAGAAGACATCTTGAAGGTAGTAACAGCAACGTTTGGCCCCTCTGACTGAACGTGAAGTAAGGGTGCATTAGGAGAAGAGGATAATCCCAAGGTTGCACACCTGGAGGACTGGAAGAATGGTGGTATCCTTGTAAAGTCTGGGCAAGGGGCAAGTTCTGAGGAAAGATGGTGAATTCTGTCTTGGGCATGTTGAGTCTGAGATATCTCCTGAACATCATTTGAAAGGTACAATAGTAGCTGTTGATGTGGGACTGCATCTTGGCAGAGGGACTAGCAGTTGAATATACAGATTTGGGGGTCAGTCATCTCCCCTAGATATGCAACACTCCATCTAGGGCCACTTCCCCCACCAGATGCTCACACTCAATCACAAGTTAGGGTCCCCAGGGGCAAGTGACTACAACCCCACCCCCAGGGTTCTAGGAGTATCGGCTCCTGAGCACTCCCTTCCCCACCCCCCACCCATTGGGCTCCTCATCATGTATGACTGGAAATAGGCTTCCAGTGTTCCAACATTGAACTGGAACTGGGCCGGGGATATTGCCTTATGCTCTGAGGAAAAGGAAGGGCAAATTGGAGCCTACTCTAAAGAGCAGGCCCTTGTCAGCAAGTTTTCCCATTACAGAAGTGATCATTAAATCCATGGGAGATGATGAGATCACAGAGAAAGTGCAGAGGGAGAAGGAAGCCTAAGAGAGAGCTACCAGGAACAGCTCCTGGTAGGGATCATGATATGGGTGATGAGCCAGCAAAGGAATTAAGGAGTGGTAAGACAGACAGGATGCAAACCAAGAGAAACCAGTGAAAAGCCAGTCAAGAAAAGCCAGAGAACAAAGAGTATCCAGCAGGTGAGGGTGGTCAGCAATGGTCAATGCTGCAGAGAAGTCAAGAAGGATCAAAACTGAGATGGGTCCATCAGATTTGGCCATTAAGACCTCACTGGGAACTTTGGAGAAAGCAGTTTCCAGTTAGTGCTGAGGTCACATAGGGTCTCAGAACTACAGCAAGGGGGTGTGGAATTCATTAGCCATCCAATCCAACCCCCTCATTTCCCAGATGAGCAAACTGAGGCTGAAGAAGATTAAGTGATTTCCCCAGTCACACAGGTGGTAGGCATCAGAGGCAGAATGTGGAAGCAGGTCCTGAAGCCAGATCATAAAGAATTGAGGAGTGAGTGAGTGAGGAGAGAGGATGTGCAAGCAATGAGTATAGACAGATTTGCTTCCCATGATGATGACTCATCTAGAAGCAGGACCAGTGGTCTGGGCTTGGGGGTCTGCCCCCCCTCCAGGGCTTCCATGTCTAGCTGTTAGTGGCTGTTGGCCTGCAGCTATTGCTGATAGCCATCAAGAAGTTGGGCTCCTTCTCCACGGTGATTTCACCCCTCAGTAATGGCTATTGGGGAATAATTGGAAGGAGACCAAATGGCCTGGGGGATGTTGCTATTCCTCAGGTTCCTGGGTTCAGCATCCTGGGTTTTCTCCATTAGGGTCCGAGGGGAGATGATCTAGGTTGTGGTGATGGTCTGACTCTCCCAGGAAGGAAGATAGTGAGTCAGACCCTGGACTTACTGGAAAAAAGGAGAATAATCTAAGGGACAACAGACAATAACCCCCATGATCTGTATAGGGTTACAATTTTTGATAGGGTGAATTTCAAAGCCAAAGAGGTTCCTGAGTAAGGGTAACAAATGGAGAGTCTGGAAGTGGCAGGAGGGAGCAAGAAATATTCTGAATCTTCTTGGAGGACCAGTATGTCTGGAGATGTAAGAGAACGTACATCCAGGTCTATGAAGCAGGATAGGTGTGGGCAGATTTGAGAATGGTCGACATAAAATTGTCATTAAATCCATGGGAGCTGATGAGATCACCAAGAAAAGAAATATAGAGGGGGAAGAGAAGAGGGCCCAGGACAGAACTCTGAGAGACACCTATGGTTAAAGGTATGATCTGGAAGAGGATCCAGCTGAGAAGACTGAGGAGTGGCTGGATAAGCAGGAGAACCAGGAGAGAGGGGTGTCCTAAACCCCCTCACAGATGAAAGTACCAAGGAGAAGAAGGTAATGAACTATATCAATGGCTACAGAGAGTATGAGGAGGATGAGGATTGAGATGAGGCCATTTTCACTGATAATTTTAGAGAGAACATTTTTTGTTGGGATGATGAGGTTGGAAGCCAGGTTGTAAAGAGTTTCGAAGAGTGAGAGGAGAGGAAGCGGAGGTACCTATTGTAGATGGCCTTTTCAAGGAGTTTAGCCAGAGAGAGCAGGAGAAATATCAGATGATAATTAGCAAGGATGCAGGATCAAGTAAGGGTTTTTTCAGGATGGGGAACACATGATCGTGTTTGTAGGCAGTAGGGAAGGAGCCAGTAGACAGGGAGAGATTGAAAATAAGTGATCATTATCATTATTATTGGACACCATGCTAGAAATTCTAGCTACAGCAAGAAGAAAAGAAAAAGAAATGAATAGAAGAAGCATTGGTAAGATTCCCCTCAAAATTTCCATTTGTGCAAGATGGTGCTTTTCTTAGAAAACTCCATAAAATCAACATGCAACTGGCATATTAAATAGCTTTAGGAAAGTAGCAGGATGCAAAGTAAAGCCATAAAAAGCATGAACATTTCTAAATGTACTAACAAATGATAGTAAATGAATAAAAAGAGAAATACTCTTTAAAATAGTAACCAAACTCACACTTTCACTGGTGAAGTTAGAGGTCTGTTCAATTTACTTCCACAAAAATGTAATGTAGTATTATGCCATCAATGATGGTGAATATAAAGAATTCAAAGAAATATTGGATGACTGAGGTAAACTGACAAAAGCAGATTTAAAAGGATTAAATAAATTACATACGAAATAACAAAGAAACTCCGAGGAAATTCCAAGGGAAGACACAGGATCTCAGAGTTGAAAAGCCTGTGGTGGCCAACCAGCCTGGTGTGTACAACAACAGGAATACTCTCTACAGAAATAAGCAGTCTCGGATCCTCTGGCCAATGACCTCCCAGCGCCGGCCGTACATGAGCTCATGGGTCAGCTCATTCCGTTTGGGGACAGCTGCATGTTAAGAAGATTTGTCTCCAAGTATGTATTACCCCTTTGCACCTTCGACTCATTGCTCCTAATTCTGCCCTCTGGGCAGATCAAGAAGGGCACATCTAGTCCTTCCACATGACTGTCCCTCAGAGATGGCTAGCATGGCCTCCCAAGTCTTTCTTTTTCAGGCTCAACATATCCAGTTTCCTCAGCTTATCCTCTTGTGACTCAATCTCAGTGTCCTTCATTAGGATTGCCCTCCTCTGGACACTTGGAAGCTGATCACTGTCCCTCCTAGAATATGCCTCATAGAACTGAACATAGCACTCTTGATATAAGCTGATCAGGGTACAGCACACAGGATTATTGCCTCTTTATTCTTGGGAAGCATGCCTCTCTTAATGCTGCCAAGTGTAGCTTTTTGGGGGCTATGACATCACTGTTGCCTCATATTTAATCTCTACCAGGGGTGGGGAACCTGTGGCCCTCTAGGTCCTCAAGTGCGGCCCTTTGACTGAATCTAAACCTCACAAAACAAATCCCTTTAATAAAAGGATTTTTTCTACAAAACTTGGACTCAGTCAAAAGGCTACTCCCAAGCACTTAGAAGGCCACATGTGGCCACAAGGACATAGGTTCCCCACCACTGTCCATTAAAACTTCCAGATGTTTGGGGTTGGGTTTTTTTTTCAGATTAGTTGTCATCTAATTTTGTCTCCTCCATCTTATTCTTGTAAAGCTCATCTTTTGAACCCAGGACTAAAATGCTACATTTATCCCAATTAAATTTAGTCTTATTATATTTGGCCAAATATTCTAGCTTATAAAATGTTCTAACTTATACAAAAAATGATCCTGACACTCCTGCAGGATGTTAGCTATCTCTCTTCCCTTTATATAATCTGCAAATTTGATTAGGATGCCATCTGTGCTTACATCCAAGTTATTGGTAGAAGTGTTCAACAGCTTTAGGCCAAGCACGGAGCAGTCCTCCTCCAGAGATAGAAAAGTCAGAAGTCAGCTCTGCTGGTCCAAGTCACACACGTAGCTGTTGGCTTCATCATGTACACCTTCTCTAGTTCTTTGGGAGTCTGGGGGCTTGTTGTGAAGTCACTTAAACCTTGATTCCAGGCCCACAGAGAGATCTTTATCTACCGCCCCCTCCCAAAGTTCTATCGCAGTGCTGGTGCAAGGGGAGAACGACCCAAGACCAGGTGCCGTAGGTTCCCAGGAGGCTTTCTTTGGCTCTTTGAACTCAGGCCTCTTCCCCTTCTCGCTCTATTCCTCTCACTTCACTCTTTCATATTATTCTCGCAGCATGCCCAAGTGGTGTCCGCTGGGACGGGGCCGTAGGGGAAAGAACGGGATTGTTGAGCAATAGGTAATGAGGCTGTCCCCTAAGACCTTTCAGTAGGATTTGGTTATTGGTACTGCTAGGGTAAAAGTCACGTTAGCTGTCCTGAGTTGGGAGAGCATGGCTGCACTAATCAGCATTTTCCTCAGGTGGATTAACCAACCTGGAAGCAGCTGGGAAAGCAATGTGTTCATCTGTACCCTTCACCCCCGTCCCAAGCATCTTGTGTACTCTACCAATAGCTGGAAGGGCAGAGTGAATGATAATAAGACCTTTCAGATTTCAGCCAAGACTTGTTGTGGTTCAGTCATTTTTCAGGTGTGCCCAAGCCTTCATGACCCTATTTGGGGTTTTCTTGGCAAAATGGTTTGCCATTTCCTTCTCCAGCTCATTTGCCAGATGAGGAAACTGAGGCAAACAGGTAAAGTGAGTTTCCCAAGGTCACACAGCTAGTATGTGTCTGAGGCCAGATTTGAACTCAGGAAGATGAGTCTTCCTGGCCCAGCATTCTATCCACTGTGCCAGCTAGCTGCCCCACATCTGAACTACATTTCCAAAATGGAGACTACTCTGATGCTCTGCCTCATCACTTTCAGAGCAGGTTTAAGAGCCCCAGATCACTCAGTCAAGATGAAAATATGTGACAGATGTACAATGCCCAAACTTGGGATGAGGATAAAGCTGCTGAAAGGTTGAGCCAAGGTGAGATTTGACTTCTCTGTGTGTAACTCGCCCCCTTTTCCTTTGAATGGTTCCCTGAGTTTTTGCCCCAGGAAGAGACTGGGAGGTTGCTGGTCAATGCACATCTTTCTTATCTTCCTTTCTTTCCAGTTTGCACAGGGAAACACAAGGACAAGGCAGGAAACTGCATGCAAGAATCCATAGCCCCAAATCTTCACATTTCTAGCCCTTGAGCAGGCACATAAATGGGAAAGAATTGTAAATGTGGCCCTCCCTTCATACCAGAGAAGAAGTCTGGATTATTATGGTATTAAAAGACAAAATCTGTTGACATTATACAATACTATCCATATATTTTATGCATTTCTGAGTTTCTAAACTTTTTCTGTGTTGTCTTCTGACTTTGCATGTTGCCTGCAGCTTCCACAAAACTCCCCCAAAATTTCCATTTAATTTCTTTTACTGCCCCATGATACATTGAAACTGTGATGGGGAAAGTGGTGATACAGAAGGGATAACTATTGATCAGTTGCGCCAACTTTTTTCCTCTCCAAAAAATGCTATTTGGTATATGGAATGATTCCCTGGGAAGGGGATACTTAGGATAACTATGATGATGTAAGAAATAGAAAATATGGGGAGCAGCTAGGTGTCATAGTAGATACAGCACTGGCCCTAGATTCAGGAGGACCTGAGTTCAAATACAGCCTCAGACACATATCACTTACTAGCTGTGTGACCCTGGGCAAGTCACTTAACCCCATTGCCTAGCCAAAAACAAAAAAAAAAAAAGAAAATACCAATGTAAACATAATAAACAAAAAGTAAGCTATGTGACCACTGAAAAGCCAAACATATGAGACCAATGAAGAAGTAAGGTCAACCAAAAGCCTGGATTTCCCAAAAGTAAGCCAGAGGCAGGACGATCGAGGGAAGACAATCAGTATTTGTGTGATTTTGATCATTCAGAGCAGTCATCCATTTCTTTTCCCTTACTCCTAGATGAATATGGAATGAGAGAGAGTGCCCCTCATGCCCCAGGCAGCACAGGCTCTGGCCAATGGTACAGAGAATTCTGAGAGAGAGAACGGATGAACACTGAGTGGAAATTGAAGTAGAATTTTTTTTTTGCTTTCTTAATTTTTCTTGCTTTTCTCTTTTGCAAAATGGCTAATATAAAAATAGGTTTTACATGATTTCACATGTATAATTGATATCGTATTGCTTGCCTCATCACTAGGTTGGGGAGGAGCTAGAAGGAGGTAGAAAATTTGGAATTCAAAATTTTAAAATGTTAAAAACAAATAATTTTGGGGTTTTTTTGTTTTTTGTTTTTAGTCAATTGGGGTTAAGTGACTTGCTTAGGGTCACACAGCTAGTAAGTGTCAAGTGTTTGGTCTGAGGACGAATTTGAACTCAGGTATTCCTGACTTCAGGGCCAGTGCTCTATCCACTGTGCCACCCAGCTGCCCCAAATAAATTTTTTTAATGAAAGTTTGTTTTGTTAATTAAAAGCATCTAATTTTCTCTGGAAAAATTCTCTTATCGTGGTAAAGTGTTTTGCATGTACACTTTTGAGACATCATTTCAATCTATTAAGTCTCATGCTAGAGCATTTCCCAGAAGCAAACACAGCGGATTTTCCTTTCCATTAATACAAAATAATTGCAAATCCCAATCACATATATGGTGGATCAGATTTTCTCAATGTGGGCTTTTTGGTTTATGTTTCAGCTTGTCTGCTCTGTAAACTGACTCAATTGTCTTTGCTTCTATTAGTGTCTGCTAGATATTTTATTCAAACCAGTTATATATTTTTCTATGATAAAAGAATATTATTCCACTTAGATATAGTCAAAATAAGAATGTGCTACAAATTTAAATTTAAATTTGTAAATTTTGAATGATTATAACAGTTCTCAAGTTATTTTAGCTTTTTAGAAGTTATGCATTTTTGAAAACCATTTATTATACGATGCTTACCAAAGCAAATGGTGTTGAGAGATATAACAGAAAAGACTGCACTTGTAGCTTCCAAAGATTGGTTCTTGTAACCCAAAGATCGTTTAACTTTTCGTTTACCTGCTTCACATTCAAATGCAGCAAGCAGCACGCTGGCACAGCGGAGTCGTGTCATGAGTCTGCCTCCATGGGGAGTGTTATGGCACAGCATGACCACACTAAGGTTCAGCCTCGGCTGACTCAGATTTGGACTAATTGCTGTGTGCTATATTAAATATTTGCTGCAATGTGTTCACTGTCATTTGGAGTGAATTTGCTATGCTAGTTGCATTCTTGCTGGGGGTATTTTAGACTATTTTCATTGAAAAAAGTGGGTGTGTTCATTCAGATGTTGTACTAGATAATAGAATGGTTTGGGGCATTACTCCATGTTCCACTTGAAAGTGCCTTGAGTCCAGCTAGGGGAGGCAGTGAGTCACTCAATATGCATTTATTAAGTGCCTACTGTATGCTAAACTAGGAATACAAAGAAAGGCGAAAGCTACTGACTGTCTTCAAGGATCTCACAATCTAGTATAGGAGACAGTATGAAAGCAACTACATACAAACAAGATATACTGGATACATAGGAGATAATCAATAGAGGGAAGGCAGTGCCATTAAGAGGGATTGGGAAAAGCTTCTTGTGGAAGGTGGGATTTTAGCTGGGACTTTAAGAAACCAAAGAAGTCTGGATGCAGACATAAAGAGGGAGAACACTCCAGATGTGGGGGACAGCCAATGAGAAGACATGGTGTCAGGAGATGGAATGGCCAAAGAAGAGCGAGGAAGCCAGTTTCACTGGGTCATGGAGGACTTGGGGCTGAGTAAGAGTATTGAGGTAGGAAGTGGCTAGGCTAGGAAGGGCTTTGAATGCCAAACAGATGGTTTTGTATTTAATCCTGGAGGCAATAGGAGTCACTGGAGTTTGTTGGCTAGTGAGAGTGACACGGGCAGACCTATGCTTTAGGAAGACCAACTTGGCAGCTGAGTGGATGATGGCCTGGAGTAGGGAGAGATCTGAAGCAGAGATATCAACCAGTCCAGGTGTGAGGTGACGAGGTGCTGCAGCGGGATGATAGAAGTGTCAGAGGAGAAGAAAAGGGAGTATATGAGAGACGTTGTGAAGGCAGAATCACCAAGACTTGGCAACAGAGTGGATTTGGGGACTGGGAATGTGTGAGAAGTTGAGGGTGATATCTAGGTTGTGGGAGGATGGTGATGTCCTCAAAAATAATAGGGAATTTAGGAAGAGGAAAGGATTTGGGTGGGAGAAGGATAATCATTCAGTTTTGGACGTGTTGAATTTAAAATGTCTACAGGACATCCAGTTTGAGATATCTACTAGGTACTTGGAGTATGAGTCTGCAGCTTAGATGAGAGGATGGAGCTGGATAAATAGACTAAAGAATCATTAGCATAGACATAATGATTGAATCCATGGGTGCCAATGAGACCACTAAGAAAAGAGCAATGAGGGAGAAGAGAAGAGGTGGGTGGCATAGTCAGACCTGTGATTTGCAAAGGTTCTTTTTGAATTTGTGAGGGGAATGGACAGGAAAGCTAACAGCCTGGAAACTTTGTATCCCCAGTCCCTAGTACCAGGCTGGCAGGTGGTAAGTACTTAATATATGGTGACCGTTTGATCGACTGGCTGGAAAGAGGGGTTTGTATTGTTCTGCCTGGTCCCAGAGAACAGAATCAAGAGCAAGGGGTGAAAGTTGAGGAGACAGATTTTAGCTTGATAGAAAGTAAACCTGGAATTACCTCACCAAACAATGGACTGCCTTAGGGGAGCAGCGCCTTCCCTCTCACTGGAAGTCTGCAAGCAGAGGCTGAGTGACCATTGGATGGGTAAGATGTAGTGGAGATCCCTGTTCAGGGACGTGTCGGGCCACATGGACACTGAGGTGGCTGCTAACTCTTGACTTAGGTGATTCTGTTACTCTTTCTGATTGCTATGGAACCCTCATTCACACTATTCCCCGTGAAACCACCAAGGACCCTCTGATTTCACCAGGCTCTTTTCTACCCCACCCCCAAACTGGGACATTTGGGTGGTGCCTTGGCTAACCTGAGCTTCCTTCTTTAATGGGCCAGCCCAGACTTTTTAGACAACTCATGATGTGTCATGGATCAATACATGATTGGAGATTCTTAGAGTCCATTAGGTAAAGATGCATTTAACCACTAGAAAAACATCCTATTTATAGATTCTTCATTTGTCAGTATGAGCTCCAATCTTTGCTGCACACCCTGGCTAAATGGCATGGTGTATCTAAAGGCATTGACCATTGTAGTACCAAGTTAACAATTGCTTCCCTGTTCAAGCACAGGACAAGACCAGGCATCAGAAGAAAGGGGGAGCCCCCTTTCTCCACAATGGGTTTTTTTATTTTCTTCTTGTTTTCAGGGCATTGTCTGGCCTTCATTCAATTCTGACTTCCTTAATCATCCACTCTTTGTGTAACCTACTTGGCATTTTTATAAAGTTTGAGAGAAGACTATCTATAGTTCACTGAAACTATTGGCTTTGCTTCCTTTGGAAGTATTTTCCAGTTCGAAGAAGGCACTTTTAAGGACCTGGGATCACAAGGGACCTTGGTGGTCATTTAGTCCAACCTCTCATTATACAGATAGGAAAATGGAGGTCCAGAGAGAAGAAGAAATGTGCCCAAGGTGACCCAAGTAGTGAGCTGAAAAGCCATGATTCCAACCCAGGCTCCCTGACTCCACATCCCATGCTCTTGCCGCTGGTCATGCTCCCTTTAATGATTAAACTTAGCCTACGTCAATCATGCAGAGAGCCTTAACATGGCATAATTTAGAGCAGCAATTAATAAGCTGCAATCCATGGAGTCCACAGACAGATTTCAGGGGATCTATCAACTTGGATGGGAAAAGAATTCCATCATTATTTTCATTAACTTCCAACTGGAATTTAGCATTTCCTTCCATTAGGAATGGAGGCAACCAACATTATTTTGAATGGGAAGTTCACAGGCCCGACTGAAGGAGCTCATAATACAAAAACTTTAAGAACCCTCAATCTAGAGCTAAGATCAGTTACCTAAAGAATTTTTTCCTTAACTTTGGGAAAGGATAATTTCATTTTTCTCCTTCACTTCTGCCATATGAATTTCAGGCGTAGAGAAAACAGAACCCTCTATGCCTGACTTTAAATGTATAGTGAATTGGATATGTGGCTATCTTGTTGGTGTAATGAAAAACTATAGTGACAGATAATATACAGGTACAGGCTATCTATGTACCGAGTGTGTGTCCTAAATGACAGATGAGGTGCTTTGTTAGTAATCATTCAGAGCAGTCATCCATTTCTTTTCCCAAACTCACAGATTAATGTGGAATGACAGCCAGTGCCCTCATGCCACAGGCAGCACAGGCTGTGGCCAATGGTACAGAGAATCCAATAGCCTAAGATCTTGAAGGTGGGCATCTTCTGTTGGGCAATAGGGATAATGTGGCCAGTCAGTGCATATGTAGTGGTTATCCTGTGCAAATCCACTTGGCAGATGGCTTGAGGTAATGCCACTTGATGGCCAAAATATATAATATAGTCTCTGCTTGGTTAACTGAGGGACAGCTGATTTCTCTGTAGGCTTGCAGAAAGCAGGGAATGAACCAGGCATAGGCTACTATTACTGCTAGGGAATGGCTACTGGATGTGTGTGTGTGTGTGTGTGTGTGTGTGTGTGTGTGTGTGTGTGTGTGTGTTAGATACCAAACCCTAATCAGACAAATTTGCTGCAAATAGTTTTCCCAATCAATCACTTCTAAAAAACCCTCACTACCTTTATTATTCTAGGTGCATTAATTTTGCCTCTGCAGAAGTTTTCCATTTCATGTAATCAAAGCTGTCTGTTTTATATCTTGGAATTGACTCTACCTCTTGTTTAATTAAGAATATGTCTCCTACCCATAGTTAAGAGAAGTATATGATCTGTTTCTCTTCTCATTTTTATAATATGATCTTTAAGATTAAGTTGGCATATCCATTTAGGATGTATTGTAGAATATGGCATAAGACATTGGCTTAAACCTACTTTCTGCTTTCCAGTGTTCCCAGCAGTCTTCATCAAATAAGGAGTGTTTTTCTTAGGCAATTGCTGTTGTCCATTTTATCAAACACTGAGTTATTGAGTTCCGCTGTTTCTGATTCTTCCCTTTGTAATCTGTTCCATTGATCTGCCTCTTTGTTTTTTATCCAATATCAGATGGCTTCGGTGATGGCTGCTTTCTAATATAGTTTAAGGTCTAGAAGTGCTATTCCCCCTTTGTCTTTACATCTTCATCATTTCCCTTGATATTTTAAATCTTTTGTTTTTCTAAATGAATTTTGTTATTACTTTATTAAGTTCCATGAAGTATCTCCTTGGTAATGTAATTAGTAGACCCTACAAAAGTCAGGTAATTTTGGTAGTATCATCATTTTGTTATATCAGCATAGCCTAGCTATGGGATTAACTAGTCCTCCAGCTGTTTGGGTTTGTTCTTCATTTCTTTCAGGAGCATTTTGTAATTGAATCGATGTGAGTCTTTTGTGCTCTAGCAAATCAATCCCTAGATAGTTTCTGTATTTCCTGATTTTTTGGAATGGGATTTCCCTTTAATAGAATCTCTTCAATTAATTGTCTCAGTTAGCATCTTTGCTAATTATCTATATTTTCCCAAGCATATCATAATATCAATCAATCAGTCAACATTTATTAAGTGCCTGCTATTTGCCAGGCACTGAGCTAAGTGCTGGGGTTCCAAAAAGAGGAAAAAGACAGTCCTTGCCCTCAAGTAACTTACAGTCTAATGGAGGAGACAGCATACAAACAAACATATACAAAGAAAGTATATGCAGAATAAATAGGAAATAATTAACAGAGGAGAGGTGCTAGAATTAAGAGGGGTTAGGGAAGGTTTCCTGTAGAAAGTGGGATTTTAGTTGGGACTTACAGGAAGCCAGGGACATCATTAGTCGGAGCAGAGGAAGCAGAGCATTCCAGGCATGGTGGACAGCCATAGGAAATACACAGAGCTGAGAGATGAAGCATCTTGTTCATGGAACAACCAGGAAGTCAAATGTCACTGAGGTAAAGAGTGTATGTTAGAGAGTAAGGCATAAGAAAGCTGGAAAGGCAGGAAGGGACTATGTTATGAAGGGCTTTGAATGCCAAACAGAGCATTTTGCATTTGATCCTGAAGACAACAGGAAGACGGCAACATTATCAGACCCACACTTTAGAAAAATCACGTTAGTGGCTGAATAAAGGATGAATTTCAGTGGAGAGAGACTTGAGTCAAGCAGACCCTTCAGAAAATATTGCAATAATCTGGGGGTGAGGTGATGAAGGCCTGCACCAGAGTGGCAGCAGTGTTAGAGGACAGAAGAGGGTATACATAAGAGATGTTGCAAAGGTGAAATCAACAGGCCTTGGCAATGGATTGGCTATTGTAGTGGGGGGAGGGAGGGAGAGATGGTGAGGAATCCACAATGACTCCTAGATTGTGAGCTTGAAGAACTGAGAGGATGGAGCTGTCCTCTATAGTAATAGAGAAAGGGGGGGGGGGGTAGTGGGAAAGATAATGAAATCTGTTGTAGATATAATGAGTTTGAGATGTGTAATGAACATCCAGTTTGAGATGTCTAAAAACCAATTGGAAATGTGAGATTGGAGGTCAACAGAGAGTTTGGGGCAGGGTAGAAAGATTTGAGAATCGTCAGCATAGAGACAGTAATTAAATCCATGGGAGCTGATGAGATCACCAAGTGATAGTATAGAAGGAAAAGGGCCCAAAACAAAATCCTGGGGGACAACTATGGTTAGAGGATAAGATGTAGAAGAAGACCTAGCAAAGGAGACAAAGAAGGAGTGGTCAGATATATAGGAGGAGAATCAGAAGAGAGCGTTATCCTGAAAACCTAGAGAGAAGAGAGTATCAAAGATGGGTGAGTGATGTGCAGAGAGATCAGGGAAAATGAGGATTGAGAAAAGCCACTGGCTTTGACAACTAAGAGATCATTAGTAACTTTGGAAAGAGAAGTTTCAGTGGAATAATCAGGTCAGAAGCCAGTTTGAAAGAGGTTAAGAAGAGAAAGATAGAGGAGAAAGAATGGAGGCCCCTATTGTAGACAGCCTTTTCAAGGAATTTGGACACAAAGGGCAGAAGAAATATAGGACAATAGTTATCAGGGATGGAAGGGTCAAGTGAGGGTTTTTTCAAGACGGGGAAGACATGAGCATGTTTGTAGGCAATAAGAAATGAGCCAGTAGATAGGGAGAGATTGAAAGTAAGTGAGAGAGTGGGCATGATAAAGGGAGCAAGCTGTCGGAGACGATGGGATGGAATGGGATCACTTGAATAAGTAGAAAGGTTAGCCTTGGTAAGGAGTATGGCTACCTCTTTATATGAGACAAGAGTGAAGAAGGAGATAGTAAGGAAGTGTTTGAATGATAGCAGATGAAGAAAAGAGTAGAAGGGGCAGCTCCCAGAAAATAGCCTCAAATTTTTTGGTAAAATATAAGGCAAAGTTCTCAACTGAGAGGGTGGGAGAAGAGGGAAGCAATGTGAGGTTTGAGAAGGGATACAAAGGTTTGGAAGAGCCACAGTGGAGAACGGGATAGTGAGTAGGTAAGAGGGGATTACCTAGCAATAGTGAGGGCCCAATTCAGACTCTATAACATAAATTTGTAATGGACCCAGTCAATATTGTATCATATCAGTTAATATCAGATCATCAGCACATAAGGATAGTTTTACCTCCTCTTTACCTATCTGATGTCTCTAATTTATTTTGCTGATCTTATTCCTCTCACTAACATTTAGGAGATCTCTATTCTTAATGAAACAAGGGATAGAAGGCAAATCCCAAAAGATAAAATAAATAACTCTGATTATATGAAACTTTAAAGTCTTTGCACAAATAAAATTAATGCACCTAGGATAAGAATGGAAGCACTCAAATGGGGGGAAAAAATCTTTATTTCAAATTTCTTGGATTAATGCTTTATATCCAAGATATATAGACAACTAATAGATATCAAGCTCTTCAATTTTACATAAAGTTATCTATTTTATCTTTTGGGATTATTCCTATTCTTTGATTGGCTGAGAATATCTCCCACCCAAGGCCATAAGAGATATACGATCTTCTTCTAATTTTTTTTTGTACAATGATCTTTAATTTTAATATCATGCACACATACATACATATGTATATATACATATTTTATATATATATATATATATTTAAAGATCCCATATATTCCCAGATAATTTATGTACTTTGTATTTATTTAGAATGTGATTTTAAGCTCTATATACATATAGATACATAATTAAAGATCCTAATATGAAAAATGGAGGCACGAAGAGCCAGGCATAACTGAAACAACTGAACAACTATATACATATATATATATATATATATATATGTACATATGCATATATATATGTGCATATATATACATATATGCATATATATATAATTTATTGTGGATTATAAGGTGTTGGTCTAAGGCTAATTTCTTCTGACTTCTTTTCCATTTTCCCAGCAGTTTTTTTTTAATCAAATTTGGAGTTCTTTCCTAAGCAACAATTTTTCAATTCATTGAACACTTGCTCATTGCGTTCCATTGTTTCCAAGTCCCTTTAATTTAATCCATTACATTGCTCTACTTTTCTGTTTTAAAAAAAAAAAATCCCAAATGGTTCTGAAGGTTTGTGATGAATAATGCAGCCTGAGCTCTGGAAGTGCTGGTCTCTCTTCATCTCTACCTTTTTTTCATGATTTCCCTTGATGGTCTGTAGATAGTCTTGATATTCTATTTCATCACTTTCCTTGATTATCCCCTTGATATTCTGTTGTTTCTCCAACTGGATTTTGTTATTATTTTCTTGAGTCCTGTAAAGTTTTCCTTTGATAGTCTGAGTAGTATAGCATGAAAATTTTAAATTACTTTGGGCATATTATGGTTTTGATTATATTGGCACAGACCATCCAAAAGAATTGAACATTCTTCCATCTATTTAAGTTGCTCTTCCCCCCCCCCGCCCCGAAGGAACCCTTTGTAATTGAATTTATACAAGTATTTTGTGTGTGCTTTGTTAGATTGATCCCTAGATAATTTATGCACTTTGTATTTATTTGGAATGTGATTTCTCTTTTTATAACTGCCATTTGAATTTTGTTATTATTATATAGAAATACCATTAATCTTATGAGTTTATTTTGTAGCCTGTAGTTTTGCTGAAGTTATTAATTATGTCAATTTACATCTTTGTTGATTCCCTAGGATTTTCTAAGTAAACCATCATATTTTCAGCAACTAGGGGCAGCTAGCTGGTACAGTGGATAGAGTGCCCAGCCTGGAGTCACAAAGGCCTGAGTGCAATTCACCTTCAGGCACTTACTAGCTGTGTGACCTGAGGCAAATCATTTAAATTCTGTTGGCTTCATCTGTAAAATGGGGATAATAATAGCACCTACTACCTAGAGTTATCGGTAGAATCAAATGAGATAATTGTAAAGCATTTAACCTAATACCTAGCACATAGTAAGTGCTTTATAAATGTTGATTGTTTTTGTTAAAGATGGTTTTGTCAGCTCTATTCCTTACGTTAGGCCTTTAATTTTTTCTCTTTTCTTGTTAATATTGCTAGTATTTCTAGAATTATATAAAATAATTGCAAAGAGAGTGGGTTTTCTTGCTTTATTCTTGTATTTGTCCAGAAAGCTTCTACCATATCTCTACTGCATAATATGCTTGCTTTAGGTTTGGATAAATATTGTCCTGAGCTGTTAATTGGCAGCTTTGTCCTTATGAATTTTGCCTGGCAAGACACGTGCACATGTTCCTTTGACCACAAAAGGCCTATTTCCCAACCATGACTCCTGGGGAAGAAAGTCTGTGGAAGTGAATCATGCATAGCCTGCAGAAGAAGGATGATGTGATTACCGAGGCCTCCTTAGGAGTTTCGGGAGAAACCAGCCAATCAGAGGGAGAGGCCACAGGAGTGGAGGGTTCTTCTAAAGTGAGAATTAGTCCAGGGTTAGAGTGAGTTTCCTGTATGAAGAGGTTTCATCTAGATACATACCCCAAGAAAGTCAATGACAGTCAGTCAATAAGCATTTATTAACCACCTACTATATGCCAGGCACCCTATTTAAGTACTGTGGATACAAAGAATAGGGAGACAACATGCAAACAAGTGTGTACAAAATGTGTGCAAATGTGTACAAAAACAAAGCTATATACAGGATAAATAGGATATACAGGATTATGCTGATTTATTTTATTTTTTTTAATTTATTTTGACTTATCAACAATCACTTCCATATGCTTTTGAATTTAAAATTTTTCTATCCCTCCCCAAGACAGTGCACAATCTGATATGGGCTACACGTACACATTCTTATTAAACGTATTTTCACATTAGTGATGTTGCAAGCAAGAATTAGAGCCAATTGGAGGAACCACCAGAAAGAGGAAACAAAACTCAACAGAAGAAAAAAAATAGCAAATAGTATGCTTCAATCTGCATTCAAACTCCATAGTTCTTTCTTTGAATGTGAACAGCATTTCCATCACAAGGCCTTTGGAGATGTCTTAGATCCTTGTATTGCTGGGAAGAATTAAGTTTCTCAATATTAGTCATTGCACAACGTGGCTGTTACCATGTACAACATTCTCCTGGTTCTGCTCACTTCACTCAGCATCAGACCATACAATTTTTTCCAGGTTTTTCTGAAGTCAGCCTGTTCATCATTTCTTATAGCACAATAGTGTTCCATTACATTCATATACCACAACCTGTACAGCCATTCCCCAGTGGATGGGCATCCTCTCAATTTCCAATTCTTGGCCACCACAAAAAGAGCTGCTATAAATATTTTTGTACATGTGGGTCCTTTTCCCATTTGTATGATCTCTTTGGGATATATCCCTAGAAGTGCTATTGTTGGGTATAAATAGGAAATATTCAACAGAGGAGAAGTGCAAGAATTAGGAGGGATTGTGAAAGGCTTCCTGTAGAAGGTAAGATTTTAGCTGGAATTTGAAGGAATTCAGCGAAGCCAGGAAATGGAGATGAGGAGGCAGAGCATTCCAGGCCTGGGGGACAATCAGATAAAATGCCTAGAGCTAGAAATGGAGTGTCTTCTTGAAGAACAGAAAGGAGGCCTGTATTACTGGATGAAAGAATATATAATGGAGAGTAAGGTATAAGAAGACTAGAAAAGTATAGAGTTGGGGATTGGGTTATGAAGGTGTTTTAACGCCAAGCAGAAGAATTTTTTTTTCACTTGATTCTGGAGGTATTTGGGAGCCATTGAAGTTTATTGAGTAGGAGATGACATTGGTCAGTCCTGTGTTTTAGGAAAACCACTTTGGCTGCTGGATAAAGAATGGATTTGAATGGGGAGAGACTTGAGGCAAGAAGAAAGTCCCCATACACACCAGAACATAGCAGGATGTTGTGATAGCAAAGATCTAGAAACAAAGTAAATGCCTATTGACTAGAGAATGGGCTGGACAAATTGTGGCTCATGAATATAGTGGAATGTTATGAATGTGATGAAATCAGAGGAGCGTGGAAAAACTTACATGAACTGGTACACTGTGATACAGAGTGAAGTAAGCAGAGACAAGAAACCAATAGAGACAACGCCTGCTGCTGTGCTAATGGAAAGAAGAGCCACAAAATAAAAGCAAATGTAAAATTGCAAAGAACAAATATGGCCCTAAAGGAGAGACGTGAGACAACACCTCCACTCCACTCCTTTGCGGAAGTGAAAGATCATGAGTGGGAGACCTTTCCTCTTTGTCAGACTTTTTCAATGTATTGATTAGCCTTGCTGATTTCTTTTCTCTTCTTGCTCTTTTTCCTCTAAAAGAATTTTTTTTCTGTTGAATGGATATCTGAAGGGAGAGAAATGGCGAGAAATTCCGATGATATAAAATTTTTAAATATCACTAAAAATTATTTTAAAATAGTATGTCCTTTAATTCTACTGGTAAGTAAAAAGAAAAACTATGGGTGACTGTCAGTAAGGAGAGGGAAAAAATATAAAACAGAAGATAAAAAGTAGATAAACAAATCAGAAAGTTTCATTTGATGGGGTTTCTACTTAAATTCTTTCTCTTCTCAGGGAAACATTTTTTTTAATTTTGTGCGACATTAGATAGTAGGGATCAATCAAAATGTCAGCTTTCTTGGTAGAGGGACAGTCACACTGTGACAGACCTCTCTGACTGATGGTGGAGATGTGTTCTCAAACAGCTCCGTTATGTAAATTCTGGTATTTGTCTTTCAGCTCCATTGAAAATCAGAAAAGGCCTAGAAAAATCAAATCAAATTCTTATGCAATGTCTCATCCATGTGACTTTTTTGATTTCTTATAAAACCCACTGTGAACTGCCCATTGGTTTCTACAGCTGCTGTAAATCATTTACTTCTAAAGGTCAACCCACCAGAGTGGCATCTGCATGGAGTGTTCAGAGTCTAGAGGACACCATGTATTGTAGAAAAGTACAGCATTTAGTTGGGAGGATGAAGTGAACACAGATCTCCAGGCTTGCCACTGCTAGAAGAAGCGTTTGCTAGCTTTGTGCCCTAGGGTTCATGGGGCCTAGCTTTAAGCCATGTAATGAAAAAATGGGTCCGAGCCTTTCACAACTCTGGAACCCTGCTCTCAGAGGCTCTCACCCAATCCCAAGGCCCCAGGTAAAGTCTGGAGGATTGTTTGATTCTGTGGCCCATTGTCCTCACCCAGAAAATCAGGTAACCTCACTGTATGCTGCTGCCTAGCAAACTGCAATGACTCCTCTTACAAGCTCCTCATTCAAGAAATTGAGAGAGAAAAAAAATCAGAATTTGCAACAGAGGTCATGAAAGGAAAATGGCAGCACGTATCAATGTCCAATGCTACAGTGCCAGTCATAGACAGGCCCAAACTAGCACAGACTTGAAAGAGTCATCTCTCTAGTTCCTGGGTGGTGCTTTCTGCAGTTCCTCACTGCTTGCAGCAGGGGGCATTTATGCTAACCATCCTAATCCTCCACCATTGCTGCTACAATTTTCCACTGCTGCCCACGTTGATGCTGGTCCCCACTTCCCATGTGTCCTCCTGCTATAAAGGAGTCCCTGCTTCCTCACCTGTATCCTCTGCTTCTCCCATTAGATGTTTGTCCTCATCCTTCTTCCGCACCCCTGCTACAGACCTCCTCTGCCCACAGTAAATGGTGGTCCTCGTTCTCCATCATGCCTCCCCTTTGTGCAGCTCTTCACTGAGCCCGATACATGTTCATCCTCGCTTTCCACCAGTGCCTCTGCCGTCACTCTCCTCTGCTCTCAGTGGATGTTAGTCCTCGATACCGTCAGTACGTCCTGTGGGTCCAGAAGCTCCTATGACTCAGTCTTGAGGTCCTCCACTACTCAGGCTTCCCTCTTCTGGATACCTTCCTGGTAATCATTTCCTCTCCTTTTCCAGTTCCCTCTGTGGCTCTCCAGATTCCTCCATCACGAATTAGCTGCCTTTTCCCCCCTGGAAGATTCCCACCTCCCCTGCCATCCCTTCACTGATTGCTGATTTCCTCCTGGAAACTCCAATTTGAGGAGATGCCGAAGTCAACCATGCTCACCCTATCACTACTTGTCCAGCTCTTCTCCTAACATTCAACTTCCTGACCATGCCCTGGCCCTGGTATCGCCTCCTAAATTCCATCAAAGCCTTTGAAGAGGTCATGTGCTAGAATCATGCAATGTGTCCTTGAAAAGGGCACTGAGGCACTGAGGGGACTGCAGCCACCAGGAGTTTATGTTTCAGCATTTGAAGGAGGCTTAGGTAAAAGTTGCACAACATGAATATGCCTGTGTCCTCACAAAGTCAGATCTCTAAGGGTAAAAAAAAAATATTGTACTTGGCTCTAGTCATGACTGAAAACATTCATTCAACATTCAGTCACAGCCTACTATATGCAGGTTACTATGCTATGCTCTGAGCGGGGAATGGGGAAGATTCAGTGCTCCAGTCCTTAAGGACCTTCTAATCAAGTTGAAGAGATAAGACGCAGGTGGAGGGGAGGGCACGAGGTGCCACTCGCACAATCCCGTTCCTAGCAGGGCTGTGCCCATTCGCTTCTGTTTGTGTTACAGAACTTCTGGCTGCCCCGTAGCATTTTTTCCTTCCTTAGCACAGTTTTGTTCAGAATCTAAACAAAACTTAAGTTAGAGTATGACTCTTGCTGACCCTAAGCTGGCCAATCTGGAGGCCTATGACAGGAGTCCATGCAAGGAGGCCCTGAGCTAGCCTGGTGGCTATGAGAGAGCAGAGAAGGGACCTACAGGACATGTGCTATGAAGGTAACAGAGTGTAAGAGATAAGGTAAGCATTACTGACCCCACTTTACCAATGTGGAAATGGAGGCTTAGAGAAGCCACAGTCTCACTCCTGACTTTCCCCATGACAGCCTCTGAGTGAGGTAGCATGGTAACAGGAAAAAGGAAGTGGCCCTGGTTCTCCTGCCAGGTGAGCTCCAGGTCAGAAATTGTCATCACCCTTGGGTGAGCCAGAATGTGGTCACGTTTCAGGAATCAGTGACATTCAAGGATGTGGCTGCAGACTTCACCTAGGAGGAGTGGAGGGAACTGTACACTGCTCAGCAATGTGATATTAGAGAACTATGAGCACCTTGTCTCCTGGGGTTCCCAGGGTCCAAACCAGAAATGGCCTCCCAGTTAAATAAAGGAAATGTGCTCTGGATGGCAGAGCAGGAGTTCCCGTGAGGATGAAACATGGAGCAGGGAAGTGGTTTGAGGCTTTCAGGATGTTTCTGCCAGATGTCTGGGGGAGGACTGAACCCTCTTCACTTCCTGTTCTTGCTGCATGGTGGTCAGGGCCCCGACTTGGTCCCTGCTAGGGCTGCTGACCCAGAGCTTGGCCCTGTGATGGGTGAAATTCCCGCAAATTCTCTTGCTCTGGAGACTAGATGTGACATCATGGACACATCCTCAACATAGGGCTTTGGTTTGAGAGCAGCATCCAAGGAAAGACTGGCAGGACACGGTCCCTTGGGATCCCGAAATGGGAAAAGCTTGGGAATATGATGTCAAGGTAGAGAGGGAGAAGAGAAACCAAGGAAGACCCTGAAGTGCCTCACAATTGCTCACAGGAACAATGCTTATAGGGAAAGGTCTATAAACATAATGCCTTTGAAAGAAATTTCAGGTTGGGGTCTTTTGTAGTGCCATGGAAGAGAGTTCCTACAGGAAAAAACCCTCCAGAAATATGACACACTTACACAGCCATTCAGTTAGTTTCCCACCATAATTTAACATAATAGACTATCCTTTGGGAAGAAGATTTGCAGGTACGATAAACACTAGAAGCTCTCCATTTACCACTCAGACCTTATTTACTATCATATACTACACACTAAAGGTGAATCACATGAATGTAATGTATGTGAAAAAGCCTTCAGTCAGAGGAGTTACCTTATTGTACGTAAGAGAGTTCAGCCAGAGCAGAAGCCCTATATATGTAATGAATACAGGAAAGTTTTCAGTCAGAAGGGACACCTTAATCAATATACATATAAGAGAGAAACTCTTAAGTATAAAGAAGGTGGAAAATCATAATATAAAGCAGCACTCAGCAAAACTATTTGGTACTGGCTAAGAAATAGAGTGGTAGATCAGTGGAATAGGTTAGGTACACAAGACACAATAGTCAATGACTACAGTAATCTACTGTCTCATAACCCAAAGATTTCTGAGATAAGAACTTGCTATTTGACAAAAACTATTGGGAAAACTGGAAAATAGTATGGCAGAAACTAGGCATAGACCAACACCTCACACCGTATACCAAGATAAGGTTGAAATGGGTACATGATTTAGACATAAATGGTGATACCATAAGTAAATTAGGAGAGCAAAGAATAGTTTACCTGTCAGATCTATGGAGAAGGGAAGAATTTATGACCAAAGAATTTATGGCACAAAGAACATTGTGAAGTGAAAAATGGATAATTTTGATTACATTACAGTGAAAAGGTTCTGCACAAAGAAAACCAATGTAACCAAGATTAGAAGGAAAGCAAAAAGGTGGGAAACAATTTTTATGCCAGTGCTTCTGACAAAGACCTCACTTCTCAAATATATAGAGAACTAAATCAAGTTTATAAGAATATAAGTCATTCCACAATTGATAAATAGTCAAAGCATATGAACAGGCAGTTTTCAGATGATGAAATTAAAGCTATCTAAAGTCATATAAACATGCTCTGAATTGATTAATTAGAGAAATGCAAACTAAAACAGTTCTGAGGTACCACTTTACACCTATCAGATTGGCTAATAAGACATAAAAGGGAAATTATAAATGCTGGAGAAGATATGGGAAAATTGGAACACTAATTCATTGTTGGTGGAGTTGTGAACTGATCCAACCATTCTGGAGAGCAATTGGAAACCAACTTTATAGCCCAAAAGGCTATAAAACTTTGATCCAGCAATACCACTACTAGGTCTGTATCCCAAAGAGATCAAAAAGGGAAGAGGACACATATATACAAAAACATTTATAGCAGCTCTTGCTGTGGTGGAAAAGAATTGGAAATTATAGGGATGCCCATCAATTGGGAAACAGCTGAACAAGCTGTGGTATATGAATATAATGGAATACTAGTGAGCTGTAAGAAATGATGGGCAGGCAGATTTCAGAAAACTTGGAAAGACTTACACAAACTGATGTTGAGTGAAGTGAGCAGAACCAGGAGAACATTGTACACAGTAATAGTAACATTGTGCGATGATCAACTATGATAGACTTAGCTCTTCTGAGCAATATATGATCCGAGACAGTTCCAAGACTCACGATAGAAAATGCTGTCCACATGCAGAGAAAGAACTATGGAGTCTGAATGTGGATCGAAGCATGCTATTTTCACTTGTTTTTTTTTCTTTCTTTCTCATGGTTTTTGCCTTTTGTTTTGTGTCTTCTTTCACAACATGACTAACGTGGATATACGTTTAACATGATTGTACATGTATAACCTAAAAAAAACCTGACTAACTAGCTAACTAAATAAAACAAAAGTAACAAAATAAAAGAAAACCAAAAAAGTGGGAAAAAAGGATATGGGAAATCCTTCACTCAGTGAAGAAGTCTTCTTACTCATCAGAGAATTGATACTAGAGATAGATCCTTTGAATGCAATGAATGTGGGAAAGCACTTAGCCATAGGAAATCCCTTTTTTATCGCTAGAGAATCCATACTGGTGAAAAATCTTTTACTTATAAAGAATGTGGGAAATCCTTCAGCTGAAGGGAAAGCCTTTCTGAACATCAGAAAACTCATACTTTGTGTGTGACGCAATCCTTTGTGTGTGACTAATGTGGGGACTCCTTTAGGCAAAGAGGAAACTTTACCATGCATCAGAAAACTCATACTGGAGAAAAATCTTTGTGAGCAGAACAAATGTGGAAAATCCTTCCTCTGTAGAGCAAGCTTTAATAAACATAAAAGAATTCATGCTAAAGAAAAATCCTTTGCGTGCCATGAATGTCAAGAAATCCTTCATCGGGAAGTCAGGGCTTACTGAACATCAGTGAATTCATGCTGCAGAGAAATCCTATGAATTCTGTGAATGTGAAAAGGCCTTTAGCCAGAGAAGAAGGCTTCCTGAGCATGAAAGTATTCATGCTGGAGAGAAATCCTTTTAATGTACTGAATGTGAGAAAATCTTCAGCCACAGAACATTATTTTATCATCATTAGAAGAGGTCACTGGTGAGAAACCATTGGGATGCAACTAATATGGAAAATCATTCATCCAAAGGGGAAATCTCACTAAATATCAGAAACTTATACCACAGAGAGATCCTGTAAGTGGCAAATCCATCAGTCATAAAGGAAACCTTACTTATCATCTGAGGATTCATTCAGGAGAGAAACCCTTTGGATGCAATGAACGTGGGAGAACCTTTAGCTGATGGACGTCTCTTTATTATCATCAGTTAATTCATAGCGGTGAGTAACCCTTTGAGCGTAATGAATGTGGGAAATCCTTTAGCCAGAGGGAAAGCCTAAGAACTCATACAGGAGAGAAACCATTTGAATGTATAGAATCTAGAAAGTCCTTCAGCCAGTGAAGTCATCTTACTTAACAGCAAAAACAAAAAGAAAAACAAACAAACAAAAAAAAAAAACCTCATACTTTTGAGAAACCATTTGAATGCACTGAATTTAGGGAAAGCTTCAGCAAGAATTCTCATGTTACTCTACACCAAGAATAAATACTGTGGAGAAACTCTTTGAGCACAATGAGGCAGGGAAAGTCTCTGCTAGAGCATACAATGGAATGCACATCAAAGAATTCACCTTGGAAAAAAATGCTTTGAATTGAATGTGTGTAGGTGAGCCTGCAAGAGTTTCTAAAAGTTCATTACTCTATAGCCAATCTGGTGGTGAAAGTGTCTGAACTGAACTAGGCAGGACCTTGGATGTCAGATACAAAAGATATCTTCCAATCTGCACTTGTTGATGTCCAGTTTAATGTACAACATGTGTCCTTTGGAGAAGCCAGGGTTACATTGGCCATAATGAGGCATCAGAGTGAGACTTCAGTGAGCTACGGAAGGAGGAAAACCTTTATGAATGTAATGACCTTGGGGAAAGCTTTGACATGTAATTAATGCCTGTTAGAGACTTCATGCTGGATAGGAATGGTGGGGATGTAATAATGTGGGGAAATCTTCATAAAGAAGTCATTTCTTAAATACCAGAGGATGAAGATGGCAGAATTTGCCACATTTGGTGTTTCTTTGAGAGAAAACAAACAGAACAACCAGCTGCCCTCCGCCCTGTAATGGAGATGTTGACTGAAGTGAATGTACTGGGGCAGGATCGGGAATCTGGCTGAAGTCAGGAGACAGCTCTTCATACATGGTTTTTTTTCAGCCCCCTGCTCTGGTACACACACATGCGCTTTTGTGCACACACACAATTTCAGAGTTGAGACCTCAGTAGCCATAAAACCAACTTGTACCTGAAAAAGAATCCCTCCTACAACAATATGCATGAGAAATTGTTCTCAGCCTCTTAGAAGACCCCCAATGAGAAGGAACTGTGAGGATGAGTCCTTTTTGGGAGAGGCCAAGTGGCTACACAGCTTTTCTGTACATAAGATCTTAACCAGTCTCTTTGCAATTTTTATCCAGTATTCCTAGTACTGCCTTTTGGGGTGGGCAAAGAAAACATTTTTTAAAAAATTGTAATTTTTTAATTCTGAATTTGACAAGTACCAACCAACGTGAACATTTTCCTAAACTAAGACCAGAAAATAAGATTTCATATTGAACTGTGATGATTAAATACATCGTGTATTTATATGTATATAATAAATACAACAGGCAGCTAGGTGGCACAGTGGATAGCATTCTGGGCCTGAAGTCAGGAAGGCTCATCTTCCTGAATTCAAATCTTGCCTCAGACACTTACCAGCTGTGTGACTCTAGGCAAGTCATTTAACCCTGTTTGACTCAGTTTCCTCATCTATAAAACTCCTGTTCTCAAGGAGCTTATATTCCATCAAGGGAAATAATATATGCAAAATATACACAAATAAACACATACAAAGTAAGAACAAGACAATTTCCATGGGGAGACACGCGCACCTAGAGATAATAAGGAAAGGCTTCAGCTAGGCGGTAGCAAGTAAGCTAAGCTTTGATGTAACCTCAAGCTCCCCATTTTTGAGTTGAAGAAATTGAAGCAGACAGAATTTTAAGTGACTTGCCCAGGGTCACACAGCTAGTAAGTATCTGAGCCCAGTGCACTGTGCCTCCCAGGCACACAGGAGATGGAATGTCATGTTTGAGGAACAGCAAGAGGGCCAGGTTGGCTAGACCAAAGAGGATGTGAAGAAGAGTGATAACTGGCCAAGTTGGCAGTGTGATGAAACCTAGGGGGGTCCAGATTACACACACACACACACACACACACACACACACACACACCCCACCACC
Organism: Phascolarctos cinereus; assembly: GCF_003287225.1. Lineage (NCBI taxonomy): Eukaryota > Metazoa > Chordata > Mammalia > Diprotodontia > Phascolarctidae > Phascolarctos > Phascolarctos cinereus. Next base: position 4,348,014 of record NW_027556402.1, on the reverse strand, counting down.
ACCATCACCACCACCAAAGACTTTGGTAAAGCTCTAAATCTTCACAATAAGGAATATCATAAAGAAAACCAAACAAGCATCAAAACTACTTGGTACTGGCTGAGAATTAGATTGGTGGATCAGTGGAATAGGTTAGGTACACAAGACACAATAGGCAATGACTATAGTAATCTACTGTTTAATAACCCAAAGCTTCTGGGATAAGAACTCACTATTTGACAAAAACTGCTGGGAGAACTGGAAAATAGTATGGCAGAAACTAGGCATAGACCAACATCTCACAGCATATACCAAAATAAAGTCAAAATGAGTACACAATTTAGATATAAAGGCTGATACTATAAGCAAACTAGGAGAGCAAGGAATAGTTTACCTGTCAGATTTATGGAGAATGGAAGAATTTATGACCAAACAGGAGATAGAGAACATTATGAAATGTAAAATGGATAATTTTGATTACATTAAATTGAAAAGATTTTGCATAAGCAAAGCCAATGCAACCAAGATTAGGAGGGAAACAGAAAACTGGGAAAGAGTTTTTACAACCAGTGTCTCTGATAAAGGCCTCATTTCTCTAATATATAGAAAACTGAGTCAAATTTTGTAAGAATACAAGTCATTCTCCAACTGATAAATGGTCAAAGGATATGAGCAAGCAGTTTTCAGAAGAAGAAATTAAATCTATCTATAGTCATATGAAAAAATTCTCTAAATCACTATTGATTAGAGAAATACAAATTAAAACAGCTCTGAGGTACCACATCATACCTATCAGATTGGCCAACGTGACAAAACAGGATCAATGTTGGAGAAGATGTGGGAAAATTGGAACATTAATGCATTGTTGGTGGAGTTGTGAACTGATCCAACCATTCTGGAGAGCAATTTGGAACTATGACCAAAGGGCTAAAAAAATGTGCATATGACCCAGAAATACCACTTCTAGGTCTGTAATCCCAAAAAGATCATACAAATGGGAAAAGGACCCACCTGTACAAAAATATTTACAGCAGCTCTTTTTGTGGTGGCAAAAAATTGGAAATTGAGGGGATGCCCATTCATTGGGGAATGGCTGAACAAGTTGTGCTATATGAATGTAATGGAATACTATTGTGCTATAAGAAATGATGAGCAGGAAGACTTCAGAAAAACTTGGAAAGACTTATATGAACTGATGCTGAGTGAAGTGAGCAGAACCAGGAAAACAGTGTACACAGCAACAGTCACATTATGTGATGACTAACTTGGATAGACTTATCTCTTCCTAGCAATGCAAGGATCTAAGACAACTTCAAAAGACTCATGGTGGAAGATGCTGTCCACATCCAGAAAAAAAAAAACCTATGGAGTCTGAATGCAGATCAAAGTATATTATTTCCTCTCTCTTTTTTTGGTTTCTTCTTTCTCATGGTTCCTCCCATTGGTTCTAATTCTTCTTTACAACATGACTAATGAGAAAATAGGTTTAATATGAATGTATATGTTGAGGCTATATCAATTTACACACTGTATGGGGGTGGGGAGGGGGAGAGATGGGGAGACAATTTGGAACTCAATCTTATGGAAGTGAATGTTGAAGACTAAAAATAAATAAATAAATTCATATTTAACAAAAGAAAGAAAATCAAAGAAGGTAGAAGGTACCATGAACAAGCAGTCCTTAGCCCCAGCAGATGATAGGTCCTGACACAGACATCCCACATCACAACAGGAGAGTGCCCAGACAGTGCAGCCCATAGGCAGGCAGCCTACACCTGAGCCACACCAGAAGACAGAGCCAGACCAGTACCTGGGCAGTATTCCAGGTACATTGTAGGATTAAGTGACTCGCCCAGGATCACTTAGCTAGTAAGTGTCTGAGGCTGGTCAAAAGATAAAGGCTTACAACCAAGAATAATGTGTCCTAAAAAACTGAGGAAAATCCTACAGAAGAAAAGGTGGATCTGTAATGGAGAAGAGGGCCTCCAGATTTCCTAAAAGAAGAATATTCTTGATATAAAAAAAAACCAAAACTGAGTAGAATCTCCAAAATGCAAACATGGAAATCAAGAGAAAATTAGAAATGTAAGTACATTCAAGCAATGGGGTGGGTTGTTAAGATCATGAAGAGCTTACATTCTACTGATAGGAAAGAAATGTGACCCTTCAGAAGCTGAAAGCCTTCAAGGGTTGTGGGGGGAGTTAAATAAGACACATAGAAGGTCAAGTGGTGGCTTTGTTCTGTTCTGATGGTCTTAGGAGAGGAAAGAGAAGTGAAGAGAAAGAGTGGACTGCACTTGTCATTGTTGTTGTTGTCCTTATCAGTCCTTCATTCTTGAAGAGGACCAATGATGTCATGAGGGTGACATCTTGACTTGCTCATGGATTGTAGATGAGTGAGGCAGAGCTGCACAGTCATCAACCTCACTCTCTCTTCCAGAGTCAGAAGAGGAGGAAGAGAATATTCTATCTCACACAATCAGCATGTGTAGGATGCATAATATGCAAACACACATCACATGTACCTCACTTTCATTTGAATCATTTGTGGGAAGGTTGGACACCCATAGAGTTTGTATAGAAATACATTTGACAAGGAAATAGAGACAGGGAGACAGGAGACGAAGGAAATGAAAGAGGGCAGGATTAAGGAGGTATTAACCATAAGCAAAACCCAATCCACATTTTAAGGGTGTATCATGAAAGGTGGGGATTAAAAGGAAAGGAAAAAAAGAATAATAACCTGTAATAGGAGTCTGGGCAAGGAGAAAAAAATAGGGGCAGGGAAATATCAACTTGGTTATATATAACAAATGTTAAGCACATTCCTTTTTTTCATCATATTCTGCTTTATAAAGATGAGAGAAGGAAGCTAAGAAAGGAAAATGTATGCAAATAGAATGTAGGGAAATTAAAAAATCAACCATCATAACTGAATGTGAATGAGATGAACTCACCCAGAAAATTGAAGAATGAAGCTAAATCGATGAATCAGCAGAACCCAACAATATGTTGTACAAGAAACATTTGAAACACTGAAATTCACACAGAATTAGAATAAAAGCATGAGCAGAATCTGTTATACTTGAGGTAAACTCGAAAAGGCAAGGATAGCAATCACAATCTCAGGCAAAGCAATCATAAAAATAGGTGCAATTAAAAGATAATCATGGAAACAACATCATGCTTAAAGGCACCATAGTTAAAGAATCAGTGGCAATATTGATGCTTAAAGGAAAAGTTAATTGAATTACAGAGAAAAATAGGCAATAAAACTTTAATAGTAAGGGATAACATTGTACTCCCCTTCAAACCCAGGCAAATTTGCCAATATATAAACAAGAAAGAAATTAAGGAGCTCTCCATAATTCTAGAAAAGCCACATATGATGAGTCTCTGGCAATTATTAATTAGGAGTAGAAAGGATAATTACAGCTATCCATGACACACCTTTATAAAACTGACCATGTATTAGGGTATAAAAACATCACAAATAGATGCATAAAAACAGAAATATTAAATATATCCTTTACCAACCACAATAAAAAGAAAATTACATTTAATAAAATGCCCTCAAAGAAGGGATGAAAAATTGATTGAAGACTATACAGTATATAGTCCTAATAAATTGGTGGGCCAAAGAACAAATCTTAGAAACGACAGTTAATTTTGTTGAAGAAAATGACAATGAGGCAACAAGCCAAAACTTTTAAGCAATGCTTGGCAAAATTTATATCTCTAAATCTAAATTTAAATCAACAAATGAGAAAAATCAATGAATTGAGCATGCAGCTAAAAAAAACCCTTAAAAAGCAACAAATTAAAAGTTCAATTCAACATCAAATTAGAAGTTCTGAAAATCAAAAGGATTAATAAAATTGAAAGCATAAAAATTGAGTTGACAAGTAAAACTAGAAGCTTTTTAAAATATAGATAGACAGCTAGGTGAAGTAGTGGACAGAATGCTGCCCTTTGAGTCAGGAGGAAGTTAAATGAATCAGTCAACAAACCTTTATTAAGTGCTTACTGCTCTATGTCAGGCACTATGCTAAGTACTGAGAGTACAAATACAAGCAAATAGAAATATAGTCTTTGCCCTCAAGAAACTTATATTCTAACTGGGGGAGACAACACATAAAAAGGAAGGTGAAAAGTAGGGGAAGAGAAGGGATCCCTAGTGGAAAAGGCCAGAGTCAGAAGTGGATCCCTCAGAGCAATGGACATGTGGCTGGCCTGGGTACATTTCTTAAAATGGAAATCCTGCAAGTAACTAACTAATCAGTTGAAGGTGTTGCAGTAGTGGGGTGGATTTTCAGTGTGAGAAGGCCCACCATGAAGTAGCATTCCAGAGTGATATCACAGGGGCAGAGTGAACTTCCAGCATAAGATGGAATTTATCCTTTTAACCATTGTGAGCAAACTTGTTTTTTAAAACAAACGCCAGAGGGTCAGAGCCACCATCTTCCAGCTGCTGCATTAGAGACCTGGGAAACATGCAGAGTCTCCTTTGGCTCCCTCTGGAAGTGAGCTCAAATCCTGTATAAGATACTTATTGACTGTGTTACCCTTTATCATCTGACCTCCATAAGCCTCTACTTCCTCACCTGTAAAATGGGAATAATAATAGCACTTATCTTACAGGGTTGTTGTGAGGAACAAATGAAATAACATGTGTAGAGGGCTTTGCAAACCTTTAAGTGTTATAGTACTGCTAGCTATCATGAAATAAAGAGCTAGTCTAATTTTTAAAAAGAAAGAAAACCAAAATTTTGGCATCAAAAAAGAAAAACATTCAAAACAAGTGGAAGATGAAACAAAAGAAACTATCAGAAATTATTCTGCCCAATTATATGCCAAGAAAGTCAAATACTTAGATGAAATAAATAAATAGGGTAAAAAATAGGAAGCAGCTAGATTAACAGAGCAAGAAGTAGAGAATTTAAACAACCCAATTTCAGAAAAAGTAAATTGTCTACATTATGTTAAATAGGAGATAAATGAGTCTCCAAGGGAAAAACCCAAGGACTAGATGGATTTACAAATAAATTCTATCAAATATTAAAAGAACAATCAATTCCAAAATAACCTAAACTGTGTGCAAAAATAGAAAAAATATTGCTTCCAAATTCCTTCTATGATAACAGATATGGTCTTGATATTTAAACTAGGGAGTGTCAAAGCACAGAAAGAAAGCTATAGACCAGCATCCCTAATGAACTTTGACAGAAAAATAATAAATAAAATATCGGTCCAGAGGCTACAACAACATATTTAAGAGATGACAAACTATGACCAGGTTGGATTCATACCAAGATTTTAAGGCTGCTTCAATACACACAAAAAAACTGTAATCATAACAGACCACATTAATGCCAAAAATAATAGAAACTACATGATTATATTAATAGATACAGAAAAGGCTTTTGACAAAATTCAATACCATTCATTTTTTAAAAAGTAAACAATTTTAAAAAAGCAATTTCAAAGAACTAAAAGATATAAGATTAGGTGGACCTTTCCTTTATATGAAAAATACTATCTATCTAAAGCCAAGTCCCAAAATTATGAATGAAAAATGCTACAGTTTCTTCCAATAAGATCAGAGGTAAATCAAAGATATACGTTCTCATCATTATCATTTGATATTGTTCTAGCAAAACTAGCTATAGCAATAAGACAAGAAGAAGGAATTGAAGGAACAAGCCTAGGAAAAGAAGAAACAAAAGTATCACTTTTCGCTGATGACGTGATAGTCTATTCTGCTACCCCTAAACAGTCAACTAAGAATTAACTGAAATAATTAACAACCCCAGAAAACTGGCAGGGCATAAAATAAACCCACAGAAATTCTCCCAATTTCTGTGTCTTAACAATAAAACCCAGTAGGAAAAGATAGAAGAAGAAAATCTGTTCAACATAACAACAAAGCATATAAAATATTTGAGATCCTCCTTACCAGGGCACATAAAACAACTATGTGAAGACAACTACAAAATGCTTTTCACAGAAATAGAAGACAAGCCTAAATAATTGGAGAAATATTAATGATTCATGGCTAAATTGTACATATGTGATAAAATTACAATACTGTCTATATTAATTTACTTATTAAGTGTCATTCTGAGTCAATCTGCCAGAAGATTACTTTATGAGGAAAAAAATAACAAAATTCACCTGGAGAAGAAAACAAAAAGTCAAGAATCTCAAGAGAACTAGTGAAAAACAATGGGAAGGAAAGAGGCCTAGTCATACCAGCTCTCAAACAATAAAACAAAGCAGTAATCACCAAGGTTATTTGATACTACTTTTAAATAAAAAACTTGAGAACTATAGAGAAACAAACATAGTAATAAAGCATTTAATTCAACCAAAGACATCAACTACTGGGGTAAGGGCTTGCAATTTAACAAAAAGTGCTGGAAAAACTGAAAAGGAATTTGGTAGAAATTAGATTTAGACCAGCATCTCACACCATACATCAATATAACCTCCAAATTTATATGTGACATAAATATAAAATATATCATACAGAAATTATGGTGCAAGAAAGGAAATGCCTTTTTCAACTATGGATAAAGAGTTCATATGCAGACAAGGAGAAGATCGTAGAAGATAAAATCAACAATTCTGATCATCTAAAATTTGTGTTTTTACACAAACAAAATCATTGCAGTTAAAATCAGAAGAGAAATAGTTAACTAGGGGTGGTTGGAGTAGAATCTCAGCAGCAAATTTCTCTGATAAAGGCGTGATATCCTAAATATATAGGGAATCAAATCAGATAGATAAAAACAAAAGCCATTCCTCAATAGATAAATAGGCAGAGGATATAAGTAAGCAGTTCCCAAAGAAAGAAACCCAATCATTCATATTTAATACTCTTTTTTTTATTTTATATAATGGAAACTCTCACTTTATTTGGCATTTGTTAGGTTCAGAATAAAAAAAAAAACATAAGAAAAGGGAGCCTACAACCGGGTTATCAAGTGCCATAAATGCCAAAGGAGTTTTTCTTCCATCCTCAAGGCAATGGAAAGGCATTGCACCTTACTCAGGAGGATTCTTTCTTCCAAAAAGGATCTATCATCATGCTGGAGCCCTATTTCTGGGTCTTTTAACTTTCCACTAAGCACTTAATGACAGTATGGGTATCATTCTTCCTCACTGCAAGTAACTACATGACACATATAAAAATATAATTCAAAAATGGGAAGGCTTGTATGAAGTGATGCAGAGCAAAGGAGACATAACCAAGAGGCTGCCACACAGCATTGCAATTATGTAAGTGAACAAAACACAACAAGCCAGTCAGACCCTACTTCACTGTAACAATTAATCTTGGTCCAGGAGATTAGATGAGGAAACCAGAGGACTGCAGGCAGGAAATGTTGCATATGTTGACATACATGATCATTTAATCAGTTTTGTTTAACCGATGTATAGCAAGGGAAGGTTCAGGAAAGGGGGCAGGGTATATGTTGACCATGGTGTAAAAAGCACAAGACATTAGTATTATTTTTTAAATCAAATTTAAAAAGATGAAATTGCAACCTCATCATACACCTAATTCACAGTGCAAGGCAGAATATGACAGCCAAGGAAACAACCTGTATTATGGACAACACAATATCCTGCTTCTGCCAAGCTGATCTCAGGCTTAGAAAGCTTTTTCTCCACACTCCCAGTAAACACAAGAATAGCAGTAGCTGGGTCCACTTGTCTTGAGCCCAGTGACCAATTTCCTCAGAAGAGCTAAAGCAACCATCAGGAATCGTAGAAGAAATCTAAGTGTTGTTAATCATCCGGTATCGTTACCCTCCTAATATAGCTTCTTATTCGTAAGAGGGCTGATGGGAAGCATAGTTTTCCAGCTTGAAAAAGAGTCTGAAGGATAGCAGGAGATGGAAACCTAGTAGATATCAGAATAAGGAAATCCAAGGAACTTCTGCTCCTAGTGGAAAGAGGAGGCAGCAAACATCTCAGCAGTAAGCCCGTGTCAGGGAAGGGCTACCCTAAATCAAATATAATCATGAGCAGATAGAGCCTTACATGGCTCACTAATCCATTTAAGAAGTGATCTGCCCACACAGAATTTGCTGTTTGCCTGGATGTAGCTGTTTTTCATGCTGTGGAACATGGTGACATTCCCCACCCCCCATCTCTTTCAACTGCCTCATGACTTCCAGGCCAGTTCCAGCCCACTTACCTCAGGTATTTCCTGCCCCTTCCGTGTTTTTATAAGGGGTTTTCATCTCCAGGTAATGATCAGATTTTTGCTCCATTCTGAACAAGTGTTTTCTACAAACAACTGGACCACGTAAGGGAGGGAAGACTGAAAGGGAACCGGGGGTCATTTCTTCACCATGGGCCCATATTAAGTTCCCTCACTGACTGCACAAAAATGGATTTCATTAACGTGGTTTAACATTTGAACATTAGCATGAGATGGAGGCCTCTCCAGCCCTGACTCCAGGGATGCTGGTGACCTAGAGCAGCTCAGAGAGTGCTTGGTGTCCAACTGTGTTCATCCCAATGACATTTCTATTATCTTTATATGCAACCAGATTCATTCATTTGGAGAGATATTGTCTCCCCTCTACCCACCCACCCCTTCATAGAGTGAATGTTATTTAGGGTGGCTAAGTCCTCCTATTTCCTGGTATGACTCATCTTGTGGCAGCTTCGAGAAATAGGTTTACAACTTCCAATAAAGATAATCCAAAAAAAAAAAGGAGCGATGAAGCTTGTGTCTCTCCTCCTGCCAAGAGTAAATGGAAGAATGAAATATTCGTGCCTCATTGCTGTGGCCAGCTCACTAATTTTCGCTGAGATAAAGTTGAAAAGTAAATGAAAATGCTTGGCTTCATCCAAAAACCCTTCTTGCTTGATAAATGAGGAGAGAGATTCTGAGAATGGTCTTACAGATGAAAATCCATCTTTTTGGAAGGAGGTGTTATTAGATCACTGCTATTACACATCAGAGCAATCATTTCTCTGTTTGCTTGAGACCATGATTAAAGAATGATGCTGCGGCTTGTCTGACTGAACCTTTTTTTAGTTTAATATGAATTCAAGGCAGGAAGAAACTGGGGGTCTCTGAGATTCCCAGCAGCAAGCATGAGGAGGTTTGGGATGAATCTTTACTACATAGGAGATTCTTTTGGTGGCCATCCACTAAAAAACATCCATGTTGTTGGGAATTGAATAAGATCATTTGGATCCAGAGAATAGCATGTCACAGCGAACACTGAATGCAATTTTAATGTTTTGAGCTTTCAGAGGAAATGTGTTAAGGAATGTTTTGGTACCTTACCAAGACCTTCATGCTTTGTTATAGCTCTGTTTACCCTTCCTTCTTTCCTTTATTCAATTATTCATTCTTTCCTTCCTTCCCTGGATACTCTCATTCAATCATTCATTTAATAAACATATATTAAATACCTTGTATATGCCAGGGATAAAAAGACAAAAACACTTAGATTCCAATGAGGTGAGGGGAGCATATATGTAAATTAAAACTATATTCAAAGCAATGGAAGTGAGGTATGCTTGAGTTAAGCCTTGCTCATGACCAGTGGAAATGGGCTCTGAATGGGTAAGTATATAACAGTAGGAGTTTTCAAAATGATCATTAGCAAGAAAAAATGGCATGGTTCAATACATCCTGTCAGGAAAGTTGGAAACTTTGGGCTTTTCTTCCTCTTCTCTACTGACAATGGCCCTCAAAACCTGTTAAAGCTGTACTAGCATGGCACTGGGAGACTCATCCTCAGTGTGATACCCCACTCTTTCAGATTTTGGAAAGATCAATCAATGTTCCTGCATCTCGAAGCAGTGGCCCCTTATCCTATGGACATGATATTCCTTGCCAAATGAGACACTTGTTGCCCCAATGTTTCCATTGTTCATTAAGCCAGGCCTCAGGTCAGGACCAGACTAGCCTCACAATCTGCCCTCTCTGTGGTGGTTGGGAAGAGACAAGCGCATTTCCTTGGAGCCTTGGGCATGGGGAGTGCTTGCTGATCATATATTTCTTTGATACCACAATGCTTGCTATATTAAGTAAACTGGTCTTGTTCTTAACTATGATGGGAGATCTAAGTAATATTGACAACAAAAAGCAGAGTTCTCTTAGGGTGGGAACTGAGCCAAAAAGAATATCTTGTATTCTCGAGTAAGAGGAAAGAGAAAGTTGCTCATACACCCTGACAGCAGCTCCTTCACCTACACTTTGGGACTCTGAGATTTCAACGTATGACTTGTCCTGCACTGTTCATTCGCAGGGTGTGTCCGTGTGGCTCTATCTTATCCGCCTGCAAAGGCTCCCTGTTAGGTGAGAGGTACGGAATATTTACATGTTTAAAGAGAACACATAAATATTTTCTCTAGAGAATAATGAATTGCAATTTTAAGTAGTTTAGAGGATATCAAAGAAAAAAAGTATCTTGTAGAGATGGGACCTCTTCTACAGAGTCATTGAGGGTTCTTTCACTCAACCAACAAAAACATAGCTCCCACTTATTCTAGCCTTGTCCCATTGGGTTCCTCAATCTGCATCCTCAGAGTAAGGCAGCGAAAGCTCAACTAACCTGCTATATCTAGCTGGTCCCAGAAAACAAAACCAGACCGTTTTTAATGCTTCATCCAGAAATCTACTCAGGCTACCTGCCCTACCATGTCCCCCATATCTCCCCACCTCAATTAACATCTTAGAACATACAGTCCAAAAACAAACAACTTCCCCTTTCTCTGGGGGCAGTTAATCCATTAAGCTTTGCATTGCCCACTCTGGGAGCAGGTTACCTTGAATGATGAGTGAAGGCAGACTCAACCAACAAGCTACATCTTGTACATGACCAGACCAGGTTGTATATCCGTCCACCCTTGGCAGCTTGCCACACGCTCTGCTGCTGCATGTGTACCCTAAATCCAGTTTTCCCAGTTTGCTCTTAGATCAGTAATCAAAACAAGGGTACCATATATGTCCAATGGGAATATGGCAGTCAAATGACTGCTTTATGGATCCACTCACCATCCTTGGTCTCCATGTGCACTTCCATCTCTGCATATGACTCCCACATACATGTTGTCTCCCCACTCCTGAAAGAAAGGTGGTTCGACTCAGGATACAGAGTTTCTCATCAGTACTCTGGAATTATAATTGGTCATTGCACTGAGCAGAGTTTTTAAGTCTTTTAAAGCTATTTGTCTTTATAATCTTGCTATTATACATATCACTTTTCTGGTTCTGCTCTCCTCACTCTGCATCAGTTCATATAAGTCTTCCCAGGTGTCACTGAAACTGTCTTTTTTGTCATTGCATACAATACAATTATATTCCTGTTCCATTCTTGTGCCAGTTTCTAGTTCTTTGCCACCACGAAAGAATTGCTATAAATATTTTTGTAGATATTGGTCCTTTTTCTCTTTCTGACATGGGATTTGAATTCAAGTCTTCCTAAGGTCTAAGTCGAGTGCCCTGTCCACTGCACCATGCTTCCTTCCTAAATGTTGAAATCACACACATAGAGATTGTGATTGAATCCATGGGAGCTGCTGAGAAAGTATAGAGAGAGAAGAGAAAAGGACCCGGGATTGATCATTGGAGAACACCCACAGTTAGTGGGCATTTAATGGATAAAACTCCAATTAAAGAGACTGAGAAGGAGTTTTAGACAGGTAGGAAGAGAACTACAAGGGAGTAGTGTCATGAAAACCCAAAGAGGAGAGAGTGATCAACATTGTCAAATGCAGCAGACAGGTTAAGAAGAATTAGAACTGAGAAAATAACATCACATTTGATAATTAAGACATCATTGGAAACTTTGAAGAGAGTCATTTCAGCTGAAAGATGAGATCAGTAATCAGATTGCAGAAGGATTAGAAAAAAAGAGCAGAGAAAAAGGGAAAATACAGTGTGGATAGCTCTTTCAAGGACTTTATTTGATTGGGAAGAAGAGATCAAGAACAGTAGCTAATGAGAGTAGAATCCAACAAGATTCTTTTTTAAGAATAAAAAAAAACTTGGTCATATTTATAGGCAGCAGGGAAGGAATCATTATATAGGAAGAAATTAAGTATGGGAGAAGGGAGTTTCTGGAGGAAACCAGAGGGAGTATGAACAAGGGTACATGAAGATGGTCTGACCTTGATAAGGATAAGGGCCACCTCTTGATCATAGACTGGAATGAATGAGGAAATACCAGGGAAGGGAATCAGAGGGATATGAGATGAGGCAAACAGATGAAGAGGCAGCTTATGGAGAAGAGCCTCAATATTTCTGTGTGTGATGTTAGGAGGTGAATAGGTCCTCAGCTGAAAGAGGAGAGGGAAGGGGTGCCATGGGAGGTTTAAAAGGAAGACAGAAGACTTGCAATAACTTGTGACAACTGGGAAAGAATATTGACCAGTGAGAAGAAAGTCTGCCTTGCTTTAGTAATGTCCCCATTGAGATTAATAGTTAATAATAACTATAATTCATATAGTGTTTTAAGGTTTGCCAAGCACTTTCCATATATTATGTCTCATTTTATCCTCACAGCAAATCTTGTGGGGGGGGAGGTGTTGTTATTATCCTTGTTTTATAGATGTGACAACTGAGGTTAAGTGACTTACTTAAGATCACACAGCTAGGTAGTGTCTAAGCTCATGTCTATCAGTCTACATGTGTGGTGTGCTATCTGCAACCCTACTTAGTTGCCAATCAGATAAAATAAATTTGCAATGGACCCAGTCATCATGGCTTCTTTCTTACAATTCTGTTTCATTAGCATGTGAGTGAGAGCAAAATCATCAAATGATTAGAGTAATCCACAGTTGGAGTCTTTCAAGGCATGATTGGCAACAGGACAAGGGAGTGAGGGGGACAAGAGTAGAGATCATGGTGGAATTGAAGTGATTCATGAAGGTGTCAAGATTAGGAAGGGAAGAGAGTGAAGCCAGAGTGATGACCTGGGCTAGTACAGAGGGATGGAAGGATTAGGGGTCATGAGGAACACAAGGAATAGGCTAAAAGGCACAAAGGCACAGAGAGAGATGAAATGATAAAGATTATCATCAAATAAAAGAACTCCAGAGTTCAAGAACGTGGAAATGGAATGGGGGGGTGGTGAGTTCACAGGCGCAGGAACCAGCTCATACTGGCAACAAGAGCCAAGTGTGAATATCTACAGCTCAGAAACAGGCAAGTGCGATGAAGCAGGGCTCCATTCACTGTTCTGTTGGTTGTCTCAACTTAAGAAAGTGATGGAGAAGATTTCATAATGCAGATTAAAATTAAAAGCATGCCATACTGACATTTTTGGGAGAGTCTGTTGTTCAACATTTCCCAGCACACCTGTGTGTGTGTGTGTGTGTGTGTGTGTGTGTGTGCGCGCAAACATCCCTGTGCATAGCTGAGGTTGGGTGCAGGAGTCAGTCATGGGAACTGAGTATATTGAAAAGCTGGGAAATCAATATACTGTGTATGGAAGTCCCCTGGTATAAGGGCAGGAGTTGGACTGAGAGGGAGACTGGGAGCCAGGCACTGAACTCCTAGAGAGAGGAGAAGGAAATTAGCCACCAGGATCTGGACTGGATGATAGATATGGACAGAGTGAACATCAAAGGAAAAAGATTGCTGAATGATATAGCGGCAGAGGGAGAATGCCATATAGAATGAGCTATTTTGTCACTCCCCTATGGGGACCAGTGAGTCAGGGGGTTTGAGTGAAGATGCAACCAGGGCTGGATAGGAAGGCCAGGGCTGCAGTTCACCCAGGGTGAGCCAGGTCTTAATGAACGCTGGTCAGAAGGTCAAAGAAGCTGGAGAGAAAAAGGTCTAAAATGAAAGGAAGTGGGTTAATTATAGAAAAGGGAATTTTAGAAGGTGCAAAAGAAGAAACAGGCAAATCCAGAGTCAAATATTGGAAGGGTAGGCTGGAGTAGAATGAACGATGGACCAAATAGATGGGTTTGGGCAGGGGGGTAATGTTGTTTGGCAGGCGAGGGCTCAGAATCCCTGGGATGGAAGAGTAAAGGGGAGTAAGTATGCTAACATTTGGGGTATGAGTCCAAACAAAGAGTCAGTGGATAGGAAGAGGTCTACTGATGAGGGTAAGTGATTAGAAGGATCAGTATCTGCCCCAGGACCAGGCCCGAGAGTACTCCATTCAGTTCTCCTATGTTCCATGCTCTCCCTCTTACTAGTAACAATCCAAACAACTTAAAGGTACAAAGGTCAACCAACCTAAGCACATTTATCAGAACCAATAACGGTCATATTCCACCAAATAAGCATTCCTGGAAACTTCACCCATGCGGGGGCCTGCTGCTTTTGTATGGCAGCTTCATGGATCAGACCTGCAGGAGACACCTACCCATCCTGTTTTCTGTCACTCCAGTGCTGAACCAGGGTGCTGCTCTCATCTTTGTCTGCACCACTGGCCATGGTGCTGACCAGTGCTTCAACCCTATGTCAACATTCACAGTCCTGCTGCTGTGTGGAGGGGTTTGGATTGGTGGGTTGTTGTGGTACACACACCCACTTTACATGGTAACAAACTGAGCAATTACACTCTTGGGAAGACACCCTCAATACTACTGGCATAGGATCATAAGGTCATAGAGTCAGAGCTGGAAGGAAGCTTACAGAACCTTACCTTGTCTAAGCCCTTCATTTCACAAGTGGGTAAACTGAGGCCTGGAGATGTGAATTGACTTGGTCAGGATCACATGGGTGGTGTGTTATCATATGTTGTCACAGCATTATGTTGTAAAAGAGATACTGCTCTTGGCTGACACTAGTTTAGTGATCCTTGGTGAATCCCTTGGGCCCTCTCAGCCTCAGTTTCTTCTTCTGTAAAATGGTAAGAATCATACTCACAGATAAGAATAATACCTTACAAGGTTGTGGAAAGGAAAGCACTTCATAAATCTTAAAGGGCTGCAGAAATGAGAAATGTGAAGTATTATTATTATGTCCTAATCAATAATTAGGACAATAATTGGGAAATATTGTCCTTGGGACAATAAAGCCTGCACCCATAAAGCAGGAACATGGGATTGGAGTTGAAATTCTCATCCCTTCCCCAAGGGAAGGCGACAGTCTAGAACCTTCAGGGTAAGTACCGTAAGGCCTGATATTCTGTCATCAATGATTCAATTTAACAGGGCAGAGCCAAGATGGCAGTGTGAAAGCAGTGACTTGCTTGAGCTCTCCCCCAAACTCCTCCAAATACCCATAAAAAATGACTCAAAAACAAATTCTAAAGCAGCAGAACCCACAAAAAGACAGAGTGAAGCAAATTTCTAGCCCAAGACAACCTGGATGGTTCATTGGAAAGGCATATCATGCCAGGTGGGGAGAGGAGTGCAGTTCAGCGTGGGCGCGCAGGCTTCAGCGAACCTGGAGCAGGCCTCTGAGGCAGCTGTGGCAGTTTCCAGACTCCTCAATCCACAAACGCCAAAGACAACTTAGAAGGTCAATGGGAAAAGTCTGTTTCTGTGGTGCTGAGAGAGGAGCTAGGTCAGAACCAGCTCCAGAGCGCAGAGCGTGGGCGCAGGGGCAGTGGCTGCGTTCTGAGCTTCGGGCCCACAGACTGAGGGGGAATCAAGTGGCTGATGAGAGGGGGACGCAGGGATCTCTTTACTGGTGCTGAGGCAGGAATCTCTTGCTTTGCCCGTGCTTGGATCTGGGTCACAGTTCTGGGTGGCTGTCCTGGGGTGAGGAGGAGTACTGGTGCAGTGGAAGTTGTAGTAGAGAGAAAAGACTGCTTGTGGCTGGTCACTCAAAGACCAGAGCACAGGCCAGGAAAAGAGTAAACACCTCTACCCTTATCATACCACCTTGGAAGAACTGAAAATTTACAAGTTCCTAGAAGTATCTCTGAAAACAGCTATACAAACCTCCAAAGCTTGGGACAGTACATTCTCCACGTTGGAAGCAGACTCTTACCTTAACAAAGAGTTTAAAACTCAATTAGTTGGCTGGGATCATGAGCAAACCTCACAAAAAGAGTCAAACTATATTATCTTACTTTGGTGAAAAAGAAGATCAAAACATACAACCAGAAGAAGACAACAAAGTCAAAGCTCCCACATGCAAAGCCTCCAAGAAAAATATGAATCCATTCCAGGCCTTGGAAGAGCTCAAAAGGGATTTTGAGAAGCAAGTAAGAGAAGTAGAGGAAAAACTGGGAAGAGAAATGAAAGTGATGCAAGAAAATCATGAAAAACAAGTCAACAGCTTGCTAAAGGAGACCCAAAAAAATACTGAAGAAAATAACACCTTAAAAAATAGCCTAACTCAAATGGCAAAAGAGGTCCAAAAAGCCAATGAGGAGAAAAATGCCCTAAAAAGCAAAATTGGCCAAATGGAAAAGGAAGTCCAAAAGCTTACTGAAGAAAATACTTCCTTAAAGACTTATATGGTCTGATGCTGAGTGAAGTGAGCAGAACCAAGAGGACTTTGTATACAATCAAGCAGCCACGTTATGCAATGACTAAGAATGCTAAACTGAACTCTTCTCAGCATTACAAGGATTTAAGACATCTCCAGAGGCCTCGGGATGGAAAATGCTGTCCACATCCAAAGAAAGAACTATGGAAGTCGAATCGCTCTCACTTATTTTTACCTTCAGTTGAGTTTTGTTTCATCTTTCTGATGGTTCCTCCTATTGGTTTTAATTTTTACTTACAACTTCACTAATGTGAAAATATGTTTAATGGGCATGTAAATGTAAAGCCTATGTCAGATTGTGCACCGTCTTGGGGTGGGGGGAGAAAAAGGGAGAAAAAATTTTCAACTCAAAAGCATATGGAAAAAAAAAATTTTTTTTAATTAAAATTAAAATTAAAAAAAAGAAAAGAAAAAAGAAAATACTTCCTTAAAAATTAGAATAGAGCAATTGGAAGCTAGTGACATTATGAGAAATCACGACACAGTAGAACAAATCCAGAAGAATGAAACATTAGAAAACAACGTGAAATATCTCATTGGAAAAACAACTGACCTGGAAAATAGATCCAGGAGAGAGAATTTAAAAATTATTAGACTATCTGAAAGCAATGATCAAAAAAAAAACCTAGATGTCATCTTTCAAGAAATTATCAAGGAAAACTGCCCTGATATATTAGAACCAGAGGGCAAAATAGAAATTGAAAGAACCCCACAGATCTCCTCCTGAAAGAGATCCCCAAAGGAAAACTCCTAGGAATATTGTAACCAAATTCCAGAGTTCCCAGGTCAAGGAGAAAATGCCACAAGCAGCCAGAAAGAAACAATTCAAGTACTGTGGAAACACAATCAGAATAACACAAGATTTAGCAGCTTCTACATTAAGAGATCAGAGGGCTTGGAATATGATATTCCAGAAGGCACTGGGGATACAAAGACCAAAAAAAGGAAAATCAGCCCCTTCCCTCCAGGAGCTTACATTCAATTCAACAATTAAAGATGTGTTTACTGAGCACCTACTTCAGGCATAGCATTGTGCCAGGCACTGGGGGTGCAGAGACAAAATGAAACTAAGAGATCCCAGAATCCCCCTCTCAAAATCATTGAGATGAGGAGTGACATCTTCCCACAACTGGGATGTTTTGCACATTCTCTGATAAGTGGATAACCTTCTAAGGCTCCTCTGATGCCATGCCACCACCACACTGAGTAGACTAATTTTTCCCTTCACCGCTGCTCAGTCAGTGACTGTAAGACATAAATATCTTCTTGCTTGATCTCTCATAGAAATGAACAAGTCAAGGATTTGATGAATTTTGTCATGGCTTTTAGTGCTGAAGAGGCTGTGCAGGCTCTAAGCCACCCACCCTGCTTCAGGGTGTCCCTTGGAATAAGCACATAGATGGATGTTGTTGAATCCTTTTGAACATTATGAGTGAACTACTCCAAAAGCCAGGAGAATGAAATACAGCCAGAACCCACAACTTCATGCAGTTGAGGTAATTCTTCTCGTAGCACAAAAACAGTTCCTGAGGATTTGCATCTTCATTGGATCAAATGACAGAGAGAAAAAAAAAATGGGACCAGGGGCTGTTCTTCAATCCAATCTCCTCCCTGTCTGGGAAGGGCGTGACTCTCAGCTAATTTATGTCTTCTAGACTGAAAGAACATGAAACAAAAATGCGTAATGCATAACCACCACTTGGAAACACCATTGGGCAGAGTGCCACCATTGCCATCTAAGTAACATTCAGCCTCTGGTTATCAGAGCAGCATGACGTAGAGGTGCGGGGAGAAAATGGCTGTTGTGGCATTTCACTGAAAACAAGGGGCCTCAGTTTTCTTCTCTATAAAATAGGAGAGGAGGGAGAGATGGGATGATGGAACTTAATCAATCACTAGACAAGTTTTTGTTACATAGCTACTACGTGCCAAGCATTGAGACATGCACAAGAGATGCAAAGCAGTGCCTGCCCTTATGGAGCTTACAGTCTAATGGAGGAGACAACATATACTTACACAGGTATATGTAATATAAACACAATGAAATTGGGGAAGTAAAAGACAGTAGCAGTTGGGGGAGGTGGATTGAGAAAGGCTTTATTTATAGAGTTGTCTTTGAGGTGTGTTGTTTCGTTTTTTTAAAGAAAAACAGGAAATCTAAGCAGTGGCAGGGTGAAGAGGGAGTACATTCTTTTTTTTTTTTCTTTTTTTAGGCAGTTGGGCTTAAGTGACTTGCCCAGGGTCACAAAGCTAGTAAGTGTCAAGTGTTTGTTCTGAGGCCGTATTTGAACTCAGGTCACCCTAACTCCAGGGCTGGTGCTCTATCCACTGCACCACCTTTCTTGAGATGGCAGTTGGAAGAATAGGAGATTCTAAGAGGTGAGGAGAGGCTGCATTCTAGGCATCTGAGATGACCAGTACAAAGAGACAGAGATAGGAGATAGAAAGTCATGTGAGATGAACAGTAGAAAGCAAGTTTGGCTAGACCATAGCATTTATGAAGGACAGGAAAATGTGCTTTATTGTTCAGTTGTTTCACTTGTGTCCAACTCTCTGTGACCCCATCTGGGGTTTTCTTGGCAAAGACACTGGAGTGCTTTGTCATTTCCTTTGCTAGCTCATTTTAGAGAGATGAGAAAACTGAGGCAAACAGAGTTAAGTGACTTGTCCAAGGTCACACAGCTAAGAAGTGTCTGAGGCTGGATTTTAACTCAGGAAGATGAGTCTTCCTGACTTCAGGCATGGCACTCTATGCACTTTGCCACCTAGCTGCCCAATAAGTGTTTAGGCTGGAAAATTAGGGTGGGTCCATTGGTAAAGGGTGCTAAATGCCAAAACGAGGCATTTAATCATCTCTGGGCTACATTCCAGACTTCCTCTACCATCCTGAAGCCTCACCATGCCCCAGCTCTTCATGCTGAAGCCTCTCTCCAGCTCTGTAATTCACACATTGGAAGTATCCTCCTCTGGAAATTTTTCCCTGTAATCAGATGGCTTCTCTTAGAACTTCCAGTTAAGGAGAGTTCCAAGTAAGTAATGTCTTATTTCTCTCCAGGCTGCCCTCTGGAATTTCTCTACCATGCCTCCAAGTTAAGTATCTTTGCCTTCCCTTTTAGCTTCCTTTTAGGTGTGGTCTTCCTCCATTAGAAAGTAAGCCCCTTGAAGACAGGAACTGTTTCTCTTTCTACTTGTAGTGCATGGTGGACAGTACACACTTAGTAAATGCTTGCTGACCAATCAATTATATTTTATCCGTGACACCACTGAAGCTTATTAAGCAAAGAAATGCCATGATCAGATGCGTTTGATTCAATTCACTTTGTCAGTGGAAGAATGGGTTGGAGAAAACAGAGACTTAGAGACAGAGCAGCCAATTAGCAGGCCTTTGTAATAGTCCAGGTAAGACATAATAAGGGCCTGAACTAAGATAGTGGTTGTCTGAGTACAAAGAAGGTGTCATATGTGACAGATGTTGTGAAGGTCAAGGAATATAATAGCAAAATTCCAAAATTACCAGATGAAAGAGAAGGTGCTGCAAGCAGCCAGAAAGAAACAATTTAAATATCATGGAACCACAGTCATGATTACACAAGACCTTGCAACTTCTACATTAAAAGACCGCAGGGTGTGGAACATGATATTCCATAAGGCAAAGGAGCTTGGATTGCAGCCAAGGATCAACTACCCTGCAAAAATGAGCATGATTTTTCAAGGGAGGAGATGGATATTCGACAAAAATAGGGGATGTCCAAACCTTTCTCATAAAAAGACCAGAGCTCAATAAAAAATTTGATCTTCAAGTACAAGATTCGAGAAAGACCTAAAAAGGTAAATGGGACAGAAAGATACAAAATGTTGTTAATAAGGGCAGAGTGTTTACATCCTTACAAGGGAAGATGACACTTGCAACTCTTGAGAACTGTATTGTTACTACACCATGTTAAAGGAGTATACATAAGGGGGGTGCATATTAGTTGACTTTGATGTAATGAAAAAAAAAATCAAATCAAGTGGGTTAAATGGATCCAAGTAAGTGGATTAGTCTGATCTTAGAAAATGTACTGAGAAAGGAGGAGGCAGACAAGGGTAAATTACATTACAGGAAAAGACAGAAAATCCTATTGCAACAGAGGGAAAGAAGGGAGGGGGGTGAGCATTGTTTGAACCCTACTCTCATCAGATTTGGCTCAAGAAGGGAATAACATAATCAGTTAAGTAACTTGCCCTATAGGCAGTAGGAGGGAAAAAGGGAAAGAAAAGGGAGGGGAGGATAGAAGGGAGGGAAGAAGCAGTAAGGGCAAAGGGGAAGAAAAGGGAAAGGGATAATAGAAGGGAAGAGAGACTGAAGGAGGTAGTGGTCAAAAGCAAAACACTAGTGGGGGGGGAAGGATGGAGAAAAAGGTACATAGTAATCATAACTGTAAAAGTTGAATTGCTATCTTTTTTTTTCTTTTCTGTTGAGTTTTGTTTCCTCTTTCTGATAGTTCCTCCTAATGGTTTTAATTTTTACTTACAACTTCACTAATGTGAAAATATGTTTAATAGGAATGTAAATGTATAGCCTACATCAGATTGTGCACCATCTTGGGGAGGGTGGTGGGGAGGAAGGGGGAGAAAAATTTTAAAATCAAAAGCATATGGAAGTGATTGTTGATAAATCAAAATAAATTAATAAAATATTTTTTTAAAAAAAGGAAGAGAGCATGGCCAACAGTGTTATATGCTTTGGAAAGGTCAAAAGGTAGGAAAAAAGAGAAACTTACCTATTTTACAATTAAGAAAATGATGGTAACTTTGACAAAAGCAGTTTCAATTGATCAATGAAGTTGAAAGCTGGACTGCAAAGGACTGAGAAGTGCATTAGAGGAAAGAAAATGATTGAAGCCATGCATCAAAGAGGATGCAATGATTTTTTTCCAAGAGTTCATCTGAGAAACAAGACTATAGGATGTTAGCTTCAGGGTATGGTAAAGTCAAGTGAAGATTTCTTAAGAGTAGAAGAGACCTGAGCCTGTTTGTAAGCACCAAGGAAGATCTAGTAGAAATGGAGAAAGTGAAGGTTAGACGGTAGGGATAACTGAGAGGGCAACCTCCTGAAGGAGACCTGGAAGGATGGAATCAAAAGTACATGGAGAGGGGTTAGTATTGGCAATCTGGTGGAGTCAAGTAGGAGAAGATAGTTGTGAGATGTAAGAAGGGGGTGAAGTTCCCAGCAAATGACCCCTATTTTCTCAGTAAAGTATAAAGTGAAGTCCTCAGCTGAGAGGATGGATGGAGAAGCTTAAACAGTTTGAAGAGAAAAGAGGTTTGGAGTAGACACTGGAGGGAGTAATGCTGAGAATCAATTGTGGGGAGGTAAAGGTTGGGATTGCTTAATATTAATTTGTAGTGGACTCATTTGGCTCAGTTGCATGAGTTTCCTCAATTCTGTTCAGCAACCTCTGACTGGGAGCAGAGAAGATAAGGTTGGTGGAAGTCATTCAGGCTTGGGGTAAAACATGTGTAAGAACAGGATAATATGAGAGTAAAGGATTCTGGAGGAGTGGACAGTGTGCAGTGAAGTGATTAAATCTAAAGGCTAGGAAATGGAGAAGGGAAGAAAGTGAAGGCAGAGCAGGGCTAATGGCTTGGAAGATCACTAAAGGGTGGAGTAATTCTAGGTCACAATGAGAATGAAGAATATGTTTAGGAGGAATAAGATACAGGGAAGGCTAGATTGATAGCAGGTTATGACCTGATAAAGAAATTTCAGAGTTCTTGATAATGGGAGTGAAATATGTGTCAGTTGGTCAGTCACCTAGCATTTTTAATGTGCCTACTATGTGCTAGGCACTGCTGTAATTGTTCGAGTGACCATTCTTATGCATGACAGAGATGGAGAGGTGGAGTAGGTCATGGGAAGTGAGTAGACTGAGAAAGTGGGAGGGTAGATTACTGAAAGGAATCTCAACATGGATGGTGAAGTCCCCTAGCATAAAGGCAAGAATTTGAATAGAAAGGAAAAATGAAAATAGAAAGGCACTGAACTTGAGAAAAGGGGAGAAGGAGATGGATGTTGGTTGATAATAGCCATTGGAATCTGGATTTGATAAGTTTAAGTAGAATGGAGCCTCTAGATGGAGGAAGGGGAGGGATCCTCCTCAAAGGAGACAGATGAATAGATAGAGAGAGAGAGAGTGAAAGCATCTATTAAGTATTTGCTATGTGCCAAGCACTGTGCTAAGGGCTGAGGATACAAGCTAGCCAGACACTCTCTACCTTTATGGAATTTACATCCTAATAACAGAAGATTACATAGAAAAGAGAGCTGACAATCTAGAGGGCAGCATCATGCAGTATATAGACTATTGTGGCAGGAATACCTGAGAAGTCCAGGGAGATGGCCTAGGCATGAGAAAAGTGAAGGATGGCCTTCTCCCTGGACTTCTCATATTTGTCCTCTCCTGCCACGTTACCCCTTGAGGGTACTCTTCAACCCCTGTCCCTGCCCTTCTCCTACTGTCTCACACTCATGTGTAGAATAATACAAAATTATTACTGGATACATGGGGAGGTTGGAACACTCACCTTTTCCCTTTACAGGGGCCTCTAAGGCCGGAGCCAGAGTTCAGCCCTGGAGAAGCCTGAGGTCTGGAGAACAAGGTCAGGCTCTTTTCTCACTTTTTACACTTACTTTGGAGCCCTGAGGAGAATGACTCAAGGCTTTGGATTTGGCTCATGTGTAAGGTCTTCTCTGAAGGGTGGGGCAGGGGAGTAGAAAAATACATTAGAGAACAGGTGTAGAACAGCTTCCTTCCAAAGGAAATGCTTGAAACCCAAGAGACTCGCAAGCATATATCAGTGATGATTTCTGTTCTCCCAAATGGTTGATACCTAAAAAATTAAAACACAAAACATTCTGTGGGTCGACTGAATAAGCACTGTATCTTTCCCTCAGGTCCATAATTGTCCAGATAGCTCCCTTGAGGTAGATGCCTTCTGATGAGCCAAATCAGACCGTGGGTTCCTCCTCCTCCATGACCCATAACCGCATGGGATCCCTTGCAAAGAACATTGGAGATGGAACGAAGAACCCAGAAACTCTTGCACTCCCAAGGTAGCCACTTTTGGAAAAATCCTTCTCATCATCATCTGTGCTGAGGCTAAGAAAACAACCAGAAAAGGTGACAAGAGGCCCAAGTGCTCAACTCAAGCTCAAAAAGGCAGAGAATATGTTTGACATTGCCCCCATTTCAAAGAGAGGAAGAAGAAACCCAAAAGGTGGAGTCACTACTTTTAACATCTACTGAGTGAGTAGTTCTTCTTGGCTCAGCGGCCAGTCCTCTTGGACACAATTTTCACAGATACACACACACACACACACACACACACACACACACACACACACACATTCCTGTAACAGACAAGGGCAGGAGGAATCAAAAGACCACTTAGTGTTTTCCTCTCAAAGTGCCAAGTCCTTCAGTACAGAGCCAGAATGCACTTAGCCCACTAGAAATGACTCAGGGTCCTGCAGATGAGGAGGTGCTAAATCCTCTGTCCCTATTACACATATATTATATTCTAGAAATATCAAGATGCTATTGTGATTAACAAGACCTAAATCCATTTAAATGTTTTTGTTGAATTCATAGTGGCTTCTTGTCATTATGCATTTTCTCAGTCAATAGATTTTAATGGCATGACTGTCATATGGACATTAATAAAATGTTTGTCATTCAGAGAGTGGTCCTGATGGGGTGCTTGGGTGCTTGTGTTTGAGTGCTTGTACTTGGACCCCAATTTCTCCCTAGTCTCAGAAACACTGTCTCTGACAATTTCTCCCCAGCCCAAAGACACTGTGCCTAGCAATTACTCATGAGTGGGCCCCAGCAAGACCCTTATCTCTTTCCCTGGTGCAGTTACAAATAGCACCTGAAGGATTATTAGTTTGAACTGGCTTTGGACTGGGTCATAAAAATATTCTTACCCACTGGACTATCTATACTACTGCCCTACCTTATTATCTACATCCTGGACTCTTCATTATCTGTATTCTAGACTTAAGACATATGTATACTCCCTACATCTATCTTGTCAAACAAGACATTGACTGGTAGCAGACTGGACAACTCTCAGTTATCCCTGAACTCTAGTTAACTTAGTGAGTAGCAGGCCTAAAACACACCTCCATGTGGCCCACCTTGTGGGCTTTTCCTAGTGAACTCTGGGGTACAAGAAGTGCATGTTTTTTTAAGAACTGACCACTCCTTAACCACTCCCTAAGCCCACCCTGAATCACCTTGTTAGCATATTTGGCGCATGTTTTATTGTATTTTACCCTATATAAACTTTAATTGTACCCCTCTAAGGTCGCAGGTTCCTTAAGAATCCTTGCCTGCTGAAAAGTGTAACAATAAACTTTTTGCCAACTTGACTTAAAGAATTCTTGAGTCTGTGAATTCATTCCAGATGACCCGTCCTGTACTTCGGTCTTTGAGGGGTCTCAACCTCTCAGACTGCAACAGTCTCCATCCCTATAAGTACTGCTTACCACTACCATAGCCTATAACCAAGGACTTCAGTCAAAACTCAATGCTCCTCCATTATTGTGGTCATGTGCAGAGAGACAGGGTACCTGCTGCCACCACCAATCCAGAGGGTAGACTGAGATAGACCTGGGACTCTGCTTGGACCTGGGAGGGGGAGGAAGTGGTGTCTAGAAACTCTCTGGGAGGGGTTTCCCAAGTCAACTTCAGTGGTTCTCTTAGGGAACAGGCATCAGCTAACTGATCTCACTCGCTGAGGCAAAGTTCCTAAGGATCCTCATGCCTTAGGATTCCCTCTGTCCTATGATCTGCTTGGAATTAATTTGAAATTTATTTTTGCCTCCATTTTGTGGCTTTCCTATTTTCTCTCACATGTTCTGGCTGTTTTGTGAAGAAAAGTCTAATCTAGTTTCCTAGAAATAATGACTAAAAAAAAATCTAGACTCAAATGTGGAAAGCTGCACTACCATGGACAGAGAGCTGGATTTGGCATCTCAGGACTGGGTTGTGTTATCTAGTTCTTCTGTTTGACTTTGGGCAATTCAACCTCATTCTTCTGGACCTCTGTTTCCTCATCTGTAAAATGAAAGGGTTGTTCTGAATGGCCTCCAAGGTCTGTTCCAGCTCTAAAGCTATTTTTCTAATAATAGTAATCTTCAAATCCCAAAAACACTTGTAGATGAAACTGGGAGGAGAATGTCAAAGAAATGAAGAATGGGACAAATTGGCTAGCGTTTTTATAGTGCACCTTTCTCATCATCTATGACAGTAAAATCACCACATTTGGACTCAGGATTCTGATGTGCCATATGAAAAAAATAGCACTTAAGAAAATGAATACAGGAAGAGCAACTGAACAGAGCCAAATACACATAGAACAGATACATAGTAGAGGTGAAACAATTTCAAAAGCATGTAAGAATTCTTGGTCAAGATATTTGAAAGACGGGAAGATATCAAAGGATTGGATGAAATCACAGACAGTATCATTACCTTACCAAAAAAACCCTACCAAGAGAACCTCAAAAATATTTACAAAGGGCTATTCTCTCATCTCTTTCTGAGAATGGTCTGCACACACCTTGAAGGTAGCTTTGATGAAAATAGAAGAGACAGCTTTTCAAAAATGCTTTCCTAAAGCATACCCCCATCTTCACAGACACTGACTGACTCATATGTGTGAAAAAGCAAGTTCTCATTGCCTTTATTATTTATTGAGCACATATAAGCCTTTGAATTGGCGGCTAAGTGGAACAGTGGATGGAGCACTGAGCCTGTAGTCAGGAAAATTTGAGTTTGAATACTGCCTCACACACTTACCAACTATGTGACCCTGGGCAAGTCACTTACCCCTGTTTGCCTCAGTTTCCTCATCTGCAAAATGAGTTGGTGAAGGAAACAGTAAACCACTCCAGTGTCTTTGCCCAATAAAACCCCAAATGAGATCATGAAGAGTGGGACATGACTGAAATAACTGAATAAAAAGCTTTTGAATTAGTAGAACAAAATATAGTTTTATGAAATTCCCATCAACAAAGTATCTTCCATGCAAGAGTTATCATATAATTCCCCTACTTCTTTGCAGAGGTTGGTATCTATGGGTATGAAATATTGCACATAAGTCAGATGTTTTTGACATGTTGATTTTGCTGAATTTTTGTCCTTTTCCTATCTTTTTAATTCTTAATTCTAATTCTTAAATCTTAATTTCAGTGCCTTTTCTCTGTTCATTATTTCCTATTTCTCTTGAATAGAGCTTGCTCTGTACAGATTTGGTTGAGTGTTGTCTCCCCCCATTATATTGTAAGCTCCTTGAGTTCAGCAACCGACTTTTGCCCTTTTTGTATCCCCAGTACTTAGCATGGTCCCTAGAATATAGTAGGCATTTAATAAATGTTTATTAACTGATTTATTATTATTTTTAAAATTCTTTGTTATGAAGATGGTTCTCTGGGAGGGGGAGAGGAAGGAATATGGGGAAAATATAACTGGCGTGAAAACAAAAAATATCAATAAAAATCTGTTTTTAAAAGATATTATATCCCTTGATGAATTCACAGAGATAATTTTATTCAATGATCCCTTGACCAACAATCTCAAATGACCCATAAAACATGGAGATGAATGCTAAGGCAGCCAAAGCTGTTCATGTCTGTTACACAGGATGACTTCCTCAAAGTCCAGGTGGAAGGAGGACTTCCTACAGATGTTGGGATCCTCCAGATGCTCTTGTGCAGATTACATCAAGCCACAGAATGCAACCTTTTCAACAAAATTTGTGGCCACTAGAAATTGTTCATCAAAAAAATCCATAGAGAAAACAAATAGATAAAGAACGTCTTCCTACTGCTGAGACTGACCTGCTCATGCACAGAGAGCCCCTTGACTGGTCCATCAGGACATCTAACCCAGACAATGGTGTAAATGAACAATAAGCTAGTTCCAGTATTGAATAGGAAGTGAGTAGGCTGAATTACAATTGGGAAATCATGCAGTACTTTTCACAGTCCCAAGCTGTTCTCTGACACAGAAAGCTGTTTTAGCCACACCAGTCTTCCAGTTAGGCCATATAGCTATGAGTCACAGAATATCCCAGTCTCTGATGAATCAGGGCTACAGGTCCCAAAGAACAGTGAAGGCTTGTAAGACGGATGTAAGCAGACAATAGTATATTACCAATGATAACTTTTAAGCCAGCTGTGGCATAAAATATATCATCCAGGAAATGTACAATTGGAAAAGATGATGGCCAAGTCATGAAGTGAGCATAATAAACAATAAATAGATATCCCTGTGGCTGCACTAGTAGACACAGAATGTTAAAGGTACCCAATTCAACAAGCAAGCATTTATTAAGATGACTATATGTCATAGTGAACAAATACTCATTGACTGATTTATTGATTATCAGGCACTGTGCCAGGTAATACAAAGGATCACCTGGATACAAAAGCCAAATCCTCGAGGAACTTACCACCTATTGGAGCTTATAACTCTGTACCCAACATATTGGGTAAATCCACTATATAGATTTGTTAAAGGACATGGAAAAGGATTATATATAATAAGAAATAATAGATAAATTGTGAGCTGCAGTGCTGGAGGGAATGTCCAAAATAATGAAAGAAGAAAAAGGGTTAAAAGAAAAAAGAAAGATGGAAAAGGAAAGAGGAAGAAGAATACAAAGAACAAATTATTGTGCTATGTCCGTGTGTTTGTGGAAGCAAAGGGGTTGGTGATGACAATTCAGGACCAGAAAACTGTCACCAGAAATTATGGAAGGCTTATCCTTAAGGAGCCTGGACTTAGTGGTCAATGATGATTGTTCAAGGCAATGGTAGACATAACGTGACACTTCACTGAAGGCTGTAAAAATGTAAAGTTACAAATCATCTGGGAAAAGCAATAATGTGGTGGCTAGAATTCAACATAAGAAGGTCACAATCTTTTATAAAACAATGGACAAGTCTCTGTCAAATAAAAATACCAAAATATCCTCCAGAGGGCAGCTAGATGGTGCAGTGGAGAGACAGCCTGGCCTGGAGTCAGGAAGACCTGAGTTTTAATCTGGCCACAGACACTTACTAGCTGGGTCACCCTGTGCAAGTCACTTAACCTTATTTGCCTCAGTTTCCTCATCTATAAAATGAGCTGGAGAAGGAAATGGCAAACCATTCCAGTATTTTTGCCAAGAAAACCCCAAATGGGGTCACAAAGAATCAGGCATCACTGATACAACTAAGCAGCAAATTTCCTCAAGAATTGAAAAAATAAACCATTACGGAATTGG
Organism: Phascolarctos cinereus; assembly: GCF_003287225.1. Taxonomy (NCBI): domain Eukaryota; kingdom Metazoa; phylum Chordata; class Mammalia; order Diprotodontia; family Phascolarctidae; genus Phascolarctos; species Phascolarctos cinereus. The sequence goes on along the minus strand of NW_027556402.1, from coordinate 4,319,279 downwards.
AGCATGATTATAAATAGAACTATGGCTCACTATTATCTCAATGGTTGATAAACATTTGTTAAATACCTATTAGGTGCTAGGCACTGTGTTAAGTGCTAGTGATATAAATATGAAAAAAGAAAGATGATCCCTGGCCTCAAGGAGCTTACAATCTTGTGGAGAGAGACAACACACAAAAGAAAGCTGGGGGGAAGGTGGGGAAGGTACCCAATAAGGTGGAGAAGTCAGTCAGAAAAGTCCCAAAGTAGTGACTGATGAAATCCAGCTGATGAGATCCTTCCCATGTCCCCATGTTCCCATGTCTCCTTTTAGTAATGAGATAACACCAATTTTATCTAGCTACAGAATCTTACACAGTCACAAGCAAGATCCATAATCACACCGAAGAGTTTGGCATAACAATCTCTATGGGGGGAAAGTGGAAAGAGGAATGAGGGAAACCTCCTGTCCAGACGAATGCATGCAGTTGGTCAGAGAGCCCACTGAGATGGTCCATCAGTCCAGAGACATAGGACAGATGCTGCAGATGAATGAAAAGCTGGGCCCCGAAGGGAACAGCAGGAAGATTGGTCTGGATTATATTTGGGAAATTGTTCCATGCTTTCAGCCACCCCAAGCTTTACACTGTAACAAAACAACAACATATTTTTAACACCAGCTGTGTTCTAGTCCTGACATATGGCCATGAATCGTGGAATAGCACAGCCTTCAAAGAAACAAAATTGTGGCTCACTCAGAAGAAAATGGAGAGGCTCATGGTGGCTGTGATGATGTGGCAGCATCTTATGAGAAACAGAGTAGATGATATCACCAAAGAGATCTACAACCGGAGTAAGGGGTGAGCTGGTCACATAAAGACACAGAGATAACAGATGGACAACTGACTGTAAAATCGTTACCCTTATCATCTCAAGAAACCCACGCAGAGAATGGCTAAACAAATTGTGGTCAAATCAACAAGCACTTAATAAGAACTTCTTATGTGCTAGCCACTTTGGTAAGTACTGGGAATACAAATACAAACAGAAAGAAGGCCCCTGCCCTCAAGAAGCTTATATTCTAACATGAGAAGACAGACAAAAAGAAACTGAAAAGCATATTGGGAGGGGGAGATAGAGAAGGTATCCAGAGGGACATAGTGGAGAAAGAAGTCAGAAGTGGAGCCTTGAAGGAAACGGAGCCATGATCATGGCTGGCCTGAGCACCTTCCTCAAAATGGAGGTTCCTGGAGAAACTAGCCAGAGAAAGGAGTCTCAAGGGCAGGAGAACTGAGTGATCCTCCAGGCTGAGAAGACTGTTGGGTCATGGTGGAGAAAGAAGTCCAGAGAGTCAAAAGTGCCTCTCAGAGAGGAATTAAGAAGTGAACACAATGGAATCTTACTAGGCTATTGGAAACCATGCATATGACGAATACAGTGAAACACGAGAAACCTTATATGAAGTGAAAGAAAGTGAAGTAAGAAACAACAGGAAAACAACAATGACTACAACATGTAAACGAAGGCGGAAACACAAGATAAAATTGTATGTTGAAAAATTATTTGAGAGATATGGAAAGATGCTTTCCTCTGCTCCTTTACAGAGATGGGGGTCAATCAGTGTGAAACATTGCATGTAAGGTCAGATTTTTTAAATATGCTGATGACCTTTACTGAATTTTCCCCTTCTTTTAGTTGTTTTTTTTTTTTTTAATAAGGGATGGCTTGTATCGGGGAGAGGGGAGGGAGAAGGACACATGGGGAAATGTAAAAAGAAAAGGTAATTAAAATGTATTTGAAAATTTAAAAGGAACCTACAGAAAGGCCACTAGGTGTCTCCTCCCTGAGAGCATTTATGGAAGGACATAGACAAAGATCACACCAGATGAGAAAGAATGGATGAGGTCCCCTTCAGTGGGAAGACACACATCTATAATACTACAAAGGCATGAAAATATTAAATAATGCATCTTGGCATACGAACTCTCCTATGTTTGGTGCATTTTGTTATTATCTTAAACAGTATTTCTCTTTCTATCCACTTTCCAAGTTTCGTTTTAAAAAACACGGAAATGCTGATTATTGTTGTGGATTCATTTTGTATCCTGCTACTTTGCAGAAGCAGTTTATTATTATGGCTGTTTTGTAGAATCTAGATATTTTCTAAGTAAACCATCATATTGTCAGCAAATTGAGGGAAATTTTACTTCCTCTTTGCCAATGCCTAGCCCTTGTTTTTTTCCTTGTCTTATTGCCGTAGCTAGCATTGCTAGTACGTTGTTAAATGACGATGGTAATAGTGGGCATTCTTTCCCCATGACCTACTTTGGAAAGCATCCAGTATTTCTTCATTACCAATAAGGATAGCTCTTGGTTTTAGAGAGATTTCCTTTGAATTATATTAAAGAGAACCTTTCATTTCTATGTTAATCAGTATCCTAGTGGCTTTCTTAAGCAAAAATTAGTGTTATGCTTTATTTCATAAAATGATGTTCTGAATGTATTTACATAATCATATGATTTGCATTGTTTTATTAGGAAAATTCTTTTTCATGCCACCTGCTGACTTATCTTGCATCCTTGGTATCAATTTAACTTGGTCATAATGAATAATGTTTTGGAACTAGTGCCATAGACTCGGAAGCAGCATCTTATTTAATATTTCAGTATCAATGTTCTCTTTCTCTCCTTTATTTTTTCCTGATTTCCTTTTCCAATGGGAGTTTAGTAGAATACTTTCTTTGACATTTTCAAGGAACACAGTGGTCAGATTCTTTTGTTTTTCTCAATTTTCCAGGTTGTCAGTAATCCCAAATTTGTTTTGCCATATCCCATTCTCAGATTTATCCCTTGAGTCTGCATATTATCCAATAAATTGGATTATTCAGTGATTTCTTGAGCCCATATTTCTAGCTGCCCTATATAGTAAGGAATCTTCTTTTCCACCAAAACAAGTCCACATCTCTGGGCTTTTTGAGGTTTTCTATTAGGCCGTCCTCATTCCTAATCCACAGTGGTATATCTTCTCTCACACTACAATCTCTGGCTCTGTCCTGGAACTTCTTTTATTCCTCACTTACTCACTAGGAGAGACTGGTGCTTATCTGGTTTCAATTACCACCACTGTGCGTGAATATGGGAAACAAGGGATTGCCCAAGGAGGGTCCAGTCCAAGGAGCATGCCTGTTTGTTGGAAAGTGCCCAACAATGGAGAACAGAGGGGGCCAGCTAGCTACTTCAGAATATGTACACATGTCCCGTGATTGTCTCCTGTCTACTTACTTTGTGGTGCACAAACTGTCTTTTGGTCGACTCTTTAGCCTGAAGTGAGAATTAATTGGCTTAACAGTCTCTTTCTTTCCTGGTGGCTTTTGAGGAGAGGATGGCTGTAAGCCTGTAAGAAGTAGGGGCAGAAGCCTCCTCTCCCCACCCAGGCCGATGCTTGGCTTGGGAATGCATGGGCCAGCTCTTTGTCCTCTCTCCTGTATCTAGTTTTTGCTGCTTTTAGGCAAAAAAAAAAACTATTGGAGAAGACAGTGACCTCATGGGCTTTGAAAGACCAGATGAGCAGGCTGCCAGAGGGTCAGCAGCTAATGTCCATAGAACCGTTTGTGGGCAGCCAAAGCCCAGGGAGAAGTGACCAGACTGCAAGATGCAGCCCATCAGTGGATGAAGGCCAATATGCTGTGAACTAAGAGGATGACTTCATCCAGGAGCTCTCCTGCATTCAGAAGGGAACTTGGTGAGGAAAATTCTATGCAGCCACTCCTCCCCGGACACCAAAGAGGCAGAGGGAGAGCATGGCCCCAATTATGCTCTGTAGATTTTGGTTTTGCTATATATTCTTGATTAATATCCCTTGGTAAAACCAATTCTCTAAATGATAGCAGAGTGATAATAACCAGATCAGTCAATGATGTAAGGGAGATACTAATTGGTGATTTATATTAGGGAAAACACACTAAAAGTAGAAGGGAAAAAAACCCTTTGGATTAGCCCTAGAATGGTGAGGAGAAGATACAGCTAGCACTCTGGGGACCCAACTTGACAGAGTGAGTGGGAGTTAGGATAAGGGCCCCCAGAGTCTTATAAAGACTACATATAGGTCCTCATCTTCAATAAATAGTGGGCCTTTTGCATATGCAAAATCTTTGGAGAGATTCTCAACCTGAGACTTTAGTTATTAGATTACCTAGTTTAAATATGCAATAGAAAAAAAGCATTTCTTTCTCCCTGCTGTATTGGGCTTTAATTGTAGTCTGTTGTTTGAGCATATTTTCTTTACTGCTCAGACCAGTCCTTTTTAATATGACTTTTGCAGAGTTGAATGTTTACATACTGATGCCTGCTGTTCTGCTGACTTTTACAAAGATTGAAATTGAGGCTAAGAAGAGAAATATGGATTTTGTGTCCCTAAAAAGCTGGTGCCAAGCTAAGAAATGTTCATAGTGTGTGTGTGTGTGTGTGTGTGTATATATATATATATATATATATATATATTCTTCTATGTTTACAAAGATATCAATTATTTGCCTTATGGTGAGATTTTTAAGGACTAAAGGTTTATAGGATAAAGTATTTCTAGTGCCCTAAAAACCACAGGTAATCAATCAACCCTGTTTTCAATTCTCATGTTTGTTCAAGGTTTACCTAATTTTGTTTCCTTTACTTTCAAACTGAGGCTAGCTGTCCTATGGTCAGTTGACTTGGGAATTCTCTTTGGATTGCCCTTGCAATGATAGGAATCTATTAGAGAACTTGGGGTGCCTTATATAGAAAAGGACATATAGAGATTTTGTCTGTGGCTCTAAGTTAGATTCCCTAGTGGGTTTCTTTTTTCAGGGATCCCTGAAGTAATATTTGGGTGACCTATGGTTTTAGCAGAAATACAGAGGAATTTTATAGCATTAAACCTGATCTGTGAATGTGGGTCTAGGGCAAAGAGAAGGGCTTTAGTAAAATGGGAGAGGCAAGCCACCAAGCCACTTCCTAAAAATGAAGGGATGACTGTTCTGTGGAAACCCCAGCTCCAGGATGCAGAAGTTTACTCAGGCCTTTACAGCTGGCTTGGCCACAGCCCTTCAAAAGCAAACACCTGCCATGGGCTGCAACCCAGAAGCACAAGTGCTGCAAAGACCTAAACTGCCCCAGAAAACTAAGGAATAGAAAGAGTGGGATAGGTCACCAGGACAGGACACCATGCAGCCCTCCAAGCCTGAGGGAAAGGGCACAGCATCCACTTGGGGCCATTTCTGACCACCCAAAAGTCAACTAGAGCAGGGACCTAGACTGGGTGAGCTATGAATTGTCCCCTGTGTAGGCTGAGGTGCTTTAAGATCCAGACCCCAAGCAAACCACAATCAGAGGGTAGAGAGTCAGGAAGTGAGTGATAAGGAAAGTAAGAGTGTGAGGGTGGGGGAGAGAGAGAGATTAAAAGTACTAAAGATTCCTGGAAGAAGAACTCTCTAAGACCTTGAAAATAAACAGATAAATCAACAGGAAAAAAAAACAGTAACAACAGAACAAGTTCAGACATTTATGAATAAATATTGAAAAAAAAAAAGAAAGGAAAATGATCCAATACTTGATGAGATACAGGACCCTGGGGAATTAGAAGAGAACGTGAAACCAAAGCGCACTGTTCCTGAGTGGTTTAAAAAAAAAAAGAATTATGAGAGCAGGATTGTATCCTGCACAGCAAAAATAATGAGCAGAGTACAAAGACTTGAATCTGCAATGGCAAGCCTCATCAAAGAAACAACAACAAGAAAAAGAACAATAGATTGGGAATTCAAATACACAGTAGTGAAAGACAACCTAGAGGAAGAGAAGCAAAAAAGAAGAACAGTTTAAAAATGCTCACTATGCAAGCAAAACATATGGATCTCAAAGGCAGGATGCACAGAGACAACCTAAGCATTACAGGACTCCCAGAAGAATGTGACAGGACCAAAAAACCTGAACACCATAATGAAGGGAATAAAACAAGAGAGCTACCCAGAACTAAATATGGAAAATAAAATTCCAATCAAAAGAATTCATAGATTGCCTCCAAAAAGAAAAAAAAAACCTCAAGTCTGCAACTCCAAGACATATAGTAGTTAAATTTGGAAGTGGGAGAGGGTTCCACTGACGAATCCTCCCATGGGTGAAGAGAGATGGCCAATGAAGGGAGATGACAATCTCATACTGGATAGGGTCTGGGATTTGGTGCTTGAAAAGCATATTTGTTCTGAAAGGAGAGGAGTTGGAACCCCTGGGTGCAGCTGGAAGCTGGAGGAGTGGGAAAGCACGGACAGAGGAGATTGCCAGGAAAATTTAGGAAAAAAGGTCAGCCATAGAGAGTATAGATCAGTGGTGAGCTGCATGATCAAGGACATGGTGGAGGAGGGGTCCTACCGTAGGTCAGTGTCCTCTTTGACACCTGCAATAGTCAGCAACATTCTGGAAATTAGGTAAAATGGAAAAAAAGAATCCATAGGGCAAGTCCTATAAGACATTGGCAGAAAGTACCTTGAAAGAAAAGCCTAGAATGGATACCTTGGAAGCTCTGCCTGAGGAATACAGAGTAAAGAAAGAAACTATATAATTATAGGAGTCAAGATCAGGGAACGAGGCTTGGAGTAAACAGAAAGAGAAGATGGATGATGGAGAGAGTGAGAGAAATCCTTTTTGGAAAAGGGAACAAAAAATAAAAATTTAAAACTAAGGAACAAGAAGAGCTGAAAGAAGGGGGTTTATCAAAGGAGAGGATCAGATTGAGGAGAAGAGAGCCAATGAGAACAGGGCCACCTTAAAAAATTAAAATAAAGGAATATAGGACTGTGTTTACAACACAGGAGGGAAGATGAAACCAAAAGGCTTTTGTACTGAAAAAATTAATATGCCTAGACTAAGAAGGGAAGTGGTCAAATGGGGGGGGGGGGAGAATCCCTCTGTATAAAATTTCTCTGATAAGGGTTTGGTACCTAAGATATGTAAACTATAAATAAAAAAATTCACACACACACATACACACACACACAAATAATTGCCATTCCCCAATAGATAAATGGTCAAAAGACATGAACAATATTCAAAAGAACTGCCCAATATCCCCAGGCACATGAAAAAGAAATGCTCCAAGTCAAAACAACCCTGAGTTTTCACCTCACAACCTGCAGATCAGCAAAAATGGCAAGAATGGCCTCGGTCAGTGTTGGAGGGGTTGTGGAAGGATAAACACACTACATGGTGTTAATGGAGCTGTGAAATATCACCATTTTGGAAAGCAATGCCGAGTTATACAAATACAGTGACTAAAAATGCCCATATCCTTTGAAACGGAGACTGCATTACTGAACTTATACCTGAAGTCATTGAAAAAAGTCCCCTTGCAATTCAAAAATTTAATAACATTTTTTGTGATCACCAAGAATAGGAAACAATGTAGATGTCCATCAATTGGGGAATGGCTAAACAAATTGTGGTACATAATTGTAACTGAATATGACTGTGCTGTAAGAAATGATATGTGTGATGGATACAGAGAAGCATGGAGAGATCTACATGAACTGATGTAGAGTGAAGTAAGCAGAGTCAAAAAAAACAACATACACAGTGACTACATCCTAAATGGAAAGAATGACACACCAAAAAATGAAAAGTAAATGTAACAAAATTATAAAGATCCAATAGGACTTGAATGAAGAAAGAGAAGACACCTCCAACACACCCTTCAAGGAGGTGAGGGGGGCCACAGGTGATACACATTGTGTAGGGGTTTTTTCAGATTTTTTCAGTATATCAATCAGTTGAGCTGACTTTTTTCTTCTTTTTCAACTCCAAAACATACCATTTGTCATATGGGACAGCTTTGTGGGAAGGAAAGGAGAGGGATACGTGGGATACTATGGTGATACAAGAAAGAAAAACATATATCAATAAAAACTTATTTTAAAAAACACACAAAACAAAAAGAAGTTCAGAAGAAACAAAGTGGACGGTTGTATTATTGTGTTATTAAATTTTACATCTTTTAAAAAATAAACCATAAATAATAATTCAGTTTCACATAAGATTTTTGGTTGGATTTTGGATGTTTGAATGTGCTTCTTAGTAAGCACACAGTAAGCTAGAAAACTCAAATTTAAAAAAATAAAAAGCACGTACTGGGGGCAGGAGACCCGGGTTCTAGGCCTAACCCTGCCACTAACTGTGTGATCTTGGGTGGAGTCATTCCTTCCCTGGCCTCAGTTTCCTCTTCAACTCCCAGGGATTCCATTACCATTTCTATGCTGATGATTCCCACATCTACCTGTCCTGCCCTTATCTCTGCTGATGTCCAGGCTCCCATCTTTAACTGCCTCTTAGACATCTAGAACTGGATGTCCAGTAGACATTTCAACCTCAATGAGTCCAAAACAGAACTCATTCTCTTTCCCCCTAAACCCTCCACTCTTCCTAATTTATCTAGTCCTGTCAAGGGCAGCACCCTCCTCCCAGTCCCCCAGGCTCCCAGCCTAGGAGTTGTCCTGGACCCTCATTGTCTCTCACCCCACAAATACCATCTGGTGCCAAGGCCAGTTGATTTCACCTTTGCAGCATCTCTTGAATACACCCCCTTCTCTCATCTGATGCAGCCCCCACCTGGTCCAGGCTGTCAACACCTCACACCTGGACTATTGCAATAGCTGCTGGGGGGTGCCTGCCTTGAGTCTCTCCCCACTCCAGTCTATCTTCCTTTCGGCCACTAGATTGATCTTTCTAAAATGCAGGCACGATCATGTCACTCCTCTGCTCAATAAATTCCAGTGGCTCCCTATCACCTCCAGGATCAGTAATAACACTAATTGCTAGCATTTCTCTAGCACCCTCTATATGCCAGTCAACTCGCCAAGCATTTTACAAATATATCTCATTTTGATCCTCACAATTACCTTGGGAGGTAGATGTTATTATTATCCCCATTTTACAGTTGAGGAAACTGAGTAAACAGAATGACTTTCCCAAGGGCACACAGCTAGTGTCTGAGGTGACATTTGAACTCGGGTCCTCCTGACTCCAGACCTAGTGCTCTATCCACTGGGCAACCTAGCTGCCTCTTGATCAAATAAAAGAATCTTTTGTTTGGCATTCAAAGCCCATCATAAACTGCCATCCCCCTCCTTTCTAGTCTTCTTACGCTTTACTTACCCCCACCTCCCTTATGACCCAGTGACTCTGGTTTCCTTCTTGTTCCTGACCCAAGACGCTCCAGGTCTTCACCCTCTCTCCTCGTCTCTGCCTCCCAGCTTCCTTCAAATCCCAGCTAAAACCTCATCCCCTACAGGAAGCTTTTTCTGATCTACTTAATTCGAGAGACTTCCCTCGGGTTTTTATCTCCAATTTATCCTGTTTGTAGATAAGTTCCGCATATTACCTCCCCCATTAGCCTGTGAGCTCCTGGGGAGCAGACACTGTCTTTTGCCTTTCTTTGTATCACCAGCCCTTAGCCCAAGGTCATGCACATAGTAGGTGGTTAATAAATGTCCATGGAAGGACTGGTCATGTGTAAGATGACTAGATCACCTCTTCCAGCTCGGAGATCTTGGTTACCCACTGTCCTCTTGTACAGATGAAAGGAAAAGGCCAATGGGGACAGGACACCAGGACAAAATGTAGCTTCCCTTAACCTCCCTGAGAAGCCTTAGGTTTCTCCTCTGGAAAATGAGGGGCTGGGCTGAATGACCCCAACTCCTTTCCAGCTCCGGCTGGATGATGTTTGCGGCAAAGCACAGGGGGGCAGAGGGAGAGGAAATGCTGCCAGCATAAAGGACCAACATGTAGATGGATAGAAGAAAAAGGCAACCTTGAAAAGACACACAACCAGAGGGTGCTTCAGAACCAGCTGACAGGGGAATAAAACAAGTGAATACAATTACATTTTTAAAAGCAAATGAAGAAGAAAAGGACCCAAGAGTCAACCACTTGCCTTTAGTTGACTTCAAAGTTTATCTCAGAGCACTTATTAAAAGAATGAATTAATGAATTATGAAAAGCCTGGGCTAGTACTTTGTGAGGATGGGGGGTGCCTTAGGGAAGGGCAGCTATCTAGAGCTTTGATTTCATCAGTATGGGAAATTTCCTCCACCAGTGCAGATCGCTGAGTCTTTGAGGGTGGCCTGAGAGGGTCACTGAGGGGAATTCAATGACTTGCCTACATGTCCCAGGGCTTCCTGATCCCAAGGCTGGACCTCTAGTCACTGTGTCCTGCTGCCCCAATGGAAACAGTTGTTCTGGACTGGATTGGTGTAAGGGATTCCCAGGAAGTAAATTCCCTCTACTAATGCAGGCAAGCACCTACTTAGTTGGCTAGGGAACTGAAAGAATGCCTTATATAGCTAGGAAGTGCCCGATTGGGCTGTGGATCCAGGTCTTACTGAGGACAAGACCAGCGTCCTAGCCACACTTCAACTTCAGGGCAGGGGAGGTGCAGAGTGGAGAAATCAAGCAAATCTTTGAAGAAAGGAGAAGGGCTCTGTTACATATCCATCCCCAGTGACTAATAGAATCCCACTGGAAGACTCCCTTGCTGACATTCCCTGCTACCCAGAAAGGCTGGGTTTGTATGCTGTCCTGAGTAACAGGCGGCGTGCCCATGCTTGCAGATCCCGAAAGCCACTGTCTGATGGAATTATGGCTGTGTATGTGATGGTCGGGCAGAGCTGTGCTGAGTTCCTTCAGAGAGTTGGCTTTGGGAGGAGCCAGATGCCTGAGGAGTGTGATTCAATGACCTGAGGGACTCTGTTGTCAGGGGGGTCTAGAATCCCAGCCCAGGAAAATCACTGACGTAATATGGCAGAAAAACAAGGACTCCTGGACAAAAGCCACGAGAGTTGAGTTCAAATCCTCCCTCTGACACTAACTAGCTTGGGTGATTTCAGGTGAGTCACTTTTCTGGGAGGCAGGGGGTTCAAGGGAAGGAGGGATGAAGGTGAAGTCACAGGAGTTGAGTTTGAATCCTATCTCTGCCTCTTCCTACCTGTGTGACTTTGAACTCGTCTATGCCCCTTCTCTCGGTCTATTTCCTCATCTGTAGAAGGAAGGGGATAGACTCAGCGACTCCTAGCTTTTAATCTATGATCTTTTTTTAAAAATTAATTTATTTTTGTTACATTTTAAGTTTCAAATTGTCTCCCTCCTTCCCTCACCACCCCACACTAGAAAAGACCACCCTTTGATACAGATATATATACATATATACATACACACATTTACGTGTATATATGTATATGTATGTGTATATATGTAAATGTGTATCTATGTAAAACCATACTATGTATACTTCTATTTATCAGTTCTTTCTCTGAAAGTGGATAGCATCTCCCTTCACAGGTCCTTTGTATTTGAGTATTTATAATCGTCAGAATAATTCAGCTGTTCACAGTTATCCTTCAAACAATATCGCTTTTACTACATACAACGTTCTCTTGGTTCTGCTCATTTCACTCTTCATTATTTCATGAATATCTTTCCATGTTTTTCTAAAATCATTGAGCTCCTCATTTCTTATGGCACAGTAGCATTCCATCACAATTACATGCCACAGCTTGTACAGCCATGCCCCAATTGATCAGCATCCTTGCAATTTCCAGTTCTTTGCCACTACAAAGAGAGCTGCCATAAACATTTTCGAACATACAGGTCCTCTTCCTTTTTCCCTCTTCACCTTGAGACACAGACTTAATAACGGTATTGCTGGGTCAAAGGGTATACACAGTTTTATAACTCTTTGGACCTACTTCCAGATTGCTCTCCAAAATGGTTAGATGAGTTTACAATTGCTCCAACAGTGTAGTAATGTCCCAATTTTTCCATATCCCCTCCAATATTTATCATTTTCCCTTTTTATCATTTTAGCCAATCTGAGATGGTATCTCAAAGTTGTCTTAGTTTGCATTTCTCTAATCAATAATGATTTTAGAGCATTCTTCATATGACTATAAATAGTTTTGTTTTCTTTACTGAAAAACTGCTTGTTTGTATACTTTGGGATTCATCAATTGGGGAATGACACATTTGTTATAAATTTGATAAAGTTCTCTATATATTTGAGATATGAAACCTTTATCTAAGAAATTGTCTATAAAATTTTCCCCTCAAGTTTCTGATTTGCTCCTAATCTTGGCTATATTGGTTTTATTTGTACAAAATCTTTTTATTTTAATGTAATCAAAATTATTCCACTTAACATCTCAAAATGCTCTCTCTTTTTTAAATTAATCGATTTGTTTTAGTTTTCAACATTCACTTCTACAAGCTTTTGAGTTTTAAATTTTCTTCCTTTCCCTCCGCAAGATGGCATGCAATCTGATGTAGGCTCTACATGCACATTCCTATTAAACATATTTTCACATTAGTCATGTTGTAAAGAAGAATTAGAATCAGGAACCCACAAGAAAGAAGAAACAAAACAAAACAGAAGAAAAAAAAGAGCAAATAGTATGCTTCCATCTGCATTCAGAGTCCATAGTTCTTTCCTTGGATATGGATAGCATTTTCCATCATGAGACTTTTAGAGATGTCATAGATCCCTGCATTGCTGAGAAGAATGCTCTCTATATCTTGTTTATTCATAAATTATTCTATCCATAAATTTAATAGGTAGTATGTTCTGTATTCTTCTAATTTACTTATAACTCCCTTTATATCTAGGTCACATATTCATTTTGAATTTATCTTGGTAAATAGTGTAAGATATTGGTCCATACCCAATTTCTTCCAGACTGCTTTCCAATTTTCCCAACAATTTTTACCAAATAGTGAATTCTTATCCCAAAAGCTTAAATCTTTACGTTTGTCAAACACAAGGTTACTCTAATAATTTACTAGTGTGTATCATATGTCTACTCTGTTCCACTGATCCAGCATTCTATTTCTTAGCCCATATCAAATAGTTTTGATAATTACTGACTTATAATACAGTTTAGGATCTGGTACTGCTAAACCTCCTTCCTTTACATTTTTCCATTAATTGCTTTAATATTGTTGAAATTTCGTTATTATTTTTTCTAGCTCAATAAAATAATTTTTCTGTAATTTAATTGGGATGGAATAGAATAAGTAAATTAGTTTAGGCAGAATTGTCATTTTTGTTATATTGGTTTTACTCACTGATGCACAATTAATATTTCTCCAATTATTTAAATCTCACTTCATTTGTATAATAAGTGTTTTATAATTATGTTTGTTGTAGCTTTGGGATTTATCTTGGCATATAAACTCCCAGATATTTTATACTGTCTATAGTTATTTTAAATCAGGTATCTCTTACTATCTCTTCTTGCAGGGTTTTGTTGGGGATAAATAGAAATGCTGATGATTAATGTGGGTTTATTTTCTATTATCTATAATTATTATTTTAATTAGTTTTTTAGTTGAATCTCTAGGATTTTCTAAGTATACTTTATCATCTGCAAAAAGAGATAGTTTTCTTACCTCATTGCCCACTCTGACTCTTTCCATTTCTTTTTTCTTCTCTTATTGCTATGGCTAGTATTTCTAATACAATATTGAATGAATATTGGGTATAATGGGCATCCTTCTTTCATTCCTGATCTTATCAGGAAGGCTTCTAGCTTATTCCCATTACAAATAATGCTTGCAGATAGTTTTAGATAAATGCTTTTTTATCATTTTAAGGAAAAATTCATTTATACCTATGCTTTCAAGGGTTTTTAATAGGAATGAGTATTGTATTTTGTCAAAAAGCTTTTTCTACATCTTTTTATATAATCATACAATTTTTGTTACTTTTGTAATTGTTGTAATCAATTATATTAATAGTTTTCCTTGGTAAACCACCCCTCCATTTCTGACATAAATCCCTCTTGGTCACAATGTGCAATCTTTGTGATATATTATTATGGTCTCCTAGCTAGAATGTTATTTAGAATTTTTTGCATCCATGATCTCATTAGTGAAACTGGTCCCTAATTTTCTTTCTCTGTTTTTGCTCTTCATAGTTCAGGTATCAGCACCATATTTGTTTCATAAAAGGAGTTTGATAGGACTCCTTCTTTGCCCATTAGTCAAAATAATTTATTTAATATTGGCATTAGTTGACCTTTAAATATTTGATAGGATTCACTTGTACATCCATCTGGTCCTGATGCTTTATTCTTAGGAAGTTCATTTATAGCCTATTCAATTGCTTTTTCTAAAATAGGTTTATTTAGATGTTCTATTTCCTCTTCTGTTGATCTAGGCAGTTTATATTTTTGTAAGTATTCTTCCATTTCACTTAAATTGTTCAATTTATTGACATAAATTGGGCAAAATAACTCCTAATGATTGCTTTGACTTCCACTTAATTAGTGACGTATTCACACTTTTCATTTTTTATACTAGCCATTTGGTTTTCTTTTCTCTCTTTTTAAATCATATTAACTGATGATTTAGTCTACATTAATAGGTTTTTTTTCATAAAACCAACTCTGAGTTTTACTTATTAATTTAATAATTTTCTTACATTCAATTTTATTAATCCCACCTTTAATTTTTAGGATTTCCAATTCGGTGTTTAATTGGGGATTTTTAATTGGTTCTTTTTCTAGTTTTTTTTAATTGTGTACCCAATTCATTGGCCTGTTATTTCTCTATTTTATTGATGTAAGCACTTAGAGATACACATTTCCCTCTGATTACTGCTTTTGCTGCATCCCATAGGCTTTAGTATGTTGTTGCATTATAATTGCTCTCTTTAATAAAAAGTATTTATTGTTTCTATGACTTGTTCTTTAACTCATTCTTTAAGATCAGTTTATTTAGTCTCCAAATAATTTTAACTATGTTTCCATAGTCCCTTATTAAATATAATTTTATTACATTATGATCTGAAAAGGATGAATTCAATATTTCTGCTTTTCTGCATTTAACTACAAAGTTTTTGGGCCCTAATATATGACCAATTTTTGTAAAGGTGCCATGTACCACTAAGAAAAAGGTATAGTATATTCCCATTCAATTCTCTCCAGATATCTATCATATCTAGCTTATCTAAGATTCTATTCATCTCCTTGATTTCTTTGTTATTTATTTTTTGGTTTGATTTATCTAGTTCTAAGAGGGGAAAGTTGAAATCCCCCACTATTGTAGTTTTGTTATTTATTTCCACCTGTAATTCATTTAGCCTTTCCTTTAAAAATTTGGATGCTATAGCATTTGGTACACATAGGTTAATATTGATATTACTTCACTATCTATGGTACCTTTCATCATAATGTAATTTAGCTATTTATTTCTTTTAGTTAAATCTATTTAACTTTCACTTTGTTTGAGATCATGATTGTTACCCCCTGATTTTTTTTATCTGCTGAAGCATAATAAATTCTACTCCAGCCCTTTATTTTTACTCTATTGTATCTCTCATTTTAAAATGTGTTTCTTGTAAACAACATATTGTCAGATCCTAGTTTTTAATCATTTTTATGGGTGAGCTCATCTTATTCACATTCAAAGTTATAATTACTGGTTGTATATTTCCTTCTATCCTGTTTTCTTAGTATTTATCCCTCTGTCCCCCTCTTTTTACCCTATCTGTCCTCAGATATCTAATTTACTTCTGACCACTACCTCCCTAATCTGCATCCCTTCTAAAAATCCCTCCCCTATCCTCTCCCCTTGCCCTCTTCTTCCTTAATCTGCCTACCCTACTAAGAGTATCTTCTGTATCCTCCTCCTTTACCCTCCCATTTCTCTGTAAGTTAAGACTTTTATCCCCTCCTAGATGTATGCTACTCCCTCTTTAGCCCAGTTCTGATAAGAACAAGCTTCTAGCACTACCAGCCCTTCTCTCCCTCCCACCCTCCACTCTAATAGTTCTTTCATTCATCCCTTGTTTGTATGAGATAATTGCTCCATTTTACTTCTCCCTACACAATCTTATTTTTTAGGATCATCCCAGCATAATCAATTCAACCCCAAGCCTTCTATCTATGTACGTACTTTCAAAATTACTGTAGTAATGGTAACATTCTTAGATGTTACAGATGGTGTTTTTCCATATAAGAAGTAAATACTTTAACCTTATTAAATCCCTTATAATTGGTCTTCTATATTTACCTTCTTGTGGTTCTCCTGATTCTTATAAGTCGAGTTTTCTGTTCAGTTCTGGTCTTTTCCTCACAAATACCTGACAGTCCTTTAATTCATTAAATATCCATTTTTTCCACACAGTCTCACACTCAGTTTTGCTGGGTAAGTTATTCTTTATTGCAAACTCAGCTCCTTTGCTCTTCAGAATATCAAGTTCCATGCCCTTCAGTCTTTTAATGCACAAACAGCTAAATCTTGCATTGTCCTGACTGTAGCTCCATTGTATTTAAGTTGTTTCTTTCTAATTACTTGTAGCACTTTCTCCTTAACCTGAGAGCTTCAAAATTTAGCTATAATGTTCCTGTAAGTTTTCATCTTGGGATCTCTTTCAGGTGGTGAGCAGTGAATTTTTTTCAATTTCTAATTTACCCTCTAGTTCTAAAATTTTCCTTAATAACTCCTTGAGGTATTGTGTGTAGACTCTTTTTTGTGGTCATAACTTTCAAATAGTCCAACAATTCTTCTATTGTCTCTCCTCAATCCAGTCAGTTGTTTTTCTAATGAGATGTTTCACATTCTCTTCTGTTTTTTCATTCTTTGGATTTTGTTTTATTATTTCTTGGTGTCTTATGAAGTCATTAGCTTGCCCTCAACCAATTCTAATTTTTAAGGAGTTATTTTCTTCCATAAGTTTGTGGGTCTCTTTTTCCACTTGGTTTGCTTTCTTTTCATAAGTTTCTTGATTTTCTTCCATTACTCTTATTTTTTCCCTAATTTTTCCTCAACCTCTACTTGATTTTAAAAGTCCTTTTTAAACTCTTCCAAGAAGTCTTTTTGGGCTTGTGATCATTTGACATTTTTCTTTGAAGTAGAAGTAGCTGTTTTGGCTTCATTGTCTCCTGAGTTTGAACCCAGATCTTCTCCATCCTCATGTCAGCTACCTATGGTAGTGTTCTTTCTTTTACTTACTCTCCACTCCCACTCCCACCCCCTAGCTTTTTTTAAGTAGCTTATTTCCTGGCTGTTAACTTTTATTAGGGTGTGGTGGATAAATGTCTCAGGCTCCAGGCTCTCTGTGCTGTTGTTTTCTGAGGTGGGGGGGGAGGGGCTGACCTCAGGCACTCCTCTCTGCCCTGAGCCACAACCAGGGCCCCCAGCAAGGCTGTCACCACAAAAACTCTTGCTCCCTGCAGGTCCTCCCCTGGCTATAAGCTTCAGCTCACTGCTCTGCCTTGGAGCTCAAAGCAGGGACTCCGGGAGGAGTCGGCCCACAGGAGCCAGCCAGCCCCCTGTGACCACACTCATCTGCGCATGCTCACTCCTCCTGCCTGGGGCCGCAGCCTGGGAGCATAGTGGGCAGAGGGCCCCACACTAGTCAACCATCAGACCCCCCACCTGGCAGTGGGGCAAAGGCTCCTGCAGCCCAGGCTGCCCCAGCTGCCCCCAGGGTTTGTGGATTCCCTGGTCTCTGCCTGGAGGAATGTGCTTCAATGAGGCCAGACCCCACCCCTCCACATCCCCCCTCTGCCCCAGGGGTCCGGGCCCTCCCAATGTCCCCCAAAGCTGTCTTAGACTGGACCACTGCTTTACCCAGAATTTTAATTATTTCTGCCACTCTAAAGTTCACTTTGAGATGCTAGTTTAAATTATTTGCAGGGAAATTGCAGAGAGACAAGTAATTTCTGGCCTTATTCCTCCATCTTCCTAGAATCCTCTCCTAAGCTATGATCTTAAAGTGAGAGGTTTCACACACTCTCACACACACACTGACACATGCACATATACACACACACTCACACAGACACACACACACACACACACATACACACAACACCATTTAACAAAGAAAACTGAACCAACCAAAACCAGTTGGCTTCTGTTGGTTTCTAAAACTAGGCATCCTTTTTGATTTTGTACAGTTTCCATTCTCTGTTAATTTAAAAATGCTTCAGTATTCCAAAAGATCTGTGATCTCATCAACATCTGTACCCCACACACACCCACAGGGTACAGATGCTGGACCTTCCTGGGTGCTCCTGTCCACACCCTCCCATCAGTGCTCTGTGGAGGTCCCACCTGCATGGTGGAGGGGTCTTCCTGCATGGATGCCAAGGGAGAATGTGGGTTGTCCCTCAGTCATGCCTTGCTCTAGCTACAGAACCAAATCAAAGTCATGGAGCCCTAACTGTCTCTCGAACCCTAACCATCCCACACCTAACTCTAACTCTGCATTTAACCCCTTGTCCAAGCCCCTGGCACTGCCAGGAGCACCTCACCTCCCACTCGTGCCCACCCATGGCTGTCTTATACTTTCCCTCCCCTTACCCACCAGTGTGATATGGCTGGCTGTGCTTAGCATGTCTGAGCTGGCTGGATAATTAAGTAGCTAGGGCAGGGCAGTGGACCTGGAATCAGGAAGACCTGAGGACAAATCTGGACTCCAACACTTACTAGCTGTGTGATCCTGGAAAAGTCACTTAAACTCTGCCTCAGTTTCCCCAGTTGTAAAATGAGGGTTGTTGGAAGGATCAAATGAGATAATATGTGTAACTTAGCTCAGTTCCTGGTACACAGTGGGTCCTTAATACATACTTATTTCCCCCCAAATTTCCCCTTCCTGTACGTATTGTTATTACATGTTGTTTCAATCACGTCTGATGCTTCATGACCCCATTTGGGGTTTTCTTGGGTAAAGATACTGGAGTGGTTTGCTATTTCCTTCTCCAGCTCATTTTACAGATGAGGAAACTGAGGCAGTCTTCAGTGACTGAAGCAGGGTTCAGCACTTGCCCAGGGTCACAGCTAGGAAGTGTCTGAGGCCAGACGTGAACTCAGGAAGGCGAGTCTTCCTGACTGCAGGCAGGCACTCTGTGCACCGTGGCGCCCCCTAGCTGCCCTTTCCCGTACAAAGAGGGCAGATACTCTCAGAGGGGGCCTGGGCTGCATTTCTCCTGCGGCAGTGGTCTAAGACACTAACCAAGCCTGCCAGCTTGAGACTTGACTTAGAGCACCCAGCACTGTGGGGCTGCTCCACGTGCCCAGAGCACAAAAGGAAGCAGCTCACCGGCTGGAAGCAGTCAGCGAACCAGAGCCTTCGTTGCTGAAAAATGGGGAAACCCTGGTTCTCTTTGTTGTTGGCAAATGCTTCCATGTGTCCATTTCTAATTTTCTGGTTCTAACCCTCCAACGTGGAGCCTTCAGCACATTCTCTGTCTACTGCCTCGTCCTGCCACAAATGGAGCCTAGTGCCACATGCTGGGCCTACAGTCAGGAAGATCTAGGTTCAAATCCCACCTCAGACTAGCTGTGTAACACTTAGCCTACTGTGTCTCAGTTTCCCTATCTGTAAAATAGAGGGGTAGACTCAGTGACACATAAGGTCTCCAGGGGGCGGGGGACGGGTGTGACTGTGCACAGCTGAGACCTGCCCGCCCACCCAACTCAAGAAGCTCACTGCATAAGCCACTTTCATGTTCTATTTGTCAATGAACAAGCACTGTTTAAGCACCTCCTGTGTGCCAGGCACTTTGCTGAGCCCCGGGGATACAAAGAAAGGCAAAAGACAGGCCGTGCCCTCAAAGAGCTCCCAGTCTAATGGGGGAGACCACATACAAACAGCTGTGAAGCAACAAGACACATGCAGGATAAAGCAGAGATAATCATGGAGCGAAGCCGCGAGCTTTAGGGAGGACTTGAGAAGACTTCTCAGAAAAGGTCAGTTTTAGCCGGGACTTGAAGGAAACCAGGGAGGGCAGGGGGCAGAAGTGAGGAAGAAGAGCACTCCAGGCATGAGGCACAGCCAGAGCAAACACCCGGAGTCGGGAGATGGGGGCTTATAGGAGAGGGGCCAGTGTCACTGGCTCTTAGAGTAGTGGAGGGGAGGAAGGGGCAAGAGGGCTGGAAAGGAAAGAAGAGACCAAGGTAGGAAGGGCTTGCAAGGCCCAACAGGCAAGTTTTACCCCTCTCTCCCCTTTCTCTCTCTGTTTACCCCCCTCTTCTTTTCCTCTGGGTCCCTCTCCCTCCCTCTCTATGTCTCTCTATCTCTCTCTCTGTCACTGTCTCTCCCTCCTGTCTCTGTTTCTCTTCCCTCTGTCTCTCCTTCCTGTCTCTCTCCATTTCTCTTTCTCTCTCTTCTCTCTCCCTCCCTCCTTCCTTCCTATCTCTTTTTCTCTGTCTTTCTCTGTGTCTCTCTCTCCTCTCCCTGTCTCTCTGTCGCTGTCTCTTCCTTTCTATCTCTGTCTTTCCCTCTTTCTCTCCTCGCCCCAGACACTAGGGTGTTTTCCTCCTCCAGCTCATATTACTGAGAAGGAAACTGAGGTAAACAGGTTAAAGTGACTTGTTCAGGGTCATACAGCTAGTGTCTGAGGCTGGATTTGAATTCAGGTCTTCCTGACTCCAGGCCTGGCACTCTACCTACTGCACCACCTCACTGCCCCACTAGATGCCAGACTCTCAGTTTCTGACAGCTAAAAGAGGATAGCAATCAGGACCGTTTAAACCTGGACACCCTGGCATCCTCACCTTAGTCGGGACTCTGGTCAGTAGGCAGTTGTTGTCATCATCATCATTGTCATCGTCATCAGCATCATCATCTTCATCATCATCGTCATCTTTATTTAGTTAGAACTGGGAGGAGTTTTAGCAGCCATTTGGTTTAATTGCTTCATTTTACATTTGGGGAAACTGAGGCCTGGGTAGCTGAAGTGCCTTGCTCAAAGTCACCCAGAGAGGAAGCAACAGCTGTGGGATGGGAACCCAGGTGTGCCAGCTCCCAGGCTGTGCTTCTTTCTGATGCTGCCCGTTTCATTCCTGGCCATGCTTCAAAGCCTGAGTCTGACATGACAGCAGGGGGTAGAGGCAGGGTAGTGCAATGGGTAGGGTGCTGGCTTTGGAGTTAGAAGACTTGGGTTCGAATCCTTCCTGCATCACCCAGGGCAAGTCTGTTCACCTCTGAGCCTCAGTTTCCTCCCCTGTAAAACAAGGGGTTTGGAATGGACGAACTCCGAGCTCCCTTTGTTGGCGCCCCCGACCACACCCTCCCGGAGGCCTGTCCAGATGGCCTGGGCCTTGGGTAGCGCTGGCCTGGACCTCCCTCATGCCTTGGGGCTGCAGTGGCTGCCTGGGTACAGACTGTAAGCCCCTGAAGGGCAGGGCCTGCATCGTTCACACCTTTGCCCTCCTCTTGCATCTCCCCATGCTCACAGGGGACACGGATGCTGGCTGATAGGTTGTCTGCAGGGCCAGAGAAGGCATCTCTGAGGGGGCACTTCAGGCTCTGCCCCAGGTGCCTGAGTCAGACACTGTGTAGAGCTCCTGCCCCATCCCTGAGGCCCAGGGCAAAGGCTTCGTGTCACCAGCTCCTTCACAGGCAACGTGAGTTAAAATAAAATAATAAAATAAAGCCCCTGTTGCTTTCTTCTCCTTTTAATAGATTGTTTTAGAAAACATCATAATGAAAGTTCACTATAAGGGCTCAAGGACCAATGACCACCATAAAGCCAGGGCAGCTAGGCAGTGCAGTGGTTAGAGAGCCAGGCCTGGAGCCAGGAAGACCTGGGTTCAAATCCAGCCTCAGACACTTGCTAGCTGTGTGACCCTGGGCAAGTCATTTCACTTCTGTCTGCCTCAGTTTCCTCATCTGTAAAATGGGGATAATAATAGCACCTCCATCCCAGCTTGTTGTAAGGATCAACTGAGATTATAATTGTAAAGCACTTAGCCAGTGCCTGGCACATAGTAGGTGCTATAGAAATGTTAGCTAGCTATTATTATTAAGGGCATGCCCATAGAGGGTCTAAGCCCAGCCTCAGAAGTGCCATCTTTAGGAATATCTGAAAATAACAAAATTGAAGGTGGAGTTTAGAGAGAAGGGGAAAGTAACCAAATGTCTTCAAGAAAGATGTGTCTCCATGGCTACAGGGGCTGGGACGTGCATGGCCCATGAGCTCACGACCCCCCAAGGGGCCACCCAGCCTTTGCTTCCTTGGAAAGGAAGTAGAGTAGCCGCGAGGGTGGTCACAGCTCTGTTTCTCTTGAAGTCCTACGTCAAGGCCCTCTGTTGTCCTCCGTGTGGAACCTCTTTGCCAGTGCAGATTGCAACCCATCTGTAAGGGTGTATGTCTCAGGCAATTGCATGGGGCTGGGTGAGGGAAGTGATTGGCCCACAGTGGCACAGTCAGCAGTGATCCAAGGACTCTGAGATTTGAAACCACACCCAGAATTCTAGCCTCTGTGCTGCAATTGTCAAAGTCACTTTAAGAAAATGCCTTAAGTTGACTTTTCCACCTGAATCCCTGTGCAGGGAAGGACACCAGGATGGATCTGTCTCCCCAGTGCACAGAGTTTATGACTCAACAAGTACAACTATTGTTGGGGGGCAGAGGCAGAGCTTCTGCCAAGAGCTGAATTATTTAGAAACCTCAAAGCAAGAGGCCCGAGAATGGAAAAACTACAAGTGAGGATAAAGGCCGGCAGCTGGGCCCCCAGAACGACTCATCTCCTCTGGGCAGCTGGGTCTCCAGGCGAGGGGTTCGATCTCTGCAGTGATTTTCTATAATGCTCCACAGCTAAATGCCCTGAAAGGCTCGATGGGACTGTCAGGACATCCACCCTTGCTGGGGCCCATTGACTTTGGACTCAATAGCGCTCAAGAATGGACAGCAGACAGCTCTGCCCCCTCTTCCAAAAGCTGTTCTGTCTAGCCAAGCATTTTAAACCCATCAAGCCTTGCCCCGTGGCCAACTGGACCCTCCTACACAATACATTTGGTGAGTTGCCGTTTTACAGCAGGGACTTTTCCCCTGAAGTTCTTTGCAAAATCACTGAATCACCGAACCTCAGAGTTGGAAGAGACCTCAGAGACCACCTTGTTAAATCCACACCTGATTGAGAATACCTACTACAATGTCTCTGATGAGTTCTGCTTGAATACCTCCAGTTACGGGGAACTCACTACCAGACAAGGCACATCATTCCATGTTATTGCTGCCTCCAGCCTAGCTCGTCCTTTCTGCAACCTCCCCCCATTGCTCTGAGTCCCATTCTCTGCCACCAAGGAGAATAAATCTAACCCCTCTTTCCCATGACAGCCTGTCAAATACTAGTGGGGGTTGGAGGGTCTGACAGATGCCCAGAGCGCCTGAGATGGCATCTTCCCACATGGAGAGTCAAGGAGCTTCCCTGCAGGAGAATTACAACAAAGGGAGATACCACAGCAATAATGAGCCCAGATTGACTCAGGTGCCTTGTTCCTTGCGGGATGGACAGGACAGACCAGTAAGGATCAACAGGGCCCCTGCCATCTTTCTGAGAAAGAGGAATTGGGTCTAACATGGGAATGACAAATGAGCAACAATGAACTGGAGTTTCCCAGAACCCCCAAATATAAGGGGCAAGGTCTTCCCATTTCCCTATATCTCGTTCCTCGAGAGTTTCCCATGGTCCCTGGTTGAAATCTACATTCTATCTGCCAATTCAACAGAATGGGATGCCAAGAATCCTGCTACTTATTAACTGTGTGAATGCAGGTAAGGGAAAGAAGGAAGAGAGAGGGGGAAGGAGGGAGGAGAGAAGGAACATACAGTGAAAGTTTACTGTGATCCAGACATTGTATAAAGTTCTGAGGATACGAATACAAAAGTGAGACCACTCCAGCCCTCAGGGAGCTTCCATTCTACTGGGGGAAGACACAATATTTAGGGGAGGGATGGCCAGAGAAAGGAGTGAGTATACAGAGTCCATGGGATGATGAGGTGATCCATAGGGAAGTCAATTGACCCACTCTTTCCAAGAACGACGAGAGTGGGTCATTACAGATTTTATTTCTGAGCCCAGGAGGAGAAATGGAAAGAGGCTGGGGAACATGGCCAATGGCTGGCAAGATGGTGGGGTGGACAACTGGGCGAGATATGAAGCATGAACCTCTCTGACCTTCACTTCCCTTCTCTGTAAAGAAGATTAGATTAGCGGATCCAGTTGTAAACATTGCTTAAGGCTGACCCCAAATCTTGGCTGTTGGACACCGTGTGTCTTATTGGATGTTCTAATTTCTGCTTTGATTAGACTCCAGACAGACACAAGGCAGGCTCGCCCCTTGAAAATCAGTCAGTGAAAGGCTTGATGTGCGACCTTTAAAATCAGAGGAAGGTGCCTTCCTTGCCTTTCCCAGCATTTGAGAGCATCACAGGGAGGGAGTGAAAAAGCAGGGTTCAGGATTGAAAGCTCTGCCTTCTACCCCATTCCCCTGCAGCTGGGAACAGGCTGGGTTTGCGTGAGTTTGAAAACAACAATAGCAATATAGATCTGGAAGCCCTCCAAGCCCTGTTCTCAGGGGGAGTAAACCATTCACTCATCTGAGGGGATAAAAGGAAAACAGACCTTCTATACTTTCAGTGGATTGGTGACTTCAGCAATGTCCACCTGGGCCAGTATGGGAGAGAGCCTGCTCTGCCTGAAAAGGGCTCTGGGTAAAAGCCACTGCTACTCACAGAGCCCCTGAAATCTGTCCACAAACCTCAGGTTAACATCCCCTGCCCGAAAAGATTATAAGCCATGTGAGGACAGGGCTTTGTTCATCTCGGTTCCCCAGTGTCCCACACTGGTTTCTTACACCCAAAAGGGGCCAAATTCATACTTCTTGAATTGAATCAAATGCCATCTTGGCAAATCCGAGTTGTTCAGAGTTGTAGATGACCACTGTGATCCCTTGAACCCACGTCATCTCCCCTCCCCTCATCTGCCTTCTTTCCTGCCCTTTCCCTTCTGTGACTAACTTGGACTTTCAAGTCAATAATCCCATATCCGATTCCTGCTGCGTGTCAGGCAGAGTGCTCCAGTAAGTTGCTGCTGACTCTCAGTGAGCCAATCAACAAAGCCTAAGTGACGGGTAGGGAAGTGGTGCGGTTCTGTTTCCCAGAAAGAGGAGCAGCAGACACCCGATGCTTTGGAAGCGCCCTGAGGCGCTTCCCGCTGAGCTGGCCTTAGAGGGGCTTTGGTCACTGACAGAACTCACCATCGATCTGGGCAGACTGGGGAGAGTGTGACTGGCGACTCCCCCCGCCCCTTCGCTTCCTCTCGGTAACACAAAATAACCAGTTTGATTCTAGGGTGCAGAACAAACAAGAGAACCGTTGAAGGAACAAATCCCTACCAGGCCCACCGTGGAGTGAGTCTGACAGACTTCCAAGCCTCCGGCTTGGAGTTCCCGGTCAGGCATCCTCCCTTTCCCAGTACTTTGTCTCCAGTTATTACTGGCCACTGCAGCTGCCGTCCAGGGCCTCCGTGGCTCCTGCTGGCTAGTTGATATATTACCTCCTCTGGTTTCTGATTCTTATCCCAAGAGCCAACCCAAGGCCGTGGGTGTCTGCCTCATCGATCTGACATCATTCCCTGGGGTTTAATACAGTGTCACTCCTAGGAGCGCCCTCATGCCCTGGGCTCCCCAGAAAGCTCAGCCTGGAGGCACTCTGAGTTTGATTAAACCAGCCACAGGCCACATTAACCCATTACCTGTCTTCTGCTTTGAACAGCAACAGAGCAAAATGAATGACCAAAAAACCTTGTGCATGCAGGAGTACATATGTGCAAAGAGCACTCATGATCAGGGAACACATATGGAGACCACATGAAAGAATATACATGTAAAGAACATGCATGTAGAAGCTTATGGGATTGGGAAACCCACATGGGTGAGGACGCGTCATGCCTCTGGCCCTGCAGAGCCACTGGTGACCTTTGGGGTCAGTCCCCCTGCTTTCTGCTACCCATCGCTAATCTTCACTACAACAGGGGTGGGGAGCCTGTGGCCTCGAGGCCACATGTGGCTTTCTAGGTCCTGGGTGCAGCCTTTTGACTCAGTCCCAGTTTTACAGAACAAATCCTTTTATGAAGGGGATTTGTTCTGTGAAGTTTGGATTCAGTCAAAGGGCCACAGTTGAGGACCGAGAGGGCCACATGTGGCCTTGAGGTCACTGGTCCCCCATTTCTGGTAGCAGATTCTAGGCTTTCAACTTGGAAAGTCTCTTAGGTGAGGCAGCTCAGTGGCCCAGTGGATACAGAGTTGGACCTAGAGCCAAGAAGAACTGAGTTCAAATTTGACCTCAGACACTTACTAGCTATGTGACCCTGGGCAGGTCATTTTACCTCTGTCTGCCTCAGTTTCCTCATTTGTAAAATGAGGATCATAATAGCATCTCTATCCCAGGCTCAGCAAATCCTTAGCAAACCTCAAAACACTAATAAATGCTAGCTATTATTCTCATAGACAGATGATTTCAACTCTTTTGAAATGCAGAACCTTGTCCAATCACCTAGGGGAAAGAAAAATAACTCATGCAGTTCTCTTTTTTTTTTTTCAGCTGATCTTTCCCCCGTTTCCCCCCAATTAGACATTCAGTCTAACTCATCTGAGTATTGGTCCAAAACCTCCATTTAATTTTGGTCATACTCATGATTCCAACAAATCCTCACCAGAAGCTTCATTTATCATTTATCACAACTGCAGAAGAGGAGGTAAAGGTGAGGTGAGGAAATTCTTCTCACTCTCCCATCACCTCCCTCTGGTTCTCTGAAAATCGCAGGAGCTGGGCTGGGTGGGGAGGACTGTGCAGGACTGGAGAGCTCTGTCCTACTCCTCCCCACCCCACCCCACCCAGCCCATTGGAACTATTTCTACTTTTTTACATAAACATAGTTCACATTTGGCACTTGGAAAGCACTTTTTTCACCCAAAGTTCAATAGTAGCCAACATTATAGATAGTGACACAGAGACCTGGGGTGGCTAAAGGGCTTACCAGGGGCAGCTGGGCCAGTGTCAGGCACCAGACTTCCCCCCACGTCTTCTGTCTCCAAGTCTAGTTTATTGCTGTTCAGTCATTTCAATCATGTCTGACTCTTCATGACCCATCTGGGGTTTTCTTGGCAGAGATACTGGAGTGGTTTGCCATTTCCTTCTCCAGCTCATTTTACAGATGAGGAAACTGAGACAAACAGGATAAAGTGACTTGCCTAGGGTCACACAGCTAGTAAGTGTCTGAAGTTGGGTTTGAACTCAGGTCCTCCCGACTCCAGGGTCAGAGCCCTATCCACTGAGCCACCAAGCTACTTTTTCCAAATGACACACTGACTTTTTAGATTTATCTAAGCTTTACCTTCCATAAAGGAGATATGAAAGTCCAAGTAAAATGTCATTTTTTAAGGAAAAAGAAAAAAAGCTCAATGTGTTTTTCTTTTAGCCCAGATGATTTCAAGTGTCACAAAAAACTGTGGTCTTTCAGCCTTATTTATTAGTGATGTGGATAAGGGCACAGGCGGCGTAGTCCTCAAATGACACAAAGGTCAGAGGGCACACTCAGACACTGGGGGACAGGGTGAGGATGCACAAGGCCTGACCACTTCTGTGAGCTCAGGCAAGTTGTTTCACCTCTCCAGGCCTCAGCTTCCTCATCTGCAAAATGAAGGGCTTGGCTCAGATGACCTCCAAGGTCCTTTTCACTTCTAGATCTCTCCGCATAGGTTCCTATGACATGAGCAGGCCAGAACACTGCATACTAAGATGGAATTCAATACAGAAAATCAACGTCACCAATGCACACTGGGAAGGGGCAGCTAGCCAATGCTTCACTAATAGTCCAGCCAGCTGTTAGGAGACAACTCCCACTTCTAAAGCCTCTGCCTCACACTAAGCCTCGGAGTCAGGCAGGACACTTTTATTCTCATTTTACAGATTAATGAAAAACAGCTGACTTTCAACAGAGCCTTAAGATTTACAAAACACTTTACAAATATCACCTCATTTAATCCTCACGATCACTCTGTGAGCTATGTGCTGTCATTCTCTGTATTTTATCAATGAGGAACCTGAGGCAGTAGAGGTTACATAACATGCCTGGGGTCTCCCCACTAGTAAGTATCTGAGGCCAAATTTGAATGCAGGTCTTCCTGACTCCGGGTCCAGCGCTCTATCCACTCAGCGGCTCACCATCTCTGATTTCACAAGGAGCCTTGGAGGAAAAGAAAGAGAAGCTGAGGTAAGTGATCTATTTACACATCTTGTGGACTTCAGCAGTTTCCCAACAAATCTTCTATGGCCATGGAGTTGGAGAATTTGTTCCTCTGTGCCTCCCTCCATCACTGCAGCTTACAGCCCTCTCCCCTCCCCTCCTCTGTACAGGAGATCCCCGACAGAAAAGCTGCCTCACACTTCAGAGGCCCTTGCCTCAGTCTCTTTCCATTTTGTTGGTGCCAGTGAAGCACTCAGGACGACTGGCCCTGGGTTCTAGCTCAATCACCTCTTCTGGAAATCATCAATTTTCTGGAAGGCACCCTTCATGCCATTTCTGGGGCATAAGTCATCCCTGGAAATGCAGCAATGTCTCTGGGCATCCACCATATCTCTCTGCATTGTCCTCTGGGCCACTCACAACTTTGACTTTTCAGCAGTTGCCCTGTTCCAAGATTCACAAGCATCAGGGAAAGATCATTCAACTTCAAAGGTGAGTCCTTGGCTGTCTTTGAAAATGCCCCAGAAGATGCAGCCCTCCCAGAGGCTATACCATCTGCCTCATGCCTCACACATAGTAGGTGCTTAATAAATGCTTGTTGAATTGAATTCATTGAATCTGTTTCTCCCGAAGCCAACACTTCGCTATGAGAACATGCTCTTCAGTAGCATTCCTTCGGTAAATGAGGAAAATGAAGTCCAGAAAGATGCAGCCCAAGGTTCGTCAACACGGCCACAGCTTGAAAGAGCGTTCTTCCAAAATAGCTTCCATTTTCAATTGTTATGGGCAGCTATGTGGTGCAGTGGATAGAGCACTAGATCTGGAGTCTGGAAGACCTCAGTTTGAATCCTGCCTCAGACCCTTACTAGCTGTGTGACCTTGGGCAAGTCATTTAACCTCATTTAACCATCTATGAAATGGGGATAATAATAGTACCTACAAATTGAAGATCAAGCTAGGCATGGAAAACACTTTGTAAACCATAGAGTGCTATATAAATACTGTTATTGTTGTTGTTATTTATGATGAATGAAAAAGAATTTACAAGTGTTTCCTTTGTGACATGCACGTGATGATGATGATGATGATGATGATGATGATAAATGCCAATAAAGTGTCAATCATGGCAGACAATGGCTGACATGTACATAGCACATAATATATATTAGCTCTGGAAAGTAGTAGTCAATTACCATTTTCATCACCATTTTACAGATGAGAAAACTGAGCCTTTCCATCTAAACAAAGTTCTTTTTTCCCCCTTCAAGTCCTTTGCATTCCTGCCTTGTCCTTAGTTGAGATGGTCACCATAACCTTCACGAGTCTGGAGCATCTGCCCTTCAGGCTTATTCAGCTGGAAGAAGGGCAGTCTCTCTGAAGAATGATGTTGGGGTGTGGAGACTTTCCAGAGATGTGCCCTCCTTGTGCTTTCTTTTTTGCCCTTCATACACAGTAAATGCTTAATGAAAGCCTGATCTATCTACCTACTAACTAGCCAGTCCCTTCACCAGGCACACACCATTGCCAAGGTCTGTGGGGAGCGGAGGGTGAAGACAGGATAGAGACTTGGACAGACAGGGTGTGGAGCCAGACCCTGGCAAGAGCCCCGTTTCTCTGTCTAAGCAGGGGAGCACTTAAGACAGGCATTTATGAGCACTATAGAATGGCCGCTACAAAAAGAATTATTTATTTGCTGCTAAAGTGGCCCATTGTGATGAGCTCTGATTAACCAATGAACATTGATCTGCCTTGGAGTCTACAAAGCTCAAAGGTTCCTCCTCCCATCAATGGGGCTCTTTGGAAGGCGAGGAGTTGGGGGCAGAGCCATTTCCCTCTGGAGAGCCCCAAGCATAAATCAAATGTTGGGTGACCTTGCTGCTGGAATGTCTTGCGATGCCTCTAGCTGACACCAAATGCTGGGAAGATGCCCCAGTTGGGTGGGAAGGCCAAGGAAGGCCCCATTCACCCATGGAGGCTATGGGGCCATGAATGAGGGAGCACCAGAATGTCCTAAGAGTAAAAACACCAGATGACCCAAGGACAGTGGAGACAGGCATGGTAGGCCTGCACAGGATACAGTTTACTGCCAGTCTTGAAAGGAACTAGCAGAAAACACAGTAGCACCATGGGATCCAAGAGCTAAAGACAGCTTGGAGGCCATCAAGCGTAACATTCCCATTGTACAGAGGAGAAAACTGAGGCCCAGAGCGGGGAGCCAAGATCTCCAGATCACAAAAGAGGCAGAGATAGGATTGAAACCCAGGTCTTTGACTCCAAACAAAGCTATTGTTCCATGCCCCAATGTTGCCTTCAGAAGGAAGGGAGCAGATTAGGTGGCGAGGAGGAAGGACTATGCTGGTGTCCTCAAGGTACAGAAAGAACAAGAAGGCTTCCAGAATGGCGATGGCCATCTCTTCTGGAGAGGACCCATGGAGGAAACAGACAACCCCATCTATCTTCCATGGCACTAGCATTCCTAAAGTCCTCACGGTTTGCAGAACACTTGATGTCCACCTTCTCATCTGAGCCTCTCGACCACCCTATAAGGGAGGCAGCCACCATGATCATTGGCCCCATTTTACAGATGAAGGAGCTGAAGCTCAGAAAGGTTAAGCGTGGGCCAGTGATGCATTCCTAGTAAGAGTCTGCAGTGAGACTCAAGCACAGGTTTCTCTTGCCTCCAAGGACTGCACAGGATGGAAATGGCAAGAAGGCCTCACAATCTGCTTGAGAGGAGGCAGGAGCCGCATCAAGGAGCTTATGGATTCAATTGGATGCCTCGGTGTCCTGCAAGGTGTCAGTGACTCCGCGGCCTCCTCATTGTGAGCACTCCCTCTCTTTGTGCAGAGGGCAGCCTCGCGGTGCCTTTTCACCGTGGCTGGTCTTATCCCTTCTTGCCCATAAATCCTTCCTAGAGGACCGACCCCAGACATCAGAGATGTCCCTCCAAGTCTTCTGACATTCTCTGGGCACCGAGGTACCCTGGATGTCTGTCCCTCTGGCATCCCTCCATCTCACCACTTACCTGCTTTCCAATTCCACACTTCCCAGATGAAATCCTCTCTACCACTTCTCATACAAGTCAGCTTTGGTTATAGACTATTGCCTGCTGATGTGAGCCCACCCTACAAGTCTCCATTGATTCTTCAGGGATTCCCCTGTGCCAAAATTAGCGAGCCACATGGAATCACCAGGCAAATACTGGCATCTAAGAGCCTGTGTGGTCAGGAAGCAGCATGGAGTCACGGAAGGGCTCCTCAGTGTCTCAAAGACAGACCCGCTTGGCCCTCTCCCTTCCTCCTCTGCAGCGCTGGGCCCAACTCATTGTCCCGCTGCGATGCCTGCCCGATGGCATGATGAGCCAACTCGCCAGGCCGCTCACCCAAGCTTGTGCTGGGCAAGGCCAACCTTCCATTCATGTTCTTTGCCCAGGACTGCTCAGTTTGACTTCTCTTGGATCTCATCAAGGAGACCCTTGGTATTCTGGGATCCGACGCCATCAGCACACTTTCATCCTCAAACAAGCATCTAGACTTCACCATCTACAGGTAGCGTAAACTCTTCCCCCTTGGATTCTAAGGTGGTTATAGCATCATGGGAGCTGAAATCTTGGGCTGGAAGGGACCCCAGAGGCCACCCAATCCAACCCCCTCATTTTATAGATGAGGAAACTGAGACCCCAGGGAGGTCAAGTGACTTCCCCAGGCTATCCAGGTGGTATGTGATGGAGGCAGGATTTGAACCCAGCTCCTCTGACTGCACAGTGAGTGCCCTTGACTCTCTGACAGTGGGGAATACTTCTGCTGAACACACAACTCCTGGTTTTATGGTCCCGCCATCAGCCCAGTCACCCAGGCTGGAAACCACAGAGCTAAATTAGACTCTCACCTTGACTGCATGCCCCACCATCCTCTCTTGGATCAGAATCTCCTATCCTTCCACCTCTCCCTCTCCACCTCACTCCCCCTGAGCGAGTCAGGACCTGGGAATTCTGGGAAGGGAGACACAGCCACACTCTCCTCATGCCAACGACAAGCTTTATTGACCAACAGCATGCAAGGCAGTGTTGGAAAGCTACCAGTGGATTCTCCACCTTCCTGCCATCCCAAGCCCACCCCCCACCTTTGGCCAAGGGGCAGGGACACCAAAGGCAAGCGGCAAAGAATCCCAAGAAATTAGCTTGATCTAGGGAGCCTTGTGGCTTTGTACATCCCAGGACTGTTGAGGGATGTTCACTCTTATAGGGAGGGAAACAGAGGAAGCGTGGCTTGGGTCCTGAAGTGGAGAAATCCCTGCCCCTCCGTGGGCACTCCCAGTACATTCTTGTACCAGGCAAGGTCCTCTATCGTGAGCTCCACCTTCTGCCCTGCGACTCCACTCAAAACCCTTCTTCATCAGCCACCAATTCTGTTCTGTGTCCCTCAATAAACTGCCATGGCTCCCCACTACTTCCAGGATCAAATATAAACCTACCTGGCATGTAAAGCCTTTCTATTCTATGCCACGCTCCCATCCAAGTACTCCATGGTTAAATGACACAGGTCTCCTCACTGTTTCTCACCCATGACACTCCGTCTCCCAACTTGGTGCATTTCCCTATCATCCCTCAAGGCTGACCGTCTCTCCTCCCTGGCTTTCTTCCAGCCTCAACTAAAACTTCACCTTCTGCCAGAAGGCTTTCTTTGTCCCCGCCCCCACCCCATGCTAGTGCCTTCTCTCTCAGATCATCTCCCGTCAATCCTGCCTGTGTCTTGTTCATACGCAGTTGTTTGAAGCAGTCTCCCCCGTGAGCCAACGAGGTCATGGCAGAGATTGTTTTTGCCTTCCTCTGTATCCCCGACACAGTTCCTGGCATACAGTAGGTGCTTCATAAACGCTGGTTGACTTGACTTGACCAGATAATCCTTGCACTTGCTACCTGCTTGCACTCTCGACCTCATTCCCTCCATTCCTGGATATATTTTCAGTGTCTCTGGCTCCCTCCTCTTCAGTCTCTCCTTATCCACTGTTATCTGCCATGCTGCTCATAAACGAGTCCAACACAGCTCCATTTGACCTTGACATCCTCTCAGGCTCTCCTCTGCCACCTCTTCTCCCGCACCAACAATCTCTTCCAGCCCAGACTAGCCTGGAAGCACTTCCAGCCCAGGAGCAGCTTCCAGACCCTGGGCTTGGCTGTGGAGCCACTGAGGACGAAGGGTCACCTCTGGCCCTGATGAGGCATGAGAGGAGCTATTTGTAGAACAGAATGCTCCGTATCTATCATTAACAGGAACTAAATAGGACTGCACTGCCGTTTAATTAAAACGTCAGGTGGGGGAAGGCATGGGGACAGTCACTACCTGCCGAGAATTGAGGACTGTCAGGATCCCACAATCCCTGGCACAGGCGAGCTAGAGAGGATGGGGAGGGAAGGCTGGGAGAGAGATATCCAGGACACAGGTGGTATAGACCTTATTGTAGCCACACCTACAAGCTCCCATGGGCCAGGGAGGGAGCTCCCAGGGGAGGACACCATCCAGGTCCTTCCCAGGGTTTGGATCCAGAAGGGACAAGATCTTCCAAAGGCAGGAAGTTTGGGACACCAAGAGGGGAGAGGAGTGGAGGAGGATTGAGGCTGAGAATTAATTGCTGAAAGCCTGGAATTTAGGGAGCTGTGGTTTAATGGGGGACAACAATTAGAAACCCCCAGAAGGGCCAGCCTCATTGTCCATGGCAACAGACAGGACAACAACAGCCAGATTTGAGGAAGGGTGGCATAGTGGATAGAGCACCACTCCTGGAGTCAGGAAGACTCATCTCCCTCAGACACTCACTAGCTGGGTGACCCTGGGCAAGTCACTTCATCTTGTTTGCCTCAGTTTCCTCACTTGTAAAATGAACTGGAAAAGGAAATGACAAGCCACTCTAGTACCTTTGCCAAGAAAGCCCCATATGAGGGGCAGCTAGGTGGTGCAGTGGATGGAGCACTGGCCCTGAAGTCAGGAGGACCTGAGTTCAAATCCGGCCTCAGACCAAACACTTGACACTTACTAGCTGTGTAACCCTGGGCAAGTCACTTAACCCCAAATTGCCTAAAAAGAAAAAAAAGAAAAAGAAAAAAGAAAGCCCCATATGGGGTCAGAAAGAGTTGGACACAATTGAAATGACTGAACAATAACTGATCAGTAGTGGACTCTCCCCGCCTCTTCTATAAAGCCCAGTAGCCAAGAAGTGTCTTCTTCCTCTTCCTCTCTTCTCTCTTGGTTTAGGTAGATTGGAAGGAAAAACCCAGTGACTACGGCATATTTTACCATCTACCTCTGCTGGTGGTGTTCTGTAAAACTAATTCTTTTTTTTTTAAATAAATCAGTTTGTTCCCATTTTCTGCAGGCACGTCTTACTTGGGATCAGAGTGTGTAGGTAGTATGGCCCCAAGAGGTTTTCAATTCCATGGGCTGTCTATGCTAAAATCCTGCAGTTCTAGGGCGGGACATTAAAAGAACTCCCTGGGTGCTGCTGAGTCACAATTTTATTTAGAAATGATCCCATAATCCTCCCAAGCAGAACCCTAAAACTTGAACTTGGAGCACCCGTACACCTCCCCTGGAAGCATGAGCCCTGGAGCATGCTGAACTCGGGATGATGCGGGTCCCAGACACTGACCTCTCCCATGTAACTGGAAGGGAGGGTAAATGGAAGAGAAGAGAGCCTTGAGCTCTGGGGCAACGCCTCATGTTCCATGGTCTGATGGCCCTCTGGTGCACACTGTGCCTGCGTCAGCCAATGGATGGGACTTTCCACACAAGACCAGAGCACAGCAAAGGCCGCCTCCCCAGAGCTAGCCATCCCCATCATGCAGCAGGCAGAGGTTTTGGGTGTGCCCCTCGGGAGGCTGGGCTAGCAAGCAACAATGGGGGGAGGCTGCACCCCTACTCAGACTATTGGATGCAGCTACTGCTTTCCTGTGCCTCCAATTCATGCCTCTGCCTCTGACCAAGAGAGCAAATACGTGCCCGACAAGTAGCCAGCGGTCCCAGGCAGTTTCTAATGCCCACTTTGACCGCAGGGAGAGCAGGACATGGAATGTGTCTCAGAAAGATCTCGAGTTCTCCCTTCCTTAGAGCATCCCACTCAGACTCAGAATAGCCACCCAGCTGTCTCCATGGCCTCTCTGCTTAAAGAGAATTATCAGTGTTTTCAGAAGGTGTTAAAGGGAAGAAATAGCCACAGCTGAGTAAATGCTATCAGTGCACAGAGACGCCTCCTGGAATCGCTCTAATTCTGTGGAACTTTGGTCCTATCACCCCAAACCTGCCAAGGAGACATGAGCGTTCCAGCAGTGAGTGCGATCACGTCCACCTCGGGAACACTTCTCCCATGAGTCACTTCTCTTCTTGTCCCAATAACCTCCTAAAAGGTCACTCTGTCTCCACCTTTCCCCTGCTCCAAGCCATCTCTGTATTGACACCACCATAATCTGGGTCATTCCCTAAAGCCACTCACACAACCAGGTTCTAGTTCCTAGCAAGCAGAGACTGCCAACTTAGTCTGCGGATGCTCCAATTATAGAATCCTAGAGGGACTTTAGCCCCTCTCGTCCAATCCCTTCATTCTAGCTATATTTTACAGAGACCCAGAATGAGGGGGCTCATCCAAGGTCGCACAGAAAGTAGGACAGAAAAAGGACTCAAATACCTAGCCTCTGATTGTAACTCCATTATGCGTCTGTTTCCCTAGCAGTCATCCATCCATCCATCCATCCATTCAATAAACATTGATTGCATCTTCTGGGTCTTTCCACTACCCTTAGGCATTTGAGATCAGAAGAGTCTCTGATCTTGCATTCCTCATTTGTGGTCATGTGTAATTTAAAACCACAAAGCCTTTTTAATCTTTAGACACGAACAAAAAAGATTGACCACTTTCAAGACTAAAGATGAAGTTGGTCCTTGTTTGTTTTTCACTCCAAAGGGCTATTTCCTGCTGTTACTTTTCCAATCCCTGAATCATGTATTGGTCCTGCTCTTGCCCGTTAGGAACATTCTCCCATCTGTCTGTGTCAGGAATGTTCGCCAGCAGCTTCCCCTGGGGGTGCTCAGAGAGTGGAAGACATGCCAGCCTTCAGGGCCATCTAAGGTAGGGACCGAGGCTGGGAATTTTTAGAGATGTTCATTTTTACTCAGTGGAGGACTGGACACTCTCTCTATTTCAAAAGTTCCATTCCACCACGTATATGCAAGCCCTTCAGCAATGTTGATGAACACCTCCCCTCTGCTGAAAGGCCACCAGCCTGTTCCATGTCCAAAGGCTACCAGCCAGTCATTCTTCAAAAACTGCAAGCCTATTAAACATGCAGACATTATGACAGGGACCAAAAGTGCTGGTCCCCAGTGCGGTGGAACTGACTAGGCTGGCAAGGGCTGGGCTGGGGCGAGGGGAGGGCAAAGGTGTCGCTGTTCTCTAGGCTAAGGGTTTGTAGGGAAGTGATGCGAAGTTAAAAGAATAAGAACCATCCCCCAATTGATAAATAATCAAAGGACGTGAACAGGCAATTTTCAGAGGAAGAAATCCAAGCTATCAATAGCTATATTAAAAAAAATGTTCCAAAGAAATACAAATTAAAGCTATTCTGAAGTTATGCCTCCCACCCATCACACTGGCAAAATAGACAAAGATGAAATGACCAATTCCGGGGGAGCTGTGAGCAAACAGGCAAGTTAATGCACTGTTGGAACTGTGAACTGTTCCAGCCATTCTGGAAAGCAAGTCAGAACTGTTCCAAAAAGTTACTAAGCGGTGACCTCTTTAATACCACTATTAGATCTACTCCTCAAAGCAATCAAAGAAAGAGAAAAAGAACCCAGAAGCACAAAAATATTTATAGCAGCTCTTTTTGTGGCAAAGAATTGGAAACTGAGGAAATGACCACCAGTTGCAGAAGGGCTAAACACGTAATGACGCACAGATGTGATAGAATGCTATTTGCTGTAAAATATGATGAAGGGAACAGTTTCAGAGAAACCTGGAAAGACATACACGAACTGAGTGCTGTGCACAGGAACAGTAAAACCATACAATGACCAGCTGGGAATGAATGACTCAGCTCTTCTCAGCAGTACAATGGTTTAAGACAACTCTGAAGGACTCGTGATGAAGAATGCTGTCCACCTTCAGAGAAAGATCTGCTAGCATCTGAACGCAGAGGGAAGCAGACTACTTTTTACCTTCTGTATTTTTTTACTTCAGGTCTGTGTCTTCTTTTCACAACATGACTAATATGGTGTCATGTTTTACATGATTGAACATGTATAACCTATATGAAATTACTATTTCAGCAAGGAAGGAGGTGAGGGACAGAGGGAGGAAATTTGGAACTCAAAATTTAAAAAAAAAAGGAATGTTAAACATTGTCACTACATGAGATTGGGGAAAATAAAATATTATTTTAAAAAAGAAAAGAAAAACAGGTTTGAAAGACTTATGAACTCTGATAAACATAATGACCAACCAGGATTTCAGAGATCTCATGTTGTAAAATGTTACCTACTTCCTGATAGAAAGCTGATAGACTCAGTGCAAATGGAGATGGGAATTTATTTTTCTTGACTATACATGTTTGTTATTGGGGTGCTGTTTTTCTTTTTCAATGGGAGAACAGTGGGAAAAAGAGAAGTCAGACTTTTATCGATCAAAAATTTATTCTTTGATTTGTTTTATTAATTTATTTTAAATTTTTATTTTATTAAAATTAATGTTTTTCTTTTTGGTGAGGTAACCAGAGTTAAGTGACTTGCCCAAGGTCACATAGATTAAAATTAATTTTTAAAAAGAATAAAGAGGCAGCTAGGTGGCGTAGTGAATAGAGCACCGGCTCTGGATTCAGGAGGACCTGAGTTCAAATGTGCCCTAAGACACATAACACTCACTAGCCGTGTGACTCTGGGCAAGTCACTTAACCCCAACTGCCTCACAAAAAAAAAAAAAAGCCAAGAGAAGAGCTGGGATCCTCAACCCCATCCCATCCCCACCCATGTGCACATCTTGCCTCTGTCCCAAGGGGCACAGTGGAAACGACACTGGCTCTGGCCGTGTGTGGCCGAGGGCAAGTCACTTTCCCTCCCCGGGCCTTTATATTGGGCGGCCTCCGAAGTCCTTCCTTCCTACGTTTGCTGCCGCGCCCAGCCTCAGACCACACTGGCCCCGCCCCTTCATCTCGACACTGGGTCAGAGGAAGTGCTTCCGAAGCAGGCTCCTTCCCAGCTGCTCCCTCGAACCCCGGAGGCCTCTGGGTTTTTTGTCAGTAGGGGGGCCCGATCCCAGATTCAAAGAATGAGAGGGAGTCTTATCCTCCCTGGGACCTACTAAGTGCCTACTACGTGCCAGGGCACTGTACAAAGCACTGAAGAGACAAAGGAGGGCAAAGATGGTCCCACCTCTCCGGGAGCTCTCGGTCTAACGGGGGGAGAAAATACACAAACAACAAGATTTGGATCTCTAGAGAGAATGCACACTCTGTCTCTCTCCTTTCTTCTTTCTCCTCCTTTTTCTTTTCTCTCTCCTTTCTCTCTCTTTTTCTTCCTCTTCTCTCTCTCACTGTCTGTCTTTGTCTCTCCTCCTCCTCTCTGTCTCTCTGTCTTTCTTCTTTCTCCTTTTTCTTTTCTCTCTCCTTTCTCTCTCTTTTTCTTCCTCTTCTCTCTCTCACCGTCTGTCTTTGTCTCTCCTCCTCCTCCTTCTCTCTGTCTCTCTGTCTTTCTTCTTTCTCCTTTTTCTTTTCTCTCTCCTTTCTCTCTTTTTCTTCCTCTTCTCTCTCTCACCGTCTGTCTTTGTCTGTCCTCCTCCTCCTCTCTGTCTCTCTGTCTTTCTTCTTTCTCCTCTTTTTTCTTTTCTCTCTCCTTTCTCTTTTTCTTTCTCTTCTCTCTCTCACCATCTGTCTTTGTCTCTCCTCCTCCTTCTTCTCTGTCTCTGTCTCTCTCTCCTTTCTTCTTTCTCCTCTTTTTCTTCTTTTCTCTCTCTTCTCTCTTTTTCTTCTTCTCTCTCTCACTGTCTGTCTCTCCTCCTCCTCCTTCTCTCTGTCTCTCTCTTCTTTCTCTTTTTTTCTCTCTCTTCTCTCTCCTTTCTCCCTCTTCTCTCTCTCACCATCTGTCTTTCTCTCTCCTCCTCCTTTCTTCTTTCTCCTCTTTTTTCTTTTCTCTCTTCTTTCTCCTTTTTCTTCTTCTCTCTCTCACCGTCTCTCTTTGTCTCTCCTCCTCCTCCTTCTTCTGTCTCTCTCTCTCCCTTCTTCCCTGCCTCCCTCATCTCTCTCCTCTCTCTCTCCACACACACACACACACACACACACACACACACACACACACACACACACACACACACACGCACATATGATAACTTGGAGGTGATCAGCAGAAAGAGAGCATAGCCCTTTCTCTTTAAGATTGGTCCAGGTCCTGTGCTTCCCCAAGGGCTCATGTAGCCAGGACGTCTCATTCACCAGCAGAAATCAGTCTTCAACTCCTCGTCACCCTACAAGTGCTAAAGACCATGCAGATGGTTCCCTTTTTAGCTATGTCGGCAACAAAAAATGGACGGGACCATTGCTCAGGCTGGACGATGTGATGATCAATCATTGAAAAAAACACACTAAATGTTTAATAGTAATGACCCAGTCAGTTAAATTCAGCAAAAACAAGTTGCCGAGGCTTCCCTATTTGTACCAATGACTTCCACGACAAGCATTTATTAAGCACCTACCAGGTGCCAGGCACTGTGCTAGGGATACGAAGCAAGGGGGAAATGCACCTCTGGATATGACCCAAGCACACACAGGAAATAGACAACTTGGGGCCTACTTTTGTCAACCCCGGGCGCTTTACATGAAGAGAAACGGAAGCAGGATGAAACAGCAGTTGAGAGGGGCTGCTAGGTGATGCAGTGGATGGAGTACCAGCCTTGGGGTTAGGAGGACCTGAGTCCAAATCCGGTCTCAGACCAGACACTTGACACTTACTAGCTGTGTGACCCTGGGCAAGTCACTTAATCTCATTGCCTAGCAAAAAACAAAACAAAAAAACTATGTGAAGTCTGAGCCCACCTCCTTCAGGGACTGAGGTGGCATGGGGACAGTGTGTCCCCCAAGGGGGATATTTGCATTTCTGATCCCTCTATCTTTGTAGTAAATATCCCTTTGCAAAAGCGACTAGATTTTACCTGGTTAAATGGAATTGGGCTGTTAGTTACTGCCAATTGAAAGGGGGTCCCCTAAACTCACCAGAATGTAGGCCCAAGTCAATATCATTAGAGAAGAGGTGCCCCAACCCTCAAGGGTATCCCGAAAACTTGAGGGGAACATGTAGCCAGCCTTGCTCTGGGAGACTGAGTCCAGAGGATCCCAACACTTACCGGCTGTGTGACCTTGGGCGCGACTTTTATCTTTCCTGGGCCTCATTTGTAAAATAAAGGGATTAGACTAGATGCCCTTCCAGCTCCAAATGCATAACCATGAGGTTCCTTTCTTCTGCCCTTCCTTTGAAGGTCCCCACAATCCCCCTCTGCAGAGCCCCACCCACTGTACCACACCCATGCATGAAGGTCACTAGGGTACAATGATAGTCAGCCCTTAGCTTCTTTCTATCTCTTTCAGGAAGGGAAGCCCATTCCTCTCTCTCAGGCAGCCCACACCACTGTCAGCTCAAATTTTTAGCAAGTTCTTACAAACACTGAGCCTAAAATGGTGTCTGGGCAACTTCCCCCAAAGTCCTACATTCCTGATCTGCCCACCAGGGCCAACCTAACAAATCCAGTCCCTCCTACACATGGCACCCCTTCAAATGCTTGAACACAACTATTCCATCTCCCCATCTCTTCTCTTGTCCAACCTAAATGTGTCTAATTCCTCCAGTTGACCCTTGTATGTCCTTACATGAACTTAAGGCCCTTCACCATCTCACTGCTCTTCTCTGAACACTCCCCATTGTATCAATGTCCTTCTCAAACCATGGCCCCTGGAACTAAGTCCAGTCGTCCAGATGAGGGCCAACAAGGGAAGAGCGCAGAAAGACGCTAGTCAATGGGAATGAACTGATCCAATGAGGGTTTGTAAGGACATTAGACACATGGGCATGTTTGTAGGCAACAGAGAATCAGCCAGTAGATAGGGAGAGAGAATGAAGATAAGTGAAGCAGTGGGGATGATAGAGGGGCAGTTTGCCAGAGATGATGGGCTGGAATGGAATCAAGGCTAGACATAGAAGAGTTTGCCTTAGCAAGGAGAAGGGCCACCTCTTTTGTCTGAGGGCACTAATGTGGATGCACAGGGAGCTCACTCACCGACTTAGATTTTTTAAAAAAAATATATACATAAAATGGAAGCAAGGCCCAGAAACAGACCATGAATATGTGTGACACAGTTCTTTTCAAACAATGTCAGGAACGCTGGAAGTCCAAATGAGCAGAAGCCAGGCAAGGTAGCTAACAATAAGAAAAGCTCTGGTAGCTATATTGGCATAAAGAGGAGAATCAGAAACGGACAGGACTTTGTCTGGGCAGGTGTGACGATCATTTACAACAGAGAGAAAGCAGAACTATTCAGTTCTTAATGTGGGCCTCCTATTTTCTCTGCAAAGGACAGCAGCCTTTACACTGGGAATGACAGAACAAAAATCACCAACACTGCAGCTGATACTCAAGATAATTAAGGGGGGAAGGGAAGAAAGCAAGCATTTATTAAGCACCTACTATATGCCAGGTACTGTGCCAAGCACTTCACAAATATTGTCTCATTTATAAGTAAGAGAGGACTTGGTTACCTTTGAGGGATTCAAGGACCCCATTAGCCCAGATAAGCTACCTCCTCAGACACTGAAAGAATGGGCAGGTGAGATTGCTAACCACTGTCAGTGATATCTGAAAGACTGTGGAACATCTGATAGGTGCCATGAGATTGAAGAAGGGCCAGTGCAACTGCCAATTATTTAAAGGAGAAGAGAACAGAATTGGCATCTTTGGCAAATACGTTTGACTCTGATTCCTGGGAAAATCTAGAATGGATCATGATAAAGATGGTTGGCAAGCATCTAGAAAAGGAATCAGTGATTCCCAAGAGTCAGCCACTGCACCAAACACAGGTCGTGCTAGCCTAATCTCATTTCCTCTTTTGACAGGGCCCTAGAATAGTAGATGAGAGAATGCTCATAGCTATAATTTACCTAGACTTTTGCAAAACTTTTGATAAAGGATCTCATACTATTCCTGTAGAGGCGATGGAGGGATAGGGATTAGATGATAATGAAGTCAGCTGGATTCAGAATGTCAACATGGGCTCCAGTGGAGCACCCCAGGGATCTGTGCTTAGCCCTAGGCTATTTAACATATTTATTGATGACTTGCAGAAAGGCATAGATAGTGGGCTCATCAAATCTGCAGATGATACAAAAATGGGAGAGCTAACACACTGGATGACACAGGCAGGATCCAAAAGGATCGTTAAAGCCTAGAACATTTGAATTAATCTAGTAAGTTGAAATCTGATAGGGGTAAAGGTAAAGTCTTACAGTTGGGCTCAAAAAATCAATTCCACAAAATGGAGAAGGTGTGGCTAGAGGCTACAGGAGATTCAGTGTGCTGTAAGCTCAAGTCAGCAGTGGGATACGGCTGCCAAAAAGCTGATGTCATCCTGTTGAGGTCTGAAAGGTTGAGACCCCTCAAGGACCGGAATATAGGATGGGGTCATCTGGAATGAATTCACAGACTCAAGCATTCTTTGAGTCAAGGCAGCAAAGATTTATTGTTACGCTATACAGCGGGCAGAGGTCCTTAGGGAACTTGCAATCTAACAGGAATGATGCTAAAGCTTGTAGGAAAAGTAGTGAATTATGTAGCAAGTATGCTAATTAGGTGATAACATACAACTATGTCATTCACTACTGGAAACCTCAGAGAGGGGGGTTTCCTAAGGGGTGTATTTTTGGTCTGTTATGTCTGTAACAAGATAGTTTTGGGAGTTGATGTCCACAGCCTGACCTCTGGATTGTATACAGTAACTGTGGACATCAGTACATGATACTGTTCATACAAGGGAAATTCTACAAAGGTCAGATTGTTCTTGTAACAGAGAGAGCTGGTTCACCTCACTGGGTCCACTCATGAGTTATTGCCAGAGACAGGGTCCTTGGGCTGAAGAGAAACTGTCAGGGATAGTGTTTCTGAGGCCAGGGTGAAATATGGTCTTGGAATTGAGGTCCGAGTACAAGCACCCAAGCACCCCATCAATCCTAAGCTGCATTAGGAGGCACACAACTGCCAGGAACAGGAAGGTGACCATCTTACTCTGCCTGCATTAGACCTCAGTTGGAGGATTAGGGTCAGATCTGGACATCGTGGTTTCAGAAGGACATCGATTAGCTAGAGAGTATCTCACAGGGTACAGGCTCTGGAAACTCCCTCTTGAGCTCTCCTTGAATTTCCTCACATGGTCAAGTCTCTGGTGTTTGCCTGAGGCATGGACCCTTCCCAATTAATTAACTGCCCTTTCATTGTCCACACCTGGCCCCACTCTAGACCTCCATTCCCAGTCTCCTTTGGCCATTCGACCTCCCAGTCACTCCCATCAAGATCCTCCCTAGACCCCTCCTTCAGGCACCCTAAATGACTTGGCCATTCCTAGATCCCTCCCACAGTCTTTCTGTATATAAGATCCACCTTGTCTCCATTAAGGTGCTGAGATTCAGTCTGGCCCATGGCTCAGATTCTATCTAGCCCACTTGTCAACATGAGCATCACCAATGTTGAGATTCCTTAAGAGTCTGTCCAGTAGGGCAGATCTTTAACAAACCTTGTCTTTGGCTGAAAGAAGGCTTGGGCTGAATTCATTCAGGCAGGACCCGCACCTCTTGCTCTTGCTATTTTGGGGTCCCAGCACCCCTAAACCCTTAAACCTCAGCATGTCCAAGGAGTCCATGCCACGTGAGGATTGGCTGAAGGAACCCGACATGTTTAGCACGAAGAAGAAGAGACTGAGGGGGGACAAGACCTCTGTGTTCAAGTACTTGAAGGGCACGCACACAGCGGAGGGTCCCCTCATTCTTCCTGGCCCCAAGGGCAGTGGGAGAAGCTGCCAAGAGACCAATTTAAGTTTGATGTCAAGGATAACTTCCTAGGAATTAGAAGAAGAGTGGGCTGTTGGAGACATGGGGGTCTCCCCGCCTCGGAACTCTTTAAGTAATTGGTGGATGACCACTTGTCAGATACGTCACATGGGGGATTCCTTTGGTGTATGCTGGATGGATGCTGGAGTCCCTTCCGACTTTTAAATCTGGTGACTCTGATTTTACAGAGGAAATTAAGGCTATAAAAGGGGCAGTGACTTCCTCAGGTGGCAGAGCTGAGATCTGAACCCAGGTCCTCCTGACATCAAATCCAGTGCTCTCCTCC
Source organism: Phascolarctos cinereus (assembly GCF_003287225.1). Taxonomy (NCBI): domain Eukaryota; kingdom Metazoa; phylum Chordata; class Mammalia; order Diprotodontia; family Phascolarctidae; genus Phascolarctos; species Phascolarctos cinereus. Next base: position 4,274,838 of record NW_027556402.1, on the reverse strand, counting down.
CTGCCCCAGCACTTCCGTGCTCCAGAATACTTCCTAACGAAGGGCAACAGGATACTTATAATCCACAGACTGGTTCTTTTTCAATTAGAGCATGGGTCTGTGCTAACCACTGTGCCCAGAATTGTGTGGTTGGCACATCTGAGACCCTGCAGCCACCCAAACCAAATACCAAGGTGCCACAAAGCTCTGCGTCTTGCCCACTTTGCAAAGCCCAAGTCGGTCTGACTGCTCTCCTGGCTGTAGCTCAGTCCTGCAATAAAGAGGAGGATACAGTGAAACATGTTGATTTTCAAAGCTCTTTCTGGGTAGCCAGGCCAGAAAGGAAATCTCAGACTTGCTGCTCTCTCGGATCTCTGCTCAGTGGGAAGCTTTTGTTCTATGAAGAAAGAACAATAATTAAACAGCTCACATTCCTCTAGTAGCCCAAGTCAGCACATGCCCATCCCATTGAGAATGGCACAATAGAAGCCATATGCCGGGCAGCTTGATAGGGAGAGGGCCAAAGAACCAGAAAGCCCATTTACATAGTGTACATCCATTTACAAAGCCCCGTCCTCAAAAACACCCCAAGAGGGAAGGAGTGTCAAGTGTCGTCAGAGGGTGTGAACCCATTTTACAGATGAGGAAATGGGGACTCAGAAGTTAACTTACTCTCCTCTTGTTGGCTTGACCCTCGCAATCTTTAGTGGGGAGGCATGCCAGGCATTGCTATTCTTCATTCAAATAAAGGTATTTGCAATGGGAAAGAAAGGAAGAGAGAAAGAAAGAAAGAAAGAAAGAAAGAAAGAAAGAAAGAAAGAAAGAAAGAAAGAAAGAAAGAAGAAAGAAAGAAAGAAAGAAAGAAAGAAAGGAAGGAAGGAAGGAAGGAAGGAAGGAAGGAAGGAAGGAAGGAAGGAAGGAAAAGAGAAAGAAAGAAAGAAAGAAAGAAAGAAGAAAGAAAGAAAGAAAGAAAGAAAGAAAGAAAGAAAGAAAGAAAGAAAGAAAGAAAGAAAGAAAGAAAGAAAGAGAGAGAAAGGGAGAGAGAAAGAAAGGGAGAAAGAGAGAGAGAAAGAGAGAAAGAAAGAGAGAGAGAAAGGAAGAGAGAGAGAAAGAGAGAGAAAGGAAGAGAGAGAAAAAGAAAGAAAGAAGAGAGAGGGGGAGGGAGGAAAGAAGGAAGGGAGAGAAAAAGAAAGAGAAAAAAAGAGGGAAGGAAGGAAGGAAGGAAGGAAGGAAGGAAGGAAGGAAAGGAAGGAAGGAGACGAGAGGAGAGGAGAGGGCACAGCTGAATGATAAAGTTCCAGCCAAAATCCCCAAATCTAGGAAGCCCATTCTGACCTCCCTTAACTGTGCCTTCCCTCTGTTTATCATCTCTAATTTGTCTGATCTATGTCTTACCTGCACAAGGTGTTTGCACATCGTCTCCCCATCAGGCTGTGAGCTCTTTGAGGGCAGGGGCTGTTTTTGCCTTTCTTTGTATCCCCAGTGCTTAGCACAATGCCTGGCATATAGTAGGAGCTTAATAAATGCTTATTGACTAAGACAAATATGCTCAGTTTTCAGATTTATTTGCTTTTTTTTTTTTTAAGATTTCACTGAAAGAAGGAAAGCAGAAGTTGAAAAGCAAAATCAGCCCAAGAAATTGCCATCAGCTGCCTCTCTCCTGTGCACAAGGCGGTGCTTGGCAGAATCCCTGACCTCCTTGGGCTTTTGGTCTACTGAAAGGGACAAAATAGATACACAGATAGTTCTAATACAAAGTAGAAGGGGGCAACAGCCAGGGAGAGGAGAACACATTCTAAGAAATTTGCAGGTGTTGTCACCTTCACCTAGGGGTGGGCAGAGGCCAAACTTCAGGAAAGATGGTGCCCTTGAACCGGGCCTGGAAAGACAAGAAGACATTCAACAGAAGGGGTGAAGCCGTGGGCACTAACTTGAAAGAATAAAAGGACACCTCTAGTCTTTCAGAAGGCCTGAAGACCAGACAGCGAAGAGTTCCCTACCTGTGACTCAGTAGTCCCTTGTTCACTTTTCATTTCGAAGACAGCCAATTACATCACAGAGTGACTTGATTCGGGAGTGAGCTAGATTTAAGTGAGGCAGAGTTAGACAAAGTCATCAGCTTCACTCTCTCTTCCTGAGTCATCCAAGTCCAGTGGCAAGACAAAAGTCATGACGACGGAGGACGGCCGGGATGCGGGGTGACCTTGGCATCTTCCACGTCCGACCAAGCTCTGAGCGCTCCACAGCATCTCCTTCAGCCACTTCGTGGTCACTGGAATAAACTGTCCTCACCCGCCCATTCCACTAGGGAAAGTCTTCACATGCTTGGAGTGGACATCCCCTAAATCACTGACAGGTTTGAGGCCTGTCAATTACCCTCAGCCTGGTTTAGTTCATGGGCCGAGATGGTTTTACTGGGGTGTGGCCGCTGTGCCCGGCTCCTTGGAGCCACAGGTGAGAGGAGACAAGTGGACACTAAAGGTGGACAAGCAGGCCCAACAAGAGCCCTCACCCCAGAGGTGCTAGCCCTCCTGAACACCGCATATGCTCCACTGGTTCCTATTTGATGACACAAACCACATCCCAGGAGACTGAAGTCTCTGAGTTTTAACAGTGGCTTCACTGACCTTTGGAAATTCCCTAAACCTTTCTGTGCCTCGTCTTCTTTGAAGATAAAAATTTTAAAGCACTATTGACTTGTTACCATGGGATGTGGTGGGGGGGTGGGCTAGTTTGTCGCTTTTAAGCAGATGGTGAACATTTAGTCATCCACCCTCTATCCAGATGCCAAAACAGATGTCATTTCCTCAAGGAGGATAAAATAAAACTTTCATTGGCTCAGGCCCCTAAACCTGTTTCTCCTCCAAACACTCCTATTTCTGTTGAGGATACCCTCAGGTTTATAGTGGCTGACTCTTTCTCAGTCTGGGAGGTAATTAATAACTATAGATGCACACTCTTCAACCTCAGATGAATAGCCATTCCCCCTTCAGTCTCCTCCTGGGTTCACACTGGGAAATTCCTGAATAGAAATCCTTTGTCTGGCACTGTGTGAGAACTATAATTTAGGGGGAAGTTAAACATGAAATAGTAACTAAAAAAATGTAAGCAATCATAATCCTAACAATCCACCCATAAACCTGGCTCTCTCTCCCACGAATGCACATGTCAGGGAGAGTGGGCAGATGGTTCTGAAGGGGAAGCATAGGGCTCTACTTCTCACTTGCCCAGAGCTCTTTCAAGAGCCAACAATACTGAAGTAGGAGATGGGTGAATACCTGAAATCTAAACTGAGCCCAAAGGATAAGAGAAGCCATTCTGTGGATTGATCACAAAAATTAACCCCATTATATAATTTTATTTTGCAATGCATATTTATTTTTAGTTTAATATTTTATTTTCCCCAATTACACATAAAAAACATTTTTAACATTTGTTTTTAAAATTTTTTGAGTTCCTAATTCTCTTCCTCCCCCTTTTCCCTTCTCCCCTCATTGAGAAGGCAAACAATTTGATACAGGTTATACATGTGCAGTGTTGCAAAACATATTTCCATGTTAGCCAAGTTGTTAAAGAAAACATAAGGGGCAGCTAGGTGGTGCAATGGATAGAGCTCCAGCCTTGAAGCCAGGAGGACCGGAGTTCAAATTTGATCTCAGACACTTGACACTTACTAGCTGTATGACCCTGGGCAAGTCACTTAACTCCTATTACTTCACCAAAAAAGAAAAGAAAAGAAAAAGAAAAGAAGGTAAGAAAACATAGTGAAGTGAATATAAAAGTCAGATAAGATACAGTCCCTGCTTTTAAATACAGCTCACAGTCCATGGTGGTGGTGGTGGGGAAGATAAGAGGTCAGATATCAGCATAGACACAATGAAAAAATATTATGGCTTTTCTAAGATGAGAGCCAAAAAAAACCCCACGCACACAGGTACAGAGGCAGGAAAATCATATGCAAGCGCCAGCAAAAATATCAGAAAATCGCAATTTTCTTAAGCTTCAATACCATGATAATAGACAGATGGAAAAAAATTAAAAGGAGAAATTAAATTAGCAAAAGAATCGTGAGATATAAGCAACTGAATATGACTGATAAATCTCAGCACAAGAGGATGATGAAACTTGATAGGTGAGAAATTTTCATGGAAAATATACATAACAAAGGACTCAATGAAAAAGAGAATCATTTCATCGGACAACAGAATGCCAGAAACAGAAGATGTAAAAAGATATTCCCAGAAATTTACATAACTAGAAAAATATCTGACATTAATGCATGCAAAATTAACAGATCTGGGGAATAAACCAAGGAAAGAAAACTGAACAAGTCACCTACAACTGTGAAGAAAAGAATCAAAACATTGTATTTCAAGAATCCATCCAGAAAAGTTTCCTGGGGGGCAGCTAGGTGTCGCAGTGGATAGAGCACTGGCCCTGCATTCAGGAAGACCTGAGTTCAAATCTGGCCTCAGACTCTTGACACTTACTAGCTGTGTGACCCTGGGCAAGTCACTTAACCCCATTGTCTCATGGGAAAAACAGAAAAGTTTCCCAGGAATATTTTCTTAAAAGAAAAATTGCAAATCAACAAAATTATCTGTCTAGTGGTCTATAAGTGACTCCTCCGAAGTCACACCAGCATCAAGCCAGAGACTGATAGCCAGTTTCCTGACTCCTATTAGCCCTTGGTAACTAAACTAAACAACCCACTGTAGATGTAGACAACACATGTGAAGTGCTTAGCCACTGCCTGGCACAGAGCAAGTGTAATATAAATGCTAAATATTATTATGATGACTCATCCCCTTTACTTATAAACGCCAGTGAGGTAAAGGCCACGGTTCAGTGTGACAGAGCAGTGGGAAATAGGTCTTGATTTGGAGTTGGAGGACCTGGATTCAAATCCCATTGCTGCTTGAGTGACCTTGGGAAAGCTACTTCTCTCTGGGCCTCAGTTTCCTCATTTGTAGAATGAGGGGGTTGGCTTCTCAGGCCTCTCCCAGCTCTAAGTGGGGTGGTCCCATGGTCCTATGAGCCGAACACAAAGAGAAGCGGTCTCCAAAACCGCCTCACCCAGACACACTGGGCCGTGTTCCTCCTAGGTGATTCAGAGCTGATGCAAAGAAAGTGGAATCAGGATGAAAGACTTAAAGGGCAGCGTCTGACTGACTGATTTATTCCAGCCCCAAAGCCATGAGACCATGGAAGAACAGAAAGAGAGGAGCCTGCCAGCGTCACGGAGGTGGGTCTGTGCCGAGCCCAAACAGCATGATTCCACACAGAGAAAAGGGCGCATCTGTGGAGGACATCACGCAGCACGCATCGAGCCCCAGGGTATTATGGAAGCTCCTTGGTGAGTTCTGTACTCATTCAGCATCGGCCTAACTCTCCGCCCCACAGGAAAGGTCAAATACATGTGGTCCAGTAGGATGTGCCTTTGGACGAAGAGTCTGCTGAGTCAGGCCTTCAGTGCAAATATCCTGAGTAGGTGCCACGGACGGATGGTGAACCGAACAAAGGATGGAAGGGAACCCATCTGCCCTGGGGAACAGCCTGAGGGCTTTCGAAATTTCTTAGCCTAGTTCCCAGACACAAATCTCCATCTTTGGCATCCACTTTCTGTAAATCATAGGGCAAATGTAATTATTTGTATTAGTAGTTTGCATTATTAATACAAATAATTATATTTGTATTAAATGCTTACTGCGTGCCAGGCTTTGCACTTAATAAATGCTTGTTACTTTGTTGTCTCCAGGTCCAGTGTTCTCTCTCCTGCTTTACCCAGCTGCCTAATGATAAATACTTAAAATGTCATTGATACATTGAAAACAGAATTACTCCAAAATAATAGCAGTTCTTAAATGGAGATGGAATACTACACTCCAAGTTTGCTCCATGCTTCTACATGCCATGGAAAGCTAAAGAAATGTATCCAAGAGATGGCTATAGCTTGCTTAACTGGCCGGTGTACCCACCTAATTTAAACCCCATCAAAAACCTATGGGTTACAAAGAGCTGTGCATACCCTTTGACCCAGCAACACCACTAGTAGTTATATATCCCAAAGAGATCAAAGGGAAAAGGGAAGGACCTATACGTACAAAAATACTTATAGCAGCTCTTTGTGTGACGACAAAGAATTGGAAATCAAGGGGACGCCCATCAACTGAGGAAAGGCTGAACAAACTGTGGCATATGATTGTGATGGGGCACTATTGTGCTATAAGAAAGAATGAGCAGGATGGTTTCAGAAAAACCTGGGGAGACTTACATGAACTGACGCAGAGTGACGTGAGCAGACCCAGGAGCACATAGCACATAGTAATAGCAATGTTATACGGGTGATCAGCTGTGAAAGACTCGGCTACTCTTCTGAAGACAATGACCCAAGGCAATTAATTCCAAAGGATCCATGATGAAAATGCCGTCTGCCTCCAGAGACAGAGCTGATGAATTCTTGCTTCAGAGTAACCTAGGAAGACGCAGGAATTGATCCGGAGGGAGCATGACCTACTTCCCGACGCTGACCTCAGCCACGCGCAAAGATCGGGATTCCCTTGGTCTTGGCGTCACCCACCAACGGACCACTCTCAGAGTTCTCAAGAACTCTGAAACGCCCTTCTCTGACCACATGAGAACCTCGCCTTGTCACTGAAAACATCGAGGCTGTTCTCCGGGAGCTCCCTCTCCTCCCCTCTTCCCCCTCTGCTCTCACTCAGGTGCCTCCTGGCACCATCTCCTCCTTCATCCCCGTCTCACAGGACGAGGCGACCCTTCTCTTCGCTAAGGAAGGCGTCTCGCCAACTGCTCTACCTGCACAAGTGACCCCATTCCATCTTGCCGCCGCCAGCGATTGACTGTCTGACCCTCCTTCACTTTTCTCCAGCCTCCCTGTCCCCTGGCTGCTTCCTGACTGCCTACAGACATGCCTGTGTCTCCCTCATCCTCAAAACACCCTCACGTGATCCCCCTATCCCTGTCAGCGATCACCCCACATCTCCTCTGCCCTTTGGGGCTGAACTCCTTGAAAATGTCTCTGGCATCAGCACCTCCACTTCCTGTCCTCTCCCCCTTTGTTTAATCCTCCAGCCTGGCTTCTGATCTCATCGCCCCACTGACTCTGCTCTCACCAAAGCTACCAAGGCTCTCGTAACTGCCGATCGAATCGACTTTTCTCAGTTCTGTCTATCCTGACTTCTCACAGGTTTGGGCACAGCTGATCACTCTCTTCTCTCTACCGCACTGTTCCTTCCTGGTTCTTCTCCTGTCTCCCGACTGTACTCTTCCATCCAGGGACACTGGCCTCCATCTCTCAGCTCTGGGCATTCTCTCTGGCTGCCCTCCATGTCTACGCTCTCCCTCCTCCGCTCTGACTATTGACCTCCCTGGCTTCCTTGAAGTCCCAACTAAAATCCCATCTTCTTGTTTTTGTTTTTAATTTTTAGGCAATTGAGGTTAAGCGACTTGCCCAGGGTCACACAGCTAGTAAGTAAAATCCCATCTTCCACAGGAAGCATCTTCCAATTCCTTCTCATCCCAGCACCTTCTGTCTGTAACTTATCTCCTATTTATTCTATATATGGTCAGTACATGTCTGTTTACCTGTTGTCTCCTCCATCAGAATGTAAACTCCTTGGGGGCAGGGACTGTCTTCTATCTTATTTTAAAACCTCAGCACTTAGCACAGTGCCTGCACCAGCAGGTGCATAACAAATGCTCATTGACTATTGACCTACTGCTCCTCAGTCTCCTTTGCCTCATCTGTATTAAGGTCATGCCTGCTAATGGTGAGTGTCCACAGTGTGTCTCTGTCCTGGGCCTTCTTTTCTTCTCCCTCCCCACTTTTTTGCTTGGTGATTTCATCCGCTCCCATGCTTTAATTATCATTTTTATGCTGACGATGCTCAAATCTGCCTATCCAACACTAGCCTCTCTCCTTACCTCCAGTTCCCCATCTCCAACTGCATATTAGACATCTTGAACTGCATGTTCTATATAGACACATACAGAAACTGAAGTCATTATCTTTATCCTCCCCTGAAAAAACAAATCACTCCGCTTTGAGGATTTCCCTAGCACCACTGAAGGCACCACCATCCTCCCAGTCTGCCATGGTTGAAAACTAGCTGTCTTCTTTGATTCTGTATGTGCAGGTTTTTCTCAGAGCTGGTTTTTTTTTTCCCAGCACACTTCTGTCCATAAGGGATTTAACAGAGTTAATTCAAGACACTCTGAAGGGGAAACATGTAAACAGGGGTCAGTCCAGGTAGGGTGTCAAGAAAGAAAGCTTCTGAATGGCAGAATGCAGCCTGTGACCCACAGACACGTAGGGAAGCTGGTCCTCGTCCGGCTCCCAACCTCCTGGGCCTGTAATTCTAAAGACTGTTGAGAGAGACCTGCCCCTCGGTGAGACTACGTTCTGTCCTGGTGTGAGCCGAGACCTTATCTCACCCCCAGGTGAAGAGCTGCTTCGCTCCCTTGTATTTCCCAGCACATTCCAATCTGTAAAAATTCCATTTCTGTTTCCTGTTTTGCTTGGACAAATGGCTTTACCTGATGATTCCTATGTGTGGTGGTCTTTCGTGTAACTAGTATTTGGCAGAGAGGGACTAAGCTGGCTAAGCTATTGAGTTTAAGCTCAGGGGTTCCCTCCCCCTAAAGAGTGATCACAGAAGCTACCCTGAAGCCAGAATCAGACCCCTTCGCTGAAGGTCTTTGGGGGCGGGGAGGGGGCGGCAGATAGAGACAATTGTAGCCCTCTTGGGCTCTTGGCATAGAAGTGCTCTCCCAGTCTTCCCTGTCCTTCCCCCGACTTAGCATGCTAGCAGAGCAGGCACAACCCCTCTCCAAATGCCCTGACGGATGGACCATACCTTGGATCACAGACCATCCCACCCCTGAGCTACATCTCTATCCTGAGACAATCCATACGTATAACCTCATCTGTATTCACATATGCAAAATAAATAATAAACACAAGGGGAGTTAGGTAGGGAGAGCTTGAAGGGAAGGGAAGGGAAGAAGCATTTATTAAACCCCTACTATGTGACGGCCATTATGCTAAGTGCCTTACAAATGTTATCCCATTAGATCCCCACAACAACTCTGGAAGGCAGGCGCTGTTATCATCCCGTTTTACTGTTGAGGATACTGAGGCACATAGAGGTTAAGTGACTTGTCCAGGGTCACATAGCTAGCGTGGCTTGGACAACCCCTCAGCATGTCCGATAATCAATCAGCTTCTTACTGACATGGGGCGGGGGCAGTATCGCACATAGTGGTGTCAGACCAGGCAAAAGAACCGTGACAAAATCAACAAAACAGAAGTGTTTTAGAAAAACTTTTCATGTTAATTTTTAAATCGAATAACTTCGTATAATTATTTTGGCCAGCTTGAGAGGGATGTGTGGTCCAGTTAAACTAGGGATTCTTAAACACACACACACACACACACACACATTTTGATCACTCTATTTCAATCTAACTGGCTTTCTTTGTAATGCTTTGTACCTTTTTTTATGCACATAAAAGTCTGATCCCAAGAAGGGCCCACAGGCTTCAGCAGACTGACTGCCCACAAGGGGTCCAGGACACATAAAAAAGGGTAAAGAGCCCCCTGAGTCAAGCACTGGATTTGGACTCAAAGGAGCTCAAGAATTCAGCCTCTAATACTAGAAGCAGGGTGACCTTGGCCATGTCCTTTCCCTTCACTGAACCTCAGTTTCCCGCTCTATAAAATGAGGGCATTGGATAGATGATCTCAGAGATTGCTTCATGTTTGCCTCAGTATCCCCAGTGTTCCCCATATCAGACTGATAGCTCTTTGAGGGCAGAGCTGTCATTTTTTTTTGTTTGTATCCCCAATGCTTACCACTGTGTCTCTAACATAGTAGGTGTTTAATAAGTGTTTGTGGATAGATTGATGGACACAGCAGGTACTTAATACTTGTTTGTTGGACTGAATTGAATAGAGCCTATGATCTGCTGTTTTCACTTTCATTTTGGGGGTGTGGCCTTTATTCCAAAGCAGCCCATGGAGAACAGAGAAATCGAGGGGCTTCCCCCATTCTGCCCATGTGACAATAATAACGACAGTTATCAGCGTTGGCGTTTCTCTAGCACCTAAAGGTTTGCCAAGCACTATCCATAGGACACAACAAAGCTGGAAGGAGGGTGCTATCATTATCCCCACTCTAAAGGTGAGGAAACTGAGGCAGGCAGTGGTGAAGTGGCTTGCCCAGGTGACAGGGCTAGTGAGTGTCCAAGGCTGCTTTGGGCAGGAATCTCAGCAATCACCGCAGACAGCCGTCAGTCTCCCCGGGCTGCCCCCCCAGGCCAGGATGGGCAGGGCTGCATCCCACGCTCTGCACGGCATGGATGCTGACCGCGAGTCCGCTACGCCATCTTGTGGCCAGAGCGGGCATTGCAGCTACAATCTGCGCCCTCAGCAGGACAGCGGAGCCTCATTGCAGCCTGGGGTTTGTGAAGCCAGGACGGGAAAAACTTCTCTTTATTAGAGGAGTCATACATTGAGAGCCAGAAGGGAACTCAGAGGTCATGTAGTTCAACCTTCTTATTTTACATAAGAGGAAAGTGAGGCCCACAAAAGAATCCTAAAGCTAGAGAAGGAACTTTGGAATCAAGCAATAAGCATTTATTTAGCACCTACTGTGTGCCAGGCATCTGCTAAGGGAAAGAGACAAAGATGGACCCTGCCTTCAAGGACCTTACAATCTAATGTAGGAGATGCTCACCAAGTGAAGTAGTGTACAAGGAGAAGAGAAGAGGGCCCATTATAAAACCCTGGTAAAAAGGTGTGACCTGGATGAGGATTCAGCAAAGAAGGTGGAGAAAAAATGGTCAGACAGGCAGGAGGAGAACCAGGGGAGAGGGGTGTCCCAAAAACCTAGGGAGAAGAGAGTGTAAAAAGCAGGACAGAGTGCTCACCAGTGTCCAGGCTGCAGAGAGGACAAGGAGAATGAGGACTGAGAAAAGGCCACTGGCTTTGGTAACCAAGAGATCACTGGTAACTTTGGAGACAGCAGACTCAGTGGAATGATAAAAGGAAGCCAGATTGTGAGGGGTTAACAACAGAGTGCGAGGAGGGGAAATGGAGGCACTTTTGGATACAACCTCATTGAGGAGCTTAGCTACAAAGCTTAGAACAAATAAACCCTTAACAGGGCTGGAAGGGTCAAGTGAGGTGTTTTTGAGGTTGGGGGAGATGTGGGCATGTTTACAGATAGCAGGGAGGATGCCAGTAGGGAGTGAAAATAAGAGAGTGGGATGACAGAGGAGACAATCCGTTGGAGGAGTTGGGATAGAATAGTCAATAAAAGAGACATATTAGAGGCATTTGCCGCATGTGCATGCGCATGCACACACACACACACCCCAAACCAACAAATTAACTGGTGATTGAAATATTTTATTTGCAAGCACCCCAACCAACAGAAGCAAAATAAAGGTAAATAAGCACAATTATCAATTAAAAACTAAGTCATGATATGATCCTCTTATGTTTGCAGATTACTGTTCTTTGCTTTTTAAGAGAGAGTGTGATCTCTGGGGTAAGAGAAAGTCCAAAGAGGGACAATATCAAGGTGCTAACAGGAGCTAAGGGCACAGAGATTTGGGGAGAAGCTAAATCAGGAATAGTGAAGGTGGATGAGTTGAATGAAAACCCAAAGAACTAAATCTTCTAACCTCCCCTCCCCCAAGTCAAATCAAATCAGTGTGTTAAGTGTTAGGTTTTCAAAGAAAGGGAAAAGATGGTCCCTGTCATTAAGACGCTCACAGTCTAATGGCTTCATGAATAAGCTGATCTTCTGCAGCAGGGAATAAGAGTAAGAAGTCACTCAAATATGAGGAGAGGTAAGGACCACTTACTGAAGAATTTACTGTTTGCCTCAGTTTCCTCATCTGTAAAATGAACCGGAGAAGGAAAGGCAAAATGCTCTGGTGTCTCTGCCAAGAAAACCCCAAATGAGATCACGGAGAGTCAGACAGAACTGAAAGGACTGAACAAGGTTGCTGGCATCCAGGCTCTCCAGGTGGTAGCAAACGAGTGAACTTTCTCCAGCACCAGGCAAGAGGAGGAGGCCTCCTCTCAACAGTAAAAACAAACACACAAATAAGCCAGGCCCTCCCAAGTCCCACCCTCTACTGCCTGTTCTTCAACAGATACTTCTTCAAGTGTCATGATTCTCCCTCTCATTCCCCACGGGGGCTCCTGCATCCCTTCTCTTCTCCAGTCTCCCACAACACCCCCCTCTCTGGTGAGGACCTCACTTTACATTTCACTTGGAAGCACAGAAGTCTCAGCCCCTTGACATCGGCCCTCTCTCCCACCGTCCTCCATGGCCCTTCCTCTGGCCAAAGCCAACTGGTCTCCATGTGCACCTGCTTACCTCCCCTGCTTCTCCACCATCTTCTCCAGCAGACTGCTCCTTCTTCCATCATCCCTTTTCTCTGTCATTAATCTTCAATCTCCCGATCTACTGGTTCCTTCCCTGATCCCTCAAACACAGCCAAGTCTCCCCTATCCTTAAAAGTCTAGGCCCCAGCTACCCCTCCAGCCATCAGTCTCTGTGTCCCTATCTTTCCCAGGCAAACTCCTAGAAGAAGCTGTTGACGTTCACAGCCTCTACTTCCTCTTGCTTCTCAACGCTCGGCCATCCGGCTTCCAGAGATCTCAGCTAAGACTGCTCTCCCTAAAGTCACTGTCCATTTTTAAATAGCCGAATGTCATGGCTTTTGTCACACATTTACTACTATTGACCATGCCCAGTCTGCATGACACGATTCCATCCTGGCTCTCCTTCCTCCTTCTGCTTGCCTGACTGCCCCTCTTCAGTCTTCTTTGCTGAGCCACCATTCCTAACTGTGGGTAATCCTCCAGGCTGTCCTGGGCCTTCTCTATTCCTTCTATATTATCTCACCTAGTGAGCTCCCATGGGTTTAATGATCATTTCTATGCCAGTGACTCCTCTTATCCAGCCTGCATCTCTCCAAAACTTCTGTCCCAATCACCAACTGCCCTTTTGACATTCCAAACTGTAGGCACCTCAAACTCCACATGGCCAAGACAAAACTCCTTCTCACTCCCCTGAGCCTCTCTTGGCAGTTATTACAAAAATCCACCTGTCTGCTTCCATACAACTCTGACCACCTCCCATGAAACCTTGCAAGAACACAAGGACCCCTGCCCTTCATAGAGATGAGGCAGAGAAGGCTCACCCAACATCATTCTATTATAAGGCTGATAAGCAAAGGATACCAGAAGCGAGGTTCCCACGAGGCCTTGGCCCACAGGACGTAGGCGATGGTGGGTTTTCTGATGGTGTAAGTTCTAAAACTCACAAGCCAGAAAGGTTCTTTCTGTAGTCACTGCCCGAAGCTAAGGAAATCTCGAGGGTTCCTTTGCTGAGTCTCTCTCCTAACAGCGAAGCTGCATTGGTCCCAGGAGCCTCCACAAGAGGGAGAGAGGAGACCAGAAATAGCCATGGGCCACTCTCAGAAACAAGCTACCGATGGAGAGAAGACAGAAACCAGAGATCACAGGGGAGAAGGGCCCCTGAAATCCTCCAGGCCAGCTCCGTTCTGCTTACTCAGCTGCTCACAGGGACCAAGAAAAGGCATCTTCTCCAAGGGTGGCTCCAGGCCAGATCTTTTGGATACTTGCAACAGGCCCGAGGGAGTTAAGCTGGCCTGGGATTCTAGGCCCTTCACAATCAGAGGCTGCCTTACCCTTCCAGCTCCATCCAAGGTTCCTACACCCCAGACAGATGCCTACACAGTCCCCCAAGCACACCCAGGCACTTCTCCACTTCCCCATCGTTGTCCACACTATTTCTTGGGCCTGGGCTGTCCTTCTATGGCTTCTCGGCCTGTTGAACCCAACCCATTCTCAACAGTCCAAACTTCACTACCACCTTTGACTCAAGTCTCTCCCCACCCCGGGCCATCCCCCACTCTGCTGTCAAATTGACCCTCCTAAAGTGCAGGTCTGACCTCATCATGCCCCTTCTCAATAAATCCCAGTGGCTCCCTATTGCCTCCAGAACCGAATACATACAATCCTCTGCTGGGCATTCAATGCCTTTCATGACCTTCCCTCTGCCATCTTTCCAGGCGTCTTACATCTTACACCCCCATTGACTCAGATTCCAGTGGCATTGGCCTCTTTGTTCTCCTCTCAAAAGACCCTCCATCTCTGACTCTCTGTATTCTCTCTAGCTGTCCCTCATGCCTGGAGCACTCTCCCTCCTCATCTCCACCTCCTGGCTTCCCTGGCTCCCCTCACATCCCCCTAAAAATTCCACCTTCTGCAGGAAGTCCTGCCCAGTCCTCTGTAAGAGCTAGTGCCTTCCCTGAGACAACTCCCCATTTACCATGGCTAGACAGTCTTTCTATGTAGCTGTCTGCATGTTGTCTCCCCCATGAGAGGCAACGAGGCGGTACTATGGATAGAGCACTAGGCCTGGAGTCATGAAGACCTGGGTTCAAATGTGACACTCACTGTGTGACTCTGGGCAAATCCTTTCAGCGCTGTTTGCCTCAGTTTTCTCAGCTGTAAAATGGTAATAATAATAATAGCATCTACCTTCCAGGGCTGCTGTGAGGATCACAAGAGGTAACACTTACAAGCACTCACAATGATGCCCAACACATAGTAGGCACCTTATAAATGCGTATTCTCTTCCCCTTCCCTCCATGAGCTCAAGAACAGAGGTTGTCTCTTGCTTTTCTTTATAAGCCCAGGGCTTAGCAGAGCACCCAGCACTTGGCAGGCACTTAATAAATGTTAGCTGACTGACCTTTGCCAGGAAGTCTTCCCTGATCCCTAAAGTCGATAACCATTCCCTTCCTAGGACTCAGGACAGTATGTGGCATGTAGCAAGTGTTTGATAAATGCTTATTGACTTGACTTCCCCACCTTTCTAGTGTCCATACCATGGATTACTTTGTGACCCACCCCCTGCCAGACCATAAAGTCCAGGAGTCAATCCATCTCTCATAAAATGCCACAGTGCTGGGCGCTAGAGGGACTGAGATTAAAAGAAAAAAGAGATAACATCCCGGGGCTTGGGGATCATACGTTTTACTCCAGGGCAAGGTCTCTTCTAATCTGTGGATGCCTATGGGACTCAGCAAAGTGCACTGTAGATGCTTAATAGATGAACGTGGCCAGAAAAGATCTGACAGTAGACAAAAAGGCAGGAGAGCTGTGTCCCAGCATCAGGCCCCCTCCACACAGTCCCCCAGGCACCCACTCCAGCAGCACTTCCAAGGTGGAATGCTGTCCATACAGCAGGCCTAGATGTTAGCAAAACGTTTGAAAAAGAATTTCAATCCAGAATCATTAAGTATACTAAGAATCAGAGAAATGTCTCCTATTGGTAAATGGTCAAAGGAAATGAACAGCCAGTTTTCAGATGAAGAAATTAAAGCTATCCATAGTCATATAAAAATGCTCTAAACCATTACTGATTAGAGTAAAACAACTATGAGGTACTGCCTCCCACCTATCAGATTGGCTAATATGACAGAAAAGGAAAACAATAAATGTTGAAGAGGATGTGGGAAAACTAGGACACTAATGCATTGCTGGTAGAGTTGTGAACTAATCCAACCATTCTGGAGAGCAATTTGGAACTATGCCCAAAATGCAATCAAGGTGTGCATACCCTTTGATGCAGCAATACCACTACTAGGGCTGTATCCCAAAGAGGTTAAAAAAAAAAAAGGAAAAGGACTTACATGTACAAAAAATATTTATAGCTGCTCTTTTTGTGGCAAAGAACTGGAAATTGAGGGGATGCCTATTAATTGGGGAATCGCTGAACAAGTTGCGGTATATGGTTGTGATGGAATACTATCGTGCTGTAAGAAATGACAAGCGGAGAAATTTCAGAAAAACCTGGAAAGACTCATATAAACTGATGCAAAGTAAAGAGAGCAGAAGCAGAGTACACAGTACTCCAGCGCACAGTAACAGCAATATTGTATGATGATCAAATGTGAATGACCTACCCATGATGAAAAGGACTCATGATGAAAAGCACTATCCGCTTCCAGAGAAAAAATTGATGGAGTCAGAAAGCAAATCAAAGTTTACTATTTTTCACTTCATTTTTTTTTTCATTTTGGTCGATTTCTTCTTTCACAACATGACTAATATAAAAATATTTCACATGATTGCACACAAATAACCTATATCAAATTGCTTACCATCTTGGGGAGGAGAGAGGCAAAAGGAGGGAAGGAGAAAATTTGGAACTCAAAAAGTTTTTAAATGAACGTTAAAAATTGTCTTTACACGTAATTGGAAAAAAAATGAGTATCATTTAAAAAAAAGAATAAGAGAAATTCACATTAAAACAACCCTGAGATTTAAGCATACTAGTATACCATTCATAGAACCATGACTTAGTACAATCATTTTGGAAAATAATTTGGAATTAAGAAAATAAAGTAACTAAAATGTCTATATCCTTTGACTCAGAGATTCCACTACTAAGCTTATACTCCAAGGAGGCCATTAAAAAAGAAGAAAGTTCCCATATACACCAAAATATTTACAGCAGTCCTTTTTGTGGTAGCAAAGAATTTGAAATAAAGTAGATGCCCATCAACTGGGGAATGGCTAAACAAACTGTGGTCCATGACTGTGATGGAATACTACTGTGCTTTAAGAAATGATACGTGTCAACACGATTAAGATGGAAATGTGCATGACTGCACATGCATAACTTCTGTCAAATTGTTTGCCTTCTCAATGAGGGCAGAAGAAGAGAATCTGAAACTCAAAAAAAAATTTTTTAAGAATGTTAAAAACCATTTTTGCATGTAATTGAGGGGAAAACAAAATATTAAATTTAAAAGAAAAAAGAAATAATGCATGTGATGAATACAGAGAAGCATGGAAAGATCTACGTGAACTGATGCACAGTGAGCCAGTAGAGCCAAGAAAAAAATAGATACAGCAAAACTACAACAACATAAATGGAAAAGAACCACCACAAACAATCAGAAATTACAAAGCACGAGCACATTCCCAAAGCCGAGGAGAAGTCACCCCCGCCACCACACTCCCTTACACGGAGGTCCACTGCTGTGGTTAAATCTCACACATACTGTCAGTCCTGTTAGATGCATAGCTCAGGTTTGGTGATTTTTTTCCCTTCTTTTTTTACTTAAAAAAAAACAACAACATTATTTGTTGATGGCTCTCTGGAAGGGGGCAAGGGAAGGGATAATGCAAAAAAATTCTGGTGATACAAAAAATAACGAATTTTTAAAGAAGCTTAAGTGGCTACTACTATGCTCCTGTGTCCTGGAGACACAAAGGCAAAAATACAACAATCCCTGCCCTCAGAGAGCTTACATACTACTACGAGAGACAATAAGACAAGGAGGAAAGACTGGGGTGGGGGGAACCCACCAAAAAGCACAGGGATGAGAGACAGGAGCACCTCCTACGAGGACCAACACGGCAGCTGCAGAGAAGGAGGCATGAATGATCAAGCCACAAAGACAGGTGTGGGCCGAGCTGTGAGAAAGAGGCATATGTGTTTGATCCTAAAATCGTGTGAATTTTGGGTGTAGGAAACACTGTGAGGTCCGTCCTTTGAACAATGTATGAACACAGAAGGTAGAACAGAAAGACGTGAAACCACATATGAAACCATACATCATTACCTCATATAGGTTTGCTTTTTCAGAAAAGTATAACATAAATTCAAAAAGTTACTTTCCAAGCTGTCCTGATTTTCTGTGTTTCCTTCTGGCTTTCTTTCTGTTCTCTCCCGTGCATTTTAAAAATGCTTCCTCCTCTTTCTAAAATGTGCATGACTGTTGAAAACTAAAAACAAATAAATTTTAAAAAAATAAGATGTCCATGATTGAATGTGCCACATCCAAAAAAAAAAAATCACAACTCATTCTAATAGTCAATAAACATTTATCGGGCACCTGCTACATGCCAAGCACTGTGCTAAGCACCGGGGATACAAGTGCACAACCTAACGGGTGAGACAACATGCAAACACGCACAAAGCGAGCTCTCTAACGATGAACAGAGGGAAGGGGCTGGGGGAGGCTTCCTGAATTAGGTGGATTTTAACTGACAACACAGGAAGCCAGGGAGATCAGCGGTCAGAGTGGAGGAGGGAGGGCATCCAGGCCCAGGGAGAGCCAGAGAAAATGCCGGACAGCTCAGGAGTCGTGTTCACGGAACAACCAGAAACGCAGCGTCACCAGCTCAGATCCTCGGCCCTGGTCAGGCCACAGCGGGAATGCTGCGTTTTGGGATGGGGTCCACTACATATGGAGGCAAGGGCTGAACTCTGGAAGCGTCTGGAGGAATGGGGAAGAGCCAAGTCTACGTGCTTTAAGGCTCAGCTGAGAAAACGGAGTGATCCCTCAGAGAAGACCAAGGAACGGCTGGATGACTGTCTTCAAGTATCTGGAGGGCTGTCTCATGAAAGGGGCTTCAGACACGTTCTCTTCGGCCCCTGAGGAGGGAGCCAGGAGCAAGCTCGGAGAAGGGGAAGCAGGGTGACAAAGGTCATTGAGGCCTGGTCGAGGTTAAAACAGAAATGATCCCAACGATGAGAGCGGTGCTGAAGCAGACCAGGCTGCCTCTGCAGACCACCAACTTCCCCTCCAGCGGCTCCCTCTCATGGATGGTCCGGGCCTAGATGGGAGCGGCTGGCACCAAAGAGCCCTTCCAGCTCAGAGTCCATGCCGCATGAAGGGCCTTGGTCATGGTAAAGTCCTACAGAAAGGTCAGCTGCCTGAATGAGGGGAGCTGATGGAGCTGTTCGGACTGCAGACCTAGTGGATGCGAGGCAGAGAAGCCTTCCTGAAGCCCCTCCACAAGCTGGTGCCCTCCCCGAGGTGACCGCGATCCTGTCTGTACCGAGCCGCTGGCCTGCTGCCAGACTGAGCTGGGGGTGGGGAGGGGCTGCTTCCGCCTTTCTGCACGTCCCAGGCTTAGCCCAGAGCCTGGCACGGTCGGTGCATAAGGAACGCTCGATGACTTTTCTGTGCACAGGCTTCTGAGGCCCAGGGCACAAGGCTGCTATTTCACATTCCTCCCATGTGGGGCTGGCACTTTTCTTGCATCATTACACAGCTCGTTACTGCCAGGTGTCACCGTTTCCCCATCAAACTGTAATTCGCTGCGTGCCGCTCCTCACACCCAAGGCCCCACTTTCGAGCCCTTTGCACACGACTCGCCACCCATCCTTAGCCTAGGCCCAGCCTGGCCTCCCTCCTCCCATCTGCCTCTTGGAATTCTTTTTTTCCTGCAAGACTCGGCTCACGCACTACCTCCTGAGGCTTCCGGTGAGGGCCGGGAAGGGGACACCGGCCTACACCTACCTTTATCCCCTACGTGTAGAATGCCAGCTCTGAGAAGGCAGGGACTGTCATTTCCTGTTGAACAAATGAACTGCGCTGTAACAAAGCCGGGGGAGCTTTAGGTTTGGAGTGGGAAGAGCCAGATTCAAATCCTGCCCTAGCTGTTTGTGGGGGCGTGGGTTAGGCACCTGGAGCTCAGTCCCCTCATCTACAAGAGCAGGGAGCTGGTCCAGAGCAGGGCCTGGACCTCTCTGGGGGTGCCCCAGAGGATCTCCCTCTCAGAATGATGTTTGTAAAGGGATACAATACATGGATCGGGTTACCAAGGAAACCCGCTCTCTGGGAATGTGGTGATCCATACATCTTCAAAGATGAATTTACAGACCCCGGTAAAGAACCCCCTGGTCTAGACCACCTCCAAGGCCTATGAGCTACACATCCTGGGAAGCAAGAGAAAAGGGAAGGAAAAAAGGCCAGGCCACAGAACTCACTCCAAACCTAGTCGTTCTTTTTTTTAAAAACATTTTATTTTTAATTTATGGAATAAAGCAAGCATTTCCATAACACTGCACAATAAAAACAATGATTGCACATGAAACTGCAAATCTACCATACACGTGTTACTCCTTCCAAATATGCAACACGGTTATTGTGCACGTTCTTTTTTCCTTTCTGTTTTCCTTCCCAAAGCTTCTAACAAGTTCCATTATCTGGTTTCCCAGACTATAGCAGGTTTGCTTTAGTGCCAGCACAAACAGCCTTCCCCACATCAGGATGCCGCTTCATGGATCCCTAGATCACAACCACATCGAATCACAGGAATGTACATGGGGAACGACCTTTAGAGACCATCTCATCCAAAGGCCTCATTTTGCAGATGAGGAAACTGAGGATGCCTTGTCTTTTAAGACAGAATTGATTTCTCAAGAAAAGAGGAGTTAATTAAGGAGAGAAAACTCTGGAGGAAGGTAGAAGAAGCACTGAGGAAAGGATGGAAGGCTGTTGAGTCAGGCCCTAAGAAGAAGCCAAGGGAGAAAGGGCAGGACAGAGGCCCCCAGGTGCCTGGAGCACAAGGCAAAATGGAGATGACAGTAACAAGAGAATCCAGCCTGCAGCAGATCAGGCCAGAAGGTTCACAGTGCTATCTCACCAAACCCTCAGAAAGAATCCCCTCTCCCACTCCCCTCCCCTTCAGGCTGTTGAGAGGGAAGCGTTCGTAAATGGTTAAAAAAAAAAAAGGTAAAAAAAAACCCAACAAAAACCTGGAGATCTTCTCTGGCCTAACTCTGAAGCCTTTCTAGAGAGAACGTATACATTATCATGACAGAGTTAGTGACGTCTCCCTCCTCAGGCTGCAGCTTCAGGTCAACAGGAATCATTAACAGCACTGCCATCATCACCATTCTTTAGACAGGGAAACTGAGGCTCAGAGAAATGGGTGAATGCAGATCGGCTACCTCAAACTTCTCCACTCCAGAGGACTCTGACCCAGTAGATGGATTGCGGGGGGGGGGGGCGCGCCAAGGCAGACTGGACCAGGAGGCCGCAGGGAGGGTCTGGGAGGTCAAGACAGAAGCCACACAAGTCCGCCACCCCACACACCTCACCCCAGCTGGGTAGAAACAATGGAACATTTGGAACAAGCAGACGTTTATTTTACGAAAAACTACTAGACGGGCCAAGTACAAAGCACCCCACTATGGAAGAGACAGAGTGACCACAAGAAGCAGTGGCTGGACAGTGCATCCGGCACTGAAGGCAGCAGCACCGAGGTGGGCAGCCTCACAGAAAATGAGGAAATCACAATGGTGGGCCCGAGGGACCACAGAAAAAGGCCTTTCCTTTAAAAATGAAAAACTCTTTGTCACTGCAGCGCCACCAGCAGGTGCCAAAGAAAGTGCCCGCATCCCGCCCCTGCAGACAGAAGCTTTCAGACTCTGGGGCAACAGGCCAGCGGGGCAGGCTTTCTGGTGGGCGAGGGCCTGGCCCCACTTACAAGGAAAACAAGAGCTGCCCTCCACGTCTCAGCAGATCAGAGGCCATGGCGTAAACAAAGGCCTTGGGAAATCCCCCTAAAAACCTCTTCTTCATAGAACAGTAACAAACGTCCAAGTGAGACGGGAGCACCCCATCTCAAGTGAAGAGCCCCTTCCTGGCTCCCGCCTTGGCTTTCTTGGAGGTGCCTGCTGGAGGCCCGCTCCTCTGGGCCGAAGAGAACCAGTGTGGAAACTTCCTCTTGGAGGCCTCTGGCACGGACTGTGGGGGAGAAGGAAGGGAGGGGCAGACAGGTGGAGGGGGTGCTGGGCACAGAGCACCTCAGGGCATGCGCAGGTACACATACACACACCCCTCACACCACACATCACACACACAGGTGCCAGGGGGCAGACAGAGCACTTGCAGAGCTCTGATAAACAGAGCTAAGGGTCTCAAGAGGCATACTTACAATATGGACAAAGAAAAGCCCCAGGGGTCTGCAGAGTGCTTTCCCTCTGTCACCCCGCCTGGTCCTCACACACAGAATTACAAAGGTTGCCAAGTGGCCCGAAACCATCATCAACATGTTTTTTTAAAAGTTCATGGCCCCCAAATTAAGAAGCCCTGCTCAGGCAGAAAGGGGACCCCAGACAGCCCGAAAGCCTTGCCTCATGTGGTTTCTACCGCCTGGAACGGAAACGAGGCCACTCATCGTCCCGCTACCTGTCCCTAGAACAACCTGAGAAGGCAACCCCAGGACTTGGCTTTCCGTGCCAGAGGAGTTCAGGCGGGCTAGCTGGGCACACGCTGCATTAATGCTGTTACTCAGCCCTGCAGGGGACCAGAGCTTCTATGCACCCCAACGTGAGCCCCAACTTTCTAGAAGAGGCAGGCAGAGGGCACATTTAAACTCCAGTTCCTTGAGAGAAGCCAATGGCGTGCCAGGACATTTTAATTTGGGACCTTACAAGGGGCTTTGCTCTGCTGTAAAATGTCCTCATATTAGCAGAGGATGCTCAGTGCACTGATAAAGTCACTTTCTATCAGAATCCACAGATGCTCAGGGTTAAGATGCACCCATCCTGGTCATCAAACTTGTGCACCAGACACGCCCTGGGAAATGACCCTGCCCAAACGCTCCCTCGTCCACTGACATATGCTGCCCCATGCAGAGGATCCCGTTACCACAAATGGTTTAAGTGCGAGGGGGCCACGGCCCCACGCCTGCCTTGTGGGCATCCGAGCAGAGCTCCGAAGTGCCGGGCACAACGCTGCCCATGCTCAACTCCTTTGGGAACGGGTCAGGGAAAGGGCTGCAGGCCCACCCTGGCAGCCTGACTGCCTGCCTTGTGGGCATCTGAGCAGAGCTCTGAAGTGCCGGGCACAATGCTGCCCATGCTCAACTCCTTTGGGGACGGGTCAGGGAGGGGGCCGCAGGCCCACCCCGGCAGCCCAACTGCCTACCTTGCTGGCACCCGAGCAGGGCTCCGAAGTGCCAGGCACAACGCTGCCCATGCTGGACTCCTTTGGGGATGGGTCAGGGAGGGGGGCTTCCAGCGTCCTCTCCTTTTCCATCAGCGCCACTGCTATCTGGATGAGGTAGGTTTCGACTTTGGAAGGAACCAGTGTCCTGATGTCCTTCATCTTGGAAATATCTGAAAATAGATGTCGCTAAGTGACGGTGGAAGAAAATATCCAAGCTTTGAATCACACGCAACAAAGCCCTCAACACAGGCATCCCTCACTGAGACGGTCACTTCACGTGAGAGAGGCCCGAGAGGCACAGGACAGCAGAATGACCAACAGCAGCCCCGGGCATCTCCAGAAGGAAACCACCAAGTACCCAGCACCTCCCTGGGACCCACAACCACCCTTTGTTCACAGGCGTAGAAAAATTTACCCCCACCTTTCCTTGGGTCCCCAACTCCCACACAGCCCTGCCTGACCTCTGCCCTTCTGGAGGGCCTGCCCCCACACCCACTGCTGATGCCCAGTTAATCATGGGGGAATGCTCGAAGAGCCTGCGTGGCAGGACTGATTGTGAACCTTGTCTCCAAGTCCAGCCATCTCCCCTTCCCCTTCAGTTCCCTCCTTCACCAGACACCCAGTCATCCACCCAGACCGTTCTACCCCATCTTCCCGTCTGTCCCGAATGTCCCTAGCTAATTGCCAGCATCCATGCCCAGAGTCCCTGGGGAATCGACTGACCCCTGAAGCACCCCAGGATCTCCCCCGTTGGTGGGTGACTGTGTGTGCCAATCCATCTCCAACCAGAGCAAGGGGGACGAGTGTCCCTTCACAATCCATCCCGCCTTCTTCCCAGGTCACCTCCCTTCCCTGGCCGTGATAATCAGATCGACAGCGCCACCACCTCTGGAAAGGACACATCACTGGGGATATCACTCCACACTCCCCTGCCTGGAACCACCACTCCCCTTCCCACAGCGTCTCTGCCATGAAACCAGAAGGCCCTTGAAAGAAGGGATCGCTCCTTTGGCGTAGGGTGCGGGTTTGGCATGCTGTAAAGTGTTTAATAGATGTGTTTTCATTCATCCTAGACTGGACTGCTGACTTCTTTGGAGCAGCTGTCTGACACGGCTAATGTGCTTCCAAGCACTCCTGGCCCAGTGCTAGGGGCAGTCTGCAGGCTCCGCACCGGACGCCCTCTCAACTCTCTTCCGATTTAGAATCTACGATTCTCTGAAGTCACGCAGCCTGAATGGCCTGAGGTTAATGGACAGGCCATGAATGGGGGGCTGGGGACTAGCACTTAGCATGGAGCCTAGAACAGTGAAGTCATTTCAGAAACGCTTGTTGACTTGACCAGCAAACAAAGGGTAGATGACAAAAACGTCAGGGCGTCAGAAAAGATCCATAATTCAATACCCATCTGAAACCTTCTCCTTTGGCTGAACCCAACTGGAGTTCTATGGGAGGCATGTTAGCTAGACTACGGAGTGAGTCAAAAGAGAGGCTGGACGCCCAGTACATCCAGTGACACAGCTGGCACAGGGATGGGGCCAGGGATGGGGAAGGGCTTTCAAGTCACAGAGGAGAAGTCAAAGGGAGCCCTGGAGTTCACTGATGCAGGGAGGAAGGTGGTCAGGCCTGGCCTCTGCTGGTGGGGGTTCTTTTACTTTCATTCTGGGCTCAGGGGATCCCCATCATCTCTAGAAGCGAACACATCTTCCTCCCTGGATCAGTGAATCATTTCACAACCTTCCATCACTCTCCGCGCTCACTCCACCAACCTGGCTCATTGTTCCCAGAGGGCAGGGACTGACTCTCTCTTGTCTTTGCACTTTGCTTGAAAACAGTCACCATGTTCTCCTCAAAGTTTTTTCCTTCTCCCTAAACATCCTAAGCTCTCCCAACGCATCAGCCTACTAGACACCCCAGTGCAATCCCACGGGGTGTCCAACCACACCTCTCAGGGGAGTGTTACCTGCCAAGGAGCTCAGCACACCAGCTTTGCTTCTACCTGGGCCTGATCAGGAATATCCGCCTCTCTCCTTAGGGTGCTGTGAGGCGGTCAGACCCTCTGGGCTCATGGCCCATGTTCCATGTCTGTCCTGTCTTTCTTGCAAGCACAGCATCAGAGCCTTTGCCAAAAGCTCTTTGCAAAACCATTACTAAAACGCACCTCAGCCCTCTGCCACCGTCTTTTCAAGGTCCCCCGATCCCAAAGGGATGATGAGAAAACTATTAAAAGAGTAATGGGACCCGGGGGCCTGCTTCACAGTGAGACAGGATTCTTAGACCTAGCTGTACAACACAATTGTAATACTGTCTGAGGAACCCAGCAAATGAAATGCAGCCTGGTTTTAGGGACCCGACACTCAGCTTGGGAAAAGGAGAAATAAAGGTTTTCTCTACTCCCTTCTAGGCCATGTCAAGCTGGTGCCTCTGTTAGAAGGATACCAGAAAAATGTCCGCCCAAAGAACACACAGACCCCTCTTTTAAGCTGCAAATAGACAGTGGCCCAGAAAACTAAAGAAGAAGACTTTAACTGTCTTAAATAGAATGTGTACAAAGGAGACTCAAGGGGGCTCCATTCAGGAAGACAACATAATATTGAATTACTGTCTGTTGACTGTAAAAACCCATTTGACTTGGCAGGGGAATACGCTGCCCATGAGGTTCCCCCACCCCTAAGGAGTCTCATGTGCACCTGAAGCTCGACAAAGAGACCCTGAAGGAGGCCACAAGGTGATCCTGGAGGTTAAAATTAAGGCATAAAACAAGGCCAAAGGGACGTGCTGCCGTGACAGAGGGTGCCCCAGGCAGAGCACAAAATCGCCCAAAGGAGGAGGGGGGTCTTCTAAATGTTCCTGTCTGTGGATTAACCCTGGGACTCCTGGCCCCAAGGCCAAGAACTCCGCAGATCTCTGCTGAGACCACTTAGCATGCCGCCCAAAAGCAAGCACCTCGTGGGGGTTGGGCCCAAGGGATCGGGCTGGAGTATGTTTGGGAAACTGATCCCTGCTTCTCTGAAGCAACAGCTTTGTGACCTCAACTTTCTCCCGGACTGAGAGCAGCGACCTTGCCTCACCTAAAAAAGCCTGCACCTCTACGATGGGGCAGCTGTGGCTAACAGCTCAGTACCTGCTCCGACTATTTCATCCTGCCTACCACGTGCTACAGCATGCCGGGACCTGGCTGTGTTTAGGGTGTCCCTGACTTTAAAGAATGGAAAAAACTATTCTAGAACAATCCAATTCAATAAAAATGTGGATTTGGAAATAAATTTTTCAAGTGCCTTTTATCCTCTGGATCAAAATAGAGTTACCCTAGAACAGTGCTATGCTGATATGAACAAATGGGGGGGGTGCCTTAGTTTCCCCACACATGAAAACAAAAGCAAGGGGACCATAAACATGTTCTTAAAAGAACGTACAAAAAATGACGGGGAGCTGAGAATAGCCAGGCGGGCCTGGGCCACTCTTCCTTTGGTTGATGGGTCCCTCAGTGACCACCCCTCCAGCCCTCCAAACACATCTCAGAAGAGCTCGGCCACTCTGTGGCTATACCCAGAACCTCCCAACCTTAGAATGACAGATCTCAAAGATGCTGAAGAAGGACCCAAAACTAACAGGGCCTATTAAAGACACCTGCACGTCTCCGTCCCAAGCAAGGCAATGCTAAAAACACAAACAAGCACCGTTCATAATAACATCTCACTCTTCCAAGGCATGTGACCACCATTAAAGTCAGGAGAGTGATGCAAGCGAACGACAAACCCATTCCCAAGCCATCGTGTTCATCAACACCCTGAAGTCTTAGATGAAAGAACCCACAAGACCGCTTCCTTAGGGTCTCCCAAACCTTCAGCTGCTCCCTACTGCCTCTGCCTTGTCCCTGACACTGCCCCCCGAGACAACGGTCCCCTGCGTGTGCCCTGACCACGGGGAGCCTAGACTCCATCTGCGCAGAGGAGCGCGTACCAAACATGTGCCAAGGCCGCGCCGCTCACCAGCCCTGCCCCCCCTCCAGGAAGTCTTTGGCAGCTCCCATGCCCAGGAATAAGCTCCCCTTGCCCACTGCAGACTTGGCAGGGCACTCTGCCTTCTCCCCCTCTAACGCATTCGGGTAAAGTGTGTTTCTAGTTAATGGGGCCTGCACCTGCCTCGTTCCAGGCTGCCGGCCTTCCGCAGGCAGGCCCACAAAGTCTGTCGAGCCTTTCCAACCACCCACGGCCAACGCAGGGCTCTGCAGACAGCAAGCCCGCGTCTCTCTGCTTCAGTGCCCGCTGCCACACAAAGGCTTCCTGAGCCAGGGGTGTCACTGCTCCCAGGAACGGCCTTCCCTCGCACTGCCCACAGGGAGCTGAGCTCAGGAAATGCAATGACAGTCACCACTGAGGACCAATGTGCCCAGAAAGGGGGTGAGCTAGGTCCATATCAAGAAGGAAACAGAGGCACTCCCCCGACCGCCTTGGGACCCTGAGGAGGCCACGAAGGAAAGCTTGGGGAAAAACGTGACCAAAAGAAGTGGAAATTCTGGATCTGCATCACACCAATGACAGTCATGGCCAAGCTCCAAGGGACCAAGCTGGCCTTAGCCCCCAGCAGGCTCGGTTTGGATGGGGGTGGGGGGAGAGTCACAATCAACGCTAAGGAAAGCCAGATGAGGAAATGTGCCCATCTCGAGCCGGGTCATTCAGGCACTGAAGCTGCTCGATTCAACCGAAATGTTTTGGTCCAGAGCTGTCATGTCACTAGAGTTCCAAGCTTTCAGGGAAGGACACTCCTTCCACCCCACTTCTGTCCCCCACAGGCTCCGAGGGGCCCAGGGCCCAGATCCTTTCCTCAGCCTTCCTCTGAGGCTCATCCCACCACGCTGCACCATGCAGCTGGCCCTCGTCTGTACTGAGCGCCCAGTACACATACATCATTCACAACAAGTCAGGACAAATGGAAGCCACGAGAGAAAGAGCACCGGACGAGGGCCGGAAGGACCTGGGTTCAAATGCTGACTTTCTCCTTCACCACCTGAATGGCCTCAGACAAAACACTGCCGTGCCCCAAGCCGATTAAACGTGAAAGCAGAGGGCAGAGCACACACTGTCTTCTTGCTCTGCATTCTATGCTTCAGCTAGTGAACGGGGGGCAGGGGGCTTCCCGCAGAGGAGGAGCCGCCAAAGGAAGCATTCAGACCGCGGCACAGAGGGGAGGTGAGGGAGCCTCCCAGAGCGCCAACGACGAAGGCAGCCACGGGGGCTGGGCGACTCACCTGAGTTGATGGGAGGTTTCCGGATCACATCGGTGATCATCTTCCGGACGTGCGGGGTCAGGCCTGCACGCTCGAGGTCCAGAGGGTATCCTGCCTTCACCACCTGGGATAAGTGACTGCCGACCACGGGGAGAGGCATCGTCCTGCTCTCGGCGATGCTCTCCTGGGAAGACGAGAACAAAGATCAGCCACGGCTTGGGCACACCAGGCGAAGGAGCGCCAGGGGCAGGGGGCACAGCGGCCCTGTCCTCATTCTCTGGGCAATCTTAGCTTGGCTGAAGTCCGCGCCCTTCTCCCCCCAAGGCCTCGTCCTCCCTCGCCACAGCAAGAGCTTCTCTCAACAAGCGGTCTTGGGGACTCAGGGCAGATGGCATCCCATCACCACAGATTCTGAAGAGTCTTCTGCCATCTATCATACCAGAGACTCTCCACGGGAAACTGACAACTAGTTTCCTTCTGGAAGCCAGAGACTGTAAAGGCCCTCCTCAGAAAGCAATGGCCCCCTTCCACGGCCACACTACAAAGGAATCACGCTGCTCCACGCGGGCCTCGCCTTCTGGGTGGTCCTCGGTTAGGTGCAGGCCGTAACTCGACATACCGCCCAGGGCATTCGCTTTAGGGGACCACAGGTACGTTCTCTGGCCAAGTCCACCAGGGGACAGCTTCTCCTCCTGACCCACTGACCCCCCCATGGCCGTGGATGGTCCTGCAGAGGGCTTGCTCCTCGTGGGAAAGCCACTACCCTCCCAGAAGACACAAGGGAGGTTTTAAATTACTTCCATAAACTTTTCAACCTTCCCTGCTAGACAGGGCACCATGTGTGTGAGTAATAATGCCAGGGTTATTTGATACAGGGCATCAAGTTACCACACACTAATTACACCCTTGCTCCTGAGTAATCAGTCCTTAGACATTTTTAATTTTGTGGTTAACTGACAAGTCCCCCTACTTCAGCCTCTTGGGAAGGGAAGTAATTGCACAACCAAATGCACCAAAAACAGTAACGAAGGGCACCTACAGTGGCAGCCGCACCCGCCAAGCACGGAGAGGGGGGCTGGGCAGCGGCCTCTGGACGGCTGCACGACCCACGTGCCTGGTCTGCGCAGGTCCATGACAGCAAAGTGCTCTGGAAACCTTCAAGCTGCCCAGCACGCCAGGACTCTTACTGTCACGTGACACAACACGCTGAAATGCACGCACACACCCCCCATGCGCCACACAGGTGGTCAGGTCCACAGAGAGCTGATTTTTCAATGTTGACTTTTGGCTCCTATTTTTAACAAATGTCACCCCTTCTGACCGGCTCCCAGGGGCACACTGGTTAAAGGGGTAGGCCTGGAATCAGGAAGACCCAAGTTCAAGCCCAGCCTCAGATACATACTAGCTGTGTGACTCTGGGCAAGTCATATACCCTCTGTCTGCCTCAGTTTCCTCATCTGTGAAAGCAGAAAAATAACAGCACATCCCTCTGTAAAGCGCTCTGTTGACGGACGCCATTCATAATCAGCCTAAAGGAAGACTGGGCTGAATCTTGACAAGTCTGGGAGCCTGTTCAGCCCCGTCTACACTGGCCCTTCCAGCACATAGAGTCTGGAGAAGCCCAGAAAGGAGACAGGCTGTCAGGTCAGGCTGAGTGAGAAAATCATTCGAGGGGGATGACTTCATTTCAGACCAGGCCTTCTTTCCAAAGAGACTCAGAAAAGTACATCATTCTTTTGGGGGGACACACACCCAGGCAAGCCTGATATTCTCAGGCCAAACTGAGGAGCATTGAATGGAGGTCTCTGGAAGGTGAAGGATTTTGAAATTGCACTAATTCTTTCATCCACGTTTCCCTAAATCCCTGTTTAGAACAAGGATCTTGATGATCCAGTCTCTGGGCAGCTTTCACGCCCCAACCACACAGTGGCCACCCACACGCGGCCGACGGTGAGGCCGGGGACGCTAACACAGAGAGTCCCACCGAGGCGCCCAGACGCAGCTCGTAGCCTTCAATGTCATCACAACACATGTGGGCACGAAGCACGGCACCGATCCCTGTGGACCCGAAGGCAGCACTCACCAAAGACATGTTCTTTTCCTGGAACAAAGAGTAAGTGATGGAGACCGACTTGGCGAGTGGTATGCGCTCCTGTTTCTTTGCGAGGCTGTCCTCCTCCGATCCAGGCGAAGGGCTGGATGACAAGTCTGTCTACAAGAGAAGAGAGCAGAGCACCAGTCTTGTCGGAAGCAAGCCAACAGCTCCCCAAGTTCCATCTGCCCAGAAACAAAGACAACGAACGGAGGGCAAGGGGATGCTGGAACGCAGGACCAGGCGAGAAAGGGATGGATTTGGGCCAACCCATATCCGCTGGCTTACGGGGCACAGGGAGGCAAGGGCAGGCCTGCCGCCTCACAAAGGGAGAGCTGGGCATCTAGTCCACCGCGCCACCAAGAGGGAACAGACCTCCAAGAGGGGAGGTGACTGGCCCAAGGTCACCAAGGATGGAAGGGACAGAGGTAGGATTGGAACACAGCTCTCATGCTCCAAAGCCAGCCCTCTCAGTAGACTACGCCACTTCTCTACAAAGTCAGAGTCTTCCCTTTGGCCCTGACGATGGCATGACAAAGGATTTCTAGCTGTTAACGCTTGCTTTTATTCTAAACGCCAAAAAGCAACACAACTTTAGAAGGTCAACAAATTGAAAACCTCCCTTCCTCACAACGGAAGCAGCTGGCCGAAGGGAAGCACCTTGGAACTCCTGTCTTTGTGACCAGCGTCTTTTCCAGAATCATTGTTGCTGTTCTTTTCTTCCCCAAAGAACCATGAGTCTATGAGCAAGAAGGTCCTTGGAGGTCGCTGAGGACAACATTTTACAGATGGGAACCTGAGACCCAGAGGGGGAAAGGCACCTGCCCCAGGCCCCAGCTTGGGCAGTTTAAGCAAAGGCGGCGTTCAGACTTGAGTCTGCTCGGCTGTCTGGATGGCCCCACGGTTAGGGCCCAGGCCTGGAGTCGGGAAGACCGACCCTCACATTGGGCCCTGGTGCCTTGCAGCTGTGTAACCCATGGGAGGCACTTCAGCTGTCTCTGACTCGATGGTCCCCTCTCTACAACGGGCACCATCATGGCACCTCTCACCCAGGACAGCAAGATCTGTAGGGCACTCAGCACAGCGCCCGGCCCACAACACTGGCCAGCTCCCTGCCCTTTGCTCCCTCCTTGACCTGCATTATAGCCTAACTCTCCCACTTTTATTCTCCCCTCCTGGTCACCTCCGGTGGCCAATTACAGTCCTTTACCTTCATGTACTGGTGAAGCCTGCTGGTCACTACATAGCAAAGGAAGCCTCCAGGTATGTGGAGGGGCAGGGCTGGGATGGTCACCAGCCATCACACTCTGGGAGGTGGGTACTGTAATGATCCCCACTGTAGAGATGGAGAGCACTGAGGCAGGCAGACAGGATCTGAATTCCGGTCTTCCTGACTCCAGGCCCATCGCTCTACCCACTGCACCCCCTTGGCCCAATGATCGACGAGGATCCATATCTGAGTCCATCAGGAGGGTCAGGGCAGATGTCCCAATCCAAGGAAGGACAGAACGGATGACAGTGGGACTCATTCTGGCCCAGACCCAGAGCTCACGAAGCTACCTAGGGGAGAGCTCAGGGCTCTTTCTTTCTTTTTTTAAAGAGAACCAAATTCTGCCAGGGTCTGAGAAGTACGTGGAGTGGGAGAGACACAAGTTGGCCCAGACCATCAAACATAAACAGGGCAGAAAGTGCAGACACCATGGCCCTTGTCAGCTGGAAGGAAAGGGCTCAGAGGGCAGCGAGTGAGCAGCTGTCCTATGCATGCACGTCTCTCTCCGACCTCAACACTCTGGCTTCTTTGGCTGTTTCCACAAAAACCCTCAGGGTCAGCTCTGTTCCAAGCCCATTCTACAATCTACTATGGTTGTTGGGCGCCCCTACCAGACAAGGGTCCCTGAGTCACGCTAGTCTGGGAATCCAAGCTGCCATGTAGATGTTTTGCACGTTGGCAGGAAGAAAGCCAGGTCCCTCTCTGGTGCATCCGAAGCACCCCCAGGCTACCTGCCCAAAAGTGAGAATAACCTCACTCCTCAGGAAAGCCTAGGACCATGATCTTCACCCAGGGTGCTCAAGACAAAGGCCTCCTGGGACTAGAAAGCATGAAGAGGAAGGGATCCAGAGTCCGGGCTCCCCGGGGTCACGTGACCAGGCCTTGACCCAAATCACCTCTGGGGAACTCTCCAAGGTGCTAACAAAAGAGGGCAGCCTTGAGTCCTCTAGCATGAGAGCCAGGTTGGTTCCCAACCTCCAGAGAGGACTATCTAGAGTGAATCTGACAAGCCTTGGAGAGGAAATGCAATCTTGAAAAAAAGGCTTACTATATCTACGGCATTTTACAAGTCAAACAATGGGTTAACTGTGTCGTTCTGACAATCTTATGAGTTAAAAAGAGCTCTCTCCTCAGGCTCTTCATGGCACTGATGAGAAGGACCACATCCTTCCCCAGTACATTCAGTAACTTTGTCAGGCTTCATTACGTTTGAGCATCTGCATTTCAACCAGCATCACAAACAATGAAAAACAGTATTTCTGCTCACAGGAAGTTCTCAGAGGCCCCCCAAAGCCTGGAATCTGCCTCCAGAGCTGGAGAGTACTTGAAAAGATGCTTAACATTTACATTCATGAAATTCAGTCAAATAATTTTCCCCTAAGACTTCTTAACAGGCTCCTGCTCACGTCCTCAGCTACAGAATTCTGATTAGAAGCAGAGGGACAAATACTGTCACAAGGGTTCTCTCTAGATCTCACAGACTCTGTCCCTCCTTTCTTCTACTTCCATAAAAGAAACTTAGACACACAATGAAATCTCACTTATGATGACCCTAAAAATGTCTCCTATTTTTAAAAAGAGAAAGCATCAAAACTGTTGTTATTTAGGCTCTTGGAGATATTATTGACGAGGAAATGTCAGTCCTAAGACATAAACTAATCATCCCCTCCCTATACAGACAACACAACCTTAAATTAGCTGCCCATAAACCTTTCCAGGGTTAGGAAATAAAGTCTCCCAGAAGCACCTGGGACTAACTAGAGTGCTTCTCCTGACACTGTTCACAATGACAAGCTTCTGAAACAAAATTTAAAAACCAGCAAATATGGGAGGGGAATGGTGGGGAAAGAGTGGAAGGGGGAGCATGCTTTTCTTTAAAGGAAAAAAAACATGAAAATATAAATTGGACTCTATCCATTCTCCAATTCAATCAATCAATCAGCAGTTATTAGATGCCTAGAATGTGCCAAGCACTGTATTAAGCATTGGGTATATGAAGAAAGAAGTGAATCAGTCCCTGCCCTGAAAAGAGGTGACACCAACAGTACCCATGCCAAAAGTTCCCCAATGAAGATGAGGGCGACAGGGAAGGAGGGGGTTCACAGATGGCAGAAACAAGCAGGCCTCCAAAGAAGCCAGGCCTAGAGCCAAGCTCTGAGGGGACCTTGGATTCCAAAAGGTGGTGAGGTACAGAGACGGAGGCAGGAGCGCCCTGTATGGGGACAGACCACAGTGGCTTGGACAGGACAACAGCGTGTATGAAAGGTAACAAGGAAGAGCTCAGGAAAGGTAGGATGAGGACAAGTTCAATGGCGGAGTTTATCCTTGATCCCAGAAGCAATAGGGAGCTTCAGAAGTTTACTGAGTAAGGGAGGTCGCCACACCTGAGCTTTAGGAAAATCCACTTGGTGGTTGTGCAGAGGTTAGTTTGCAAAAGATTCTGGAGGCAGGGAGTCCAGAAGGAGGGTGACGTGTCCTGAGCCAGGGGAGATGCCAGGGAAGAAGAATCTGTAAGAGCGAGCAGCTGATGATCCAGAGATGGGAGAGAGTGACAGAAAGGAGTCAGGGCGACTGCAAGGGCAGTGGTACCTTGGACAGGGAGAGGGGAGGTCTGAGGGGAAAAACCCTAAGCTCTGCCGAGAGGACGGCCAGTCCTACGTGCCCAGCAGGTACCGGTGTCGACCAAAGACTGGGTCCGGCCACACACGAGGAGTCAGCAGAGATGACCATGGGCATTCATGGGGGTGAGGAGGTCACCTGCATCATACTGCAGGGCAGGGCTTTCCACCTACTGCTACCACAGACCCTGGGAGCAGCAGGCTAGTGAAGCCCCTGGACCCTGCCCAGAAGAAGGCTTTTAAATGAAAAGAGTAAAATGGAGAAGACTCTGAAGGAAAGCAATTGTCTTGAAATACAGTTAACAGAATATTTAAAAAGCAAGTTCATGTATGCCAGGTGAAGAAGCCCTGGAGTAGAGAGAGAAGATCGGGATGATTCTTGAGGAACAGTCAAGAAACAAGCATTTATCAAGCACCTATTATGTGCCAGGCACTGGGCTAAGCAGATACAAAAAGGGGCAAAAGACAGTGCCTGCCCTCAAGGAGCTGACAATCAAACGGAGGAGGCAAGAAGTAGGCAAATAGCACAAAAAGCTTGAAGGAGGATAAGCAGGACATCATGAACGGGGGAGGCCCTGGAATGAAGAGGGGCTAAGGCGGGACTTAATGGAAGCCAGGGAGATCAGAGTCAAAGCCGAGCAGGTAGAACATTCCAGGCCTGGGGAACGGCCACAGCAATGCCCAGGACTGGGAGATGGAGGGTTGGTGGGACAGCCAGGAGCCAGTAACTGCGCTGGAGAGGACATCTTTGGGAGGAAGGTCAGGAAGGGTCTGGATGCCAAACTGACCATTTTCTACTCGACCCTGGAAGTGACTGGAAGCACTGGAGTTAACTGAGGAGGGAGGATGGCATGACCAGACCTGGGCATTAGGAAAATCATCCTGGTGGCTGAACAGAGGATGGGCTGGTGCGAGGAGAGACCGAGGCAGGCAGCCCCCCAGCAGCCACTGTGCTAGCCCAGGCGTGAGGCCATGAGGGTCTGCCCTGGAGGGGGTGGCGTCAGAGGAGGGAAGTGGGTGTAGTTAAGAGATGAGACAGAGGTGGGATGGACAGCGCAGAGAGTGAGCAGTCCGTGACCTGTACTCACTTCTACCAAGGAGAGCCCCCCACAGATCCTTGAGCCAGAGAGCCCCGTGCCCACCACCCAGGCGCTGAAAGCCCTTTCTGTTCCGACACCGCCTGAGCCCAAGCACATCTGTTAGATGCCAGAGAGAGGCTGGGCTGGAGAACAGGCCGCGGGGTGGGGGGAGCCCCACCCCCATCAGGGCGGCCGCTCTGTGCATCTCACCAGAAGCTCGTTTGTCTGGCTGAAGGCTCGGATGACTTCCAGAAGAGGGGCGAGCAGCACGCACTTGGCCTCAGAAACGCCTTCAATGTTTTTCAGACTTTCCAAGGTACTCGGCCTGTTGAAAAAGACAAGATGAACCTGAAGAAGGCGCCGCACCTCTAGGCTCGGCGGGAGCTGACTGACAACGGTTCCGTGCTGATCCTCACAAATTAAGTGAAAAAAGTGTTCCCAACTGCCGAAGCCCCTCGTCCCCAGAGGTGACAGGTTAAATCTGGGCTCTCTCAACATTTCCGGGCCGTGTGGTGGCACAGGGGCAGTGCTGGGACCAGAGGCGGGCAGAACTGACTCCCTGACAAGCTATGGGAGCCAGGGCAAGCCATTCACCTCTGTCTGCCTCAGTATGCCCCTCTGTAAAATGGGGATAATGATGGCCCCCACCTCCCAGGGCTGTTGTGGGGAATCAGACGAGTGACATCTGTAAAGTGCTCTGCAGACCTTATGGCGCCGTACAAAGGCCAGCTATCGTCATCGTTATTATTAAGTAAACTCCACAGAGAACATGCGGCAGTTTCACTGGAAACATGTCCAACAATTAACAGCCAAATAGCGCAGGTCAACAGTCTGAGGAGTGTCTCCTTGCAGGACCACTAAGGGCCACGAGTTGGCCAAATGCTGTGCTGACACAACCCTGGGGCTGGGGCTCACTCAGCCTGACGGGACACAGGAACAGGAGGGAAGGAGCTGGAGAGGTGGGGCGACAAAAAGAAGGGTGAACGGGCTTGGCCCAGGCGCCCAAACCAAGCAGACAAGGACGTCATCTGATGCGCCCACATCAGCAGGTGACAAATCTGGAGCTGGAAGGAGGAGCAAGGACCCCCCCTCCAGGACCCCGCCTGGGCCTGGGGAGCCAGCCACACTCACTGACACCCCGACTCTCCGGGGGGGGGACCCAGAGAATGTGGTGGGAAGGGGGGTGGATTTCAGTGTGGCCTGGTCGGGTAGGCACACTTACAGCATGGAAAAATGGCAGACAGAGCTGGGGGCGAGGCGAAGGTCAAGGCTGTGCAATAAATGGGCACAGAGGGCAGGAGGAGACACCCAGGGCCCCGCTGGGGTTCCCAGCCTTGAGCTCAAGGTGCTGGGGGTCAGAAGAGGGAGCTGTAGGTAGCAGGACCCCAGGCAGTGAAGGGGCACCCACAGGACCTCGGGCAGCCACGAGAATTCCCCTCACAGGTGGGGTCAGGGAAGCCAGAGGACCAGACGAGGGATGAAGTGCACCGTGTGCCGCGGTGCGGGAGGGAAAGCAGCCAGCGTGAATAGGCGGCCCTGCCCCCTGCCAGGCGTGTCCACACTCACCTCATCTTGGCCATGTCCACCAGCACCTTGTTGGTAGCCAGTAAAGCTGGAGGGATGTCCTTTTCACTGGCCTGCTTCTGCCTTGCTTCCATCAATTTGCAATACAATGCAGTCTGGGCAAAAAAAAATCACAAGGCCTACAAGTCTCAACAAAGCACATTCCGAAAAATACAAAAAACCAACAGTCTATCCACAGCCTTAGGGCCTCAGCCAGCACGTGGTGCCAGCATGCAGCAGATCAAGGCACACGCCTGGAGTCCCAGACTCCCAAAGGGAACGTGGAGGCCAGCCCACACAGAGCCAGAATCCCCCTTCAGCACACCTGAAAAA
Organism: Phascolarctos cinereus; assembly: GCF_003287225.1. NCBI lineage: Eukaryota > Metazoa > Chordata > Mammalia > Diprotodontia > Phascolarctidae > Phascolarctos > Phascolarctos cinereus. The sequence continues at coordinate 4,237,844 of NW_027556402.1, read as the reverse complement.
GGTTCGCCCAGCCTTGGCCGAGGAGCCCAACCCCATCTGACTGACATGGCCGGGCACAAACACCAACGTCCACACGTGCATGATCACGGACGTGTTTTAGTGAACACTGACATGATCCTTTCCTAAGTGACAGTGAGCCAGGGCCCTAAACTCTCGGGGCCTCAGCTTCCTCCAAACTGTAAAATGAAAGGTCTGGGTCTCTTAGGACCTTTCAGACAATGACAGACAATAGTGGTGCAGACATCATCAACCCTCTGTTACAGATTATCCAACAGGCTCAGAGGGGTGGGGGCGATTGGCCAGTGTCACCCAGCCAATCAGAGTGGGGCACAGAAGTTCTGTCCCAAGGAACAACCTCCCTGCCTCGCCCTGATTTACCTGACACTCCTCCTCTTTGGATGACACCGATGCTGGGGAGTCAAGGGACCCAGGAAGCGGAAGAGGAAGAGGCTTTGCTGGCGACGTTGGCCAAACACTACATGAGTCAAAGGAAAAGATACTTAAGGTGAGAGTGAGACGAGGCATTCATCCCCCACTCCAGAGACAGGCATCTGTCCGGCAGCCAGCTTCCCCTCAATTCTGTTCACCGAGGCTCCTCGCTTAAACACCACTGCCTCTTTGTGATGGTGGGAATCCAGCAGGCAGGCGTGTGACCGACATTCAAAACCATCTGTCACCAAAAAGCCAGCTTCTACGTGAATGGATGATGAGCATCTCATCGTCAACTCGCCCACAGAGGAAAGAAAATGCTGTCTTAGCCAAAACCGAGGGGGAGCAGAGAAACCCAGGCCCAAAGCCCTCGAGAAGAGACGAGGCGGAGGCTCGACATGGGCATTTAGAAGAGGTTCACATACCGCAATTCTCCTCTAGTCTGACATTTATCAGCGTACTAAAAGCTCAAGTCCTTTGCTTCACTTGCTTTTCCAGAAGGCCTGGGGAGGCGGCCTCTACAGGAAGAATGGTCTCCGTTTTATAGAGAAGGGACTTATGTTAGCACGGAGACAACCTATAACCCACAACTCTGATTCCAAGTATAGAAAAGCCAAAATATACAGTCAGTGAACTTTAAATTCATGGAGATTTATGGCCTCGAACTCGAGGAAAGAGTAATTCAGTTTAAGGCATTCTGGAGTGAAGAAGAAAACAAAAGTATTGCGGCACTATCGTGGTCTACTGAGAGACACTTACTGAGTCAACTAAAAATGAGCTGAAACAGTGATTTTATACAATTGGAATTCGGTTCTGGTTGATTCTCCCCTCCTCCTCCCCCCAGACTGCGAGATTCCAGCCTTTGGGTCCCTCCAGATGGATGTTATCGTTCCTTCTAGCTCGGTGTAGCCTGCTTAGCATGGCATCAATAACAGGCCCATGGCCACACACGGCCTGACCAAGAGGGCGTCCTCTTGCTCCAGTGATCCTGCTCCACTGTTACATACGGGAGAGTTGTATTCATGGTCCTTGACCTCTGGATGAGACTCGTTTCCTTGGGCCCCAGGGACACTGCTCACTCCCAGCTCTCTTCTCTCTTTCATCGCCTGCGGCCTAAAGGTGGCCAAGGCCCAAGAGGGGCCTCTGGGCTCCTCGTCTAACCTCTCCACACCACCTTGCCAATCTTGTTCACCCTCCAGCTCTCTACCTCTACCTTCCCACATCATCCACCTCACAGCGTCAGCTGCACTGTACACTGGACTCCTCTAACCGGATACCCCAGCCCTGCCTCAAACGATGAACTCATCATTTTCCCCACTGAGCCGGCCCCCTCCTACCCTCCTCACTGATACCAACGGCCCCAACATTCTCCAGGTACCTTGGCTTAAGGGGGGAGGAAGGAAGAAAGGAGTCCTGTGGGATTTCTGATTCCGCCCTCCCTCAATGAGCTGCCACAGCACAACCTCAGGCTCCATCACCTCCTAGCTGGATGACTATAGCAGTCCTGGGGCATCCCTGGCTCTCATCTCTCCTACATACAAGCCCCCCTTTCTGCTGATGCTTCACCTAAACCTTCCGGATCTGGAAGGAAGCAGCGTGAAAAGCGTGCCCAACACTCTCCAGGCTAGTGACGGGATCACCCTCCCTCCCAAGATCCTCAGACCTTTCCCAGCTGTCTCACCTGATCCTGCCGCCACACGGGTTGCCCAGATGCTGGCCCCCCTGCAAGCCCTCACCATCGCACACCTGCACTATTTATTTTGCAAGAGCCTGCTGGCTGGTCTCCCTATCTCCAGCCTCTCCCTATTTCAGTCCATCCATCACTGAGCGGTCTTCCAAAAGCACAGGCCTGACTGTCTCAGTCTTTACTCAGTAAACTCTAGCAGTTCCCTGTTACCTCCAGGAGCAAATATAAAATCCTCTCTTGGGCCTTTAGAGCCCTTCCTATCTCTCTAGTCTTCTTCTACCTTACTCCCTTCCACATCCCCCGCAGCCTAGGGCTACCGGCCTCCATGCTGAAAGGAACGCTCCATCTCCCAACCCCTGACGTCTCCACAGCCATCTCGCAGGCCTGGAATGCTCTGGCTCTTCGTTCCCCTCTGCTGGCTTCCCTCAAGTCCCAGGTAAAATCCCCGCCTTCTGCAAGAAGCCTCCTCCAGTCCTCCTTGACCTCGGTGCCTCCCCTCTGCGGCCCCCCCCAATTTAACTAGTCTCTATCTTGTTCCTGCGCAGTTGTTCGCAGGCCAGCTCCCCCGTGAGACTGTCAGCTGCATGAGGGCAAGCAGGGGCTGTCATCATCCCACTGCAGCATTTCTCGCCAAAGTTACCAGCAATCTCTTAATGGCCAAATCAGGTGAAGGTCTCATGGATCAAACATGTAGAGAACTGAGCCAAATTTAAATATTCCCCAGCTGATAAATGGAACAGAGGACACAAACGGGCATTTTTCAGAGAAAGAAATCCAAGCTGTTGATGGTCTTATGAAAAAGTGGTCTAAATCACTAATAATGAGAGAAAGACAAAGAAAACAGGGAGCGGCTAGAAGGCGCTAGAGCGCACAGAGCGCCGGGCCTGGAGTCGGGAAGACCGAGGTGCAAATCTGACCTCAGACACTGACTAGCTGGGTGACCCTGGTCAAGTCACTTCCCCCGTCTGTCTCAGCTCCTCATCTGTAAAGTGAGCTGGAGGAGGAAATGGCAGACCACTCCAGTGTCTTTGCCAAGAAAACCCCCAATGGGGTCACAGAGAGTCTGGCACGACTGAAAAACAACTCGACTTTCTCAGCTCTTTGGATCATGACACCACGCTCCAGCTCCCCACCGCCTCCAGTCTCACGTTCTGCTGAAGGAAGAGCCTACCCTAGATGCCACAGCGAATGCTCCCAGAGTGTGGTCACAGGACCCCAGAGGGCAGGGGCCCAGTCCCAATCTAACAGGGCTTTCCCCAGTCTACGCAGCCAGTCAAATTCCACTTCGTGGTCCCTCAGTCCTTAAGTTTCAGAGCTGCTGTGCAATGAGGCCAAAATATGAGCCGAGGACCCTGAGGAACAAGGCTTGGAGGCCTTTCCTCCCAGGGATGATGCTGTCTCTGGTGGTCCCTGACTGCAACCAGCCCTCTGCCCCCTGGGGCACTTAACTGGGATGGCTGATGGAGCCTCAGTTACTCCAAGGGTCCTGGTCCCAACAAGGGACCATAAGGAGATGGCCTGAAGAGAGTGCCCAGACCAGAGGGATGGCGTAAACGAGGCGGCCCCTTCATCAAAGGACGCGTAAATGAAGCGTGTCTGGTTTGCCAGGCAGTTCTCTATCTTGTGGACTCTACCAAGCATAGTTGTCATTGGCACCATGAAGGCCCAGCACAAAACTTTCTCCCATTTCCTAAGTACACTGACCTCTTTACCAACCATAGAATTGGAGGCTTACAGCTCTCTCTTGCACAATTTATATCTGCCATAGGAAAATCCTCATTTTTTCTTAAAAAAAAAAAGTGGGGGGAGAACCCATTGTACAACACAAACCCCCACATATTAAAAACTGTTAAAGATTACATATCTTATTAGGGTTATCATTCCCAGAAGAAATGTTAACAGTGCTTTTATAAGAACATATTTTCTGCAAGTCTTCCTGGTTTAAATATACACAAATCCCATTAAAAATATAAATTGTGAGATCTGAAGAAATTAACAGTTTTTTAAACTTTTAAAAAAATGCATTCAGAAACACACACACACACACACACACACACACACACACACACACACACAGCAGTTAGTCATGAAGAAGGGCAGCAGCCCACAGCACTAGAACTGCAACTATCTGAAACTTTGGATCAATGAGATAATTTCTCCCTTCCCCCTGCCCCACCCCCCCATCTCCCATTCCCCAAGACAAGCTCTTTGTCAGCTCGACTTTCAACGTAAGGAGGAGAAAGCAGCAAGATCAGCACTTGGCTCAGGACAGCTCCTATCGGCCTGGCCTCTCCAAGGCTACCCCAAACATGAAAACTGCTGCTGCCTGCCATGGGAATGAGACTCAGGCCAAGCACGGAAGCTCAGCGCGTCAAAGGCTCTGGAAAGAATTTCAGACAGGACTGAAAATAAAAGATAGAAATTCTGGTGAAGAATAAATTAAGCAGAAAATTCACAGATCATAAGAATTCTCTGGTCCCACATTCAGGTTAATCAAGGTCAAGGCTATAATTAAATTAAGCTCTATAAATATAGAATATATTTATAAACATCTAAGTAAGCATTACTAAAATTAAATCAAGCTCTAAAAATTACAATAAAAGCACTGAATGCAGAGAATCCCAATGAATCCTGAGCTTTTCTCAGAAAAATCTAAAAATGTCATCTACCTTTCATTGTGAACCTACTCTTGCCTGCCTGCCACTTGTGAGCATGCAGGCTGAAGCTTGGGAGCAATCTCTGCTCTCACTGACTGAGACGCTGCTAAACTCTCATTCAGCCCTGAAATCTCGGACAACAGAATTTAGAGCTGGAAGGGACTTTCGACATCACCCCTCCCAAATGCCCAGATGACCTCGATAGAAGCAAAGAACAAAACAGGAAGGGGAACTGCAGAAGGTTGGACAGGAAGCAAGCAGCAAAGCCAGGATTTGAACTCAGGCCCTGTTTCTCCGAACCCCAGGCTGTCTCCTTCCACAATAGACTTCCTCCCCTAGTGCTCTTTAATCATCATAACCCAGGCCACTGAAATCCCCCAGGGAAGGAGAAGCCACGCCCCTGGTGCACCCACTCAGACGACCGCCATCCACTCCGCTTCCCTGGAGAAGATGTCAGGCCACAGAAACCCACATTTGGAGAGCTCTCCCTCCAGATTTCGAGCTTCACTACTTCATGTCTCCTTTCTCCCATCAAGACAAGTTACACACTTTGTTCCACAGCTAATCTTCTCGATGGAGACACCAAAGACCTTTCCCCTCACCCCCTCACCCTTTAAAACAAGCCTTCTTCAAGGAAGCTGGCCCTCTGTCAGAGGAATCCTGTTCTATGGACGCAAATCTTGTTGTAAGACTATTCACAATAAAACATGTTAGGTCAAGTGTTCAACTAATTCTGATTTCAGACACTCAGCCTTTAGGTCCTCACAAACTCAGTATAGCCTCAAACCTCCACGTCGGCTCCACAAATGATGGCTTATACTCTCTGCTCAAGGAAGGAGAAGATTTTTGCCTTTTTTTTTTTTAGCCTACTCAGCCAAATCTCTGAAGAGCTCAAGAAGGAATTGAACAAACTATTACAACTGGCAAAAATGCTAAAAGGTGGCACCAAACGGATTCCCTTTCACTCTATGACACAAAGGAGGAGATCCACGGCTCCCCCACCATCTCCGTCTTCTGTAGTGGGAAGATGTTGGTCACATGTGCTGCGTTCTCCAGCACCTCTCCCCACCCACACCCTGCTCCCATCCCCTGCAGTCTAGTAAGCATCCTGGTGACAACCTAAACAAAGCTAAAACAGACGTTTCCTGGGCATCCTGCTGTGAAATGATAACATCCAAATGACTTATTAGCCAGAAAATCAATGGAATTTTTAAAAAATGAACCTTAGTTTTAGTAATTTCCTCGGACATAGGTCTTCACTGGCGTGAAGGAGGAGTGTTCGGGCTGATTCATCAACGGCTTTGTCCAGCCAGGATCTACCCTATAAAACAAAAAAAAAAACCTTCAGTCAGACAATAAGCATGTATTACATGACTATTATATGCAAGGTTTAGATGATAAGCATTTATTATGTGCCTGCTGTATGCAACCCCTGTACTAAGTACTAGGCCTTTAAGGAGCTCACATTCTAATAAGAGGTCCATTTAACACACTGTGTGTGTGAACACAGAAATATAACAGAAAGGCCAACTTCTACACTCTTACCTCCTTTGTAAGGACACACAATTTGGCAAACTTCTTGGACCCTGCCTTTTCTTCCAAAAAACCCTCTGAAATAAGATGCCGAGCCAAAGCCTTCCACCAGCTCTCCAAATGGTCCTTGCCACCACCAAAGAGACGATGCTGGCGGAATTTATCAGGAAGACGTTGAGAATTCTGAAATCAGGGGGAAAAGTCATTATCTACAAATCTGTCCTTGCTGATAGGAGACAAAGTACTCCTTTTTGTCAAGGAGACAACCAAAGCAGGCTAAAATTCTCTGGAGGCGGGTGCCCTGAGTGGCTGGCGGCTTTGGTGGATGGCAGACCCCATCACCAGGAGCGCACCCCAACATTCCTGTACCTCGCCTCCAGACCACTCTTCTGACACATAAAGGCCAAGTCCAAGGAGTCTAAAGTCCACTCCCATGACATTTCATTTCTATTTTTCTTGCCTTCAGCGGTTAAACAGTTAAACTGACCAAGGTCCAGCATCAGTTGTGGCTTATACAGAAGCCAGCTTAGAGTACTAATTGTGAAAAGAACAAAGAAACAAGGTTCCAAGCTATCCCGAGACGAGGACGGGACAATGACCAAGGAAGCAGAATGACCAAACTCCCATTTTTCTTCTGTCTTCCATGCCAAGGGGAACAGCCTCTGGACCCCAAAGTACAGAACAAAAAGGTCTGAAAGAGGAAAACCTCACAGGAAGCAAAGAGAACATACAAGGGCATCCGCATGACCTCAAGTCATCAGCCCCAGACTGCCCAGCCACGACAGCTAAGCCCCTCGTGGTCAGTGACCTTGAAAAGCTACATGTTGTCCCCAAGACTCCCCCATCCACGGCCTTCCCCAGCAGGCAGCCACCTGCAGCTCGCCTTCCCACGGCCCCCGCCCTCCCCACACGCTCTGATCTCCCCATGCCCTCCCACGGCCCCCACCCTCCCCACGGCCCGTGCCCTCCCCACACGCTCTGATCTCCCCATGCCCTCCCACAGCCCCCGCCACCTCTCGCCTGCCTGGACTACTGATGAGCGACCGCTTACTCTCCTTCCGTTGCGGCTCCTCCTTCTCTAACCCATCCTCTCCCAGGGGGCAGATAAGTTTTCCTAAGACACAGATCTAACTACATCATACTCCTGCTCAGAAAGATCCAGCTACTCCCTGGTGCCTCTGCTTGAGAACACATGCTCTGAACTTCACCCAGTGTTTAAAAGCCCGCGTGGTCCAACTCCATCCCGCTCTCCCCATGCTCATTATCCCCCTTCATAAGCTGGACACTTCAGCCAACCTGCCTCACTGGTCTTCCCATTTCTACACCTCTGACACAGAGGAGGGGCCCTGTGCCCATCCCCCTGCCACCCCTGTGCTTACACTGCCATCTCACCTCTGCCTCTTCACATCTTCCTTCAGGTTTCAGCTCAAGCTCCTGGCCACAAGCCTTTGCAGATGCCCTCAGTTCATGCCAGCGTTCGGGCGGGCTCACTCTCTGATTCCAGAGTGTGTCCTCTCTGTCAGAGGTCCTCCTATCAGTACCACCTTGTCCCACTGAGTGAACCTCTTAGCACACATCCAAGCAGACTGCCGAGGAGGCCGTGTTTCTTTGAAAGCACCGCTTCACCTTTATTTCTGAAGCTCTCTGCCATGGTGCACAGACATCTTGGTCACCGGCATCACAAGCATCAAACAGGGGAAACAGCACCGGACTCCAACCAGAAGATCTGTGCTAGAGTCCCAGCCCAGATGCTAACTAGCTGTGTGACCATTCACATGTTCCTAAACCTCTCTGGCCCACTTTTACCATCCGTCAAGTGAGGCTGACAACATACCTCAAACTCTCCCACTACCTACTGACTTGCATGGCTATGGCTACCCTCTCATGTCAGCATGAGAACCACTGACACCTGATTAAGGGCCCCCACCAGGAGCAAGCGAGGTGGCACAGCAGATAAGAGTGTTGACCCCAGAGTCAGGAGCAGGACACGAATTCAAATCCAGACACTTACAGCTGTGGGACCCTGGCAAGTCACGGAATCCTTCTTACCTCAGTTTCCTCATCTGCAAAATAATCTGGAGAAGGAAATAGCAAAGCACTACAGTATCTTTGCCAAGAAAACCCCAAATGGGGTCACAAAGAGTAGGCCGTGATTAATCAGCTAAGCAACCACCACCAGTCCCAGGCTTTCCTAAGTGATATTCAACAAAAAGCTACCACTTCACCATCTCACAGCTTACTGAAAGAGGTCAAGAACAGAGGCAACCTCTATGCTAATTATTTGTGGACTAGGAAAAAGCCTATGATTGTCTTGCAGAAAACGCTCCCAAAGGTAGAAGTCGAAATACGCCCCTCCTGACAGCCGTCTTTGGAATCGGTTCACTCTGCACACCTCCATGGGTCTTTCTATGCCCCGAGTCTGTCATCCCGCATACTGGTGAGTCTTCCCCAATCTGGGTCACCCACCAACTTGCTCGATAGGCCAACTAAGCATTTGCCCACATTCTTGATAAGAAGACTGAACCGGAGCAGCGAGGTGGCACAGTGGACAGAGCACCAGTCCTGAAGTCAGGAGGACCTGAGTTCAAATCTTGACACTTACTAGCTGTGTGACCCTGGACAAGTCACTTAACCTTTTGCCTAAATTGCCTAAAAAAAAAACCAAAACAAAGTTAAGACTGAACCAAGAAGGTCCAAGAACTGAGGCCTGCAGCAATCCACCCCAACTGGAGCTCATGAACTTTACCTTGTTTGTTAAGCAGCATTTTAATGCGAATGACTGGCTTCTTTTATAAGCCTATGTATTTGGATTTATGCATTTAAAAACATGATTTGGAGATTTCGCCAGACACAGGTGAAGAACTGAGCTACAAAAAAGCCCCCTGCAACTGTCTGGGGCCAGATTTGATCCAATTTAATTGTACTAATACAGAGTTCCTAGACAAGCCAAAAATAAACAGATAATCCTGAAAGAATGTCAGAAAGAAAGGAATTCATTCAGTTAGCAATTACTTAAATCCTAGGGAAAAACGCCAACATAAAACATCTTTGTGTAAGCTAAGGAGGTGGAACGTACCCTACTGGAATCACAGTGGACACCTGGTATCCTCACTATGCCACAAACAAACTTGACAATTAGCCTGTGCTCCCCCATTAATAATCCACAAAGACAGATGTGGTGTTGTCTATCAAAATAATACACGTATACACTCAGATTTATCCTAATTAGGGAGACAATTTAGTGAATTCCCAAAGAGTTAAAAGTCAGGATTCAAAAAACAAACCCCCGCTATTATGACAACCCTTTCTATGCAAGCTTGCCTTGGTCTTGGCAGACAGTGGGTGCTGGCATGACATCTGCCTTAGTTATTAGCAAGTGGCTTTTTTTAAAAAGTTCTAAATCTTTGTCTAGCAAGGGTGGTATACAATTTCACAAAGGATAACTTTTTAAATTGAAGACTCCCAAAGGTACTTGTCTGACTCCATTTCAAATAACAGGTGAAATCTGATCTCTCCTGGGAGCCCCTTGAGCTCCGTCTCGGAGCCCACTTACATTCATCAAGGACCTGACCAGATTATACCAAATTAAAACCAAGATAATTTAACATGTCACACCTCTAACTGGGCTACATGGGCCCGTGGGCCATTTAATAGCATTTTTCAAAGACATCTTCTCACATCTTAATGGTATTTTGGGGGGAAATGAGTTTCACATAAATCAGGTAAAATAAAAACTGGAAAGCTACAAATCTGCACCACTCCCACCCTGCCCATGCCCCACATGGTTCCCTGGACCACCACCCAAACAGAGCTGGGCTGGGCCGGCAAGCTCCCGTTACTGTGGGCTCTGAGCAGAGCAAACCTGGAAGTCAAGGCAGCCACAACCTAACGCAAACTGTTGTCCAAATGTTTAACAAGAAGGCAACGCGTTCAAAGCAAGGGCTTCTGAGTATACTTTAAAAAAATAATGGATTTCCGATGTATGTTGCTTTGCATGATCTCATCCAGGGTTCACTTTCCTACTTTCTGTGGGAAGGGAAGGAGAAGGGAATAAGCATGCATTAAGCTCCGACCGTGTGCCAGGCACTGGGCTTAGTGCTTCACAATTATTATCTCACATGAACCTCACAAAAACCAGCGAGGTGGGAGCATGATGCTGAGGAAAATGAGGGCCAGAGCAGTGAAACGACTTGCCCAGGGTCAAACGGCTAGTAAGCATGTGAGGCTGGATTTGAACCCCGGGCTTCCTGACTCCAGGCCAAGCAGTTTATCACCAGTGGGCTGCCTAGCACTAAAATGATCTAGTTAAGAAGTGCTACACAATGTTTAGTCAGTAAAAACAAAGCCCAGACAGGCTCCTCTCCTTAAAGTCTGGCCCTTTCAGAGGAGATGCAGTCAAGCCAGCAGACCCAGCTGAGCAAGGAGCAACACGCCAGGAGAACAAACAGCCTCGGACTCGCCATCCAGTGCAAAACCACGCGTGATAGGCAGCTAAGAGCGTCAGGAGGACCTGCGTTCAAGTCCAACCTCAGACAACTGACAATAACTAGCTGTGTGACCCTAGGCAAGTCACTTAATCCCGACTGTCTCACCCAAAAAGCAAAAAAAACCAAACCAATCATATGTGATGGAATCCAATCTTGGCTAAGAAGTGCCTGGCACTCAGTAGGCACTTGCTTACAGATTACTGACTGGCTACTGAGAGCCCATTAATCAGGGCTTTTCGGCAGAACACACCATCTAGCAGCCCAACTGTTCCTGGACGTCCTGGAGGTGCGCTCTTCTTAATGGTCCCAACAAGATCGGGCCTGGGGATTCCTCCATCAGCCACGGCTCAAGATGGCAGAAAAGGCCCCGGGAGGGGCCGGCCAAAGGAGCACGTGTGCCAGGGACCAGCGGGGCCCTAGCCAGAAAGACAGGGCCTCCCTGGCACTCACCGAGCCTCGAAGAAATAAAACGGGGACCCCGATTCCAAACTTCTCTCCCAAGTCGCGCACAGCACACAGCAGCTTGTAAGCCTGCGGCCCCAGGTCCTGCCAATGCTCCTCGGAGTCAACGCTGGAGTGAGGGTCCTTCAGTCTGAAGACACAGACACTGCTGCTGAGTTCACACCCCCAGCACAGCCCACACTGTTTTATAAGAGCGAACAAGATTCAAGCAGAGTCAGGGAGGACAAGAGAACTGTAACAAGTGGCAGAGAACGTGGAGGCACGCAGCATGGGCGAGGAGGAGGACGCGGCATGGGAGGCCTGCAGGGCCCCTGCACGTGACCCCCATCCCGTTTCCAGATGAGAAAACTAAGGCCGTGGGACCGGGGGGGGGAGGGGGGTGACTGGCCTGAGCTGAGGGGCACTGGAAGGCAGGTCAGGCAGCTGGAGAACATTATCTCACTGGATCCTCACAAGATCTAGGGAAACAGGGGCTGAGAGCCTTCCCATTTTACAGAGGAGGAAACTGAGGCAAGGGCCACACACAACCTCACAAGGTTATGAGCCGGGATCTGAACTTGGGCAGCTTCTGCATCCCCACAGGCTTGCCTGCAGCATCACCCTGTGGCTTTCCGGGAGACACAACCGCTCCTAACGCACCACCGATCCCCTTTTCTGCCAGAGCCTCCACCAGAAGGCTAACTCCTGCCTGGCACCAGCGAGGCTCTCACGAGAGGGGTGAGAGTTCAAGTCACCTCATTCGGAGAAAAGCGCCCAAGCTGAGCCAGGCTTCTACGGCAGCTGCGGCATCCTGGGGGTTCCATCATCAGACTGCTCTCACTCCCACAAGTCTACCCACAGCATTTGAACCCACGCAGAAACAGGCTGCCAGAAGAAGACATGCCTGCCTGGCAGGGAGGGGAGCGATGGGCGGGCGAGGAGCTCTGCGGGGCCTCCCTGGTTTTGCTAAACCGCTACCTCCTCCCTTCCTTTGGTACAAGGGGCAGCTCTCTCAGGAGCAAAAGGCATATATGTATAAATGAAGGTGAAAACCAAAAAAAAGGTAAAACTTTAAAGAAAACACCCACTCCCAACAATTCCCACTCCCGTAGGTGGGGGTCCTTGCTCAAGGCAGGTCACCCTCTGCTCAGCTTTCAGCTCCTTTCCCTTCCTGATGGGCGGCAATGTGAGCCTTGGCACTGCCTCCCACCCCAGAAGGCTGAGGCTGGTAAGTGAGACCGAGCCCTGCTCGCCACTTCCTCAGTGACACTGGGGAGTCAGGTCCTCCCTTTAGGTCAGGGTTCTTATCTGTTAAGTAGAAGGATCCGGTACCCTGTGTTCTCAGGTCCCTTCCTGTATGCTGCTCAAACACACAAAGAACAGCCATCATCACTTTATGCAACCTAAGATTGCCTGGAAAAGTCCACGGGAGACTCTGAATTGCACCAATGGCCACCTGAGTCTGATGACCAACTTTCCGAGAGACAGAAGGGCAGACGGAAGCATGCCACGCAGGCCAGCTTTGCAAGCGCCACGCTGCCTCTGTGACGGGCTTTAAAAAAAGCACGCTGTTTCAGGTTCAAGCCCCCCTCCTCCCGATCTGCGATGTATATGGAAAACATTCTCACAGCTGGTGTTTGTGAAGACTCAAATGTTTTCTCCAAAGTGAAAGAGCTGAGGAAGGAAAATCTGGGTTTTCAAATCACAAGCATTTATACACCACTCTAAGGTTTGCAAAGCATATTCTGTCACTGCATCTGTGTTTTCAAGTGCTACGTTTGCTTCATTTGAGCTTGAGGAGGTTAGATGTTTTTTAAGGAAATGAAAATTTGCAAAAGAAATCTGGCCTAGCAAACAGCAATCCCAATGCCTCCTTTTTGACTGGGTGGGTGCTCACCTGGCCTGACAGTTGTCACAGCACTGCTCCGTTCCCATGATGCCCAAGGAGGCCTTTCGGAGCTGTCTGTCTTCAAAATGAGACAAGATGATTCTACCCAAGAGGAAATGGAAAATCCAATGAATAAACCAAAAATGACATGTCGAATTCCTGACTAAAAATGAGGAGAAATCACGGCTGATTGACTCACAGGGGATGTCATTACTGGGCTCTGATTCACTCAGAAGCCACAACCTCTGATACAGACACAGAACCCGACAACAATCCCACTGATTCTGCATGCATTTAGGGTTAAGGTTAGGGTTACCCCACGCACTTACTTCCGCCGGCATTTGCTGGACTGAAGATACCTCTCTAATTGTCTCATCATCTTCAGTTTGTACTGTCGAAAGTCGGCATTCTGGATGTCACTAACGAGGTGCCTGTCGGGTAGAAATAAAGGGTGAGAACAAAAGAATGACACGTGACCGTCACTTTCCATTGACTGGCATATTCTACTCAGAGGAAAAAGGCAGTTTCTTTCAAAGAGCCCACCAAACAGTAATCACCACATCTGGCTGGCAAACTATATCAAGTTACAAAGTAGAGCCTTCATTTTTTTGGTTTTTTTAAAATTTTTTTCTTTTGGTTTTTTGTTTTTGTTTTTAGGCAGTTGGGGTTAAGTGACTTGCCCAGGGTCACACAGCTAGTAAGTATCAAGTGTTTGGTCTGAGGCCAGATTTGAACTCAGGTACTCCTGACTTCAGGGCCGGTGCTCTGTCCACTGCGCCACCTAGCTGCCCCTCTTCCTTTTATTTTTATCATTAATTGTGCCATCACCTGAAATGTGTTTCCTTTTTTTTTTTTGAGGTGGGGCAAGGTGGAGGCAATTGGGGTTAAGTGACTTGCCCAAGATCACAAAGCCATTAAATGGCTGAGGCTATATCTGAACTTATCCTCCTGACTTCAGGGCCAGTGCTCCATCCACTGCCCCACCAAGCTGCCCCACGGGCTTCCTTTTGTAAGCCACCTCTGCTCCTTCAGGAAAAACACGCAGTATGAAATTCATTCCCACACACACACACACACACACACCCTTCACCTGTTGAAGCTGATGTCCGCAGGGGCCCAGAGCACATGGCAAGAACTGGGCAGGCCATCGCGGCCAGCCCTGCCCATCTCCTGGTAGTAAGACTCCATTTCCTTGGGAGCACCATAGTGGATGACTTTACGGATGTCGGCTTTGTTAATCCCCATGCCAAAGGCGACTGTTGCTACAACACACTGAGAACAAGAGTAGCATGGCAGTTATTTAATGTTGTTAACGTCGCACAGCAGGCTTCTGGGTTAACGTGTTCGTGAGCAGAGCCAGAAGGGCTGATATTAAACCTAACAGCACCCACGTAAACTCCCTGCCTCAGTGTCTAGGCGAGTTTCTGTGCAACCAATGGCTCAAAGCCCAAACTGGAGGCTCTCCCCCTGGCCCTCGGCCTGCATCAGGTGGGCAGGCAGAAGACTCCCCGTGAACAGAGATGAGCACCGCCCTGGGCACGCCACCCACCCACCGGCCTGAATCAACCACGGCTCTAGAGATGAGTCTATGCTCATCAGGAGCTAGAATTAAGCTCATTAGGAGGCAGTATGACCTGGGTTGTTCCAAGGACAGCCCTACTAGGCAATGACATGAGGCAGGAGAAGGAGAAGGAAAAAAAAACTATCCAAGGGAAAAGATGAATGAACAGAGTGGCCCAAAAATATGCACCTGAGATGGGGAGAGGACCTAGAAAAGGTGCCAGGAGCCACGTGTGACTTCTCTGGGCAAAGGCCCATGGGGACCCACACCACACGTCCTGCAGGCTGCAGCAAAAAGCAGGTGTCAGACAGCTGTAGGATAAACGCTGCAGAGTGCCATCAGAGGATGGACAAATGGCTTTTGTGTGATTTTTCTCTTAAACCAAATGCATTTTACATTAACATCTAAGTGTGAGTCCTCAGGGCACTGTCTTCAGAAAAGAATGCAATTCATTTCAAACACACCTGGCCGGCATCTCCTAGCCCGGGCCTTCCCACCTGACTCTCCTGCATGGGGTGCTTCCCCCCATCAGAAGGGGAGCTCCTAGAGAGCAGAGGCCGGCTGCCTCTTCTCTTTGGACCCCAGACCTTGGCCCAGCGCTTGGTACGTAGTGTTCCATGAAGGCTTTTTAATTCATCCTCGGGCACTGTTGTAACTGTCACTTCAATAAACATAACCATAAGCAAAATGTGGGGCCCTGATCACTGTCAGCTTTCCAGTGCAGGTAACAAACATGCACACAAAATGCAGAGGTGCTAACAGCAGCAAGAACAGAAGAAATTATTTTAAACAAAGTAGAGCTACAGATCAAAGGCTGATAAAACCAACTGAGTCGAGTTACATTAATAAAAGATGAGTTAATATAATCTTTCTAAAACTAGATTTTGAGCACCTCAGGCTTCTCTCTGGCTCTGTTAGAGTAATAGAGGCTAAATGACAAAGAAAACTCCAACAGCTCTAAGGGGTGAGGTCCAGAGGAGGCAACAGGAGGGTGAATGTCCCTCAACAAGATGGCCCAAGAGCACTTCACTCAGAGCCCTGCAAGCCCCAGAGGAGCAGGCAGCCCACCCAGCTCCACGGACAGGGGAGGAGAATCCTCTGCCCAAACAAGAAGGCACCTCAGGACTCAACAGTCTTCCCCTGTCCCCAGGAGCCAATTCTGCTTTCACCTGTTTCTAAGACCTGGAAGAGCTTCACCCAGAGATCCAGGGAAGGCTAGATACCTGCCGTCCAAGGACCTGCCTCACTAACTCAGCCCCTAGGGGTTCCTCTCCGGGGGCGGGGCTGGCCTGGAGGAACTCTTCCACCACAACAGCTCCCCAAATCCTTCTTTATTTCAGAGGTGTTTCAACCTGCAATGGAGGAGGAAGAAGGGTAACTCTCCTGTTGAAGTGACAAGTCCCTCGAGCAAGAAATCACCAGAAGTCCAACACCTGACTCCTGAAGGAGAGCAACGGAAGCCCCAAGTCGCCATCACGAAGGCAGGACTTATCTGCAGTCCCATCCAGAAGAGAAATGAACTAGTGCGTTGGGCCCAGATACCACAATCTCAGCAACAAACTCAACCCCATGCCACAACAACCTGGAGTGCCAAAAGCCAGCAGTGCCCCAAACCTTTTCACTTAACTAAGGAAGAAACTGAGGGCCAGAGACCCTGAACGTTCTACCCCAGGTCATTCAGTGTGTGGCTGCCACCTGTCCTGGAGCCTGTGAGGAGCAGCTGGCCAGGAGGTACAAACTCCTCATCAAAGCAGCCACCAGTGAAATCGGGGTGCGGAAGCAGGCACCAAGAGAAAGGAGGACACACCACACAACCGTGGAAATACACAGAGTGGGCGGAAGACAAGGAGGAGGCTCCCTGGCCGGCGCCGCCACGGATCATGCAACGCTGGCCAGTCCAAGAGGCTCCTGTCTCTGCTTCTTACATATGTTCCCCAGACTTGCCGAGATCTCTTTCAGGGCCCTGTCGGAGGCAGGACCTCCGGTGAAACTAGAGTCAGGTTTTCAAGACACTTCCTGGTGAAGCTCACGGTCCCTCACATGCTGACAGGAAGGCTGGGGGTTCCCCTCCAGCCACTCCAAACCCCTGCTGAAGAGGACAGTGAGCAAGAGCCGGACATCTAGGCCAGGAGCACAGAAAGAAAAACAAGGCTGACCACCCTGACTGCCCCTGGTTAGGAGGCCACACCCTCTCCAGGAGGGATGGAGTGGAGTCTGATAGATTATACCTATCAGAAGATGGCCACTGCCAAAGAACTGGAAATGGAGGGGATGCCCAGGGAACATGACTGTGATGGAGTAGCACTGTACTACAACCAATGATGAGCAGGTGGATTTCAGAAAAAGCTGGAAAGACCTAAGTCCCGAACTGATGCAAAGTGAAGTGGGCAGAACCAGGAGAACATCATCAACAGCAACAGCAACGTTGTACAACGATCACGACAGCAGACTGAGCTCCTCTCAGCCATGCGATGACCCAAGACAATTCCAAAGGCTCGTGGCGGAGAGTGCTGTCCACACCCAGACAAAGAGCTGATGAAGCCTGAATACAGATCAAAGCAGGTTCTTTTCATCTTCTTTATTTTTTTTTTAGTTTTTTTCCCTTTTGTTCTGTTTCTTTTCATACATGTCTACTATGGAAATAAGTTTTACACGACCACACACATGTAACATATCAAATTGCTTACTGTCTTAGGGAAGGGGAAAGGGAGGAGAGGGAAGGAAAAAGTTTGGAACCCAAAATTTTATAAAAAAAAAAATGTTAAGTTGTCTTTACATGTAATTGGAAAAAATAAAATGCTATTTAAAAGAAAAAAAAGAAGATGGCTCCTGAAATTCTAGGTGCCCGGAGGGCCTTACCAATGAGATTGGGAGGCCCAGGGCAGGAGGTCCAGGAGTGAAGAAAGGGTTAACACCAATCAAAGACCAAGCACACCCCGAACTCAGCATTTAAGGCCAAGAAACATATTCAGCTAGGTCTCAACCAAGAGGCTCAAGGCCAGAACCAGAAAGTGGGAGAGAAGATGAAGCACAAAGATGGAATCGAGATTCTTTTAAAACTCCAAGTCAAGAGGAAGAGGAAAAGGTCACACAAGGCAAGGCGTGAGCTAAAGGTCAGGCTGGAACAGCCCAAGTGAGCTCGCGTTTTGCCTGCCTCTCCCCAGGAGAAGAGCTGGCCAAGGGACAGAGGCACAGCCGTGGAGTGAGAGCCCCCACAGACCCTACAGCTACAGAGACAAAGACTCCTCCTTTAAAGTGCCCGACGCTCCCTGCAGACAGGCGCTTCCAGGCAGGCGGTCACAAACCACCACAGCCTGAGAGCAGCTGCCCAGATTCCTGTGCCCTGGGCAGACGGCTGGACCAGTCCCCTGGGGCCAGGGGGTGCCTGTGTCCCAACGCTTCTTATGGTTTCGGTTTTTTTAATAAAAGGAAGAGCTGAGCAAAGAACCTAGGAAGGAAGCCCTAAGAGCCAAGCCAGCCCATTCTAAAGCCCTGGCCCGAGAGCTCCTTCTCAGAATGGCTTAGTCCTTTGTCAGGCCTGGGGCAGACAGAGGCATGGAAGACAGGAGCCAGCGTGGTGGGCTGAACTCCAGCAGGGCAGGGGGCGACACAGAGGGCAAGCCTCCTCAGACAAGGGTCTGTGCCTCTCCCTCCTCTCCGAAACGCTCCAGGCAGAAAGGCGGCAGCAATGAGCAGACTGACCAGAGGCCACGGGCCAGTCCAAGAATGTGCCAAACCCATTCCCAGGTTTCTCACCGAGCACTACTTCCTAGCTAAACCACATCGGAATTAGTAAAAAGCCTCACTCAAACACTGGAGATGATGGGAAAGGACGAGGTCAGCTGCAGCTCAAGCGACCAGAGGACCTGTGTGTTACGCTTCCCTGAGGAACAGTACAAGGCCCACGCACCTGGATTTCATCATGCATGAATTGGTGATGGATCTCTCGCCTCGACTTAATCCCCATGCCTGCGTGGTATGTCCCACAGGCCAAGTTCAGCTTCCGCAGCTCTGCAGTCACTTGTTCAGAGATCTTTCTGGTAGGGCAATAGATGATAGTGGGGCCTTCAAATTCCCGGGATGATCTGAAATAAAGGGAGAAAAAAATACATTAATGGGGACAGACAGATGGACAGACACACACACACACACACACACACACACACACACACACACACCCACCCACCCCCAGAAGACATCTGGACTACAATTTAAAAAGAAGCCACAGCAGATACAGCGAAGTCACTCCTTGGCAATGGAGACCAAAGAACTTCCATTCACATCACCAATAACTTTCACTTCAGCCAAATAAATGAAATGACAGCCTCCGTTCTTGCCCAACCGTGAACCAAAGCTAACCCAAGTCACAGAAGTGCCGCTCTGGGTTTTCTCACTGCAGGGACGGTCCAAAGAGCAGGCAGCCAGAGGAGCAGGAGAGCCCAGAGGCAGGGAGAGGTCCCAGATGAGAAGGCCCTAGCCCTAGGCCTGTGGCTTGCCGCTGCTGATCCAGGACCACTCACTCCTTTCTGACCTCAAAAATGCAGTGTAGACCCTTCTCCAAGGTCCCTCTGGCCCTAACTCTGGGCTCTATCAAGAACGCTTTGCAGAACGAATTAGTCAGTGGGTCGCTGGCCTCCAAGCGCTGTTCCATGGCAAGCTCAGACCCTTTCTCCTCAGTGGAGAAGAGCCCCTAGCCCACGGCCGACTCTAGCCCAGCTCAATCATGAAGTGACCCCTTCTCAGAAGCTTCCTAAGAAGCCAGAGGAGCAAAAGGCCCCCCTAGTATCAGAAATCAGGCAATTCGGAGGACTCTGGCCACCAGGGCAAGTCGGTAAAGTCGGTAATTTGCTGTCTTTGTTGTCATTTGTGCTTCACTCCCAAGAGGAGGTGTTGCCATGGTTTGCGAGTGAACTGGATTTAAGTGAGGCAGGGCAGTGCAAAGTCGCCAGCCTCACTTTCTCCTCCGGAGCCATCTGGGCCCAGTGGCCAGGTATAGATCAGGATGACTGGAGAGGGCCCTGGATGAAGTGGGAGACCCTGGCCTTTTTAAGCTAAGGTCTTTAACAGGTCTCAGTCTGACTGAGGCAACACTCAATCACTGATTAAGGCTAGGTAAGAAATGAGGCAGAGAATGGCCTCTTTTACCTAGTCTCCCCAAAAAAATAATAATCTGAGAAGGGAAGATCCTCAGGGTTTCTGGCCAAAACAGGAACAACTGCTGTCTACATTCCCTCTGAGCCAATCAGGGCCCAAACAATGACCAAATGGGGCTTGGCCTGGAACCTACTCTTGGCCAATCACGGAGAGCCAGAGTGATTTGGGTTTAAGGTGTGGTCTTTAAGAAAGAAATCTGCAATACGGAACCTACAACACAAGGTAGCAAAGCAAATAACTGACTGCCACCACAGCCTGTGCAGCTTGGAGACCCCAGAAGCAGAGGAGGCCATCCTTGCTTGGACAAGGGGACCGAGCAAACACTGGCTGCAGCATTTTACTTTGCCACCATGGAAACTACTGAATAGTCGGCTAGGCTGTGATCCCAAGACTGAAAGAACCAGAAATGAGGTGACTACATGAGAATGGACAACTGAACAGAAAGCAAGACGAGAAGAGTCTATGAAGAGACAGGTACACTGATGCACTGTTGGTGGAATTGTGAGTGGCCAGCTATTCTGCAAAGGGATTTGGAATGAGGCTACAGAAAATGAGTAAAATGTTCCCTGATTTTGACATAAATTCTACAGGGGTCAATGCTAAAAAAAAAAAAAAAAAAAAAGGAAGCCCCCATATCCACCAACATCTTTGTAGCAGCATTTTTTGTGGTCATAAAGGACTGGAAACATGGCAGATGACCCTTGACTGCATAATGGAATATCACTGCATTCTGAGAAATAAGAAATGCCGAGGCAGACGGAAAAGTGAAAACACTTATGGGAATCAATGCAAAGGGAAGCCAGCAGAATCACAGAGGACATCGACGCCCACCACCACAAAGTCCAAGCTGATGCCTGAGGAAGTGTCGTGGCCAGGAAGGACCAAGAGCCAGGAGACGCCCCTCCTGTCAGGGCATGACTGGCACGCAGCTCCACAGCACCCCCCAAGGACCCGCTGACAAGCAGCTTCATGCCCCACCCCTCTTGCCAGGGACAGCTCTGCAGAGGGGCTGGGCAGGACCAAGTAAGAAGGTACAAGAGCCTGTCTACCAGCACGCCTGCAGAACCCAACAAGCCAAGAGCTACTCACTCTGTCTTTTTCACAAGAAACCTGTCCAGATCTTGAAGGATATTGCCCGTCTTCCGCCCGACCTCCAGGTAGAGGTTGGGCCGGTCAAAGCTGGTGCAGGTGACCTGAGGGTTGCGCAGGTTGAGGCAATACACGATGTCTGCTCGGATGGAGGAGCTCGCTGTTGCCGTCAGCGCCAGCACAGGCACCTGGGGGAACACAGATGGGACCCAGGTAGAAGCTCACGGGGGAGGCCAGAGGGAGGAATGTGGAGCGGGGGCCCCAACAAAGAAAGTGAAAAAGAGAAAAGAGAAGGGAAGGAGCCAGGAGAGAGCCGCAGGGTCCACCCACAGGCACGCTCTGAATGGTGAGCCATCAGGCAGTAGTGAGTGTCATGCCAACCCAGAGAGTAAGTGGAGAGAGTGGAGGTCAGCAGAGAGGTCAAGAAGAGCGAGGGCATTAGAGCTGACACTTTAGAGATCATTAATAACTACTTTGCACCCGTTGCAACTCAAGACCCATTTCCTATTTGCCTTTCATGGGAACTGAGTCCAGCACCGCCCCACCCCCAGCTGACTGCAGGCCAATAACTGGCTTTCTCCCTTGTGATGAAGTTAAAATCCACAGTATGCCTCCCTGTTCAACCACCATCTGGCTCAATGGCCAAACTCCCCAGTGACCAAAGACAACAATTCCTGAGAAATACTAAGGGCAAGAGAGAACTTAATCCCCACCCCACCCAGATCCACCCTTCCTGTTCTTTGGCAGGAATGGCCTTTCTCCTCTGTCAGGGTGAGAGTGCTCACCATCGGCAGGGCGGTCTTCAAGGAACCCAAGCTTCGGAACGAATTTCTGAAGTCATGCCCCCACTCCGACACGCAGTGGGCCTCATCCACAGCAATCAAAGTGATCCCTAGGGAGAGGGAGAAACTCACCAACAAGGAGACCTTGACAGGCAGCAGGCCAGGCCTCAACGCTCACTGAGCCATTCCAACAAAAAGCAGGGTCGGCGTCCCAGTGACCCGAAGCTACGGTCAGAATAAAGATGCGGTTCAAGCCTGAGTCACTTCAGATAAAGCCAAATCACTGCTGCAGAGGAGAGGAAAATGAAAGGAGACACTTCCTCCAGGACGCAGCTTTCATCCCTTTGTGCTCTGCACACGCCATCCTGGCCTTACATTCCCGCTCAATGGCGATGCTGCCACTATTTGGACAGGCTGGCGGGAGGCAGGAGTCCCTACCAGGCACCACCACATGGCCCAAGGGCATCCTCCTCCAGAGGCACCCGGTGGGTCTGAGAAACAAACAGGAAGCGTCCCTGGGGGGAGACACATGGCCAGGTGACTGAGCCCCGCTGGAGAGCCCCCTGCTGCGCAGGCAGGGGCGCAGCCACCCAACACAAGACTCCAGAGCCTCCGCGGGCTCAACCTTAACACGTTTCTGTACACTTAGTTTTTTTGCTATTTCTTCTACAACACTTGGGAGAACTTCAAAAATTTAAGATACTATTAAAATTGTAAACTAATGAAATGTCAGAGCAATGCCCATGAACGTTCTGAATGTGTTCGTTTTCACGGCATGAACACTTCCAAAATAATTTTCCTGGGCTACACTCTTGTTCGACATTAAGAACTTAGTGAAAGTGTTTCACGAGCTTTCAGTGCACAAATACCAGGGTCTCTTATTAGCCATGTGCATAAAGCAATCACCTAACAAAAACACAGACAAAATCACAAATCTTGTGAGGCTCTGAACTACTGGAGTGAGGAGATAAGTTACACCGAGAAAACCATCAACCACCCAGGAGCCAGCAAATGGGGTAGAAGGAGTGAAGGATGACCAGGGCCCTGGTACAAACTGGGCAGCCAATGTCTCTCTGGCTCCATTTTCTCATCTATAAAATGGGAACAATAATAGCCCTCGCCCAATCGGCCTCCAAGCCCACGAGTGCCACATGACCATGTGCCCTGCCGGGCAGACCTCTCTTGGCATCTAGAACTCCTCTGGCAAGTGACCGCAAGATGAAAAAGCATGTCAAGATCTGCATCTGGACTGCTCCGTACCTCTGCTGCTCGTGGCCAGCATGGCCCCGGGCTAATTACTCAGCCTCTTGAACCTCAGTTTCCTCATCTGTAAAATGAGCAGGCTGAACTAGCCAACACCTGAGGGTCCTGCCACTTCCTGGTCTCTCAACAGAGAGAACTTTCATAAAGTCTGGAGAACGTAGCATCTGCCTGCCTGCCATCATCAGCGTACTTAGGTATGGAAACTAACAAGGGGGAGGCTTGACCAAGAAGGTTTGTTGGAAACTTGACCTAAAATACCCCAAAAAAGGGGAAAAAGAGAAAACAGCAGGCTCAAAAGGAGCCTCCGGACACATCGGCTTTTGAACAACTTTGTCCACACAAAGAATCCACTTTTCAGAAATGCGGAGGGCCTGTCAGCCTTTGGTTTTCAATGTGAGGTACACCTGAGAACTATTACCTGAGTATTGCTGTCATCTGGACTACCAACGGGACAGTCCTCACCCCCTCGGCCCAGAGGCACTGAGTCCCACATGCAGGGAGAGGCAGAGCCACCAAAGCTCCGCCAAGGCACAGGCCGCCACCTCTGCCACTTACCCAGGTCAGCGTTGAGCCGCATCAGCAGGTCCAAGCTGGCCAGGCAGAATTCTGGGGTGATGTACACAACCCTGTACTCTCCCCTGTGACAGAAGAGAGGAGGGGAGAGTGAGAAGTTGGCAGGCCGAGCCAAAGCATTTGCCTCACCGAATCTGCTGTGATCACCGTGCTGGATTTATTAAGGTACTATTGGGAACTGCATTCCTCACTCTTGATGCTACTTGTCAAAAAAGCTCACTGAGAATCTAAGAATCCCTACGCCCTCGGGCCACTGCTATAGCTCCTGGTTTTCCCCCTCCCCTGCTGAGGACTTCTCCAATTTTTCACAAGTGACAGGAAGGCTCTATCACTCATGACCAGCATCCCCATAATGGCTGGGAGCACAGGTCAGTGGACCCCACGTTGGACAAGAAGTCTGCAGATATCCCTTCTCAGGCAGTATTCTGTGAGTGCGATAGAATGAGGCTGGCCTGATGTCTTGAGAAGAAATACTGTAAATAACAAAACCTTTAAGAATTCAGAGATGTGCTAACATACTAATGAGGAAAACCACACAGAGACACCATGGTCCTTTCCTGAGGAGCTCTTGGTCCACCCCAATGCCAGGCTGGCACCTCCCTATGGCAGGGCAGTGCCCTGGCACCCCACAGGCTGCCAGGCTTCAACAGCTCAGCTCCCAAGCCAAGAAGGCCTCAGGGAAGGTCTAGGTTCAAGCCAGGGCTCGCTATACCAGCCCCAGCTCCAGAGGGGCTCGGCCTGTGCCTGAAAACAGGGGAACCATAAAGAGGCCCTCCTAAGAGAGGGAGACACAGAGGACTGCAGGATGACCAAAGCACGGCCATCAGTGCAGCCCAACTCCCACAGACCAGACCCTTCAAAGGTTTCAGAGATTCTGCTCCCATCGTACAGGAACACAGGATGCACACTGCCCAAGTTTGTCAAACAAGAGAACTTAGTAACAGAAAATGGGCTACTTACGCTTTAACACGACTGATGATATTCTCTGACTGAGCGGATCCAAGGAAACAGGCTTTAACATTGGACATTCTGAAAGATGAAAATTCCGAATTGCTGTTCAAGGAGGCTCTCAGGGGGCTCCTTCCTTTGGAGGCGCCCAAGAGAGAACATGGAGCCCGTGGCTTGTGAACTGCTCATGCACTCTCAATCAGACACTCTCCATGGGCTTTTCCTGGACCAATCACTGAGAGAGGTCCTGGGCCTACCAAGACAGAGGAAGACAGTCTGTGCCCGCCAGACCGGGCACACAACAGGCACAGTGCTAAGAAAGTAAAAGGCATTCTCCAGAGGGACGGAATACTAACCATCAGGGGCAAAAGGGAGGGTCAGGGAAGAGATCACAGCAGAGGGGGCCCGAGTCGGCTGGGAGACACAAAAGGATTCTCAGCAACTGCAAAGAGGATGGAGACATTCCAGGAAAGGGGCTAGCCTGGCTCCATGCATGGAGACAGGAGAGGGAATGGTGGTGAGATACAGGAAAATGCCAGTAGTCCCATGTGGCTGCAACCCATTGACTGAATGAGTCACTGAGAGTAAAGCCGTCTAAGCCTAAAGGCCAAGGTAAGGAATTTGTATTTTATGAGAGAAGGGATCAGGAGCCCCAGAAAGTCTGTAGTCAGGGGAGGCCTATGGTCAGATCTATGGCTCGGAAAGGTTATTTTGGCAGTTGTGTGAAAAATGGACTCCCGAGATGAGTCACCTGGAGAAAAGCATCAATCATTAAGCTTTTACAATAGATGGAGGGAGGGAAGAAGAGAAAGTCAAGAAGAATTTTAGCCCTGTGAGCGGAAAGAAGGGAGCCGAGGAAAGGGGCCCTCTGGACGCCGGGGGAAGGAAGAGGCAAGATCAAGGATGGCCTGGATGGCCTGGAAGATGGTCAGACTCCAGAGAAATGAAACTTTGGAGGGGAGGCAGGATTGGGGCAACAAGCTTCATTCCACTTTGAACCTGGAGCAATTGCAGTGCTGAGAGGACAGAGAGGATGGGGGCTCAGGAGAGAAGCTGGGGCTAGAGTTCTAACTCAGGGTCCTATGCATAGGGATGATGTGGAAGCAGGTGAGTTCACAAGGTGAGCCATCATTCAGAGAGAAGAGGAAACAGGCCATGGCCCAGCAAAAGACTCGGTGAGAGCACGAAGCCGTCTAAGGACCGTCGAGGGCCAGGGAAGAGAGAGGAGCCGACAGTCAGTAGCGTCCAAGGCCAGAGTAACATCATGGAGGACAAGGCCTGAGAAAAGGCCACTGGACTGAGCAGCTGGGCATCAGGGGTGGCCTTTGAGAGAGCATTTTCAAGGAAGGGATGGGGTCAAGATGTCAGCTTGCAAGGGGCTGGTTGGTTCTGGGGGTTTTTTTATCTTACACTTGAGCCTCACACCCCCTTCCCAAAAAAAGTCCTCTGAGCTACACAACACACCAAAAAGGGTAGGGAAGGAGGGTGCTTAATTAAGAGTGATTATAACCATTCAAAAAGAATGCATTCTTAAAATGAAACATTTCAAAATGTCACAGTTCACCTAAAAATAAGTCTTTTAAAAAATATGCGACAGTCTAGCAGAGCAGAAAAGATGATCTGTGAAGGCAGGGGCTGCTTTGGCAACTTGGCATCTGCAGCACCTTGTCCCAGGCCTGGAGCCCAAGAGGGGTGCGGCAATGCTTCCTGAAACCCCACAATCCTATTCCCAAGCCACCCAAGGGGAAGGCCCAGAACAAGATGGCAGATGCCCTCTTCTACGCCTTTCCTGGTTCTGACTACCTCTGTTCCCTGCTACGTCCATGAAGACACAAAGGAACACAAACGTGCATTCTCTTCAGAAGGACTTTGACAGAAAGAACACAGAGCCACTTAACCAGGATGATATTTTCCTCTTTCAAAAACTTCCTACAGTGAACACTCATTCTCTATTCAACTAAAATACAGAGGAAAAGGCCAATGAGAAAGAAGAAAACCTAACACATACAGTTCTTACAACGCATTTGACACATGACTAGGACAGATGCGATGACCAGATGTTCCTTAAAGATGCCCTAAGATGCAGGGCCTGGGGAAGCACAGAGACCCTGTCCACACTAGTACGATTATGCTACCATAAATAGAGAGGAATAGCCTTTCTGAAAGGTCTAGCCAGAGCCCAGATTTGAAAGACGACTCCCTCTGTCCAGATGCTTCATTCCTGAAGAAAGCAGAATTCCAGCAGGGCAGTAAAACAAGGCCACTGACCCCCGACCTCCAACTTACTTGAGCTGAAGCACCTGGTCTTCCATCAGAGATATCAGAGGAGAGACAACGATGCCGATTCCGCCGACAAACACGGGAGGGAACTGGAAGCACAAACTCTTGCCGTACCCTTCCAGTGAAAAGGCCACAACAAGACAGATGAGGACACCAACCCCAGATCTAGCACTCCCTGCACAAGGGCTAAGGGAGCCTCTTCACAGGCACGTGGGCCTTCCATTCCCCATCCCTCAGAGCAGCCACCATGGTCTATTTCTGAGCATCCAAGTCTAAAGACTCAATAAGGAAGGAGCTCTTAATCACACTACAGTTTCAACCAAAAATATAAATTTAAGGGGTGGCTAGGTGGCACAGTGGATAGAGCACCAGCCCTGGAGTGAAGAGGGCCTGAGTTCAAATCTGACCTCAGACACATAACATTTACTAGCTGTGTGACTCTAGGCAAGTGACTTAACCCCAACTGCCTTGCCAAAAAAAAAAATACACATATATATACATATACATACATATACACACACACACACACACACACACACACACACACACACACACATATATTTAATACAGAAACACTGTTTAGCATGACATACCAGTCGCCATAACTACGAGATTATCTCTTCTTTCTTCTAAAACAGAATGGATCACTTTCCACTGCATCCTTGCAAGAGGGGAGGGGGGAAATGGGGAAAGCGGACATTAATTAACTGATAAGAAACATCAGGACCCCACTGCCCGCCCAGGTCACTCCTCACCATCCATCCCACATCTGTCTTCAAAGCCCCTCGCTGGTGCTGTCTACCAATGGCCGGTCTGTTCAGCCGAGCAATTATACCCAAGCAAGATTCAGCATCAGGAGACTTCCTCATTGAAACATCTTTTTATTTAATCAGCACAGAGCAAAAATTTGACTCAAGACAACTGGGTGTCCAACAGAAAAGAAGTGGAGCTTAAAGCAGGCCTGAGAAGCCTGAGGCACAGGTTAGAATTGACTGGAGGGGAGCAGGAGTGCCTCCATCTGCTCCCCAGAGACTTCATGGAGGGGTCGCCTCCTCGGGATCACTCCCCAAAGGCAAAGATTTAGCCCAGCAGAGCACTTGATACCGAACTGCAGGGGAAACTTTAGTGCATTTTGGAGTTAAGTAGCAGAGAAAAGTCAATGAAACGAATGTATTTGACAAGAAACCTCTGAGTGCGCTCTAAGGTGACAGGCCATTCCACACTATGGGAAGAGCAGTCCGACAGGAAAGACAAGGTCAAAGCTAAACGAAGCAGAGCCGCTGCTCCTGGAGCCCAAAGGCACGGAGCAGGCCCCACTCTCTAACCTGCCCTCACTCCAAGGACCCACACTATGGAGCCCCTAGACCCCGAAGACCAGCCCTCACATGGTCTTCTCCCACAGGATGGCTACAGTTAGTGTATTCTCCCCAACGGCAGGCTGTCTCTCCTACATCTACAGGCACATGCACACACACAGGCAGGGACGTACGTGTGTGTGTGTGTGTGTGTGTGTGTGTGTGCATGTTTGGGGGGGGGTGTTTACTGGCTGAGGATGACAGAATATTAGGTTCAGAGCTGGACCCATCAAATCCAATGCCCTCAATTTACAGAAGAGGGAAACTAAGGCCCATGGGGGTAAAGTAAGTTGGCCAGGTTTATCATATGGCTAGCAAGTGTCTGAAGTGAATTTGAACTCAGGTCTTCCTGACTCTAAGCCCAGTGAGATCACCACTACTCCAAGCTGCCTCAGCAGCAGACACTCAATAGACATTTGTTGAACTTAAAAGGTAACTGCAATTATTTCTCTATTCAAATTAGTATCTGTGAATGCGCTATCTTCTTATTAGCAATAACCGAAATTCCTGAAATCCAACTACGCCAGAAAACATCACTGGTAGGGAGGCAGCCCTAGGAAATGAGACACATTATGGCTTTATAACCATGATTAAGGTTTTCTCTCTGCAGTTTTCCTCATTAAGAAAAAAGTAAGTCATTTAGTTAAGTAACAACATACTCACGGTTTAAAGTTGGAATGGCCAAAGTAGGTCTTTAGGCAAACGATTTGCTCTGCAGTAGGTGTCGGTAGCGAAGGGTCTTAAAACAAAATATTTGAATTTAAGTACAAACAGAAGAATATTTTAAGGTAAGAGAAGGAAATGTAACTTTTATTCTTTTTTTAAAAAGGAAAGAAAAATCCATTCTCCCTGCTTCAAATCCCCCTTCCCTCCAGACTTTACACCCTCCCCAAGTGGCAGCCAGATGATGTCATCAGATGCTGTTCGGATCACATGACTCTGACCCAAACTCTTCAGCCGCTCGCCAATGCCTTCAGCTCAAAGTCACAATGTCCCACAGGCTCGTCCACTCTCCAGGCTTCTTTCCTGCTGCCCCGCCCCCCACCACAACCCTTCTGCTGCAGTTTCAGTATTCCCCTCAGCCTTCCTCAGTCCCACTGGAGACCTCCAACCACCTCTGACCCCACACTGGCCAAACCCTCCAGGCTTCCTTGCCGCCCCTCTGCAAACCCAAACGATGGCCCAGCGTCTGGCACAGGTCCAGGCTTATGCTTGCACTCAGTGACGCTCCCCCACTCCTCAAATTTGTTCCCACTTGCCATCTCCCTCCTCCCACTAGGTAACGAGCTGGGACAATCCCTCCATTTTAGTACAGGAAGAAGCCAGGGCCCAGAGAGCTCAGATGGATGCCAAGGCACGAAGCAAAGAGGGGCCTCACACCAAAGAAGGGGCTGCTCTACCCTTCCCTCTGGGTGGCTCGTCACCCAACTCAACAAGATGTTCCTTGAGGTCAGGACAATACTGTGGGACTCGCTGGATGCCCAGAGCAGACACACATTTTGCCAGGTGACCCAAGAATCAACAGGCACTTCCAGAGGCCTGGTTCACAGCCAGGCCTGCAAAGAGGCAAGCAGAACCTGTGGGAGCTGCTGCTTCAACTTTGGTTTCATTTAGCACACTCCAAGCAAGATGCCCCACTCTCACTCAGAGAGGGCCAGGCCGGCATGGGTATCCCGCACAGGGCTCTAACCAAGCACTGCATGTCTCATACAGGAAAACAGAATCTAATGGACCCCATGGATTTCATCCCCCTACCCCCTCAGCTCACGTGCACAATCAGCCCACCAAACTGAATTAGGGAAGGCCTCCCAATGAGAATCCCAAGATGTTAAAGCTGCCACAGACCTGAGAAATACCTAGTGCAATTCCTTTACAGATGAAGGAGCAGGGTCCCAGAAAGGGGAAGCAGCCAGCCCCAGGCCACGCACAGGGAAAGGGGCAGAGCTGGGAGTCAAGGCCAGCTCCAGGACAGTGGGGCCAGTCTCCTGCTTCCCATACGTCTAGTGTGAAAACGAGCTCTCGCTCCATTCCATCCAGTCACAAAGTCCTGGAAAGCAAAAACTCCCTCACTCCCTCTTTACAACACATCCGGTATGTCTGGGAAATGGGCATGAAACCTTTCCTTTGCCTGAGATCAGGAAGTCAAGGACGTTAGACAGAATGCTGGGTCATTCCTGGATCACCACACTCTCTTAATGGCCTTGGAGAAGGACTTGGAATACAGGCTGAGGTTCCAACTCCAGGCTGGAATGCAGGTGTCCTTGTACCCTATCCCTAAAACAGAGATAATATCAGTACTGCCTGGCTCACAAGGTACTGCGGAAGGCAGGGGCCAACCCTACAAGCACTACAGAAGGTGATTTCTTATGTGCTCCCCATCACTCACCTTTAAAAAAAAAAGTTCTCCTTAATGTAGGCTGACTAAATTTTACATCAGGAGAGCCTTCTATCCACCCCTCAGACCACAAGAGAAGACTCAAGTATGGAGGCCTGTCTTCTACACACACACACACACACACACACACACACACACACACACACACACACAATCTAGAGCAGATATCAATAGTGACAACCCCATTCTCCTTTACCCCATTCATCTTCCTCTTCTTCAATAGCTTCCTCGTCCCCCTCATCGGCAGCAACCCCAGCCTTGCCTTCTGTTTCTGGCACATTCTGCTTCAACTTGTCACAGTCCAAGTCTTCTAATGACTGAAAAAGACAAAGCAAACCACCCCCCGTGGCCACCTCATTTTTATCCCCACATCAACGGGAGGCTGTTCCAAGATGGTGCATGAGCCAGCCCTGATCCCAAGGAGTCTAGAGGCTGCCCTCAAATCACAGGCTTCAGAGCCACAAAGAAGGAATGGTTTCCAACTATGATTAATACATAACATAAAAATCCCTGAGAAGGGAGTTAAAATACATTTTGTCTTCTAAGACTAAACTTTACTTTTGACGAAACTTGGCAGAAATGTTGAGGGCTCCAATTCATTTTTTTAAAATAAGTCACTACCTCAAAGAAAGACAAAATTTGGATGAAAATATTGGAATTAAGAACACAGATGAAATGAGATAAGACTTCTCCTATGCCAGCTACCTTAATGGGCTGGTCTCCTTTCAGGAGTCTCTTAGAGGTAATCCTGTCTGTGTCATCAAATACCCTTCACAACAACACCCATTTACTTTTCTACTACAACATCAGAACCAAAAACATACTTTAAGCATCTGCATTTCCAGATCTTCATCACTTTCAATGACATAAGAAAGATCATGAGCATCCATCACGGAAATTAGGTCCTGGGGGAAAAACATAAATAAACGATTGTTTGATTTGAATTTCTAGCATTCTTTCTTTTCTCCTACAAAACCCATTTACTATTTGTTTTGTTTTGTTTTGTTTTGGGGGGCAATCAGGGTTAAGTGACTTGCCCAGGGTCACATAGCTAGTGCACATCTGAGGCCTCCTGATTCCAGGCCCGTGCTCTCTCCACTGTGCCCCACCACAGACCCAGAACTCATTCACCGCTGACTCCACTTATCAAAAAAAGGTTTACAGAGAGTCTTGTGCCTTAACATCAGTACTTAACCCAGTGTCACAGGAATGATTAGGAACTGACTCCTTCATTCAATAAACACACGTTAAGCACCTACTATGTGCCACTGATAGGAATGGATCTGAATGAGGGATGTCACTGACAGGGGAAGACCCATCTGACCAAAGTCCCTCGCCCGAGCGGGGCTGACAGCAGCTCAGCCCCCTCCAGTCTGAGAACCCTGCCAAGAACACTGTGAAGGAACTGAAGAGTTAGCAACCTGCCCCGGACCCCAAAGCCAGGCCATGGCGCCATCCTTTCTGATCTTCAGACTAGCTCTGTCCAGGCCCGGCTGCTGCTCACGGATGACACAGAGGCAGAAAGCCAACCTGTTTCCACGCTCTAAGCTGCAGCGGTCATTTGCACAAGACCAGCTTGATAGCTTTGGCATCATAAAGCTGTCTTGTGACCCCCGTACGAAGGCCTGCTGCCTGGTTGCGGCTCAGCCAGAAAGACAAGGGTTCACTTCCCAGGAGCTACAGTGAGGCTCCTCACCCATTTTTCCCATAAACCATAAATCGCCCACAAACGTCTTTCCCTCTTTATTCTGCGTGTCCTTGTTCATAGGCTGCTTGATGCCCCCCTCCTTACACCCTGAGCTTCCCAAGGGGAGGACCTTGTCTTCTGCCTCTTCTTGTATCCCCAGTGCTAAAAGCTCAATAAATGTTCACTGACTGAATAAACCTGGGGTATACAGGCAAGGATATTCACAACACATACAAAGCAAACACAAAGTAATTTTGAAGGCAAGTAGAAAATACAAAGCGGTAAGATTTTGATCCTAACCCATGTATGAGAGGAAAGCCAGAAAGGCTACCATTCCTTCTACTGAGAAGGATGGTTTTTCCTCATCAAGAAGCAATCAGTTTGGCAGGACATTGTATTCTCCACACCTTTAAGCTAATTGTTTGACACTTAAAATGCCTTCTGCTCATAACAATTGCCAAAGCCTGCCAATTTCCTTCTAATGATGTAAAAGAGGATATGCCCTTGAGGCGCACACATGTGCACACCCACGTTCAAGGGTTCTTCACCTATTTGTGCCACAGACCCCTTTGGGAGGCCAGGGAGGCCTAGGGACCCTCTCTTAGAGTAATGAAGGAAATGCTAAGTTTCCATTGGCAGCTAATGGAAACAAGGATGTAATTTTTTTCCATCCAAGTTCATAGACCCCTAAAATCTCCCATGAATCCCAGACTAAGACCAGCCTCTGGGGCAGCCAGGTGGCGCAGTGGATAGAGCACTGGCCCTGAAGTCAAGAGGACCTGAGTTCAAATCCGGTCTCAGATCAAACACTTGACACTTACTAGCTGTGTGACCTTGGGCAAGTCACTTAGCCCCAATTGCCTAAAAATAAAAAATAAAAAAATTTAAAAAAAAAATAAATTAAGACCAGCCTCTGCCCTGATAGAATGCAAGCTCCCAAACACAAAGGGCCCCAGCCACCAGCAACTGTGAATTGTCTGCCTCAGATATGGGTAAAAAAAGAGAGTAAACCAACTCAGAGCCTGAGGCTAAATGTACTTTTTTGGGGCCTGAACAGTAATGGATTTGGAGTCTAAAGACCTGAGCTCAAATCCTGACCCTGCTACTCACTGGACCTCAATTTCTCATCTATAAAATTGGAGGGGCAAGGTGGATATGATGACCTCTGAGGCCCCTCCCAGCTCTAGAGGCAAAAAAAATCTCATCATGCAAATTACCTAGAAACTGAAATTCCTTGAGTAGAAGGAAAAGGCTAGGCAGCAATTACAATAAGACAAAATTATGACCATCATGCATGCTTTCAGGGGGACGATGAACTCAGAACATAGTCTCTGAAGCTTAAGAAAAGCCGACATTAGTGTGAGCAGAAGTCTCCTGGGGCTAAGACAAAGAACCTCTCCACCTTTGGGTGATGTTGTCGTGGTAAGTGCAGTAAGTAAACTGGCCGTGAAGGCCAGGGAAGCCTCGGCCTGTCTGAGTGGCTGATGGGGCCCTATGGCCCACCTCAGCCCAGCCCTTCTGCTCAGGGACACTCCTGAGGAAAAGACCAGAGGGGGACAAGCAACTGTGAAATACAGACACCAGGGTCAAGAGAAACACCAAAAAGCCCTCTGCAGGCACGGAGATCCAGGGTAATCATCAGAGGCCAAAGCAGGACCCCGAGAAGACAGACAGCCTGGCCTCGCCAGGGCTCACTTATATTGGGGTGAGCAGACACTTACACAAAGTGGGAGAGAAAAGGAGCACGGCCCATCACCACGCTGCCTGTGTGCAGACACAAAGTGCCCATCTGGGGAGAGGCCGGGGGGAGCTGGCCAAAGGCGGAGACCTGCAGCCTGCACCGAGTCAGTCACTAACCTGCATGGGGTTTTCTCCTGTTCTCCTCTAACACATAGGATGCCAGCTGGTGACATCCACGAGGATTTCTGTGGAGGGCCGCGCAAGCTGACCTCAAAGACGGCGCTAGGAAGTACCTGGTCAGACACGTGCGTGGCTTCACTCGCTTCTTCCCGCGCCTGCTGCTCCATCATCTGAAGCTCATACTCAGTCACATCCAGCGACATCAAGCAAACCCTTTCCCCGGTTTCTTGGGGTCTCTGATCCTCTCTTCCACCTTC
Source organism: Phascolarctos cinereus (assembly GCF_003287225.1). Taxonomy (NCBI): domain Eukaryota; kingdom Metazoa; phylum Chordata; class Mammalia; order Diprotodontia; family Phascolarctidae; genus Phascolarctos; species Phascolarctos cinereus. The sequence goes on along the minus strand of NW_027556402.1, from coordinate 4,203,518 downwards.
AGACCCACCCGTGGTCAGGTCCGCTGCATCGTCCATCCTAGTTCCTCCTCCACATTCAATGAAGTCACTACCATTTGCGTCCTGCCCGCCATGTTCTGATACGGCCTGTGGCCCATCTCCAAATCTTCCCGGCTCCTCCTCAGATGCAGGGCCATCGTCCGACGGGGGGTCCGTGAGGGGTCTCTCCAAGGTGGGAGCCCCAAGCAGTGCAGTCCTCAATGCCCCCAGGTCTTCTGAAAGGCTCTTCAGTAACTCGGTAACTCTAAAGAGCAAAGAGCAGGAGAGGGAGAGAAACGGCACACGATTAACTGCACCGCCACTATCAACGCTCTGTGCTAACAGTGGGGCCTCAAAGCTCTCTCCATCCCCCATCTGCTTCCACAAAGACGCAAGGCACCAACTCAAAGACCACAAAGAGTACCCCAGACTTTCTGCCAAGTTCTCTCGTCACCAATGACACCAACAAGAGCACGCTTCTGAAAGGATGGACAAAAAACTGGACGTCGGCATGGAGAAGAGGACACAGGCCCCTCCCACACAACCTGGGGCAGAGCTTTATAAGTGACTGACAGCTGGCTGCGTCAGCAGAGCTCAGATCTCTAGGAAAGTTTGGGATATGCATCCAGGACAGACTCTCTGGTTGTCCAAAGACCAGCACAACTGGGACAGAACTTTGTTTTTCCTAAGAATCCTATCATTTTCACGAATACAGAACCACACGATTCCGATGGGGCACCGATGAGCCAGCTGAGGGTCAGCAAGGCCCCCTTCCTGCCTGGGCAGGCCAGCGCTCTGACTGAAGACAGGAGATGTGAAAGGCCCCAATCCCACCCCAGCACCTCTGCCAGGCTGTTCAGAGTGGCTGCAATGCTGCCCCTCATGCTTCTACCCCCCCCAATCCCTGTTCTCCTTGAAGGCTGCTCGGAGCACCTTGGGCAGGGAGTATCTGCTGGCCTCTCACAAATGCCCATCTTTTCCTCCTCCGCTCCTCAAAGCACAGCATTTTATTTTGTGTATACCGAGACGTGCAAATTCCCCCAAGGGGATACAAGCAACTAGAACAGAGAGATGATTACATCTTTGCCTCTATATCCCCAATACCACACATATCATAGGTGCCTGATAAATGCTCAATGATGCACTGATGCTTACAAACAAGCAGCCCTTTGTCCCCATTCTAAGAGGCACTGGTACCTTATGCCTTTGTGTCACGAGGTCTGCTTCTGGCTAATTCTCTCCACCCTGACTGTCAAACGTCAGCTGGTGAGTCTCGGGCTAGGACTCCTCCCCCTTACTTTAAACTGGCTGCTTCAAACTTTGTGAGACAGGAAACAAGATCCCCAAGTACATAAGAATGTTGTCTAAAATGAGAGCAACTAGGCTCAGAGGACAATTTCCTCATCCAACTTCCTCTCAGGTTGAGGGCCATGCTCTATCCACAGATCACTGCAGGTAAAGAGCAGGACTCAGGTTCATTAGAGAACAACAGAATACAAGCATTCTGACTGCATCGTCTTTCATTCTTCAGCAGAAATGAATCGACTATGTTCTCTTCTCACACGGTCACCAAAGATGCCACCCACAAGCATTAATCTATTCTGCCTTCAGGGATTCTAACAGGTGGAGGAGGCAGGAAAGAAGAATATCTGGGTCGCAGGAACAGGTGCCCCGCACAAAGGCAGGAGGGGCGGGACGGGCACCCTGTACAAAGGTGGAGAGGGCGGGACAGGTGCCCCGCACAAAGGTGGGAGATGGCAGGACAGATACCCCATACAAAGGCAGGAGATGGAACAACACACAGAAAAAAGACCACAGAGCATGTGAAGGGGTATAAAAGGGAGGAGGGGACTGTTGGGAAGGACTTTAAAGACAGGAGTTTCTATTTGATCCTAGAGGAATAGGGAACCACTGGAATGTCTGATTAGAGAACTAACAGAGCTGAGCTTAAGGAAAACCCTTTCGGTGATGGCGGCGGACAGAGAAACTCCAGACAAGGACCCCAAAGAAGGAGCTATGGCCTAGATGAGGCAAGAGGGGTAAGAGGGTCCACAACAGCACCATGACTCTATGGGCACAAAAAGAAGGATCTCTCTGAGAAAGGCCCAAGACGTACCAAGGGGCAGATGGGGGAGCTGCCTGGGTAAACGTGGTGAGAAAAGTCAAGGGCGACACTATGTGGGACAAGTGAAAGTTTCTCATATGAAATGGAAGCTATGCCCCAAAATTTAGTTAAGGCTTTAGCATTAGCTGGGCCTAAGTTTCGTTTTCCTGTAAATCATGTGATCAGGTCATACACCTGTTGCCCACCCCCTCCCTTGTTTTGTAACCACCACCCCAGCCTTATCTTTGCCAAATAAGGCAATCTTCTAGCTTCCAAGTTTGTTTTGGGTAAAATGTATCTCTTAGTTTCTGGGTAGAATGTTAGGTCTCTTACCTCAACCAATGGGGATAAAGAGATTCAGGTTAAACGGTGGGAGGGCAGGGTTTTCTTAGAATTGTTTTGTCTAGGGGTATATAACTGCTTGCTTGCTGCTTGTATCCTGCCTCCCTACTCCAGTCGGCCCTGGGTAGGTGATGCTCAATTCTCCCGTGAGACTTGCTAAATAAAACTTCTATTTCTACTGAGAGAAACCTCTGAATTTTTATTTAGGTAAGTAGTCTCAATCCCACTCAACAGCAAGGCTGCACATAAGCAGCCAGAAGAATGGTGGGGCCCTCAGTCAGGCAATGAACATTTACTAAGTACTTCTGTGCCAGGCGTGACTCAGGAGGGATGAAGTTAGAAGCCCAGTTCATTATGCAGCTGCACCCGCGGGTGTCCTATGCACTAGGACACACTGTACCAAAGCAGGAGGTCACTGTTTATCTCTATTCCCAGCCGCAAAGTCTCTCCTCTGTTTCCTCACTGGCTGAGTACTCTGGAGTGTACAACTTTCCGGTACGCCTATTACACATGTACTCCTTGGCATGTCCTCCCTCCTTTTACATACATCGCATGTTCAGAAAATGGTGGAGAAGTTAGTATTCATGAGTCTATTAAGCAAAGCTTAACCTTTGTCCTACTTACTAACTTCCATCAGCAAAACAAAAGACCAGCTGCACCCCATTTTACTCAGTTACTTTGAGCAGTTGTTTCAATTTTGTGGAATCTTTTGTTCTACTTAACTAACTTCTATCAGCAAAACAAGAGAAGAGCTGCTGTATCCTGTTTTACTTAGTTACTTTTCTAGCTATTTGCTCCAAATTTATGAGAACAAACAAGGCGAGATGGTCTCCGGCCTAGAGGAGCTCACAATCCAATGGGGAATAAGAGACCACAGGAAAAGAAGCTAAAAATCAGGGGGGAAAGGGTAGCTAGCACGGGGGCATGAGGAGGTCCAGAAGGGTGTCACAGGCAGGCTGGAATGAAGAGATGGCCACACTGGGTGAGGAAAGGGCAGGCCCCTGAGCAGGAAGGAGTGACTGGGGGTGAGGGAGTTTCTGGAACACAAGGAAGTCCAGAGGAGTGCAGCCTGATGGGATATGATAAGGTGGCTGGCTCTCAACAGAAACAGGTGTGCTGGGAAGATGGGGGAGTTTGAGAAGGAAGAGGAAGAGTTCATTCTGCAACATGATGAATTTGAGATGTAAGTGCTGTAAAGAGCCCATGTTTCTGAGTAATAATACTTAGCACTTCTACGGTACATTGAAGTTTGCAGAGTGGAAATGTTTTGCATGACTTTATATATATAATCTATATCAAATTGCTTGCCTTTTCAAGGAGGGGGAAGGGGAGGAAGAAGGGAGGGAATATGGAACTCAAAAAAAATGTTCAAAAAATTGTGTTTACATATAATTGAGGGAAAAAAATAAAAGAAAAATGTATTTTCTCTTTTAAAAAAAAAGAAGTCTGCAAAAAGCTTTACAAACATCTCATTTTACCCTCACAACGACCCTAAGAGCAGATGCTATTATAATGGAGGAAACTGAGGCAGACAGAAGTGTGGTGATTTGTCCAGGGTCACACAGCTGGTATGGGTATGAGGCTGGATTCGAACTCAGGTCTTCCTGGTCCGGGTCCAGCACCACCTAGCTGCCAGTAATAACCATAATTAAATAATGAAACCAGATGCCAAGACATGACTGCTTGATACGCTTTCCTAGCACACCCACAGAAGTCCTACAGAACAGGGTGGCCTTCTTTACCCTCTCTGATCAGAGACGTATCCAAGGAGATGACAATCTCTCATTTCCTCACCAATCAGAGCGTGGTAAGCAAACTCTCGGGCAGATCATCTTTCCTTCCCAGCACCCTTGGAAAGAGACCATCTCCCCATGTCCGCAGCACACACACCCAACCCAAAGAACAAGACAGACCGGTAAGAAAGGACCTGCCTCTGTGGCTCGCCGCAGGGTCTCCAAGGATGGGAAAGATGCTTGCTTAGATCCATCATCTCTTCAGAGAGCGACAGCAGCTGCTTCTTCACCTCCTCAGGACATCGGTCCCCCTCTGGAAAAACCAGGGTTACGGTCATCAACCATGCTGCCAACACTAATGCTGCCCAACACTGGGGTCTACACACTAATCCAAGCCACACACATGCCCTCTTCCCCGTCCCATTCCACAGTAGGGATGTTAAAGATGGCAGACCACGATGAGTATAATGCACATGGGTCAGAAGCAAGAAAGAGGTTCATTTCACCAGCCAAGAACACACATTCTCTCTCCATAGAGTTCCTCTTGTAAAGTTTTGGGGTGCACCTCTCACTTCCTGTAATTTAATTTGCTCTTAAAATATGCTTTAGATGATTTGATTATCTTTTTTAAACTTGACCTGGATTACAAACTAATCTATAAAAATGCTAGAACCACGACAGTTTAAGAGGAGCTCAGCTATGAGGCAATCTCGTCCAAGAGGAAGGAATTGTTAACCTGCTTGGAGAGGTCACAGCAAACCGAGCTCAAGTGCCCCGAGAATCAAAAATGAAGACCCCAAGACCCAGATCCCAACAAAAGTCACCAGAGTCCTCAACACAGTTACTTCAGCAAATCTCTGTGAAGCCCTTACTGCATTCAGGTCAACATGGGGATGGCTGGGGTCTAGGTTGGTGGCTTTTGGACAAGATCTGTGATTTCATAAGTGTGAGGGAACCCCCCCAGGCCAAGACTGACCAGGCTTTCCAACCACGGCAGCCTACTGCTGCCGTGAGCCCATGCTCCTTCACACTCTGGGCCACATGGATTAATACAACCACTGCTTCTGCCCCGTAACCACTCCCCATCCCTTACGTCTTCACTCCTCCAAGGCCACCCTGGCCCTCTATGTGTGGGGACACCAGCCTGGGGGCCAGGGACACCTTCCTTTCTGTATTTAGCTTCCTCGCACTTCATTCACAGGGAACAAAAGCCTGCCTTACTCAAAGGCCAACTTTCTATCAGCCCAGGGTCGAAAAGACAAAAGAACACAAAACCAATAATCCTCTCAATTTATCTCCAATTTCAATCTAAATAAAGACAACGAGTGGTTAACGAGAGCTTCAGGTCTATAGCTCACCCAGCTTGCTTCACTGTTGATGGCCTACTTTCTTAAGAGGTTTTAAAAAGTTAGAAACTGGGTCTAAATAAGCCTTCATTGTCTAAGTTTTCTTCTCTACATCACAGCCTCCAAAATAAAGGGAAAATATCACTAAAACAGGAAGAAAAGTTGCAAAAATGACACTCAAAAGTTAATCAAAGTAAAGTAGTTTCCCACACAAAACAGACCAGAAAAAGGGTAAATTCTAATGGAGACTATTAAGACTGACTGCATGGGCTGCCCAGTCCTGGACCAGACGATGCCCTGAGTCACTGTTTGTGGGCACTGAACTGAGGCTGAAGGGGGGGGCCGCTGGGGACAGCACGCAGCCTCTGGCAGTCTCCAATGCTCTCGGCAGCCACTTCCTCATTCCTGTCTCTGGTCTGTTGTACCAGACCACAAAACCACAGGTTCCAGCATAACGGGGCTTACTTCATCCAAAGATGAAGAATGCTAAGTGGTCTACACAGCCCCGCTGTCTTCATGCAGGAAAGGACAGAAGAAGTCCCCAAAGCAAAGACTTCTTAAATACAACCAAGAGGCATCTGTTAGCACTGGGTCACAGGACATGGTTCTCTGTGGCGTAGCTTGGCACGCTGAAGACCCTGGGCTCAGGAATGCCAGGCCATGGCAACATCAACTCTGCTAAACAGTCCTACCCAACAGGCCTGACAAAGAAAGGACTTGGGGGGGGGGCACGCAGCAAGGTGGCACAGTGGATAGAGCACTGGCCCTGAAGTCAGAAGCACCTGAGTTCAAATCCAGCCTCAGACCAAACACTTGACACTTACTAGCTGTGTGACCCTGGGCAAATCACTTAACCCCAACTGCCTTTTAAAAAAAAAAAGAGAGAAAGAAAAAAGAAAGGACTTGGGGGAGATCAGCATTGGAGCTGCCAGCAATTGGCTGCAAAGTGATGAATGCTTCTGGCTGATGCACTTCTACCAGGGGAAGGGAATAAGCATTTATTAAGCACCTGCTATGTGCCGGGCACCGTGCTAAGCACTTTACCAATATTACCTTATGGGTAAGGTACAAGGACATGGCACACACAAGCAGCGAGACAGAGGAAATGGGCTACCAAGTCCATCCAACTCACAGCTCAGGTTAGCAGGAACATGGAGGTGGCCCCCAGTGCCATCCCTGCTAGCGTGGCAGGAACATCCTCAGTTGGGCGGTCAGTCTCACCAGGCGCCTGCTTCAGCGGCTCAAGAGCAGACAGCCAAACCACTGGGTCTGGTTAACATTTTGGCTATCAGGATTTAGGGGGAAATTCCATGTGGAACCAATGAGCTGTGCCTGGCACACTGAGGGACAGAGCCTAAGCATATCATTCCAAGTTGGACAGGTGAAGAGCAGGCACCTCCCCTGGAGATAGGCCCTATCACCCTATGCAACAGCTTGGCCAGCCTTCTTAACTGTGAATGGCCTAGCTCCTTCTCCGTTAGGCCCTAAGCTCCTCAGGGGCAGGGACCGTACCGCGTGAGGCCTCTGTGTCCCCAGGGCCCAGGACGGAGCACGTGTTCCATAACCACCTGCTGACTGACTGGTGAGACAGCAGCACCTCTGCCAAGCTCTCTGCTGGTGCCTGGTACTGCTGGGATGAGCCGAGACACAAACGCCAGACGGGGCACATCAATGTCGAGTTTCAGAACACTGCCCGTTGCGTCCCAGAGGGCTCATAAGACAACTCACCGGTTTGTGTCAGCAGCGTCTGCTCAGCTCCACTCAAGGTTTCCAATTTTTGGTGAACTATGAGACTAGCCTACAACAATAAAGAAAACAGAGCAGAAATCGTCAACAAGGGATCCTTTCGATGCCAATCTGCCCCGTCCTGGGGGCAGAACACTCAATAGTCCAGTCTGGGGCACAGGCGCAGATCTGAATCCTGCCCAGCATCAGCAGCACAACGTTCCGCGTCCTGGCCGCACTTCTCGCAGCGGCCATGCTGAACCTCCAGCTCCACAGACTCTCCACTCCCTCCACAGGCCTACTTCCCTCCCAGTCCACCAAGCACTTCTCTCCAAGGACCACCAAAGACCTGGTATTTCCCAAAAAGCACACGCAGGAAAAGGAGCAACCTGTTTTCCTGCTCAAGATGAAGCCTGCCCCAAGGTGCCTACCAGAGGGGATTCCACTCCTGAGACTGATGCCCACTAGGTAAACAAAGTGAATCTAACATAAAGAAAGAGATGAACCGTAGAAAATGAAACCAAAGACCCCAACACAGGGCCACATATCTCCCCGGCCGCAGACACAGAGACAGGCACTGACCCCCCCAGGCAAGGAAGGCCCCCTCCCAATGCCGGCTGCCCTAGTAAGTGAAGGGGCTGGCCACAGGTAGTTCAGAGGCTGACCTTACAGCCATGCCTTCTTAGCTTCAAAGGCACCTCTCTGCCCTCTGCTCCACCACACTAGACTCCTGGGAGGACATGGCACCCCAGCATTCTTAGAGGCTATGCCACAGCAGGGGTTCAGCCATACTCTACCCAAAGCCGGCCAAGCTCAGCAGCCAGACCAGCCACCAAGACAAGATCTGATGCCCCAGGGCCACTCTGAGAGCATGGAGAGGGGCCAGACACCCGGTGAGCCAACCGCTCATGTGGCTACAAAGACAGCATCTCTCCTCACATTTCTTTCAGAGCATGTGTAGCAGGCGGCCAGAAAGTTCAGCTGACAAGAAAAGCAGGCCCACAGAGCCCAGGAGAGCACCAGGACGTGGACCTGCAGAGCTACAGCGGCGCAAGGGAGAAGCATGACAACACCGGGGGGAGGGAAAGAGAGCCCTGTGGCACCGTGGGTGAGAGGCCACTAGTGTCCCTTCCACTAGGTGGGCCCACCCTCCCACCTCCCACCACGCATGCCACACTGGTTTGGTACAAATCTTTGCCTTGGAGCAGCCGGGGTCAGCTGGCTGACCATGACAGGGGAAGACGCTGGCGAGAGGTCCCGAGCTCCAGGTAAGAGTGTGGCTACAGAGGGCCAGCCTGGGAGGAGGAGGAGGACAGACGTGTTCTCAGAGAAAGCTTGAGTGACAGCAGCCACAGACTACCGCTCCAACTGGGCCTTCTTCTGACTTCAGGACAACAACAATCACTGGAGTTCAGTCATCTGTGAATGGGCACTACTTGGTTAATGGACAGGAAAAAAAGGCAGCAATAAATGCCTTCTGCAGCGCTTTCCACACTAAGCGAGGCTGAACCTGTGACCAGTGAGGAGGACTCCAAGCCAACACAGCAGCCCCGCCCCCTCAGTACATACGTAGGCGTCGATGGCGGCGTACTGCTTCTGTTCCTCGGTGAGTGGGAAGTCCTCCCAGCGACTGCAGCGGACAGACTGCTCCTTCACAAGCTGCTTACTGAAGAGGTGCTTCACCAGGCCGTCCAAGCTCCAAGTCTCTTTACACCTGAGCTAAAGAGCCGTCAAAGAGGAGCACAGACCGGCACTTACAGACGTGGTCCAGAGGAGGACCAGACCACCTGCAGCCTGAGCCTCCAAGAGGCCATCGAGAGAGACAGCCCCAGACCCCGGGCCAAGCCAAGCTCCCAAGGCACAGGGGCCAAGGGGACGCCAGCTCCCAGCTTGGCCTTTTACGGAGGGGAAAATGGAGGCCCAGAGAGAGGGAAGGGATGAGAGCTGGGACTCAGAACCAGGACTCCAAATGCAGGGCTGGGCCACCTGGTCAGTCCAGTTTGAATTCTGGAATTTCCCCAAGCCACTGAAAACTTTTTCATGACAATGAGGTAGAAATGTCCACAAGCATTTCATTTTCTCCAATAAACCATTTGGTAGAGTATGAGGGAGGGGAAGGACAGCCCTACAGCCCATGCTCTTACACCTAACGCCTATAGACACTGCGGGGCTCGCAGTACGCTTCCTGAAATAACCAATGATAGAAGTGGGCAGGACACACGGGAACAAGGAAAAGAATAAGTGAACCCTTCCCACCTCCACCTCCCCTCCCCCTAAAAAACGCACAGGAATCCTTTTTGTAAACCACCTGATCAGTATAGGTCTCACAAAAGGAAGTTAAGTGAGAAGGGAAGAGGTTCGGCTGGAGTGAGCTGCCATGCCGGTGGGTATTGAAGACAGGCTCCCACAAGGGCATGTAAGTCCTGGCCCCTTCTCTGGTTCCCACCAAGGAGAAGCACCAAACCCAAGCGTGTCCCTACCTTCTCATTGGCCATGCTGGCCAGCTCCACAAAGCCCTTCAGGTGGATGTCAAAGTCTCGGAGAAGTTTCCACTGGTCTGCCATTCCCACGCCAGCCTTTTTAATAGCTTCATTCTCCAATAACATCTTTAATCCCTGGGGGAAAACTGAAATGGCCTCTGTGGCTGGTTTCCAGACCTTCTGTGCCCCCAAGAGCTGTCTGTGCACCGTGTCCCCTCCCTGCATCCTGCTTGCCCACCCATCATCTCTCCCAATGCTGTCAGAGCAATCACCTAGTGGGATCGCTCCTCTGCCTGTGTGGCCCAGACCATGCGTAACCATCCATTTAACAAGCATTTATTAAGCACCTACTACCAGCCAGGCACTGTGCTAGGCCCTCAAGGAGCTTACATTCAATGGGCAAAAATCACATACCCATGAGGAGACCCAAAACAGACCCCAAGGCATTCGAGGTCTTTAGCAAGGGGACAAGAGGAGAGGCCTCCTGCAGGCAATGACACCAGGTGGAGCCCTGAAGGACAACCAAGGATTCTCAGAGGCAAGAGGCCAGCATTCCCGCCCTCGGACCCTTGGGGCAACGTATGGACTTGTCAAATGGACTATGTGTGAGGGGAACGAGGTTGGGGATGGGGGCGAAATGACACATTGCTACATAACTCAAGTGTGTAAAGGACATCAGAAGAATGGTACCAACCTGACATAGAAGCCACGTGAAATAAATAGCATTTGCTCTCAGATACACATAACTGAACGAGGGCGACCCTGCCTGACCTGCCCTTCCAGAAGGGTGGAGGCCATTCAATGTCAAATCCAACCACTGCGCCATCAGACAAGCTCACTCTGAAGGGGAAAAAAAAGCCACACTATTAACCCGACATCTTCAATTCTGTAGCACCTTTGAAAGCAGAGCCTTTCGAGTCCACATTCTCAAGTCAGAGACGCGGTCAGGTAACGTGGTGTACACGTTACCTCTGAGGATGCACAAACCTGGGCTAGAATGTATGATGTGGAACCTAACAGGAGGTCCCATTGCCCCAGCAGGGCCAGGCCTCCTGACAAAATGGCCAGGCCATACACTAACAAATTATACCCACTCTACAAAGGCCTCCAAGCAAGTGAAGGCAGAGCCAACCTTAGAACGAAGCCTCCATCTCCTCTTAGCACCCACTGCGCCTCTCCTGCCCACACAGCCCTCCCGTGTTCTGTGTTTGGAGCGGGGCACCAGGTGCGAGGCAGCATGGGAGGGGAGAGGAGGCCGCTCTTGGAATGAGGAAGACCAGGGTGCAAACCTGGCCTTGGAGACTTCCTGGCTGTGTGATCCCAGGCAAGTTACGTCACGGGTGCCTGCACTGGGACTCAGTTTCCTCACTCCAGGTCCCTTCCAACTCTCAAGCTATGACTGATCCTAGGAGCTTGCAAGGGGGTAAAAATAGCAAGACTCATTCATTAATTCAACATAAAACATGGGTTTTGTAGATCCAAGAAGACTGGACAGAGACTTGGTGAAATCAAGGAGGCCAGGATTTGAGTCCTGCCTCTGACACAGACTGGATAACTGGGGGACCATAGACAAGCCACCCGGCCTCTTGGGGCCCAGGCAACCCTCTAAGCCCAGAAATGGCAAAGGAGTCATTCCCTGCAGTGATAAAGTCAAAAGAACAGATCAAACACGCACAGACCCCCAGGGCCTGTTACCTGACGAAAGCATCTCTTCTCAGACTCACCTGCTGCCGCCGGAGGTCTGAGACCCAGAGGTGAACCTGCCCCCGAGGTAGGTCAGTAATACTTGTCCACTCCCACTACCCACCGCAATCCCTTGCCCTGTCCTTGAAAGGATTCCCGAATCCTGCCTGGACCCCTTCGCTGTAACTTCTTGGTTAACAACACGTTACAACGCAGCTTTGAGACTGAATTTACTGAATAGTTTTAGTATTGTTGGTTTCTAATGAAAACACATCTAACCAAGCTTTCTATAGCAACTGAAGTCTCTGTACTTAAAGACCTGGTTTTGGTCTGGCCTCGCGAGTTCCTTAGTGAGAGACGGAGCCTCCCTCAGGTCGGATCTGGCCTCCCCGCCACCAGCACACCAACTGTTCCTCCTGGACAGGATTCACTGGAAATAGGTTGATAACTAGTGGTAAATAAAGGGCTAACCCTATATAAAAACAATGGCCCAACATGAAATAGCTTCTGAAGGACAGGTTTTCAAATCTTCTCAGATTTTGGCTATGTGAATGCTATCCTATAGATTTTTTCATTCTTAAAACATAATAAAATCTGAAAAAGAGGTTCTCCTTACATTGAAGGAGAAGAGGAAGGACAAGCAATGTGGCAAGTGGAGAAAGAGCTGGCCCTGGGGCAAGGATCCTGGATTCCAATCCTCCTCTGCTCCCAAATGACAAGAAGGGGCCACCCAGCCTGTGCTGATATCAGCAAGGCCTCAGGCCCTCACGGAATTCAGGACTCAAGCAGCTCCCCTTCAGAAGCAGAGATACACGGGTCCTGAGGCATCCACGACTCTCACCTGATATCTTCCGCCAGGAAGGAACAATCGCTCGCCTCGTAGCTGTAAATGATACAGCCAGGGAATTCCAGCAGGGGAAGGCCACCTTCCAGAACACTCCTCTGAAGAGAAAACCCACAGGACGTCAAAATCAGAAAAGGAGTTCAAATGACTAGCTTGTGTTTTCTCCACTGACTTTCTTTAGTGAGCTCTAATTATACAAAGACAATTAAACTAACACGTCCTGACCAACTCCCAGTGTGCTGGGCTGCAAAGGCAAAAAAACAAAAAAGGTCCTGCCCTCAAGGTCAGCTGTTCCAGTGAGAGAAGGGGAGAGGGGGAGGAGGGAGATGGGAAGGAGGGAGAAGGGGGAGAGGGGAAGGAGGGAGAGGGGGGAGGAGGGAGAGGGGGGAGGGAGAGGGGGGAGGAGGGAGATGAGAAGGAGGGAGAAGGGGGAGAGGGGAAGGAGGAGAGGGGGAGGAGGGAGAAGGGGGAGGAGGTAGGGAAAAAGAGGAAAAGAAAGTAGAGAGAAAAGAAGAGGAAGAGGAGGGAAAGGGGGCAGGAGGGAGGAAGAGGAGGGGGAGGAGGAAGAGGAGGGGAAGGAGAAAAGAGGGAGGGGACAAGAAGAAAAGAAAGTAGAGAGAAAAGGACAGAGGGAGGAGGCAAAAGGGGGAGGGGAAAGAAAGAGGAGGGGGAAGAGAGAGATGGGGAGGGAGAGAGAAACAGTCCTGAGGGAGGGGGAAGAGAAGGAAAGGACCTTCTATGTGTCCCCCCTCTCAGTCCCCTGTGTTCTGGATTCTGGCCTCATCATCAAACACAAACCACCCTGAGCTCCTCCAGGCTCTGCTGAGAGTTCCTCTGGGCAGGCCCTCGAAGCCTCTCCCGGCTGGCCTCGGCCTCCCATCCGAGGTCCTCTACTCCTCTCCCCATCCACAGCACTCTCAGAGAGCTCCTTCATCAAGTATCATCTCTCTACAGATAACCAAGGCTTAACTTCTCATCATTAATTAACTGCCTGCTGGATACTTCCTGCTAGAGGCCCCACAAGCCTCTCACACTCAACAGAACAGAACTCATTACGGTTGTCCCCCCTCCCTGGAGCTCTCCTCCAAATCTCCTCCCTGTTTCTGCTCAGGGCTCCGCCACCCTTCCGGTCACCAAGGGTCCCGCCTCACTGTCACCCTGGACGCCTTCCGAATCCTGATCCCGACGCCTCCACGGTCTCTCATGCCCTTCCTTTTCCAGTCACGTGCCCACCACACCCCCCCTCCTCCTGGGCCTCTCTGGTCTCCCTTCTACCCTATCCATCCCTCACATAACTCCCAAGATAATCTTTGCAAAGCACACATCTGCCCATGTCCTTCAGGAGACCAGTGAATAAATGCTGGCTGCTTACCTGGATCGTGGTTGTCTGTAGGATTAAATTAAACCCCGGGGCTGAGCGTTGAAGGGTTTCCCAATAGGTTTCTTAACTGTCTTTGCAGCTTTTCTCAGAGTACCTTCAACATACACTGGGTTCCAGCCAAATGTACCATTAGCCATTCCCCAAACCTGATACCCTATCTCCCATCTCCAGACATTTGTACAAGTGGGTCCCCAGGGCCCAAAATAGGTTTCTTTATGTCTACAGCTCAGAAACCTTGGCTTCCTTCAACATGCAATTTGTGCCACTTTCCCTCACACATTAATTATGCCCTCTCCTCAATTTTCCTTATACTACATTTATCTAGTACATCTCTTCAGGACAATGTAAGCTCTCGTGTGAATTATCCCAATCATTTTAGAAAGTAACTTAGAATTATGCTAAGAGAATGATGTACCCTCTGACCAAGGGAGGCCGATGCAGGGGACGGACCCAAGGAGCTCAAAGATCAAAATAAAAAGATCCTCTATAAACCCAATTAGCAGAGCAGCAAAGAACCAGAAACAAAGTACTGCCCATCCATTAGGGAACAGAGAAATGGAGTTCACTGTAAGCAGCAATGAACACAAGGAGTTCAGAGAAATAAAGGAAGATTTGTATGAACTGGTGCAAAAACCCCAGGAAAACAACATAAGCAAAGACCACAGTGATGCAAATAAAAACATGGGGGAAAAATGCCACTAAACCCTGTGTAATTATCATGACCCTGCCTGGCCCCAAAGAGGGCCAGAGAAAAGAACTCTCCCTCCCCTCCCTGGCAGAGCGAGGACCTCTAGGCATGGAATGCACTGGTCTATACCACCAGACTCGGCCGACACACTGGTGTGTTCTGCTGGAGGGCTGCAGGCTGTTTTCCTCTATCCTATTCTTTGTTAGGAGGGATGGCTCAGGGTGGGTGGTGGGGAGAACAGGGAAGATAATGTTGAGACAAGAAGATCATATATACAGAAAAGATGACAACAAAAAAGAAAAACAGACAAAGCTTTCTGATCCAAGGCCCTCAAAGGCCAGGAGTACTACTTCACCCTCTTCACACTGCCCAGGCCTGGCATGGTGCCCCCAACAGTGGGCACATGATCAATCTAAGTGACTCATGAGGATTACTCACAAGGAGGGAGAGTTCTTTGTAAGCTGCTACTCACCAAGTTTTATTTCTCAGTCATCACACAAACGATCCCACAATTACAAGTGAACAATGGCCGATGAGGGAGAGACGCTTGGACAGATAATCAGACTCCAATTTCTCATGGGCCCAGTTCACACAGGAGCATCAGACAATTTAGGTTGTCAACAAAGCCGAAAGCTACTCACAGACGGGTAAACTTAGGAAGAAGCTGTCTACACTGAACACAGCACATTCACAAGAGGAAACACTAGCAGAAAAAAGTCTCTCAACAACCTCATATAAAAAGCATTCCCCACAAGTAACAAACCTTTCTTGTATCGGCATCGCATCCCTCCCGCGGTGCAGACATCCACTCAGGGAGTTTCCGTGCTTGGAGAGTCCTTGTCACCGTATCTGCATTCATCCTGATAAATCTCTGGTCCTTCAAATGAGAAAAAACAAAGATTCAGCCCAGATGGGGAAGGACTTCCAGAGGAAACCACAGGAAGTTCAGCTGGAGGAAATGGGCAACCTGAGCCTGCGAGCTGCAGGTGCCCAGGCAGGGCCCGTGGCTGAAGGGCAGTCATACTAACGAGGAAGCACCTTCCTTCGGCTGGAACCCCTGCGGCTGCAGGAAGAGCGACAGGCAAATTCCACCAGAGAAGACCTGGGCTCAGAGGCACAGCCCCTAACAAGGGATGCTGATAGTGGGATGGACCAGGCAGAGCGCCCAGGGGAGGCGGGACCTCCAAGATCCCTGAGGGCTCAGAAAGCGGAGATTCAGCGGTTCATAGAGTGCATGCATGCGGCTGGGAGGCTGGGAGGAGAGGTGTCCGAGACACCCAGCGTGAACACAGATACACCCAGGCGTGCAGTTGTTACCTAGCTCTCTAAAGCAGATGCCTGTATCCTGCTCCCCACACCATTAAGATGAGCAGGGGTCTGCAAAGCAACGGGAAAACATCAAACCTCAAAAATGTAACTAAAAATATCCACCTAGACAATGGCCTAGGTGATCCCCAAGGTCACTTTCAGGTCTAAGTCTGTAGTTGGGGGAAGGGGGTTGCCGTCATAGAATAATCTTCAACTGATCAACAATGACAATGTTTGGCTGGGTAAAGGACACGTCACCTTATGTTCTCTAGGAACTGAATATCCCATCCCGAGTCATTCATTACTCGGCTCCATTAACCTGTTCTCAGAAAAGTTCAGCAAAGCCACGGGTCGTCATCCTTTTACAAAGCCATTAGGATGCCAGACACCGGACGCTGCGCTGCAGGTCAATCACTCAGCAATGCCACTGCTAGGTCTATACCCCAAAGATCAAAGAAAGAGGGGAAAGATCCACATGTACAAAAACAGCACAGAACTGGAAACTGAGGGAATGCTAACCAACTGGGGAATGGCTGAATGAGGCGTGGTATCTGAATGTGATGGAATATTATCACGCTATCAGGACTGATGAAAGGCATGGTTTCAGAGAAACCTGGGAAAACTTAGACACAGTGATGCAAAGTGAAGCGAGCAGAACCAGAAGAACCTCATATACAGTAACAGCCAGACTATAAAGACTTAGTAACTCTGATCAGTACAGTGATCCACCTCATTTCCAGAGGACTCATGAGGAGACATGCTCTCCACCCACAGGAAGGGTGATGATGGATCCAGAGGGCAGACAGAGACTTTTTTTAATGTGGCTGATGAGGGAATCTGTTTAAATGGACTCTACATGATTGTACCAGGGGTTTTGTTTTCCTTGTATTCTCAACTGGGAAGAGGGAGGGGGAGGGGAGAAGGAAAGAAGACAAATTTGGAACTCGAATAAATCTGAATTTTTAAAAAAGTTTTAAATGTTTCTTAAAAAAAAAAACACCATGGCAAGGGGAACCCATCTCATTCCCAAGGCGCTCAGTTCCACTTTTGGAAACCAGAACCAGGACAATTCCACTCTACTGATTCTGATACAGACCAAGAGACTTCTGATGGGGCCTCCAAACCAAGCTACATGAGGCTCTGTTGAAGAAATCAGGGATGTTTAGCCTGGAGGAATGACAAGAGAGGACCATGGCTGTCTTCAAGTATCAGAGGGGCCGTCACACAGATGACAGGTCTTGGTCCGCTTGGCCCCAGAGACAACCAAAAGCAAGCTAGCCGGCTGGGGGATGTTGCCATGAGGCCAACACTTCGTGTCCGGGAAAACTTCTCCATAACTAGAGGTATCCCCAAGTGGGAGAGCTTACAAGGGACCAAGAAAGACCTCTCCTCGGGTGCAGGCTGTAAAGGAGAGCTGTCTGAGGATGGGCTGGAGGGGATGGACTCCGGGGGTCCCTTCCAGCTCAGATGCTGTGCCCATCGCTGTGCTGACAACATGCCCTGAGGAGGCACCCCAAATGCAGAGGGGCCTGTCTTTGAGGATAATCACAGGAGACAAAAAGTCACCTCCAAACCAACTCAGAGATGCACGGAAGCTGATCAACACAACGCCCAAACATGATTCAAGAGGCCACTCACGCCTCCTGTCAGAGAGGGGATGGCCTCACGGGACAGACTGAGACAATATATTTTAAGTCTTGGCCAATGCAGAATTTTTTGTTTGACCATGCATGTTTGATGGAAAGGTTTTACTAACCTCTTTCTTTTTCAATTCTTTCCACCCCTGCCAGTAGGTAGGAGAGAAAATAAGTTTTTGTCAACTGAAAAAACTAAAAAACAAAATCCCTCAAGTGCCATCACATTTCATTTCCTGACTTCCCATTCCACTATGTACAAGGGCACCAGAAGTAACTGAGGACGGAATCCTCCCACTGGGAAGGATCCACTCCCTGGCTTCCTTTGCCATGCATCGTTCCTGCCAACCCTGCTGGGCCCTGGGGGAAGCCACCCCAAGGGAAGGGCCCGGCTCTTCCAGTGTGCCTGGATCCAGAGAGAGAGGAAAGACGCAGGGTTTCCGACACCACACAAAGTCCCAGCTGTGGACACGTCCAGGTCTAGAATGTGAACAGCAGAAGATGAAACAGGAGCCGAGAGGAGGGTCTGCCCGGTGTGAAGCACTGCACATGTTGTTAGCCTGCAAATATATGTATGTAGGTACACACACACACACAGCACAAAAATATAAACAGCCTTTGACAACTCTCACTTAGAGGAGGGAATAAGGTAAACCTAAGATGTAAATTGGTGACCTCCATTAGGCTTTCAGCCCACAGTATCAACTGAAGAGTTAAATGAACCCTGTACCCAGTGATACAGCAAACTGAGGCAACTGTCTGCCACAATCCTGCTACTAAATTCATCTTTGCTTAAAATGCCTACAAGATATCTTAGGTCCCCTAAAACCTCCTCCTCCAAGCTTCCCCAATACTAGCCAGCTCCCCATGGCACCCTCAGCTCCTCACTCACCCCCAGCCCACATAACCAATCCCTCACCAAGCCTTCCAAGTCTTGTTTTTACTATCACAACATCGCTGCCATCCACTGGTGCATGCTCACGTACACACGCTCACACTCACATACACACATATACTCACCCTCATACACACTCACACACCACTCTAGTCCAGCCTCTCATTGTCTCATTTGAATGGTAAGTCACCTTCCTAATCAAGTAAGATCCTAACTCAGTAGATGCCAGCAATCTCTGCTTCTTCTTGACTAAAATAACAAGCATTTATTAAGAACTTACTGTGTTCACATACTATGTACAAGCCAAGCACTGGAAGTGACACTAAAGCATCCAGAAGCCATCCTGGCCCTGGAGGAGCTTACATTCTCATACAGAAAGGGGGGGCAGGGCAATGAAGGTCTGGCCACGGCAGAGAGAGTCCAGCATCAGGAACAGGGACCTGGCAAAGAAATGGGGCTTCCTCCTGGGCTGCTGAAGACTTTCTCCAGCTGGCTCCACCCTCCCTCTCTCCTCCCTTTTCCGCCTCATTAGATAGCACTACCTTCCCATTCTTCAGGCTAGCCAAAACGGCCCCTGCTTTCTCCCTCACAACACTTTCTTGCTTTCTCTCCCACTTCACGCCTTTGCACTCACTGTATCCCCCGCGCCTGAAATGCCCTCCCTCATCCCTTCCGGCTTGTGGAACCCTTGCTTCCGTGGCTCCACTCGATTCAAGCGTCACCTTCTCCCGCCTTTCCAGACCGTCCCCACCCCCACGTCCCCCCCAAACCTTTCCGGTGCTTATTCCGTATGTGCTTAGAGGGATACATGTCAGCTCCTTGGGGGCGGCAATAGCTTCCCTTTATGCCTCTGAATCCCCAGCACCTACCAAGGGCCTGGAACATCAGCAGACACTTAACCAATGTTGGCTGGTACCTGACTGCTTGGATTCTTATGTCTATATGCTCCCAGACACTCAGCCTAGAATTCAAGTAGTTCACAAGGTCCAGAATATTCAAGCCATTGTTTCAATTCACTGGTACAGACAAAGCCTCCAGGTTTCAAATTAGGCCAGAGTTAAATCACACTGCGCATAAAATACTGCTTTTTTAAATGCAGTTACAATAATGCATTCAGGAGGTATTCCAAGCAGCTCTGAGACCCTCTGAATTCTAATCAGCTAGCCTCCACCTGAAGCCTTCCAATGAAAAGAAACCCACCTTGACCCAAGGCAGCCCCTCCCACACCTGGACAGCCCCAATCATTAGGAAGCTCTTCCTTACACTGAGCTGAACTGTGCCTTTCTGCAATGTCTAGCCAGAGCCCTGGGTCTGTCCTAGGGACCCGAAGGCAAGTCATATTCTCTCTTCCCATGGATTTAGCCCTTTAAATAATCAAAGACAGCTCTAATGCAAGCTCAGCAGCCCAACTTCCTGTGACCAGCCCTCCTACTGTACGGTCCACACCCTTCTATCCTCACACAGTTATCGATGGCCTTCTCCAAATGGGGCAGACCAAAACTGAACACAACACTCCAGGTGTGTTCTGTGCACCTGGCACCCCCCCCCTTCCTCGTAAGCTCTTGACAGGCCAGAGAACTAACGAGGATTCAGGGCTGCTCCGTCAGGATTCCTGAATCTGGTTGAACGTCCTGTCTACCTACGCTTCCTGACTCTGGTCCTTGGGAAGCTGACCTTGTGGACTTCGTGACCTTGTGGACTATAACGTCCGTGGGGTTTTCTTGGCAAAGATAATGGAATGGTTTGCCATTTCCTTCTCCAGCGACTTAAGGCAAACAGAGGTTAAGTGACTTGCCCAGGGTCACACAGTTCATGAGTGTCTGAGGCCACATCTGAACTCAGGTCTTCCTGACTCCAGGCCCAGTGCTCTCTGCACTGAGCCACCTGGCTGTCTTTTATATCCAAGTAAAATAATTCTTATTAAAGGGATAGTCAAGGGGAGAGACGGGGAGAAAATTTAGAACTCAAAATCTTGTGGAAGTGAATGTTAGAAACTAAAAATGAATGAATTAAAAATTTAAAAAAGGAATAGTCAATGTTAGAAGGGATATGAAACGACAAGTCTTCCAGCAGATTATTAGTGGAGCTATGAAGTTTCAACCAGTCTGCAGAGCAATTTGGAACGATGCCAAGGCAGTGCCAAAACGTCTACACTCTGACCCTAAAATCCCTCTGCTAGGCACATATCCCACGGAAGTCTGAGGCAGAATATTTCTATCAGCCCTCTTTGTGATAACAAAGGACTGGAAACAAGAGAGACGGCAATGGCTAAGCACGTGGTAGTATAGGAAGGGAATGGACTATTACTACACAACAGGGAATGACTGACGAAGAAAAAGACTACAGAAGAGCATAAGAAGACGTCTATGACCAGAGTCAGAAGAACCACAATCACCATCACTACTATAATGTAAACGAAAACAAAAGAAGAAAAGGGAAATCTGGAAATCTGTGTAATCACCGCGATTAAACCAGCCTCTGCCTGTCCCCCAGGCCACCCTCCATCCGTGGCTCCCCGTTCCTCATCCGCAGAGACAGGACACTCTGGGCCTGGACCATTGTGTCCGTCTTCATTCTGCTGCTGGCCTTTACTTGACTCCTTTTTGTTTTCATTTTTTAATCATTGCTGTAGGGATGATGTCAAAACAAAATACATCAATAAATATGTTTAAATAAATAAAATTTCCTCTTACCTATTGAGCCCTAATGGCTTAACTCATTCTGGAATCTCACTGCCAGCCCATACTGCTCAGCCTTTCTGATTCTGCCACACTGCCAATCCCATCAGAAGGCCACCTAGGCCTTTATTCAAGTTACTGCAAGGGCCAAACACCAATCACTGAGAGACGCTACTGGCGTCCTCCCCCCCCCCCCCCCGTTCCAAGACGTCACGTGCTCAGAGGGGCTCCGAGGCCAGTTTTCTCATCTGTTCTAAATCTGTGACTCACGTGGTCACTCTGATTCTGTCCCTCATGTCTGTCCATAAGGGCAACCTACGAGGAATCAATTGTAACCCCTCATGTCCACAGGTGTTCACACAGTGGAACTGGCCCCGGGTCCTTCAAGCTCCCTTTTGCCTGGGAAGAGAAAAGCTCAAGCCCAGGTCAGTGGATGACCGTATCAGTCAAGGTCACAGACGGGGATCACCACACGCACTGTCACCAGGGGGAAAATCATTTTTTCAGCAACAGCAACACAGGAAAACCAGACCCAACTAAGGAAATGAGGAAGTGGTACTCTCTACAGCAAGGAAGAGTGAGTATTTCCACCACCGAAGCCACAGCTTCATGAAAGATGAAATAATATGAAAGTATTAATACTTGAAGGATAAGGCATGTCAATGCAAACATTTCATTATAATTTTACTTTGAAACAAAAACGTTCAGGGCAGCTAGGTGGCGTGGTGGATAGAATGCTGGCCTTGGAGTCAGGAAGACCTGAATTCAAATCTGGCCTCAGACCAAACACTTGACACTTACTAGCTGTGTGACCCTGGGCAAGTCATTTAACCCCAACTGCCTAAAAAAAAAAAGGCAGAAGAAGATGACGAAATAAAAACATTCACCCTGTCTCTATTTTCTTTCCTTATAGACAAAAAAAAAAAAAGAAGTGTGGGGGTGGGGGAGGGAGCCTACATCTCTTGATGGACCCTTCAGGGTAGTCTAGTGTTAAGCTCTGTAAAAGGACAAAAAAGTTTTTCTTAAAGATTACTAAAAATTTTATAAAATATAAAAAATTATATAAAAAAGATTAAAAATTAAGGTTACATTAGTACAGCCAAGACCACAATCCAGAAGTCAGCTCGTCAGAATCCACGGCACAGAGCCCTGTGTTGGTGTCTGGAAGCCCTGCCGATGCGTGAGTCTGGGTGATGCTTCTTATTGGGATCTCTGATGTAGGGACACATCACTTAGTTGCTCCAGGTTCCAAGCTCCTCCTCAAGACGAGGGAGATAATCAGCCATGTGAGGCAGTATCAGTGGAGGAGGCAGGTGCAGTTCCTCTTTCACCCGTCCCCCCAGAAGCAGCAGGCGCCATCATATCTGCACTGTCTGGGCACTAAAATGCAGTCGCCAAAGTCTGGGTCACAGAGAGGTGGAATCTTCCTCTAAACCAGTTTTAGATTTAGAATCGGGGAGCCCGAGTGCAGAAGTAACCCTCTCAGGAGAAGGCCGACTGAGCTCCAATGACAGAGCTTACCAATGCCCATCCTTGAGACCTAGTGTGCTAAGGCAACGAGGCCCCATTTCTGCCATGCCGGTGACCTGCCCAATTAGCAAAAGACTGACTGGCATCAGGCCCCCAAGTGTGAACAGGATCCAAGAAACAAAAGCACTTCACATACTGTTCACCTAAATGCAATCTAGAACTGTTTCACTTCCAGAAAAAGGGGAGGCGAAACTCTGAAAGAAACCTTTTTGGCAACTGAATCCTTACAGGGTGCCCTGATGACCATTTACTCCACTGAAGAAGGGCTGAAGTAATCAGTGCCAGGTTTCTACACATTCCATACAAATGTTTAATTATACATTATCCACAGTGAATAAAGAGTCATTTCCTCAATTATCCATTGTGTTACAATACTGACTTACAGTGGGAATTTCTGGGATTATTCTCAATTCTCTAATTTCACATTATAAAATGTAAATAGCTCCAAAATGTGTACAGATGTAAACGTAGCCTGGCTTTGAAACAAATGTAATTATGTCAGGACCTGTTACTTCGGAGGATCAGAAAAGGACATAAAATCTAACTCAAAGAGGACAGACTGCTCACTTAGGGAGCTTTACTATGAAGAATGAACTAGAGAATAGATAAACCTGAGAGAGACGCCCACGAGGAGGGAGTGACTGCAACCACCCAGGCCAACAAGGATGAGGGCCTGAACACAGCTGGTGCCCAGATGAGTGGAGAGAAAGGAGCGAATGGCAGAGACGTGGTGTAGCTAGCATCCACAGGACTTGGTGAGCGGTGGGATACAGGGGAAGGGGAAGATGGGAATGGAGCAGTCTTGGGATGAAAACAGCCAACCTGAGTAACTAGAAAGACAGAAGTGCCCTTGAGAAAAAG
Source organism: Phascolarctos cinereus (assembly GCF_003287225.1). Lineage (NCBI taxonomy): Eukaryota > Metazoa > Chordata > Mammalia > Diprotodontia > Phascolarctidae > Phascolarctos > Phascolarctos cinereus. Next base: position 4,180,289 of record NW_027556402.1, on the reverse strand, counting down.
AGGCAAAGTCAGAAGACAAATGGGTTATTGGAGAGGGGTGGGAACGCTGAGCTCCACTTCGGACAGTCCGCGTTTGAGATTCCTACTGAACATGCAGTCTAAAATGTCTAAAGAGTAGGGAATAGAGATCAGGATGGGACCCATGGATCTCCAAGTCAACCATGGCGGATCCATGTGAGCTGATGAGGTCACCACAAAAGTGATGAGGGCCCTGGACAGAGCCTCGGCAAGGGACAGCCACAGAGAGAAGAAAAGCCAAGGGGCCAGCTAGGTGGCGCAGTGGATACAGCACTGGCCCTGAAGTCAGGAGGACCTGAGTTCAAATCCGGCCTCAGACCAAACACTTGACACGTACTAGTTGTGTGACCCTGGGCAAGTCACTTAACCCCAACTGCCTCATAAAAAAAAAAAAGAATTAATTCATAATCCCCATTATTACTCTCACACCTTTCTCAGAATGATGTCCCTAGATGGAAGGGAAGGGGACAAGGAGGCTGTGGTGAACAACGTCCTTCACATCCACAGCTCTGCAGTCTCAAAACAATAAAAGGTACAGAGATTCTGGTGGGCCTTTGGTGATTCTAAAAAAAGCACCTGACTTGTCAGAGTAAAGCACAGCATTAAAAACTCTCTCCCACAAGGAGTCCCTCCTTTCTCTGGGTGTCACTCAGATATGAAAATCATGCAAGATACAGGAACTGACTTCTTCCACCCCAGAACTACCCTAAAAAGTCAGTCAGAAGCCCACAGGCTGTAGGAAAGCCAGCAGCAAAGCCAGGCAGGGAGGCAGGCAGGCAGACAGGCAGACAGGCAGACAGATAGGCAGGCAGGCAGACAGGCAGGCAGGGAGGCAGGCAGACAGACAGACAGACAGGCAGGCAGACAGACAGACAGGCAGGCAGGGAGGCAGGCAGGCAGGCAGACAGGCAGGCAGACAGACAGGCAGGCAGGGAGGCAGGCAGGGAGGCAGGCAGGCAGACAGGCAGGCAGGGAGGCAGGCAGACAGACAGAGAGACAGGCAGACAGACAGGCAGGGAGGCAGACAGGCAGGGAGACAGGCAGATAGGCAGGGAGATAGGCAGACAGGCAGGCAGGCAGGCAAGCAGGCAGACAGACAGGCAGGCAGGCAGACAGGCAGATAGGCAGGGAGATAGGCAGACAGGCAGGCAGACAGACAGGCAGGCAGGCAGACAGGCAGATAGGCAGGGAGGCAGGCAGACAGGCAGGCAAACAGGCAGGCAGGGAGGCAGACAGGCAGGCAGACAGGCAGGCAGGGAGGCAGGCAGACAGACAGACAGACAGGCAGACAGGCAGACAGATAGGCAGACAGGCAGGCAGGCAGACAGGCTGGCAGGGAGGCAGGCAGACATATAGGCAGACGGCAGGCAAACAGGCAGGCAGGCAGGCAGACAGACAGACAGACAGACAGGCAGACAGACAGGCAGGGAGGCAGACAGGCAGGGAGGCAGGCAGACAGGCAGGGAGGCAGGCAGACAGGCAGGGAGGCAGAGAGGCAGGAGACCTCCCTGCACTGCCAGAGGCAAGCTAGAGACACAGAAGGACCGTGAGAGAGAGGAGGTCCCGTGCCATGGAAGCTCCACGCTGGTAAGCTACCCATGAGATGTGACAGCCCTAGACCTGTCTAGTGACTAGCGCTGCCTCAGTCAAACTGAGACCTGTTCAAGACCTTAGCTTGAAAAGGCCAGGGTCCCCAAGGGTACCCTGGGTCAACTGCAGTTGTCCTGATCCATATTTGAGCACTAAATCCAGACAGCTCCGGAGGAAAGAGTGAGGCTACTGACCCTGCACAGCCCTCCCTCCCTCACTCAAATCCAATTCCCTTGCATGTCCTGGCATCACCTAGAACAAAGGACAAACAAGGCCAAGACAAGCGGGGGGGGGGGTCCTGAATATCCCGCACTCTGGACTTCAAAGGTCCAAAAGAACCAAACCAAAGACATGCAGGTCAGTACAGAAACCCAGGTGACACACAGAGACCAAGGGCCCGACCACTCTGGCCACCGTGCAAAAGGAGGCCGACCCTGGTCCAAAGCCCCAGCTCAGGAAACATGAGTAAACATCTGGGGGCATGCTGGATTGAGTGCAGGACTTGGCATCACAAACGCCCGAGTTCAAATTCTGCCTCACTTAATAACTGTGAGATGCTGGGCAAGTCACTTAACTTTCCTCAGCCTCAGTTTCCTCATCTGTAAAATGGCAACAACAATGGCACCTGGCTTTCACGGGGTTATTGTGAGGATAAACTGCAGTAAATCACATGAAGCACTTTGCAAACCCTAATGCCCTCTATCAATGCTAGTTATTATTATAGCTAATTAGAATGAAGAAGGCCTGGCACAGCAAAGTCCAGATCTGGACACCCAAATATCCAGCCTGGAGACAGTAACTCTCACAACCTCGAGCAGAGACTCTGAGGATAACCATGGGTTCTCCACAAGGACTCCCAGAAATGAAGCAAGAGAGTTAAAACGGAATAAAGGAGGAGTCAAGAGGAGAAAGAGCAACCTAGAAGCGAAAGCAGATATGTTTGTGTGAAAATTCATTAATTTTCCTCAGTCAAAATGGCTGGTTTTCTAAAACTGCTGGGAAAACTGGAAAAGAATACGGCAGAAACTAAGCATAGCCTCAAATCTCATACCATATACCAAAATAAAGTCAAAATGGGTTCACGATTTAGATATAAAGGCTGATACTATAAGCAAACTGGAGAACAAGGAATAGTTTACCTATCAGATCTATGGAGAACAGAAGAATTCATGAGCAAACAGGAGATAGAGAACAGTACAAAAAGCAAAACAGATAATTTTGATTACATTAAATTGAAAAGTTTTTGCACAAACAAAGCCCATGCAACTAAGATTAGAAGGAAGGTAGAAAAGTGGGAATTTTTACAACCAGTCTCTCTGATAAGGGCCTCATTTCTAAAATATATAGAGAATTAAGACAAATTTATAAGAACACAAGCCATTCCCCAATTGATAAATGGTCAAAGGATACGAACAGACAGTTCTCAGATGAAGAAATTAAAACCATCTATAGTCATATGAAAAAATGCTCTAAATCATTATTGATTAGAGAAATGCAAATCCAAACAGCTCTGAGGTACCACATCACACCTATCAGATTGGCCAACATCACAAAACAGGAAAATGATAAATGTTGGAGAAGATGTGGGAAAATTGGAACACTAATGCATTGTTGGTGGAGTTGTGAAATGATCCAACCATTTTGGAGAACAATTTGGAACTATGCCCAAAGGGTTATAAAAATGTGCGTACCCTTTGACCCAGCAATAGCACTTCTAGGGCTCTATCCCAAAGAGATCATATAAATGGGAAAAAAAGACCCACATGTACAAAAATATTCATAGCAGCTTTTTGTGGTGGCAAAGAACTGGAAATTGAGAGGATGCCCATCAATTGGGGAATGGCTGAGCAAGTTGTGGTATGTGAATGTAATGGAATACTATTGAGCTAGAAGAAATGATGAAGAGGCTGACTTCAGAAAAACCTGGAAAGATTTGTATGGACTGATGCTGAGTGAAGTGAGCAGAACCAGGAGAATGTTGTACACTATAACAGCCACGTTGTGCAATGACTAATATTGATAAACTTAACCCTTCTCAGCAATACAAGGATCTAAGACATCCCCAGAGGCCTCGTGTTGGAAAATGCTATCCACATCCAAAGAAAGAGCTATGGAAGCTGAATCGCTATCATTTTTTTTCTCTTCTGTTGATTTTTGTTTCCTCTTTCTGATGGTTCCTCCTATTGGTTTTAATTTTTATTTACAACTTCACTAATGTGAAAATACGTTTAACAGGAATGCAAATGTATAGCCTATATGAGATTGTGCACCGTCTTGGGGAGGGTGGTGGGGAAGAAGGGGGAGAAGAATTTTAAACTCAAAAGCATATGGAAGTGATTGCTGATAAATCAAAATAAATTAATAAAATTTTTTTTTAAATGGCTGGTTTTCTGTCTCTCCCTGGTCTGGCCATGAACTCTTCTCTTCTCAGACCTGATCAGTCTTTTTTTTTACCTTGTTTATCTAATCTGTGATGTGACCTTCTGTTTATCCAGATCACTTATACCTGAGGGCAAGGTGTGAACTGTTGCTCTCAATCCAATTTCTTTGGCACTGCAATCTAATTTTCCCAGCAGGTTTTGTCAAATAACAAATCTTTATGCAAACACCAGGCTACCATGTTTGCATGGATATCGTGGGCCTATTCTGCTACATTGGTCAATCATTTTTTAACCAGTATCAGCCTGTTTTGAAAATGATTGCTTTGTAGTATGATTTGAGATCTTTCATTATTTCCCTTGAGTTTCCTGACCTCTTCTATATGAATTTCATTATTTTTTCTAATTCTTTATAGTAACCATTTGGTAATTTGATTGGTTGGGCACTGAATAAATACATAAATTTTGGTAGAATAGTCATCTTTATCGTATTGACTCATCCTACCCATAAGCAATTAATATTTCTCCAAATATTTAGGTCTACTTCTACAAACAATGGTTTGTAGTTCTATTTATATAGCTGTGTGGAACTTGGTAGGTAGACTCCCAGGTTTTTTATATACTCCATACTTATTTCAAATGGAATTTTTCTTTCTATCTCTTCCCGAGAGTTAATGAACTCAGATCGTAGAATACGGCAATTTCTGGACACGGGCAATAAGGAGACTTGTTTTGTTTGATTATACCTATCGGTTAGAAGAAATATATTTTTCTTTTCCTTCTTCTCCAATGGGGGGGAGGAGATGGGTGGGAAAAAGATAAAATAGCTTTCTATTAATTAAAAAATATTTTTTAAAAGGGCAAGTGGTAAACTTTGCCCAAAATTAAACTTCCTGAAAACCAGAATAGACCAAACAGAAATCAAATGACTCTGTAAGACTTCAAGAAATATTAGAACAAAATAAAGAGTTTGACTAACTAGAAGAAAATATAGCTACTTGATATAAAAAAAAATTTGACCTGAAAAACACATCCCAGAAAGAATTTAAAAATCCTCAGAATCTGTGAAAAACTATGACTTTTAAAAGAAATCATATACAAAAACTGCCCAAATTAGAACCAGAAAACAAAGTGCAGAAAAAGAATCCACCAATCACCTCCTCTCAAAAGCAAATGTCCCAGGAATGTCATAGCCAAAGTCCAGAGCTTTCATGGTGGCCAAAAAAACAACCAAAAAAAAACAAAACACTGCAAGCATCCACAAAGTATTACACGCGCCAAGGAATGACATTCAAGTTCACACAATACCCAGAAGCTCCTACTAAAAATGAGAGGAGATAGTGGAGATAATTTTATATTACAATTTCCTTTTTGTGTCCTTTCGTGCATATCAACTTTTTTGATGTTTAAGTTCAGAATTGAAAAATAAGCTTTATTATTTTTTTTAAAGCAAAAATAGATTACACAGCATTCCTTAATACAACCACTGAGATCAAGGTACCCAACAATTATGGTGGTCAAGTGAGGCACGAGGCTGGAAAACAACTGGATACCAGACAAAGATGTCAGCCACCATGGAGAACGTCCAGACAGCATGAGGAAGGGCTCCTTAGGGCCGATGACAGCCTCCACGTGCTGTGCCTCCCAGTGACCCCAGGCCCCACGGCTTCCTCAGCTTTATTCCTGGTAACCCAAAAGGAGACTGGCCCCATAATCACAAATGAAGAACGAAATGTAAAGCACTGAGTATGACACAATATCCCAGCATGCAACAGGATCACGAACCCCCTGACTGGTCAGGAAATCAATGGTGACAGACCCTGTTGATGGCCACAGACACAAGTCAAGGAAGGAAAAGAGCAAAGAGGACTGGCTGGACTGGACTTGTGGCAAGCCGCTTCAAGAGCTGGAAACATCAGGGCTTCACCAGCTGTCAAAAGCCGGCACAAACACCCTCCCAGATTCCTTTTAAGAGACAAACTCAGTCAGGCTTCCTCTTGGGGGGCGGAGCCAAGATGGCAGAATGAAAGCAGTGACTTGCTTGAGCTCTCCCCCAAACCCCTCCAAATACTCATAAAAAATGGCTCTAAACAAATTCTGAAGCAGCAGAACCTACAAAAAGAGAGAGTGAAACAAATTTCCAGCCCAAGACAACCTAGATGATTGATCAGAAAGGTGTATCGTGCCAGGCTGGCAGCGCAGCACAGTGTGGGCGTGCAGGCCACAGCAAACCTGGAGCAGGCCTCAGAGGACTGAATCTTGGACAGCTGTGGAGGTTTCCAGACTCCTCAACCCACTAATGCCAAAGAAAACTTAGAAGGTCAGTGGGAAAAGTCTGTTTCTGTGGTGCTGAGAAGGAAGGCGGGTCTCAGCTCCATTCCCAACAGTGGTGGGGGGGGGGGGGGGAAGCTGCTTCCCGAGACTTCAGCCCACAGACTGAGGGGGAATCTAGTGGCTGATAAGAGAGGGATTGCAGGGATCTCTTTGCCAGTGCTGAGGCAGGAATCTCTTGCTTTCCCTGTTTGGATCTGGGTCACAGTTCTGGGGGTGCTGGGGTGAGGAGGAACGCTGGCTGGTGGAGCTTGAGGGCTGTGGAGAGGAACCCTCCTCACAGTTATGGGACAGAAAGGAATACTTGTGGTCACAGGCCAGGAAAGGAGTAAACACCTCCCCTTATCATACCACCTTGGAAGAACTGAAAATTTACAGGTCCCTACAAGTATCTCTGAAAACAGCTACAAACCCCTGAAGCTTGGGACAGTACATTCTCCACATTGGAAGCAGACTCTTACCTTAACAAAGAGTTTAAAACTCAAGTAATTGGCTGGGATCATGAGCAAGCAGCGCAAAAAGAGTCAGACTATATTATCTTACTTTGGTGACAAAGAAGATCAAAATATACAACCAGAAGACAACAAAGTCAAAGCTCCTACATCCAAAGCCTCCAAGAAAAATATGAATCAGTCCCAGGCCTTGGAAGAGCTCAAAAGGGATTTGAGAAGCAAGTAAGGGAAGAGAGGAAAACTGGAAGAGAAATGAGAGTGATGCAAGAAAATCATGAAAAACAAGTCAACAGCTTGCTAAAGGAGACCCAAAAAAATACTGAAGAAAATAACACCTTAAAAAACAGCCTAACCCAAATGGCAAAAGAGGTCCAAAAAGCCAATGAGGAGAAAAATGCCCTAAAAAGAAAAATTGGCCAAATGGAAAAGGAAGTCCAAAAGCTTACTGAAGAAAATACTTCCTTAAAAATTAGAATAGAGCAATTGGAAGCTAGTGACTTTATGAGAAATCAAGACACTGTAAAACAAATCCAAAAGAATGAAAAATTAGAAAACAATGTGAAATATCTCATTGGAAAAACAACTGACCTGGAAAATAGATCCAGGAGAGAGAATTTAAAAATTATTGGACTATCTGAAAGCCATGATCAAAAAAGAGCCTAGACATCATCTTTCAAGAAATTATCAAGGAAAACTGCCCTGATATAGTAGAACCAGAGGGCAAAATAGAAATTGAAAGAATCCACAGATCTCCTCCTGAAAGAGATCCCCAAAGGAAAACTCCTAGGAATATTGTAGCCAAATTCCAGAGTTCCCAGGTCAAGGAGAAAATATTACAAGCTGCCAGAAGGAAACAATTCAAGTACTGTGGAAACACAATCAGGATAACACAAGATTTAGCAGCTTCTACATTAAAGGAATATAATATTCCAGAGGGCAAAGGAGTAGGATTACAACCAAGAATCACCTACCCAGCAAAACTGAGTATAATCCTTCAGGGGAAAAAATGGTCATTCAGTGAAATAGAGGCCTTTCAAGCATTCCTGATGAAAAGACCAGAGCTAAATGGAAAATTTGACTTTCAAATACAGGACCCCAGTGGAACATGAAGAGGTAAGCAGGAAAGAGAAATCATAAGAGACTTATTAAGATTGAACTGTTTACATTCCTGCATGGAAAGATGATATTTGTAACTCATGAGAACTTTGTCAGTATTAGGGTAGTTGGAGGAAAAAAATTCTATGTATGTATATATAGATAGATAGAGGGCACAGGGTGAGTTGAAGATTAAGGGGTCATATCTGGAGAATAAAATTAAGGGATGAGAGAGGATGATACTCGGAGAAGAAAGGGAGAGGTAGAATGGGGTAAATTATCTCACAAAAAAAAAACAGAAAAGAAAAGTCTCTCACAGTGGAGGGGAAACAGGGGAAGGTGAGAGGGAATGAGTAAATCTTATTCTCACAGGATTTGGCTTAAGGAGGTAATAACATACACATTCAATTGGGTATGGAAATCTGTCTTACCCTACAGGAAAATAGGGGGAGAAGGGGACAAGAGAGCAGGGGGATGATAGAGAGGAGGGCAGATTGGGAAAGGGGTAATCAGAAGTAAATACTTCTGAGGAGGGACAGGGTCAAAAGAAAGAATAGAATAGATGGGAGGGAAGGATAGGATTAAGGGAAATAGAGTTAGTTTTTCACAACATGTCTACTAAGGAAGTGTTTTGCATAACTGCACATGTACAACCTATATTGAGTTGCTTGCCTTTTCAATGAGGGTGGGTGGGGAGGGAGGAAGGGAGAAAATTTGAAACTCAAAGTTTTAAAAACACATGTTTTAAAAAAAATGTTTTCACATGCAACTGGGAAATAAGAAATACAGGAAATGGGGTACAGAAGTCTATCCTGCTCTACAGGAAAATAGAAGGGGAAGGGGAAGAGAAGAGAGAGGGGGAGAGATAGAAGAGAAGGCAGACCAGGGGAAGGGGTATTCAGAAGGCATGCCATCTTGGGGTGGGGGGAGGGGTGAGAAATTTGGAACTCAAAAACTTGTGGAAGTGAATATTGAAAACTAAAAATAAATAAATTTATTTTTAAAAAAAGAGACAAACACGGTCCTAATGCCTAGACTAGGGAGAGAAAAAGCAAAGAAAGGACCAACGCTGTCAGTTAACATGGATGCCAACATCTGAAATAAAATTCTAGTGAAAAGACTTGGACCAGCCCAGCCAAAACATTACAGCCAATAGAGAGCACCTTAAATTACCGGGTTATAACAACAGATTCAGAAAAGCCTCTAACACGGCACACTCATTCACACCTAGAATCACAGACAGAGAAAAGACTCATTTTAATACAATAAAGTATCTATCTATGAAATCCACTACTTACCACTGGGAAGCACAAGAAACAAGATAAACCTGACAAGCATGGCACTAAATGCTACCTCCTCTCCCCCCAAATCGTGACAGTTCTGGAAATGCTCCTGGTAGCAACGACAAGAAACAGCGACAGGAAAAACCCAGGCAAAGGAGATCAAACGAGTCCTACCTCAATAGAAACAAAGACCAAACAACACCCTACGAGAAAGCAGTCTCTGAGAGGGAAGTCCAGAGAGCACCAGAAGGAAAGAAGGCCCAACAGCAAGTGTGTACTCGAGTCACAGATGTCTAAAGTGTCATCTCACTGCCCAGCAGTTCATGTTCATGTGACCATGGGGACCCAGAGCTCCTCGCTCTGAGAGTCATTGCATCTTGTTCACATACCTCTCTCCCAGTAGTGCTTTCAATACAAGCGACACAAAATAGGCCAGGCCATGGTATCCTGTTGCACAACCTGTAGTAATAAACCACCTCGCCTCCCTCACCCTTCCCGTCCTACCCCTGAAACTCAGTAAAACGGTCGCTGTTGCATCAGATCAGCTTTGAGCCCCAGTGCTGGGACCTTGATCAACGAACTTTTGCCCCATCCCCACCATGTGGCCTCAAGGCCTCAAATTCCCCACTCCTGCACCCTGTTCCTCACTCCTTGAAACTTATATTAACCTCGCATATTATTTACTCAGGGAATCTTTGCCTCTTCAGAAGAGATTTCCCAACAGGGTGAACCCAATAAACCCTAAGTGGCCCAAAAGAAAAAAAACAAAACAAAACCCCCAAGCATCAGCAAACAAACCATTAACAAAAAAGGGTACCAAAAAATTCATTGAATTCATCAGCAGTTCTCTATAACAAAATAAAATCTAATTAAGTAGAAAAGGAAATTAACTATTAAAAGCATAAAATGGTAGCCAACCTATACGCTCAAGACATAAGTATAACTACAAAACACTCCTTAAAGAAATTAAGAGTGGCTACACAATCTGGAATATAACATTTATTGTCAGATGCAATGCACTGGTTTTATTATTTTGTCTTCTTTCCTTTTTGGCAAGGGAAGGCTCACTGGGCGACAGGATGCTACATTACATCTGACATAAAAACAAGCCACATGTTTTTTGGGTCAGAATCATGGTAGAAGCAACATCTACGAAGGTCCCTGCCAAGGAGGGGACACCAATTGGTCCCCAAGACCCTGATGGCTCAGAAGACTAAGGCTCGAAGCCCTTGGCATCCCGACTCCATCTGTACAGTAGGCCTGAGCACAAGGGGTAGGGGTGGAGACCTCAGACAGGACGCTTCTAGCTTGGAGATGAGGAGGCGGGGGAGCAACGCCCCACCGGACTAATGCCGCGCCACGGCTGAAGAGCCTTTCTAGGCTACCCTAATGAGAGGTAGCCCTGGGATGTGGTAGCTATGACCTGAGACCTGGAGCGGAAGGCCCCACGTCCCATACAGTCTCACACCGACTACTGATACGACCCTGGGCAAGTCACAACCTGCCTGCCTCAGACTCCTCCTCCATAACATAGTTATAACAACATTTACCTCCCAGGGTTTTTGTGAGGATAAAATGAGATCTTGTTAAAGCTCTTTGTAAACCTTAAAATGCTATATCAATTAGCTCTTACTACTATGATTAAACCTCCTTTTGTTAAACGCTCATTTGGTGTAGCAGGAGCACTGTGTGCCATGCAGGCTAGGCTAACATTTCTCTAAAAGATTCGCAAACTGTTCTCAGGACTAATCTGGCTCGGGACACTTTGTGCCTTTAACATGGTTTCCTGAGGACCAAAGACCAAAATGCCCGTGCAGTAAACATCAGCTCCATCCCTGTCTGACTTGCCAGAGGCAGGAGAGCTGTACCCAAGTGAGTCGAGCCTTTCCACATCATGGCTAAGGATAATGCCTTTTGAAATTGCTACATGAGGACTTCAGGGGCCAAGATGGCAGAGTGAGGCAGGAACTTCCTGGATCCCTCCCAAATTCTCCTCCAAATAACTTAAAAACCACCTCAGAACTGATTTAGGAGCAGGGAAGCAGCTTACCAGTTCTGCAGCACAGGTCTGTCTCACTGGGGTGGGATGGGAGCCAGGTCCAAGAGCAGCAGCAGTAGCCAGCTTCAGAGCAGAGGGCCTGCAGCAGCAAAGCTCTGAGCCTTGGGACGATCCAACAGCTAGGCCTCACCCTCCTACAAGCCAGCAGCCTCCAGACAAGCCATCAGTCTGTGAAGCACAGCAAGACCGCACCCTAGCGCAACCCCCAAGCATAGGCCGCAAGCTAGGCCTCACCTTGGTCAGATCTAAACTGGAAAAATATTAATTGCACATGGCTAAACCAAATGAATATAACAAAAACAACAATTCTACTTAAATTAATCTATTTCTTCAGTGCCATACCAATCAAACTGCCAAAAAGTTATCTTATAGTTAGAATAAATAATAAAAGTCATCTGGAAGAACTAAAGGTCGAGAATATCAAGGGAATCCATGAAAAAAAAAAAGCGAAGGAAGGTAGTCCAGCAGTACCAGATCTCAAACTGCATTATAAAGCAGTAATTATCAAAACCATCTGGTACTGGCTAAGAAATAGAGTGGTGGATCAATGGAATAAATTAGGTACACAATACATTCTAGTAAATGATCACAGTAATCTAGTATATGATAAACCCAAAGACTCAAGGTTTTGGGACAAAAACTCATTATTTCATAAAAACTCTGGGAAAATGGGAAAATGGTATGGCAGAAAAGAAGTACAGACCAACATTTCACACTGTATACCAAGATAAGGTCAAAACAGGTACATGATTCAGACATAAAGGGTGATTCCATGAGCAAACTAGGAGAGCATGGAATAGTGTACCTCTCAGATCTATAGAAAAGGGAAGAGTTAGGACCAAACAAAACAGAGAGCATCACAAATTGGAAAATGGATCATTTTGATTATATAAAATTTTAAGGGTTTTGCACAAACAAAACCAATGCAACCAAAATTAAAAAGGAAAGCAGAAAACTGAGGGGAAGCGGGGAATTTTGCAACAAGTCTCTCTGATAAAGGCCTCATTTCTCATATAGAGAACTGAGTTAAATTTATAAGAATACAAGTCATTCCCCAATTGATTAATGGTCAAAAGATATGAACCATTTTCAGACACAAAGAAATCAAAGCTATTCATATAGTCATATGAAAAAGTGTTCTAAATCACCACTGATTATAGAAATGCAAATTAAAACTCTGAGGTACCACCTCACATCCACCAGATGGACTCACATGACAGAAAAGGAAAATGACTAACGTTGGAGGGGATGTGGGAAAACTAGAACGCTAATGCACTGCTGGTGGAGTTGGGAACTGATCCAACCATTCTGGAGAACAGTTTGGAACTATGCCCAACGGGCTTATTAAACTGTGTATGCCCTTTGATCCAGCAATAGCACTGCTAGGTCTGTATCCCAAAGAGATCAGAAAAAAAAAGGCAAAGTACTTACTTGTACAAAAATATTCATAGCAGCTCTTTTTGTGGTGGCAAAGAACTAGAAATCAAAGGGATGTCCATCAATTGGGAAATGGCTGAACAAGTTGTGGTATATGATTGTGATGGGATATTACTGCGTTTTAAGATAACAAGCAGAGTGATTTCAGAAAAACCTGGAAAGATTTAACATGAAGCGATGTAAAATGAAGTAAGCAGAACCAGGGTATTGTTGCACACAGGAACAGCAACACTGTATGATGAAGAACTGTGAATGACTTAGCTATTCTCAGCAATACCATGATCTTAGACGATTCCAAAGCATTCATAATGAAACATGCTATCTGCTTCCAGAGAAAGAACTGAGATTGCCTGAATACAGACTGAAACGTACTATTTTTCCACTTTCTTTCTCCTATCCTTTTGCGCTGCTTTTGTTTTTTTGGTTTGTGTCTTCTTGTACAAGATGACTAATATGGAAATGTTTTACAAAGGTATTGGATTGCTTACAGTATCAGGGAAGGTACAAAGGAGGGAAGGAGGCAAGGAGGAGAGAACAGAATTTGGAACTCAAAACTTTAAAAAAGTGTTAAGTTTTAACATATAACTGGGGAAAAAATAAAATATTGTCATTTTAAAAAAAAAGAATTACTACATGATCTAGGATTTTCTAATTTTTGTCTAATACCAAGCCTAAACGCACCAGACCTGCCTAACTCAGCCTACAACAGATAATCTTGCCTATGAGTAGCTCATTTCTTTCCAGCTGCAATCCTGAAACTCCCCTGACGGCCAGGTTCACATATCCAGGTGCCTATAATGGATACCTTGAACCAGTTGTCCTACAGACATCTTAAATTCAACATGTCCAAAACTGAGCTCATTGTCTAATCCTCTATTCGGCATTGAAAGGCTTTCTCTGTTCTCACCTGTCCAATATTCTTGTATCATACTCCTCCTTCCCATCTACATACTCTGCAATCTGCTGACACAGGTCTCCTTGCTGTCCCTCAAACAAGACACCATCTCCTGATTCTCAGGGTGTCCACTGGCCCTGGAGTCCTAACCCCCTTCACCTCCCTATCTCCAGGTTTCCCTGACTTCTAAAGGAAGTCTCAGCAGAAACGCCATCTCGTATGGGAAGCATTTTCAGATCTCCTTTAATGCTAGGGCCTTCCCTCTGTTGATTTTCTCCAATTTATCCTCTGTATAACTCGCTTGTGCATAGCTGTATGCATGTTATCTTCTCCTATAAGGGGGTGATCTCCTAGACAGCAGGAACCATGGGCCGAGAGGGAGGGGGTAGCCTTTCTTTGTATCCCAAGGGTGCTCCTCCTCCTCCTCTAGAGTCATACCTTACATGTGCCGCTCTCTGTACAAATGAATACAAATTTTGATCACGTACACTTCGCAAGGTATCGGGTTTGGGGGCTAGTTTTTCTTCTTCCCTACTTATTTTATCATTCCTCCTCCCAAAAAAAACTGCGACAATTAACTCTTTTGTCTAATGTAATTTTTATTTATAATTTCGTGAAATAAAGCTCCGGAAAAACCAGGCTTTGATAAAGCCCATTGGGATTCAAATGGAGATACCTGACAATGTTTTTAAACCCAAATCACTCTGGCTCTTACTGACTGGCCAAAATAGGTCCTAGCCTAAGCCTCCCGGGCTCACTGTATGGAGTTTAATGGCTCACAGTGAGCATAAATAGCAGTAAATAGCAATCGTTTCCCTTCTAGCCAGGAACCCAGAGGGTCTTGCCCTTCCATATCAATTCATTGGTGAAGGCAAACCAGGCCATCTTTTATCTCAACTCTTACTGAAAGGGTACAGGCTCAAACAGAGGGAGACCAGGGAAAGACTTTCGCTTAAAAAGGCCAAGGTCTCCTACTGCGTTCAGGGCGCAGGACCGCTGGACCCCAGATGGCTCGGGAGGAGACTGAGGCTGGTGGCTTTGCACAGCCCTGCCTCAGGAAAACCCAATTCACTTGAAAGTCAAGACACCCCCTTGCTGAGGTCGTCGGTCCACTTTGCGAAGACAGGACCCACAAGGGCCTGCTGACCGTGCTAGGCATGGGAGACACAAAGGCAAAAGAGAGACAGCGCGCAGGCTCCATTCTGTCCAAAGAAACGTGTGTCCACCGCGGAAAACACCAAAGACAGCCTGCGCAAGGCAAATACAAAGTTACGGAGAGGTCTCCACGCCAAAGATGACGACAGCCTCCCAGTCACCCGCGGCAGAGGGCAGACAGCTTTTCTAAGACCGCTGACATCCCGCTCCCGGCTCTACCGTCACGGGCCAGCTGCACGGCCAGGCCTGGACTCCGGAGGCCTCCTATTCCCGAGTCCAAATCCAGCCTCACACACTTAGCAGCCGTGGGACGTCACCGTTTGCCTCAGTTTCCCCGTCTGTAAAATGGGCCGGAGAAGGGAACGACAAACCCAAAAAGAACCCCAGAGGGGGTCGTGACAACAACAACCGCACCCCAGATCCCGTCCTTGCTCCGCTCTGGCCCCGAAAGGGGCGCGCCTCCCCGATCAGGCCTCTCCCCCGGCCCGGCAGCCCCCCAACCCCACAGCCCAGGGTCACGGCGGGCGCGGCCTGTCCCCAAAACCACAGGGACGACGACATCCTCAGCACGTTCCGAGCGCGTTGCGGCGCGGGCCTCCCACGCTCCCGGGGGAACGCGGCCCGCGGGCCGCACGTGGGGGAGGCCGGGAAAGGCCCCGCGGGGCAGGGAAGCGCCGCGGCCACGCACCTCGCCGGCCTCTCTTCGCGGAGAGATCGCCCTCGTAGCCTGGCCAGCGAAAAACGCGCGGGAGTCCGGCTCCCCGGCCAGGGGGCGTGGCGGGGGAGGGGCCCGCGCGGGAGGAGGGGGATCCCGGCCTCGGCCCGGCCCTCGGGCGCCCGCGTCGCGCACGGACGACGTCACCGGCGCGCGCCCCAGGAGCCAGACCCGGCCCAGCTGCCGCGCGCGCCGCTGGCAGCACCAGCCGCGGGCCACGGGGCGCCGTCCCTCAGCGGGCTCTGGCAGCCGCCCGATCCCGCGTCTCGTCCTCCTGCAAAGGGCCCTGAAGCACTATCGACGTCACCCCGGAATTCCCCCCCTAGCACCGCCCCCTGACCACCTTCCTGACCTTACACGCACCCGCCCGTTCGCCCGCGCGCGCCACCCTTCGCCTCTTCCCCGACACAGCGGCCGCCTGACGTCACGAGCCTGCGTGAGCCACACGGGCTCGCTGGCCGCCGTGAGGTGCCCTGACACGCGTGACACGCACACGTGCGCGCGTAGCGTAGGCGCCTGACGCCATGCGCACGCCCCGTTCGAGCGTGAAGGCCTCGCCCGCCCCCTACGTCACGCGCACTCCCCCGCCCACGGCCGCTGCGGGCTCTCGCGGCACCTCCCGCCGCCCGCCCTCGCACGCAGGCGTGCGCGCTCCAGCGCCAGGCTTCGTGCGCGCTCCCGCCCGCCCTCCCTCCGGGGCTGAGGCGGTTCCGGGGCCCGCCCGACATCCCTCCATCGCAGACGGAGGAGGCGGAACGGCAGCCGGGGATGTTCGCACCCGGGGACGGAGGAGCGGCGGCGGCCAAGGGCATCCGCACAGAGGAGGGAATGGCGGCAGCGCGGACGTGAGTGACCGGCGCGGAGGGGGGAGGGGTGGGAAAGGAGCGAGCAGGGAGGGAAGGGGCGGGGCCTGGGCCGGTGGGTGTGGTTGGCTAGGGGCGGGGGCTGTGATGGGAGGGCCAATGAGGGGTAGGGAGGGGCTGGGTTGGGTGTGGCCAGGGAGGGGAGGGGAGGACCGAAGAGCAGGACGGGACTGGGTGGGTGTGGCCAATGGGGGAAGGGCCGTGAGGGAAAGGGGGGGGATAGGGAAAGCCAATAAGGCTGAAGGGCGTGGCTGTTGTAGGGGGAGCTGACCAATAAGGGGAAAGGGTGGGGCCATGATCAAAGTGGGTCGGGCATGGTGGGGGAAGGGCCAATACTGGGAATTGTGGAGCTGGTCTGGATGGATATAGCCAATGAGAGGAGAGGGCGGGGCCTTGAGGGGAGGGGCGGGCCAATGAGAGAAAGGGTCAGGGTCCCTGGGTCCCTGGCCCCTGGCAGACGGAGGTGGGTCCAGCTAAGACACGTTCGTTAGGTTGTTTATTAGAGCCAGAAGGGCATTGTTACTCCTATTTTACAGATGGGAAAACTGAGGCACAAGGAGAAGTGGGGTGACTTGCCTAAGGTCACATAGTCACTGAGTGCTGAGGCTGGTTTTGAACTCAGGTCTTCCTGACTCCAGGCCTAGGGTTCTATCTACTGGGCTACCTAGGTGTGCCAGTCATTGCGCTGAGTACTAGAGATACAAAGAAAAGACCCCCACCCCCACCCCAGAATCCCAGTCCCTCACCTCAGGGAGCTCCCAGCCTGTGGAAGAGTCACCCTGCAGACCAGGAGAGGCAAGCAGGCTAGGTCGGGGGTGGTCTCAGGGATGTGCAGGAAAAGGCCCTCCTGTAGACAGCGGGATTTGAGGAGGCTGGAGATGCCCGGTTAGCAAGAGTGCTTTCCACGTCGGGCGATCGCTGATGAAAAGCGTGGAGTTGTTAGGTGGAGATGGAGGGTCTCGTTTGTGGAGCAGGCGGGTGGCCTGTGTCCCTGGGTCAGAGTATTTGTGAGGAGTGAGGCGTAAGACTGGAAAAGGAGGAGGGGGATGGGTAATGAGGGGCCTTGAACGCTCCTGGAGGCAAGAGCCACTAGGGCCAGGCTTGACAGGATGAGCCCTGCGCTTAAGGAAGATCCCTCTGGTGGCTGAATGGACTGGAGTGGGGGGACGCTCAAGGCAGTCAGACCCTTCCTTCCCCAGCAGCTGTTGCAGTGATCCGGGTGGGAGGTGATGAGGGTTTGCCCCAGGGTGGGAGCAGTGTGGAGGGGATGCTAGGCCTAGAGAGCCCAGGAAGAACTGAGGAGGATGAAGGCTAGAGAAGTGTTTTCTCATCCCAAGGCTTTGCTTTCTCTGTCTTTTGCAGCTAAAGATGGAAAGATCAGGGAGAGGAGGTGGAGGAGGCAGGAATGCAGGAGGGGGCTCCAGTGTCAGCAGAAGCAGCCTCTACACCCAGGCCCAGCAGTCCACATGTCCACACTACCCCCCACCTGCCGGTACTCCTGTCTGCCAGACTGGGGCCACCGTGGAGATCCAGGAGCTGGCCTCAAAGCGGGTGGACATCCAGAAGAAGAGATTCTACCTCGATGTCAAGCAGAGTCCCCGTGGCAGGTTCCTGAAGATCGCAGAGGTCTGGATAGGGAGGGGCCGGCAGGACAACATCCGCAAAAGCAAACTGACCCTCTCGCTGTCTGTGGCGGCAGAGCTGAAGGAGTGCCTGGGGGACTTCATCGAGCACTACGCCCACCTGGGCCTGAAAGCTCACCGACCGGAGCACGGCCATGACCGAGACCACGATGGCCGGAGGCGCCCGCAGTCCTCTGCCCCGTCCCCTCCGGCCTCTGTGGTGTCGGAGGAGCACCCTCACAGCGTGCTCAAGACCGACTACATCGAAAGAGACAATAGGAAGTACTTTCTGGACCTGAAGGAAAATCAGCGGGGCCGTTTCCTCAGGATCAGGCAGACCCTGACCCGTGGCCCCGGAGGGATGGGTTACTTTGGGCACACGTTGGGCCAAGAACAAACGATTGTCCTCCCAGCCCAGGGAATGATTGAGTTCAGGGATGCCTTGGTCCAGCTCATCGAAGACTATGGTGACAGTGACCTGGAGGAACCGCAGAGAGGAGGGGAAGAGGAGCCGCCAGAACTCCCGGAAGGCACGTCTTTCAGGGTGGACAACAAGAGGTTCTACTTCGATGTGGGCTCCAACCGCTACGGCGTTTTCCTGAAGGTAAGTGAGGTGAGACCCCCTTACCGGAACACCGTTACTGTTCCGTACAAAGCGTGGACACGGTTTGGGGAGAATTTTATCAAGTACGAAGAGGAGATGAGGAGAATTTGCAGCAGCCATAAAGAGCAGAGAATGGATGTCAGAAGGGACAGTGGCGAAGAGCAAGAAGGCCTCGACTAGAGGACCAGTGAACTGTCTGTCTGTCCTCCGTCTGTCGTGATTTGGAGAAGTGTTCCTTCCACTGGGGTCCCTCCTTGCCCATTACACCTCCTGTCCTTCCACTTTCAGGAATCTGGTTGTCCTAGTAACACTACGTAGAACCCAGTAGAAGCCTCCCAGGGAGGTCGTAGGAGAATTCCAGCCTTCCCAAAGCTGCATCCTTGGCAGCTCTGAGCGCTCAAGACTCTTGATGCAGGCAGGTCAGCACAGTGGGGACATTCTGACCTGTAGATTAGAAAGGCTCGTGTTGATTGCACTATTACCCAAACCCTGAGCCTGCAGTGGAAGGCTGGGCTTTCTACCTGACAGGCTTCCCAAAAGGAGAATTTAGAAAAAAGCTGCTAGGTTAAATTGTAGAGAACTTGCCACCAGAACAAAACTGGACTATCCGTAGTCTGCATTGATGCTTACAAGCAAATGTAGAGATCCTGAAATGTTTCATTGGCCACTGAGTCTGAAATGGTCATACTGCACAAGGGTAGAAATCTTGTGAATCCCGCCCAACTCTTCAGGATGCTTGTTAGCATACCATAATTAGATGAGTTAGAAGGCCAGAGTATTCTGTGATTGCGTCATTCTGGGTTCACTGTGCACTTGACACGCATCACCACAAAGCCACGGGGGAGAGGGAAGGTGTGGTCCCAAGTTGGTGGAGATCGATGTCCTAGAAGTGTGCCCTTCTACGGGGACTGTGGAAGATGAGAGGAATATTTTTAATGGTTTTCCAAATTTCAGAAACTATTCTTATATCCCTGTTGGGGCTAGGGTGATACTCCACCTCGTGGCTTTGTGGTGGGAATGTATGCACCGAGCATTTTCTGCTGACCCCCTGGGAGGTAAGGCTTTTCTTCTCAGATGGTAACTCACTGATGGTTTCAGGGTGGCCAATGAAAGTATCATTTGTAGGCTTCTGCTTGGAAAGATTAGTTAAGGGCTGGGCGAACCACTTAGCAGATAGATACAGAAATCCATCTGTGATAACGGACTCCAGTAGCACCTTAGTGATTCAGCTGATGAGGCTGTCTCAGCGCTTCCATTAGAAACGTGTCATGTACAGGCTGGCTGCTTCCAGAAAAAGGGTTTCCCCAGACTGTGCCATGGTGGGAGAATTACATAATTATTTAAAGCTTGGTTGTAGGCGCACTGCAAAGCAAAAAATAAGGTGCTTTTTGTAACCCTTTAAAAGGTTTTCTTTATGGAAGACCTACCCTTTCATCTATTTTTAATATTAATTTCGAGAAAGCCCCAGCAATTTTTCATCACCTAATTGTTTTTTTCCAACATGTGAGCACATGGTACCTGTGTGCTTCAACAGCTTTCTTTTAATCAAATGAAATTTCATCTCTCCAGCTGCATTTTCTTGCGAATGAAACGATTGGCCTTCATCTTGGCTTCATTCTGCTCCCACGTCATCTGTCTAAAAGCCAAACACTGATTTCAGTCCCCAGAATCAGCTCTCCCTGATCTCTGCGAGAGCCGGTTACTAGGATTGAAGACAGGACGTGGCCTTTAGCGTACGTGGTTTTTAAAACTCTAAAATATGTTAACAAAAAAAGTTTTGCACTAAAGTTGCCCCAGAATGCCCTTCAGTGTGATCAGAAATTATCACGGTTCTGATGGAAGCAAGAGAATCGGGAGGGCAACGGCTCTTTTCCGTGACCCGGCCGCTCTTCGGGGCGCTGGGACTCGGGGACAATACAGTCTATGGCAAAGGGACCTTCGTGAGCTCACTGCATGTCACGGGACCGTCGGAATCTCTTTGAAGCTGCTGACGATTAGAAGGGCGCCAATACGCACAGTGGCGGTCGAGGCGCCACAAGGAGTGAGGCTGTTTTCAAGAAGCCGCAAATGTGAGTAGAAAGATCACGTGGCTTTGCTTGAAGTCCAACACCGTGTGCTTGGACCCCTGGCTGCGCGAGGCGCCAGGCCGCTGGGATGACTGCCTTGTCAGATTGCAGCCCCCACCGGTGGAGGCCCGGCCCAGCCCAGCCCGGCGGGCAGTCCCACCTAATGCTGTCTGTCTCAGCGTTCCAGTCTAACGCATGTGGCATCAGTTGATAGTCAGGACTTCCCTGAGACAGAGGCAGTCTCTGGGCACCAATGCAAATGCCGTATTCCGTGTTTGGGCTGGCGTCATTGTGCACCAGGTTTTCATTAGGATAATTCTATAACGGATTAGTTGAGCAAATAACATTCCAACATGGATGCATCCTATACGAGGAGAAAAGACATCTGAGAGCTTGCAGTGGGACTGATGAGTTTCAACTGTCCTGGTCTAGTTATAGGCAACCTGCTGAATAGTCTGTAAACTAAATAATGTATGTAACTATTTAATCCCTTTATTTCTTTTTTCCCGTAATTCGTATTTCTTTGAAAAATGAAGGGAAATGGTCTTTTTATAAGAAACATACCCAGGAAGTTATTAGCCATAGGCTGACAAAATCCAACTCAGAATTCCGATGCCAAGGCACCTACCTATTGCCAGATATCTCCTAAAGTGGGCTATTACATTGGCATGTGCAATACACATTTTATTTGTTGTCATTTATCATTTTGACGTGGCGTTGTACAGAAGAAGGGGAACCCCTGCCTTGAAGACACTCGGCTCTAAAGGTGCCTGGGTTTCCGAGGGCACAGATGCACATTTCTGTTTGCAGCCTGCTGCATTTACTCTTTTTCAAAACCAAAACCACTTGCTCTCTGTGCAGTCTGAAAGCACTTGATATTTGCACATTGGAATCCAAGGAGAAAAAGTCCAAATGTAAGAGCAGGACCTTATAGGGTTAGATTTGAAAACGGTTCCTCCACCCCTACGGCATGGCAGCAGTGGCAGAGGCAGGAGCATTGCCTATCCTGGGCGCCTCAACTTCAGCTGTGTTTGCAGATCGTTTTCATTGTTTAAACCCCAATAATGTCCATGTCCCTTAAACTTGAGTAAAACAAGCATATTTGCACTAAAGAACGTGGCCAAAAAAACGAAATCCAAGCTAGGACAGGGTGGACACAAGTAGTTGGAACCTCTTGAAATAATTGGTTCTTTGGGAAAATTTCACATTCAAGCCCCACCTCTATTTTAAACCTGTGTGGTCCAGGCAGAAGTGTCTGCCCTTTCACTGATTTAGCAATTTAATAATGATGATGCACTTTATCTTTTGTATATAACGTGTACATTGATGCTGCCTGATGGATGGAATGTGCTTTGGTAGGTATCTAGGCGGTATCTGTGCTGAGTGTCCTCCTGCATGTCGATGTTTCCTTAGCGCTGTTGTAACCGCTTGAGCCCCATGAATTGGTGTCCTAGAGGTCAGAAACAAAGGAAGTGACAGACAAATCTCAAAACTATTTATACTGAATTTTAAAGTAGGCATAATATCTGTATTCCCAAAGGCTCAGAACCAATAAAACCGGACTCTTACTTGGTTTAGTATCGTAGCCTTGCTCATTAAGGATTCCCCCACTTACCGTTGGTGGATTTTTCTAGCGTTGATGGTCATTCCAAGTCAGATCGTCCTTTCCCCTTCTGGTGAAAAGGCAAAGTCTCTGACAGTGTTCTTATTGATTGTGTGTGGAGGGGATTGCCACCAGAAAGGTACGCTGTGCTGTATTAGAACCTTAAGGTTTGTCGGTGAAGCCAGAAAATAGAGACCCCGTCGGCTGAAGAACCGAGTGGCCCCATTCAGGCCACTGTGCAAAAGCACAGCTAAGATTGGCCAGTCATTCCAGACCGTTTGCAGATTGGCCCGCTTCGGACCTCGCTTCAAGTCCCAGTGCTGGGGATACCCCCGGGCTCCCTTCCATTGTGATTTCCGTGTGACAGTGTACAGCTGGAAAATGGGGTGAGTGTGATTGCACGGCGGTGTGTGCTTCCAAGAGAGAAACGGCATTTCTTCCTGGCTTTGATCAAAGGGGCGCTACATGCCCATATTTGTTATATGTGTGTGTATGGAAGTACGTATTTATGAATAGGCATACTATTTTAAACTATATTTCTATGTGTTTATATTGTAGTTTTGCAGATTTTTCAGTGAAACAATCAATTTAGCTGAGCTGCACAATTCAAAGATGAGGGAAGAAAACCTCTTAGAGATACTTAGTTTTCAAAAACAGCTTTATGTCACTAAAGGTCATGCATATGTTATTTGCCATCTTTAAAGTTCTTTGGTAGTTCATTTGTAATTGGGGGGGGGATAGGACTCCTTTTGGAATTTCGAAAAGGAACTTGGTGGTTTTCTAAAAACAGTTTTTAGTGAGTTTTTTTAAACTTAATCTCTACATATCTTTCATAGGAAATACAGTTTTAAAACCCTTTACTAGCTTTATAAATGAGGGTTTGCTGTAGCTCCCCATAGTGTTCCAAGTCTGTCTTTATATGCCAAAAAAACTGTGAGTGTTTGGCAGGATAAAATCATTTCATGATCCCAAATAAGCCAGAGAGTTTTCAACTGGGCTGCATATCTGTATAATTCAACAAAACTCAGAAAATTCTGCTACCCTTTTGTCACTGCCAGAACAAAATGATTGCACCCTTTTTGAAGTGTATTTATTCATTACTTGAATATGCAAGGGAGAAAACAAGGGCTGAAGGGACACAGAGTGCAGCCCAATGTCTGGATTGTAGGGAGACGCCAGGGAAAGGATGGCAGGGAGGGAGGGGGGACTGGCATGCGAAACAGGGGCGCTAAACAGGGGCGCTGACCAGATGCGCCTCTGGTCCTTTGGTACTGGAACTCCTCCCCCCACCCCCAGCCCTGCCCTTATTATATGGGGGGAGGGGTGTCAGGCTGGAGGAGAACCTGTGGTCTATCCCCAGCATCTCCTCTGACCCGATTCCTGTGTCTTTGACTCAGACTGCAAGATGCAGAATTCTTCCTTCTGTGTTGACAGGACTTTGCTACCATCTAACTCATAAGAGTCATATCCATTTTAGATGCACTATCTTCAATAACATTTCCAGTTTTTTTATCAATAGTATAGTTCGAATGTAGCCAAGATGCCGACCCTATTTACACTGCTCTTTTGCACATAAGTGACATTGACTCTACAGATTCCCTAAGAAATTTTCAAAAGAAAAACACATACATAAAAGTATGTAGAAAAAGGACCTGTATAAATAAATACCGGGGACCCATGCGCTTCTCTATTTAAAAGTGCTGGAGGAGTCTTGATAATTCTGCTAGAATTACCCATTCACTGCGTTTTATTGTCACCCCTGAACAATGTCACTCAGAAAATGGCCGAATCGTAGAGAACTTAGCCCAGACCTGCTTCAGGTCTCCTTATGTAATAATTAGTCCTGTCCTGTAGGCTTAACATCATGGAAGAGGCTCGCCATTTTTATCACTGAAACTACTAAATCATACTTGTCTTTCATCTTTAGCAGAAGGCCCACCACATTTAGCGGCAAATATCAACTGTTGCTTTCTATAAAAGCTAATTGAATGACTGCTGGAAGATTTTAATTTATCAACATGAAGCCTCTTTGTTGTTCAGGGGTTTCAGTCGTGTCCAACCCGTCTGGGGTTTTCTTGGCAGAGATACTGAAGTGGGTTGCCATTTCCTTTTCCACCTCATTTTTACAGATGAGGAAACTGAGGCACACAGGGTGAAGTGACTTGTCCAGGATCTCATAGGTAGGAAGTATCTGAAGCCAGATTTGAACTTGTGAAGAAAAGTCTTTCTGATTCCAGACCCAGCATTTTTGGATGAAGCCTTTAGACATTGCTGGGTTTTTAAAATTCATTTCTTTAATGCTGACTCATTTGCATAGCATTTTAAAGTGTGCAAAGCACTCTGCTCACAAAAACCCTGTGATGTATGGTGGGCTGGAAGTATTACTACCCCCATTTTACAGATGAGGAAACAGGCTCTTGGAAGGTAAGGGACCAGCCAGCAAGTCACCCAGAAAGTGAGAATCGGAGACAGAACCTAAACCCAGATCACCTCCCAACTTCAAATTTGGCCTGCTGCCTGCCCGACCACACTCACTTCCAGTGTTCAACAGATGCAGATAGGTAACAGCCTCCACTTGGGCCTAACAGGTAAATGCTGAACATCTCATTCAGAACAGCAGCTTATCTAGAGAGGGCCTAGAATTTGTTTTATCTTTTTTTTAAGTGGCTTTCCAATGTGTGGTGTCACAGATGCTAGGCACTGGAAGGCATTGCTCTAAGTTGGAAGGGAATGACATGTCTGAGGCCATCCAACTCTCAACAGCATCTCTTCGGCCTCCAAAGAGCCCAGCCACTTGTAACTGCAGATGGAGAGGGTAGAACCAAGGCTGGAGGAGGGTCTGGAGCTCTTGAGAGAGGTCTTGGACAAAGCGCCCATGGGGAGAGGATAGTACCTGATGCGCAGAGAATGAAAAGGCATCCTCATTTTGCAACAGTCAACCAAGTTCTTTGTAATTTAAAGGAAGGAAATAAATGCGCTTTTTTTAAATGTTAAAATAACATGCTTCTGTCGTGGGGAACAAGATTTTCTCTTTTGTGAAATGTGTGCCTTGAAGAAGGCAAGCTCCTTTAAGAAAGGCAGCCGTGGGATAGTCGTCAGTATGCTGGTTTTTGAGACTTAGGCTGTGAATCAGATCCTGGCTCTCCCAACTTACTGCACCATGTGACCTTAAGCAAGTCACTGAGCCTCAGAAGCCTGAGTTTCCTTATCTGTAAAACTGGAGGGTTTGCACTAGGTGATGTGGAAGGTATCTGCTAGCTCTTGAGGCCATGGGCTGTAGAGCAGAGTCTCTCCTCAGTGGCCCCATGACCTCTCTGAGGTCGTCATTCTTGTTGGAAGCATAGCAAGTGGGACAGTCCCAAGTGACTTAAGCCATGTGTTTGGGGGGAAGGATCCCAACAGGCAAGAGCATTGAACTGAATCTAGTTAACATGCAGTTTGTCAGGGATGAACGTCAGGGTCTTCTGCTTGGGCGCACAAATGAATTCCATATATGAAACTGGGGAGGGGGGTGTTCTGAAAGGGTCTGGAGGAACTGCCAGCTCAGAATCAGTCGGCAGTGGGATGTGCCTGCCTGAGGAGAGGCACAGCTTCCAGGCCTAAGGAGGTGACAGGCCCTCTGTCCTGTGCCCTGCTCAGGCCTCACCTGAACCATTCGTTTCTGGGCCCTGCAGTTTAAAAGAAACATTGGAAAGCTGGGGAGTGTTCAGAGGAGGGTTACAAGGACGAGGAAGGGCCTGAGTCCATGTCACGTGTGTTTGGAAGCACGTGGGCACCGTGTTCCGGTATCTGTAGGGCCATCGTGTGTGCGAGGGCGGAGCAGAACCAGGAGTGGTGAGTGGACTTCGAGACTGAAGTCGGGACGCTGTCCGAAAGGGGAGGGCTTGTCTCTGGAGGTCCTCAGCTCTTCATCCTAGGTGGTCCTGAAGCAGAGGTTGGACAGCACTTGTCAGAACATTACAGTAGCATTTCCTTTCGTACTCAGGTCAGTCTGGGTGGCCACCAATGTCCCTTCCCACTCGATGATTCTCTGTGTGTGTGTGTGTGTGTGTGTGTGTGTGTGTGTGTGTGTGTGTGTGTGAGTGAGTGTACTTCTCTGTCCTCAAAGGAGACATTGGAAAGAAGAAGAATTCACTTTCAGGGGGAAAAAATGTTTCTTCAATCTAGGCCACCATCAACGTTCTTTCTCGATTTGGAAGGGTCTCTAATAGTGACATCTCTGGGAGACTTTTTTTTCCTCTTCCTTCTTGCGGTAGTTGTTTCCTCAGGAAGAATCGTTCCTGTCGGCTGGGATGAGCCTCAGCTTCGGCCAGTGTCGGTCAGTGGTGTTTCTGCCCCGAGGCCAAGGCGGCAGTCTGCTCTGCCTAAGGGGCTGGCCAGCTTTGTGGGGAGTTCCTCTTGGTCAGTGATTCAATGCTAATCAAGCTTTGCTCCAGTTTTTCATCTTTCTCCAGAAAGACACAGATGTGGAGATAATGCTACAAAATGAGTTTGTGTGGCGTTTAAGACCAAAGCTTATCCGAGGGGCAGGGCTGGGAGGGAATGGCCCTGTTGGTTCTTTGCTGGGATAATAGCGTAAACCAGAGCCTTTTTAGCTTGGTGCTTCTTGGTTGTGGCCGCCACACATGGTGGAGATATTAGGCAGCATTAAGAGAGGCAGAGCTTCCAGGATTAGGGGAGGGACCGTCTGACTGTCCTCTGACCTGGTCACGCCACATCCAGGGGCAGTCATTTGTAGAGTAGTCACCTGAGAGGGGCCGGAGGAGGGCAGGCAGGCAGCTAGGATGGTTAAGAGCTTTTGTGTTTCGTTGTGTTTCTCCCTATTCTCTCCCTGTATCACCCAGTTATCTGCTGAACAGATGCCCTCCCTTCTCGGTTTTATTGTCTGTCCAACTCCCTCCCCTTCCCCTTATCCTTCCAGGCCAGGCTGACCATCGACCAGTTTGTAACATTTGCAGAAATTTCCCCCGGGTGTGGGATCTCTTCTTCATTCAACTCAGGCTGGGGGGGCAGCAGCCACAGCAAAGACGTTGCTGCATCTTGGTGAAAGCAAACCCCACTCTTCTGCCGATAAAACTGTTCTTGATTAATCCCTTCGCTGTCTCAGTGCTGAACATTCCCTTCCACCCTCTCTCTTTGACACAGATCCAGATGAATGCTTTCAAAAAAGGCCGGTGAGGCTTCCCTTTCATGCTCTTGGGAATTGGTTTTGATCTGTAATGCTCAAGCCGTCCTTTTCGTTTTGTGCCCACATTTCTGCTCTGCCTCTTGTGAGCTTCTCTAGCCGCCCCCCCCCCTTTCTTGGGTGAGGGTCTTCCCCTTACCATCCGTGGGCCGGCCATAGCCGTCAGACGGGTCTGTCTCTTCTCTTTCTCCCACGTGTTTTTTATGATGTCACCTTTTCTATTCAGATCACAGAAAGCATTTTAATAACTTTTCTGTTCAGAAAGCAGGAGCAGTTAAAATGAATGAGGCTGGAATGAGGTGCTAGACAGAAAGCGCTTTACCAGCTTTAAAGGACTCCATGTGGCCATAATCGTTCTCATGGAGGAGTCATGGAGACCTCAGAAAAGGAGTGCATTTCATGCTTTGCTTCTTGGCATCTCAAGAGGCTCTGAGGTCACCACTCTAGAAAGGGCCGGTCAGGGTTGAAAAAGCTGAGTTTCTCTCACTCCTAAGAGCCCCACGTGAGAGGGGAAGAAACATGCCCTGTTTCTTACACAGACATGATGTGGATTCCATTTAAATCTTGCTATCTTTGGAAAACCCGAATCTCTTATCTTAACCTTTTTATTTCAGAAACAGTATCGGCATGTTCTTTGGATCTAGCTATTAGAAATCACATTCCAATATTTCCATGCTCCTTGCTGGCACTCTGTAAGTATGTGTGTGTGCATTGCTGGTGAGTCAGAGCTGACCAAATGAATAAATCCGTCCAGCCATGAAGATGTGATGTTGGAGTGTTTGTGAACTCTCCCAGGCCCAGGATGACCCCTTAGTACTCACATCACCCTCCCTCCTCCAAGGCACCAAGTGATGTCTTTGGGTTTTATAGAGCCTTAGGGAGCAGCCATTCCCACCCTAAAGAATCTCCCCATCATTGTGGAGTCTTGATGGAGGACCTGGAAGCACCTACAGTTTTCTTGAGTGTTGGCGTTGATGGGTGGCTTTAGCTGTTCCTCTGCAAACAGGAGCCTTCATTAGAATTCATTCATTCATTCATTTATTCATTAGGACTTGCTTTTTTTGGCTGTGAAGTTCTATTCGCTGAGTTGTGTGCAGAAACATACGCACCTGTTGTATGGGGTATTCATTCGTTTAAAGATTGGATTTTGTTATGGTATTGTGAAAGACCACCTGGCTGATTTATTGACTGATTGGCATCAAAAAAGAAAGAAGCGTGATGGAAACCTTTAGCCTTCAAAAGATTCCAAGGAGACGTGACTCAAATGTCTTGTTGGGAGTAATGAAAGGGCTTTCCACAGCCAAGCCTCATCCTCACGCAGTTGAAGGGTATCATTTGGTGTCCCTTATTAGAGACTTCTGGCCGGGTGGAGCCTTAGGAGGGCGTCTCAGAAGTCCCTTCTGACTCTGTGGTTCTGTGTTTCTTTTAAAAGAGCTTGTCTCCTTGGCAGGAAGCATGGCCTACGGGAGCTAGCCCTTGAGGTGCCCTAAGAGGACCTGGGTTCCATTCCTGGCTCTGCAGCTTCCTCACTGCCCGTGTGACCTTGGGTAAGTCATCTAGCCCTTCTGAGGCTCAGTTTCCTTAGCAGTACAATTAGGGGACAGGCTTCGATGGGCCTTCAGGTCCCTTCCAGCTCTTGACGGGTGATTCTTTTCTGTTTTCTCTCTTTTTTCCCAGTAATAATAACATGTCTACAAAGTAGACATGTCTAATTTAAGCATGGAGATTCACATGAAAACCCTGGAAGTCTTCTGTTTGCAAGGACCTCAGTGTTGGACCTTGTTGGGCTGGGGAACCTACCTGTAAAATGAAGTAGCTGCCGCAGCAGGAGAGAACCAGTGTGTACAGGGAGGAGGCCCAGGCCGCTGCTGCTCAGCAGTGGCTCGGCTTGCTGCTCCTCCTTCATCTGTGCTGTGATTTAAAAAAAAAAAAAGAAGCCGTTTGGGTCTTCCGTTTGGTACTTAGCAGGCTGGCTGTGGTGGTGACTGTACGTCTCCTGCAGACTCATGAGCCTCTGCCGTCCTCATGCCAGAGGGCAGTGCCAGGGCACACACCGTGTGGACCTGCTGTTTGTTGCCCTGATTGAGGGCCCCCTCTCACATGATGTAGAACTCCTGTTGGCAGCTCAGAGCCTAAACATCTCACACCAGTTCAGCTGGGTTCCTTAATCTGGGCCCATGCTCTACTCCCCAAAGAAGCCCGGAGGGCAAGGGAGGCCCGGGACTCCCAAACCCTTAGAGATAGCATTGGGCTTCTCTGTTTTCTATAACTAAATTATTATTTTATCATTACAGCACTTTATTACATATAGTCCTTGTGGCCCTGACCTTTGCCCACCTGAAGGGACTCCAGCTGGATGAGGCGTTAACCATCTTCCTCCTTCCACTTTGTCGAGTGTTTCAAAGTATTAGTGATGATTCCTCTCTAGACCTTGTGAAAGCATTGAATACAGAGACCCAGGGCCATATTCCATGAATCCCTTTGGGAAGATATTATTGGATTTCTTTCAAACAGTCCCAGTAATGAGAGGCAGCAGTGCGGCATATTGGACAGACAGCTGGCCTTGGGGGCGGTGTGACCCTGGGCGAGTCACAAGTCACTCCTCAGTGCCTGAGAGCTCTCTCCCAGTGCCTGAGCTGCTGCCCTGCAAGGCCAGAGGCAGTTCCTCACTAGGACCTCCTCAAGTGTTGGAAACCACAGGTCTGCTCCAAAGTCTGCAAACTCTTTCTGGTTTTTCAAAGATAATGCAAATTATATTTTTCTGTTTTGAAGAGGCAGATATTCTGGTAGTTTTCCTTTGATGGTCTTTCTTGACTGGTTTGCTTTTCAAATTCATTTTCCTTTGATTGCAAAAGAAAGCTCTGTCAATTTGAAGCTTTTTGCTGGAAGGGACCTTGGAAGTTGTCAAACCCCTTCACTTTCCAGATGGGGCAACTGAGGCTCAGAGCACCGACTTGACAGAAGGCGTGTGGACAGTAATCACCCCATGTGGTATCAAGGCCAGCACAGGTATCCCAGTGCACCATGGGTCATGCAGAAGTTGCATTTTCTCACGCCAGCAGATGCTTACCTTCCTGCAGTACTTCAGCATAGGTACCCCTTTGTTATTAAATAAGGAATTTGAAAAAGTTGCTATGACAAAAATTCTCCCAAAGAGAATCCTACTTCCCTATTACCTTTCATTATAAAAATCAGAACCATTCCTATTAGAAGAAATTGTCCCACTAAGGTAACAAGTCCTAGAAAAGGAGTTTTGGTTAGTGGCCATCCCAGAGCCCATGGGATGCCGTGCTTCATCAGAGTACGGTGCCTGCTCTGAAGGGGAGGAACTTTCCCCACCCCGACATTGAATGCCCTCTGCAGGCTCCCTGGCCCTTGGCCTCACCACTGTCCCCACCCCAGGGCTGCCAGCATTTCTTCCATGCACTGCGCTTCCTCGATCCTAGTTACAGCAGAAATAACTACTATTTCCCACCTGAAATACCTCCCCCAGCCTTTGATGCAGATGCAAATATGAAATTCCCCTCAAGGCCCTGCTCTGTTCTGTTTCTGCATGGGGCCTTTCTTAGCTAAAAGAGACAACATGGGAGAGGGGAAATGACTCCTATTTACTTGATGCTTGTGAAGTGTACAAAGTCCTTTCCTCTCACCAACCCTGTAAGAGGTCAGAACAAGTAAGTACTTTCTGTCCCTTTTATAGGTGAGGCGCTTCAAGGTCATGTTCATTGTTGAACAGAAATGTCCCACAGCACAAACATCCTTCCTGTCCCTGAGTGCTGGCTCACTGGTTGGGAGGGGGTTGTAGAGTAGACTTTGCAGTAGACTTTGGCTTCCTCTTAATGGTAACTCCCCAGAGAGTAATGCTTGCATCTCTCACACGTTCCCTCCTCCATGTGGGCTGTCGCGTTGTCAGATTGCTTCGCCTCGATCCCACAGCCGTCCGAATCACGTCTAGGAGCTTGTGTTTGACCCTGCTTTTTTCCAAGAGATATGCCATCTTCAGACCCCTCAAAAGAGTGCTTCTCGTAGTCAGTCGTGTCTGTCAGCAAAAGAGAACTTTGAGCCCAAAAGGCCCTTTCATTTCCCTGGCGTTTTAAGGGGCGTAGAAAGAAAAGACCAGTGACCAGATGTGGGCCATTGCTAACAATTATAAATTAGTGTTCTCTGGACTGTAGTGTAGGCGAGGCCTAAGGGGAGTGCGGAGGCACTACTTTTCCTCCATTAGAATTATTCTGGAATTTTTTGATTTGAAACAAATTCACCAGTTAAAGGTGAGAGCGGAGGGCTTGGCTGGACAACAGTTTGATGAGAGACGCGGCGGCTTGAATGGAGTCCACATGCAGCCCGACGGCCACGCGGACTCATGGAAGGCTACGTTCGAAGAAGCCGGAAGGAGGGAGGTGGCGGCCTCGACGTACTCCAGACCCCCCTGGAGCGCCGGGTGGAGTTCTCAGGACCGGATGTTGGGAAGGGTGTGAGCATATGGGAATGTGTCCGGAAGCAGATGGGCACAATGATGAGGGACCTGGAGACGGAGTCAGGGAATGGGAATGTTGGACACACAAGAGAAGAGGCGTAAGGGGGTCGTGCCGGCTGACTGTCATATGAGACAGAGATCGGACCTCCTCATCTCGGCCTGGGCAGGGGCAGGGGGCTTCCCCACTGCAGTAGCATAGGCTGCCTTGGCCAGAAAGCCACTTGTTGCCAACTTTAACACTGAGATTCCTTCTGGACTGCCCAGGGCGCTCACTGCATGCTCCTGTGGAACTAGTCACGTTTCTCCTAGTCCAAAGAGTGTGCGAGTGATGGTGATCTCTTTTGCTATAAATGCCATATTTAGTATGCAGTCTTGTCTTCACTGCCACGCACACCTATAATAATATCGCACCAGCTGCCACCTTGCTCAGAGCTGAGCTTGTGAAGCCACTTGTGCTGTAGAGACCCTCGCCTGTTTTACCCAGAGAAACAGAAGTGCTCCAGCAGGCCCCGGGAGAAGACTCTCGTGTTTGAATTTCCTGCTGATAGAGAACCGGGTGAATAACACACCTCCGTTGAGGTGGATGAGACATGTTTTCATTAGTGCAGATGTAGAGAAACATGGCAGTGCTATTTTCAGACTTTAATTACAAGGACAATTAAGTAATTGAGTACGTGAAGGATTACATTTCTTCCAGTAAATTGCCCACACCTAATTATTAATTCAGTAATATAGTTTCTGATACTTTCGAACAGATCCCTACTGTGGCATAATGTAGAGGGTGCTGCCTCAGAGGCAGAGAGTCTTGGGTTCAAGTCCTGCCCCTGACACATACCAGCGCTGTCTTCCTGGCTAAGCAATTTCACTTGTTTCTGTTCTAGGTAACTCTCTTGTTTTGTTTTGTTTTGTTTTCTCAATTACATGCAAACAAATTTTTTTTAACATTTTTTTAAAATTTTGAGTTCCAGATTCTCTCTCCCTCCCTCCCTTTCCCTCCCCCATCCTCAAGAAGGCAAACAATTTGATATAGATTATATACATGCAGTCATGCACAATGTTTCCACGTTAGCCATGTGGACAGCTCCCTGGAGACAGGTTGTGTCCCCTCTGGCGAGGCCTGTCGGCTCAACACGATGCATCTGCTAAGGAACTCCCACGTGCCTGTGCTAAGGACTCTGTGCGACCTCTGAACCCCCTCTCAAAGCAGTGTTTTTAAATGCAGAAAATCCGTAGGCTAACAAAGGAAACCAATGATGCTGACGTACAGCTACTATCAAAAGATTGAATAAACTAGTTCTCGGACCCTAGGTTAAGGCCCTCTGCCACCAAGTGGCAGAAAAGGTAGCAGCCTGCACTGGTGGAGGGAGAGTCCTCCTGGGGGGGGAGTTCCCTATGCCAAGGAAGTCACCAGTCCGGTCCACTGTTCAAAATCAATGACACATAAACCCGAACGTGAAATTAAAAATAACACTTTATATACATTTTCAATGTTTTTCAGAGCTTTTTCACCTATTTTATTTCTGTGGTATAGCCAGCGGCTTTAAAATCCGAGGATGTGAGTTCAAATTCTGGTTCCAAAACCTTCTTTCTGGTCATTGAAGCCGAGGGCCGACCTCAGGATCCTTGAGAAAGGTAAAGAAACATCCTTTTGTGAGCTAACCAAAACCATCGCCTTCCCCCCAAAGCACCAACGGTGTCTGAGTGAACTAGGTGGAGTGCGTGTTAGCACTTCTCCTTCTTCTGCTGATTGGAGGTTCTAAATCCTCTCTGGCGTGTCTTCTCTGTCTGAGCAGCCTGGAGCTTCTCCGACTCGGGAAGTGGCTTCCCGGCTGTCTGCGTAGGACACCCGTTCTAATACGGAGCCGTGCTGAGTTCACACTTAGGGTCAGTGCTGCCAGCTCTGAGCTCTGGCTGTCCCAGGCTTTTGGGGCTTACTGTTTGCACATGGTGGCCTTTCTGCCCACCCATCACGTGCAGCCCTGGAGTGCCCCCGTTTTGGGGATTTGGTCCATGCAGGACCCATTATGGCTCCAGAGTCTCGCAGTCTGCATTCCAGTCCCTCCCGTGACTTCCTTGACCCATACTGTAACTGCCTGTCTTGGGCTACTATCAGATTCTCCGATTCTGCCTACCCAGGCTCTCAGGCCTCCAGATCCCCTTCCCTGTCGTTCCTGGCCCCATCTAGGAGCATCATGGAGCTGGCCTCCAGGTTCTGCAGGCCAAATTCACTTCAAGGCCACAGACATTTTATAAAGCACATACTTTTTATTATTTTGTTTAATATTTGTGTTTTTTTTTATTTTATTTTTAGGCGATTGGGGTTAAATGACTTGCCCAGGGTCATACAGCTGGTAAGTGTCAAGTGTTTGGTCTGAGACCGGTTTTGAACTTAGGTCCTCCTGACTTCAGGGCCGGTGCGCTATCCTCTGCTCCACTTAGCTGTCCCAAGCACATACTTTTTACAATAACATTGTGCTGACAAATACTGGGGAACACAAAGGTTCGTGATTGACTGTCTTTGCTCTGGGGAAGTCTAGACTCATGAGCTTTCTAACTTCTTCCTTTCCCTAATTCATTGGGATTAGATTAGGTCAAATGAGCATTATTTAAAAAGAAAAGATAATAATACATTGTCATTTTAAATAGGCTAATAATGTACATATTAATATATGAAATAATGTGACAATTAAAATGTCATTTAAAAAGGCATAGTTTAGATCTTGATTCCCATGCAGGACAAGAAGGAACCTTAGGTCTTTTCCAGCTTTCAGCCCATGACACCATACTCCTCAGTCTAGCCCCTCCTCATTTTGCAGATAAGAAAACAGAGGCCTGAGGAGGTTAAGTGACTGGCTGTTTACTCACTGGGAATTGACCTCACTCCAAAAGCAGGACCAGTTTTCAAACGTATTTAGGGCTTTAGGCTCTTCATGTCCAGGGCCACCAAGACTGATCCATATCAGAAAAGCTTTTCCTGTCCAAGGGTAGGTGGTGCAAGGTCAGTGATGCCCAGTCCTTGAGCCTTGCACCGGCCAAGGATGCATAATCCATCTCCAAGCACGATCACGAACCTAAGTAGCACATGACATTGTGCTGAGTGCCAGTAAAACAGCTCCCACCCTCAGGAAGAGGCAGCGTATGCACAGATAAGTACGTAGAGCAAAAAAGTAAAGGCCACTGAGGACCGTGAAAACTTAGGACTTGTTCTGACCCATCCATGGTGGTGTTCTAGCCACACTCCCCAGCAGCGTCAGTGTAGAGTTGCCTTTTTTTCCAGCATGAGGAAAATGCATGGGGGACTCAGGCAAAATGGTGGGTGTGCTTTAAAATGTCTAATAGAATAAGGGAAAGAAGCATCCACAGCTGCCTCTTCAAGCCTGTTTATTAGCATCAGTTGAGGGATGAAATGGGGTGCGTGCTCCCCAGGGGTCATCCAACGTTGTCGTCGAGGACTTCCGATGCAGTGAAGATGAAAGAGCTACTTCCAGTTTATAGGGAGGTCTTGTCCTCCCAAGACCAGAAACCCGACAGAGACTCCCAAGTGAGCCTTGTCCTCAATCAGTAGAGTCTGAGCAAAACATGCGCACAGGAAAAACCAAGTGACTGAAAAACGCTTCCCCAGTGTGAAATGCTGTAGGGCGGCCCACAGCAACACTGCAGATGGACAGTGAGAAGACCCAGGATCAAAGAGGAAAGAGAAGCAGGCGGGATCACCTTGGGTGGATTGCCATTTTCTTTTAAAGACCCCAAGATTCCCCTGAAACAAAAGCCCATCTTTTGAACACCAGCGACATTGGATGAGTCGTGGAATCCTTCCCTTTCCAAAAAACTGAAAGTGACAGTCATTCAGAGGGCCATGGAGAGTCATATGGGGCGTGTCTCCAAACCGCAACGCGTTACAAACCAGGTGCTGTGCAAAAAAAGTGGTGTAGAGGCTGTTTTTGGAGAGGTGAATCACCAGAAAAGAGAGGTCTGTATCTCATCCAGAGCCAGGGGCAACCATAGACATCCATATGGCTTCTGGATCTGCTTGCAGCATGACCAGAACTCGGGGAATGGCGCCAGCATGCTACACGCACCCCTGTGGCAGGTTCACGGGAGGGTGTGGGCGAGGGTTGTGTAGGATGGCTAGAGGGACCCCCCGCATGGATGGGATCACAACTCTATGGTGGAGGAATAGGCTGGTCTACATTTGGGGCTTTTAAAGTCTGCCTTTGACAGGTTTTTGTTGTCCGTAACTTACGTTTGCTTCCCCCCCCCCACTTTGTATGTGTCACTTCAGCTGCCTCACTTACACTAATTCCATCACACACTGCCCAGACATCAACAACCAGCTGCATGTGTTTATCTGTGGTCATTGTGCCTCTTTGCACACTTACATCTCTAACAGAAAGCGGAAGACACCTGGATAGACTGGCTAGGAAAGAGTGACTGGGGCCTTTCTCGTCCATAGCCTTTCCTGCCCTCAGCAGGAGCGTGAGCTGCAGAGTGGCCAGAGCAAGCTTTGGCATGCTTCTGTGGCCAGGAAGGAGGCAGAGCCCCGAATCCTGGCAAGGGCCTGCTTGGAAAGAGCGCACCGGGAGACAGCTCTCTAGTCACAAAGTCGGCGGAGTTTGGCCATCACCGGGATCCCTGTTTCTAGACAAACAGCTTCAAACCATTCTAGTTTCTGGGGGTTTTCAGAGGTGCGTCGCTTCCTATCACTGTTGGAGGTTTTTAATTATTTATTTATTATTTAATTACATGTAAAAACTATTTTTAACATTCCTTTTTTAAAAATTGTGACTTCCAGATTCTCTCGCTCCCTTCCCCACTAATTGAGAAGGCAAGCAGTTTGATGTAGGTTATAGGTGTGCAGTCATGCAAAGCGTCTTTCCATCTCAGTCATGTTGCCATCACTGTTTTTAGAGGTCATTGGACAGTCCTCATGGCGTGGGGGCCAATCAGGCCAGCAGCTAAAGAGGTACTGCCTACTGCCTCCCACCTGTCCTGCTGGGCTCCAGGTTGTTCATGTGTAACCTGGAATGACTGGGCAACCTATGGTTTCTGTATCTAAAATAACATGTGATAATATGTGAATTGAAAAGCCAAAAAATCGGTGGGTGGTGGTATGTGTTTATCCACATGTGTATGTATAATGCATTTATTAAGCACCTACTATGTGCCCAGCACTGCGCTAAGCACTAGATTTCATGGGCTCAGAAATCCATATTAGTCAATTAAATTCCAGGAAACAGCCCATGAAATAAAAGATGCCCCACGTCAGTTGTGAGAAGGTTTACAAAAATTGCCCACTCATATTAGTGCCAGAATGTCCAGTAGTGCCCATTTCCTGACCCTGCTGTGCTGCAAAGGGCTTGGGAATCAGCATTCTATTGGTCACTTAATTGAGTACTTTCTGCAACTTGGGACATGTTAATGGTGGCCCTCTATCCATTTTTCCTATCAGTAGTCTAGGCTGGAATTTAGCTTGAATAAAAACTTAGTCTCTGTGGGTAGACTTCAAGGGATTTATGAACTTGGACAGGGAAAAGGTACATTTTAATTGTCACTAACCTTTAGTAAACTTAGATATTTTCATTTATAAATTTAAAACCGTGATTTTGAGAAGAGGTCTGTAGGTTTCATCCAACTGACTACCAAAGGGGTCTGCCACATAAAAAGGATGAGGGACGCCTGCTTGTGGTCCTCACGGGGGGCCCCTCTCCTCAGGGGGATGCCCTTTCAGATGGGCCTTGTGATCCAGCTGCCTGCAGAGCTGAGGCGTGGCACAGACAATCATCTTGGTTGTGGGATGGAGATGCAGCGGCTCTTCCACTCGAGTCTCTAACGAGTACACCTTTACCAGGAAGAACTAACGCCCTGCCGCCATCTTCTCTTTGAACTCTTGCCCCCGCAAGATGGGGTTTCAAGGGCCTAAAGAAGAACTCTACTCTGCCATAAGCAATTGGCATTACCCTCAATGTGGAGAAGAGAGAGAGTGCTGTGCCAGTAGCCATCAAGGATTGTTTCACATCTAACCAGAAATGAGCAGCCCTCGAGCTAGTTTCTCCCTGAGTGAGTGTACACATGCGTCATTTAAAAGTTGTATGTTAAGAAACATAATCAGGGGCAAGAGGGAGAGAAAAGAAATGTTCATTTTGTTAATTATTTTTTATTAAGAGCAATATTCCCAGTGCTCAACCTGAAGAGTACCAGAGCTTTAGCAAGATAACCACAGGTAAGATCTCCTCCAACACCTTTGCAAGCTAAGCTGTTCTCTCTCCCTGCTTTAACCAGTTTCCCAGTACATCCTTCGACTGTCCGAATCCCTGGCAAAATCTACTAAAAAAAGACTGAACTTAATTCTGAATATTCTAGTCCTCTTCATCAGAAATAGGGATATCACTAGTCCTTCCCTATTATTGCCCCTGGACAATAGGTTTTATTAGCTAAGTAAGATTCCAGCCTCATTTTAGCCTTCAAAGTTGGGAACGGATGCTCTTTCGCATGAGTGTTACAAGGTTAGAACCAGGCTGTGCCGTGGTTAATCATCTGAGGCAGAGGACAGCTCACCCCCGAGCACGTCAAATACCTCTCCCAGCCCAGCGGCACCAATGCCCTCCCCGTGCCGGCAAGGCTGCCCTCTGTCTGCTGTAGAATTCTGTTCAGGAATCTGGTTCTGTGGCCTTCCCATGCCTTGGTCTGCAGGTGGGTTGGGGGCGCGCACAAAACTTGTCGAGAGGGTGAAGAAAATACTTGGTAAATTACTGTTATTCACGCCTTCAAGTTAACCGTTGTTAATTCTTCTGCATAGGCCTGGGTTGCTGTTCACCGGCTAGGGATTTTCTTCTCATCCTCAGTGCTGTCCTCTGAAATTCGCTAGGATTCAGTAGTGTGAGCCTGTCTCCTTTCCTCAGCCGACGCTTGTGTGGGGTATCTTGTTTCCCTAAGTTTCTAACATGATGGCTCAGGCCCACTCTGACCTGACCTGACTGCCTTTGTGTAGGTGTAGTTACTCTCCGAGGAGCAAGGCTGTGAAGCACTACTTGTATTGCTCTGAATTGTGTCCCGCTATTGCATTTCATAAAATAAAGTGAAGAGCGTGATTTCCCAGCAGCATAAGACCCATTTTCTTAGACGTCCCTCATGACCTCTTGCCTTGACTGCAGTAATAGCCCTCCAGCTGGTCTGCTCTGGTTTCTCTCCTCTCCAGTCCATCTTTCTAATGCACATCTCTGGTCCCATCCCTCCCCTGTGGACAATACACAATACAGATTCCTCTATCAAGCCTTTAAGGCCCTCTGTGCTGTAGCTGTGACCAATTTTTCCACTTTTATTTCTCTCTAAACCCAGTCATTCATCCTGGGCTGTAGCCAGCCAAACTCCATCTGACTCAGTGCAAGGCATCCTCCATACCTGGAGGGCACTGTCTCCGCATCTCCATCTGTTAATGCACGCAGTCTTCCAAACCCTCGAGGACTAGCTTAGATGCTGTCTTCTCTATGAAGCCTGTCCTCACTGTCTTCCTTCCCCCAACTCACCCCCTGAAAATAAGCTTTGCCCCCATCATACAACTTTGTCTTATGCTTTATGGTGTCGGCCTTGCCACCTGGTCCTATTGAGTCCCTGAACTAGACAGTTGTTGTTCTCTGTATCCAAAGCACCCAGTGCCTGGTGGGCATTCTTAGCGTATTTGCCACCAAATCCAAATTCTGCTCATAGGAAGAATGGAGCCCCTTGGTAGCCTCCAAGGCCCCGGCAGTCCCTTGGTATGTTTTGGGAAAGGGTCCTGCTGGATCCTCAGCACATCCCAGCCCTGTGCTCTCCAGCCACGTGAGAATCGTTAGGCTGGTGCTCTGGAGCCTGACGACCTCCACCTTCCCCTCTTCCCTCCCGCCATGCTTTGCAGAATACTGTTCTGCGAGGAAGGGACCTTTCTTGGTTGGCCCCTTCCCCAATGGCTGAAGTCCATTTGTAGGAAGAGTTCCCACCCAGTGACATTTATCATTTCCTCTGCTCTTCTTGGCAAGGCTTGGGTCACTAGTGTCCTGTGATACTCGGGCCGTACCGTAACCTTCCCCTGACTGCATCTGTGTAAAGACTAATAAGTGGTGTTGTCAGGAACGAGCTGCCAGAGTTGAGGGGCTAAAGTCTGACCCTGCATCTTATAGCCTCATTTTATTTATTGTGTCTAATCTGCTGAAGAAAAAAGGTGAGGGAGAGCAAATGCAAGCTTAATGTATCATCAGAATGCTGAAAGTTGGCTAGCTGCAAGCCATTGTGAACAGGGGGGGGTCTTTCATGAGACTCTTCTAGGATCTCTATGTCAAAACAGCTCGTAATGATGCTTTTCAAGCCTTACAGGGATGCAGGAGCTAAATTAGGAATTGAATAATCATGGTAGCAAAGATCTTTAAACGTTACGAAAATGTTACGACGTTAAAAGAAGAATGTCTAAAGCACCTGCTTATAGACACATCTGTCATTGCACAACTAAGAAATGTAGCGTGAGCACTGTGGCACCTTGGTGAAAGAACGTGTGGTCATGCTGGGATCGTCTGTCTCGTCTCATTTTTCCTCCCTTTGAGCTGAGCTCGCCAAATGGCCGTTGGAGGAGAGCCTTTGTGTGGGGGTCTGTGTGTATGTGGATCAGGCCAGGCATCTCCTTCCTTCTCCTTTCCCTGAAACAATGCCCATCCCTTTGCTGTCAGCACCCGGATGTCCTTCTCTTTTTATATGTCTGCGCCTCCCTACACCGCCATCCCAGGGTTTCAGCATTTGACTTGGGGAACATTTAAAATCCATTCACTGACCCTGAGACAAGCTCTTGAAGTGAATGGTGTTTTGCTGGTGTCTGACTTGAAGCACTTGCTGGGAAGAGGACACCCAAACATGCATTTTCTTAGCTTCTGTTTGTTGTGACCGAGGGCTTAGTGACCAGTCAGCCTCAATTTACACTAAATTCTGGGGCCATCAAGACAACCAAGCCCACAAGCATGGTCCAAAAGGAGCCAACGCCAAAGAAATACCGGGCCCTTTCTGGGGTTATGGATTCAAGCCCTGCTTTTTAAGGAGTAGGAAAGGACCAAGCTGGATTTCTGTAGTGGGAAGATGAGTGCCATCTCATTGGTGGAAGGTGCACAGTTTCACCGTCATGTCATGGTTGAGTGTGCCGAAAACTGGTGTCAGTGTTGAGTAAATGGGGTCGCCATTGAGATTACGCAATAAAAAGCATTCATCGTGCCTGCAGTTAGACATTTAATATCGTTTTAGTCTGGGCTTTCTCATTTAAGACAACAAACATTGTTGGAATGAATGGAATGATGGACCAGGTGGCAGTAGCAGTCAACATTTGTACTTTGTAGCAAGCAAGGGGTTGTTCAGCAAATAGCTTTCATGTGGGGGAGTGTGTGTGTGTGTGTGTGTGTGTGCGCGCGCGCGCTCACGCGTGCAGATGTACTCATGTGTATGGAAGCTTCCCATTTAGAAACCAGCCCTCCTTTCCCTCATCCCTCCAGAAATTACTTGGAGAATTTCAATCCTATCAGGTTTTAAACTACCAAGTGTTTTACGTGGCTTTAATGTGTGGACCAAAAGTTCAAATCAAAGAAGACCCTTCAAAACTATGCTAATTAGTATATGCCCTGATTGTTTAGTTTCTTATCAAGCCTTAAAATGTTCTTTGGGTAAAGAGAAATGATTTACCGGGAAGAAAAAGCACTTTTTCTTGGCCTAGAACCTGTCTAGATTCAGTTGAGGTATTCTTTAT
Source organism: Phascolarctos cinereus (assembly GCF_003287225.1). Lineage (NCBI taxonomy): Eukaryota > Metazoa > Chordata > Mammalia > Diprotodontia > Phascolarctidae > Phascolarctos > Phascolarctos cinereus. The sequence continues at coordinate 4,138,710 of NW_027556402.1, read as the reverse complement.
TCTTTGATAGCTTCGCCATACTCTTTCAGTTTTTCTAAAATCACTTATAGGAGCATATGGCCAGCTATGACTTCTGGCCTTATACAAAATGATTGTGTTGTAGACCTCCATGGGTAGCTAACAGGAGGGCATGTGTCACGTGGAAAGATGAGAGTTGCAGGGAACACAACAGCCATCAGAGAGGAAAATGGTGAAAAGTCAATGGCATTTCATTACCTTAACCCTTTTTAGAATTGTTTGCTAAGAAAAAATAAAGTCAGTAATTGAAAAATGAGGCTCTCCTGTCTTGAACTGCTGACCAAGTACGAGGGCTGTCAAAACAGCCCAGCCTAGTGACATTTTCTTTTCCATTGATGCTTTCAATGTAAGTCTAAAGCATTAACCACTGGGCTGTATTTTCCACCCAGGCCAAGTCAGCCATGCATTCTGAATTGTAGACTCCCAGCTAGCAGTGCGGAGCTGCAGCCGGAATGCGTGGGCGGCACTTTCTAGCAAGGTCACACTAAGGAAATTAGGCAGGTGCCCACAAGCTGAATTTGTATGAGGTTGGCTTCATTCAAGGAAAAGATGAAGGCGTTTCTTTGCTCCCCCCTTCAATTAAGCCTCCTCTTCTTTCCAGAAGGAACAGTTAACTTTTAGCCAAGAGTTTTCTTGCCAGAACAGTGTTTCAAAAGGAACAAAATTTAGTGGTTCTTACTTGGTTCTGTTCTGGGAATGTTCATTTAAAAAATCATCCTATTTAATGGCCCAGAATTGTAGCTTTAGGACTGCCATTGTCTGTGACGCTCCCCTTGGTCAGTGGGCTGTGTTCTCCACTCTTCTTCACTCCTCTATAAAACATGAAAACAGTATCATCGTCACAGGCTTTAGGAAATGACCCTGATATGGGTGAAGTGTATCACGCAGGAGCCTTCCTGTTATCCGTTTGGCAAATTCATTGGATTTGGGCTTCGTTTGGGTTAGTAGCAGCAGTCTCCGGGAATGCTTTCAGTTGCTTTTTTTGGGGGGTCGGGAGCAGGCTATATTAAGCCAAAAGTGGTAAGCCATAATATGATCGATCTTTATTATGAACCCAGTGGAATACTTTGTGATGCTGACTGAGGCTCCTCAAACATCTGTAATGGTCCCCATTTTCCTTAGGCACTTTTGCTTATTGTGAAGGTTTGAGTCTAAATAGAACTTAAATAATGGTGAGAACCAAGCTGTGTAACGGTTTAAAATTAATAAAGAAATCATTGTTAACGTGAGTATGAAATCCGTTTGGTTTTGCCACGTTGTGTTTCACTGTGTAATTAGGACATAAGGATGCAGCTGTCCTGTAACTTAGCACTTTTTCCCAATAAGCCCTGGTCTTTTCCAAAATTCTGGTATAAATGCAAGATTCTTATACACATCCCTGCCTGAGGAATGGCCAGTCTCTTGTTGTGCAGGTGTGTTCCCTTGGCATTTTTCTTTGAGATTGTAGTATGCCCATGTGTATTCAGAGAAGCAGCATGCTACAGTCCGACTCTGCCATTCACTGCCTGGGACCTCAGGCAAGGCACCAAACCTCTCAACGCCTCAGTTTCTTCATCTGCAAAGTAAGGGTGTAGGTCTGTTGTGCCCTTTATGTTCCCTTACAGCTCTAAATCTATCATCTTTTATCAGTCCCGATTCTACGTTTCTTATGCTGTATCTGACAGTATATCGAAACTGGACAGAAGTGCTTAAGGCTTCATATGTCATTTCTCGATAGACATTTTACCTGTGGGATGGCTAGGTGGTGCAGTGGATGGAGCACCAGCCCTAGAGTCAGAAAGACCCGAGTTCAAACCTGGCCTCAGACATGTAACACTCACTAGCTGTGTGACTCTGGGCAAGTCTCTTAACCCCAATTGCCTCACCAAAAAAAAAAAAATTTATCCGTAAAATTAAGTACAAGTTGTCAGAGTCCATTGTGGCTGTAGTTCGTATTACTCTCTTTAAAATGCCATACCCTCCTTTAGATCACTGTTTGTCTCTAAGCTGAGTAAAATGACCACAGACTTTTTGGAAGGGAAAGAGAGGTCCTGTGGCCTGGCTCTGGTCTCTTACAGTTCAGTTGTAAAGACCATCAATGAGAAGATGGAACCAAAGTTGATCGTACCCCCATCCCATCTTTGCTTATCATTTTCCCCAAGAAAAGGCAAATTGACAGGCCTGTTGACATTGGGTTTGGTTATGCTCCCTGATCATGGGCCTTGTCTGCTGTGTTGCAGTAACCTGGGACGGAGGGAATAGTTTTATTCCATTTTTGTTTTCCCACTAAATGTTTTGGCTTTCAAATGGACATCTAGCGGGTCAGAGGTGGAGGGGAAAAGAGATTTGAAAACCCTCTCTGAAAAGAGTCTGTAAATATATAAGCCTGCATTTCAAAGAGGAGTGAAGTCATTTCGGTTGTCCCCTCTGAAGGCGGGGCATTTCAACTCTGGGTCAGACTGCCGGGTCTCAGCTGTCACGTACCATCTCTTCAGGCTCTCGTTGATCAGCCGCCGTCATACCGAATGGAAGACGCGTCAGCTGCCTCGCCTGTTTCCACGAGGCTCAGGACCTTGTTCTGCACCCATTTCCCTCGTCTGTGTGTTTCAGTGATGCCTGTGAACAGTTAGGTCCTCAAACTCTGTGGTGCTATTTACTCCTTCCGTAACCAATGGTGCTTTTGTGGATGCTAACTGTGTACTTGTGGAACAGAGCTTGAAATTTAAAATCCTCTTGTTACCTGTTTGTATGACGTAAAACAGAATGTCAAACTTGAATTTGTTTCGACGTGTCATTGACAATCGAATGGAGTGTGTTGTGTGTGTGTGTGCATGTGTGAGTGATCTGGGGGGTTTGGATTGCTTTTTCAGAAAGCAGCTCAGCTCCAATACAAGGCTGGGGCCTGTGTCTCAGCTGCAGGACGGCCCGGGTGTGTGTCCCCTGGGACGTGCCCTTTGCAAAAGCTTTGGGTCTGGTTGGCCTTCGCCGCATTTCACCGAGAGAACAAGTGCGCCTCCTTCAGTTGGGAGGCAAGTTAGGGAAGAGAAGGCAGGACTGGGGGCCTCTGGAGCTCCAGAAGGCTCCTCTGTTAGCACTGCGGCCGCGGCGGCGGGTGGCAGCTGTCTTTGGGCAGGAGAGACATCCGCAGTCACCCTAAGTCTCAAATATGGCAAGAACAATAATGGAGAAAAGCCCATATGGGCCTAGTGTTGGTGTAGAAGGGCCTGGCAGGGTCAGGCCAGGCTTGGGGCTGCCCCAGCAGGGCAGGGGGCACAGCAGAGTGGTCTGTGTGCCCACTTGCGGTGTTTCCCCCGACCTCAGGGTGACCTTCAGAACAAATGAGGTCTGGCACTCGAGTGGTGCTCCCGGAAAGGCCACAGTGTGCCCAGATGCAGAGAATGGTCAGGGAGAGCCGTGGAAAGCCTGGGCTCAAACTGTCACGCTTCTTCCTTGAATTTATTTAAAAGAACCATGTACAGAACTTCAAGGAGCCCGTCTTTAAAAGGCTGTCACAGCCCTGCCCTCGTGCATCCAAACAGAAAAGGTCAAGAGGAAAAATGGAGCTGTTTTTCTGACTCAGTCTTTTAAAAATGAAAAATCCAGAGTGTCTAATCACCAGCCTTCCCACAGGCATTGTATTTCCACAGTTTGCTTGCACACGTAGGCACGCGGGCACACACACACACACACACACACACACACACACACAATGCTAGAAGGTCAAAGGGCTGCTGAAGAATCGTCTCTTTCCTATGGAAGACACCTCCATGAGCAAAATGGCAGGCAGATTGGCAGGAGCCTTGGGCGGTTACCCTTAAGGCAATATCAGATCTGTTGCTAGGGGGTATTGGAGAACACATGAGCTGCTTTTTGGAAAACATACACACATACACATACATACACACACACACACACACACACACACACACACACACACACACACACACATACACATACACATACACACACCTAGATTTGTATCTTAATTAAAATGGAATCTGATAGTCACCCTGCTGTCAACCAAATTGGCATATTCTTGTTCTTCACAATATTTGTCCTGTCCTACAATAAATTTGCTTACCTGTGTAGTCAGACGGTGTGGTTTGTTTGTTTATTTTTTATATTTTTATAAAAGCATCTTTCAAGGAAATTATTTGGAAGGCTACATCCCAATCCTAATTATAATCAGTGGAATTTCTGACCTCAGATACTAAGTCTTAAATGTAAACCATTCTCCTTCCTCCCTGCCCCCCCAGTCCTGCTGGATTTGGCCCTACCAGTTTCTCAAGAAATGTCTCAGTGTCTTGTGCCCCAACCCATTCTTTCCCTTGGGGAACAGAATTTCCTCCTTTGTGCATCTCGCCAGAAAACAAAAAAAAGGAAAAGGGCCCTCAGTTCCCATGAAAACACTCAGCAGAACCTCAAACCACAGGAATGGAGCCCCAGGGTGCTACAGAGGACTCATTCTTGAGTCCATCAATTGTCAAGAAAACACCTGTCTCTCGTTGGTTCCATATTCCCCAGGGGCCTGCCCCATCCACACGAGTCAGGACCAACCAAAAAATGGGTCCAGGTTGCTCCTTCTTTAGGCCTGGGTGGGAGGAGGAAATCCAGTTCATCATGACTCAGTGGGTAGGACTGTTATCTGGCACTCTGAGGAAGGCATGCCTCCCTCCCTTCTCTGGTGAAGGAAGGCCCCCATATCCAGGACCATCCCTGGACCCAGTGTGAGGGTATGAATGCCGTCATCTCATAGTGCCCAGTCAGTGGTCAGGTAGCTGCCGTGGCTCCTCAGCTGTAAACTTGTGAGAGGCTCCCCAAGGCCAGCACAGAGGGCCACACGTCCTGGGGATGAGGCCAGGCCACCCTCGATCAGAGCCGACCTGGTCCAGGACTTTGATGGTTTGCTGTGGAGGAGATGGGAGGGCTGAGGGCTTCCCCGGCTCTGTCCAGCAGCACCAAACCCATCAGCCTTGCTTCTCATTCGGTGAGGACACAGTTTGAGAGATTTGAACTTTGCTGGGACTTAGCCTTCTCTGTCTCCCTTAGATAGGGGAAGCCTGAGGTAAGGGGGGTGGGGGCCTCTTTTCAGGTCTGTTCAGTGGATGCTAAAATTCCAGGCTCTATGCTCTGCTGTGGAGATTGAATTCTCTCCAGAGGAGGTGACCGACCTGATGGAGCACAGCTGCCCCCAGCCCATCTGTTGGGCCGTGGCTTCTGTGAAGCCATTGTCTGTCCTGTTTCTCCTGCCTGGTCCTTCCAAGTCTCCTTTGCAGATCTGCCCCTGCTGCCCTGAGTCCCTGTCCTCCTCGGCTGTTGTCTCCTCCTCCTTCCCCGTTGTCCATCTTACCTCCTAACCACTCCTCACCTTTGACCCCTCCTTTCTGCTCCCACAGCCTCCCCACCATCACCGGCCACAAGAACAATGACAGTGGCCTCCTAATAAGTGGTCTCCAAACATCAAATCTCCAGTCCATCCACCACTGAAGGAATGAATGAATGTGCATTTATGTTATGCCTGCTGCAGATTGAGCCCCGAGGATGCACATACTAAAGTGAAGCCTTCCTGCCCTCCAGGAACTTCCATTTTAATGAGGGAGCCCAAGTACAGAGGGAAAGGTGACCAGGGAATCCCGAGGGAAGCCAGGGTCATTGAAGGAGAGGCTCTTCACCAGAACCAAAGGGAATATTGACTTGATGACTGTTCCCAGCAAGGTGGGGGAAGAGCTGGGGTGGGGAGCTGGTGGACCAAGTGACTTTCCACCAACCCTCAGTGGCCCCAAGGTGGGAGAGGAGGCTGAGGCCACCTAGAGGCATTGTTGCTGTTAGCATTTTTTACTTTCTCTTAATGTGTTTGGGGTTTTGAATTGCAATCATTTCCCAGTAAGCTTTCCCCCCTCCTTAGTACTCTTGCCCACAAAACCCTGACGATATCATGACCCTGACCGTAGAGCGTGCAGTGTCCATCAGCATCAGCTTACTCATTAGGAGAGGACCTGTCAGAAAGTACGAGGTGAGGGAGTCTAGCCCATTAGTGCTGCAGTGAACCAACTTAAAGGGCAACCACACAGTGTAGAGGGAGGGAAATGACCATTGATTAAGTGCCTACTGTGTGCCAGGCCCTGTGCCTGGTATCTCCTTTGATCTTCACAACCCTGGAAGGCAGGTGCTATTCTTATCCCCCTTTTACAGATGGGGAAACTGAGGCAGGCAGCCATGAAGTGACTCGTCCAAGGTGAAGAGAGCTAGTAAGTGTCCGAGGCTGGATTTGAACTTGAGTCTTCTTGGGTCCAAGCCCAGTGGTCTGTGGGCTGCACCATTGAACTGCCAGTTCAGCATAGCCAGAACTTACTTAAAATTGGAGGGGGAATAGGAATTGAAGCACTTGGAAACTGGAGGGGGGGTGGCGGGGAGGGGAGGGGGCAAACAGCTGACCAATTGAGTGAAACACCCCTGCAAGCGAGGCTCTGACCAGAGATGGGGTTCCATGTTTGAGGTGTGAGATGAGGGGAACCCACCACCTGAGCCCAGGAGCCCCTGCTCTGCTGATGGGTAGTTGTCTGGCCTGGACCACTGTTCCAGCAGAGGCCCCAGCCATGTTCACTGCACTACTCACTCTTTAAAGGGCGGTACCGGGGGTAGAGTGCCAGCCCTAGAGCTGGTGTAGGGTGAGGGTCTGAGAAAGAATGGGGGAGTGGAGGGATTGGGGAGGGGGTCTTCACAGGCCAGAGGGAAAGCCAGAATGAGCAGGTAAAGGATGGAGGAGGAAGATGCTGGGGCTAACTCTGGTCTGAGACTTGGCAATGTGTGATCTGCAAGGAAGCGTGGATGGAGCACAGTGTCATATTGGACTGAAGAGGGTCAAAGAGATTCTTTGGGGAATGTAGGGAACCAGAGCACTTCACTGCTCCAAGACTCAGTTTCCTCATCGCTAAAATGGGCATGCTAAGCCTAAGGCTGTGCAAGGAAAGCATTTACAAACTAAAACTGGTCAGGACCCTGAGCTCCTTATATCATCTTCCCTAGATCAGGGGTCATCACCTCATTAAGTCAAGGGGCATCACCACCAAGGGTGACATCATGCCTAGAAGGGTCCCAGTCATTGATCCTGAAAACCCGTGGTCTCTACCATGCCTAGTTAACAGTCCCAAAGTCGAAAGACCACAGACCTAGAGCTGGAAGAAACCTTGGAGACCTCTGCCTGCTGTTCTCACTTACAGCAGAGATGAGGGCCGCAGCTCTGAGAATGCCATTGGCCTGAGGCCACAGGAAAGGAGGCACTGCTGATTCTCCTTCACCAGGGTTATCAAACCACGGTGGAAGACCCCTCCTAAAGAGCTTTGGCTTATGTGAGTTATTACCTACCGGCTTCCAAAGCCCCCCATCCCCTGCCCTCTTACCTTTCCAGTCTTCTTACACTCTACACTCCCCTCCCCAAGTCCACTGGCCTGCTGCCTGCTCCTCCATCTCCTGACTCTGCACGTTTTCCCTGGCTGGCGAGCTCTCCCTACTTATCTCCACCCACTGAGCTTCCTTCAAGTCTCGGCCAGCACCCCATTTTGGAGGAAACCTTTCCTGGCCCCCCTTCATGCTAGCACCTTCCCCCTGAGATTACCCTCACCGAGCCTGTGTAGAGCTCTTCTGGTCACAGCTGTGTGCATGTTATCTTTCTCTCCCCATCGGACTGTGAGTTCCTCCAGGGCTGGGACCGCCTTCGGCCTTTCCTGTATTCCCAGCACGGGCTCTGGCACGTAGTAGGTGCTTAAGAAGTGCTATTGGTATTTGTTCTTTTTGAAATTAAAACATCTTCATATTGTTATGAAAATGGTTTTGAGCTCTTGGACTCTCTGACCAGGATGCACCTGTAAGTGGGCCAGCTGGTAAGGCACTAGCTTTCTTTTTTTTATTGATTATTGACCACGTCCAAAAAGACGCATCCTGCTGTACCTTGAGTCCACCCCTTCTTGGTCAGGAATTGGGTCCTGTGCTGCCTCATCTGTGTTTGGCATCGTGATGGGTCGAGGTGTTGAAAAGAGCTTGGAGAAGAGAAGAGATGCCACTGGCCTAGATAAGACACATGTCTCCGTCTGGGGAGGGGGGGGATGAGTCGAGCACACCCAGCAAAAGACAGAAATCTGGGAAAGTGTGGTCTTTGGGAAACTGAGGCAATAGCGCTGGGTTCTTCCCAATGCTTTGTAGGCTTCCCTAGGTCTTATATCTATTCTGTAGGAAGTATCATTTAGCCAACCTCCTTAAAAAACTGTTGGCAGAAGCACCTGTCCTTTCTCCTTTAAAAGCTGGATAACGCCCACGCACCTCACCGGTGCGCCTCACACACACTGTCTGTCTCCCTCCCTCCATTTCTTCCCCATCTCTATTTCTGTCTCTCTGTCTCTCTGACTCTGTCTCTATCGCTGTGTCTGTGTCAGTCTGTCTGTCTTTCCCACCCACACACGCTGCAGCAGGGAAGCCTCTCTCATCTCACCCTAGCACCAACCACCCCAGTAGCTGTCCCTAAGCTTAGTGCTGACCCTTCTGTTCCGATGCCGACAAGGCTGAGATTTCACCTGTGTGCCCCCCCAGCGCGTAACAACGAGTCTCACACGGTAAGTCACCCCTAGAATACGTGTTGTTGTTGTTGTGGAGTTAACAGGTGTCAGGTGATTATGTTCCTTACTGATAGCCTTTTCATCACTATATTTCCTAACCAACCCTGAAGGTGTGAATAGCTGGAGCTGAAGAGGTCATAATTATAATGATAATGAAAGAACCATGAAAGCTGTCATTGATGTGGCACCTTAGTGTATAGAAAGATCTTCACATGCAGTCATCTCATTTGAACCTCACAACAGCCCTGGGAGATAGGTGCTATTATTGTCCACATTTTACAGATGAGGGAACTGAGGCAAGTGGCAGTAAAGGGACTTGCTGTGAGAGGAGTCCCCTGGCTAGCCAAGCTCAGTCCTTCTTGATTCAGCGACAGTTCTGTATCACTCTGCCTTTCCACTACCCATTACTGCTCCCGCTCCATTCCCAGGGAAGAATTACGACATCCAGGCAACCCTGAGAGGCCATTATTGTCTGTGGATCATGGAGGGGCCCACACATCAGAGCAGACAGATTGGGGAGCAGAGCGAGGAGTGTTCCTGTGATGGCCACAAGGGCCATCGTGAAACTTGGAGAAAGAGGAACATTGTCAGAACCAGGATCCAGATAAGTATCAGTGATGGCTGGGGCCGGGGCTTGAAGGTCAAAAGGGGTTCTGAGGTGGGGCAGGGAGGGAGTGCCTTCCAAGCATGAGGGACAGCCAGGGTTTCTCTGGAGTGGGCAAAGTCCAAGGGACTGCTATGGAAGCAGGAGGGTCAGGGAGCTGAATGTTTGACTGACTCCGACAGCCCCTGGACAAGCGTGGGTTTAGAGCCGGAAGGGTCATGAGAAATCGTTTAACGAATCCCCTTAATGTTGCAGATGACAAAGCAGAGGCCCTAGCATTTGTGTGACCTGCCCACGATCGTACAGGGAGATACAGCATTGGAACTCAGACAGGGTGTCCAATTGGACAGAGTGGTCAATAGTGTCAGTGCTCCAGACAGGTCAGTGGGGATGAGGATCAAGAAAACGCCACTCTTCGGACAGGGCCGTTCAGTGGCGGGCCGAGGTCTAAAGCCAGACTGCAGTGGTTTGAGAGGAAAGGAGAGGAGGGAGAAGAAATGAGACCCAGACTCGTTCTCAGGCAGCAGCGAATGTCGCAGTCAGAGAGTGAGAGATTGAAGAACTACGCTTCCGTTTTCCACGTGACTGGCCCAAAGGGGCAGGAAGCAGCAGGACCGAGCTTTGAACCCCCGTCCTCTGACTTCCGTCCACCTTCATGCTCGTCCCGTCTTTGTCTCCACCTTAGCTCCACTCCTTGGCTTACCTCCCTCCTTCCCTCGCTCAAGGGAGAGCTCAGAGTCTGCCTCCTTCGTGAAGCTATCTGACCCTCTTAGGGGAAAGTGATCTCTCACCTCTCTCAAAGTGTTTTCAAAATAATCCTGTATTGGAGCCCTTTGTTCAGACCTCCCAATTAACGCTGGACGTATCCCTGCCCCATCTGACATTGAACCGTCGCATGTAACAAAGACTGATCGATTCTAGCAGCAGCTGCTACACAGGGCTCGCTCACAGGGAAGGAAACAAAGAAACAAGCATTAATTAAGCACCTAGCATATACCAGGTACCAAAGCAGAGTGCCAGGGATACAAAGAAAGGCAAAAAAAAAAAAGCCCTGCCCTCAAGGAGCTCACAGTATAATGGGACCTTGCTGGTGGAAGATGCTAAGCTTGTTCTCATGAGGCCCTGAAGAAAGCAAAGAAGAGAAAAAGGGAAATGACTCCATCCCTAGCATCTAGCACCCTAAGCAAAGCATGTGCTCACAGCCTAAAGGTAGAGTGTATGTGTGGGACTGTCCCCCACCATCTCTACAGCTTAGAGAGTCATCCTCACAATTCAGAGTGAAGCAAATCTTGAGGACGCAACATATCCATCAGTCAGATGGGGCAAAAATAAAGCCCCCAACCCCATCTAGCCCAGGTTCGGTGTGGTAGCCAGAAAGGGCGACTGAGTATGCTCCAGCAGGTGCCTACCTTAAAAAAAAAACAGTTAAATGAAAACAACAGATTCAGTGACTGCGTTTGACACAACATTCAGTGTCCAGGGATCGGTGGAATAGATCAGACACACAGTACACAGCCGTAAATGGCCCCGGCAATCTAGCGTTTGATAAGCCCAAGGATCCGAGTTCTGTGGACAAGAACTTGCTATTTGACAAAAATTGCTGGGAAAACTGGAGAGCAGTTTGGCAGAGACTAGGTAAGACCATTATCTCATACCATACTCCTGAATAAGATCGAAATGGGTACGTGATTTAGATACAAAGGTTAGTATCGTAAGCAAATTGGGGGAGCATAGAAAATCTTACCTGTCAGAACTGTAGAAAAGTGAAGAATGTATGACCAAACAAAAGACAGAGAGGATCACAGGAAATGGAATGGATCATTTTGATTACATTAAGTTTAAAAGGTTTTGCACGAACAAAGCCAATGCAGCCAAGGTTAGAAGGGAAACAGAAAGCTGGAGAGGAATCATTTACAGCAAGCATGTCTGACTAAGGACTCATTTTGCAAATATAGAGACAATTGAATCAAATCGTTGAAGGATATGAACGGATGGTTTTCAGAAGAAGAAATCAAAGCCATCTGTAGTCATACGAAAAATGCTCTGCATCACTATCGATTAGAGAAATGCATTGAAAACAGCTCTGACGTTCCACCGTATATCAGGCTGACTAAAATGGCCAAAAAGGAAAATGACAAATGTTGGAGGAGAAGTGGAAAAACTGGAACGCTAATGCACTTGTGGTGGACTTGTGAACCGATCCGATCGTTCTGGAGAGCAATTTGGAACTGTGCTCGAAGGGCTACAACGCTGTGCATACCCTTTGACCCAGCAATAGCACTGCTAGGTCTGCATCCCAAAGAGATCAAGGGAAAAGGAAAAGGACCTTCCTATACAAAAATATCTACAGCAGCTCTTTTTGTGGTGGCAAGGAATTGGAAACTGAAGGGATGCCCATCTATTGGGGAATGGCTCAGCAAGCTGGGGTGTATGTTTGTGATGGAATACTGTGGTGCTATAAGAAATGACAAGCAGGATGCCTTCAGAAAAACCTGGGAAGACTAAGGTGAGCTGATACAAAGTGAAATGAGCAGAACCAGGAGAACACTGTGCACAGCAACAGCAAGAGTGTACCATGAGATGGGCAGCTAGGTGGCGCAGTGGATAGAGCACCAGCCCTGAAGTCAGGAGGATCTGAGTTCAAATGTGACCTCAGACCAAACACTTGACGTTTACTGTGTGACCCTGGGCAAGTCACTTAACCCCAGTTGCTCCCCCCCAAAAAAAATTGTACCATGAGCAACTGTGAATGTCTTACCTATTCTGATCCATACAATGAATCAAGACAGTTCTGAAGAACTTGTGATGAAAAATGCTATCCACCACCAGAGAAAGAACTGATGGAGTCTGAGTGCAGATTGAAGCATAGTATTTTCACCTTCTTTACTTTTCTTGCTTTTTTTTTTGATAACACAGCTAATATAGAAATGTTTTCCCTGATTTCAGATGTATAATTGATATTGCATTTCTTGCCTTCTCAGTGGGTGGGAGAAGGGTGAGAGAGGGAGAGAATTCAGAACTCAAAATTTAAAAAAAGAAGAATGTTAAAATTAAATAATAAATTTAAGGGGAAAAATCTCAAATTTCTTCTCTTTGGCTGGGCATTGTACCGAGCCCCCTCCAAGTGTGTCCTAGTAAGCTCCTTGAGGGCAGAGCCTACTCAGCTATCTGGGCCCAGGGCCCTATGCCCCGTAAGTGTAAGGGAGAAAGAAGCTCAGTCAATGAATCTTCCCCACAGAAAGTAAGTGATGAGATCCTATGGTTGATACACTTCTCAGGTGAGAACACACCTCAGTTGTTCACGAGGTATGAATAAGGCCCGGACAATTGAAAATATTTAAGTAATCCAACAGAAAAGATGAAGAACTTCTCTTTCTCTGATGTAACAAGCCCCTTCCAGATTCCCCTCCCCCCCCCTCCCCAGAAAGGTGCCTCAGGTGAGGAACAAAAGACAAGGAAATAGGTGAAAGGGGGGAACTGTGACTTCATGAGAGTGCCTCTCGTCCTGTGGAGGTGCCTGCCTTCCCATCCTCCCAAGCAGTTGGCAGCACCTCCTCTGAGGGAAAGGCCCTTCTCTTCTTCAGAAAGAACCAGTAGGAGAAGACCCTTTTCATTCCTTGAAGGGACTGGACGAGTAAGGAATTGAGTAATTGCTATTGCAGGGCAGTAGGTGGCCCAGTGGATAGAGCTCCAGGCCTGGCATCAGGAATGCCTGAGTTCAAATCCTGCCTCACACACTTAACTAGCTGTGTGACCCTGGGCAAGTCACTTAACTCTGTTTGCCTCAATTTCTGCATCTATAAAATGAGCTGGAGAAGGAAATGACAAACGACTTCAGTATCTTTCCCAAGAAAACCCCAGATGGGGTCAGAAGAGTCAGACATGGCTGAGTAATAATATTGTACTAGGATAGTAACACTAAAATGTATATTAACACTTTCCTTGTTTAAGATTCCTATAAATGTTCCATTAACATGTCTCCGGTAGAGGGACGTGTCTCCAAGCTAGAAATCCTTGGAAATTAGATTAATGCTAAGTTATTTCCGGCAGATTTGTGACTAAAACACAGTAAAATTTGAATATTTTTTTTCTTCAGCATTGTGCATCCGTATTTAACAGGCCCAGTGGACAAAGGAATAGACTTAGAGTCAGAAAGACCTCGGTTCCCATCCTCCCCCAGACACTTCCTGGCTGTGTGATCTTGGCCAAGTCACTGAACCTTTCTCAGCCTCAATTTCCTCATCTGTAAAATGGGGATAACAATAGCACCTACTTCACAGGGTTGTTATAAGGAGCAGATAAGTGCTTTGTAAGCTCTAAAGGACTATGCCAACAAATAATTATTATGAGTAACTATTATTCTTATCCTGTCTTAATAAATAAAAAGTAAAGCCAATAAAAACTAACAGCTGATGAAGTCTGCCTGGATGATCGCTACTGATGATCCTGAGGGAGCACACTGATGGGGGCTTGTCGTCTATGGAATTAGAACCCCTCTGGACTACCCCTAGAGCCCTCCCTCAGGAGAGGCAGGTGCCGCCATCTACGGACCTGGCTCCTCACTGGGAGCAGGAGTTGGGGTACTAGCCTCACTAAGGTGCACCAGCCTTGGAGTAAGGAGGACCTGAGTTCAAATTTGACCTCAGACACTTCCTAGCTGTGTGACCCTAGGCAAGTCACTTAACCTTGTTTGCCTCAGTTTCCTCATCTATAAAATAAGCTGGAGAAGAAGATGACAAACCACTCCAGTATGTTTGCCAAGGAAATCCCAAATGGGGGATTCAGTACAACAGGAGTGAAGCAACTCAGCCACAACGCATACTTAATAAATATTTAATGAAGAAATGACTCCCCCAGTCCCTTCAGGCTCAGACTGTGATTCTCAGCCTGTTTCTCCGTTGCTGAAATCTCCTCTCCTGCAGTTTCTGAACAACATAGGAAGAAACAAGAGGGGGCCGGGCCCCCCAGCATTTAAGAAGGGAATGGCTTTTCTCAGCAGCAGCCCAGATGCTGGCGCATGCCTCTGTCCCCGAGGACAAAAGGAGGTGGCCAGGGGAAGGGGTATGGGGATGTTCTTCCTCTGGCCCTACAGGGTCCCCCATTATGGCAGAAGTCCAGCCCAGTCAGGCAGTCAGTCAGTAAGTATGTTATTCCACCCCAGGCAGGCACAGTCGCTTGTTCTGAGGATACTGAGAAAGGCACAAACTGGGTGGCTGCCCTCAAGAGGCTCACGTTCTAACGGGGAGACAGCATGCGAAGACGTAGCTCACAGAGAAGCTAATGGAACCCACGGGAGCTAAGATCACTGAGTCTAACCCTTTGGCAACATGGCCAGCCTCTAGGCCCCTTTGGATTTTTTATTTAATATTTTATTTTTCCCCAGTTACACATAAAAACAATTGTAACATTCTTTTTTTTTTTCAAATTTTGACTTCCAGTTCTTCTACCCCCACCTTCATTGAGAAGGCAAGCAATTTGATATAAGTTATACATGTGCAGAGACCCCTTTTTAACAAAAAATCATAATTGAAGGGATGCTGGACTTCAGTTAGGTGTTAGTGAAAAAAAAGTAATTTTTTGGTTTTGTTTTTGAAAATAATTTTTAAAAAAAATTTTAACATATGTTTTTAAAACTTGGGTTCTAAATTTTCTCCCTTCCTCCCTCCCCACCCACCCTCACTGAAAAGGCAAGCAACTCGATACAGGTATAGATGTGTAGTCATGCAAAACACTTCCATAGTAGTCCTGTTGTGCAAAACTAAGTATATCTCCTTTCATCCTATCCCTTCCCCCCCTTTATTCTATTCTCTCTTTTGACCCTGTCCCTCCTCGGAATTGTGTGCTTCTGATTACCCCCTCCCCCAATCTGCCCTCCCCTCTATCATCCCCCTGCTCTCTTGTCCCCTTCCCCCCTTATTTTCCTGTAGGGTAAGCCAAATCCTATGAGAATAAAATTCACTCATTCCCTCTCACCTTCCCCTATTTCCCCTCTGCTGTAAAAGCCTTTTCTTGTCTGTTTTCTGTGAGATAATTTGCCCCATTCTACTTCTCCCTTTCTCCTTCTCCCAGTATAATCCTCTCAACCCCTTAATTTTATTCTCCAGATATCACCCCTTCATCTTGTACTCACCCTGTGCCCTCTATCTACATACACACACACACACACACACACACACACACACACACACACACACACACATTTTTCCCTCCAACTACCCTAATACTGACAAAGGTCTTATGAGTTACCAATATCACTGAGAAAAAAGTAATTTTATCCCCATCCACATTTACGGTGTCCTTGAAATCTAGACACAAGGTAAGAAGCCCTGGATTAGATGAAGCAGAAGGCCCAGGACAGAGCTGTGGGGACGCCCTCAGCTAACCACTGGGACCTAAATTAAGAAGGAGCCAACAAGGCCAAGGAGACACAGTCAGAGAGGTGGAAGGAGAACCAAGGAAGCCCAGAGTCCCGTGGAAGACTGTGGAAGGCTGCAGAGAACTCAAGAAGGAGGGAGACTGAGATTTAATGAGGCAGAGAACCTGGGTCACTTTGGAGGGAGTAGTCTGAGGGAGGCTGAGGTTGGGAGCCAGACTGGGGGGTTAGAAGAGGCAGAGGAGGGGACCAGGAGATGAGAGATGCCCAGCCCAGGAGGACGGGGTTGGAGCCAGGAGGACAGGCATGTCAAGGACCATCTCCTGCCAAAGTAATGTTCCTTAAGCTCAGACTTTCCAGTGACTCCCCCAGTCACCAAACTTCACTAGCTCCCATAACACACAGACTTCTTGGTCTAACCCTTCGCCACCTGGGCCCACCATCTTTCCAGCCTCAGTGGGCATCACTGCCCCCTCCCCCTGTGTGATCCGGGCAAGGCAGCCTGTCCCTGTCCTCATCCATGATGCTGTGTCCCAGAACACACTCCTCCTCTGCCTCGAAGAATCCCTCTCTTCCTCAGAGACGCTTCTCAGGGTCCACCACCTCCCTGAAGTCTTTTCTGATGCCTTATCCACTGGGGTCCCCCCCCTCAAACCAACTGGCATGGATGACTGAATGTGTGTGTGTGATCCCTCTAGGTTTACTCTGGTGATGTAGTTATATTGTATGTGTGTGTCCTGGTCTCCCCCACTAAAGCTCCTTCAGGCAGAAGGCATTTATCACGTACTCTGTCCCAGGCATTGCCCGAAGAGCTAGAAATACAAAGGAAGGCAAATGGGGGGAGACAAAATAGCCAAGGACCTCCAAGATAGAGACTGTGCAAATTTGGGTACCTTCAAGATAGAGGGAAGTGTTAGCACTAAGGAAGGCCCTCCTGCAGAAGGCAGGATTTGGGCTGAGACCTGAAGGAAGTCAGGAGGAGGAGGAGAGGAGGGAGGGCATTCCAGGCATGGGGCACAGCCAGGGCAAAGACAGGGAGATGGGAGACGAGTATCGTGTGGAGAGACCGGAGTCATAGAGTACATGGCGGAGGACTGACAAGTGGGGCCAGGTTGTGAAGGGCCTTAAAAGTCAAGCAGAGGAGTTTATAGTTGATCCTGGCGGTACTAGGGAGGCACTGAAGTCTAATGAGTAGGGGGTGACGTGCTCAGGTTTGAGCTTAAGTAAAGTCAGGTTGGCAGTGGAGAATCAACAGCTCTTCCTAGCACAGTGCTGGGCACATAGGTTTCCTATAAAAAAGAACTACTGCTGGGGCAGCTAGGTGGTGCAGTGGATAGAGCTCTGGCCTTGGAATCAGGAGGACCTAAGTTGAAATGTGACCTCAGACACATGACACTTACTAGCCCTGTGACCCTGGGCAAGTCACTTCACCCTGATTGCCTCACCAAAAAAAAAAAAAAAAGAAAGAACTGCTGATCGACTGAAGGGTGGACTGAGGTGAGCCCTATTCTCCTGCTCTAGTTTCTCCTGGCCTCTTGACTCTATTTCTCCCCTTCTTCCTAGTCTCATAATTATGGAAACTTTGGGTCTCAATTATCTTCTCTGAAAACTGGAATAGTAGGATGTGGTCTATTCCACAGGGTGGTTGTGTGCAAAGAATTTTGCAAACTTAAAAGAGTTATCAAAATGGAAGTCACATCTGCAAATGAATGAATGTGGTCTGGGTGTGTGTTTGGGGGGGGGGGTCTTCACAGAACCACATTTGACTCTAGGACATGGGGTGGGACTTGTGTTCCACAGCTCCTCTTAGAGCAAGAAACCCAGATTCAGGGATTCACAGGAAATTGGTACTCGGGCAGCTAATACCAACAGGAGCTTCATGATTATTGTGCCACAAGTAGCGACAGCCTCAGTGAGGGTGCGTAGGTCTGAGCAGGGAGGCTTTAAACTCTAAAAATTGGCTTGGTAGAGAGGGAGAGTGGGGTGCCAGGGTGGAAGGGGGACATTTCTAATGACACCCAAACATGGGGGGCAGGAAATCCCCCCGGGGTTGGGGACCAGCCAGTAATTGGGTGAAGGCTGGCACTGACTATCAGAGATGGAACGGAGAGAGGAGGCTCACAGCTGCCATAGCTGGCCATGAGTCTCATCCAACTGGGACATGGCTTAACGCTGCCTGAGGCAGGGTCAGAAGGAGCCGGGATAATGCCCAGGCTGCTGGTCATTGCTTTTATGTTTTATGGGCACTGGCACCACTTAGCCTAAGCAACTCCACACTGGCCTCCTCTCATGTAGAACTCCAGTCTCAGGCAATATTTTTCCTTTTTTTTTTTTATTTAAACAGAATTTTATTTTTTCCAATTACATGTAAAGATAATTTTCAACATTCATTTTTTTTAAGATTTTGAGTTCCAAATGTTTGTCCCTCTCTCTCCCTCCCCTCCCCCTTCCCCAAGAGAGCAAGCAGTCTGATACAGGTTCTACAGGTACAATTTATGCTAAACACATTTCACATTAGTTATGTTGTCTAAGAAGAAATAGAACAAAAGAGGAAAAACCGTGAAGGAAAACAAGCAAAATAAAGTGAAAATAGCATGCTTCCGTCTGCATTCAGAGCCCATGATTCTCTCTCTGGATGTGGATGTCAAACAATATATTTAAATATCACCATGAGAGCACCTTGCAAGGACCTGTGACTGGCCAGTCAAGCCAAAGGCAGGCAGAGCTAGCAATACCAGTAATAGCCAGCACTTGGATTCTTAAGTTTCTCTTAGAAATTCTGTTTGATTGTTTTCAGTTCTGTCTGACTCTTCCTGACCCCATTTAGGGTTTTCTTAGCAGACATACTGGAAGGGTTTGCATTTTCTTCTCCAGCTCACTTTACAGATGAGGAAACTAAGGTAAACAAGGTTAAATGACTTGCCCAGGATTACACAGCTAATAGGCATCTGAGGCTGCATTTGAACTCGGGTCCTCCAGACGCCAGGGCCACCTAGCTGCCCCAGTACCTAGCATTTATATGGTACTTTAAGGTTTGCAAAATGCTTTACAAATATTATTCCATTCACTCCTCTCCACAGCCTGGTTATCTTGTGATATAAAGTTAGAGGCAGCCCAGGAAACTCAGATAAACAAATTTCTTAGGCAAGAGGCCCTGGCTGCCACCTGCATATCCCCTGCAGCTAATGACTGACTCTAAAGTGTGAGCATTTGCCCAAATATCTGTGCGTTTTTAGCAAGTTTACAGCATCTGCAGCCGGCCCAGCACCCGGGCCCTAAGGCGATACAAAAACCTTAGGATCAAGCCAGCTCTCAGAGGGGTCGGCATGACTGTGCTCCTTTCCCTCTGAGTGTGACCATAGAACTCTGGCTATTCCTGTCTCTGTCGCTTATTTATTTGAGGTTGCTGGCTGGGCCTGCCTGGACCTCCTCTCCTGACCTCATCCTGTCAACAAATCGCTGGCCGAAGAATCGATCAATCTGGCCTGTCAGGTATTCATTTAACAGGAATCCTGAACCCCTCCAGATCACTTCATGGAACATACCCATTCTACAGACGAGGAATAGAGGCTGTCCGAGGTTCAGGGACTTGCCCAGCTAGTAAGCGCTGAAGTCAGGACTTGAATTCAGGTCTTCTTGATTCCAAGTCTAGGGTACTCGGCCATCACCCTCCCTGCTTGGCTACCTCTTCCTTGGCTCTTAAAACTGCAGGTGTGGGAGAATAATCCCCTAACACTTGCAGATCAAAGGCTTAATGAATGAGTGCCTGAATGAAAATGCATTTATAAGTGCCTAGTCTGGGCCTGGTACTGTGTTAAATGCTGGGGATACTAGGGAATAAGCATTTATATGGCACCTACTATGTGGCAGGCTGCTAAATGTCTTACAAACATTATCTCTTTTGACCCGACAGCCTAACAACTGTGTGAGGCAAGACAGATGAAGAAACCCGAGGCTAACAGAAATGCAGCCCCCAGGCTGGGGTAACAAAGCTAGTGTCAGAGGTCAAATTTGAACTCAGATCTTCCTGACTTCAGACCCGGTGGTCTAACCACTGAACCCCAGTTGCCTCCAAAATCCAAACACAAGACAGTCCTTCTGCAACAGAGGCCAACCCACATAAAGGAGTGGTGGCCAGAGGCGGCGGAGTGTTTCACCAGGATGGTGACCAGAGACATGGGGCAAATGATTCCCAAGTCCGGTTTACAGAATTCAAATGACATTGCCGATTTGATGAGTGGTGAGGCCTGGCTAAGCTGGATGGCGAGCGAGCAGCCTCACGGATCAGGAGCCCAGTGGGCCAAGGTGGGAGCTGGAGGCCACAGCCCAGAGCACGGCAGTACTTCAGATCAATTCAGTCACGTCCGATTCTTCCTGACCCCATTTGGGGCCAAGACACTGGAGTGGTCTGCCATTTCCTTCTCCAGCTCATTTAACAGAGGAGGAAACTGAGGCAAACAGGGTGAAGTGGCTTGCCCAGGGTCACCCTGCTAGTCAGTGTCGGGGCAATTACACATTCATGGATCTTGCTCAGAGCTCTTATTGAACCCAGGCTGATTCAAGGGAACGATTTTTTTTAAGGATGGGGGAAGCCTGAGCAGTTTTGTGATGGGAAGTAGATTGAGAGAGCCAGAGGAAAACCAAGCCCTGCCCCCTCCAAGGGCTGGCTGGGTAAGGCCAGGGCCCAGCTCTTACTCTAAGGCAAGCCAAAGGAGAAGGGCCTGGGGGGATTGGAGGGGAGAGGTCAGGGCTGCCCTTGGAAGGTCTTGGTAAAGTGGGACCTGTGGCCCGCAGCTGACTGTGAATGAGGAGGGGCCCCGAAGAAAGCCATGGGTGCCCAGTGGGTGGTTTGATCCCTGTGAACTGCCACTGACCCCAGGACTGACCCCTGTGAACTCTCTGCACCCCCAGGGCTCTCCAAGGCTTTCCAGGCTCAAAGACCTCCTACCCAGGCAGTGTGGGGGGAGAAGAGAAGGAGAGAATTCATTCCCAGAAATCTCGAGGGGAAGGGCTTCTCGAGAATCAGGTATGGGGGGGCACAAATACAGAGGTGACACTGAGGTAGGAGGGGGCCAGACTGGGGATATCTTAAGGGAACTTTGTGTCTTCTTTGCATAGCGCCCGGCAGAAGGCTCTTCCCAGGATGCATGACCACTGAATGAATGAAGGCGGGCATCTCGTGCTGGCCCTGGCTGTGGTGACTGTCCATGTCTAGTGTCCGTGGGAGCTCTTGGTGAAGCCGGAGCTGCCCTCCCGAAGCGCTGGGCACTGCTGGTGCTTGGGGGCAGAGACCTGCACCTGCCCACAGGACTCCGCCAGGTGCTCCACGCTACCAGCTTCCCCCACGGCGGCGGGGTCTGGATGCATGCCTCGGTAAACGCCACCCCAGGGCAGACCTGGGGTTCATAAGGGGGGAGGGGACGGAGCCTTGGAGAGCCCTTGGTCCAAGCCCCCATTGTACAGAGGAGAAAGCTGAGGCTCAGAGAACAGACCCAGCCTGGAGACTTACTCAAGCATTTAGGAAATCCGCGCACCGTGCGGAAGACTGCGCGGACCCTGCACGTACAGGGTCCCTCGTGTCTGGACCCTGCGCTTTCCCGCAATGGGCAGGGCACAGAGGGGCACACAGCAGGTGGCTCTGGGGTGGCCGTCCGGGGGGGGGGTCTTGCCCCCCGCCGGGAAGTCACCCCGCAGTCCCGGGGCCCCGGCCAGCGCCCAGCTGCGCAGGTGCTCCCGCGGCGCGGCGCCCAGAGGGCAGGCCCTGGGAGGAGCCCGAGGCGCACCTGCCACCCTGCTCCCAGGTGAGGCTGTAACCTGCTACCTGCACGTGGGGAGCGCCTTTTTAGAGCCCCGCGGGGGGCCGCGGCGGGCGCTGCTCAGCGGCTGGGCCAAGCCACTGCGGACGGCTTCCCCCCGCTAGGCTACCGTGGCCCCTGCGCCCTGGCCATGGGGGGAGGGCCGCTCCGGGGCAGCACCCTAGGGAGGCCCCTACAGGGCAGGGGAAGGAAGTCTGGGGCACGCCTCCAAGGAAGGGCGCCGGCGGAGGCGCACGTCGGGCCGCGGCCAGCACCTTCGTATTCGCGCTGGGGAGGGCACCGAACGCCGTGCGTAGCCCTCCCCGCTCCGCTGCCCGAAGCGCGACCCCTGGGCGCGGCGCACGTGCCTCCCCTCCCAGCGCCGAGGCTGCAGTCAGCCGTCGGGCGGGCGTCGGAACAGAGCCGAGCCAGGTAGGGAGGCGGCGGGGCTGCTCAGTGCGCGGGGCCCCCCGGGTGTGTGTGTGCAGGGGGGGCGCGGGCTGCCCCCCCGGGTGTGTGTGTGCAGGGGGGGATCTGAGGGGCGCGAGTTGTCCCCCCCCCCGACAGGGTCCCCCGGGGTGTGTGTATGGGGCGGTCGGAGGGGCGCTGGCTGCCTCCCGAGGTGTGTGTGCAGGGGGGGCGTGGACTGTCCCCCAGAGGTATATGTAGGGCGGGGTCCGGGCTGACCCCCCCCAACGGGCCCCCGGGGTGTGTGGGCGGGAGTCCGTGCTTCCCCGAGCCCTGCCTCAGTCTCCTCTCTCTGTACAGTGAGGGGTCCCTACGTCCTGCTCCTCGTGGGGTCTGCTGGTTCTGGACAGGGGCCGTGTGAGCCGGGGGCGCCCCTCTCGGGGCCTCGGTTTCCTCCCTGCCGGGCCTCAGCCTCGGGCCGGGGGTGGGGGTTGGGAGGGTTCTAGGTTTCCCAGACGCTGCGCTTGAACTGGATACATTGTGTTCAGTGACCTTGGCGCGCGGTGGGGGGTGGGGGCGGGGATGGATGCCCGGCCTGGGAACCAGGGTGGGGGTGGGGGGGCATCCACGTGGCCCAGGGTGGGAGCTGCGAAGACTGCTCGTCAAGGCGCGACCTAGCTGGGGGCTACAAGGAGGGGGCAGGGAAACCCGGGGGAGGGGAGCAAGGGGGCCGGAGTCGGGGGTGCAGTCGGAGGGGCGCAGCCTGGAAGCCTTGGAAAGGTGGGGCGTCTGTTAGAGAAGGCGGCCCGTGTCCTGGGGCGCCTGTGCAGACTGGCGGCTGGCCCGGGGAGGCAGCCTGACCGGCGCCTGGACGTGACCTTCAGGCCCAGACCTCCCTGCTGATTTCTCTTGCCCTAGCGGTCCTTTCGAGGCCACGGTCCCACTTAACTAAGCCTGTGGTCCACTGTGACCTGCGGGGGCAGGGCCCGTCTTTGCCTGACCTGGCATGAGCCCGAGCTACACTGGCTTTGGCACGCAGGTTGGGGGAGGGGAAGGCATGGGTTCTTTGCCTTGAGGAGTCGATGAGGGAAGGCCTGAAAGGCCCAGGCTTCTTGGAGTGGCCGTGGGGGGAGGGGCTGCTGAGAGGCCTGGATCTTGCTGGGGGAGGCCCCCCAGTTCTCTATAGAGGGCTTGGGATAGGTGAGGCCTCAGTTTTCTCATCCATAAAGTGGCCTTGAAAGTGGACTTCAGTAAAGGGTTTTGGTTCCCAGAGGCCAGCTAGTCTAATCCCCCTCATTTTACAGGACAGGAAACTGAGGTCTGGGAAGTCCCTTGTCCTCTTAGAAGTGGAAGGGATGTTGTTCTAGTCCTGCCTGTCGTCTGACAGATGGGGAAACCAAGGCCCAGAGAGGAAATGACTTGTCCACTGTCAGGCAGGATTTGAACCCGGGGCCAGGACTTTTCCCTGGACCAAGCACAGCCACCATCACAGTTGCTTTGGCCTCCCTCTGTCTTTTGTGATGTCAGTTTACCTGTTGGACGTTCCCCCCCCTCCCCCAGGGGGGGCCTGAGGACGGTAGGGTCACAGCTAAATAGGCCCTCAGAGGCTTCCACACTGTTGTATGTAGGAGGAAACAGGGATAGAAAGGTCAGAGGACTTGCCCAGGGTCACTCAGCTAGTGAGTGGTTGAGGAGGATTTGAACCCAGGTCTCTGTGGCTCCCATTTGGCTTTGCTTGGCTCAAGGAGCAGATTGACACTGTAGGAGGAGGGGGGCTGCTGGAGTGTGGAGGGGAAGGGGCAGCCCCAGGGTCCCTGAGCCTGTGGAGCTGCTGTGCTCACAGCTCTGAAGCAGACAGCACCAGGCTGTCCTATCCAATGATGCCAGCTGAGGCCAGCTTCCGTCCCTGGGGGCCCAGCACCCTGCCCTATGGGCCTGCCGGGGCACCCCAAGACTCGGGGTCCGCCTGGGCGGCCGGGGCTTGGTGTTCCTGCTGGGTCACCCCCCACCCAGATCAGGGGAGCCCCATCCTGCTGGTGGGTCTCCTGCCGGACCCTTGACTTGCATGGCCAGGAGCTTGGAAGGCCCTGTGTGTGGGGGGGGATCCGCAGGCGCTTCGGGTCCCCCTTCCAGAGCCCAGCTCCTCCTCCCGAGGGGCCACCCTCAGGACCCCCGCCCTGGCTGATATTCTGCCCAGATGGCCAACTTCAGCCGGCCCTCCTCCGCTGCTGAGGGACAGGATGCTAGCTTGTGTTAATTAGATTTCTTATCGATTTTCTTCTGTCTCTTCCCTGCCCCTCCCAGAGCCATCTCTTAGAGCAAAGACTTTTCTTTTATTAAAAAAAAAAAGGAGGGGGGAAGGTGTGTCTGTGCAGGGGTGCTGCCCCGCCCCGTGTTTGTGCGGGAGAGGGGGTCCGAGGGGCTCAGGCTGCCCCCATGGGGTGTGTGTGCAAGAGGGGGTCCTAGGGGTACGGGCTGCCCCCCCCCGACAGTGCCCCCCCGGGTTGTGTGTATGGGGCAGTCCGAGGGGCACTGTCTGCCTCCCTGGGTGTGTGTGCAGGAGAGGGGGTCAGAGGGGCACGGGCTGCCCCCCCCCGGGGTGTGTGTGCAGAGGGGATCTGAGGGGTATGGGTTGCCCCCCCGGCCCCCTGGGGTGTGTGTATGGGGCCTCCGAGGGGCTGGCTGCCCCCCTGAGGTGTGTGTATAGGAAGGCTTCAGTGCTGTTAAGAATGTCTGGCGTTTCTCCAGCACCTCTAAGTTTCCAGGCGACCTCACAGTGACCTCTGGAGGAAGGTGCTATGATTATCCCCGTTCTGCAGTTGAGGACACTGAGGCAGGCAGAGGGAAGGGGTCACGCATCTAGTCTGTGTCAGGATTTGAACTCAACCTTCCTTGCTCTAAATCTGGTAATCTGGCCATTGCTCTAACTGCTGACTCCTGCTTTGCTCCTACTGGAGAAGGATGGGCCCTCGGCCGCCTCCCGGCACTTGTCTTTGAGGACTTGTCTTCTGTGTTTTCACAGCATTTAGTTGGGGTGCTTTCATTGGCTGGGAGCTCACAGTCTAATGGGGCGTGGGATACTGGAGGCAGTCACAGAGGGAAGGCCCCTTGTAGGGGGCAGAAGAAAGCAAGGATGGTGTTCCAGGCGTGAGGACCGGCCTGGGCAAAGGTGTGGAAATGGAGGAGCATCTTCTGCAGGGACGGCCAGGAGGCCAGGGTCGAGGGATTGCAGACCGTGGAGAAGGGAGGAAAGGCTTGTGAAGGGCCTGCTCTGGCCCTGGGATGTTGGACCTAGGAGGGGGGATGAGAGCATTCCGGGGAGTGACCAGGCACCTCCAGCTTGCATTGGGAACACCACTCACAGAGGGGGACCTTTTAATGGGAGACTTAAGCCTCAGTGGGGACAAGTAGGGGGCACCCCTGAATCTTGAGACAGAGGATAGGGGTCTGAGTAAGTGAGCATTTGAACTCGGTTCTTCCCCCCTCCGGGCGAGCTTCGTCCCCCTATGTCCGACTGTGTGGAGACGATGATAAGGATAGTGGTCTAAGGTGAGCAGGACCAGCCACGCTGTGCGATGCCGGACTCTGATGGATTTAGCAGTCCTCAGCAGGGCGAGGATCTGAGACATCTCCCGGGCTCTCATGATGGAGAACACTGTCCACATCCAGAGGAAGAACTGGGAAGTCTGAGTGCAGATGGAAGCAGACCGTTTGCTTCTCTTTTGCTGTCGTTTTTTGTTCTTTCTTTCTCGTGGTTTTCCTTTTCTTTTGATTCTTCTTTCACAACATGACTAATGTGGACGGACATACGTTTAACAGGATCGCACATGTGTGGCCTCTACCAGATTGCATGTGTTCTTGGGGAGGGGGGGAATTAGAACTCAAAATCTTATTAAAGTGCATGTTGAAAACTAAAAGTAAATGAGTTATTTAATTAGAAAACCACTTCACACAAATAAAGTCATATCTAAGTAAAAAAAAAAAAAGAGGAATGTTCTGAGATCAGGCATGGCGTTCTGGACACCACCATGCCAGGCCCCCCGGAGAGGCTGTAGCTCCTAGACTCTAGGCACAGGAAGCGAAAAGTAATGGCAATGATATTTTTTCCTAATGTACTTGTGTTTATTTTGTTAAATATTTCACATTGACGTGTAAAAAAAGTTTTAGGATTCACTTTTACAAATTTTGAGTTCCAGATTCTCTCCCTCCCTCCTTGAGAAGGCAAGCAGTTTGATAAATGATAGTTGTTTTTTGTTTTTGGTGAGTCAGTTGGGGTTAAGTGACTTGCCCAGGGTCACACAGCTGGTGAGTGTTAAGTGTCTGAGGCAAGATTGGAACTTGGGTCCTCTTGACTCCAGGGCCGGTGCTCTATTCACTGCGCCACCCAGCTGCCCCTGTAAGTAATATTTTTAAAGGTGAGTGGGTTAGCTTACTTTTTGCCCCTGTGCCCCTGCCTCTGATGTGCAGAGCGTCCAGCTCCAGGTAGGCCAGAGGCTGGGTATGAGGCCCCCTCCAACGGCTTGGGGCCTTTCCTGCTGAATGTCTCTGCCACCCAGCTCAGCCCCGCCCTCAGCCCTCACGGCAGCTGTAGTCTGTTGGGGGCTTCTGAGTTTATGTGGGGTCCCCTCCTCCTCCCCTTACCCCTTTGCTCTCCAGTAAAGCCTGGGGTCAGAACGATCCCCTTTGCTTGATGAGTCATTCCCAGCATCCAATCTCATTAAGGATGGCTTTGCCCTGACAGCGCTGGCTGGCCCCCGGGGACCCCAAAGGCCAGGACTTTCCCTGGGGAGAAGGGGCCTGGGTGTGAGGCCGACGGGGAGCCCAGGACCTCCTGGGAGGGACCGAGCCCCTTCCACCAGAGGACTGTGGCTTTTCCATAAAGCTTGAAGGTTCGAGAAGCTTCCCAATAGGATCTCGTTTCATCCTCACAACACTGCTGGGAGGTGGGTCCTCTTAGGATCACCCCCATTTTACAGATGAGAAAACTGAGTGAGGAGGGGTCTCAGTGCCTCCATCTAGGGGGTCTGTAAGCTTGTTTTGAAGAAATATTTCAGTAAGTCTGTTTGAATTGAATTGCTTTCCTTCATCACCTTATGGATTTTGTTTTGTGCACCAGAAACGCCGTTCTGTGAAGGGGTCCCAGGCTCCCCCACACCGACTGCTGACAGTCCACGGCACCAAAAACTCCTCTAAGAACTCTAGTCTAGTTGCATCCGCTTTTAAAAAGTCTTTCAGTTTTGCTTTATTAATTCATCTCTGTTACTTCTCAGTGTGACCCTTCCACATTTGACAGAAAGGGAAACCGAGGCCCGGAGAAGGGAAGGGTCTCCAGACCTTTGCCCAAGGTCGCACAGCCAGCGCCTCAGGCCTCCCGACATGCACTGCGTGCCCAGCTGCCGCAGCCTCGACCCCTCAGGTGGCCCCTTCCCCTCCTGGGCCTCCCTGCTTGGCCACCTGTGACTAATCCCACAGTTTGTCCTCCTGGTATGTGTACAACCGTTGGCCTTTCATGAATGGCCGATGTTCTTTCCTAGGTTTCACAGAATGATATTTGGAATGATCTGAGCGTGAGGGGGCTGCCCCGAGGAGGGGCACGCAGGGGCCTCCTTGGTTCATGCTCCTTGCCTCCTTACTGACTCTCTGGGGTCCCCAGAAAGTCCGACACCTGCCTGAGCTTGGGGACAGGGGCAGCCCAGGGAAAGCCCCCCACCCATGCGCATCTGGGCCCTGGACTCTCTGGCTCTGGGAGTGGCCAGGGCACGGGGGAGACTCTGGAGGCCTCCAGGGCCTCGGCCGTCCCTGAGAAGCCTCTGCCCATCAGAGGGGGTGTCCGAAGGTGGGGCGAGCCCCAGAACGAGGGAGGGGCAACCTGGGGAGTGTCTGGCTGTGTGAGGAGCTCCCCGAGGAAGCAGAGGGCAGTGAGGGAGAATAATCGGGGGTAAAAGTTTCTGCGCAGAGAGAACGGCGCTTCTCGCCTTATTCCCTGTGCCCTCATTGAGAGTTTGGGCTGGGAGGCCCCTGAACGCCAGATGAGGGCCCCAGTGACTGCTAATCAGCTGACGGTTCCTCTGGTTTTCCCTCACGTCTTGGGGGAAGTCTCACAGCCCTAATAGATTGACTTGGCTCTTTTCCCACCTCCACGCTCCTTTGTTCTGGCTGCTGGCCCCGGGCCCAAGGGATGTTGGTGATGACCTCTCCCTGACTCCTGCTCTGGCAGAGAGTGGCAGCATGTCGGGGTGCGAGGGGGCCTGGTTGACCTGCTGAGGCCACCCCTTCTGGCCGGGAACCCCGTCATCTGCCAGCCTCTGCTTGGGACCGCCATGCTGTTACGTTTTACGTCCCTCAGCTCGGGAAGCTCTTTGCATCTTCTGTGGACCGGCTCTTCCCTCTCAGTCCGCCCTCAGCGGCCACACAGCTCCGTGTCACTCCCTTGCTCGATGAAATGCGGGATTCCCCATCACCTCCAGGACCAAATGTCAAGTCCTTGCTCTGGCACTGAATGCTCTCCATAGCCTGGCCCTGGCCAGCCCTCCAGCCTTTGTGCCCTCCGGGGCATCTGCACCTCCCATCTCCCACCTCCACACCTTTGCACCTGCTGTCCCTCACACCTGGAATGCCCTCCCCGCCTCGCCCTTCTGGGTGTCCCTAGCTCCTAGGCCTTCCCCTCTCGCGTTACCTTTCCTCTACTGCTCTGTGTGTGTCTCATAGACACAGTCGCTTGCCTGTTGTCCCCCCGACCCCGTTACGCTCTGACCTGCTGGTTGTTTCAGTGTGGGTTTTTGCCGCTCTTTGTGTCCTGGGGCTTTGCAGAGTGCCAGGCACGTAGGAGGTGCTTCATCGACGTTTGTCGACCGACCGCCCCGTCTTCCGGCGCCGTGTCAGCATTTGAAGGTGCCTCCCGGTTCCCGCTCCTGGCCACCCTCCTCTGGATGCTCCCCTGCGTTTCAGGCTCGCGGGACGGGACATTGACGTCATCCTCCTGGCCGAGGGTGGTGGCCGCCGTTCCGTCCTCACCGTTCATCTGAATCTGGCTTTGCTTTTCTCAGTTGCCGTGGGGTGATTCCCGAGCTTGCCGTTCGCTAGGACCCCCAGATCTTTCTCAGTTGTTACTCTTTCCAGCTCTGTGAGGGAGCCTTTGGCAGGTTGAGGGACACGGCACTGAATGAGTAAGCTAATGTAGGCAGATTGTCATTTCTGACTACGTTGGCACAGCCTGTCCATGAGTGCTCAATAGTCCCCCAGTCATTTACATCTGCCTTTATTTCTGTAAAGAGTATTCTGTAATTCTGTTCATAAAGTGTCTGTGGGTGTGTGTGTGTCTCTTGGCAGGTGGATTCCTAGATTCCTAGGTATTTCATTGTCTGTAGTTATTTTAAATAGAATTTCTCTTTCTGTCTTTGTTATTTAAGGCAATTGGGGTTAAGTGACTTGCCCGGGGTCACACAGCTAGTAAGTATCAAGTGTTTGTTTGCGGCCGGATTTGAACTCGGGTCCTCCAGCCTTTGGGCCGGTGCTCTCTCCACTGCGCCACCTGGCTGCCCAGTGGCCTGTTGTTCTAACTTCAAGTAAAAGACTTTATGTTTATCTCTCTTCAGTTTTGTCCTTCTTTCTCAGCCTGCCATTCTGGGCTCTTGTGACCTTGTGCGGGCCTGTGGCCTTTGAGGGGAGGTCCGTCCCTCCGCCTGGGGGCTGCCCAGCAGTCGGACAGGCATTCTATCTAATCAGACCCAGATGTTGGTATAGTCAGTGGAGGGATAGACTTGGAGTCAGTGAGGAAAGGTGCATTTATTAAGCGCTGGTGGTATACCAGGAACGATGCTGTAAGTGCTGGGGATCTGAAGAAGGCACAAACATCCCCTGCCCTCATGGAGTCGGGAGGGACCTGGGTTCAAGTCTTCCCTCAGACATTTCCTAGTTGTACGACCCTGTGAGTGTCACTTGGCTCCTTTCAGCCTCAGTTTCCTCATCTGTAAAATGGGGGTCATAACAGCCACCTGCTTCCCAGGGTTGGTGAGTGTCAAATGCACTGGTCGATCGGGCTGATTTTTTTCCTCTTTTGTCTTTAAAAACTGTTTGATGTACTAGATGGCTCCTCTGGAAGGGATGAGGGTAGGGACGCTGGGGGAAAGACATTAAGGAACACTTAGCCTTGAAAGACTGAACTTGGACCACTCGAGCCTGACCGTGAGGGCCATCCCCCACCCACTGCCCCCGCCATGGCCTCAGACAGAACATCTGGCTCTGGGAGGGTAGCGCCGGCCCGCCAGGCTGGGCCCTAGCTCGCCGGCTGTTCCGTGGTCTGTCGTGGGCACTGGGCGTGGTGGCTGCCAGCTTCAGCCAGGGGCAAACCGAGCTCCGGGCCCGGGCATGGCCCACCTGATGGGGTGCTGATCCGGGTCTCAGAATTCTCCAGAACTGCAGCGGGTGGGGCAGGGGGGCTCTCCGATAGAGGCCTGCAGGTGTTAAAGCTTTCCTTGCCCGTCTGGCCATCTCCCTGGCCGTCCTCCAGCTTTCTTTTCATGGGCCTCCTGGAATAACAGTGAGGATGATGAGGAGGATGGTGGTGATGATGGTGGTGATGGTGGTGATAATGGTGATAATGATTGTGGTGATTGCGATGATGGTGGTGATAAGTCAGGGGGCAGTCGTTAAGGTTACTCTGGTAGCACTAAGGGCCAGGGGATATAAAGAAAGGCAAAACCTTGGTATCTACATTCAAGGCCCCCCAGTCCAGGGGGCAGACGACGTGCACACAGCCAGGCCCATGTGAGGCAGGCATGGAGTGAGGGGACTTCATTTAAGGGCACAGCAGGGAGGGTCTGCTGCGGAGGAGGAGTGCCCTGGGTGTGAGGGACAGCCAGTGCAAAGGCCCTGGAGGTGGGCGGTGGGGAGGGCCGCAGTACGGGTCCGGGTGGGGGCTGTAGAGTGCTTGGAGGGCAGTGTGTACAGGGAGGGAGGCCCCGAGCTGGGAAGGGCTTTTTCAGTACAGCTGGGGCGTCTGGCCCATCCCGGTGTGGGCCAGCCCTTCAGCATAGCGCGGCTCCCCACTGCATCCAGGGTGGTCAGAGCCCCTCCCCCCAGCACACCCTGGCAGTGCCCATATCAGCAGGGCAGGGCCAGGGGAGGGATTGGGAAGGCCGAGCCAGCGGGCCAGGGCCGAGGCCTCCCACGGGGGCTCGAGGCCAACCTGGCTGCCGCTGGGGCTCCAGCCTAAGCTTTGGGGAAGAAGTGGGGGCAGGGAGAGAGTTAGGGCGGGGAGAGGTGGGGGGTGGAGAGAGTTGGGGCAGGCCGCTGATGGGGAGAGGACAGCAGAGCTCAGCTCCTGGTGACATTCTTGCCTGGCTCCTGCCCACAGGTGCTGCGGTGGTGGGGGAGACGAGAACCTTACTGCCCGTCATGCCCCATGTCCTGCAAGGCTGGCCTGGGTGTGCCCACCAGGCATTTGGAGGCCTCCCAGGACCCCCTGATGGGGGGGTCCTCTTGTCCCAACCCATAGATCTTCCCTCTGGGGTTCAGCCTGGGGACACTGGGTTCAAATCCCACCTCGGACATCTGTCAGCTGTGTGACCTTGAGTGAGTCATTTCACTTCTGCCTCCGTTTTCTCAGCTGTAAAAGGGGGATAATCTTGGCACCAGCCTGCTAGGGGGTCGTGAGGATCAGAGAAGCCAGCACATGGCTTTAGCAAGCACGTTTCTTCTTCTTCAGCAGCCCAGTGCAGGCTGAGGACTGACTCCCTCCCCTGTGGAGGGTGTGCCCCTTGTCACCCCACGGGGAGTGCCATAGAGGCAGGTGGGGATCCAAGGGCCAGAGCCGGGGCAGGATGGCTTCAGGGCCTTCTTAGGGCCCCCCAGTTCGGGAGAGACAAACCCCAAAGCCGCTAGGGAAATGCAGAAGGGCCTGGGTCTGCAGGATCCGGAGAGCCCCTGGCCCAGGCCCGGGGCCCTGCCCCACTGCCCCCTCCTCATCGCGCGGGGGTGTGCGTTGCTGCTGTCTGTGTTGGGGTCTCGGCCTTGGCGTGATGCCCCAGCCCCTGGCAGCGTGTCAGACGTTCATCCGTCAGCTTGTTGGCGTGACGTTCCTCTAATAGCTAGAAAGTTGTGGTCGTGGGCTGATCTGTCCCAGACCTGCACGTGCTCCCCTCCTGGCGTGCAGGGCCAGGGGGCAGGCTGGCAGGCGAGGCTGAGCATCACGGCCCAGGGCATCGAGCCTCCACATTAGGTGTTGTTAGAACACCCTCTGTTTGGGAGCAGGGATGGGGCTGCTCTGGGTGCCTGGTACCTAGCATCCTCCCTGGCATCTACGAGGCACTTAATGCCTCCTGCTTCATGCGACCCAGCTGCTCTGCCGCCCCCTCATTGGTGGGCACTTCTGTGCTAGAGCTCCCTTCTCCCTGCCTGGGTCAGAGGCTGGGGGGGCCAGACGGGCCTGCCCTCGGTCCACGGCTGGGACATGTCTAGGCAGGACAGGCCGCTCATGATACCAGGCTCCTCCTCCTCCTCCATCCCCGTGGCTAATGAGGCCACCACAGTCCTCCCAGCTCTCCTGGGAGGATGCTGTGGGGACTCTAGTGTCCCTGAGTCCTTTGCAAAGGAGGTTTAATTGAGCCTTTTGGAAAAACAGCAGCCTCATTTCCCAGGGACTCCTCGTAATGTGAGCCATCCCACACCTGTGGCCCACCATGTGTTAGCTGAGATGGGGAGGGGGAAAGGAGTGATGAAGGAAGGGAAGGAGGGAAGGGGGGAAAAGGAAAGGAGGGAGGGAGGAAAGAAAGAGAGGGAAGGAAGGGGAGGGATGAAGAAGGGAGGGAGGGAGGGTGGGGAAAAGGAAAGGAGGGAGGAAAGAAAGGGAAGGAGGGGGAGGGATGAAGGAAGGAGAAAGGGAGGAAGGAAGGGGAGGGAGGGAGGGTGGGGAAAAGGAAAGGAGGGAGGAAAGAAAGGGAAGGAGGGGGAGGGATGAAGGAAGGAGAAGGGAGGAAGGAAGGGGGAGGGTGGGGAAAAGGAAAGGAGGGAGGAAAGAAAGGAGGGAGGGAAGGAAGGGGAAGGATGAAGGAAGGGAGGGTGGGGAAAAGGAAAGGAGGGAGGCAGGGAGGAAAGACAGGGAAGGAAGGGGAGGGATGAAAGAAGGAGAAAGGGAGGGAGGAAGGGAGGGTGGGGAAAAGGAAAGGAGGAGGGAGGAAAGAAAGGGGAGGAGGGGGAGGGATGAAGGAAGGAGAAAGGGAGGGAGGAAGGGAGGGTGGGGAAAAGGAAAGGAGGAGGGAGGAAAGAAAGGAGAGGGGGAAGGATGAAAGAGAGAGGGAGGAAGGGAGGGACAGGAGATTATTTGGGTGCTTTTTAGACTAGAGCTCTGGACTGAAAATCAGGAAGCCCTGGATTCAAACTCTGCCATGGTCACCTTCTTGCTCTGCAACCTTGGGCGGTCACTGCCTGTCTCTGAGCTTCAGTTTCCTTTTCTGTCAAATAGGAATAACCTTAGTCCTCATGTTGCAGGGTGCTTGGGAGGGGCTATCTATAAATGAATGCCAGCTGTTACTGTTCCTTGGCAGACCTCTAAGGTCAGTCAGTCCATCCAGAAGAGCACTGGCCTAGAGTCAGGAAGACCCAAATTCAAATTCAGCCCTAGACACTTATTAACTGTGTGACCCTGGACAAGCCACTTTAACCTCTGTCTGCCTCAGTTTCCCCATTTGTCCCTTGGGGGCTGTCATAGCATCTGCCTCCCAGGGCAGACCAGCCAAGGGCCTTGTGAGCCTGCCCCTGAACCCCATGCTGACTCACATACTGTCTGAGCTGGGAGGGGGACCTTAGATAGTCTCTGACCCAACTCCTTTTTTTTTTCCTTAGGCTAGGCAGTGGGTTAAGTGACTTGCCCAAGGTCACACAGCTAGTAAGTGTTATGTGGCTGAGGCCGGATTTGAACTCAGGACCTCCTGAATCCAGGGCCGGTGCTCTATCCACTGCACCACCTAGCTGCCCCCATCAACCCCCTCTTTTCAAAGAAAGAAACTGAGAGGCACAGAGTTCAGTAGAATTTGCACCCAAGACCCCCTCTTCTTTTCCGTTCCATCAAAAGAAAAGCGTGGCTACAGCAGGGAAGACCCCCTGCAGTGCTTTCGGGAGGTGGGCCCCCCAAAGCCCACCAAACCCTGCGTGGCTCTCTCCGGCCTCAGATTTCTGCAGCCAGTTCAAGGCTCGTCTCTGGGGGCCGTGGAGCTGACGTCCGGTCTGGCAGAGGCCGATGGGCAGCATAGGCACACGGTGGATCCACGGGGGTGTTGCCCGCCCCCAGAAGTGCATGTGGCAGCCTCCTTGCTTCTTGTCACCATTTGGGTGACTTGGCCCGGGGCCATCAGCAGGTCGCAGGCTGCTGGTCCTGGCTCGGGGAGTCTGCATCTCCTGCAGACCTAGCAAGGCGCTGACAAGGCTGGGCGCTGCCACCTTCCATCCCACCTCCAGTGCCAACCTCCTCGCCTTCTGTTGCTGTGTGCCACCTTCTTCCTCTGAGAGACTTCCCTGATCCCCTCCCCCATGACATCACTGTGTTGTCTTTGGGGCTTGGCACTTGGAGGTGGACAGTTGTCTGTACTGCCCGCCGCCCCCAGAGTGGAAGCTCCTGGAGGGGGCACCTCTGTTTCTGACTCGCGTAGTCGTGTTGGTTAAATGTCGCCGGATTGAATGAGCCGGCCCATCCCAGGTCAGCAGCTGCCATCGACTCCAGTGGACCGTGGGGCGGGCAGCAAGAGGAGACTTCCAGGCCTCGGAGTCCAGCCCTCCCATTGTACAGAGAAGGAAACTGAGGCCCAGAGAGGGGGTGCAGCTTGGCCAGGGCCGCCCAGATCGGGAGCAGAGGCCGCGTTCTGAGCCTTTCCCTTACACTGTCTCCAGTGAGTGTTTGTTCAGCATTCAGGGACCCAAAAATGACCCCAGGTGCCCTGCCTTCAGGGAGCTTCCAGTCCATCAGTAAGGGTTAAACAGAAGACAGAGAGGTGGGGGCGAAGGATTCAGATGGAGGGCTCTGAGAAAAATCAGTCCATCAGCAGGCCCTTAGCACCTGCTGTGTGCCCTGAGGTGCTGGCTAGCCTGGCTCCTGCAGGCGGATGAGGCCACACACGTGTGGAGGGACCGAGTGGGAAGTGACGGCAGAGAGGAGGGGAGTGAGCGGGGAGGCCGGGGCTGGCTGCCCCCCAGTGGGGCCTTTACTCTGCCCTCCTCTCTGCCTGCAGCCGACTGACCCATAAAGTCGGAGCTGTCCTGCGTGTGGCAGAGGGAGACGAGGGGGTGTGGATGTGATGGCCGCAGGAGGCCCAGGGCAGCCCCGCTGGTGGGGTGATGGAGGAGGAGCTGCTTGGGGGCTGGGGGAGGGCTCCTGGATGCTTACCCCAGCTGGAGCCGAGAGGCCAGCCCTTGACCTTGACCAGGATTGAGAATTGACCGGCTACTGCTTTCTCTGGGATAAGGGGTTGATTCTCCAGCTGCCTAGAGGGCTGTGCCCTGGGCAGGGGGCCCCAAAAGGAAAGGCTGTCTAGCCTTGGGACCCCAGGTACCTCGCCCTGGGCGAGGGCTAGCTCCCTGGGAGGGCCAAGACCCGGAAGAGGGAACGGGAGGTGGTTTGTCTCGTTGTGGGCAGGTTTCTGCTCCTTCGCATGCTCCCAGGGTGATCCTGACCAGGGTCCAGGCTGAGGAGGTGGGCTGTGGGGCGCCCCCGAGAGTGCGGAGCTTCTGCTTGGGGCCACCTGGTCTGGGCCTGTGGCCTGCCCAGCCCTTCTCTTGGCCGCTGCCCAAACTGCCCTTGGGTCCCCTTCATTCCTAGATCCTGGCTGGCATCCCATGTGGTGGCCCGGATCCTGGCCTCATGAATCCAGTGCCAGCCCGGCCCCCTTCCGGGCCTTGGCGGGAGGCCTGGATTTCTCTCTTTGGGAAGCAGCTCAAGGTGAGGCCGTGAGGCTGAGGGCTTCATTATGGGAAGGGAGCAGCTCGGCCGAGTCTCAGGCCCCAGGCACAAGGCTGTCCTGGCGCGCACCCGATGGGGAGGGGCAGGGTTTGCTCTTCTCCCAGGGGTCCTGGGCTTGGGACCCACAGCTAGATGGGCCCAAGAAGGCACTTAGCCCAGTCCTCGGCGTTTTATGAGTAGAGGCCCCGGGGGTCAAGGTTCTGAGCAAGGTCACGCAGGGAGCCGAGATTCAACCTCGAGTCTCCTGGTCCGGAATCTCCGGGCTACAAACTGCTGCCTTCTCCCAGGTGGAGATGGTTTTATGGGGGGAGGGGGAGGCTGTCACAACGAGAGCTACCTTTGTAGAGTACCAGCTAGGTGGTATAGCAGAGGGGGCTAGGCCCGGTGTCGGAAAGTCCTGAGTTCAGATCCTGCCTCAGACGTGTCCTCATTGGGTGAGTGCCTCGGTTTCCTCATGTGTGAAATGGGGATAATTCTGGTGCCGCCCTCCCGAGATCCAACGAGCTCATTGAAAGGGGCCCGGGTCGGTGCCGGTAGGTGCTCAGTAAATGCTCGCGTCTTCCCTTCCGTCAACAAGTATTTATTGCCTGCCTCACATCCCGACTCCCTGGCCTGTGTGACGGGTTCCTCTGTTAAGGCTGAGACGTGAGGGTGAGCAGGGAGCCGTGGGTGGGGGACAGCCCTCCTGGGCCGCCCTGTCACTGATGGAGGCGGATGTCGGGGGGGGGGGGCTTCCTTCTCTACAGTCGGGTCTCCTGTGAGTTCTCAGCCGGGCTCCTGAGAGCCTACCACGCCTGCCCCTCCTGCGGGCCCCCCACACAGCCAGCACACCGTCGTGATGTCACAGTGGGGCTTTGTGATGACATGGTCACCACCAGCTCCATGGGACTGACCCACCTCATTTCTGCAGCATACGCTTTTCCTTTTTAATATATATTTAGTTTGTTACACAGTTCCTAATTACGTGTAGGACACTTTTACATTCATTTTTTAAATATGTTGAGTTCCAGTTTCCTCTCCTGCCCTTCCCTTTGGACACCTAAGCCTGGGGCTGTGGGGCGTGGCTGGGGCAGGGCTCTCTGACCACGCCCACTCGTCCCCTTTCCCCATTATTGAGTCAGGTCCCTGACAGAGCTTGGGGTATAAGGCAGAGTGCCATCCTGCTGTACATCTCTCCTCCTTTTTGGGGAGAATAAATAAATAAAACCACAACAAAACCACAGATAGGTGATGTAGTCGTAGGACGTCGGAGAGACGATGTCACAGTGAATTTCACAGTGTATCAGCTGATGCAGCCTCTGAGGGCGGTTCATTCTGTGTTTTTGTTTTAACTTCGTGTTTATTTTCTGGACAGTGAAAGAGGAAGTCTGATACCACAATTCATCCATTTCCCACCCAAAGCCGCGTTGCTCGCGTGCCCACTTCCTGGCACTTCTTTGAGAGGCCTCTGCTAGCGGCTCTGGCCGCCTTCCCTCTGTGCCTAAATGTCAGTCTTAAATGAGATGATCTTGTAAATTCTCACCTAACACCAAATAAAACGAGTGTTTCCACAGACATAACAGAGTAGAGAAACAGGGACGCGGGTGAGATGGTGAATCTCTGCTCTGCGCAGCTTGCTTCAAAGAAACGAAACCTTTAACCTTCAGAGCGGTCCTGTTTGTTGGTTCTCTGTCTGGCCTTCCCTTCTGTCCATTTAAAAACACGTGGGTGATTTTCTTTGATTGCCTTCTCCTTTGTGCCCCCTCCCCAGTGGAAAAAACCCCAAACAAGCCAAAACAAAGAAAACCGAAGCTCCTGTGACCAATAGACAGGTTAAGCAAAACATCTCCATGCCCCTTCTTTCCGGTTCTCTGCTGTTGGCGTCCTCCTCCTGCCTCGTGCCTCAGCCCATTGTCCCAAAGGGCCTTGTGCCCGTCTGGCCCCTGATGCATCGTTGTTTCCCTTTTTTGGGAGGGGGTCATCTTTGCCAACCTGACGAGGGTCCGGTAGAACCTCAGAGTTGTTTGATCTCCCATTTCTTTAATTATCAGCGATTTGGAGCATTTTTCATCTGGCTGGGGTTTTTTCTTTTCAAAGCTGCCTGTGGGGTAAGTATCCTTTGAATATTCAGCTACTGGGGAATGGCTCTTGCTCTTAAAACGCTGAATCAGTTCTTTGCGTGGCTTGGATATGAGACCTTTCTCGGAGAAACTTTTCTGCAAAGATGCTTTCTTCCCAGTTGACTGTTTCCTTTTCAGTTGCATTGATTTTAGTTTCTACAAAACCTGTTCACTTTATGTCATTGAAATTGTTTATCTCCTGCGCTCCTCTGCGTCCTGTTTGGCCTTAAACCCTGTCCCCAGTCTCAGCTGTGAGAGGCGTGCTCTTCCTCACCTCTCCAATTTGTTTGTGACGTGACCTTTTCTCAGGATCTTCTCTTGTATGTGGTGTGAGGTACTGCTCTAAACCTAATTGGGGTGGAGCTCTCGTTCCCTCCAACAGCCTGGGGTTGCTAGAGGCTGCTCAGAATCGGAGCATTTGGGGCATTCGTTCCAGCTCCCTCCCAGAGTGGAGGGCCGGCCTCTCTCACCAGAGGCTCTGTGGCACACCATTGAGTACACGCCAGTGGGGGCTCCTCTGGGGAGGAGAAGCCTTGAGTGTAGATCAAGGCCAGGCCACGTTGTTGGCACAGACGGATCTTGCAGGCTGCACACCTCCCCGCTCCCAGATCTTATTTTTACGTGAACTGGTGTCTGTACCTTCCCACCCTGCGATCCCCAGTGACAAGGAAGGCAGATAGATGAGTGAGGAGTCGTTGCGAGGACCTTCTGGTCAGACATTTCTCTTGGCCTAAAGGCCACATGCGCGGCTCAGACTTGGGTCCTCTCTCACCCACATCTCACACCGTTGACTTGGTAGGGAGATGGCTGTTTCATCCATTCCCATCTTCTTTAAAAGTGATGGAAAGAGGAGGGGAAGGGGAGAGGGGGGAGGGGAATTAGAGGGAGGTAGATTAAGGAAGGGTCGTCCTAAGCAGAACGAATTCCAAGAATGTCCAAAACTATTCATAACAGCTTTTTTTCAAAGTGGCCAAGATTAGAATCTGAGGGAGTGGCGATCGATTGGGGAATGGCTGAACGAGTTCTGTATGAAGGTGACGAGCTGCTTTGGGGCTCTGAGAAACGATGGAGAGGGTGGCGGAGAAGTTGGGGAGGTTGTATGTAAATGAAGGCAAAGGGGAAGCGAGCAGAGAGAGAACCAGGAGGACGTTTATGCGAAGATGAGTGTGATGGAGGCAGACGGGCAGGTGGGAGCTGTGGTGGCCATGATGACAAGCCACGGTCCCCAAGAGGGGAGGGGCTTCACACGACGCTGGATGCGGCCCACCTGGACGTCTGTGTTCGTTGACAACGTGGGGTTTTCTCTTATTCCCAGCTGGGTGCCGAGGTTGGGGTGAGAGGATGAGAAGGTGGGTCTTTGCTGAGTGAAGGAAATAAATTACCATTTGAAATGGGGTTAAAACTGTTTTCTTTGCCCTGCTCCAGTTTCCACGGGACTGTCGTCGGTCACCAGGCTCCCCAGAGGGAATTTCAGTTGCTGGGTTCTAGTTCTACCTTCTGTTTCCATGGAAATAGCCCCTGGACCAGCACAGGTAAGTGTTTCAAAATCTTGTTTCTTGTTAAATGTCCTCTTGCCATCAAATGGAGAACTTTGGATGGGGTTGAGAGAAATTACCCGAGGGGTTGGGATGGTGCTCGGTAGAAGTGGGCCAAGAAAAGAGGGATGCTGGAAGTTGAGGGGCATGAAAGCTGGCGTAGGATACCTTCAGGATGGGCGCTGCCCAGCACCGGTCTGGGTCGGGGTGACGGTGACCCGGGAGAGGAGGAGGATGATGACAGGAGAAATTTGCCAGGGAGGCAGGCGGGGGGAGACGAGGCGGTGTCCATCTTCCATCTGGTCACTGTGGGACCGGCTTTTCTTATATGGGTGGGCAGGGAGATGATGTTGGCACCGTGTCTCACGCCAGCCTCTGGGGGCTGCTTCTGTGTAGCTTCTGTGGGCAAGTCACCTCTTTAAGTGTCTGGCAGAGAGTCAAAGCACTCTGGGTCTGCCTGGGCTGGCAGCCCCAAACTCACTTCTCTCCCCAAGTTTACAGCTCAGGGTTGGAGGGGACCAATCTCAGGAGGCCTCTGGTCCAGTTGTCTCTGGACAGAAGTCCTCTGCCGCGGTGCCCAGGTGTCGCTGGACACTCCACCGAGCTCTCCTGAAGCTTCCCTCCTCTTGCCAAGGGCACCTCCGTCCCCCAGTCTCCCACTGAGCTGTCGGCCTCCATGGCCCACTCGGCTTACCCCCCACGTAGCCAGAGGCGATCATTCGGCCTTCATGGGGACCACCCTCTTGCTGAAGACCCTCGTCCCTTCACACACAGGCTTTTTAAAAATATTCAATTAAATATTATGGTTTTCAATCAAGGAAAATCTGCCCCAATCCATTAAGAAAGAAATAAAAGTAAAACCCATGTTACAAACATATATAGTCAAGTAAAATAGATTCTCATACTGGCCATGTCCGAATCTATCTATCTGTCTGTCTATCCATCTCTCCATCTCTCCATCTTTATCAATCCATCCATCCATCTCTGTTTGTTCATCTCTATCCCTCCATCCATCTCTATCCATCTCTCTGTTCATCTCTCTCTCTCTCTCTCTCTCTCTCTCTCTCTCTCTCTCTCTCTCTCACACACACACACACTCTCTCTCTCTCCCTCCCTTTCCCACACACACACTCTCTCACACACACACACACACACACGTACTCTCTCTCTCTCACACACTCACACACACACACACACTCTCCTCTCTCTCACGCACACACACTCTCCTCTCTCACGCACACACACACACACACACACACACACTCCTCTCTCTCACGCACACACACACACACACACACACTCCCCTCTCTGTCTCTCACACACATACACACACACTCCCTCTCTCTCTCACACACACACACACACACTCCCCCTCTCTCCCTCTCTCACACACACACACATTCCCCTCTCTGTCTCTCACACACATACACACACACTCCCCTCTCTCACACACACACACACACACACACACACACACACACTCCCCTCTCCCTCTCTCACACACACACATTCCCCTCTCTCTCTGTCACACACACACACACACACACACACACACACACACACCCCTCTCTCCCTCTCTCTCTCACACACATACACACACACTCCCCTCTCTGTCTCACACACACACACACACACAACACACACACAGTCCCCCTCTCTCTCTCTCATACACACACACTCACTCCTCTCTCTCTCTCTCTCTCTCTCCCTCCCCCCCCCCTCCCTCTCTCTGTCTCACACACATACACACACACACACTCCCCTCTCTCTCTGTCACACACACACACGCACACACACACGCACACATCCCCTACCTCCTTCTCTGTCAGAAGATGGGCAGCATGCTCCAGCATGAGTCCTTTAGGACTATGACGAGGTCTCCCTGCCCCCGCCCCGTCTCCCCCGACCCCGCAGAGCTTGCCAAAGTGCAGGGCCAACCGTGTCCCCCTCTCAGTAAACTCCACTGGCTTCTCGTCAGCTCCGGGATGAAATAAGAAATCCTCTGGTTCAAAGCCTTTCCTGACTGGCCTTTCCAGTCTTCTTACGCCTTATATTTCCCCCCTTCCTCCGGTACCCCAGCCTCCTGGCTGTTCCTCACACAAGGCCATCTCCAGACTCCCAGCATTTTCTCTGGCTGTGCCTCATGTCTGAGATTCTGTTCCTTCTTATCTCCTTCTCCCAGCCTTCCTGGCTTCCTTCGAGTCCCGGCTAAAATTCCCCTTGTGCAGGAAGCCCGGGCCAGCTCCCCCTGCCCCTCTCCCCACCCACACAGTTCAGGACTCCTGCTAGAGGTCCCTCTGTACGGTACCAGGCCTCAACCGCAGTAACCATCCGGACCCCACACTCTGAGCACTGTGAGATCATAGAATTGTGGGCGTGTCAGCAGACTGCCCTATGGAAACACCTGCCATCTTTGTGTCTGCCCTGACCATAACTCTGTTCCTGTGGGTCTGTTGACTATAGCTCCTTGAGGATAGGGACTGTTTCTCATATCTATTTGTCTCCAGTCCTGAACCCTGGGCCCGGCACATAGTAGGTGCTTAATGAATGGGTTTTTCTGGTCCTTCAGTGGATTTGTCCTGTTTCTCCACTTTACCTGTATTACCTTTTGTTTGAGGGTCAGTGTCCTGAGGTGTGCTGGCCACCCTCTTTGGACTGTACTCACTGGATAGGAGAGCCAAGGCTTCTCCTTAACTTGGAGAGAAGATGGGCCCTTCTGGGCTGAAGTTAATTCATGCCTTTGACTTCTCCAGAATCAGGGGCAGCCTTGGGTGGGTGGGGCCTGCTGGTCCCTGGCATTCGGTGGCCACGGGGCTGCAGCCCCCCGCCCGGTGGTGGGTTCAAGCTTGCTCCTTTTCAGCAGCAGCGGCATCATTCAGGGACATGGCCCAAGTCTCAATGATTGGCGCCTTCCCGGGCCTGGTTCTGAAGCTCTGGGTCTGGGGGACCAGCCAGCTGGTAGGTGCCTGGGAAGGGAGAGCCGCCGTTGACCCAGCCTCGCCCTTCTTTGCATCAGTTGCCTAGTCGGCAGATGGACCATAGCCCCTCGTCGCCAGCCGCCTGACCCTGCTTGTCAGTCCCACCTTCCTGGGCTCCTGCGGGCCCGTTCCTGGCAGGGGCCCATGTTTGGAGAGGTGTAGTGGAAAGAGGGTGCATCTCTGCTGAGCTCCATCAGGGACAAGCACAGTGGTCTCTGGGCCCACTTCCCCCTTCAGTCTACACCAGGCAGAGGGCGGGCTCTCCTTGGCCCAGAAACGACATGGCGGGCAGGTGTCGCTCAGCTCGGCTTAGAAACACCTACTACGTGCCAAGAACTGGGCCAAGAGCCAACTATACAAAGAAGGGCAAAAGGCGGGCTTTGCTCTCAGGGACCTTGCAGTGTGATGGGGAAAACAACATGCAAACAGCCATGTTCAGACAGGATGTATTCGGGGGGAAATGGTGACCTGTCAGCAGAGGGAAGGCACTGGAATTAAGGGGCATCGCGAAAAGTTCTGGTGAAGGAGGGACTTCAGCTGAGACCTGAGGGAGTCTGGGAAGCCTGGAGGAGGTAGAGCCTTCCAGGCAAGGGGCACAGCCCAGGGAAACGCCCAGAGTTTGGAGACAGTGTGTTCGAAGGGCAGCAAGGATGGCTGAGTAAGCGGGAGGGGGTGTGTGTGTGTGTGTCTGTCTGTGAGAGTGAGTGTGCTATGTGTGTGTCTGTGTGAGTGTCTCTGTGTGTTATGTGTATGAGTGTGTGTGTGTTATGTGTGTGTGTGTGTGTGTGTGTGTCAGTGTGAATGGCTGTTATGTGTGAGTGTGTGTTATGTGTGTGAGTGTATGGGTGTTATGTGTGAGTGTGTGTCTCTGTGAGTGTATGTGTGTGTTATGTGTGAACATCTGTGTGTGGTGTATGTGTCTGTGTCAATGTGAGTGTCTGTGTCAATGTGAGTGTGTATGTGTGTGAGAGTGTGTGTCTGTGAGAGAGTGGCTGTTACGTGTGAGTGTATGTGTGTGAGAGTATGTGTGAGTGTGTGTATCTGTGTCTATATGAATGTGTGTGTGTCTGTGTGTCTATGTGAGTGTTTGTGTGTTATGCATGTCTGTGTGATATAATGTGTATGTGTGTGTATGTGAGTGTGTCTGTGTCAGTGTGAGTGTGTGTGTGTTATGTGTGTGTCTGTGAGAGAGTGGCTGTTACGTGTGAGTGTATGTGTGTGAATGTGTATATCTGTGTCTGTGTGAATAAGTATGTGTGTGTGTGTGTGTGTGTGTGTGTCTCTATGTGAGTGAGTGAGTTTATGGGGGTGTCGTGTGTGTGTGTGTGTGTATGAGGGGCAGAAAGACGGGAAATGTTAGGAAGGCCTTTGGATGCCCAAGGAGGGAGAGACTGGAATGGAGAGAAACTGAGGCAGTCTGATGACCAGCTCCGGCTGGGGTACTCCAGGTGTGAGATGATGAGGTCTGCTCTGGGTGGGTAGGGGCACTGTCAGAGGAGAGGTGCGCCTGGACGGGCCTTAGCAACAGCTTAGACGTGGGGGTCTATTGACCCCTTGGGTGGGAGCCCTCAGTCCTGGGGGGCAGGTGGTGAGTTAGGAAGGGGGAAGCTGGGGGAGAAAGAGAACAGGGTCAGTTTGGGACCCTTTGGGTTGAAGATGTCTCCTGGCCATCCAGGTCTGTTGAAGATGGGAGAGCATGGAGAGAGAGGTTAGGACTGGACAAAGCATTCTGGGAGTCGTCTCCATAGAGACAACAATTGAAACCATGGGAACGGATGAGCTCACCAGCTACACAGGGGGGAGGGAAGGGGGCCCGGGTGGAGCCCCAGGGACGCCCAAAAGCATCCTTGGTGTGCGGTGTTTGGCATTTGTCATGAGCATGGAAGGATTAGCGTGGTGTAGAGGAGAGAGAGCCGACCCGGGAGTCACGGAGCTCTGGCAACGTGTCGCCCCTGTCCCCTCCTGGCTGTGGGACACGAGGGAAACGATGCGTCCTCTCTGTGGATGCCCTGTGGACGAGGAGGTCGCCGAGGGTGGGT
This sequence comes from Phascolarctos cinereus, assembly GCF_003287225.1. Classification (NCBI taxonomy): domain Eukaryota; kingdom Metazoa; phylum Chordata; class Mammalia; order Diprotodontia; family Phascolarctidae; genus Phascolarctos; species Phascolarctos cinereus. Next base: position 4,094,325 of record NW_027556402.1, on the reverse strand, counting down.
CCTCACTTGTGCGGTCCGGAGATTCCTGGCGGCCTGGAGGGCCCAGGCCCATTTGGGCATCCCGGGGCCGTGCCCCCTGGGGGGCTCGCACTTTGGGCCCACGTCCTCTGAAGAGCAGGGGCTCCAGCCAGCAGCTCCCCTCCTCTTTGCCCTCGGGGTGCCCTGGCGAGGTATGTTAGACATGCCCCGAAGTCAGTCACTGGGCTGGAGACCCCCGGTGCAGAAGGAAGCATTCGCCTTCCTCCCGAAGGGGAGAAGACAAGGCCAGAAAGGGAGCCGTGGAGCCCTCCGCGGTGCTGGCTGCTAGTGAATTGTGTTCTGTGTGTGGAGCAGGCATTCATCAGTCGCTGAGCTAGGCTCCTCCCACTTCCCCTTTGAGCCTCACGATGGCCCTGTGAGGTGGCTGCCTATCTCATCCCGTTTGGCAGATAAGGAAACCAAGGCAGCTAGCAGGGAAGTGCTTTTGGAGCCCGTGGACAAAGTCACTGGAGCGTTTGAGCTGGGCCCCGACTGTGAGCCCACTGTGTGTGCCACCTGGCCACCTAGGAAAGAAGGGTCACTTAGAGGATCAGAACACGCCTCCTCTTCTTACAGATGGGGAAACCGAGGCAGGCAGCGAGGGAGGGACTTGCCCCCGGGAGTGTCCAAGGTGGATTTTAGCTCAGGCCTGCCCGTGATCCTACCCTTCCTGTGGCCTCCACGATAGCCTTTGTCCCCCAGGGATCTGGTCCTGGCATTCAGGACCCCCTCCCCCAGGCCAGTACTGCTGTCTGTTTCTGGCCTGTGTTCTTCCCCTTCTCCCATCAGCTGGGCAGGGCTCCTTTCTGCTCCCCAGACACACTCCTCATTCTGCTGCTACCACCATCCCTGTGTGACCACTCTGCACTGTGTCTGTGCAGGAGGCCCCCTCTTCCAGGGGGCCTTCCCGATTGCAAGGCACTAACCCCCTTCCCCCCGCTGACGGCGCCTTCTTGGGGTTGGCTCTCTGGCCTGGCATCTCTTTGGCCTCTCGGCAGGAGGGTACCAGCAGGGCCAGGACCCTGCCTCGGCTGCTCTGGGCAGAGGGCAGTGACTGGTGGCTTCTTGCCAGCTCTACCAGAGGTCCGCTAAATGCCCACTGGCAGAGGCCCAGTGGGGGGTCTTAGGTCTGGGGGCAGGTGTTGGAAGAGGCAGCTTCCAGGGCACCCAACTGGGCACCGAGGCTCCGACGTCACCCGATCCTTTATTGTAGAAAGGCTTCGTGTCGAGGCAATCCCTGTTCTGTGCGTAGGAATGCTTGTTTGCTGGCACTTTCTCAGGGTCAGGATTGTAAGAGATTATTCTGTCAAATGGACCTCATTCAAACACAGAGAGAGAGAGAAATGGGGAGGGGAGAGAGGGGGAGAGAGAGATGGGGAGGGGGGAGAGAGAGAGAGAAGTGAGGGGAAGAGAGATGGGGAGGGGAAGAGAGGGGGAGAGAGAGAAAAAAGAAAGGAAAAGGGGGAGGGGAGAGAAGAAAGGGGAGGAGGGAGACAGGAAGGAAAGAGAGAGGGAAAGAAAAGAAAAGGAGAGGAAAAAGGAAGAAAAAGGGGAAAGGGGGGAGAGGGAGAGGAAAAAGAGAAGAAAGAAAAGGGGGGAGGGAAGAGAAGAAAGGGGAGAAGGGAGACAAAGGAGAAAGAGAGGGAAAGAAAAAAGGAAGGAAAAGAGAGAAGGGAGAGGAAAAAGAAAGAAAAAGGGGGAGGGGAGAGAAGAAAGGGAGGGAAAAAGAAAAGCAGGGAGGGGAGAGATGGAGAGAAAGAAGCAAAGGAGAGGGAAAAAAGGGAGAGAGAAAGAGAAGTAAGGGAGGGGGGGGAGGAGACAGGAAGGAAAGAAAGAAGAAAGGAAAGAAGGGAGAGAGAGGAAGGTTAAGGAGAGAAGGAAGGGGAGAAGGGAAATAGAAAGGGGAAAGAGAGGGACAGAAAAAAGGAAAGAAGGGAGAGAGAGGAGACAGAGACGAGAGCCCGCTTGCCTGCCCCAGGTGGTCCTGTGCCTGTGAGCCCTCCTGGGCACTGAGAGCAGGGGCTTGGCCAGCCAGCCTGCAGCTTTTCAGGAACTGGCCCTGCCCTGAGGGTGCTTATGATCTCATAGGCACAGAGACTATGCCAGTTGGGAGGGTCAGCTTGGGTCATCCATGACTCGGGGGTCAGAGCTGAAAGGGGGAGGGACTTTGAGGGCATCGGGCTGAAGCCTCTCACTTTGTGGAGGAGGAGGCCTCGGACGGTGGGGCAGGGCAGTAGACCTGCCCACGGTCACCCAGCTCTCAGTGAGGGCTGGCATTGCAGATGCCTGGGAAGGAGTGTTTCTCAATTTGTTTCTCTTCAATTGAATCTGCCTGTATCAGGCACTGGCTGTATACCACACACTGTGTGGGACGGGACTAGCAGGGAGTGGACACATGGTGGGTGCAGTGTGGGAGAGAAGGCGGGAAGGACCCAGAGGGGTGGCAGGGCCAGAGAATGCTGGCGACTCACCGTTCTCTCTCTCTCCCCAGGGATGAGTGGGCTTCTTCGAGCCAGGCCACCGGACAAGACCAGGCAGGTGAGCCACTTCCCTGTGCCGTGGTCTTCATTCGAACCCCCTTTTTTGTTATTACGTGATATTACTCTCTCGCCTTCGGGGCCCGGCCCCCTCAGCCACCTTATGGGGGAAGCCTGCGCGGTCTGCCAGCCGGAGAGGCGAAGGCTCGGCTGGGCTTCCTGCCACAGGCGACCTTTCCTGCCCTGTCCTTGCCGCTTGGGGAGGGTACCCGAATAACAACAGTGATAGGATGAATAGTATAGCGTTGTTTTGGTTGAATTAATATAGCATTTATTCTATTATTATGGCAGCTAGCTTTAAGGTGCGTAAAGCTCTTTACAAGTCCCTCACCTGCCTTCACTCCCCTTTTCTGAAGCATCAGAAACTGAGATGGACTTTCTCTGCTTCGCCAGGACCCAGTGCCCACTCCCGTCCCCAGCAGGGGGTGCCATCTTTGACTGCAAGGGTACAGTCTCTGTGTTTTCAGCCTTACTCTGGCCTTCCAGATAGCTTTTCCAAGAAAATTCAAAAGAAACTTGAAGTTCTACCAACAGTGAATGTGTACTGATGTCCTCAATGGGTCTCATTGTCTTCCTGCTGTTTGGAAGCTTGATGGTCACACGATGGTACCTCAGCACCCTTTTAATTCCGGTCTCTCTGATGAGTGATGATTCTAAATGTATTTGCCCCACGCACACGTGGGACACTAGGACCCACTGTCCTCTGGGGCCTGGATGCTGCTGCCTTTGTAAATGGGAACGTGTCGTCTGTGTTTTCTGACCTCGTTTTCTTATCTGTCCTGTTTACCAGGCATGCAGATACAGACACAGGCACAGATATAGACACAGATGTAGACGTAGATAGAGAGGATTTCCCAGGGCGTTTGTTAGCTTCGTTTTTCTCTGTTATATTGTTCATTGCCATTGACTCTCTGTTGCCCTGTCTGAGGGTTCACACCAACATACAGACACACGCATGCATGTGCACACACACACCATGCACACACACACATTCACACATGCCCATGCACACGTTCTCTTACACCCCCCCACAATACATGCAGACCCACATACTACACACATACCACACACACGCACACATATACACCCCCCCCATACACACACACATGCTGCTTACCCATCACACACGCGCACACACTCATAAACGCCATGTGCGAATACACACACACACACACACACACACACACACACACACACACACACACTCACTCCTCCAGGGACGTGTAGTCCAACACACTCGGCCTGATGTTTAAGTCCCTACCATGTGAGAGGCAGTGAGCTGGGTGTTGGGGGTTCAGAGATAAAAATAAAAAATGGGCCCTGCCCTGTGGATCTTTGATTCTCCTGGGGGACCTAACCTTTGCTCAGAGAGGAAAATGTGGGATGATTTCAGGAGGAGAGAGGGAGTGTTCACCCCGGAGCACTTCCCGGGGTCCTCTGAGAGGTGCTGGTGAGCGGGGGGGGGTGGCATTCCAGGCCAGTTGAAAGGGTCTGAAATGGGACAGAATGCTCTGGGAGGGTCAGTGAGGCCGGAACACAGTCTGGAGGAGGAAGCCCGTGAAGGGCTTCAGAAGCCGGGCTGAAAGGTTGTCTTTGGTCCTAGAGGCAAAAGAAGAGTCTAGAGCTGAGGAGCCATGTGCTCAGGCTTGGCTTGTCATCACATGGAGGGCAGCAGTGATTGGGCAGGGACAGCTGGGTTCAGTCTCCTGGGGGGGCTAAGGACAGCTGGGTTCAGTCTCCTGGGGGGGGCTAAGGACAGCTGGGTTTAGTGTCTTGGGGCTAAGGACAGCTGTGTTCAGTCTCTTGGGGGGGCTAAGGACAGCTGGGTTCAGTCTTTTGGGGGGGCTCAGGACAGCTGGGTTCAGTCTCCTGGGGGGGGCTAAGGACAGCTGGGTTTAGTATCTTGGGGGGGCTGACAGCTGTGTTCAGTCTCCTGGGGGGGCTAAGGATAGCTGGGTTCAGTCTCCGGGGGGGGGGCTAAGGAAAGCTGGGTTCAGTCTCTTGGGGGGGGTTTGGCTAGGGACAGCTGGGTTCAGTCTCTTGGGGCTAGGGACAGCTGGGTTCAGTCTCCTGGGGGGGGGCTAAGGACAGCTGGGTTCAATCTCTTGGGGAGGCTAAGGACAGCTGGGTCCAGTCTCTTGGGGAGGGGGTTTGGCTAGGGACAGCTGGGTTCAGTCTCTTGGGGCTAGGGACAGCTGGGTTCAGTCTCCTGGGGGGGGCTAAGGACAGCTGGGTTCAGTCTCCTGGGGGGGGGGGCTAAGGACAGCTGTGTTCAATCTCTTGGGGAGGCTAAGGACAGCTGGGTTCAGTCTCCTGGGGGGGGGCTAAGGACAGCTGGGTTCAGTCTCTTGGGGGGGGGTTTGGCTAGGGACAGCTGGGTTCAGTCTCTTGGGGGGGGTTTGGCTAGGGACAGCTGGGTTCAGTCTCCTGGGGGGGGCTAAGGACAGCTGTGTTCAATCTCTTGGGGAGGCTAAGGACAGCTGGGTCCAGTCTCTTGGGGGAGGTTTGGCTAGGGACAGCTGTGTTCAGTGTCTTGGGGGAGCTAAGGACAGCTGTGTTCTGTCTCTTGGGGCGGTTTGGCTAGGGACAGCTTTGTTTGGTCTCTTGGAGGGGGCTAAGGACAGCTGGGTTCAGTCTCTTGAGGGGCTAAGGACAGCTGTGTTCAGTGTCTTGGGGGGGTGGCCCCTCTGTTTCCCAGTACATCCCTCCTTTCCCCTCCTCCTTTTGCAACCTTTTATAATTGGGAGGTGTTTGGCTCCTTTTTGGGGTGTGGGAGCCCACCCTAAGCCAGGATTGCCTGACCCCTTCATCTCCCTGCCCTGGAGTGCCAGAATCCTTCTGTGTAAGGCCCCTGGTCAGTGGAGACATGGTAGGGCCTGGGGGAGCCCCTTTGCTGGCAGTTAGAGAGCACACTGAGATGTTCAGAGGGCCTCCTGTGAATGGGATCTGAACCTTGCTAGGAAGGCGCTGTTAGGATGCCCATTTTGTAGATGATGGAACTACTGAGACAGGCAAAGGTGATGTGACCTTCCCTGGGTCCCTGGATCAGAAGTGCTGTGGCTGGATTTGAACTCGGGTCTCTGACTCCAGGCCTAGGGCTCTGTTCACTGGGACACTGTCCCCAGCTGCCTCAGGCCAGACGTCTCTCATTGGCCACTGTTAAGTGAGAGAAGGAAGAGCCTTGATCTCATTTTTTAAAAGTGTCAGTGGAAGGAGCCAAGCCAGGAGGTGTTGGCAGCCAGGGGTGCCCCGTGGACAGTGCTGGGCTGCCTCAGAGACTGAATGGCCCTGGAGCAGTCACTTCCCTGTGCCTGCCTCCATCTCCTCACCGGTACAGCAGGGGCGCAGCGGCATTGCCCTCTCAGGGCTGTGGTGAGGACCCGTGCCTCCACCCCCATCAGCCTTTCCTGTCCCCTAGAGCTTGGAAGTCTGCGAGGCTCCTCACGGGCTATCTCCTCAATCCTCACAGATACTCCGTGAGGCAGATTCTCTTCTTGTCATTCCCATTTTATAGATGAGGCAGCTGAGGCAGAGGCTATTAGTGATGGGCCTAGGGGTCTGGTGCAGGATTTGAACTGGGCTCTCCCTCGCACCCTCAGGCTGGGCCGTGTTTTGTCCTGTGACGCTAACCCTCAGAGCCCGCCCCCCACCTTCTGGCCAGCGGTTCGCCGTGGGTCCCCTCACGTCCTTGCGTCCCTCAGGTCGACACCAGAATGGAAGCCAAGAACGTCAAGCGAGGCAAGTGTGTGAGCCATCGCAGCACCCCCTGCCGAGAGCCCGTGGCCCCCTGGGCAGGCGTTGGCTTCAGGGCCCACTGTTTGAAGAACTTTACCATCCCCAAGATCCGGAGGACAGCAGAGAAAGGTACCTGCCTGCCGGCCCACGGGGCCCTTCTCCGGGGCTGAACGCCCAGGGCTCGTTGTGCACCCCGCCTATGGGGCCCTTAGTAACATCCAGGATGCCTCTGATGCCCCGGGGGGAGGGGTGGCTGGACGTCCATCTTGGTTCGCTGCAAACACGTGGCTCCCAGCCCATCTCGCCTCCTGGCTGGGCACGCCAGGCAGCGTCTGTGGGGGGAAGCGTCCTGACGAGGGGGAGCGGGGACATCCCAGGGCGCGGGGTCACCCCCCTGTCTGCTTCGTCCCCAGCGTACCTGTCAATTTGCCACACTAATCGGAGGGAGTACAGCTCCATCAGCCATGCCCTGGCCCAGTGCAGGCTCGACCTGAGCTGTGAGCTGCAGGCCGTGTGGCAGTTTGGGGAAACTCAGCTGGTTCACAATGAGTATCTGGAAAGGAAGTTTTCGGCCAAGAGGTGAGCGCCCTCCGTGTGAGGTCAGACCTTCGCCCAGCGCAGGTGGGGCTGTGGCAGAGGAGAGGCCTCCTTCCCCGGGAGGTCCCGTGGGCCCAGATTAGCTCCTTCTGAGACCTCGGCTGGCTTCTGCTTGTGGTCGGGGACCCTGAGGGACACTGGTAGGGTCCTGCCCGCGTCTGGGGCCACGAAAGGACCTGGGAAGCCGTCAGGCTAACACATTCATTGTTTAGGAGAGGAGCTGAGGAGACCGAGGAGGCTAGGGGCCCAGCTTTGGGTCTGCCGAGCCCACCCTGCAGTTTGGCAGATGAGCAGTGGGGACTGGAGGAGTCCGGTGATGGAAGTGGGGGTGGTGGGCACCCTCTGCTCATGGGCTTCCTGGCCTGGCTGGGGGCCCTCCAAGATGCCTGCAGGGATCGCGGTCTGCCCCAAGTCCTCTGACCCTTCGTGGTTCCTCATAGGAAGGAGATGCGGGAGCGTGGCCGGCCAAGCCACAAGCTGGAGGAACATTATTGCTTCTTGGCACTGTCCCACGGTGCCATGTCCCAGATGTACAAGACTGGGCTGTGCACCCACGAGTCCACCATGAAGGCCCTCGGCAGTCCCCTGCTCGGCGTCTATGTGTTCAGGCACGCTGACGTTGCGCTGAGTTACACGCACAGCAAGAAGCAGCACGTGGACACGCTCATGATTTTTAAGGTAGGCAGGCTCCTTGGGGCTGTTGGCCAGTGCAGGTTTCAGCAAGCATTTATGGAGTGCCTTGTGAGTACCAGGCACACAGCCAAGGTGGGGGAGGAGAAGGGTCCCTGTCCTCAAAGAGCTTCCATTCCAAAGATTCACAAAGTAAGTAGTGACTTCTCAGGGTTGGGAGGGCCCTAAGGCCTGGGGGCATCAGGAGAAGGGAGGGAGTGTGCCCTGGGCACAGCTCGTGCAGATGCTTGGAGGTGAGAGACAGCCAGAGCAGCAAAGAAGGCGGTTTGGGTGGAGAGCCCATGCGCGCGTGTGTGTTGGACGGTTCGGTGTGTCTGCCCTCCTCTGTCTCTCTGCCACACCTGGGCAAGGAGGGCGAGCTAACCCACGCGCTGACGGCATCTCCCTTCTTGCCCCTCCCTAGGACGTGGCCCCGGTCCTGGCCTCTGCGTGGGGGCCACATTTAACACTCTCCACCTCCCTCCCTCAGGTTCTCTATGGAAAGGTGAAGAAGATTCAGCCCGTGGTGGACAAGGGTAAAACATCTCTGGACCCTTCACCCAACTTTGACTGCCACATGTCGCGACTTGTCCCGACGCCCAAAGACTCCATCGAGCAGCAGGCCATTGGCTCTGCCGTACGTGCTCCTTTTCTTTTTCCTTTTTTTTTTTTTTTAGGCAGCTGGGGTTAAGTGACTTGTCCAGGGTCACACAGCTTGTAAGTGTCAAGTGTCTGGTCTGAGGCCACATTTGAACTCGGGTCCTCCTGACTTCAAGGCCAGTGCTCTATCCACCGTGCCACCTCGCTGCCCCCCTTTTCCTTTCCTTGCCACGCCCGTCGGGATCTGGTGCTGCTTCCACAGCCACGTCACCTGGTCAGTCACCGTAGGGCCACTGTCATCAGACATAATGGTAGCTCACACCTAGGGGATCTGGTGCCTCAGAGTTTGCCCCACGTGATGCAGATATCCTCTCGTCTGGTGCCCACAATAGCCCTCGTCTACGGGGGAGGAAACTGAGGCACAGTTGGAGCCCGCCCAGCATTATGCCGCTAATGCGCGTCTGAGGCCAGATTTGAATTCGAGACCTCCTGACGCCAAGGCCAGCCCTGTGTCTCCGGAGTACTACGTATGGGAATCGTTTGAAGGAGTTGGAGCGTTGAACCTGGCAAGAGAAGACCTTGTTCCTCGTTTCTGTTTTCTCAGCCACAGAAGAAGAGTTAGGTTTGTGCTTTAGGCCCCTACAGTGGATAGAAGCTGGAGCAGTGGAGGATTGGAAAAAAGGAACCCACTTAGGAGGCCACTGGGACCATCGCGTGGGAAGCTCCAGCGTCAGGCGGCCTTCTCCCCATCAGACGCTGGGAAGTTACAACAAGCACGTGTTCAGAAGCCAAAGTCAGCCACGTCCTGATCTGACCCCAATAAAGATGCGGGAAGCAGCGGCAGAAGGTTCGTGCCTCCCCGGGGCCTCATGAGGGCGCTGAGTGCTGGGAATCAGAGAGGGAATGATGGGTGGGGTGAGAGAGAGAAACCGATGCACGAGGCGAGGCCCCCGACTTCTGGGCTGCAGCCACCACCTTCTTCTCCATGCGAGAATTCTTCCTCTGCACATATGTGTGGACACATCTTACCATGGAGTTCTGACAACTGGAAATCAACCGATCAGCCCAAAAGGACCTAACGTTTAAAAAAATCTAGAAGACTGCCGATGCTGAGAAACATTTAGCTGATCTGGTCCCCAAGAGTAGGGTGGAAATCACAGGACCGAAACAGGCAGTATCTGCGCAGAGGAGGCGTTGAAAGCATCGTGCAAAGACGTGCCTGCTCTCTGGCATGGCTTCAGAAGAGGCCTGGGTTCAAATCCTCAGCACCTCGCCTCGTTGGGCATAATCATGACACCCACCCTGGGACTGTTGTGAGGGTCACACAAGACTGTATTTGCCAAGTGATTAGCAAACCTTGAAAGCCTTCTAGAAATGTAAGTTATCAGTATGATTGTTAGCCAGCAATTGTGTAAATGTTCAGTCACGTCTGACTCTGCATGACTCCATTTGGGGTTTTCTTGGCAGAGATACTGGAGCGGTTTGCCATTTCCTTCTCCAGCTTGTTTTATAGATGAGGAAACTGAGGCAGACAGGGTGAAGTGACTTGCCGAGGGTCACAGAGTTAGGAAATGTCTGGATTTGAACTCAGTTCCTCCTGACTCCAAGCCCAGAACTCTATCCACTGTGCCACCTAGTTACCCCATTAGCCAAGAAAACCATGATAAATAATCCTCTGTTTCTAGCAAAACCAAGAATTAAAAAGAAGTGGAGGATATTTACAGAAATTGTAAATGCCAATTAACGTGAAACGAAATAGAGATTTTGTAAAAAGTTTTATTCAGGCTGTGACAAATGCCTGGTACAATGAGTGATTCGGTGGAGAAGGTCCATGGAGCAAGAGCATTAATTGTCCACGAGGCTGCACGTGTCCGCTCAGTCCAGGCTGGCTTCCTCTTGAGGACAGAACGAGCGGTCTGCTTGTCCAGGATTCCTTCTGCCCTTGCATCCCTTCTCTGCATTAAAAAGAGAAATGCTATCACGAGCCCCTTTTCTCCTTCTAGCATCCCTCTCAATAGCCCCTCCCCCTTCCATCACCCACCCCCCCCCCGGGGGAAAAAAAAGACATCCCTTGAAGCAGACGGACGTGATCAGGCAAAGCAGATGCCCGTGCTGGACGCGTGGAACAGTGTCTCATTCAGCAGTCAGGCCCCCGAGGGCAGCCTGCTCCGTCACGGGACTCTCAGCCGGTCTGGTGGTGATAGCAAACACGGCAGGACAGCAGGGGGGACCCTCCAACTTCTCTCAGTCAGTCCCGGCTGGGGCTGGTGAAGCAGCAGGCTTGCCGATGCCTAGAATCAATACAGAGGATCGGAGGGCAGCCGGTTAGCCTGAAATGCAGCTAAGGAACTCACCCAGATTGATCTGTGGGGGGATGCTGCAAAATGTGTAAGGGTCTTCTAACGCGTGTGCTACATGGAGGTCCGAGCAAGCGGTGGTGTGGGCTGGAACAGGCACTAGTTGTGCACGTGATGTTGGAGTGGGTGCTCCAGGTGGAAACACACCACGCCTGTGTGTGTGTGCAGACCACATCTACCTGTGTGCACATGGCGGGGAGAGAGGCAGAATGGACAGAACATGGCCATTGATTGGAGGAACGTGAGGGGCTTGGGAGAGAGGTCAGGGTCTAGGATGACTGCACGAGGCCAAGACCGCGTACCTCAAACAGGGTTACCCTCAATGGAGAGTGCTTTGGAGGGCAGAGGTTTAGGGTGGAAGATGATGAGATCTGGGTGGGCTGCATCAAGCCACACAGGGACACCCCCCCCCCCAGAGGTGCATAGCTTTGGAAGCCATCTGTGGAGAGGGCATCATTGAGGCCGGAGAGGCCGTTTTTCTTTTAATGACCTTCCCAGTCATCTATACCCTGCCCTAGAGATCAAAGGCCATTGTTGTATTTGAGGGAAAAGGCCTTGAAGGGCAGCACTGGCCATGCTCCCAGACGGCCGGCTGCTTCAGCCACAGCCGAGTGAGGTGGTGACCATGGGCCGTGCCCTGGACCTAGAGAACTGAGTAAGGCCTGGTGAGGATCTGAATGGACTGGCTGGGGACAACTGTGACAGAGCCCCCAGGCAAAAGCACCCTCCTCCTTCCCCTTGCCCCACCCCTTCACTGGCCCCCGACCCAATGAGGAATGAGGATTGGGAGTAGCACAGGCCAGTGCCTGCCTCTGGGGTTATTGCCAGGATCCGGTGAGACGATGTTAGGAAAGAAGCTGGCACAGGGCTTGCCATGGAGTGGGTACCATGGTGCTTCCTTTCTTCCTCCTTTCATTCCTCCTTTCCTTCTTCCCATCATCCTTTCTTCCCTCCTTTTTTCCTCTCTCTTCCCTTCCTCCCTTCCCTTCTTCCCTTCCTTCTTTCCTCCCTCTTTTCCCTTCCTTCCCTTTGCTTCCTTCTCGCCCTTTCTTCCCTTCTTACTTTCCTTCCTTCTTTCTTTCCTTCCTTCCTTTCTTCCTTCCTCCCTCCCTTCTTTCTTCACTCCTTCCCTCCCTCCTTTCCTTTTTCCTTCCTTTTTTCTTCCCTCCCTCCCTCCTTTCCTTTCTTCCTTTTTCCTTCCTCCTTCCCTTTTTTTCTTCCTTCCTTTCTTCCCTTCCTCCTTCCTTCCCTCTTTTCCCCTCTTTCCTTCCTTTCTCTTTTTCCTTCCCTCCTTTCCTACCCTCCCCCGCCCCAGCTTTTGCAGAATCTGTGTCTACATGAACTTCTGCAGACATTGTCAGTGTCTCTGGCCTCAGGGGGTGTCAGTGATGACAGAGGCTGCCTCCACCCCAGTGCCTCAGGGCATGTCCTCCACGTGATCGTGGGGCCGCCTGCATCAGGACCAGGCCAGGAGCTGGCTCTCATCTTGCATAGTAAGCCGTCGGCAGCTCGTTTCCTAGGCAACTGGGAGGCAGGCAGAGGGAGACACTGGCAGGGGCTCTCTCAGAGGCGGCCCTTCACCACCCGCCGCTGCCGCCGTCAGGGAGACAGAGACAAGGCAGCCCCCGTTTCCTCCCCCGATGGGGGGCTCATCGAAGACACCAAGACCCGAGAAGGAACCTGGTGTATGGGGAAGGGTAGGACAAGCGGCATTTTTTAAACTGGGGGCTAGGGGGACATCGAAGCGGATGCATCTTGAGGGTCTGCACAGGGACAGGGAAGATGGATGATGGAGAATAGAGTGGTGGCCTGGCATCCAGGAGATCTGAGTTCAGATCTTACCCCAGACACCGACTGGCTGTGTGGCTCTGGGCACGTCACTTTCCCTCAGTTTCCTCCCCTGGAAAGAGGGGTAACGATAGCACATCCTCAGGTTGTTGTGGGGCCTCTGCAGGCAGCTGGCGGTGGTTGGAGATCTCGGCCGGCAGGAGGAGGGGACACGCGGTTCCTCATCAGCCGTCATTTTTCTCTGTCTCCTGCAGGTTTATCTCTACGAGTACAACACGCTTTCGAAGCCCGTGGACAGGCCCCGGCAGTGCCTTCCCTATGCCACCATAACCGTCAGATTCCTCGGCCAGAAAGGAAGCGGGGAGACCATCACTTACCTGCGGTTTCTCTCCATGGAATTTCCCAGGTGGACTGGTAAGCGCAGGCATTCATCCATCACTTTTCCTCTCTCCATTGGCTTTGGGAGACCGTGTCGCAGAACCTTGTGACACCTTGTCTGAGGCCGGAGCCTGAGGCTGGCGTCTTGCCTGGGTCAGAATACAGAAAGCCATGGGATCTCCTGGGTGTGCTGATCTGACATTCGGGTCTGGGGTGGGGGATATTCCCACAATGCGCTCCGGGGCTCAGCCTGCGTCATTGGTGTTTTCTCCGTCGCGCTCGGAGGTCTTGCCAGTCAGCAGCAGCCCGTGCCCGATTCCAGGGTTGGAGTGGCCTCCAGCTTCACCTTAGCCCCTTAGCCAGTCGGGGTGCTCAAGTGTGCCTCTTGCCTTCCAGAACCTTCCTGACAGAGTCCAGGTGTGGGGGCCTGCGGCCTCGAGGGCGGCCCTTTAACTGAATCCAAGCCTCACACGACAAATCCCCTTCATAAAAGGATGTGTCCCGTACTACTTGGACTCTGGCAAAAGGCCACCCCCAGGGACCGGGGGCCTCAGGCTCCCACCCTGGGATAGGCCGTCCCATAAAGACATGACAGGGAGGAGGGAGCCGCCATTCACGGGGCATGGAGAGCGTGGTCTTGGTGCTTTATCCGTGTCTGCTCTTTGTGGAGGAGCTTTGGGTGGCCGTGGTTGCCACCTCCAGAACAGGTGGTTTTCCCCCAGGGTGGTCTTTATTCACCACGTGGCAGACAAAGGAGCAGCAGCCTCGAACACCTGGCCTGGCAGAGTTCAAACAGAGGGATTCCATTATGGGTGCCCCCACCTTCAAGCTTTTGCCTAAGCTGTGCCTCCTGTCTGGTGTACTCTCCCTCTTCACCTCTTCCTTTTGGAAGCTCCCTTTTGCGTCCTACACAAGGCCTCCTCTGATTCCCCAGCCAGAATACCCTTTCTCCCCCAGTAATTACTTGGTAATCTTGCCTTTTCCATTCCCTCAAGGGCTGGGCTGTTTCCTTTTGGTCACTGTATCTGCAGGGCACGGTGCAGATAAGAAGCACCTTAACAGGCTTTGACTCAGGAGCTTGTAGACCTTGGGCTGGGGTGCCTCTTCCTGAGTGCCACCCCCAGAGGCACAGAATTTGAGAGCAGGGGGAGGCCTCCTCAGGCCTCGCCCAGCCGCCCCCTCCAGGAATCCCCACTAGAGAGGAGCTGACAGATGGTGCGGGAGTCTCGCAGCCTCTGCTGGAGGAGGAGGGAGGGGTCCCCTTCCGGGCAGCCCGCTGTGCTCCTGTGGAGGCAGGCAGGGGAGCGTCAAAGTGAGTCCCTCAACAGTCCACACAAGACAGCCCCTCGGCCCCCAGGTGCTTCCCGTTCCTTCAGCCACACCTCCTCTGCTTTGGACTCAAGGGGCCTGCCCGTTCCTTTCTTCAGGAACCTCTCTAGTGTATCAGTGTTCTCCTTAAACTGGGGTGCCCAGGATGGGAGCAGGACTCTGCAGGGAGTCTCATGGAGTAGAGGACAGTGGAACAGCCTTTCTTGGCGGCCACGAGCCGACTCCTGCGGAGCCTGCAGTCCCCTAAGAGCCCCAGATCGTTTTCTGAACAGCTGACGTTTAATTATGCCTCCTTCCATTAAAGACTTGAAATTGATTTTTTTTTGTACCTAAACGTAAGACTTTACATCTGTCCCTGTTGAATTTCAGCTTCAAAGTTTCAGCCCGGTGTTCTAGCCTGTCGAGAACTTCCTGCATGCTGAGTCTGTCCTCTAGCAGATAGCTGTCCCTCCCTGCTGTGTGTCTCCTGCACGTAGGCGCAGGATGCATGGATAGTGGGACTTGCGCCCAGATCTTCTTGGTTTTGAGGGTCCCTCATTAACGGCTCTCTCGGGTGTCTCCGTTCTTACCAGTTCTCCTCAGGGGCACGTCATCCCACCCAACAGACCATCCTTCCTGAATTTTAATCCAAAGCCCCTCAATTCAAGTTTTTGATATTCATAACACTATATCAGACACACTTTTGTGTGGATGTGACCTTTTTTCCCTGGCCTTGCTATGCTAGAAAACCATCTAAAGTTTCTCCACAGCATTCTTCACCACCAAAGATTTCACATGGGACATTCAGCCAGCACTCATTCATTGAGCATTTACTTTATGCCAGACTTGTGTAAGTGTGGTGGATACAAAGACAACCGAAAACGTGGTTTCCTGTTTTCAGAGTTCCCATTCTAAAGGGAGACTGTAGGGGGAAAATTGTGCAGTGAATGTATTTGTGTGTATGTACATGTATGTGTATACACACCTGCAGAGAGAAAAGAGAAAGAGTTGATGGCAGATCCTCATAGGGAAGTCTCTAGCAGGTGAGGGGAAGGGGGAGAGCCCCTTTCAGCAGGAGGAGGTATTTGAAATGAGTCTTAAGGTGGCTAGGGGCAGCTAAGAGCTAGAGACAGGGAGCGAGCAAATTCTAGACATGGG
Organism: Phascolarctos cinereus; assembly: GCF_003287225.1. Classification (NCBI taxonomy): domain Eukaryota; kingdom Metazoa; phylum Chordata; class Mammalia; order Diprotodontia; family Phascolarctidae; genus Phascolarctos; species Phascolarctos cinereus. Next base: position 4,079,180 of record NW_027556402.1, on the reverse strand, counting down.
GAAACAGCCAGCCAGTGGAAATGCCTTGAGCTGAGAGCTTTGTAGAGCAAGGGTTGAATGAGAAATTGTCAGATGAAAAGTGCTGTCATCGCCTCATCTCCGATAGCCAGTGCTTGGAGTCGATGACCTCCTGCATCCTTGCCAGCCTTCAGAGCTTCCTTTTCACCTGACTTTATGCCCGTCAATTAAAGGGAGACGATTTTCAATCACATGTTCTTTTTTTCTTTTTAATTCTCAGCAGAAGAACGGAACTCCCTGAATAACTGTACCATTGCCAAAAGAATCGGGAAAGGAAAGAACGCCACGGTCATCTACAAGCATTTCCCGAAGCCCATGGAGGCATCAGCCCAGGACAGCTGCTCCTGTGCTGCAGAGATGAATCCTTTGGCCCCCGAAAGATCTTCTCCCTGTGGCTTCTTTGCTGGAGGCCCGGTGGATGGCCAGGCCGAGCATAATTTAGCAGGCAGCCACAACCTATCTCAAGTACCAGCCCCTGAGGCTAACCCGCCCCTCCCACCCAGTGTGGATGCCACTCCAAGTGGGAATGGCGACCTGTTGGTGAACTTTAATTACCTCAAAAAAGTCCTCGCCATCGTTTCCGCTGCAGCTGCCCTTCCTAACAACGTTGGTACCAGTACCGTGACTACCTCCAAGCTCGTCAAGGACCCCCGGCTGCTGAGAAGAAGAGGATCCCGTGACCAGGGAAGCCCTGAGACGGGCTCCAGAAAGGCTGTGCCCTTGGAGAGCAGGGAAGAGTGCCCTGATTCACAAGTGAATCCTTCACCATCCCTGCCCTCCGGAGCCATGTCTGGTGAGCGCATGGTGCTCAGTCGGGGCTTCCCTGGTCCCAAGGGCTTGTTCTATCAGAACCATGGCTATGGAGCTATCCCCGAGGTAACCATGGCTGATGCAAAGAAGGTCGCCTCCAAGGAAGTCATTCCAGAACATGAGAACCGGGGGTGTAGTGATGCAGAAATGTGTAGCTCAAGCCGGGTGAACAGGATCCTTCTGCCAGTTCAGAAACAAGCCAAGGGAAAGTATGTCTCGGAGACAAATCATGTTCCTGGAAAGGGCGTGTCGATGGATACCAGCTCAGAGCAGCTTAGTGACTTCATACCCTGGAGATTACTGCCTGCCGACTTCGGAACTGTGCGTGAGAGACTTCAACCACCTCCTCTAGAACCTCTCCAGGCTCAGCAAGAAACCAGAAACAAATTCATTCAGGTTCCTCAAACTATGAAAAACCTGAACGCTGACCCCAAAAACCATTCCAAGCAAGGAAAAAATAAATACTCCAAAAAAAGAGGTAGTCATGACTCTGCTCATGGAGAAGGGAGGAGTAGTTTAAGAGAGTTTTGTCTTCCCCATGAAAAGCACAAGACTTTGATTTTATCCCACCAAGATGGCAATGACTGTAAAAAGCCTCGGAGCCAGGGGCCAGATGTTCTGGTGCAGCCCTCCCCATCGCCTCCAAAGCAGGAAGGGAAGTCAAGCCCCAAACATGTTCCTTGTCAGTCAGAAAACAGTTACCCTTCTGTAAGTGCACAGAAGTCTTCCAAAAATTGCCTTGAAGAATGGTTGAAATGTCAAAGGATGTACATTGACAAACGTTTTTCCAAATCTCCAGAAGTAGCAGAATTGAAAACGGGAAGTCTGCGTCTGATACCCATTGATATGAAGGCCGATGCTTCCCAGGACATGGACGTCACTGTTGAGACCAGAGAAGAGCCTCATGAGTTGATCAGTTTGCCACTTGATACTGAAGTGCCCCATTTCAAGGTGACCAGCGATGGGAACAGGAAACCCCCAGTAGTGGACGGGGAAAATGAAAACAAGCCAGTGTTCCCAGATGGCCCACATAGAGATGGCGGACTCAATGCCTGTCTTGTTGAAGAGGTAGACAGGAGTCAAGACTGCACTATATTCTGTGACCCAGTATTTGGGGATGATGATACCGCTTTTCCTGATCTGAATGTTTGTTTTCGAGAACAAGAAATTGAGAGTGCAAAAAGTGATGACCCACATCCTGAAAGAGAGGGAAGACAAAGTCCTTTTGTAGAAAAAAATAAAATGGAAAATATTTATGTAGATGAGAAACAGGTTGTTTATATGAACAAAAACTGCACCACTATTGTCAGTGATGAGAGAGAGATTAAGAATTTGGGCAGGTCAGCAGTAATGTATTCTGAAAAGTTTTCTTCCACATTTAACTTAGTCTGGAAAAAAAGCTGTGTGTCTATAGAAACTGCTTTGGTTGAAAATGCAAACAGAGTTACCCCCAGGAATCAAGGGGGGACCCTTCCCGGTGGTGAAAGGAAGCCAATGCCGCTGGCTTCCACAGCCGCCTTGGCTGAGGCCGCAGGGTCCCATGACTTGGGGACCAGCGTGCCCACCCCTGCTGCTCTGATGCCAGGGTTTGGTACTGAGTACCAAGACGACCAAGGGAAATCCCTAGGAAGAGCACAAGCTGTCCAGAGCCCCTGTTTTGGAGCATGGGCGAGAAATGTGTTTGGGGAACATGGAGGTGACGCGGACTCCATCCAACCTAGTGAAGCCTGGGAACAGCCAGCAGTTGGTGAGGACCCGAAGTTCGTGTTTCCACAGGACCTGGACTTTGATAACGAGATCAAAGTGGAATCTGAACAGTGTGAAGACTCTTTCCTGCAACGAGACACAGCCCTCCCTGGCCATCTGTCTGCTGACGACATGAACGCTGTGTATCAGCTCCTGGAATCTCGTATAGACTGGGGAGATCTGTTTGGAGGCAGCAGCCGCAAGCCCTCAGAGGGTTCCAAAAGCAGGGCGCCACGGGAGGAAGAAAGCCAGCGTTTCCTTCGGGAAAGCAGTTGTATTTATTCTTGTGCCCAGAAGAACCACAGGGAGCTCTCATGTCCAGTGGCGGTTCCTGACTTGCAGATTCAAATTATAAATATCGTTCAGTCAGGATTCGCCGTTTCTCAGGAGCTGCCAGCGATGCAAGAGGAGGTGCTGATGTGTGCCTCGCCGGAGATCACAGAGGTAGAAATGAGTGACGCCTGGCAAGAATCAGAGCCCCTGGCAGGTCCTTCCCAGTTGACCTGTGAAAACACCAACCCCCCCGGTCAAGATGAGCTTGGTCTGAAGGCGTGGTCAGAGGCATCAGAATTGATGGGGAATTTGGTCATTTCCCCACCTTCTGACTCATTGGCTCACAAGGCAGTCGAAACCTCCCTGGCATTGTCCCCTCAACCTGCTCTTGCTTCCCAGACCACAAAGGATAAAAGTACCAGCCTGTTGGCGAAGCCAAGGGATGCCCATAACAGAGCTCCGAGGGTAAAAGAGGCAGAAACTCAAAGTAGTAAAGGGAAGCTGCCAGCCTCCTTAAAGGACAAAATCATGCCCAGTAGAAACTTCAGGTATCCAGAACCTGGTGGAATAACCAGAAAGACGACCTGTCACCAGTCATCTGAACAGTTTTCTTCTTTATCTGAGGGACGGATCAGGACCTTTTCACAGTCAGAAAGGCACATCAGATACGTTCTGAACGCCCTTTACAGTGAAGTGTCCTTGTGCAAGAGCAAGCGTCTGTCCAGAAAACTTGACCAGGCTGTTCTTCATTTGAAGAAAGCTCACAGGAGAGTTCACCGATCCCTGCAACTCGTCACCAAAGTGGGGGAGAAAAGGAGAAGTGGCCCCTTGCCCAAGTCCTATGAGGTCATACGCAACAGTTTATGGGAATGTTGTGACCTGGAAGGTTATGATTTTCTGACAGAGAGGAGGTATTACTCGAGGCATTATTGGCAGAAGAGGAAAGATGAGAAACGGGAAGAGAAGAGAGCTTCCGGACTGGAAATGGTTCGGTCTCGGACGCCTGCCTCACAGCAGCAGGGTTGTAGCGGCAGCAGCAGGGACCAGGGAGTCCGGAGGCCACTCTCCATAGAAGGTCTGTCCAGCAAGGCCTCCGTCGGTCGTGGAAGCATCCCAAGGAGCACCCATCCTGACAGGCCACATCGTTCTGAGTCTTGGGGCTCAGCCTTGAGAGATCCAAGAGCTGGGGCTGACTGCGAGATCCCTGATGGACACTCGAAAGCTTTCCCTTCTCATCACTCTGACGGGGAAGGGAGGTTGGACTTCATCTTCTTGTCTAGCGTTCACACTGAAGAAAGAAGTGAGAGGCCCTTGGGTGCTGTCAGCTCCAGGGAGGCTCTGTCTAGAGTGGAAAGAAACGGGAAGTTTTTCAGCAGCCTTGGGGAGAAGCACCTTCCCCTCGATACCAATCAGCTGAATGTAGAAGGTGACGAGGAGACTCCCTCCAGAGAGAATTCTGACATTTTCATTTCTGTCTTGAAATCGAGCACAGAACACTTCTTCAGTGTTGACATCTCTAACACAGATCATCTGAGGTTGCCCAGAAATCCCCCCAACTTGGAAAGTCGCCTTCCTGCAGAAAAGTCACCTGCAGCGAGCTCAAGACCAAGCACGGCTTCGGAACACTCAGTTAGGGGCTCAGCTAGTGTGGCTGCCTGCACAGGCCAAGAGGGAGAGAGTGTGCTTCAGAATTTTTCCTGCATCTCTGTTACAAATAATGAGGCTGAATGGCAAACCCCCCACTCCAAGAAGCAGGCCAAGGGACTACCAGTTGTTGGCAGCCTGGCCACCCACACCCTGTCTCTACGGCAGGAGCAGCCACAGCTTCAAGATGCTGGAGAGGATGCTGTCGATGCGATGTGGGGGCCTTGCAAAAACTCCCCTCGAGGAGGGGATAGGAAGGAAGGAAGCAGTTCTGAAAGTGCCCCAGTGGGGCCTGCACCGCTTGAGAAAAATAAAAATGATGAGAAACATGCTGTCGGGCTTCTCCTGGTGAGCACGTCTTTGGAGAACACCCGGTGTTCTTCATCACAAAAATCCACAATAAAGGGAAAAGATAAAAAAAGATGGACGAAACCAGTAGAAAGGGAGCCACAGTCCGAAAAGCCAGGAGAAGAATCAAGTGTTTTACCAGGACCTTCTGAGAAATCTCCTGTTCAGACAGAAGGGCGAGACAAACAGGGCCAGGCCCTGGACAGCTCTTCTGTGGTGGCTGTCTCTTTTACCACAAAGACTCCCACTCAGTTGGCCGGGACCGAGGAGGAGGAGGGGGAGGAAGGCAGAATGGAAGTGGAAGATGAGGCATCTCTCTCCCCCAGTGCACCTCTAGCTGCGATAAACGGGGATCTTGGCGCCAGGAGGAAGAAAGTCCCCCAGACGTGGGCCAGCTCTGCTCAGCAGCCCCCTCCCGCCAGTGAAGGAGAGGAGGACGAATCCTCAGAGAACCCTACAAGTCTCATTGTGAAGCTGTCGAGAATTCTGCAAAAGGCAGACAAGGCCTCCACGCTCAGGGGTTTACAGGAGCAAATCAAAATGTGTCAGACTGTCCTTCCTTTGTTCGTTGAAGCTTTTGAGAGAAAACAGAAATGCTCCTTCCAGCATGTGCGGATTTCCCGGAGTCTGCTGGTGGAGGGTCACGGGTGGAATAACTGTAACCAGCGTCTCCGCCTGCAAGCTGTGGACTTTATGGCGGAGCTGCAGATGATGATGGAAAACTTGCAGTTGGTGGAGAACAAGAAGGGTCTGCTGGGCTTTGGGCCCACATTCCGCAGCTTGCTCCGGTACGATGCTTCGCTCTGTGGCGAGCTGCACCGGGGCTGTCAAGGCTACCGGCGGCAGGCCTGTCTCTACCTGGCTTTCCAGGACAGGCTCGGGTACGACGTGTTCAGTGAGCTGCGGCACTGCCACGGTCAGCTAATCAGGCTGTTGGAGGAAGCCAGGAAGGAAAACAGATCCTACTACGCCGTCCTGAAATACCAACGGCAGATCGAGGAGTGTGAAGATGTCATGAAACGTTGCTCCAGTTACTTTGACTTTACTCTTTCCGCGCCATTCACCTGTGGGGTTAATTTTGGAGGTAATTTAGATGATTTAGAAATGTTAAGAAGGAACACTTTGGAACTGATCAGTATCCAGGACCATTTCCCTAAAATCCAGTCTTGTCCTGGGAAACAAGACCATCTCTGGATCATCATGGAAATGATCTCCTCCAAGATGCATTTTATGAAAAACTCTGAATCAATCAGTGTGAAGATCTCCCTCTATGGCCTGGAACACATCTTCTTCGACGCTGCAAAAAGTCTCATTTGGAAAGACAGGGGCCTGTCAGTTGGCAAAAACGACTCCCCCCGAGAAGGTGACGGAAGAGCTGCTCGTATTTAACCAGTGCGCCTTTAAGAAGCTTCAGCAGATCTATGAGACCCTGGAGGCCGACGGGAAAGCAAAACGTGCTCGCAAGGGTTGGCTGGAGGAAACTGTTGGAAATGCTGTCGGTAAGCACTGTGACTGCTTAAAGGGAGAGGGGCTTGGCAGGGGGGGCTTCAGGTTTAGTGATCCTCTCTTCTCTCCCCCAGATATTCGCCGGGTTGGAGAAATAATAGACCAAGCAGAATCTGCCGACCTGAGACAGTTAGAGGAGCTTACTGTGAGATGCGGAGGCCACCTGGAGACCTTGAAGAAGTGCTTCCAGATTCTGCAGGAGGCCGCCACAGACAGCGTCTTGATCACAGAAGACAATGTGCTGGACATGGCCAGGAAGCCCCAGCCCTCCGGTGGTCGTCCTGAAGCCCGAAGCCGTCGAGATGTACATCGAAGTCATCATGCTTGCCGAAACCGTTCACTTCCTGAAAAATGTTATGGCCAAGAAGCTGGGCAGACCGAGGTTTCGGGGTATGCTGTGGTTCGATTTGTCTCTCCTTCCCGAGCTGATAGAAAACCAACAGAAAACAGCAGCTTCCTGTTCGCTGCTCAGAGAGAAAGGGACGGCCTGCCTGTGGAAGGCAGTGGAGGCTGCCGTACTGGAACTGAAGGCAGATGCCACTGTCGTCTGCGAGCACCCTGAGGGGGCCAACTCCTCCTACGCCCTGCAGCTGCTATCCAGAGAACTCGCAGAACTCTCCGAAATGAGGACGCTCCTGGAACAGGCCACCCCGCCCATCGCCACCTACGTGGACCTCGTGCCTCACACCATGTCGGTGAATTACGGCATGACCCTTTCTGAACTCGAACACAATTATAACCAGTTTGCTGGGCTGTTGGAGAGCCTGACTTCGGCTTCCCAGAAAGACCTGGGGAAAATGGCCCACATCATGAAAGTCATGAAGACCATCAGGCACCTGAAGGCATCCTGTGCCGGAGTGGGAAGCGGTGACATCTCCCTTCTCATCTGCCAGATGTTCTCCAACGCACAGAAGGCCCGCCAGCCGGGGACAGAGACCAGCGTCATTGCCGAGATGGAGCCCAGAGCGCTTACCGGGAAGCCATCTCCTTCCAGCTTACCCCGCAGAGATCGTGCCGGCTCCAGAAAGAGACCCTTCCCTCTAGCCCCTTGTGAGAGCTGCCGTGAGCGCCTCCGAAGTCCTGATCCACCGAGCGGCAAAAAACCCAAGGTGAGGACGTCTCAGCGTCTCCAGTGACGCCTCCTTGGAAGCTTCCCTTCCTCCCCTCCCCCAGCTCCTGCCTCTGCCCTTCCTCCGCTTCCCCCAGCACTTTTCCCAGGGCTCCCCTTCACACTCATGCGCCATCCCTGTCTCACAGTCACCTCCGTGCTCGTCACCCCCCTGTCGTTAGACTGTAAGCTTCCTGAGGGCAACACCCCTGTTGTTTACCCAGTTTTGAAGCGCACAGCCTGAGGTCACACATCGAACCAAGTGCTTCATTGGTGGATGAAGCGGGTTGAGAAGTGACCTGGGCTGCAGTTCTTTTTCACAATTTGAATACAGTTAGTGTTAGCTGCCACCTGCTCCTGCAGAACTCAAGGAAGGTCCCGGGGCGAGGGGGAAGAAGCTCTTCACTCTTGCTTGACAAAAGAGAGTTATCAGTGCAGTGTCCTGGGCCAGAAGGCATTCCTCTTCGTTTGTGCAGACGCAGGGAGGTGTTCTGGGACACCTAAAGAATGAGGTCAGAGGCGCTGGGTGATCTGCGTGACCTCGGTCAAGTCTCCTAGGCTTCCCTCCCTTTCCTCACATGGAAGATGAGGAGCCTCGCTGAGGTCCCTTGCCGTGTTAGGTCTGGGATCCTGCAATATCCCCCCACCAGGGACGTCCAGCCGCGTCCACAGTGGCATCGCGTCAGCTAAGGTTCCACGCGTGCCAGAGCCTGTTACGTGTGAGGCTAAGGAGAGAGGAATGATGCCTTACTGAATCTTTGAAAACCCTGTAATGGAGCCGTGTTTATGCCTCTCATCAGTTAGCTCTTTTCTAGCTTGCCAAGACCCAGCCTGTTGAGATGCACTTAGGTCTGGGGTCAGACTGTCCCCTAAAAGCCTGGTCTCACGGCTGTGCTGTTGAGTTTGCGATATCTTGTGCCAGGGACTCGGTCCATATGTATTTATTGAGGACCCACTGTGTGCTCCATAGTGAGCACAGGAGATGAAAAAACCAAAATGTCTCCACCCCTGCCCCGAAGAGCTTACAGTCTATCAGGGAGGAAACAGAGATGTAAGAGCCCATGCAGAATTTATCTGCAATAAACAGTTTTCAGGGGCTGGCTGGGAACAGAAAAGACCTCGTGTTGGAGGGACCCTTGAGACGAGGCTTAGAGGAAACCAGGAAGAGAATGCATGCCAAGCCTGGGCAGCAGACGCCCACCCGTGTGAAGGCAAAGATGGGGGGTTGGAGGGTCTGCTGTGAGGACTAACACAAGGCCAGCTTTCCTGCGCTGTGCCGTGGAGGAAGAAGAGGAGTGTCTGGCTTGGTCCAGATAAGTGTGAATAACGGACCCCCCGGATGCGCTTGCAACATTGCCTGTTTCCACGGGGCTCGACCCAGTTCCCATATTTTATATAATTATAACTTTGAATAGTATGGATTCAAATACATATGCCTACTTTGAGGAACATGTAACTCACACTCATGGAGACCTAACTGCATGAGGAGGCTGGGACATGATGGATGGGTACAGGTTGTGAAGGTGTGTTTGACTTGTGAGCCAATAGGGAGTGTCCAGAGTTTACTGACTGACTCGGGACTGACCTGGTCACCCCTGGGCTTGAGGAACAACCCTTTGATAGGTGCATGGAGAACAGAGAGGCAGGGGGACCAGTGAGGGGGCTGAGAAGAGGGGATGAGGTGGGCCTGAGCTAGGATTGTGGCCTTGGGATGGAAGGGAGAGGATGTGTTGGAGAGGGGCTGGGGACTTCCCCCCTGAGATTGAGGTCGGTGAGGTCAGAGGGAGAAGGTGAACGTGAAGGTGGCTGAGTTAGGGAGCCTGGAAAGATGGGGGTGCACGCAAAAGAAATAGAGCACGGGGCGGCGTAAAAACTCTCTTCGGTCCTACGGTTTTAATTCGCTTGAGGAGTTAACGTATAGCCCTTGTCATCTCCTTTCCTGAGGTTGGGGTATCTGAGTTCTTATTTCTTGATCCTTAATCTAGGTATTTTATGTTATTGTAAATGTGCGTCTGTTAAGGTGTCAGTTTAATTGGCGTGTAACTGAGCAAAATAGCTTCTTATTCTTCATTTCTCTTTTTCATCCATTGCCAATTCTTTTTCATTTTGCTGTTGGTCATCTGTTTTTCCACTTTGGTTCATCCTTGTGATTCTTTCCAAAAAAATTCTCTCGTTTTAATTATTTGTGAAATGAGGTTTCAGATTTTGTTCATCTCTTGTTTGACTTTCGGAATTTCTGTTTCAGTGTTTGTGGGTTTTTTAATTGGTTTTCATTATTTTTCCTTTTTTTTTTTTGCATGCTTTTCTTTCTTGTGTTGAGAAGCATGTTTAGAGATTAAAATTTTCCTCTGAGATCCGCTTTGGCCACGTCGCCACCATTGTGGGATGATATCTCATTATAGTTGGGATTTGTTCTTTGACCTCCAGTTCTTTTGGATTAATCCATTTTTATTGCATTGTGATCAGAAAAGTATATGTTTAACATTTCTGCATTTTTGTGAGTCTTTTATGCCCTGACATAGTGTTGATTTTTTGGGGGCGTGGGGGGTAGGGCTAGGCAGTAGGGTTACATGACTTGCCCAGAGTCACACAGCTAGTAAGTATTATGTGTCCGAGGCTGGATTTGAACTCGGGTCCTCCTTAATCCAGGGCTGGTGCTCTATCCACTGCGCCACCTAGCTGCCCCCATAGTGTTGATTTTTGTGACCCTGGGCAAGTCACTGAACCCTCTTTGCCTCAGTTTCCTTCTCTGTAAAATGAGCTGGAGAGGGAAAGGGCAAACCACTCCGGTATCTCTGCTAAGAATGCCCCAGATGGGGCCGCAAAGGGTTGGACGCTATGGACGTAGCCCTTTGAGGTTTACAGAGCCCTGTACGTGCATCACGTCCTCCGTCTAGATCTAGAAGGGTACGCTGCGGCCTGAAGCAGCGCAGCGTCGCTGCCGCTCTCTCTCCTTGTAACCGGCCTGGTTTTGCCTTTGAGTACTTGGACAGTATACAGTTGGGGAACGTGTTGAGTATCGATGCTGATTCAGCGTCTTTGAGCGTAACGTCGTTTGCCTGTTTGTCTCTTTATGTGGTTTCTGCTTCTGAGACTGTGACCGCGACCCCTGCTTTTTTTTTTTTAATTTCTACTGAGAAATAGCAGAGTCTCCACTCTCGCTTGTGTTAACTCTGTGTGAACTGCTGTTCTGCGTGTGTTTCTGGTCTGGGCACACTGCTAGATCCAGGGTCTGTCTTTTGCTTTTCTTCTGTGCTGCGAGTGCATGGCACACAGTACGTGCTTAATAAACGCCTTTTGTGATCCCCTTTCCTATCTGTTGTGCTTTCTTTTTCCATTACTCGAGTGAATTTGTCCCATTTATACTCACAGTGAAAACAATTGATTTTGCGTTTCTGTCCATCCTATTCCGTTAGGTTTTTCTTCTCTGCTTCTCGCCCTCCTCTTTACAAAGAAGAGGGTAATGAAATTGGAGTGTACTCACTACTAGTGATCTGCGCTGGATGCCATCTGTTTCTAAACCCTGCCCTCCTCTAAACCTCCCACCCATATGCCAGTCGTGCATTTTTATAAACATTTCCCCCCTTTAAATCCTGCTTCAAGATCCACCTGCCAGGTTAGAATTTGTTTTGCTTATGACATCTCTTTACACATTCTTATTCCCCCATCCTTTTTCCCAATCCTTCCGTTTCCCAGTTGAGTGAAAGCATTTCCTCACCAGACTCTGTGAATGTATGTGCTCATACGTGCCCACTGCGGAGGGGAGGGTTCCAGGAAGAAAAGGGTGATGTGAAAATATATCTGTATGGCTTCATCCGTGTGATGAATATTTACTTTTTTCTTTCTCAGTGGATGGGCAGGTGAAGGGAGGGAGAGAATTTGGAACTGATGATAAAATTTTTAAAAGAGAGAAAGAAAGAAGATGGTGTTTTGTGCATGTTTGCATGTCTAGTGGGCACTCAGTGATGTAGGCTGACTGGCTCTCGTGTGAGGGTGGGGCTGGAGATAGCCATGGGGTGCAGAGGCCTAGGGACTGAGATGAGATAAGGCTGAAAAGCTGGAGAATGTAGACTACCAGGGAGCGGGGGGAGTCACCTGGACATCTGGGGAGAAGCCCAGGCAGACCGACTCAGGGCTGAGGGTGGGGCAGGAAGACCTCAGAGAGGTGGCTGCTGTAAGGATCACTTGGATGCTGAGGAGGGTGGGAGCAGGAGCAGAAAGATTCGGGTCTTGGGGAACTCGCAAAGGGAACCCGGACAAGCAGGGCAGCTTTGGGACTGACATCTGCAGTTTTATGTACATCTTTTTTACAGTTCTCGGTCTGTGGAAACACTCAGTCTTCCAAAGTGTCAGAGCAACAAAAAATAAAGTTATTAACATGTTAAGAAAAGAGATAGCCCCCAGACAATGAACCTGTCAGGCTGGTGAGTAGTGGACCCACGGAGAGAGAGAGATGGGGTATCAGAGGAGTTCCCAGCTCAGACAGAAAGACAGCAAGCTTCAGACAGACAGACACACACACGGACACACACGCACACGGTGGGACACCTCCATGTCAAATGGTGGCTATGTTCCTGTGGGAAAATGCATGCCCGCTGCAGACCATTTGCCACAGTGGCCAGTCCTCTGGTGGGGCCTGTCAGGGCTTGCTGAATAAATCCATGGAGAGCATAAGCCCTGGACAGCTCAGCAAGGCCTGCGAGGGCTGGGGGCTTTCCTGGGGAGCGGTGTTCCAGCCGGAGGGGTGGCATGAGTGAGTTGAAGGGAGCAGGTGGGGGCCGGCGTGTGGCCAGGTTACTTTGGCCTTCGGCACAGGTGTTCAGGCGCTCGGTCTACTGTGAACAGATATTGTGTTTCAGGGCCCTCTAACGTGGATTCTTCCCCTGGGCTCTGTGACTTTCATTGTTGTTAACTGTGTTACGTTAGAATGAGTTTCTTTTGTAATCCTCTCTGTTTTATTTTATTTTATTTTTTTAGGCAGTTGGGGTTAAGTGACTTGCCCAGGGTCACACAGCTAGTAAGTGTCAAGTGTTTGGTCTTGAATTCAGGTCCTTCTGACTTCAGGGCCGGTGCTGTATCCACCGGGCCACCTAGCTGCCCCTAATTCTCTGTATTTTGTTTTGTGCATTTAAAACTGTGATTCGGAGAAGGGGTCCGTACCACAGGCTTTACCAGACTGAGTGGGAAAGACCTTCCAAGATAGGAATTGATGGCCTTGGTGACTCCACCCCCCCAGCAGACCTTGATTTAGCACCCACCGCGTGCCAGGCACTGGGCTAGGTGCCGGGGACAGGGCACTGCAGGGAGCAGCCCCTGCTCCCAAGAAATCCTCTTTATAAGGGCTGGGCCTTGAATCTTGGCAGAAGGGAAGCCAGGAGTTGGAGGTGAAGAGGAATGGGCACAGCCAGGGCAAAGGCATGGTGATAAGAGATGATGGGCCATATTCAGGAAGCTGCCATCAGGCCCAGGGGCATGGAGGGCGCAATGACGTTTCACAGGCCACCTTTTTTTGGTTTTGGTTTTGTTTTTTTAAATTTTTTATTTTTTCCATCTGCTTTTGAGTTGAAAATTTTTCTCCCCCTTCCTCCCCCCCACCCTCCCCAAGACGGCGCACAATCTGACATAGGCTTTACATTTATGTACCCATTAAACATATTTTCACATCAGTGAAGTTGTAAGTACAAATTAAAACCAATAGAAGGAACCATCAGAAAGATGAAACAAAACTCAACAGAAGGTAAAAATAAGTGATAGCGATTCGACTTCCACAGTTCTTTCTTTGGATGTGGACAGCATTTTCCATCCCCAAGGCCTCTGGAGATCCTTGTAATGCTGAGAAGGGCTCAGTTTAACAATCTTAGTCATTGCGTAACGTGGCTGCTATTGTGTACAAAGTCCTCTGGGTTCTGCTCACTTCACTCAGCATCAGACCATATAAGTCTTTCCAGGTTTTTCTGAAGTCACCCTCACAGGCCGCCTTCTTGACAGATCTGGTGGGTGAAGAGGAATTTGGCTCTGGCTGCGGCGGAGAGTGACCAAGCCTGTTGTGGAGGCAGGAGGTCAGCAGGCTCCAGCCAGGGGCCGGGGCGCTGTCAGAGGAGGGGGACCGAGCCTGTCGAGGAGGCGGGAGGTCAGCGGGCTCCAGCCTTATCGGCGGAGGGGGCACGTGCACGAGGCACGCTGGGGAGGGGAGAACGATGCCGGGGTGACGGGTCCAGGGAGGGCAGCGGGACACGGGGCATTGGCCGTTGTGGAAACAGCACTTGCCCAAAGTGGTCGAGATTGTAACCAGCCGCTTTTGGTGTGGTCTTTCCGCAGATGGGTGATCTCCTCACGACAGAGGGCAAGAAAACCAGGGAGCCAAAGGGGCCCCTCTGGGATGACAGGTACGAGCATACAAGCTAGCCTTTCTAAAGCAGACCCCAAGCTTTCTCAACGCTTAGCCTCAGAGGCTCTTCTAATCTCACCTCCTTCCCCTGCCCCTGCAAGAATCCCTCCTCCAGCATGGTCAGCCACTGGTCATTCAGCTTCTGCTTACATACGTCCAGGAACAGGGAGCTCGCTTTCTGTGCAAGTGGCCGGCTGTTGTGATTTTTAAATGGAACCCAAATCCCTAGCTTGGCCTCATTCTGCCCTGTGTGGTCCACGCCCCGTCCCATAGGATGGCCCTACAAATACTAGGAGCCAGAGGTTATCTCAGGCTAAAGCTCCCCAGTGTCTTCAGATGATTCTTAGCCCTTCCCTGGCCTCTGATTTCCATCTTTGCCTGAGGCGTCCCACCCAGAGCTGAGCCCAGTCCTGTGGGAGAAGCTTTGGATTTGATGTCGGGGGGCCTGGTTCCAATACCTGGGTCTCCTACATTCTCTTCTGGGCAACTCACATTGCCCTCTTTGCCGCAGTTTTCTCCTTTGTAAAATAAGGGGGTTTGAACGGATGACCTCTAGGCCCCTCCAACATTCCAGCTCTAAGCCCACCACAGTCATATGATGCCAAAAGGAGGGGTTTCCCAGGACAGAGAACTGGATTCTCGTGCCACAGACCGTTTCTATTAATGCAGAAACAAAGGTCCAAATGGACAGATTTACATTTCTTGGATACTGAGAGCAGGGAGAAGCAGGGTATCAAGGATGGGTGGGCGGGCGTGGCCTCCCCCAGGGTCCTGCAGTCCACTAGTCAGAGGGAGGGAACACCCCACTGCGCCCCGAGGTGGAGTATGGGGCCCTGAACCCCACCCTCGATTTCTCCCCGCCCTCTGTGGAGCCAGGCGCAACCTCCCTGGACCTGGGAGCCTGAGGCAGCAGCTGCCGTGGGGAAGAGCGCACCCCAGCCTAAGCCCCTACCTGGGCCGGCCCCCACTCGTGAGCTGGAGCCTTTGTCCAGCCCCCCCGGGCCGGACCTGGAGGGCACGTGGGCCTGACACAAGCGGGCCTGGGACGGGCAGTGCCCTCTGTGGCATTACATGGTGTTTCTTTGAACACCTCCCCCGGACCTCCTGGTGTTTGTGCAGGGAATCCCCATCCTCCCAGTCCGCCAGGCTCTCCACGTTTGTGTCTGTATATGTGGAGACGGTGACTGTACACGTGTGTGTATAGCCTGAGTACCTAGTGCACATGTGTGTGTATAGCATGTGCGATGTGTTGTATGAATGTGTAGTGTGTATATGGGGTCTGGGTCTATGTGTAGTGTGAGTGTCTAGTATATATGTGTGCATAGCATGTACGTGTGTGGTGTATAGATAGTGGGAGTGGACGGTGTATATCTGTGTATGTGCGCATAAATATATATGTGTGTATGTATACATACGTGTGTGTATATATATATATATTTTATATATGTATACACAGACACATAATATTGTGTGTGTGTGTGTGCATATGTGGTGCATTGTATGTGCCATGTGTATATATGGGGGGGGTGTATGTGTGTGTGTGTGTGTGTGTGTGTCAAGGGTGACACTCGGTGAATCCCTCCATCTCAAGGTCTCCCTTTACTCATCCCAGGGAGAAGACAGAAGATGAGGGGGTCCCTCTGGACCTCGTCCCCCCTCCCCATCAGAGCCAGAGCAGGAAGCAGTCCCCAGATGTGTCCGGGCAGGGGTCTCCGGGGGCCCAACTGCCCGCTCCCGCTGCAGGGCCCCACCGAGGACAGAGGCCCGGCTGGGCCGCAGGGGAGCCTGGCCGGAGTGAGAGGAAGAGGCCTGCGCAGGAGCCTGAGGAAGAGAAGCTCGTCTGAGGGGACCCTGCCCGGCGCTCTCGGCCTCCCTCCCCACACTGCGGCCCGCCTGAGGCCGGGAGCAGATGCCCTCCAGGCTGCGCCCCGTTTGGCTGGTGCCAGCTTCCGCAGTGAAGCCAACCTGTGCTCTGCGGCCGTGGCAGAGGACTCGGGCCTCGTCCGCGCAGACCACGAGATGCTCATGGACGGTTCTGGTGGCGTGATCCTGCCGGGCCATGAGGCTTTGGTCCTACAGCCCACCCTTCCTGGCCTCCCGATTCCGCCCCAGCCAGGTCCAGGGGCTGAGCCCCCAAACCAGGCAGCCCCGGGGTCCCACGGGGTGTGCTCCTTCTCCCAGCAGCTGCAGCAGCCTGAGAATGCACCGGGGGTCTTCGTGCCAGCTCCAGGGGTCTGTTGGAATGGCCAGGGGCCCCAGGCTTGGGGCCACGCTTACAGCCCCATCTACCCTCACTCCTCGTGGTGCATCGACCGCTACTGCAACAGCAATGGCAGCTCCGTCACCCAGACCGACCAGGGGGTAGCATCCTGCGAGGGCCAGCCCCTCCCTGCGGCCGTGGCCCCCTTCTGTCACGCGCCTGCCGGTCTGCTGGGCCGCTTGGGTCCCAGGGACCCCCCGAGGAGCGGCTTGGGACCGCCACCCGGGCAGGGGCTTGGCTTCTGCGCCTCCCACGGACCCCTCGCATGCCCTGCCACTCCCTGTACAGCCAGCCAGGCCCCCAGGCACGCCCCCTACCCGTGCCCTCTTCGCCCAGGCTTGTTTCCAGGAGTGACCTGCACAAGTGGTGAGTACTGCAAGGTCCTTTGGGGCTGAGGGTTGGGAAGGGTTCTAGCCCCCGGCCCTCCGGGCTCAGTCGTGATGAGCGGAGCCCAGAAGGGAGGTGCCCTCAGGGGAGAACATTCCCAGGAGCATCCTCCTGTCTGCCGAGTAGACCAGCAGAGGTCAGCCCCGGCCACATGCTTCTGTCCCAAGGCCATTGTCTGGGGGAGAAATCCTGTTCCCTTCTCGGGGAGACAGTGGGAGGAAGGCCTTCTTGGCCCTGGGCCTCAAATCCTGCATCTGTATGTCCCTGGGCATGTCACCTCCTCTGCCTGCCCTCATTTCCTCATCTGTAAAATGGGCCCACGACACCTTCCAGGGTAGGTGTGAGGACAAAGTAAGATGATGACATACATGGGAAGTGATGCACGGAGGCAAGCTCCCGTTATCCTGTCCGGCCACCCCTGGGGCAGCGCCAGGCTCAGCCTGGCCGCACACACCCCTGGCACGGCCCTGCTGCGTCTGTGCCTCCTGGTCAGGGCCCTGCCGGACACCAGTCAGCATCCAGCCTCCCTGGCTTTCCGACATCCTGGTACTCTCACAGCTCTCTGGCTTTTCGGTTTTCTACAGACTTGGTTCTGGTCTCCCTTAGGCCTTTTAAAAAACACCCGCCAGCCTCGTCTTCTTTTTACTTCCTGGTGATTCTCCCTTCCCCAGCGCCCCTCGCCCCCACCCCGACATCAAAGGAAATCACCAGCTTTTCTGGGTCAGACCAGCCCCAGCCCCAAGCTGTCTGTGTTAGCAGGACGCCTTTCCGCCGTGTTGTTGGCCTCTTAGAAGCGCTGCTGCCCCCACTCTCTGAGTCGGCCCATCCTTGCCGCGTCACAGTCGCGTGGCACCATTTGGTCAGCCCTTCCCGCTCGTGGGCACCCCCTCACTTTCCAGTTCTTTGGCACCACAGAAACACCAGCTGGACTTTTGAAAACCTGAGTGGGACCTCCTAGGAGCAAAAGCCTTGATGGGACGGGACGGGACAGGACCCATGCCAGCAACAAACCCCTGTCGGGGGTGCCTCCTCCATGAAGCATAGAGGGTGCAGGACGGACGGCAGTTGTGTGGCCTGCGACCTCAAGACAACGGACACCAGCGCAGAAAGCCATGAACTGGATGGGGAAACTTGGCAGGGAGCATCGGTATAAAGACAGAAGGAGAGAGAGAGAGAAACGTCGGGGTGGGAGCGTGCATCACCCTGCGTGGCCAGGTGGCAGGGACGGATGGGGAGATCCTTCCTCCCTCAGCCAGGTCCCCAGAGGGCGTCATTCTGAGGGGCAAGGCAGGCAGAGGTTTGGACCATCTGGACATCAGTTTGCAATCTTGCTTTTTCTGCATCACTTTCTGTCTCTCTCCCCCTCTTCCTCTTTCTCATTCCTTCTCTTTCTTTGTCCTGTATCTCTCTCTCCCTTCTCTCTGTCTCTGTTGTTGTTTTTCTCCCTTCCCCTCTCCTTTTTTCTCTCTATCTCTGTCTTTTTCCTCTCTCCTTGGTTTTTTACTTCCCTCGCTGATAATTTAATCTAAAGAAGGTAGAGAATGTCCCTTATGCTGGGCCTGATTCTAGCCATTAAGAACTAGTGGATAAAGTGGAACCATGGGAACCTTGGAAACCGATGACCACACCCAGCAGAAGGACCATGATGGCTAATACCAGGATGCGTCAGGCAGGAGGACACGTTCCCTCAGTTTTAGGACGATAGATACCAATGC
This sequence comes from Phascolarctos cinereus, assembly GCF_003287225.1. Lineage (NCBI taxonomy): Eukaryota > Metazoa > Chordata > Mammalia > Diprotodontia > Phascolarctidae > Phascolarctos > Phascolarctos cinereus. The sequence goes on along the minus strand of NW_027556402.1, from coordinate 4,060,977 downwards.
TGTCAAGCTGAAGAAAGGGAACATCGTGTGGTCGAAGGCTCCGATGAGTTGGGAAACAGAAATTCTGGTCGTGCCATTAGGTTTGAGCCCAATGAAGAAGAAAAGGAAGAGACGGCGTGTGGCCCTGAAAGCATCACTCGTCTCTCGGGTTCGTGTGGATAACAGCGCACGGTTCTCTCTGGTGATTTGAGATTTGCAAGGGATTTGCCCTCCATGGCTCCGTCACGGTGGCATCATCACATGTCGTCATTGTTGTTGTTGTTATCATTACCACCCTGGTATTTTCAGAGGAACTCCCTGAGGCTCAGAGAGGGTGTTAGTAGCCCATGGTCACACAGCAAGTGCATGTAAAAGGGGGGACTTAAAACAGGTTTCCCGACTCTCAGAGTCAATACTCTTGACCAAGGGATTTGAGCTACCGTCTGGCCTTTGTCGTCACTGTCAGCGATTCTGAAACTACCGGAAAGTCGAGGACATTAAAACCCCAAACGTGTAAAGAGGTCGTAAGCAGGTTCCTGGCTGCTTTTGATTATTTTAAGGCTAGACTACGCCAGGCCTTGGAAGAACTACAAAATTCACTACTGAGCTGTCCTCCACGGTCGTAGAGGAGTCATGGCGGATGGAACAGTTTTCACAAGTCCTGAGCCAGCGATGTCATCTCAGCCATCAAGACAAGGATGAAAGTGCATTCTCTGCTTGGTTGGGTTTTGTGTCAATTCCTGGCATCCTTCTATAATAGATCTTTTTTTTTTTTTTTTACAATTTTGCAGTGTAAGGAAGAGGCCACACTTGGGCATCGCATTTCTTTGTTTAACAGTCTTACTGTACTAATGTACTGTTGGCAGACTGCCTCAGGTGGTCTTACTTAATTCCTAGAACCCCATCTAGGAGTTTTATAGTCTCTTTGTAAACCAGATGGGGAGTGTGGACTAGGTGACTGCATAGTTAGGAGAACCAAGAACCAAGTGAATAAGCACAGGTAGGGAGCATGTCTAGCAAAGTGCCCCAGGCATATGCTGCTGGCTCTGTGGCGCTTACCCATTTCATTAGTGGACTTGGAGACGAAGGCCTGTTAATCAGCTCCATACGTTGAACGATACAATCAAAATCCAAAAAGGTCTTCGTGATCCAGGGCGATGAGCTGATGCTGACCGGATGAAATTCAGTAACGTCCCGCCCGTGGGTGCCAGAACTCGTGTGCGTGCGTGTGTGAGGAAGGTGTGGATGGGCACAGATGGATCGGCGGCTGAGCGTGAGTCGCAGGGTCACTCAGCGGCCATCGCACGAGGGAGACCCTGGCCGTCCTCTGCCCTCCTCTCATCACACCTGCATGCGCCAAAGCGTTCCTTTCTAGATGATTAACGAGCGGGAGAATTTTTCAAAGGAAGAATGAGGAAGGAGGCCCCAGGGGGTCTCCAGGGGCCTCCCAATGATGGGATTCTGTGATTGTCCTGCAGATTAGGGGCACCTTGAATCATTTGGGTTGAGCTGGGGCAGGTGAGAGCATCCTGGGAGACTCCCTCACACCTGGGATGACTTTGCAATGCCAGGGCGTGTGCCCCAGGGCCCGGGCTAGGTTGCTGCCTTTGTCAGACCAACCTGGAGAAGCCATGGTTCTTTCTGGGCCGGGGCAGGGCTGATGCAGCAGTGCTCAGCAAAGGGCCTGGCCCGTAGTAGGTGCTTTATAACCGCTGGCTAGCTACGCTGCCATGTCCCGACGCTGCCTGAGCTGGCCATGACAGCCGGACCTGGAGGCAGAAAGGCTGTGCCTTAGCTGCTGGCTGACCTGAGGCCCCCCTGATCCTCAGTTTACTCATCTGTACGATGACAGGGCTGGGATGAGATGACCCGCGGGGTCCTCATAGCAACGCCGATGCTGAGCCGTGCTCCCCGGGAGGGAAATACAGTTAGACTCAACCCCCCCTCTTTATTCCGGCAGAACTTGACTAACTGGAGACCTTAACTGACAGTAACAGAATCTCAGGGCCCACTGCCCACTGGCCGGCCACCTCCATGACCTGAATTGGAGGCGTGGGCGGGTGGAATCTCATCACTTCCACGCCAGCCCCCAGTGGGGGGCGTGGCAGACACTGCGCAGTCGGGGTCAGGGTTCAGAGCGCCTGCTCCGGCCAGCACAGTGGTTCTCAGAGCGTGCTCTGGGCCCCCGGCCCTCTCGGGCTGTAGGAAGCCAACGCTGCTGTCGTGATGGTTCTAAGGTGCGTCCATTTCTGGTGTTGTTAACTGTCAATGGCTATGACCTACGAAAGCTCTTTGGGAGGGCTTCTGTTTTTGTGAGTGTAAAGGGGTCCCGAGACACGAAAGTTTGAACGCTGCTGGGCTAGAGCAGTCAATCGATTAACATTCATTTAGCACCTAGTGTGTGCCGGGCACCGTGCTGAGCGCTGGGCATTGGCCTGAGTCATTCAGTGGTAATAAAGGTGCAGAGAGGTCACCTGTACAAGACGGGAGGCCTGATTAAGCAGCGGTGTGCTGAAGAGAAAGCAGGGTCTGGGGGCCGGACGAGTTGTCAGGGTGAGGTGGCAGCCGCCCCAGCTTGCAGCACCGGGGAGAGGATGGCCCCACTGCCCTGGGCACCGAGCACTGGTCAGATCCCCTGGGCAGGGCAGGGTTCAGCTTGGGGCAGCTCTCTTTGGGAAGGGCCTTGGTCCATGAGAGAGAGAGAAAACCCCAAGGTGATGAAGGGACGTGGCCCTCTGTGGAAGGAACTGTGGTTGTTTGCCCCGGAGAAGGGAAGACCCGGGGAGGACGTGAAACCTGTCCTCACGGGGCCATGACATGGACCAGAGAATGAACTCATGCTGTGTGGACCCGGAGTGGGGATCGAGGAGCTGAAGGGCACACCGAAGCCAGCAGAGTCACTGACAGTTAAACTGGCCATTAACGAAATGGGTGGTGCCAGGAGGTTGCCAAGGGTCCCATGGTAGGGCAAGATTCTTTTCCAGGTGTGGGTGAACTAGATAGCCGGAGGTTCCTTTCCACTCTGAATTGTATAGTTGTGTGAATGGCGCATGGATAGGACAGTCTGATTTAATAAAGGTGTCAGTATTCCCTGGATCCAGGCTCAATGCAGCGTTGATCAAAACATCAAGGGACCCATTTTTACAGATGAGGCAGCAGCAGAGGATGCTATAAGCGGCAGAGGCAGGATTTGGATCTCGGTCTGCCTAATGCCAGGTCCAGAATTCCTTCCAGGTTGTGCTGCCTCTCAGTGGACGCGGGTGAACAGAGATAAGAGGGGAATTTAGAAGGAAGGAGGTGCACTCTCTCTTGCTGCGGCATGTCCAGCCTGCCCAGATCCTGTTCCCTCACCACACCCCCTGGTTATGCCCCTTCCTCTCCACTCACAGAGGTCACTGAGAGTTGTGCTCTCGATAGTAGTGACAGTGATTATTGACCATGTCTACAGGGGAAAAATCATGGAAAAGGATCATGTCCGTGGCCCCTTGGGGAGGGGGGTCACCTTCTCCCTGGGTCATACATACAGTGAGAGGGCAGTGACCAGCCCGGTCTGTGGAGAAGGGAGGAGAGAACGAGGGTCAGGAGATGCCTTTTGCTCTGGCTCACTCACATCTCACGTTTTGTTTTCTTGTTTCTCTTTCTTTTTTCCCCCCCTTAGCTCCCTGGCAACAAGGATCTTTTCAGAATGGACATTGAAAATACTCTGTAGCCTGTCTACAGGAGCCGAGGAGACTTCCTGCAGGGTTTGGGGGGTGGGGGTGGGGTGGTTGCCAATTTGTTTTGTTTTGTTTGTCTTTGATTGAACGACTTGATGTGTTTTTGAACTTAAGTCAGTTTGGTTTTAAATTCAGAAGCCGTAGAGCACTTTAAGTCCAAGAATTTCACCCATTAAGCAGTAGGAGAATCCATCTTCTTTAATGTTTTCCAAAGCCTAGTTCATTTCCATGTACCTTTTCTGTTGAGCTCAATCAGGCCTCCCATTTGTGAGCCCCTCTAGCTAAGAGACAGGAGCAAGCCTTCACCTTCGTGAACGGTTTTTAGTCACATAAAAACCTCCTTCCATTCTGTCGAGCAAGGGAGGAGCAAGTGCCATCTGTCAGTATGACTCGGAGCCTCCTCCGTGATTTTGCTTTATCCCAAAGGAGGGTCTGTTTTCTGTTTTCGGAGCAAATGCCAAAAAGGGTCCAGTGGGCGTGTCCTGAATCTTCGCAGTTCTTTTCTATCAAAGTCGTCCAAACTCTTTAAGTTTCTCAGATGACTGGATCACCAAATGGATATTTTTTGTGTTCACCATACTCGGCCTTGACTTTTCTTTGACGATAAGACCTTCTTGGACCCTTGTGCTTGTGACACGTTTAAATGTTATTCTAGAGACCCTGATTTGTGTGTTTTCAGGATTTCCTGGAACAGAGATTTATTTTTGTAACTTTGTAGGTTTGAAGCATTTCTAACTGCTCTCCTTATGCTAAAGACGAGCCCTGTCTTTTCCAGGGCAGACTGCCTCAATACGCTGTTTCTCAATCATTGACTGTGGGCCTTTTGACATCATTTATAACAAACATTAGAGGAAAAAAAGGAGAGAAAGGAGTTACAGTGAGGGCCAGGGAAGGCATTTCTACAACATTACCCCTCACGGGGACCGTGTTTATCCACTGGATGCCATGTTATGCTTCAGAGACATCTTTTTATGGTTTTTAAAGATCACAAAACACAAAAGCCCGCCCTGTCCTTGTAATATAGTCTGTGTGGCCATGGAGGTGCGGTGGCCCCTGGGCCCCCAGGAGCCTCCCGCATCTCCTGGCCCAATCCATCCCCATTTCCTCATAATGGAATAAATAGGGTCATCCCCTACTTCCAGCATTCAGTAAGTATAGCATGAACCTGTCCTTTTTTTTTCCCCTTTGCCTCAACCTGACCCTGTGCTTTCATATAGCAGGATAGCTAAAGCCTGTCCTTTCCCTCCCTCACCTTGTCTGAACCTGACCCCGTAACTTTCATATAACAGGAACCTGACCTCTTTTTTTTTTTTTTGCCTGACACACACCCTGTGCTTTCGTAGAAGGATAGTAGGTACCTGGCCTTTTTTTTTTTTCCTCCTTTGCCTGAACCTGACCCTGTGCTTTCATAACAGGATGGTAAGAGCCTGGCCTTTTTTTTTTCCCCCTTTGCCTGTGCTTTCATAACAGGATGATAGTAGGAGTCTGTCCTTTTTTTTTCCCCCCCCTTTGCTTGAACTTGACCCCGTGCTTCTAGAGCTCCCAAATGCCTCCTTACATCATATTTTGATATCTTTTATGCCACAGGAGAAAAGTAGTCCTGAGAGCTGGTGAGGAAGAGGATTCTGTTTAGAAGCCCTGGTCCCTCCTCCCCAGCTTCCTTTCCCAGCAGATTCACATCTAAAGGGAAACCATGCATTCTGGCAAACACCATGGATGGGAATAAGTACAAAACAGTAAGGAAACATTAAAGCAGAGTCAGGCTCCTTGGTCAGGATAATTAATCATTAAATAGCCACTTAGCAAAACCCAGACTATGAGCCTGTCAGGGAAACAAGGACAAAATGATTTTATAAGCTGACCTCTTAAGAGGCAATAGAAAATCCTTTTTCTCTAATGTTTTACAAAACCGACTTCATTTCCCGATGGCTCTTTTATTGAGATTTACCAGACCTGTGATTTGTAACACTTCTCCAGCCCAGAGAAAGGAGCCGGAGCAACCCTTTCCACCTCTGTTTGTGGTGATCTTAACCATCTTAGACACATAAAAATGTCTCGGCTTCCATTTGATTGTGTGATAAAGACATGGAGGTCACAGGTCAATGTGATTGAGAATCCAAAGTCTCCCAATTTTGGTTATTTTTTTCCCCTTCAGAGTAAAAAGAGGGTTTTGCTTCTTTATGTTTTTAGAACAACTCCCAAGAAAACACTTGGAAGGGGCTGGTCCAGAGTCAGGTGGTTTGCTTGGGGCTGGCTGGATGCTGGCGCTGTTCCAGTCTTCCCTTCAAGCTTCCCATCCATCAGAGGCTCTGCCAAGAGTCCTATGTTTTCATATTCTCATCTCATTTGTCTTGTCTTTGTCATTGCCCTCATTCAGATGCACAGTGTGCCAGTGAGAGCTCCTCTGTCCCTTAGAAAAGGGCCCAAGTTAAGGGCGGGCTGTCTGTCTCTTCCCCACCCACTTCATGTTTCTCCTTCTACAGAGTGAAAAGAAAACGAAATTCAGTTTTGCTGGAAAGTGTACGCAGCAGAAATGCCCACTGGGAAACACTTCCTTTAGAATCCAGGGAGAAAAAAAAAACCAATAAACTGGAGCAAACTTGTGATGTGTGTGTGTGTGTGGTTCTGTGTCTGCTTTCTGGAGTCCTTGGAAGGCTTTGGGGGGCCCCCCTGCCTGCCTGCCTTCCTCCTCCTCCTCCTTCAGCACCCTTGTACTGCCCTCCCCAGCCTCAGACACACTGCCCCTTCTTCACCTGGACACTTGTCCCCTCCATGCTCCTTTCCCTGGGAGGACCTGAGTACCCGAGCCAAGCCTGGGGGCAGGCACTTAGATTTACAGGCTACGAGGGTCTTCAGTTTTGAGCCGATTCCTTCCTTCTACAAGGAAGGAAATAGGCCCAGCAAGGCTCCTTGCCTGTCCCAGTGTTTCACGGGGGCAGGTGGCGGGTGCTCAGACTCAGTCACTCATTGATTGTCCTGTTTGCAATAGGAGCATTTACAACTCAGAAGTTGATAGATTAAGACTTCCTCTACTGTCCTTTTGATTGTCTAGACTTAAGAAAGCCATGGAGGACAGGCTATGTGGATGAAACTGTTGTGTACACATTGTCTTTTCTGGACAGTTGGTTAAATATTCACCAGCACACCCTTCCTTTCATAGCCAGTGAGGGTCTGAGGTGATATTTGAACCCAGGCCTTCCTGAGTCCAGGTCCAGCCCCAGCATCACACCCCTGCCCGCTCCTGTCCTCTCTGCCCCTCAGCTACAGAAGCAGCTTCAGTCCTTATCACAGCTTCTGTGTCTCTTGCTTGGGCTCTTGAGCAGATTCTCTTCCCCTGTCCTTTATCTTCCTGTTTTCACCCACGAAGATCCCTCTCCCCGCTAAAGCTTTATCCCGTCAATGGGAATGACTCCCCAATCTCCATCTCCAGACTCCCCTGACTACCCACACTACAAAAGCACATCCTGCTCAACCTGTCCAAAGCTAACTCATCCTCCCCCCAAAGTCCACCCCTTCTCAATATGGTCCCTCTACTTCTTCCTTAATTTGGGGGTTCAGCCTCTGCACACCACCCCTGTCCCCATCCAAGTCCCTTTGGTCTCTGCCCTCAGGGGCCTTCATTTTAATGAGGAAAGACAGCACACAGAAGGGTTGAGGTTTAGGGGCTTAGGGGTGCTGGGATACCAAAATAGTGACACAGCTCCTGCCCAAATGAATTCGACCCAAGCCAAAGACAAGGTTTATTAAAGATTTGCCATATTGGCCAGACTCTCAAGGAATCAACATTTGTGATGCTGGTATTGACAAGTGGGCTAGAGTGACTCTCAGCCATTGGCTAGATTTTAAGAATCTGAGCCATGGGTTACATTAAATCTCAGCCTTAATGGAGACAAGATGGACCTTATATAGAGAAAGACTGTGGGAGGGATCTAGGAGTGGCCAAGTAGTTTGGAGTGACTGGGGGACGAGTCTGGGGAGAAGGGGTCTAGGGAGGATCTCGATGGGAGTGATTGGGAGATAGAATGGGGTCTAGATAGAATCAAGGGTGGGAAGTGACTGGGGGTGATAGGGAGGTAACAGACAATGAAGGTTGGGCTGGGTGAGAGGTAACAGAATTGGGAGATTGGGTGTAGCCACAATGAAAGGCCAGCTGAGAGGATTACTGGGATGATGCCTCACGTGAACACCAAAGACTTGGCCATGTGGGCAGAGGAGAAAACTCAAGGAGAGTTGGGGGAGGGGGAGTCCCAGGGCCCATACCCTGTCATTCCTCCTCAAACAAATGGGACCCACATTCTTTTAGGGGAAGGGGCGAAGGTCTTGGCTTCTTAAACTGTTTGCTGCTGGCAAGAGGAGTGTGGAGCTGTCTCTGCCTCTCTGGGTCCCGGTCAAGGGGTCAGACCAGAATCACCAGAGCAGTCATCTAAGCGCACAAGGACCTAACAGCCAGAAAGGGAATCTAGAGAAAAGACAGTTTCCCTGGAGGGAATTGAAGATCGCTATGGCCAGGTGAACACAGAATGAAAAGAGCGTGTAGGATTTCAGCTGTTTATCCCCCTGCCCTGTGGAGCGGCGGGGCCTTTCCAGACAGATGCTTGAGGTCCCCCCGAGGACTCACAGGAATACTCCACAGTCTCTGGGGACACGTTGGGCAAGACTTGTCGTCGGGCGGTTTCTCCTAGCTTACTGCCAGTCAGGTGGCTGAAGCAGCTACTGCCCATACCCTGTCAGAAGCAGGGAAGTAGGAGAGACCCGAGGGGAGAGAGGGCCGGCCTTGTTCTGGACAAGAGGAGGTGAGTGGGGCCCTGGTAGAGGCCAAAGTTCCAATGGGGAAGGGTCAAGGAGGCTGGCAGCGGGGTTTGGATGCGGCTGGTCGTGACATGGAGACCATCCATGAGGCAGCCTAGTACAGCAGAGAGGACTGATTCTGAAGCCTCTGACACGCACTGTGTGGTGGGGCGAGCCACTTTAACCTCTCTCTGCCTCAGTTTCCTCAATTGTAAAACGATACCAACAGCACTTGCCTCCCAGAGTCATTATTAGGATGAAATGAGATCGCATGTGTAAAGCGCTTAGCACAGTGCCTGGTGCACAGCAGGTGTTTTAAGAAATGTTTGTTTAGTTTTGTGCAATCTCTACATACAATCCATACAGCTGATATCATATTGCTTGCCTTCTCAAGGGCTGGAGAAGGGGTGGCAGGGAAGGAGAGAATTTGGAACTCAAAATTTTTAAAAATGAATTAAAAGTTTTACATGTACTTGGGAAATTTTAGCAAAATTAAAATATTTGAAGTTAGCCCGTTCCTCCCACCACCACCACTACAAAACCCACTTCTTTCCTTCCTTCGTCTCCTGGCCCAAAGTGTTCAGTGCCCAGTTATCAGAAATGCAAATTCTCTAGCGTGCCGTTCAAGGCTCATCAACCTGCCTTCCCACTATATCCCTGACGGAGGGCGTCTGCTGGTAGCTGTCCCCCACGCTTGTCATCCTGGGTGACCTGTCTCTGGGTACTCAGGCAGCTCAGCCCTCTCTCCTGAAAGTCAATAGAACAGACCTTTAGTAATGTCTCCTACATACCAGGCATTGGGAGGCAAAGATAAAAATGACACAGACCTGGCCTGTCCTCCAGGAACTTACCTCCTACTGGAGGGATCAATTCCCTTCTATTTACTTGGGTTTATAGGCAATCTTCAGTTTGGAAGAGCAGTGGTAGCTAGAGACACCAGCAAGTGTCACCTGAGCTGTGCTTTGGAGGAGGCGAAGGATTCTCAGTGGAGTAGGAAGGAGAGTATTTCAGGCAAGGGGACAGGGATGGGAAATGAAGTGTCTGCTTTAGGGAAGAGCCAGATTGTTGGGGGGACCGTTCGCCAGGCTGAGGCCTTTGGGTTTTGTCCCGGGGGCAATAAACCATCGATGACTGGGGGGGAAGGGGGGTAGGGTGGCCAATGACACAGGCAGATCTAAGGTTCTGATATCTATGTGAAGGCTGGATTGGAAAGGGAGAGATTGGAAGCACGAGCTCAATGAAAAGGTTGATGTCCAAGCATCAGCAGATGAGAGCCTGAACTGGGTTACTGTGTGGGTAGAGAAGGAATGGACGGGGGAAAGATGGCGGAGGTGGGACCGACTGATGACACTGATTGAAGGTGGGTGGTGAGGGGCAGGGCTGAGTCAAGGATGACAGGGAGCTGTTGAACCTGGGTGACTGAGGGACAGTGAATCAGGGATCACTTATTGCAGCAATTTGAATGAAGACGGTCTGTGTAAATGCTAGCATATTCAAAATGAAAAGGAGATTTAATCAGTTTCTCCTACCCATTTCAACTCCTACATTTCTACTTCTACTCATTCTCCAAATGAGTGATTATGCAGTAAATCTCCACACACACACACACACACACACACACACACACACAGCCCTGCTTCCCTCTCCTCCTGTCTGTCTCTCTGTCCCTCTCCTGAGTTAATAATCATTTTTGTGTTAAAACTGTATCTCGCTCTGGTCCCCCTGACCACTCCACTCCTCTTCCAGTCAGTATAGTAAGTTTTGTAGGTAGCCAGCATGAAGAGATAACAGCAGGAAATCACATTGCAAAGGGGAACCTGGAAATCACCTACAAACCATCCCAAAGGTCAACAGAGGATAGTTTACAAATCATATTCTGTATTAATCAAAATTCACATCCTGATATGTGCGGAACCAGGGGAAGCCATCTCAGCATCGTTTGTCAAGGTTTCTGTCCTATAATGTGTGAATCCCAGACAAAATCTACATCTTCACAGCTCCAGACCTGCCGAATATCAAGAGGTGCTGAAAATTCAAATGGTGACTTTGCAGTTTTACAATTTTGAGATGCTTTGGAAATGTTAATGAACTAACTCCAAGGAGGCACAGATGGGAGTTGGTCTGTCTCTCCTAAAAACCCTATACAAGTGAGACTTCGAATTCCTGCCCTGCCCCCATCCACACTAGCATCCACAACGTTCCCTCTCCCTCTAGTCTGTGATTCCTCTGTCCCCCTCCGCGTCATCTTCCCAATGCTGCCTGCCTTCCTTCACCTCATCCCCAGTTTCCACACCATCTAACTCTATCCCTCTTTTCCCACTTGTCTCTGCCTTTATGAGCTTTTTGCCCTACAGCCTCTGTGTTTCATTAAACTGTGCTTGCTTCCCCATCTCCCACTGCCAATCAAGATCTTTCCGGATAGTACCCAAAGAACTAGGGGTGCCTGCCCCTGTTTCCTAAATTAATGATCAAATAAGTCTTCTTGCCGATGACTCCCGGATCTCTGTGTCCAGCCCCAGGCTCTCCCCTGAGCTCTAGCCCTGCACCGCCAAGGACATGTCTGACTGGATACCCCAGAATCATCACAGACTCAACACGTCCACGCCAGAAGTCAGGTATTTTCCTCCAAAATCTGCCCCTTTTGGGAACTTTCCCGGCTCTCTCAAGGCTCATGAGCTTGGAATCATCCCTGAGCCCTCCCTCTCCTTCCCCCCACAACTGAGTCATCTCGCTGTCTCTGGATTTCCTCCATATTTGGGATTTACTTCTTCCTCGTCTTTGCCTCAGAGACTTCTCTCTTCCTTCAAAGGGCGGCTCAAGCACCACCTTCTATATGAAGCTTTTCTTCACAGAGACCTGCAAGTGCTAGGGCCCTCCCTCCCTAAGTGCATCATATTTAACAACCGTACATTCATTTTTTAAGTAACTACTAATAATAGAATTCATGTATTGCTTGAAAGTTTGCAAAGGGCTGAATATACGTGACCTCGTTTGATCCTCACAGCAATCCTGTGAGGTAGGTGCTACTGTTATTCCCATTTTGCAGATGAGGAAACTAAGGCAGCAGGGTCACATAGGTAGTATGTGTCAGAGGCTGGATTTGAACCGGGTTCTTCCTAGCTTTGAGGCCAGCTTTCTGTCCCCCATACTCTGACGCTTTTATACCTTCACCACAAAGTGTGAATAAGTCACTAATTATTTCAGAGCATTATGCAGATTTGGCCATTGGATGAAGGCAGATGACTCCCTACAGGAAACCTCTGCTGATTGGCTGAAGGAATCAGACACACCTGTCAGCCCATATATGAAAATACCAGTCTCTCTAGTGGGGGACCAAGCTAGCTGTGACAGGCTCCAAGGTCAGGAGCTGAGGATTCCATTTGGAGAGCTAAGTCCTTGAAAGGGAGCTGGTCTTGGAAACGGGGGGGGGGGGGGGGGAGTCTGTCTGTGTGTCTGTCTGTCTGTCTCTGTCTCTCCTCCAACTGACCGCATCATCAGAAAGATGGAACCAGCAGCATCAAATATCTCTGAGATCAGCAGGAAACAACACTTCCTGTATAAGAAGAGTAACACATGAAGGACAAATGGATATTCAAAGTCCATTTTCTAAGGAGGAAGTGAGCTTCAAGGAGCATGACCCCTTGTACCAAAGAGGAATGCTGGCTTTGGACTCAAGAAAGGACTTCGTGGTCATCTAAGTTAGAGTCCTTCCCTTGGACCCTCCACACGGACTTGCATTTGTGGGAGCATGCGCCCCAGGCTTTTGGGGGTGTGAGGCAATATATTTTGCCAGCCTTTCTTACTATACTCTTTGAGTAAATACATTTGCCAAAAGCTAATTAAGTCTACTGGCTGACTGTTAAAGGGAAGCACACTACTGGGGGTCTGTGAGTGGCCCTGTTACAAGCATAGCCCCTTGGGGTTACTCTTAGACCCTTAAGAGTAGTAGTAGCCAGCCTCATGCCTTCTGATCTATTTAATTCAATTAAACTCAACAAATATTTTGGAAGCACCTACTGAGTGCCAGTTTACCAAGAAAACTCTATGGACAGTGTTGGTGTGCTAGGGTCCATGGAGTTAGGAAGAATCTGAAAAGACTGAACAACAGCTGTGTCAGGCATTGTGCCATACTGTAGAGATTGCAAGATACAAATGGAACAGTCTCTGCCCTAAAGGAAGTTACAGTCTTTTTTTTTTTTTAACTCTTTATCTCTCTCTTTTTTGGCTGGGCAATTGGGGTTAAGTGAGTTGCCCAGGGTCACACAGCTAGTAAGTGTCAAGTGTCTGGTCTGAGGCTGAAATTGAACTCGGGTCCTTCTGACTCCAGGGCCGGTGCTCTATCCACTGCACCACCTAGCTGTTCCAGGAACTTTCATTCTACAGAGGAAGGCTTAGACACTGCACAGATAAGGTTAGATAGATGTGGACATAGATACACATACATATGTGTGTATGTACATGTATATGTATATATGGGTGTGTATAAACATATACACACCCATATATACATATATAAATAATAAAAAAAATATAAATTTAAAAAATAATAATAAGGAAAATTTTAAAAAGGTGTTAGTGAGAGCATTAACAACTTACCCCAAAAGCACCAGGAAGGACTCCTGTGGGAGGCAGCCCCGAGATGAGCTGTGAAGTAGACTCGGAATTCTGTGTGGGAAATGCCAGCACTCTTGGCATGCAGAGGAGCCTGTTCAAAGACACGAAGGGAAGACTTGGAAGGTGTGTGGGGAAACAGCGAGCCACACAAGTGGGCTGGAGCTCAGAATTTGTATGGGGGAATAATGGCTGATCCGTCTAGAAAGAAAGCCTGGTTGGCTTTCAGAAAAAGAAATCCAAGCTATCTATAGCCTTATAAAAAAAATGCTCTAAGTCATGAATAACTAGAGAAATACAAATTAAAGTAACTTAAAGGTTCTACCTCTTACCTTCCAGACTAAGTTAACAAATAAAGGAAAATAAATGCTGGAGGGGTTGTGGGGAAACAGGTACATTGAGGCACTGTTGGTGGAGCTATGACATGGGGAAGTCATTCTGGAAAACCATTTGGAATTATGCCCCCAAAGTTACTAAACTGTGCCTACTGCCCTGTAGTAGACCCAGCACTACTAGGTCTGTACCCCAAAGAGATCAAAGAAAGAGGGAAAGGACTCATAGGTACAATTTATAGCACCTCTTTTTTTGGTGGCAAAGAACTGGATACTTAAGAGAACAATCTATCTATTGGTGAATGGCTGAACAAGTTACACTATATAAATGTAATGGAATACCTTTTTGCTGTAAGAAATTATTATGAAAGACAGTTTCAGAGACACATGGGAAGTCTTACAGTCTTAACTAACTGATGCATAGAGAAATGAGTAGAACCAGGAGAAAAATGTATACATCATCAAACCACTTGGAAAACCTCAGATGAACACAGTAACCAGCCGTGACTCCAAAGGCTCATGGGTGGCACAGCTAATTATCATCTCAGACCTATTCTAGCTTCCGTTGTCTCTTTCCCTTCTTTGTGGTCAGAAGTGACTGGAGGGAGGGGCAAACAGGGTCCAGGACTCTGAGGCTGGGCCACAGGGAGCCACTGAAGGTCTTTGGGCAATGTTTCCTCTAAGTCTCCTTGAGGGGTATCGGTGGAGGATTATCTATGTGCCACCCCTCAAACCCTTCTGACCTAGGGATATAATAAGATCAAAATGAAAACCACTTTTCTGATTACTCTCAAGAGGGAAAAGTGGCCCTTGGCTTTCACTCATCAGCTCAGGTTACACAAAAGACCATCATGAATAGTGAATAGTGGCTACATCAATAAACCCATTTATCTAAGCAAAACAGTCAGCCAGGGGTTCTTGAACCTTTTTTTGTGTCAAGTACCCCTCTCAGTTTGGCAAAACTTGGAGGCAGCTAGGTGGGGTTGTGAGAGTGTGGATCTTGGGGTCAGGAAAAGCTCTGTTCAAATCTAGCTTCAAACACTAGTCAGACACTCTAGTCTGGAAAAAAATCACTTAACTGCTTTCTGCCTCAGTTTCCTCATCTGTAAAATGGGGATGATAGCCCTTACCTGCAGGTTGTTGTAAGGATCAAGGGAGATAATGTAATGTGATTTGTAGATCTCAAAGTACAATATAAAGTTAGCTATTAATTTTTACTCATAACAAATTTGGGGTTTTAAAATCACTAACAATTCTGTGTGTGTGTGTGTGCGTATGTAAGCACTTGGTCATATCACTATTACACCACTTGAAAGGTGTCTTTTGAGTGCTAAATATAATGCTGGCTTGTCTGGAACCCACTTTGTTTCCAGGATTTTTCATTTTTACTATCACGTTTTGAACTGTCCAGCAGAAAACAGGTCAGTTTCTCTGAATAACAGTAATTCTGCAGCGAGGGCACAAATTCTCTGGATGTTTTTGTGTTTGCTTTGTTTTGTTTAAATATCTAAAACTGGTGTTCTAAAGGTATAAGCCAGAGTGCCTGCTTTTAGCAGTTGTGTGTGTGTGTGTGTGTGTGTGTGTGTGTAAATTTTGTTGCTGTTTACTCCAATGCACACATGGAGAGAACCTCCTTCTACTGATCAAAGGATCCAGATGAATTTCTATTCACCAGAGATCTAGTAGAAAAACGGTGAAGTATCATATCATGTGAGGAACTTGATATATAAATTCCAACTCTCCAGACTCTTCTCTCTCTAAAAACAAGACTAAGGCTTCCGTGGTCTTCCCATGTGGCTCCTAACTCTTCCCAGCTCCGTGGCACTGCTGGGGTCAGTTGACTCTAGAGCCCTCAAGCTCCCACCAAGGAGTCTTCCACCGCGTCTGACGCTGAATTCAATGGAGTGAACGGCTAGAAGAGGGAATTGCATCAGATCCTAAGCACTGGCCAGCTGGTCCCCTCCAGAACGTTGACCACCGTCCCCCACAGCGAAGTGGCAGGCAGGGGCCGGGGGTCTGTGGGTGGGCCTCAGTGGCTCTTTGACCAGGATGAGGAAAACTCAGCTACCCATTTCCTTTCCTCTGACTGCAAATGGCCATTTTCTTTGGTTGCGAGTGTAGACAACACGCGGGGTTCTGGGACGTTCCCAGGCTTGTCAGGCAGTGGAAGGCTCCGCAGACACACAAACGTCGAGTTCACACCCAGCTTTGAGGACGGGTTTGCTCCCTGCAGAGAGCGCCTGCCCTCTGGGAGCTTCCACTCTAAGGAGGAAGCGCGGCCCACGGCAGCAGGGAGGCCCTTGGAGCGGGCTCTTGGGCACCCTGGGGTCCTGCAGGAGCCGGCCTGGGCGGGGTTGGGGTGGGGGGCTCTGGGCAGCGCACCAGGCGCCGCGGAGCAGCAGCATGCAGTTACGGGCTCGCCCAGAGCCCACCCTGCGGACCACTGCACGAGCCCCAACGACCGACCTGCCGGCCTGTCCTCTGCCCACCCACCGCAGCACGTGGCTGTGACCTATGTTTATCGGGGCCGGGGGCAGAGGTGCTCGGGCCTTGACTGGGTCCGGGGGACCAAAACTACGATAATCAGCTGGTTCCTCCTCGCTCACACATGCAGACCCAGAAGCTCGCCCACAAGGGAAGAGCCGAGGGCGGGGCTCGTGAAAGGCCTCAGCTCCTCCGGGCCGGCGGCGGCGCTGTGGCGCCCAGGAGAAGTTGGCTCATTATTCAGAGCGGGACACGCAGGAGCGTGAGGGCAGCGATGAGGCGCAAGGGGCGGGTCACGCGGTGACGTACGGGGTCACAGCTGCGGGGCCGGCGGAGGGGCGGGGCTCCATCGCGGCCGCCACCGCCTCCTATTCCTCCTGTCCCCTCTTCCTCCCGACCACGCGGTGGTGCTGTGGCGCGGAAGCACCGGCTCGTGCCGCTCCTCCTCCCCCACCCCCAGCTCGCGGGCCGTCCGCCGGCTCCTTCCGGCGGAAGTGTGCCGCGGTGACGGGCCCCGACGGGCAGGGAGCGTGAGGAGGGCTGCGGGCGAGGGCGGAGTCGGCCCGGGCGGGCAGCAGGGAGGCAGGCAGGCCGGGCCGCCCCCGCACCCCATCTCGGTCGCCGTCACCGCCCTCGGCCCCGCCCGTACGCCCCTGGCAGCGGCTGTGCGCGCCGCGGAGGGGGCGGTGGGGCGCGCGCGCGCAGCAGGAGTTGGTGGCCGGCGGACGCGTCCCCGCGTCTCTCCCTCGGGCACGTGTGCGCGCCTGCGCCGTCCCAGCTCGCGCCCCCCCTGAGGGCGGGGCGGGGGCGGGGCCTGCGTGGCGTGGCGGGGCTCGACGGCGGGCGGGACCGGCGCCGGGGCGGGGCGGGGGCGGGGCCAGGGCCCGGGCCCGGCGGGTCCAGCGCGAGCCCCCTCGGCCGCCGCCGCCGCCGCCGCCGCCATCGCCATCATGGAGGACAAGGTCTTCACGAAGGAGCTGGACCAGTGGGTGGAGCAGCTGAACGAGTGCAAGCAGCTGAACGAGAACCAAGTGCGCACGCTCTGCGAGAAGGTGCGGCCTGGGGGGGAAACCGAGGCACGCCGGCCCCCCCCCCAGCCGGCGGGCTCTGGGCCCCTCCCGGACCGAGGGCGAGCTTCCTGCGGCGGGGCGGTGCTCCGGAGGGGCTCGGCGGGCCAAGCCGCATGGAGGCGCCCCTCCCCCCCGCCGCCTGCCTCAGTTTCCTTCCATGTCTAGTGGGGGTCCGGCCAGCCCCGCCCTCCGGGGCCCGCCGCCTCGGTCACTTTGTCCTTTGTATTTTTATCTCGGCCCGGCCCTGCTCGTTGACTCACGAATGCTTGTCGATTGACTAAAGAGCCATTTACGGCCGCCGCCCCTCCCCCCCCGTGCGGGCGGTGACCCCTGACGAGTCGAGGGCGGGGCGGGGTGGCTCCGGTCCCGGGGTGGGGGCGGGGCGCGGGCGCCTCCGCTGAGGTGCCAGGAAGCACCCTGGTACCCAAGAAGGGACCGGGGGAGTCTGATGGGGGGATGCCCAGCCGGCGCCCGGGCAGGCCGCGGGCCCCCCGTCGGCCTCGGCCTCCGGCCCCCAGGGCGGCGGTAGCGGCGCCGATCGCGTTGTCGGAGGGCTCGGCCCAGGTGCGGGGGCCGGCCGGCTCCGGGCTCTGTTGGGCGGCAGAGCCAAGCAGAGTCCGAGGCCCTAAAACGTCCCCCAGGACTAGCTTCTGCAGGCGCAGGAGGTCTCGGTGCCCCCAAAGGTGTCGGGCAGGCGTGAAGGCTGGGTCCTGTACCGAGGTGCTCAGAACAGTGGGCCGAGGCAAGCTTCCCGGAGCGGCTGCTGGCCACGAAATGAGAGACTGGGGGGGAGGGTCTTGGAGAGGACGAATAAAAAGCCCGGTCTGGTGAGAACACGGAGCGTGTGAAGGGAAACAGTTTGAAATTGGCCTGGAAGGGTCGGTGAGAGCTGCCCAGAACGCTCGCCCTCCCTCGTCCGCTCTGATTGCTGACCTCCCTGGCTTCCCAGAAATCCCAGCTCAGGGCCGTGGTCCCCTTGGAAAACAAAGGACAAACTCCAGTCAATCCCGAATCAAACCCCACCTCCTACAGGAAGCCTTCCCTAACCCCTCTTAATTCCAGTGCGTCGGACCGCAGTCATTTCCCATGTATCCGGTATGCAGCTTGCTTTGCAGATACTTGCTGCATGTTGTCGTCCCCCCCCCCCCCCGTTAGATTGTCAGCTTCTGGAGGGTAGACTTTCTTCTCTTTCTGTATCCCCAAGGCCTAGCGCTTGTCCTGGCACCTAGGAGGCGCTTAATACCTGTTTGCTGGATGAATTCTCTTGAGTGCTAGGATCGCGTGTTCATACTTGGGGCACCTCGGAAGGTTTTGACTGCGGTGGGGACGTGATCAGAGAGCCACTGGAGGAACGTTCCTCTTACAGCCATACGCACACCTGGTGTCTCCGGAGCCCCTCGAGTTATCCGTTAGTCTGGAAAAGCCCCGATGCGGGGGACAGCCTAGAGGATCCCTGATCCTCGGTGAGGGTAGGGGCAGTTTAGGGGAGATGAGTTTGAACGCGTCGATGACAGGTCCAGTCTTGCTCCTGGTAGCAGACTGCCTGAAAGAATGGAATGTCCAGGCAGTCGTGTTTTGCAGGTTGATTAGTGGCTGGAGAGGCTGCCCAGGAATCAGGACAAGGCTCGTTTTTGGCTTCCGCTGCCTTTCCTGGGCCTTACCTGCATTGGCAGAGGGAGTTTCCTCCCTCTGCCGATGAAGTGCCAGATTTAATTGTCAGTCTCTGATAATGTGTGTTGGGGGAGGGTGGGGCCTTTGATTTCAATGGGAGAGAAAACTCCAGGTGGGGAAAGTGAGTGCCAGACCCTCTGACTCCAGACTCCATTGTTTTGCCCAGGGGGAGTTATAGTGCTTAGAAAAGGGCAGCTGTAATGGTGGACTAGTAGGCAGCCTTTTTAGCTTGGTGCTTTCTTTCTTGGCAACTTTGATTACTGTTTACTGAAAGGCAGCTATACCTGTAATAGATCAGTGGATTGGGGCAGAGTCAAATACGATATTGCTGGCTCAGTCAGACCTCACCTGAAATTCAAGGAATGATTTATAATGTGACCAACTCACACCATCTCACACCACTTCACACTTTTTCCCCTTTAAGTTTCATCTAATTAGATTTAGCCTAGCGTTTTAGACAATTTGAGATCTTATTGTATCCTGACATTAAGGCATGATGTTAGCTCTCCCAGTCTTGTATCATATGTAGATTTGATAACCTTTCCTTCTGTCTTTCATTCACATCAATGATGTTAAATGTTTGGAGGGTTTTTGGTTTTGGTTTGGTTTTTTTTGCATTGAACCATATTTTAACGATCTCAAAATTCTGGGACCAATTTTTGTTTAAGTTGTTTCCATTTGAAATTACTGATATAAAGACTAAGACTGTCACATAACAATTTGTCCACAAAAGATTTCCTCCTATAGCTTTTACAGCTTATTATAATAATTAGCCAATCTTTTACCCTTAAGTGTAAATGGTCATTTGAGGCGATCAGCTCTCAAACCATTCTCCCAACACTGATCGTGGGGGAGGCCAGCAGCGCACAGAATATTTGTTGAGCTTTTGGGGCAGATTGTGTGACCTTGGCCCCTCTCGTAGCCTTCTAGTTCTCTTCCTTGATGACGCCAGCTGCAGGCGAGCTCCATCTCATACCAGTAACGGCACAACCACCCAGAGGAAGATAATTTGAGAAGCTCTCTGCTCCCACGGCTTGCCTGGGACCATGCCAATGGTGGCAGCATCACTGGGTCTCAGGAGGTTAGGGCCTGGCCGTCTTCCAGCTTCTCACCAGAATTAAAGTCAGTCTGTCCTTCAGGCCAGCAAAATTAGGAGCACTGAGGCCATCCTGACCAGGTGTGCAGCCAGCCTACCAGCTGGCCCTGATTTGGCCTGGGTGGTTCAGGATGACATCCTCGGGGTGTAACTAGAGGCGGCCCATCCATTGGTGGGTCATTCATTCTCTCCATCACCAGCCACATTGCCATGGGGTGGACATCTTTGATGGGATGATGTGACACCTCCAATTTGACAGAATTGACATTACTTTGAGGCCTGCTTACTCTGAACTTGTAGTGCATTTCCGCAGACTTTCTTCAGCTGTGACAGGGCCTGGAGCAGATGTCCTCTTCCTTCCCACCCACGCCATCTGACTTTAGAATATGAGTAGTCATATGGCTGGTTGGTAATACACCAGTTCCACCAGTCTTGTGTCAGACATCTTGGAGAGGTCAACCAGGTGCTTGTCACTTGGGTAAGCTGCTGACAAGAGGAAGTCCAAAGCAGAGGGTACCTTTAGCATTGCCATCCTTCAGGATGACTTCCCCTCCTTTGAATGTGGCTATCTGAGCTTTAGTCAAACATGTTGTCCCTGTTGCAGCCTGAAACTGGCACAAAAGCTCCTACGCCTGGCTGGTGGCTGATCACCTAAGTGCTGACTTCCTTGACTGTTTCTTCCTATACCTCCTAGTCCATTTTGTTAACACCAGCAATCACTTGTTGCACACCCAGGGTGTAGACCAGGAGGGCATGCTCAGGAGTCTGCCCCTTCTTTGAGGTACAACTTATGATCTACCAACATCCACAGCACAGTCAATGGAGATGGGCCTGTAATCATGGTCTTGATAAAGTCCCAGGGTGTTGGGGCATTAATGAGAATCATCTCCTTGTCAATTTTGTTTAAGTTTAGTGATGGTTTTCACCCTCTCATGTTCTGGCCACGAACCCCTTATTAAATGTCAAGCAGAAGTCACTAAACTGCATGCCTTTGACCTATCAGTACCATTACTGGGCCCATCTATACCAAAATGAAATCAAAGAAACAAAAAAGGAGCCTGCACGTACAAAGTGTATATATCTTTACGTCCTTAGACTGCACGTGTAGATGGAGATAGAGAAAGCAGGTCTCTTTTGCTGTAGCAAAGAACTGGAAGCTAAGGGGATGCCCGTCAGCTGGGAAATGGTTGAACAAAATGTGGCATAGAAATGTAATAGAATTTTGTTGTGTTGTAAGGAATGACGAGAAGGACGGCTCACAAGACAATACTGGTACAGAGTCATGCCAGCTGAAGTGAGCAAATCCAGAACATTTATCTAGTAGCAGCCACCTTGCAAAGTCAGACTACTGTAGAGAGACCCAGTGCAGTGACCGACTATGATTGCAGAGATGCGATGATAAAGCATGTGGCTTACCACCTGATGGAGGCAATGGCCTCACGATCCACAGTAGCACAGACAACTTTGGACGTAGCTATTGTGGGGATTTTTGCTTTTGACTCTCTTCTTTTTGATAAAAATTATTTTTTCAAATCAGCAAAAATCTGTCCCCTTCCCCCCACCCAAGAACAAAAGAAAACCAAACCTCTGTTATAAATGTGTTAAGTCAAGCAAAGCGAATTTCCATATTGGCCACATTTTTTAAAAAAGAGTGCGTGTGTCATTCTACACTCCGATAGCCTTTACCTCTCTGTTAGGATGTGGGCAGCCTGTTTTATTATTAACTCTCTGGAATCGTGTTTGAACGTTATAGTGACTAGAATTCCTAAGTCTTTTGAAGTTATATTTCCCATACTCCTGTTGCATACATTGTTCTCCTGGTTCTGGTTCTTTATTCTGCAGCAGTTCATAGGTTTTCCCAGATCTTTCTGAAACCATCTATTTCATTTCTTTACGGCACAATAGTATTCCACCACAGTTTTATACCACGGCCTGTTCAAAAATTCCATGGTTGATGGGCATCCCCTCAGATTCTCAATCTTTGCCACGTCATAAAGAACTGCCATAAATAATTTTTGTACATCGTATCTAGAGCTTATTTTGCTCAGGACTAATCACTTCCTTAATCCGGCTTCCCTTTAATTCCCCTTTCTTCCCTTTCCTCTTCCCAGTTGTTTACCTTTTGAATAAAATGTCTTTGTGTCCTTAATTGTGTGTTGGAAGGCAGTGTCCTTCCCTCTGACTAGTTCAGATGAGAGAAAGGTTCAGGGATCAGCTGCTTCCCTCACCCCCTCCTCTTTGACTTGTATGCCCCGATTATATAAGATCCTCTTCTCCAGCCTTCTTTTCCCTTTCCCCCATGGTATATTCCGCTCTTTCCATTCTACTTTTAAGATCACCAAGATATCACAGAGCCGCTCTTGGCCTCCAAGCTAATTAGGTGACCTCTGGTGATGTTAGGGCTCAGAGGGAACCCATGTACCATCTCATATTCAGATTTCAGCACTTTATCCTTGTTCAGTGCTTAGGATTGTTTGTTTTTCCCTTTCTGTGTTTCTCTTCACTCCTGTGTTTGAACGTCAGCATTTCTGTGCAGCGTGGACTTTCCATCAGGAATTGCTTGCAAGTCCTCAGTTTCATTAGAGGTCCATTTTCCCCTGTAGGCTTATACTCACTTTTGCCGGGTAAGTTATTCTTGGCTGTAAGCTTATATACATTACCTCTGGAGTATCATCTCCCAAGCTCCCTGCTCCATTTTGGTGGTGGCTCCTAAATTGTATGTCATTGACTATGACTCCTTAGTATTTGAATTCTTTCTTTTTGATTACTTAGAGTTTTTTTTCTTTGATGTGGAAGCTCTAGATTTTGGCTGTAAAGTTTCTGGAAGTTTTCTTTTTGGAGTTTCTTTCAGAAGGTGCCTAGTGGATTCTTCCTCTTTCTGCTTTGTCCTGTGACTCTAAGGGATCTGAGCAGTTTTCTTTTTTTTCTTTTTAAAAAAAATTTATATATTTTTAAACAGCAAAAATCAGCCTTCTCTCCCTCCCCCAATGGAGAATGAAATAAAAGTAAAACTTGTGTTACAGAAACAAATTTCCATATTGACCATGTCCAAGAAAATTTTTTTTTCTTCATTCTATGCTCTGAGTCCTTCCTTCACCTCCCAACAAGGTGTTGGACAGCCTGTGATCGTGAGTACTAAGTCTTTCCTAGCTGTTTGTCGCTACCATATTGTTGGGCTAGAATGGCCATATCCCCTATTTTGTGTCTATGCACCTCTCTCTCACTGTGCCAACCTGGGTTAGAAAAATGATTCCCGGGGCAGCTAAGTGGTGTAGTGGATAGAGCACTGGCCTTGAAGTCAGGAGGAACCTGAGTTCAAATCAGGCCTCAGACCAAACACTTGACACTTACTAGCTGTGTGACCCTGGGCAAGTCACTTAACCCCAATTGCCTTTTTAAAGAAAAAGAAAAATGGTTCCCTGTGACCCTTTTTTTTTAAAAATAATTTCTCCGTCAGGATTCAGTCTGATGTGGTTTTTAGACGTGTTTGGAGTAATGGGAGCGAGAGCTTGGTGTACTTCCCACTACTTCACCATCTGGGCTTTGCTGTCTATCCAGATTTCTTTTTTTACTAGGATTTTCTTTTTCTTTTTTCTTAAATGAGGGGGAGAGTGGGAGTGTCCAGGAAGTTTGGGATAGGATAGCTCCCCCCAAAAAAACAAACAAAAGAGGGTCACTAAAGTATTTTTTAAATGTGCAGAAGATAACAAAAAGCTTATACTACAGTAAGAACTATAATAACCGAGACATCTGTGAAAGATACATGTTGTATTACGTATTTTAAAAGAAAATTAAATGATACTTCATAGAGAGTAATAGTTTCAGGTACAGTCCTCTTTTTGTGTTCTCCTTTCAAACTGCCTGTTTTCTTTGGTATTTAAGTTCAGAATTTTAAAAAACACACACATTAAAAAAAAATAAATATTAAATAGCCCTGGACAAAGGACAGATCCCTAGGACATTGCACTCTGTTCTTCATCTTGTCCACAAGAATACTATGAGGGAATTTTGTTAAATGCTCCAACAGGTGAACTCTGGGAATGTGAACGTTTCCCTTTCTGCCTCTCTAATGACCCTGTCAAACAAGAGGGAAAGGTTAGGCTGTTATGACCTACTTAGACCGCCTCTCACTCATCATTCTTTCCTTTTCTAGGTGTTCAGAAACCATCCCTTAAAAACACATGCTCAAATTTTGCCACAAATTTAAGTCAAGCTTATTAGTACACAGTAACAGAATTATACAAGGCTGTCAGTTGTCATAAGCATAGAAAGCAAGCAGCTGGATAACATTAGGTAACTACTGCATCCAGGTGTCCAGCCTAGACTTTTCATTGAAAATCTGAAGCCACCCTTTTCAGTTCTGTAGAAACTGAGGTGATTGGCAGGTCCACAAAGGCTAGAGTGGCCTGCTGTAGCAGAGTGACTGAGCCCCGAGAGGATGTGAAACGGTAACTCGGGCTGAGACACATCTCAGAGTCGGGTGTCTCTCCCTCCTTTGGTCTGAGCTGTGCCTAGCGATAGCCAGTCCTTGCCCTTGGCTACCTAAGCCAGTTGTCTCACCTCTGAGGACTAGGTTCTGATGGCAGCCCTGTCATAGAAGAGTACTTGGCCTTCGGTTTGCTTTCAGCAATGCCTATTGAAATTAAACTAATGGTTAACTTCCTCTTTGGGGAGGGGTGGGGGTCTTTTCTCAAGCTTTGGAGGAGTATGGCTGGGACGGAAGTGGTGTTATTCTGATTCACACTTGAAGAAATGTGGTGTCACACTGAGAGAGAACTGAATTTTGCAATGCTGCTTCTGAAACAAATATAGGAACTACTTATTAATTAGCCAGTGACTCACCCCCCATATCTACTCTATTGTCAGATCTTGTCATTTCTGCCCTATAACATGCTGTGTGTACCTCCTTCTCTCCACTCACAACGTAGCCACCCCCTTAATATAGACCTGGACACCTGCACTAGCCTCCTGCTCCAGCCCATCGTCCAGTCAGCTCCTAAGAGATTTTCCAAAGCCAGGCTCTCACCGTGTCACTCCCCTGCTCACTTAACTCCTGTGGCTGCTGCTTACCACTAGGATCCAAGGAAGATCCTGTGAGTGACCTTAAAGCCCGTCATCTTCCACATCACTTCCCTGGATGGACTCTTACCCAGCCTCAATGACCAGCATGTTGTTTGTCCTTCACACCCAACGTTCTGTCTCCTGATCCCGGGCCTGGAATGGTCTTCTTTTTCAGCCCCACCCCTCCGGCTTTCTGGGCTTCCTTCAAGAGTCAGCTCATGCCCTCCCTTAGTGAAAGGTCTTCCCCACCTTTCTAGTGCCTTCCCCACTCAAATCGCCTCCCATTCACACTCCGTGGGTCTTATGTCTCACCCATTCGAAGGTGAGCTCCTTGAGGATGGGACCATGTTTTTCCCTTAATTTGGCACGGCACAGAGCAGGTACCCAGCGGATGCTTGTTGAGTGACTGACTGAGTGACCAGACTTATTACTGAGCTTTCCTTTTGTATATCTCTCATTCTCTTTCCATTTCCTCCTTCCTTGGAGCTGTGGGCCAAAGATTTGCAGAAACAGCTGCTCTTGGAAAGGGGTTGGGAAGATGTCCACGTCAGGTTTGACTTGTTTGGGTGGTTATTGTTTCTGATCTTTTCTGTGGCGGCAGATATTTGTGCTTCTGTTGCCGAGGCAGGGGAGATATGCATCTCACTGATATTGGTTGCTTTTTAAAAATTGAA
Organism: Phascolarctos cinereus; assembly: GCF_003287225.1. Lineage (NCBI taxonomy): Eukaryota > Metazoa > Chordata > Mammalia > Diprotodontia > Phascolarctidae > Phascolarctos > Phascolarctos cinereus. Next base: position 4,035,495 of record NW_027556402.1, on the reverse strand, counting down.
TTGCCTGCCATGTGGTAGGTGCTGGGAATACAAAACTAAAAACAAACAAACCAAAACCAGTTGGTACCTTCAAGGAGCCTCTACTCTGCTGGGTTGCTACAACGTGTCCGTAGTTATGTGTAGCACAGAGAGAATCTGCAGCGGGAGAGCGCTCTGCTGGGGGTGTGGGCCTTGGAGGAGCCAGAACTTGAGCTGAGCCCTAGAGGAAAGCTGGGATCCTCATGCGGAGGGGAGGAACTCGATCATTCCGTGGGGATCCCACGCGGCTTCTGCAAAGGCACAGAAACAACTCAGAGCCCCGTTGGGCTGGAAGGTCAAGTCTGTGAAAGGGAGAATGATGCAAGGTTTGAGCCGTAGGTGGAGAGGAGCCAGATCACAGGGGCCTTGGAATGCCTGGCTGAGGAGCTTGTGACGGATTCTAGAGGCATTGGTGAGCCAATAAAGATGGTTGAGCAAGGGAGTGACACGCGCCTTTGCTTTGCTTAGACTGTTTTGGCATCTGTGGAGAAAAGATCAAAGAGGGCGATGGGCAGCAGGCAGGCTGTTTAGTCTCATAATGGAGAAAAGAGGTGAGGGAGGTCTGTGGGAGGAGAAGGGCCTGGAGGTGCTGTAATCTAGAGGACTTGGGGTGTCTGTTGTGACATCGAGGGCGACGTGTTTCCAGTGCTAGGATTCATATTTTCGGGCATAATCAGAAAGGATTTGTTATCATTACATAGTCAAAGAGGAACAAAGAAGGATCATGTTACGGACAGAAATCTGCGGGCCGCTTTTTGTCATGACCCGTTTACGAGCATTTATTAGGCACTTACTGTGTCAAAATGACATGGCATCAGTGGTTCATTAAGTGAAATAAAATACATTAAAATTCACTGAAAAGAGTATTTGTTTAGATGCCACTATGCGGACTTGGGTTGATGATCTTTTTCTGCACTCGGAATAATACTGTCTTTTGCTGCAGAGTCAGAGTCATGTTTGTGGCATATCAGCTGGTCCTTGATTTTAGTAATATCTGTATTTTTATGTTGACTTGAGTGAGTCTGTCTTGAAACTGTTTCGGTTTGGGAGGAAAGCATTTTTCTTTAACAATTACTTGTGTAGAAGTTGAAAGTTTCCTGTTTTTATGTTGTAAAATCATGGGACTTTTGAAGCTGCAAATGGAGCCACAAGATCTGGTGTTCATCCTTCCCACTGCCCCTCTGAGCTCCAGAATTCAGTGATTCTTTCATCTTCCCACAGCCATAACAGTGGACACCAGGTCACCTGACCCCCTTTCCTTTATGCTACCACCATGCTTTCTTTCTCACCAGTCTTCATAGTCATGCTTTTTGCAAAGACCTGTTGTTTGTTCTCACTCAAGCTGTGTGATAGAGGAGGGAAAGGAATGGCATGAAAAAGGGCATTCTCTTCCAGTGGCTCAGGATAGGCTTACAGTTCATCCTTCCCCAAAAGAGTAAGGATGAAGAAGATGTGCCTGGCCACCTGTTTGGGAGCCGAAGGACTTTCTCTGCCACTTGCCTTTTTTTCCTAGCAAGGAGGCCTTGAACTTGAGTCTGTTGCCCTGTGCTGAGCATAAGTATAGATGTGCCCCTGGCACAGTCTTCGTGGAGGTCAGCAGCCCTGTAGGCTGGTTCCTGGAGCGTCCTTGATTTGGTCCTCTTGTCTTAAGCTCTCAGTCTCTTCTTTCTCCATTCCAGCTTTTGAAAACTCATTTCCCAGCTTCTCCTAGGCAGCTTTCCATTGGACGGCTGATTAGCTTCTTTCAGGGGCATGGAAAAAAGTGCTTGATTCAGAATCCCAAGGTCTGACTTCCTTTCCACCCTTGGGGAGGGCTGAAGAACGAGGGTGTTGGGGACTGGATGCCTGGCCGAGGGTCCGTTCCACTTTGTCATTCATTCCATGATTCTTGAGATAAGGCAGCTTCCCCATGAGCCTCTGCTCACTCTGAACCTCTTCTCTAAGGTCAGGGTCCCCCTCAAATGGAACCCTTAGTTGGGGTTCAGATTGTATTCAAGGTGGAATGAACCAAGACAGTGATAGCAAAGAACTTGGAACTGACCCTGTAGAAATGTGGGTTGATCCTAACAGTTCCCACGGCCACCACCTTTGTCTTGTGTGTTACTTGTAGAGTGCTCCTCCCCAGTGTCCCTGCTTTTAGTCTCCCCTCTTCCCTGTCCAATCCAGACTTTACAGTCTTGTGACTTACAGGGTTTCTTCATCTGTAAAACGAGCAGGAAGGGGCTTGATTTCAAAGGCCCCTTCCAGCTCAAATTCTAGGATACGGTAATCTAGAGTGCCTCCCATGTTCTTTAGATCCAAGGTCCTAGTGACAGATTTGTGAGATTTGTAGTCGGAAGGGGTCAGTCCACTCATTTTCTAGATTCAGAAGCACATTGATTCCCCCCAGGGTCTAAGCCACTAAATGGCAAGGTGAGATCCAAACGCAGTCTTCTGCCTCTCGCCCTACCCCAGCTTGCTTCTCTGGGTAAGCACATGGCATCGGCAGGCCAGTTCATGAGAGTGGGCCCAAGAAAGGGCTGGGAGATGACAGAGAAGTGAGAGAACTTCAACAGTTTGATATTGCGCCTTTGTGAGAATAACCTTGGCGCTCACACGTCTACCGTACCCTCAGTGAGTGCTGGATGGTAATTTGGATGACTATTTTCAAGGAACATCTTGAAGCTTTACTTTGCTTCGGTAGGTAACCACGCCCAGAGAAACTGGCCCTTTACTGCGCGGTGCGTGCAGCGTTTCCTGCTGGGTTTTGACTTGAGCAGAGAGGTTTTCTGCTGAAAGATCCCTTCGGTGCCCTTTGGGCTGTGTGTGTGTTGGTGCCTTGGTGTGAGGTGGGGCCGGCCGGTATTTGGTCCAGACTTAGGATTTCACTGCTGTGGGAACCTCCAAGAAAGGAAACAGTTGCTTTGCACATTTTAGGCTCTGGGTGGTGCCTAGGGCATTGAGACAGATGTACTTAACCATCCGAGAATGTTAGAGCTGGAAGGAACTTCCGTGGACTGATAGGGAGAGGAATCCCAGCTGTAATACACCTGACCCAGATACTCATCCAGCTTGGAGCCCTCCCAGGAAGGAGGCAGCTTCTTCCATTCTGGGACAGGTCTGCCCCGCTATCCAGGCTACATTTGTAACTTTCCAGGCCTTCTGATACTTGAAGGCAGCTGTCTTGTTCCCTGCACTTCTCTAGGCTAAATATATATAGTTCTTCAGCTGATCCTCATGGCATTGGCTCTAAGCTTTTGGCCTTCCCGTGGAGGCTCTCAGTGCCTTTGCCAGGGCACTCCTCCCTTCAGGGAGTATGACCTTGGCAGAGGCCACCAAACCTTCCGTTTCTCTTCTGGCCTCTCATCTCCTACTCTGGACTCACAGTGAGCAGACACTAAGCCCCCCAGATCTTTTTCCAAAGACCCTGTTGTCTTACTCTGCCCACCTCCCCCTTTTACTAACCAAGTTTGATGAGGCTGTATATTTATCCCTGCTGAATTTCATCTGACCAGATTCAGTGCAGTTTTCCATCTTCTCAGTGGCTTCACGATAACTTTCAGGCTGCCTTAGCTTGCCATCTTGATCCCTGCGGTCTTTGTTAACGGTACACGGGACCAGCCAAGGACAAGTCCCTGGGGCCCTCCCCTGGTGGCTTCTTGACAAGCTAACATTGGACCCTGATTCCATTGTAGGATTATAGAGTCAGTACGTGGTAGGACCTGAACCCAGGTCTTCCTGATGGCAGGCTCAGCTCGCTCTTCATCAGGCCACCCTGCCCAGATGGAAGATTTGTAGAACACTTGATAGACATTATTTCATTTGTTCCTCAGAACCAGCCACTGTGTGAAGTCAGTGGTACTCAAGAGTTGGTAGCTGCATGGTTCAGACAAGGAGGCAGGCAGGCGGAGAGCCTGCTGTGGCTGCTGAGCTGATGTAGGGATTGTCTGGAGACTGCTGGCTGAGACTTCATGGAAAAAGCGTCTCTGGTGCCCTTGTTGTGTGTGCCCAAGAGCTCCCCACGTCCATGGAGCCCTCCCTTGTGACAAGAGAATCAGTTAAGTGAAACAAAAGGCGACTGCCAGAGCCTGCAACATTCTGTACCTGGAGCTTGCCTCCTTCCTGTCTGCCGAGAGCAGGGTCATCTCTTCTGCTCCTGCTCCTTTAGCAAGCATATATAAAGTGCCTGCTGAGAGCATGGCCTCGGCCTAGAGAGGCAGTTGGGGGGAGAGACAAAGGCCTCGTCTGGAGAAGCCGGGAGGTTTACGTGCACACAGATCACGAATATAAAATCATTTCTGAGGGAGAACACGGACAACCAGGGCAACCAAGAAAGGCCTGGCCGGGGGACCCTGGGAGCTGGCAGAGCTTTCCAAGCCTCTTTGTGTCTCCGGAGCCCAGATTGGGCCTTGCGTTAAATCTGAATCCCAAGGGCTCTTAGAGTGGCTTTTATTTACATCTTGTTCTCTTGGTGAGCTTCCTTCAGCATCCTCGGAGTACATTTTAAAAGAAAAAGAAGGAATGTTTTCCTTCCCTGGCAAGATTCTCCTGTGTGATAGTTACATTGGCAGATTTCCTGACTTCAGGGAAGTAGAAAAATACGTTTTAATTTTTCCAGAGCATATTGTTTTATTTTTGGCTTTTAAGTGACCTGAGTTGACTTCGACTAAAATAGAAATGCAGATGTATAATAGAGTTTCTTATCTGACAATGCCGTGTTGGAAGCCTTATCTCAAAGTGAATAAAAACAAGTTGTAGAAAAGTAGATGTTTCTATGAACTTGTCTGAGCTTTGTAAAAGAAAACCTTAGCTGTATGGAACCTTACAGGCCATCTAGTCCTGAAGGACCTGGGGACCTGAGCGTTTTGGGTGTTTTTTTTAAAGATTTTGATAACTGAATTTCAATATAATTTCTTTCCTTTGTAATCCTGTGTATTTTATTTTCTGCTCTTAAACATTCTGAGAAGAGGCCCATAGGCTTCCTCACCTTGCCAGAGAAAACTCCAGTTAAAAATTTTACCCTTGGTCTGATCCCAGCACCTCATTGTTCAGATGGGGCAAAAATGACGGAGCTCACGTTCAAACTCAGGCCCTCTCATTCCAGATACAGTCTGTGACCTTCCCGTTACCAGAGACGGGAATGAGTTTTTCTGGATAGTTGAGGGCATGCTATGCCTTTACACAGAAAACTTCATTTCTTTGAACAGTTTTGGATAGAAGTCTTCAAAATTCTGTTTCATAAATGTGTGTGTGTTCAGTTGCATCAATTGTGTCCGACTCTTTGTGACTCCGTTTGGGGGTTTTCTTAACAGAAATACTGGAATGGTCTGCCATTCCCTTCTCCAGATCGTTTTACAGATGAGGAAACTGAGATAGACAGGGTGAAGTGATTTGCCCAGGGTCAGACAGCTAGTAAGTGCCTAAGGCCAGATTTGAAGTCAGGAAGGTGAGTCTTCCTGACTCCAGGCCCAGGACTCTATGCACTGTGGCACCACCTAGCTGCCCATTATATAAGTAAGTGTTAAGTAAACTGTATTTAAAAAATAAAGAATTATCGTGTGTGTGTCTTTAGTAAAAAGACCCTATTGAATCTTATTTGCTTTTTTTTTTAAATGACTTGGAGTCCTTGTCATGAACATTAATAATAAAGGTGACAGACTCCAGGTGCAGAATGAGATGGACTTCTGCTTAAAGGGAGAACTCTAAGTTGGGGGCCTGCTGAGGGCCCCCTTGTGGGTTTTGTTGGCGTAGGGGGAGGAAATATTCCTTGGGAGGTGTTACTGACTTTGAATTAGACTGTGCATTTACTTAATAAACCATTTTGAATGTGTTACAAAAATTCATTGAATAAAGATGAAAGCCAAGTTAAGGCTCTTGAAATAGAGTGGTAATTAGAATAGAGAGGTGTGGGGTGGCTGCTTTTTGAAGAAGTATTATGGGAATAAAGAGTCTTTCACGCTGTGTGGGTGGGGAGGGGGACGCAAGGTGGGATTAGCAAGCATTTATTAAGTGCTTACTGTGTACCAGGTACCGTGCTGAGCACCAGGGATGCAAAAAGAAGCAACCTCTTTCCTGTCCAGTTTTGTTGTGTTTTGGTACAATCTGTTCCCAGCGCCCCTCTCCCCTACCTCCTGCACCCTAGTCGAGTGTTTGGGGAATCCCCAGATTGTGGGTGGGAGAGGGCCGGTGCTCTTTACGTAAGCTTGCCTCTTCTTGCTCTACGGGATTTTCTTTTGGATGATGCTTTGCATTTTTCTGACAGGCTAAGGAAATCCTCACAAAAGAATCCAACGTACAAGAGGTTCGTTGTCCGGTCACTGTCTGCGGTGATGTCCACGGCCAATTCCACGATCTGATGGAACTCTTTAGAATTGGTGGGAAGTCGCCAGACACAAACTATCTCTTTATGGGTGACTATGTGGACAGAGGCTATTACTCAGTGGAGACTGTGACTCTTCTTGTTTCACTAAAGGTATAGTGTTTCTTATTTCTATGCTAACTAATGAAGGGCATTACATTTTTTCCTCTTATTTTAATTGAATGTTAAATCAAGGAAAATGTTTATATTCAGGGTGGTGTTATATCTTACAGTCCACTCAGTCAGGCAGACCTGCATCCTTGGCATCATTTCGACTCGTCATCCCTTTTATTCATCTCCTGCCTTCAGTCTGTCACCAAGTTCTGTGACTGTTTGGAAGTGCCTACCCCCTCTGTCCCTTTGTGCCCCCACCGTGCCAGTGGGCGCCAGGACCTCCTGACAGCCCCGGAGTGCCTGCTGTGGCATCCTAGTGAATTTCTCCGCTCGTTGATTACCTCCCTTCTGAGCCGTCTTTCTCACCAGCTGCAAGTTGTCATGTTACTCCCTAGCTTAGAAATCTTCACTGATGTCTAGCTCCAGAGAATCCAAACTTGATTGTTCTAGTCTCTTGGAAAGAACATTCAATTAAGAGCCAGAGGGCTTGGGTTCAAATTCTACCTCTGCTTACTCCCTTTGTGACCTTGGGCAAGACACTACTCCTCTGTGGGTTTCACTCTCATCCTCCTTGTTTGAACTCAGTTATTTCTGAGGTCTTCTCAGACTTAAAGTGGGGCCCTTGTCCTATCCTTCAAGACCCTTTATAGGTTGTCCTGAACTTCTCTGTTCGCCCTAATCCTTATTACTGTCCACTCCTTGTCCCTTTCCTCATTCCCACCTCTGGGCCTTTGCTCTGACTGTTGTCCTCCCCTGGACTGCTTGTCCTCCTCTACTGAATCGTCAGATCCATTCAGCCCTTCAAGACAGAGCCAGGCCCAGGGTTTGTGGGACCTAAACAAGATGTGAAAACTATCTCTTTCTCATCATCTCCAACAGAGCATGAGCAGTGACCCCTTCAGAAAAGCAGTTTATTTCAGTAATTGGATAGAGCAGTGAGCACAGAAGCAATATGTCTTTCTATGGAGGGACAACTTTACAACTTCAACCACACTCCTAAGACAGTCTCCGAATCATCTGTTGGGGCATCATGGTGTGTGTGTTTGGGAGATCTTATTTCATTACCTGAATACACTCAATTCAACAAATACTTAGTAAGCACATCACTGCAGCGGAATCATCATCATTTAGCTCCCTGTGAGACAGAGAGTGAATAAATGAATTTAGACACTACAGGTGATTGGGCTTCCACTGCTGCTCGATAAATATGTACGAGCAGGAGATGAAAGGCAAGACCCTCCCTCGTTTTAGTGCCCAGGAGCAGGAAGGGAGAAGCCCTCTACTAAGGGTCTGCTGTGTGCCAGGCGCTGTGCCAAGCTCTTTACAAATGTTATCTCAGCTGGGCCTCCCAACAACCTTGCAAGGTAGGTGTTGCTATTATGACCCTCTCCTTACAGTTGAGGAAACTGAGGCAGGCAGGGTCACCCCACCAGTAAGGGTTCCTTACTGTCCTTACTGAGATGCTCCTGTATGTCATGGCTAGTCTGTTGGAGGCACCTTGGTTATTCTGCAGGCAGGGGCGTGGAGAGAGCCTGGTCCACAGGGCTTCCATGGCTAGCCAGAGAGCCTTGTGCTAATGCGTGTGCGTGCGCTCTCTCTCTCTCTCTCTCTCTCTCTCTCTCTCTCTCTCTCTCTCTCTCTCTCTCTTTCTCTTTCTTTCTTACTGTCTCTATCTCTCTCCTCCCTCAAAAGCTATTTCTAACCCACATTTATAATAATTGTAAAACAAAGGAAGGAGAAATTCTACAGCATTTCAAAAAAGCACAAAAATCTCCAGTTCTCAATTTTACAATATTTTAACAAAAGCAGAATGAGAGGGTCCTGACAGTTACAATCAGAGGAAAAGCCTGGTTGTGCTTCATATTTGGGGAACACGTATAGGAATCCCTTTGGGAACATCTGATGGGTGATGCTGGTCCTTCTGGAGATCCAGGCCCATCGTTCTGACCCTCTCCCCCCTTCCGTCCTTAGGAGACCTCAGACAGGGTAAGGGCCCAGCTGCCCTTGGTGCTTTGAGAGCATAGCCCGGGGCCCCTCGCTCACTCTGGAATTTCCATTTGTGCCCCTGCTCCCACCAAGAGCCCTAGAGGGGATCCAGGCCAGCCCCCTCGTCTTCCAGAGGACCAGGGCGTCTAGTCAGGCAGAACACTTGACTCTAGTTGGTTCCACATAAAGAGGCAGGTCGGGGTGTTTTACTTTAGTAAAGCAGATGCAGTGAAAACAGCAAGTAAAACGACCCTCCTTCTCATTGTCAACATGATAAACCAAGTGGAGATGGGGCTGAGGCCTTGTCTTGGTGGTGGGAACAGCCAGGCAAGGGTGTATTCTAGAAATGGGCCTTGTAGTCCCTGGGAAGGCTGTCTGGGGTGAGGGTGGTCCAGTTAATGGGTATCCAAGACTTAAAAGTGGCTTTTTTTCTCCTGGTCAGTGGCCAGCGGCTTGTCTGATCACTTTCACTGTAGCGATGGCCATCTTTGTGAGTTTTCTACCGAGGGTTCCAGGAGAGCGCTGCCTTTGGCCTGAAGTTACTCTCATCCAAAGAGGGCACTTCCTGTCCCTCGTCCAGCCGAGCAGATCTTACCATGTTCCCTGGAATGAATCACCAAAACGAGACAAAGTAAAGCTGGCCACAGCATTGGCCATTGCCTGGGGTGCATGGCTGCCTGGCCCATTGGGTTTCTGGAGCCTGGAGCTCCACGTGTCTTGCAGCCTGTGGCCGCAGTAGGCAATGGGTAGTTAGTTTCCCACTGACTCGTCTTTCTCACCCATATGTATTGTTTGTGTTCATTCAACTGATGGCGCTGTCATGTCTATGCATGTAGCCCATGGGACCCAAATGGTGGCCACTTCCTTTCAAGGCCCCACGTGGCTGGGATTGAATGCCAGTGTCCCTGTCCCATCGCCTTGCTTTGCTGCAGGGTCTTCAGAGGGTCTAATTTCCAAGCACAGCCACTCTTTTTGCTCCATAGGTCATTGTTCTAATTTGGCTTCTTGCTTAAGAACCTGTGATTTCCTGGGGCCTTCTCATCTTCCTTTCTTTTAGGTTCTCAGATATGACAGCTAGAACCGACTGCACTCTGGCACAGTTGGTTAAACATTAAAGTCAGCGCCGTGATTCAGACTGGATCACGTGGGCTAGCAAAATTCTCCCCACTAAAAATGAACTCTTTGTTGCCTTTTCAAAAAATCCAAGATCCAGGGCAGCTAGGTGGTGCAGTGGATAGAGCACCGGCCCTGAATTCAGAAGGACCTGAGTTCAAATGTGGCCTCAGACACCTAACGCTTACTAGCTGTGTGACCCTGGGCAAGTCACTTAACCCCATTGCTTAGCCAAAAAAACCCAAAAAAACAAAAAAGCAAAACAAACAAAAAAACCAAGGTCCTTTCCAAGACACTTAGCTTTCCAGAGTTGAAGAGGACAGAAATGGTGAGCAGGGCAGGTGCCCTCAGGCCACAGAGTCAGCTGCTGCTGCTTTCAGGGCATCTTTGTTCCTGGGAGCAGCTCTGCTTTCCAGACTTTGTCTCTTCTAAGCAGCAGCCAAACAGCTTTGAAAACCCGGAGTGAAAATCAGCTCTGTCAGCTGGCCCTTGGGATGAGCTGATAGCTTTAACATGTTCCAGGGAGAAATCCGGCCCTGAATGTAGTCTTACTATGCAGATGAGACGTGACCATAAGGTAACTTTGTTCTTGGGCCAAGTTCACAGAAGGGGAGACCCACTGAAGACACGCGTGCGTGAATGTGTTTCTGTCACATAGGAGTCGAGGGAGGTTGGTGCAGAATTTGAGACACCCTTGGCCCCCCATGATCTGCATCCCTGTGATTCTCGGTGGGGGAGGGGAGGAGGGGAGAGAGGGCTAATGGGCAAGGAATCAATTTAATGATCCCTGGTGATATGGATTCAGAAAAGCTGGGCCATGAAAGTGCCAAGCCTCAGGGTGCTCCCATTATCACCTGCAGATTGCTGCTCATTTTTTGGTTGTTTGTTTGTTCTGAAAAAGTCTTGTCCCTTCTGCGGTTATCTTTTTGTTGTTGTTGTAGATGCTCAGATGTCTTCCCACCTGAGTGGGCAGACGTAGAAGGAAAAGGGGTGGGGAGAAATGGAGGGAGGTAGGAGGGAAAGATTTATTAACTGCCCTTCTGTGTGCAGAGTCCTGTGCTGGTCAGACAGCCCCTCCTCTCCAGGAGCTCGCTCGCTCGCTCTCTCACTTTCTCTCTCTCTCTCTCTCTCTCTCTCTCTCTCCCCCTCCCCCCCCTCTCTCTCTCTCTCTCTTCTCTCTCTCTCTCTCTCTCTCTCTCTCTCTCTCTCTCTCCTCTCTCCTTTCTCTCTCATTCTCTCTCCTCTCTCTCTTTCTCTCTGTCTCTCATATTTTGTTTTTTCCAATCGCATGTAAAGATAATTTTTAACATTCATTTAAAAAAAGTTTAAGTTCCCAATTTTCTGCTACCTCTCCTAAAAGATAAGAACTTTAAATAGGCTACATGTGTGCAGTCATATGAAACCTATTCAGGAGCTTACTTTCTAAAGAGAGAAACAACCCATGGGGTTCAGGTCAGCTCCAGTCAGGTGATTTGGGGAACTTACTTGACTGAAACAAACAAAAACAGAACTCTGTTTCTTTGTAAACTGCCCCCAGTCTTGTCAGGGGCTGTTCTCCCCTTCTCACTGAGCAGATGTCAGAAGAGCCAGAAGAAAGAATGTGCAGCCATGGCATTGGCTCTTCCCCACAACCAGAATCACTCAGCTCAGGGCCTGCTGGCTCTCTGGAGGGGAGACAAGTCCAGCCGAGCTTTCTTCTGGAGGGAGGAACTGCCAACAGAACCCCAGAGTCCCAGGTCAGGAAGCCCAAAGCCAGCCCTCAGAAGAGGAAAGGGAGGTTCAGCCTGGGTCATAAGCCCAAGAGCTAGGACTTGAACTCACATCCTCCTTCATCAGAGCCATTGTGCCATGCTGCCTCCCTTGCGGTTAGACCTTTCTCTTATGCTGGAGGTACTTGTGACTTTTCAGTCAGTCAGCTAGTCCATAAACATTTGTTAAGCACCTCCTATGTGCCAGGCCCTGTGCTAAGTGCACAGGATACAAAAAGAGGCAAAAGATAATCCTTGCCCTTTATAAGCTTACAATCTAATAGGGAAGACAGCATGCAAACACATATGTACAATGTTCTAAATCACTATTGATTAGAGAAATGCAAATCAAAACAACTCTGAGGTACCGCAGCACCCCTATCAGATCGGCCAACATGACAAAATAGGACAATGATAAATGTTGGAGAAGATGTAGGAAAATTGGCACACTAATGCATTGTTGGTGGAGTTGTGAACTGATCCAACCATTTTGGAGAGCAATTTGGAACTGTGCCCAAAGGGCTATAAAAATGTGCATACCTTTGACCCAGCAATACCACTTCTAGGGCTGTATCTCAAAGAGATCATAAAAATGGGAAAAGAACCCACGAGTACAAAAATATTTACAGCAGCTCTTTCTGTGGTGGCAAAGAATTGGAAATTAAGGGGATGCCCATGTATTGGGGAATGGCTGAACAAGTTGTGGTATATGAATGTAATGGAATACTATTGTGTTGTAAGAAATGATGAGCTTGAGTACTTCAGAAAAACCTGGAAAGACTTGTATGGACTGGTGCTCAGTGAAATGAGCAGAACCAGGAGAATGTCGTACACGATAACAGCCACGTTGTGTGATGACTGACTCCGATAGACTTAGCTCTTCTCAGCTCTACAAGGACCTAAGACATCTCCAAAAGTCTCACGATGGAAAATGCCATCCACATCCAGAGAAAGAACTGTGGAGTCTAAATGCAGATCAGAGCATACTATTCTCTCTGTCCTTTTCTTCTGTTTTGTTTCCTCTTTCTGGTGGTTCCTCTAATTGGTTCTAATTCTTCCTTACAATATCACTAATGTGAAAATATGTTTAATAGAAATGTGTATGTAGAGCCTATATCAGATTGCACACTGTCTTGCGGAGGTGGGGGGGGAGAGGGGGAGAAAATTTAAAACTCAAAAGCATATGGAAGTGATTGTTGAAAACTAAAAATAAATTTAAAAAAAAACCATGTACAAAGGAGCTATGTATAGGACACCTCTGGTTAGAGGAAGTGATCTGGAGGAGATCTGGCTAAGGAGACGGAGGAGAAGCTGTCAGAGAGATGGAAGGAGAACAAGGAGAGAGGAGGCCAAGGCTGTATAGAGGTCAGGCAGGATGAGAAAAGGTCACTGGATTTGGTAACCAAGAGGTCACTGGTAACTGTGGAGAGAGTGGATTCAGTGGGATTGAGAAGAGAGTGGAGGAGAGAGAGTGGACATACCCCACTTGTAGAAGGCGTTTTTGGGGGGGTTTAGTGACAAAGGGTGGAAGACAGAGGGACTGTGGTTAGTGGAGATAGAAGGGTCAGTTGAGGGTGTTTTCAGGATAAGAAAGACAAGGCCGTGTTTATAGGCAGTGGGCAAGGAGCCAGTAGGTGAGGAGAGATTGGAAATTAGTGAGGGATGGGGATGATGGAGGGGATGGCACGGTATCACTTGGACATGTGGAGGGGTTGGCCTTGACAAGAGGAAGGGCCCTGTTCATGAGAGAAGGGGAAACGCGGACCCACTGCAGGCAGCATCGCTCCTCTCTGGGACAGTGCGTACCCGAACTTAGAAGCTCACGTACTGCAAACAGTGTAGGGGACAGAGAGTGCCAGTTTTGGCTAGTTAGGCCACCTGTTCCATGGATTCTCGGAAGAACTGGTTGGGACTATTTGTTACTGTTCAGGGCCTCTAGTCCCAGGCCAGATTTACACCCAGTATTATGGATGCATGAAAAGTTTTTAAATCCTGTTGCTGGAGCACCTCTCTGGAGAGATCGTGGACAGCCTGGGGCAGCCAGAGGTAACTTAGTCCCAGCCGTGGTCATTGCCTTCAAGAAGTCGGAGAAAGATTTGTGTATGCTGGTGGCACAGCACCTGTGGAAGAACTCTTGACCCCTCACCATGTGTGACAGACCTGCTGGTAAGTAGGTGTTGTTGGTTTTCTTGATTCGTCTTCCCCTAGAAGAGTGGAAGGGGTCGTGTTGTCCTCGTGTTCTTGTGCTTAGCATCCAGTAAGGGCTCACTAGATGCTCAGTCCGTCCGTCCGTCTGTCATTCAAGGCGGGCTTCGTTCACTCTGTGTGCTAGCTGACGTGTCTGGAGGCATCTTTATCACCTCAGAAGCAGTTGAAGGGAGAGACATTGGACAGCAGTTTCTATCTCACGTTTGTCAGAGTCTTGAAACAAAAAATGAAGAAACACACGGCGTCCACAGAAAAGACAAAAGCACAACGTTTAGTTTTGGTTTTTTAATAATAAATACGATGACAAGTTGGACTCGCTGAGCCGGGAGCTTTCTGGTGAGGGTCGTGAGTGAGGGACACGAGTAAGGAGAGGCCCGCCAGAACAAGTGTAGATAAAACCCCTTACCCAGCTCGCCCTGGCTGTGGTCGGGACCCTCACCCCTAATCCTTAACCCTTGCTGCACCAAGGAGGCCTCGGTGCCTAGAAGCTTCTGAAGCCCCCTCCAGGCTGTCTGTTTGTTTGGCATTGGCTAAAGGGGGCAGCTAGTCACATCACCTCTGCCTGCCTCAGTTTCCTCATCTGTACAGTGGGCTGGAGAAGGAAATGACAAACCCCCCCAGTATCTTTGCCAGGAAAACCTCTGATGGGATCATGAAGTCGGACGTGACTGAAAATGACTGAAGGAACGCGGAGGGTCAGAAGACAGATTTGTTGTGTCACGAGCAGCACATGCTTATTAAGCACTTGCTGCGTGCCAGGTGTGTGGGATGGAAACAACAAGAAAAGACGGGGCGCTGTCCCTGGCCTCCAGGAGCTTCCGTTTCAATGGGAGTACCATCATTCTCTGTTGCAGTCACGCTGAGGAGCCGTTCCCTTATTGTTCACTTTCCCCCAATCTCCAGGATTCCTGCCAGCCGGGTCTTTACCTGTTTTTCTTTTCATCTGAGGGGAAATCCTGGTTTCTTTCTCATTCCTGATTTCCAGCTTATGTGGGTGCTGTGACAGAATAAGATGGACATTTCCTTGTTTCCCTAGTGACCATCTCAGGTCCGCCTCTTTTAAAGCCATCTGGGTCTCTTTCCTGCTACAGCCGTATAAAGATAGGATAGTGTGCTTTATGGGACTTTTAGGGGCCACCTCGTCTCCACTGGGGTGCCCAGGAAGAGCGCCGTAAGCACTTGGGAGGAGGTCTTCTAGAGCTGCCGAGGTCCAAAGCCTCCCTTCACCCCATGGCCTGATCAGAGCATGGCTGGTCCTCGGATGAGACCTCCAGACCCTTCCTGGTGTCCTCCTCAAAGCTGGAAAAGCCACTACCTAGTAATGCTTGCCAGAGCCTGGTCCCTGCTGGCACAGCTTTTGGGCAGCTCCGGGGCCCCGTGACCCAGGGGCCCACCAGGAGCAGAGGGCATTGCAGCGGAAAGCTCACTGCACCCAGTCCCTGCCCTGGATGACTTCCATTCTCCTTGTGGGGCGGGACTGGGGAAGCACCTCTGGAGAAGACCTGTACGGATTGCTCAGTTGTATCGGGCAGTGTTTCCTTCCTTGTTTTGTGCCTGCACCCGTGTATGGCTATTGACAGGAGCCCTTCTGTGTGCATTTATGAAAAAGGTGCCTCCTCTTCTGGCCTGGCCCCTCCCCGTATGTGGTGGGCCTGGCAGCTGCCCTTCTGTACTCCTGGCCAAGTGTGTCCTTCAGGAAGCCTTTCATACCTGACCCTGCCCACGTTCAGAAACGCCTCCTTTCTTGTACCACTTACCTACCACTGCCTCAGATCCTGTCTCAGTCGTACTGTTCCACTTAGGGGAAATAAGGCCCTGCGTCAGCTATGGCCCAGATGCTGCTGTCCATGAGCTCACATTCTGATTGGGGCATGGGGGCAAGGGCCTTGGACAAGCTCGAGAGAGGAGCAGGCCGAGGCTGGCCAGGACCTGAAGGAAAGTTCATGTTGAAAGAGGAGAGGAAGCTGGAGGAGCGGCACAGGAGTCAGAGGAGAACCAGGAGAGTGTCCCTTGTCATAGAAGCCAAGGAGGCAGCTTCCTTGGGCTATCAGGGGAAGGAGGACAGGAAAGAAGGCCCTGGGTTTGGCCAGAAGGAGCCGTGGGGACCGAAAGAAGATTGGGGTTTGGAGGGAGGACTGATGAGGAAGAGGCAGCCAGTAGAGGCTACATTTTGTAGAAATGTGGCTGGGGGATGGCGGGGGACAACAGTGAGAAATAAAATGACAGTGTGAGCTAGGATGGCAACATCAAGGAAAGTTGTGTTCTTTTAGGATGGTAGTGAGTGAGCACATTTGTAAGCTGAGGGGCAAAAGGAGTCAGCAGAGAAGGGGGGAAGCTGCATTAGTGTCAAAAAACAAATGGGGTCAGGAAGGTCAGCAAGTAGACAGAGGGGCCAGGGCCCAGAGGGTGATGGCTTCCCCAGAGAGAGGAATGAGAGCCCATGCATGGAGAGCTTTTGTGCTGGCTGGTGTCAGTCTCAAGAATGCAGGAAACAAGGTCAGCCACAAAGGAGGGTGGGCAGGAGAGAAGGGGTGCCATCGGCCTGATGATCAGTGTGTCCGGCAGGTGGTCCTTTTTGCTTAACTTGACTTCTTTATTGGGGTGGGGGGAGATGATTGGGAAAGGGCAACAGTTAACACTTGCTTAAAGAAAAGATTTAGCACAGCCACTGAGAATGGGAGCGAATCTACGAGCAAGGATTAAAAAGATGGCAGTAGCCATGAGGGCACAGTGTGAGGTGGTCACTCAGCTCAGTCTTGTGATCTCCTCGAGCAGAGGTGGTGGGCCAGCATGCCTGCCTTTCTCATGTGGTTATCACACTCACCAGGACCCAGCTGTCCTCAGAAAGATGGGCTGAGTGAACTGAAGTGCACATTTGCTGGCTGGTGCTGTTTGTGTTTAGTTTGGTTTGGTTTTTAAATCAGCCATAGATCTGACCTGTTGTTTGTGCTTCTTTTTATTCACCTGTGGTTCACTAAATGATAAAGTGGTTCCCAGTTTAAGAGTATTTGTCATAAGAAGTAGATTAAAGTAACAGTGCCCATCAATAGGTTTTCCATTGATCATGGATGCACCATCCTTTGGTTATAACTTTTTGACAAGCATTTATCTGTCTGTTTAGTTTTAGTTTTCAACATTCATTTCCAGGAGATTTTGAGTTCCAAATTTTCTCCCCATCTCTGCCCTCCCTCCACCCCAAGATAGTAGGCAATTTAATATAGGCTCTACCTATGCATTCATATTGAACCTATTTTCATATTAGTCATATTATAAAGAGAATTAGAACCAATGGGGGACATCACAAGAAAGAAGAAAAACAAAAGGAAAAAGGAAAACAAAAGAGCAAGCAAATAGTCTGCTTTGATCTGCATTCCAACTCCATCGTTCTTTCTGTAGATGTGAACAGCATTTTCCATCCCGAGGCCTCTGGAGATGTCTTAAATCTTTGCATTGCTAAGAAGAGCTAAGTCTATCAAAGTCAGTCATTGCACAGTGTGACTGTTACTGTGTACAGCGTTCTCCTGGTTCTGCTCGCTTCCCTCAGCATCAGACCATACAAGTCTTTCCAGGTTTTTCTGAACTCCGCCTGCTCATCATTTCTTATAACACAGTAGTACTCCATTACATTTGTGTATCACAGCATGCTCAGCCATTCCCCAGTGGATGGGCATCCTCTCAATTTCCAATTCTTGGCCGCCACACAAAGAGCTGCTCTGAATATTTTTGTACATGTGGGTCCTTTTCCCATTTGTGTGATCTCTCTGGGGTACAGCCCTGGAAGTGCTATCGCTGGGTCCAAGGGTTTGACAAGTATTTAGTGACAGCTGACTACCTGCCTAGTTCTTATTGAGGAACAAGAAAGGGGAGTGAAGACAAGGCGGAATTTTGAATGTAAAGATCAGAAACAGGGACCTTGATCCTTTGGGGTTTGGGGGCAAAATGACTGAAGTGACGCTTTAGAAAGGTGGAGGTGGCCCGCGGCCTTGTGTGCAGCAGATTGGCTGGAGACAAGGCCTGAAGGGCTGGTGGAGTAGCTGTTGAGTAATGGGGTGATGAGGACCCTGAACGGGGCTAGTAGTGCTGTGTGAAGGGAAAACACGAGCCCAAGAGAAATTTTGAAGCTAGGATTGATAGGATTTTTAAAAAATGATTGCTTATAGGAAGTGAGAGATTTGCTTGACTCTCATAAGATAGTTTGCTGAAGAGAAAAACAGTCATGGAAAGAATTGGGCTTTAGAAGTTAATCTGCTGTGCAGCGACTGACTTTGACAGACTCATCTCTTCTTAGCAATGCAAGGGTCCAAGACAGCCCCAAAGAACTCAGGATGGAGAATGCTGTCCACATCCTGAAAAGAACAATGGAGTTTGAATGCAGATCAAAGCATATTCTTTGCTTGCTCTTTTGTTTTCCTTTTTCCTTTTGTTTTTCTTCTTTCTCGTGGTTTCTCCCATTGGTTCTAATTCTCTTTATAAGACTAATATGAAAATAGGTTCAATATGAATGTATAGGGAGAGCCTCTATTAAATTGCCTGCCATCTTGGGGTGGGGGGAGAGGAGAGATGGGGAGAAAATCTCCTGGAAGTGAATGTTGAAAACTAAAAATAGATCAATTAATTAAAAAAAGAAGCTACCGTGTTTAATAATCTCCACTTTCCCTCTTCTAGGTGCGCTACCCAGAGCGGATCACGATACTGAGGGGAAACCACGAGAGCCGGCAGATCACCCAGGTGTACGGCTTTTACGACGAGTGCCTGAGGAAGTACGGCAACGCCAACGTCTGGAAGTACTTCACGGATCTGTTTGACTATCTCCCGCTCACGGCGCTGGTGGATGGACAGGTGGGCGTCGACAGGGAGGGCAGTGAAGGCAGCATCTGTGTGTTAACAGAGAGGAGAGAGAGGGCTGGCTGTGGGCCGGGGGCTGTGCTGAGAGGTTTACGGATGTTACCTCATGTGATGGTCACAAAAACCCTGGGAGGCAGATGCTGTTGTCCCCATTTTGCAGTTGAGGAAACTCAGGCTCAGAGGAGTTAAGTGACTTGTCCGGGTAACTCGGCTAAGAAGTGTCTGAGGCTGGATTTGAACTCAGGTCCTCCTGACTCCAGGACCAGCGCTCGATCTATTGCACCGCCTAGCTGCCTCAGGAAGTAAAAGGCAATATTCTTCCCCTTCGTAATAATAACTGACCCTTGGAGAGAGAGGACAAGGGCCTGGATCTGGGCCTTGACTGGTCCAGGGAACTCTCAGGCGAAGCAGTGTGGCCCTTTTCTGTAGCTTGTGCTTGGCCACCTGCGTGCGGCTCCGAGTGGTAAAAGTGACCTGCTCAGGATCGGGGAGGGGGAGACTTGTACCCTGATCTGCCCTGGTCCCAAGGTCGGCCCCCTCTCTCCTGGCATGTTTAACATCCGGACACTGGCAAGATGCTCTGCATGGGTCACTGCTGTGTACCTTGGGATGGTCCTGCAGGTGAGGGAGGTCAGGAAATTGAAGCTCAGGATCACACATCTGGTAAGGGTCAGGTGAGAGCAGGCCACGAGCGTGGCCGATGCCGTGCCAGGAGACAAAGCAGGAACAAAATGGCCCTGTCTTCAGGCAGCTTCTGTCCCTCTGGTGGGGAATGAAGGAGTACTGGTGAGCAGCGCCTGGCTGTCCCCCACATGCCAGTCTGTCCCCCGCTGGGTCCTTCCCCTCCCTGGGAGCCCTGAGCCCTGAGATGGCTGGGGGAGGGAGAGGCTAACGCAGGAGTGTGTCATTTGGCAGAAAGGGGTGGTGGGATTGGCTCTAATTCTTACCTACAGCATCACTATTGTGAAAATATGTTTCATAGGAATGTATATGTAGAGCCTATATCAGATTGCGCGCCATCTTGGGGACAGAGGGGGAGGAAAATTGAAAACTCAAATGCTTATGGAAGTGATTGTTGATAATTCAAAATAAATTAATAAAAAAAATTCAAAAAAAATCACCTCCTTATAAAAGGGGGGGGTGGCGGGGGAGACGTCTCCCCAGGGGCCCGTACCTCCCTGCCTCCTGTAGACAGAGGGAAGCCTGAGGCCGCTGCTGACCAGCTGTATCTTGGGGTTGTCGGGAGCA
The DNA here is from genome assembly GCF_003287225.1 of Phascolarctos cinereus. NCBI lineage: Eukaryota > Metazoa > Chordata > Mammalia > Diprotodontia > Phascolarctidae > Phascolarctos > Phascolarctos cinereus. The sequence continues at coordinate 4,015,878 of NW_027556402.1, read as the reverse complement.
TGGGTGGAGTCAGGCCAGCCCTTTATTACCATTGATTTGCTCTCTGGGGAACCAGAGAAATCCTAGCCAGCGTTTCTGTGGTAGTACTTAGAGGTTTGCAGGGCGCTTCACAGAGGTCAAGAAGCTGACAGGGCAGATGCTTTGATTCCCACTTTGTAGATGAATAACTGAGGCACAGAGAGGTTAAGAAAATTCTTGGGTCACACAGCGAGGGGAAGTCAGTGATACAAGTTTACCAGAGCAAATCTATAAGAAAATTAATTATACTTGAAAAAATAATCGATGGAATCAAATAGTTTAATTGTACCTACTTATTAAGTAAATTTATTTTCTTGTAGGAAAGATTTTTGGGAATCGTAAAATTTTGAATTGCTTTAAATTTAAAAGGTAAAAAATTATGATAAGGTATTCATTGTCCAAATTAGGTACTTTTCACCAGATTTTGGCAAGAAATGAGCTAAAAAATTGTGCAACCCCCTCCCCTTTTTTCTTTAAAGATATTTTGCCTCCATGGTGGCCTTTCTCCATCCATCGATACATTGGATCATATCCGAGCCCTGGATCGTCTGCAAGAAGTTCCACACGAGGTAAAGTTGGAGTTTTGGGGGGCAGCATTGCCCGCATTTCAGGTACCGTGCCACGAACAGAGGTGAGTGCGCTTTCCCGACCGTCAGCCTCTACTCCACTGGCCCGGCCCACCTGAGAGGCTCTGCCGTCACGCTTTCCAAGGTCATGAGGAGCAGAGTCCTTTGCCCTTCTCCTTGCCCTACCCTGGTAGCTTGGGCGTCAGCCCAGACAGAATCTCTAAAAGGGACTGAGCTCAGCAGGCCAGAGGCAGAAGAGCCAAGGTCTGACCGGAACCCTGTTAAGTTGTTCTCTGGGCGCCTGAGGGGTTGGGCCAGAGGAACGGTCTCAGATTAAGTCAGAAAGCTTCTGGTTACTTTCAGAGTATTCATGCATTTACAGAGACCACAAGAGAGGTTAGTACGGCTCTCCGTTTCAGAGAGCCTTCAGATGGAAGGTGTGGATTGTGAAGGCCCCTCCTGCTGCCACCATTATCTGGCATTAACCTGGTGGAGGGCTCCCAGTTAGTTGCTCTTGGCCGCCCTGATTGGTCACAAGGGAGGGTTCTTGGGAATTGAGAGACGTGTTAAAAAAGGAACAGAAAAGGTTGACCCAAGAACAGGTTAGAAAATAGAATAAAGTTTTGTTTTGGGAGGGAAAAGGGTTATAGGAGAGCTCTGGAGCCTCAAAGAAAGGACTGAGTGCTCCCCACCGGCTCCCCTGCAGACCCCCGGAGTCCCCCAGGATAACTGCAGAGGGGCTTGGGACACTCAGTGAGTATCTCTGGTAACTACGTAGAGGTTCACGTAAATCTCGTTAGTTTACTCCATGTCAGCAGAAAGAACTGAATGGTGCTCTGGGCGAATGTTTAGATTGAGGGAAATTCTAATATTCTCCCTTCCATCAGGGCTGTGCTCCTCACTCCTTCCTGACACCTGTGTGCCACGTGGTACAGCACCCGTTGGGCTATGTCAGGGGTGGGACGGCCCACTCATGCATCGTGGCATCATTGTTTTCCCTCGGCAGGGCCCGATGTGTGACCTGTTATGGTCTGATCCCGATGATCGTGGCGGATGGGGCATTTCTCCACGAGGGGCTGGCTACACATTTGGACAGGACATTTCTGAAACGTTCAACCACGCCAACGGCCTCACACTCGTTTCCCGTGCTCACCAACTTGTGATGGAGGTATGTGCATTTGTGCACAGGATGCTTGCTTCCACCCTCAATAAGTGACGGGCCCCAGCACTAGGCTGGCTTCTCGGGCACTAGGGTGATGCTCCGTGTTAGCTGAAGGGAGAAATTATCGTTTCTTCTTTGAGGGCGTGGTGAGAGCCTCTGATATGCCCTGGAAAGGTGGATTACATTGAAGGTTGTGTTGCTCTGAAATGCTTTATTCCACTGTGTTTACAAGAGAGAGAATTAATAAGAGATTTTACATCTGCTTTAAGTTAGAGAGAAACGGCGGCGTGTAAAACCCCGTGTCTGATTGAACTCTCCCGTGGGTGAAGGAGGAAGCCATCCTGCTGGTTCTGGGAGGTGAGGGTGTCGGAGTTAGTAGAACCAGCCGCTCAGTCATGCATCACATCTTTGGTCTGACTGAGTGGATGCTTCCCGACAAATCCCCTTAGAAAGAACATTCCCCGAGGAAGCGGCCGTGGACGTCACCGCCCGGAAGGCGGCATGGGCGGGCTCCTTGACCTCGGTCCCTGGGTGCCCTCTGCTTTTGGCTGTTCCTCTGCTCTTGCGGAGATCCCGCCAGTTCCCACGGCCTCGCCACCCCTCCTGCATCGCCGGCTCTTGTGTCTGAGGGCGCGTTGCACGGGGGTCTGTCTTGAATGTAGTTTTAAGTGCTTGCTATGTGCTTGGCAGTACAGTGATAGCAAGGCAGACAGTTGCTGTCCTCAGAAAGCGTGCGCTCTGGTTTTGTTGCATTGGGACCTCCTTTTAATTTGTCTTTTGCCTGATTCTTTTTTAAAAAAATAAGATGTCATTGATGTCTTCTCTTTTTTACATCATCCTGGCTTTCCCCATCCCATACAACAAGAAAGAGAGGGTGAAAAATCAGTACAGCTGTCCCGTGTTGAGGAAGCCCCAGGCCTGGGGCATGTGTCACTTAGAGGGGGGGCTCCTCCCGCCTCTCTGGGGGGGGGGTCATCGCTTTGTTACCTTCCCTTCGGACCTTTGGGCTGTGGCTGCTCCGTCCATTTCCATTGTTGGTTTATCCAGTCCTGTGCACGTTTCTCAGTCAGTTCTTTTTGCTGTGAGACCCTTTACATTCTCTTCTGTTTCTTCAGCCCTTTGACCCTGCTTTAATCTTTTCTTGTCACTTCAGGGAGTTCTCTTTGGTCCACTCTACTGTCCAGATAGTTTGTTGTTTGGGCGGGGCGTGTGCGCCTTGTGCCAAGTTCTCAGTTCCTTTTCCAGTCAGTCTTCTGGGCCTGGAAGCTGCCCCTTTCAGACCTCGCTGCCTGTCTCAGCATCCTTGTCTTGTTCAAGGATCAGCTCCAGTGCAGCCTCCCCTGAACCACACCTTCCCAGGTGTCGTCCTGGACAGCACTGGGCCTCTATGCTTTTCCTGTGGTGGTTGACTGACCTTGGTTATATGATGCCATTCCTGTCATCCATTTCCCATTTTTCATTATTAGTTACCTGATTAAATAGTTCAGCATTAAACTGTTTCTTTTGTAGGCCATATCTTTTCTCAGTTTACTTTGTGGTAGCTTTTTACTCATTTCTGTTGTTTGTTCCAGGAAGTAGTCAGCTAAGTTGGGATGACTTCTACATACACAGTGAACCTTTTCTTTTTCTTTTTTTTTTTTTTTGTGAGGCAGCTGGGGTTAAGTGACTTGCCCAGGGTCACACAGCTAGTAAGTGTTATGTGTCTGAGGCTGGACTTGAACTCAGGTCCTCCTGACTCCAGGGTCAGTGGCCTATCCACTGCGCCACCTCGCTGCCCCTGTGTTAAAATACAGCTATTTTCACTTGATGGATAAGTTAAATATGTTCTTTCCAGGAAGGTGCCTGGTATGTCAGTAGGACACCATTATCTTTAGGAATTAAAAGTAGATCTCTTATTAAGGACTTAGACAAGTTCATTTGGTTTACTATAAGATCTAAATAATGCATAGACCTTCACACTTGGAAGCAGAGCTGTCTCATTTAGCCCTTTTTCTGTGAGTCTGCCTGCCTGCCCGTCCTCCTTGTGGGCTCTGGTCTGGCCCCTCGAGCACCGGCCTTGGGTTGTGTCTGTAGGGGTCAGCAGTGGTGCCCAGCACCACCTCTCTTGCTGCTCTGTTCCTCCTCCCATTTTCCTTGTGTGTTATTCATGTTCAGTCCTAAAAACAAAACCCAGAACCATAACACAGGTGTTGTTTTTTTCAATGTCTCCAGGGGTACAACTGGTGTCATGATCGGAATGTGGTGACCATTTTTAGCGCACCCAATTACTGCTATCGCTGCGGGAACCAGGCGGCTATCATGGAATTAGATGACACTTTAAAATATTCCTTGTAAGTATCACATAAGTTAGGCAGAAAGTAGAGATGGGAGATATTAGAATTAAGAGTTGTACATTAGAACAGAAGTTAATGTTTTCACCTTTCTTTCATATGCCAAGCAAGAAAAACTCGAAAGGGAAAATAAATTTTAACTCAGTTTAACAAACATTGGTTGAATTGATGTCATTGAATATATTTTTTGGCCAAGGTGATTGCTCTGAAAGATCTTGGAGAACAGCATCAGTGACCAAAGACAAGAGGAGGGCAGGTGTTAGCCAGATTTTCAGCAGAGGGAAAAGAACAGATGCTGCGCACTGCAGGCCTTCCTGGCCAATCCCAGACTCCATCCTCAGAGGGGTGGCTAGTGCGTATCTAGGAGAATGGAGCCGTGATTTCAAAGGGTCAGTCTGGTTTCATCCAGATTAGGGCAGGCCAGACTAACCTGTGCTTAATGAAATCTCTGACACACTGTTCCCCTAGGAAATGCTGTAGATAAGAGTTCAGATGTAGGTTGGGGGAGGCTTGGGTTATTTACTAAATCATACTTTGATTTGGTTTGAAAACACATTGTGTTTTTAGTGCCTGTGAGCTTATGATGAGCTGATGCTGTTATAACAGCCAAAAATGCTCATACAGCCCTAGGCTCTGTTAAGGAGGAAGAGGCTTCCTGAACACAGAGGCGTTGGTCCTGCTGTTCTCTGCCCACCACAGCAGGGCTCACAGCATGGGAAGGCCCTCGGGCTCGTGAGCCCTGAGGACCCAGGGAGGGCTGCTCACTGTCTACGTGTGCTGGGCGGGCTGTCATGTGGAAGAGGCCCCACGAAGGGGGAGCAGGGCAATGGGAGAGGATACAGGGGAGCTGATCCAGGCAAACTTCCTCACTAGCAGAGGTGTGCAGTTAAGTTTAAATAGCTGAAAAAACAGTGAAAGGTTACCTCTGGATGTTGGAGAAAAGCACCACACACACGCAGCTGCGGATGGCCCCCGAGGCTCTCCTTCATTTGGCATCACTGGGTGGATCAAGCCCCGAGACACTCGTCTTGCCCGTCTAAATAGACCCTGATAACATTGCCTGTCGATGCACACTTTGTTGTGCGTGGACTCTGCACTGTTCAGACCAAAGGGAAACCTTCCACATATGAGTAAGACCGTGTAAGAAGGGGCCTGATTAGTTATGGGTGCTCCTTAGCTCTGCCTCTTTTGTGTACAAGTGATTTGTCAAGTTGTGAAAGCACACTTCAGTATTCTTCCCTACCCCATCCATCGAAGCCAGGACCCAAGTACCTGACCTTGGGATCTCTTGGTTCATGTCGAGGCATGGCTGGCCACTGCTGACTTGCCCCCTTTCTTTGTCCACTCCATCTGTTTATGAAGAGCCGGGGGGCAGGGAGACTCGATTGACCCATTGTTTTCTTTAGGTTCCATTTCTGGTAGTAACGGTGATGGCTGGAAGGGCCCTAGAAAGGCGCATCCCCAAGTCACTCTTTGGATTTCTCTTTGTGCAGCCTGCAGTTTGACCCTGCGCCCCGTCGTGGAGAGCCCCATGTCACACGGCGCACCCCGGACTACTTCCTATAGACAGCTTTGGGAAAAACTTAGGACAAATAGCTGGAGGTACACTCGGCATCTTTTTTACAAAGTGATGAGAACAGACACGTTTGTGTAACAAGTTGGATCCACGTCTGCCTCCACGCCCATCATGGACCAAACTGTGCCCTTGTGCGCTCAGCACTGAGCAAGCCCACCGAGGCTGAAAGCCACCCCTGCCCCGTCTTAGGTCGCTCAGTCAGCCTGCCTGCTGTATTTGGGCTCCCTGTTTTCTTCTGGACTGTTCAACGGAAAAGGTAACTCATGCCTCCATCTCCTTTTGCGCTTATTAATATGTAAATTTTAGTTTTAGTGTTTAACTGGCATGGATTATAGAATTTGGAGTTTATTTTTAAAGAAAATGCACAAACTAACTTTGACATAACTCATCACCCTTTATTTTATTAAAATGTATGATTAACTTAACTGGAGAAAGGTGAAGATTCCCCTGGGGAGTACGTTGTCATAACATTTAGAGAGATTTCCCTTCATTTAAGCTAAATGACTGTTCTGTGTTGATCTCCCTTTTTTTTCTGTATATTTGTCACAGAAGTGCTTGCATCTTCTTGGGTGTATTGGAACAATAAACTTTGAGTTGTAAACCAGATTGTCCTGAATTGCCATGATGTGCATGGAAATTTCTCGTGGGGAATCCTAGATGTGGGGTTATCACTTGGCCCAGACCAAAGCTGGAAATGAACTCATTTCAAATGATGACTTCTCTCATTAGATCTATCATGTGGCAGATAAAAGAAGAGATGTTTGCTGATGATTATCAGAGCAAGGCAAAAACACAGCCATTTATGGTTTCGATTTCCCTAAGTGATCTGTGTTAATGTAATACAGAATATTTGCATTTAATATGCAGTTTTAAAAGTTAGGTTGTAAGCCAAATGGAGGACGGATAAATGAATTCTGAAGAACCACAGTAATGTGCGGTCAAGACCCAGCTTTTTTTTTTTTTAAATATGTCCTGGCATGGCGTGTGTAATGTCCATCTCAGCTTTATGAAAAGATCTGAGTCGAGAGACTGGGGTCATTTGATTTTTTCCAGTCCCATAATTACGTAGCATTCATGGGTGAATGTTGAACTCATAACTGCTTCATGGAATCCGCGTGACAGACAACGGGGATGGAAAAAACAACACTGTTGAATTAATGTGGCAAATAAATTGTAAGTGTGTGTTTGAACTGCTCGTTGTAGAAAACGGAATCAAGGTCAGCTTGAACCTGACCACCTAAGGCTTCCACCTCCCCGGACTCTTCTGCCGCTTGGAGCTCCGTCTCTCATCCCTTCACCTCTTGTGGCCCCTCCTTCCATCCAGGCCTGTTTTCAGTCTGTCCCTATTCCTCCTCTCCCAGTCCTCTCCTGCCCGTCTCTTACTTCTTCAGAGGCTTTGTTCCACGGCAGCCCCTTCCACAGTGTTCCTTCATGAGCCCTTGTCCCCTGTCCCACGCCTCATCCTTGGATAACTTGCCCCAGCTTTGTTTTCTGCTCCTCTTCCTCTGCATCCCCAGCCCGTAGCACGAGCTTAGGCACATAGTAGGTGCTTAGTAGATATGAATTGGCCCACTCCTTCCTCCACCCCCACCATACCTACAGTGGGGTGCAAATGAGCTGACGTGTGGATTGACTTACACAATAAAGATTCCAGTTTTTCACATCTTTAAAAATGTTTCCTGCCCATTATGGCCTCCTTTGCTGCAGTTACTTGTCTTCCATGACTTGGCATTGAGCTCACGAGATTTTCACACACAACCTTTAACTCTTCATGAAACCACCCTTATATCCCGTTGGATGTTATGCATGCCTTTGATAAGTCCACTTTTCCAAGTGTCACCCTGATTATAGCCTCTTGGTTTTCAGTGAAGCGTAAGTCTGGCATTAAAGTATATTTATTTCCATCTTGTTGAACAGTTTCTTGGTTTTTCAGGATATCTGGGATGGGTGCAGGATCGTACAGTGATGTTCTGTCTCTGTCTGGAAATTCACGTGCTTCCAGAACAATTGTGCTTCTCAGCATACCAATATATTTATCAGAGTTTGTCATCCCCTCAATGAGGACAAGACTTCCACGTTCAATGGAAGCAAAAAAGGAATCCTCAAAATATCTTTCCCCTAACTCTGGAGAGGGCAGCCTACCCCCCCCCACCCCCCATCCAATATGGCACCGAGGCCTGTCCATTTCACCTCTGTAGCCTCTCTTGTCAGTTACCTCCAGCCTCCCCTCTGACCCTGCCCCAGCCTGGTGCAAGCTGTCATCACTTCACGTCTGGATTCCTGGAATAGATGCGCAAGTCAGCCGTCACAGTGATTTTCCTAACACGTAGGTCTGACCATGTCAGCGCCCTCCCACCTTTAGGACCAAGTGCAGAATGCTGTTTTTGGTATTCAGAGCCCTTCATAACCCCTCCATTCCTCCCTTTCCAGTCTCCTTGCTCCTTACTCCTTGATAGAGCCTCTTCCTCCCAGGGACCCTGGCCGACCCTCCGGCTGTCAGCTCTGGCCATTCCCTGAGCCTGTGCTCCACGCCTGGGAGGCTCGCTCTCCTCTGCTCCAACTCCTGGCCTCCCTGGCATCTTTGAAGTCCCAACCAAAATCCCACCTTGTGCAGGAAGCCCTCCCCCAGCCCCTCCTGATCCTAGTGCCTTCCCTCTCTCAGTTATTTCTTACCTGTCCTGGCTGTCACTTGTTTGGTACCTGTTTGCTTGCACATCGTCTCTTCCGTTAGACTGGGAGCACCCTGAGGGCAGGGACTGTTTTCATCAACTCTCTTTGTGTCCCCAGTACTTCACTTACTGCCAGGCACATAGGAGGCATTCAGTGACTTGCCCGGAGTCACACAGTTAGTGAGTGTTATGTATCTGAGGCCGGAGTTGAACTTGGGTCCTCCTGACTTCAGGGCCGGTGCTCTATCCACGGCACCACCTTGCTGCCCCTGTGACTAGACGTTTTGCGATCTGATGATGATGCCCAGACTTTACAGGCTCACCTGGACTCGGATTTTGATATAGCCTTGAACATAAACATTTCCTTAGTAAAATCTACCTTTCCCAACCCCCCATCTTTAGCATTCCAGTCTTTGTCTTCTCTTGCCCGTGGCCAGCATTCTTCCTTCATGGCAGCATAAGGGCTGTGGAGGAGTCAAGGACGTCCCTTCCAGTTGCCAGGGCCGTCTGAAGGTCTTTGTTTCTAGAGGGCCGACGAGGCTGTTTTGCAGCATCAGGTGGTCAGTTCTTGGCACTTTTTTGTTTGTTTCCGTCTTACTTTCATTTATACTTGGTATGACCGAGCGTGTCTCATTGTGAGCTGGTGTGACCCTGGAAATGCTTCAACGTCTTTGACGAGTCATCTGAGGAGTGCCCAAGAGCCACAGCTGGGTGTGTTTCCTTGGAGCTCAGATTCTTCACCTGTTTTGTGCCAGTCAGTCTGGTGAATCCAATGGGCCTCTTCTCCGAGTGATGTTTCTAGATACAAAAAAGGAAAGGCCTTGAATCACAAAGTAGCAAGCCAAAGGTTAGTGACGAGAAAGACTCCTTGAGCACCGATGGAGCCCAGGTTGAGGACCCCTCACTGCCATAATATCCATTCTTAAAAACCACAGAATTAAAGCTACAGCAGAGAGATGTGTATGGCATAAGAGGGAGGAGAAAGCGGCTCAAGCCAGCCGGGGCACAGACACATGCCTGACCGCCGGCGTGCTCTCACAGAGTGAGACCATGTCCCCGTATCACTTGTCCCGGGTCACCCACCGCTGTCCCTCCTGCTTGGCAGAGGAAATTCACGCCATCCTCCAGGACCAGTCAGCGCGCCCTCTCTTCCTCTGCACCACTCGCTGCCTGTACTTTCCTTTGCTGTCGCTCTCCAGGGAACACGTGCCTGGAGCGTCTCCTCACCCACACTGACCCCCCCCCCCCGTGATCCTCTGCCGTCCCTTTCACTCTTCTCCACGGCCTTGTTTGGCCACCTTCCCCATTTCTCCCAGAGTCCTCAAAAACAAACTGACTCAGCATTGTCCCTGCCAGCCTCGCAGCTGACTTCTCTCCCCTTCCTTTCACGGCCAGACTTGTAGAAATAGCAGGGGCTCGGCCATGACGCTGCACTCTGGCATTAAGCGTCCCTCTGCAATGCTGGTGTCTCTCCTCTTTGCAGGCAGGGCCCTCCCTTTGGGGATCTTGTCCGGCCCTGTGTCTTCCAGCCTTGCCTCTCTGCAGGCAACTTGACTCTGCCTCCGCTTCTGATTGCCCCCAGATCCTAGGCACCTGTGTCCTCCAGCCTCCTTGACATCACCTCTTTCCCCCTTCACTTTACCTTTTCTTTTGGTGGCAGTGTTGCCGTCCTTTCTGTTTGTCAGATCTTTCTAGCCGTGAGAGATACTCTGGACCCTGGTCCTTCACCCCAGTAGCAGATCAGGTACCCCGAGTCCAGCTATGGCTCCCTCAGCACTGGCTTTCACATCCCTCCCCTCCTTTACTCTCATGCCCTTCTGCCATGGTCTCTGACATAGACTGACCATGGGGTCAGAAAGAACCCAGGGTTGTGTGCCTCAGTGTCTTCATCTGTGAAATGTGGGGCCTGGACTCGGTGATGCCTGAGGCCCTTTCCAGATGTCATGCTTCTTGCCTAGGGTGTTGTAACAGCCTCCTCACCAGTCTTCTTCCTTCAGACGATTTCCTCTCCCTTCTTCCTGCCATTGCTGCATTCCTATTATCTTGCACTCTTCTCACACATCATTAGGGGCTCCCTATCTTGGCATTCAAGGCCCTCAGGAGAGGCTTTATTTTTCCCAATTACATATGAGATAGTTTTCAACATTCTTTTTTTTTTTAAATAAGATTTTGAGTTTCAAATTCTTTCTCCCTCCCTCCCCTCCCAAGGTGGCAAGCAATCTAATATAGGTTATACATGTGCAATCACGTTAGACATATTTCCACATCAGACATGTTGTGAAAGAAGAAACAGAACAAAAGGGAAAAACCAGAAAAAAACAATGAAAATAGTATGCTTCAATTTCCGTTCAGACGTTATAGTCCTTTCTCTGGATGTGGAGAGCATTTTCCATCATGAGACCTTTGGAGATGTCTTAGATCCTTGTATTACTGAGAAGGGCTGAGTCTATCAACGTTAGTCATGGCACAATGTGGCTGTTACTGTGTACAATGTTCTCCTGGTGCTGCTCACTTCACTTTGCATCAGACCATATAGGCCTTTCCAGGTTTTTCTGAAGTCCGGACCACTTACATACACGGAGCAGTTATGACTTGGCTAAAGTGAGACCACCAGGAATGAATCCCCCTCCATCAGGTGAAGTCCTGCTCTTACGACCCTCAGGCCACGGGAACACAACTGGACAATCCAGCCAGTGGCCATCTTGGGTCCAACAGCTGTATTCTTCTCCTGAGCCAGCCTCGTGTCTGTCACCTACAATTACAAATTATTTCCTCAGCTTTCTCTTTCATTGTAATTAACCTTCTTTGTTGGGTGGTGTAGACTGCTGGCCTACTTGTAGTCTGTGGGCATAAGGTTCATCCAGCATAGATTCATTTTACTGTGCATAGATTCATTTTACTGTGCATCGACGGCCACCTAAAAGTGCGGGATTTCATTTAAAATGTTATCTGACCAGGTCTTCAGTCCGTGGGGGTGTCTGTGAAGGTGGTAGTGATTCTTCTGGCTGTCTACACCGCCGCTTTGTGTCCCTATCCTCCCTTCCCTGGTGGAGCCCGTCGCCCGTCACCACGCAAGAGGACGTGTCCTGTCTTCAGAGGTCTTCTGCTCCCTGACGCCGTGGTTGTCGTTCCCACTGGGCCCCTGGCTCTGGGCCTCTGCCGGGCACAAGCTCATCAGGGGCATGTGTGTGTCAGGGTGGTCCAACGTCACTCGATCAACTGAGCCGCAGCTCTGCCTGCTTCCAGTGGCCCCTCCGACACTCTGGACATTTCGATCATCTTTGACTACTTTAAAAAAAACTCGCCACCTTTCACATCCGTCAGGAAATGGCTCATCTTAAATGTCTGTGTCCTTTCCCCGTGCATCTTAGATGTTAGACTTTTACCACAAATGGGGATGAAAACGTTTTTCCCATTCTGCAATTTCTCTTCATGTTTTAGCTTGACTGGTTTCGTTTGTGCCAATTTTGTGTCAGAAAAAGTGTGTATTTTGTCTTTTGTACAGCTGGTGAGGGCAGTACAGCCTAGGGGGCAGAGACCCACTAGGAGACAGAGAGGAGACAGAGGAGAGCAGCCACGTGTGCTCGTCTGTAAAAGGAGGTCACCCCTGTGGCGTGGCAGCAGGACACTCCGTAGCACTGGCGCACAGAAAGCACTCTGCTTGGGGCCGTTCTCCCAGACTCTTCGTGTCTTACTCTGCGTTGTTGACCAGGGTTCTCAGGTCCATCGTAGTCATGTGATTATTTTCCCGGGTCTGCTCCTTTCGCCCCCACGACTCTTTATACAGTTTGGACAGCCTCTAGGAAGGCTGCACATTTGTCATTTCTTAGGACGCTGGCATCTTCTGTGACCTTCATGGACCACGCATGGCTCTGCCCTTCTTCCCCCATTCCAGTCTCTCACAGAGGAGCAAGGCGAGGGATGTGCCCAGGGCCCCGCCGGGAGCTCAGGCCAGACTCCACGCCAGGGTGCGTCCCCCCGCTGCCAGCGTTCTGGCGGCACGTCCGAACGGCCGATGGTCATCAAGCACGTTTTCACGGTGGCTCCTCACGGCCGCTCAAGAATGGTGCCTTCCTAGCAGTTTCTGTTTCACATGGGACAAGTTCTCACGCGTAGCTCTCCTGCTCTGTCACTGTGGTCTTACAAAGGAGCGCCCCATGCCAGCAAAGGGGCATCCAGGGTGTGCGGGCTGCGGCAGGGTCTGGCCGCTACAGGCAAGGTCAGCGCCAGGAAGAGCTCAGGGCTGTGGAGGGAAAACGACAGCCAGGGATGGGACTCAGGAAGATGAAATCCTGACGGGGGGGGGTTACGGGAACCACTAGTGAGAGGAAGGAGGATTTCTCCAGCAGGAAGTGACGGCAAAGGGAGCGAGCCACACGGTCAGGCCTCCTGTCAGGAGCATCCCTGGCAGCTGTGAGACGGGGCCAGGCGTGAGGGGCAGGCGCGTGAGCCGGGGTGGGGGTGGGGGGGCGGGTCCAGGATGTCCAAGAGGCGCTTGGTGCCAGAGTGCAGACAGCCGGACGTGCAGGGCTGAGAGTCACGCCTCAGTGCGTCCTGCAGCATCAAGTACTTAGCAGGGCCAGGCGCCGTGCTGGGCCCGGGGAGACCAGGCGTCCACAAATCAGTAAGAACAGAACAAGGAGGGGGAGGAAGGTGCCTTCATACGGTGCCTCCTCGGACGAAGCGTCTCATTTATTCTTTAACAGCCCCGTGGGGGAGGCACTGTTATGCCCATCTTACAGTTGAGGAAACTGAGGCAAACAGAAGTGCAGTGACTTGCCCAGGGTCACACGGCCAGTCAGTATGTGAGGCTGCATTTGAACTCAGTGAGCCCCCAGCTGTCTCTGGGTAATCTGGGGAGGCAGGACACTGCACTGGGGTCCGGGGCCAAGCACAGGCTTCCTGTAGGAGAGTTCCCAACAGAGCTGCATTCCAGGCAGGGAGAGGGTGGGGCCAGTTTACCTGCAGAGCAGCGTGTGTGAAGGGGTGACGAGTGAAGATGCGGGCCCCAGCTGCCTGCCCTGCTGGCTGGACCAGGGTGGGGAGGGCCTTCTGTGCCAAACAGGGGCCACTCAAATACAGGGGATGCGGTCAGACAGGCCTTGGGAAAATCGCTTCTGTAGCAGGTCAGGGGCAAAGTGACAAGACTGGAGGACGCAGAGACGGGGAGGCCAATGTGGGGGTCGTGGCAGCCACTGAGGCTGGCGGGGGGGGGAGGGGGCCAGACGGAACGGGGGAGAAGTGAGTGAGGAGGCGGCGGCAACAGGTGTGGCCAGCTTGTCAAGGGGTCTGCAGCCGTGGACTTAGATAGCTGAAGCCGTGGGACAAGACGCAGACAGAGGAAAAGCTGGAGAGAACCGCAAGTTTCAACGTTTCCTGGGAACTCTAACGCCTAAGGAGGTTACAAGCTAAGGTGATCTGCTGATACAGACAGGGAGCCCACCCCCTGCTTTCTCAGCGTCATCGGCCATCTCCACCACACGTGGACTCCTTCGCTTCCACGAACCCTCACATGAGACAGGCTGCCGACGTCTGGACCAGGCCACCATTCATTCTGAAAGGTCAGCCCACGACCATGAGTGACGCCTATGGCTGTGTTAGCTTCAGTCCTGCAGACTTGGAGGGCTTCAGCTGAGAAGACTCAGGAAGCAGAGACTGTGAAAAATCGTCTTTGAGCCAAGGCTCAGGACCCTTTGCCCCAGGGACTAGAGGCTGGAGCCCTGACCTCCCGAAGCTCCACTGAAGGATTTCCCAGGTCAGGAATCTCCGTACCAGCCAACTGCCCCTCCCTCTGGACTGCTCGGGCCTCTCCGTCACGTCCCCCACATGGATGAGCACTCCCCCTCCACCCGTTTCCAGTTCTCTTCTGTCGTGTGTGTGTTGTGTCCCCCAGTGGACTGTAAGATCCCCCAGGGCAGGGACTGGTTCTTTCACATTTCCTGGCATAGAGTAGGTGCTTAATAAATCTTTACTGATGACGGAAAATACTTTACATAACATTTATACAGTGCTTTTACTCATAAGGATTGCTGTAAGGTTTGCAGAACACTTTACAGAGGTCTCATTTCATCCTTACAACCTCCATGGGAAGGGGGTGCTGCCCTATTATTCCCATTTTACAGATGAGGAAACTGAAGCAGAAGGGTTAATGACTGACCAGGGTGACATAGCTAGGAAGAGTCTGAGCCCAGATTTGACTCTAGGCATGACCTCTATCCACAGTGCCACCTAGCTGACAAGAAGGTATTATAAGAATGGCTAAGAACTGGTAACAGTATAGACGCCCACCAGTAGTCAGGGAATAGCTAAGCAAACCGTGGTGCGTGAACATGACGAGCATTACAGTGCTGTAAGAAACGATGCGATGAGCGCTGAGAAGCGCGGGAAGATCCAGAGGAAGTCAGCAGAGCCAAGAAAACAGTGAGCGCAGCGACGGCGCCAGCATCGTCAACGACAGAATCACAAACGCCCAGCAGGGCTCTGCTGAGGAGGGAGGAGCGGCCGCCCCTTGGTGGAGGTGGGGGCCCACGGGACTCCGCGTGGTACATTGCATACTTCTCCACGTGTCCAGAGTTGGGCTTATTCATATGGTCCCCTCTGAAAACACTATTTGTCATGTGGGGTGGCTCTTCGGGGCGGAGAAGGATCTATGAGATGCCATGGTGACGTGAGAAACAAAGTATCAATAAGAACTTACAGACTGGAAGAGTATAAAGTAAGTCCCCAAGGATTGGCCATCAAGACAAAGTTCTGGAGTCCAGCCCCGTGTCCCCAAGAGAATGCCCTCAACAACCTTCCTGACACGCCCCGCCTCGGCTGGGCCTCCAGTGACGGGGAGCTCCCTGCCTCTCCAGGCAGTCCGCTGCACTCTGGGTCAGCTCTCACCATTCAGAGCCTACATCCACCCCACTGCCTCCTCCTCACGAAAGCCCTTTGGAGATCCCAGCGTGGCTGTCACGTTCTGCCCCCACCTCATCCCGTCTTCCCTTCTATAGGCTGACCCTCCCTGGCTCTGCCAGTCTGCATCCAAGTGGCCTTCAGGATGCTCTCCAGCCCATCAGCCCCCTCCCCAACTGGACAGTCTTAATTTGGCCCTACATCGGCCCCTGGTGGGGACTGAAATAGGGCCAGTAGCTTGAAAGGAGGGGGGGCGAATCTGAGCTCACTCTAAGACAGAAGTACTCCCCGAGGATGAGAGCTGCCTTGGACACAGCGGCCCCTCCCCCTGCGCCCCTTCCCCGCATGACGCCTTAACGAGCTCTCCTAGGCAGGGAAAGGAAGGCCGCACAGAGAAAGCCCCACGGGATGGCAGAGATGGCACTGCCTCATGCATTTGGGCTCCCCTCCAGGACAGGAAACCGAGCAGGCAGCCCAAATCCCGCTTCCTGCAGGAGGCCTTTCCCCAGCCCCGGCATGGTCCCTGCCTTGCCACTCTACACTTGTTTGCGTGTGCTCCTCCTCATTTAGCGTGAGCCCCTGGAGAGCTTGTGTTCGAGTCTCTCTCTGATCCCCACAGTGAGCACCGGTCTTGGCCTGTGTCTAGGCACCTAACCTGTGCTTGCCAACGAGGAGGACGGGGTAGGTCCCACGGAGACGCCACGTCTGCAGTGGCTGAACCACCCCGCCCCCTTCCAGCTCAACACAAGCTGACCACCCAAGGAGCAGTGCCTTCCAACAGGTGAGGTCACACCTGTTCCTGGGAGGTAGATTTTTGTCCCCTGAATGACCACGAGAGGCAGTGACTCATTCATTCCAGAGGTTCCCCACTCTGACAGCATATCCATTTATTACCAAGGTAGGCCAGTGTGTTTGCCTGCAGGAGGCCCATTTACTGTTTAGCTCGATTGTCACGTGGAGCCCTCATGCCGCTCACAGCTTGCGTATCCATCCTGTGACAGGTCCCACGAGCCCCACTTCACAGCGAGAGGTAGGGCTCTTTCTCCTCCACATTCAGCACAGTGTCTGTAGTGAGACCAGTGTCTTCTAATGTCTGGTCTTCTCCCACTTCCAAAGGTCTTCTGGGATAGGAAGTGGAGAGGGTATAAATGGACCTGTGATACCCCACTTTCATCATCCAGTCCAACAGTACCTACAAGACAAAGAGACTGGTGACCACCAGGTATTCACGCAGCCCTCTGGGCCCTGAGGCTTCTCAGCCGTTGCACTGCTGAGCCCTGAGCAAAGCAGAAGTCATCACCTTATCCCAGAAATCCCAACCCAGAGATCCTAGGCTAGGCCCTCACCCGGGGGGACTCTTCTTTGTAACCCTGAGCATTTCACCGTCAATCTGAGAAGGGTTCTTGGGCCGCTTCACCAGACTGACTGCGTGAGGGCAACCTCCCAGCCCTCATTTTACAAAGGAGCGAGTGGAAGGACTAAGACCCCAGTCTTCTCTCTGCCCACGGGCCTGTCCTGTAAGCCCACCTCCCAGGCTTACACAAGCTGAGAACAAAGAAACCGGAATGGTTTGTAATTCTGGGCTGACACTGCTGGACAGTTGGGAAGCCCTGTGGGGACGCCCAGCCACGAGGGCCCGTGGGGGGCTTCAGGGTCTTCAAGGCCAAGCAGTGACGGAGAGATTGCATGACGGGGAGGGCAGAAGTCACGATTCCACGCCACCTCTGACAAGTCACTCAGCTTCTCTGTGACTCAGTTTCCTCGTCTTTAAAATGCAAATAATAATGTTGCTTACGCTCATTTCACAAAATAATCTCTAGAAAGCACTTTGTAGCTGCCTGTCTTACAAACATTAGGCAGGGGGCGGGAGGGGGCCAGGGTGCCCGGGCTGGGGGCAGGGCCAGGGGGGAGGCAGCCGGGGGGAAGCCCTCTCCCCTCATGGGCATGTATGCTGGGCCTGTGTCCTTACCTGCTCTCACCCACGGTGACAGAAGCTCCTGGTTTGACTCACCTGTGAGCTGCACGTCTTGTAAAACCTCCGTTTGAGCACTCGTCCATCAGGACAGCGGAGGGCGACCGTAACCACCTGGGACGAGGAGGACGGGTCACTCACCGCACCTCCACGGGCCCCCCTCTCCATCCCAGCAGGCCGGCCTGGGGCCCTTTATGCACAGAGCGGGGCCTGGAGTGCGCCCCCCGGCCAGGGCGCACGCACACCCCGAGAAATCGGGCGGAACAGAGTTTGTATGTAACTCTCTGTGCGGCCCCTGTCCTCCCCCTCCCCCCAGGAAGGCGTAAGCTCCCTGAGTGCAGAGGAAGCATTATTTCTGCCTCCGTATCTCCAGCATCTGGCCTCACTCTACCAAATGCCGAGACAGGCTTGTGCGGCAGGCGGGGGCACGCCCTCACACACAGCCCCCTTCCTCTCTGGCCTCGTCTCCCTCCACCTCCTGTTGAGCCCTAGGCCCCTGCTGCCCATCCTTCACAGAGCCAGAGGCATCTCCCCCCGCCACTCCGGACCCTCCCTCCGCCCCCATCACTCAGCCACTCTCCTGCTGAGGTTCATTCTACACAATCCAGAGACTGGAGGCAGGTCGCTGTCCTTTCTTTCTCACAGTCCTCTCCTCCCCTTAGACTGGAGGCCCAAAAGAAGCATTCATTAAGCGCCTGTTGTGTGCCAGGCACTGTGCTAGGCGCTGGGAGAGTGGTGAAGAAGCGCTTCTTAAGCACTGGCTACAGCCAGTCATTGTGCCACAGGGCGACAGAGAACCAGCCCTCGTTCTCAGAGAGCTCGCAGCGCTGGGACCGCGTGCCCAATGTGGACGGTGTGAACGGGAGGTGGGCTGATGGGGGGTGGGCCCCCTGCCCCCAAGGAGCTGACCGGGGCGGACACAGACGTTGCTGACTATATAAAAATACACACATAGCAACACGGGTGGGAAGAGAACAGCCTTCCACCCACAGACCAAGGAGCCCCTGATGGCGATGGCCCAGAGAAGCTGGCCCCAGGGGCCTCGGGCACAGGCGGCCCCTGGGAGAGGCAGCCCAGCCAGGGCCCTACCGGGGCAGCGGGCATGAGAACAACAGGAAATGTGAGGCGGGACCAGCCGCTGCCCCTAGGCGAGGGGCCCTTCTATCTGACTTTCGGCTGAAACCTTCCCTCCATTGTCTCTCCCCCATCAGACTGGGAGGTCCTGGGGGGCTCGGACTGTCAGGCTGGTTGGCATCCCCAGTGACACGAGCACAGGGCTTGGCACACAGTGAGCACTAAATGAATGCTTCATCCATTCATTCTTGTGGCAGACGGCCCCTGAGTTTGGAAGCCAACAAGGGATTCTGGAAGGTGGATGTGAGGAGGAACGGTGTTCCAGGCACAGAGGATAGCCAGCGCAAATGCTTGGAGGTGGGAAAGGGAGGGTTGTGAGGGAGGAACAGCAAGGTCAGTTTGGCTGGTGGGGAGGGTCTAGTGAGGCCAAAAAGGCATTCTAGGGTCAGGTTGTGCAGGGAGGTGAATGACACGCAGGAGTTTCTAACTGATCTAAGAGGCAACAAGAAACTACTGAGGTTACTGTGTGTGTGTGTGTGTGTGTGTGTGTGTGTGTGTGTGTGTGTGTATGTGGATGTGTGTGTCTGTGTGTGTGTGTGTGTGTGTGTGTGTGTGTGTGTGTGTGTGTGTGTGTGTGTGTGTGTGTGTGTGTTCATGATCAGACCTGTGCTTTAGGAAGACGGCTTCTGTAACTGTCTGGAGGATGGATGGGAAAGGGGGAGGACTGGGCCAGGCCTGGCGGCTATGTGAGTGCAGATGAGAGGCTGGACAGGACACAGGTGGAGGTCCAAATGGCAGGACTCGGCACAGATGGGCCAAACAGGACTGAGAAAGACCTGTGAAGTTGAGCTGGGGTGACTGAAGGCCTGGGGACCTGCTCCTCACCGGCACGGGAGGTTCAGAAGATGCCCGCCCTGGGCCCTGGCCCAGCATCCTTGGCAGTAGCCGTGGAGAAGGCTCTATTCCCCGCCCATTGTGCTTCACTGGTACAGAGTGAGCTTCCCAAGGTGGGCAGGAGTGGATGAAGCAGGATAGGCATATCACAGGTCTCGTGATGTCGCCTCACTCTCTGTCACTTCCCTATTGCCAGAGAGGGCACCACCATCCTCCACTCTTCGTTCTCTCACTCCCCAAATCCAATATGGCGCTAGGGCCCGTCCATTTCACCTTCACAGAATCTCTGGTCGACTCCCTCCAGTCTCCCCTCTGACGCTGCCCCCATCTGGGGCAGACCCTCATCGCCTCCGGCCTGGACCACTGCAGTGGCTGCTGGGGGGGGGGGTCTGCTTTGAGTATCTTCCCGCCCCAGGCCCTCCTCCATTCACTGAGTTTCCTAAAGTTCAGGTCTGACCATGTCACTGCCCTGGTTAAGGGGGCTGCTGCTAAGCATGCTGCCCACACTCTGGCCGGCCTCCTCCTCCCCTGGGACACCCTGACCTTCCCTTTCTAGCTCCCGTTTCCCCCTTTAGAAAGGAAGCTCTTGGGGCTGCTAGATGGCGCAGTGGATAGAGCTCTGGCCTTGGAGTCAGGAGGATCTGAGTTCAAATCTGGCCTCAGACACTTGACACTTACTAGCCGTGTGACCCTGGGCAAGTCACTTAACCCTGCCTGACTCACCAAAAAAGAGAGCAAGTTCTCTGAGGATAAGGGGCTGTCTTGCCCTCCTGCACCCCCAGCGCTAAGCTCAGCGCCTGGCACAGAAGCGCTTAACAAACACACAGAGGAATGACCAAGAGGCTTCATCCATCTGGCAGAGCCAGAGGCTCCCTGCCGGCTTCGAGGACCCCCGTTATCTCTGCTCCTTCACTGCTGCTTCTGCGTCTCCCAGCACCTGGCATGTGCCCGCGCTTGGTAAATACAAGATTGGACTTAGAGGAGCAGGCCTCCAGCCCAAAGCTTACCTCCTCGGCTGTCTCCGGAGGTTCTTCAGGTAAACCGAGGGCCTGAGGGAGGAGGAGAGGAGGATGTTAACGAGGAGAGTCGCCAGCCAGGAGCAGAGGCGCGCTGCCGCCGTCGGTAAGGTAAGGTGAAAGAACCACAATGCGGTGGCGGGAAAGCCGCCCGGGCTGATCCCCGGCTCGCTCCTGAGGTTCCATATGTGGAAATGAGGGAGTGGCGCACACAAGATGTGAAGGGCTTGCAAGGGGAGGTGGCTGCAAGCTGCCCAGCACTGCCCCGAGGTCCAGCCCCAGGGAGGACCTGCCCAGGCTTTCAGGCTCAGGACGATCCCAATCACTCCACCCTTAGTCCTGGGAACCGATTAAGTCTTGGGCCTCGTGCCCAGCCCCACTGGGGTGCAGGGGGCTTGACTGTGAGGTCCAGAAGTGGCCCTGAACCCCTGTCCTCTTATTCCCCAAGGGCTGAGGGGTCCTTTAGAGTGATTAACAGAATGACAGAGCGAAACCTTGAGTAACCGAGCTGTGCCACCTTCTGACTGGCTAGAAAGAAGAAACCTCAGACATTAGCCAGACATTACATCATCTGGACCTCTCCTTCACTGGGGTGGGGACCGAGGCACAAACCAGGAAGGGGGAGAGGTGGGAGCTGAGGCTGCAGGGCTCTGGATGGACGCAAACCCCTGTGCAGTGCGGGGAGAACCGGTGTGGTTAGTCCACTGAGAACCAGGACTGAGCCCTCCTCGGGACCTGAGCAGACAGGCCTGGGATGCGGCTGACATCTGGGCCTGACAGCTGGGCCAGGCCCTTGCCAGTTCTAAGCACCTGCTCCCCTGGGGCCTCATGGGTCCTCTCCCAGTGCACGGTCACTTTGTCAATACAAGACGGCGTGGGTCTGGCATGTTAGTCTAGAGGGGCTGAGGCAAGTTGGACTCAGTGACCTGAGATCTTTCACATTCTGTGAATCTGTTAAGATTCTAATAAATCAACTTGAATTGCAAAATTATTTCTGCTGCTTAAGACTTAGGTCAGTGTTCAATGCTTGGGCAAAGCCCAGTCCACCAGGCTACCACAGCCTCCCTGCCAGATGGGGCCATCAGGCCAGCCACAGGGAGCCGTGCCTTAGCTATGCTGCCTTCCTCCGCCTCTGCTCCTCGGCTGGAATCTCCCTTCTGTGTCCAAGCTGATGGCTTCCGCCTTGCCTCCCTGGGATCCTGCCCTGACCAGCAGCAGACACCTGGCTGCAGTGAGGAGAGCCACCCTAACTGGGGTTCCTTGGGGGCATGTGTCTCCTCGCCAGGCCCTTCCCAGTGTCCACGTGGGCTGTCAGCCAGTCCTGGCCCCAGGAGGCTGTCCAGGGCTCCCCTGTGATGGGAGGGAGGCTGCCCCAGCACTCTCCCCTCGGAGGTTCCCACGGGCATTTCCATCTAGGCTCGGCGGCCTACTGCTAAGCCTGACGAAGGAAGGGGCTCGGTGCTTGCAGCTCCCGATGGCAGCCCGGGACGCTACATTCTTTGCTCCGGGCTGCACAGAGAGGCTGGAACCTGGATGCAGCCTGAATCTGCTGCCAACTGTGGGGCCTCACTGGGAGAAGGCCCGTCCTTTCCCAGGCCTTCAGATTCCCAGATGTGAACAAAGGGGGTTGGGACCTTCAGCCAGTCTAGACCAGGCTGCCAGGATGCCGGGTCTGGGTTCCAGACCCCTGTCACTGACCCATCTGGTGAAAAGCAGCGTGCATTTTTGCCCATCGGGCTGTGATTCAGAGTAAACTGAATTGGGGCCTAAAGGCTTAGGGCAGACTCAGCAGGCAGAGCTGTGCCAGGGTATATCTGCAGCTAGGCCAAAGGAACGGGTTTGAATTCCGACAGCGATTTACAATCAAGGAACTGATTTGACCGCTAGCCAGGCAGCCTGACTGGAGGGACTGATCTCCAGTGTGCCGTGTAGACCTGCTCCTTCTCACCCTTGAATTCTGGGCGCCTCCACTATGATGACCCACACAGGCCATTTCAGCTGTAGCCAGAGCAAGAAGTGAGCCGAAGCCGCCCAGTGGAATCACCTGAACCACAGAGCAGGGGAGATCCCTTCCCCCCCAGGGGCCACCTGACGGCCACCAATACTTTCCCAATGCCCCGATGGCTTTCTGATATGCTGACAGGCTGAAAGAAACGGAAAGCCCCCTTTTCACCCGACCCCTGAATCCCACCGGAGGATCATTTCTGTTACCTTTCCTCCCCTAAAAAGGACAAACAGCCCCTAGGTAAAGAGAGAACGGGATTAAAACAAAACGGTCCTGGGGCGATGATCTCACACCAAAAAGGTGGGCTTGGATGCCACCCACGCCTCCCACATCCGCTGGCATTCTCTGCACCAGAGCCTAGGCCCGAATACCAAAGCTGATCTGGAACAACAGTGGAGTAGAGGAGGATTCGCTTTCACAGCCCAGGGCCCACGCGCTTCCAGCGCTGGGGAAACCCTTCACCTGGTGCCCCCAGGGATCCGATTCAGAGGACGTGGGCTCAGATCCCCGCTCTAACATGTGCCCTGACAACCCCTAGCTCGCCCCTCCCCAGGCCCCTGGTCTACCTCAAGAAGCCTCTGGAATTCATCTTTCTTTTCCATGTTCTCTTCTCCTAAGGGAACATAAGCTCCCAGCTCCCAAGGGCAGGGACTCTGTTTTTCCTTGTATCTGCATCCCCGGCACTTGGAGCAGAGCTGCCTGCCCTGACTTCCGGACCCTTAGCTTGCTCATCTTTAAAATGAGGGGCCTGGACGAGATGACCTCAGAGGGTCTGTCTGGCTCTAGAGCCCCAATCTTATAATCTATGCACAGAACCCCACCCCCAACAGGCACCAGTGGGCCTTCTGGGGAGCTGGAGGGGAGAGAGGTCACCAAGTGGGCCTATGTCTCAGGAACCACCCCAGTCCCTGGGGGTCGGAGGGGAAGGGGACAAAGTTCCCAGCACAAAAGATGGTCAGCCACAGACATTTGAGGATTTGTGCCCAGATGTCACACACAAACCCAATTTAGAGGTGATTAGCGGGGTCAGTACTGAATTCAGCAGGAGGGGTGGGGGGGGATGTTGTTATCTGGATGAACTGAACACCAGAGAGGGAAGCTGAGGAGCAGACAGCCCACAGCTTCCAACGTGGCCTCAGACACCGAGTAGCTGTGCAACCCTGGGCACGTCACTCACTCAAGTGAAGCACCGGATTCCATGGCCTCTTAGGTCCCCTCTACCTCTCACTCTGAGGTGCTCAGGAGGAACTCAATGAAGGAATTCGAAGGGAGAAAAAAGGGAAGAGAAGACCAGGATGAGAGCAGGTTTCCCTCAAGAAAGAAAAAACAAGGCAGGGCTGGTGGTGGTTACAGAGAGTAGGAGGAAGGAGGAGGAGGGAGAGAGGAGGAGGAGGAAGAGGAGAGAGGAGAAGGAGAGAGGAAGAGGGAGGAGAGAGGAGGAGGAAGGAGGAGGGAGGAGAGAGGGGAAGGAGGGGGAAGGAGGGAGGAGAGAGGAAGAGGAAGGAGAGGAGGAGGGAGGAGGAGAGGAGGAGAAAGAGAGGAAGAGGAAGGAGGAGAGAGAAGGAGGAGGGAGGAAGAGGGAGGAGAGAGGAGAGGAAGAGGAAGGAGGAGAGGAGGAGGGAGAGAGGAGGAAAAAGGAGAGAGGAAGAGGAAGGAGGAGGAGAAGGGAGGAGGAGAGAGGAGGAGGAGAAAGGAGAGAGGGTAAGGAGGGGGAAGGAGGAGGAGGAGGGAGGAGGAAAGAGGAGGAGGAGGAGGAGGGACACCCAGGATGGCACCCCCACCTCCCCTCACACTGCAGTCCCTGGGAGACGGACAGGGGCTGCACTGGCTTCCCTTGGTGTCTCAGGCTGGCATTTTACTGACAGGCTGGGCTGCTGGGATTTGAGCCCTGGACATATGGATGCAGAACGATTGATCTTACTCAGTAAGCAGTGAGGGGCAGGGGCAGTGGGAGACCTGAGAACTGTCTGGGAGAACTAGGGCAGAGGGGAGGGGGCAGCACATAACAACACTGTTAGGACCAACATTTGTGAAAGACTTAGGAGCTCTGGTCAATGACCCTCACGGCCACAACTCCAGAGAGGTGAGGAGTGTAAACTCCCCAAGGGCAGGGACTGCCTTTGCCTCTCTTTGTATCCTTAGGGCTTACCAGGGAAGGTGCTTAAGAAGCAGGTTTAGTGACTGAATGGCTGGGGGGGGGGCAGGAGACAGGCTGCTTGGACTTGGCCAAAGTGGGAATTTGTTTTGCTTAATTATGCAAATCTGTTATAAGGGACTTGTTTTTCTTTTTCAATTGAGGAGGGGGAGGTGGAGGGAAAGTGAATTGTTAATTCAAAAGAATGATTTGTTTGAAAGGGGGGGGGACGTGACAGCTGAATCCAAGTATTTGAAGGATGCTCTGTGGGAGACAGACTGGACTTGTTCCGTTCTGGCCCCGGAGGGAAGAACAGGAAGCAGTGGGAGGAGTTACAAACTGGTGGTGAAGAAATCTTCCCACCAACAGAATGCACTGAAGCGGACGAGCTCCCTAACAGACAGGAAGCAGAGGAGGAATGACCCCGTGTCAGATACCTTCCTGGGGATTTTTTTTTTTCCGAATTTGGGCTGGATTACATAGCCCCTGAGGTCCCTTCCAATTGTAGAATTCTGTGACTAGAATTAGCACTAGAGAAATAAAGATTTGTGCTTTGTTTTAAAGGAATACAATATAGCAGACTATGATAAGCCAGATTTACCACTATTACTTTGAATGTAGATGGATTAAATTGTCTTCTGAGAAGAAAAACTACCGATTCAGAGGCAGGAGTCTCTCCAAAAGAGAGGAACTCTTTAGACGCTGGGAATGAAAGCCATCATCCACCTGGGCCACCCCCCGGGGAGCAGCAGAAGCCAAGTATGCCAAGGAGAGCATCCTCTCACCCCAAGCTTGTAGCCGGCAAGTAATTTCCAGCTTTCCCCGGTCATTTGATAGAAGCGTTCTTCCTGTTTTCTCAGTTTCACTTCCTGGCGAGGTTTCAAGACATTCTTCAGGTATGCACTGCTCTGTTCACAAAAAGCAATGATGTGACAAACATGGAAATATGTTTAAAATGATTGCACATGTATAGCCTGTATCAGATCGCATGCTGTCTTGGGAAGGGAGAAAAAAATTTATAACTGTCTTATAAAAGTGAATGTTGAAAACTATCTTTGCGTGTAATTGGAAAAAATAAAATATTATTAAGTGGGGAAAAAATGAAAAAGAACAGCCTCAGACACCTGACACTTCTAGCTGTGTGACCCTGGGCAAGTCACTTAACCCCGACTGCCTCACCAAAAAGCAAAAAAGAAAAAGAAGATGGGTATAATAATAGCCAAAAAAAAAAAAGGCAATGATGGGTGGTGAATCTAGCCTGGTGCCCCTGGATCTCCAGGCCCTCCATGGGGTCTCCCCCACTCCTTCCTCATGCAGACAAGAGGTTAAGACTTATAAGGCATGGGCTTCCTGCACACTTCAGCCCCCTCCCACTGTTCTTTTTTCTCTACCACTAACATCACCTGCCCCTCATGTTCAAAGAAAAGTCCTGACTTGACTTCTGCGCCGACACCTGCATATCCTTCCCTGTGCTCTGGACAGTCTGACGGCCTGCGTAGTCTGTGAACCTCAGGGCAGGACCTTGGCCAGACTAGTGACCTTGATGGGCTGGGAGGAGAGCAAAATCACTGCTGTCTTCTTGTTTACTCCTGACTGCAGCATGAGGCAGTGATGCATCCCTGGGGTTCATTTTTGAAACATCCGCCTCCTCCCCCTAACCCTGTGAGCAACGATCATCCTCCGGCCAAGGACAAAGCAGGGCCTGGGAGAGAACAAACAGGGCCCTGAGCTGAAGATGAGAAGCAGCAGTATCAGGCCCTTAGGATGGGAAAGGCCCAGTGCCATGTGATGGGGATACAAACACAGCAGAGAGAAGACCGGGCCTGGCCTCAGGCATTCCCAGCCGGGGAGCACGGGCTGGGGGCTGGCTTTGAGGTCTGGAGGCCAGGAAGAGGACCAGCAGGGGAGGGAGGGCCGCGGCCTCAACACGAGCCTCACCCACAGAGGACACGCAGCACGAGTGGGAGCAAAGGAGGGATGCCATTTTCTCTTCTCTTTTAAAATGAAAACTATATAAGAGAAGGGAGGGAGAGATAGACGAGAGGGCCGACTAGGAGAAGGGCTATTCAGAGTGCATGCCATCAGGGGCAGCTAGGTGGCGCAGTGGATAGAGCACCGGCCCTGAAGTCAGGAGGACCTGAATTCAAATCCGGCCTCAGACCAAACACTTGACACTTACTAGCTGTGTGACCCTGGGCAAGTCACTTAACCCCAATTGCCTAAAAGCAAAAAAAAAAAAAAACCAACAACAACAACAGAATGCATGCCATCTTGGGTTGGAGGAGGGACAAGATGGGGAGAAAATTTGGAACTCAAAATCTTGTGGAAGTAGATGTTGAAAACTAAAAATAAATAAATTTATATTAAAAATTAAATAAAATAAAATGAAAACTATATTCCCCAAAGAAACAAGTTCAGCGAGTGTCCAAAATATGGAGTGCCCTTCAGCCAGCTGAGCGACTGCCCTCACAGACAGTCTGGGGAGGGGCTGAACTGAGGGCCGCCTTTGGTGGGGCCCACTTTCATCCTCCCGGCCCCCGGGGCCAAGCTCGGTCTCCAGGCAGGGAGTCTCACCCGGGCTCCCTGCACTCATCAGCCAGCTGCAAGGTGCCCTCCCATGCCCGCAGCATCCCACACAGCACCGGGGACAGGCCTGTGTGCCAGCAGCCTCTGCAAAGCCCTCGGGGAAGGAAAGCTCACCTGGATGCTCAGGGTCTCCTGCTGCTCTTCCCTCACTCGTTTCTGCCTTCTTTTGTTCTCATCTTCGGTTACTAAGACAACAAACACAGGAGAGCTTTTTCACCCCCTAATCACCAACCAGAAATGCAGCTCAGAAAAGAAACGCCCAGAACAAAGTGCAGGGAGCTGCCGGCCTCAGGGAAGCCAGGACCCAGGCCTAGCGGGGAGGTGTCTCTGCCCCGAGGGACAGCTCCCCCTAGAAACGCAGGGATGCTGGCCCTGAGGGCCACGTACTAGCTGTGGGACCCTGGACAAGTCACCTGGGTTCTGTCTGCCCAAGCTACTTCATCTGTAAAACAGGGATCAGAACAGCCCTTCCCTCCCTCCCAGGATCAAGGGAGATGACATCTATAAGGCATTCTGCAAACCTTAAACTGCTCTAGAAGTGGGCACGATTCTTACCATTATAGACACATGCCCGTTGACTGACTGCCAAGGGGAGGCCAGCCCTGGGACACAATCTTTCATAGTTCTCTGGACCCCAGATCCAGAGCCGGCAGAGACCCCTCTCTTACAGGAGAGGAAACTGAGGCCCGAGGAGAATTAGCGACTTGTGCAGGCTCCTCAGGCCTGAGCCCAGCCTTGCCGACCATAAGGCCAGTGACCTTGAGTGCCCTGCCCTTGTATGAGACTGTGCATGGCGGAGATGGGGACTTCCCTAGGCTGGGCTGGAGGAAAGCCCCGAAATCCCCCAGCCATGACAGTAAGTGGAAAGGCCTGGCCTGGGATCCCCACGGAGCCTCCTCCTCCGAGCCCTCATTCAGGGACTGTGGAGACGTGGTGCTACAAGGGCCCCATGTAAACAGACCTCCCCACTGCAGTTAACTGGGGTCTGGTGGGCCGGGGCCTGAGAGACCTCACAAGCACCTCATTCAGCCCTCGTGGTACAGAATCAGCTAGGGTCAGGAGAGGAGAAATGACCTGTCCAAGGGCGCATCATCAGTGAATGGTGAAACTGGGCAGTGGGAGCAGCCCCTGGGGTGCCCCCGGCGGCCCCCTCCCCCACCCTGCTGGGCCCGCACAGGCCTCCAGCCCCCTTCCCTGCCTGTGCCTGCCCTCGGGCCCCACCTGCCCTTCATAGCAGACCCTGGAGGCCAGGGGCCAGGCCTATGGCCAGCTGAGTAGCGGCTCTATGTGTGTAATCTGTCGGCATTAACTGGCCTCTCCTGCTCACCAGCCTGGAGGTTTCTTCACAACAAAGCTGGGAAGGCAGGTAGGACAACTGTTACTGCCACCGCTTTGGAGTGGAGTGACCTAGCCCAGATCCCACGAGAACTGTCCAAGCTGTGACTATGCCTGGGTCTCCAGACACTTCTCTCGCCCTGACGCTGCCCTCTGTGGTTGGAGGCAGTCAGAATGGACACATCCCTGTTCCTCAGGGGGAGCCCCCGAAGTTTCCTGAGGAAGGGGGGACGGATAAGAAGAAAACAGTGTGTAAGGAAGGTGAGCCAGGCAGCAACTCACCAGACTGAGCAGGGAGGAAGATGTGTCCAGTGAGGATGAAACTTCTTCCGTCTAGGTGGGAGGTGATGAGGCTGGTCATACAGGCCATAAGAAGAGAGCTGGATTTGAGAAACAAGGCGGGGAGACTTCCCCAAGAACCCTGGATGCCTGCCTGGAGGAGGGGCAGGAGAGGGAAGGCTCCAACATGGCCCTGTGCGACAGCAGCAGCTCTATGTACAGAAGAGTGGGCGGGGGTACAGCTGGCAGGACATCTGGCCCTGGCAGCCAGAGACAAAGGATCAAGGGAGCTCAGGGGGCACGGCGCACCTGGGTGGGGCTGGGAGGTTGAGGGGCGAGGAGGATGTTGTGGCTGGGGCTCTGGGAGCGGATGAGATCTCTGAACACAAGGGTATGGAGAAGGCCGAACTGAACAGCGGGGATGTTCCTGGTGGGTGCGAGGACGAAGACCCTCTGAAGGAGACAGAAGAATGACCAGGAGAGGAGAGCAAGTCTCCTCGGCTAGTGAAGCCTTCTCGTCCCTGAGGACTTGGTGCCGGGACGTCTCCCCTGATGCCTGCAGCCGGCCTGCACAGAGGCGTCTGTTCTCATCCCAAAGCGATGGTAGCGCCACATGCTGAAAGGGTAGCCGGCCTGGGCCGTGCTTCCCGCCCTGGGGCTCCTGAACTGCAGTCTGCCTCCTGGCTTCCTTCGAGGCTCGGCTTGAGGCTCCCACCTTCTGTGGGAGCAACTCCAAAGCCTCCGTGGTGAATGTCTCCCATCTGTCCTGTGTGCCTCTGGCAGGTGCTTAATACACGCCAGCTGATCAACTGTATTTTAATATAATTGGTTTCCCTTGGGATCCTATGAATGTATAACATTCTGTGTGTGTGTGTGTGTGTGTGTGCACGCGCGTGTGTTTTAGGCAGTTGGGGTTAAGTGACTTGCCCAGGGTCACACACCTAGTAAGTGCCAAGTGTTTGGTTGGAGGCCGGATTTGAACTCGGGTCTTCCTGACTTCAGGGCCGGTGCTCTATCCACTATGCCACCTAGCTGCCCCTATAACATTCTTCTAAGAAGGGGTCAGAAGCATCACCCTGGCTGCCCAAGCGGCCAAGACCCCAAACAGACAAGAACCTTGATTTTAAACCAGTCGAGGACCTTTCAGACATACATTTTAAGCTCTCCAGGGGAACTAAACAAGTAAGCAGAAGACCAGAACGCCTGGGGGGGCCAGGAGAGGAAGGCGGCCGTGACCCCCGCAGCGGCGAAGGGCGATGGGGCCCGCCTGGATGGGCCCCGCCTGGATGGGCCCCAGGGAGGCCTGGCCTTCCCGCCCCCCTGCCATCTGCTCCTGTCACAGCCTTCACATACCAGTGTGGTTTCCCCAAGGGCTTCCCTCCTGGCAGGAGAAGGTGGAATAGACGTGGCGGGCCCACACGGACAACCCTTCCGGGGCCTGGTACCCTCCTGTCCATTCCCCTTACTCCCGAGTCTCCAGATGCGCAGCTCCGAAACAACAGCCGGGCAGAAGAGAAGGCAGAGCTCGGCTCGCGGGATGGAGATGAAGGCTGAAGAAGAGACGAGTCCCGAGTTCTAATCTGTCCCTACTTGTAGCCGGCCGAGTGAGAGGCGACACCACGCGAGCCGCCTCCTTTATTTCTCTGTGTCCTCTGCACAACGAGTGGGGTGGCGTGGCCATGACCGGCTCAGGGAAGGGGAGAGCGCAGCTTCAGTGGCCACTGTGCACTGGAGAAATCTGGTGCCCGAGCCAGGGAACCAGCCCGGGCACTGACACTCTGCAGCGCCTTCCACTCCACTGTCTCTAATTTTATTCTGAGCTGGCGCGCCACATCACAATGGTATTTTCATCTCTCCGGCAGGACGGAAGAGGAAGGCTGCACACGAAGCTCTGAGGCCCACGGGGTGCCGACGGCCTTCTACGGCCGGGTGACATCTCAATCACCTGTCACTGGCAGCGAACGTAGCGTGTCTGGTTTCTGAAAGCTGGGAGTGCTTGGCAGCTGCTGCAGGGCCCTGAGGCCATGGCAGGCTGCTGCCGGTTAGCTGCCAGTGGGACGGCTTGGTGCCGCTCCTTGGGCTCAGAGCACACTGCCATGGCCAGCCTGAAGGATGTCAGCAGTGGGAAGTCCCCGGTCCTGGGTTCAAGTCTTCTCTCTGACGGGGGAGGCGCTGGCAGAGCAGTAGGAGGCAACAGAATGAAGGAAGGAGGGGTGAAAATGACTGGAGCGGCTATCGAAGGAAGAAGAGGGCAGTGTGAGGCTTGATTCCCGTGTTCCCGTGGGTTGATCACTCCCCTGGGGCTAGGTCAGGGGGCCGCACTTTGGAGACCCTCTTCTCACCACGGCGTCACCGGATCCGACTCAGCCATCCCGTGGGTGAGCGATCCTTCCCGGCTTTGGGTTATCGCCATCTGCGCCTCTATCCAAGTCATGGAGGAAAATGCTTAAGCTAGGAACAGACCCCCAGGGCCCTCCAGCAGAGACCTCCCACCATTCTGGCACTGAAACACAAAGGACTACCCTGATTCCAGTCCGTCGGCTAGCTCCTGATCCATCGTCATCTGGTCCACATCCCTAGCTCTTCCACCAGAACAGAATGAGCTTCTTCATCAAAGAAGGCTTTGTAGAAAGAAT
The DNA here is from genome assembly GCF_003287225.1 of Phascolarctos cinereus. Classification (NCBI taxonomy): domain Eukaryota; kingdom Metazoa; phylum Chordata; class Mammalia; order Diprotodontia; family Phascolarctidae; genus Phascolarctos; species Phascolarctos cinereus. The sequence continues at coordinate 3,984,729 of NW_027556402.1, read as the reverse complement.
GACGGGTGCCCAGGCGGGCAAGAGATCTCTGAGAGCGACTGACTGAATTGATTAGAGATGTGAAAAGAAGAGCAAACCATACAGATGGAGACCTACACATGTACAGTCCTCTTTTTCTGTTTTATTTACACGAAATGCCAATTTTATCGGGCGTTCGAATGCAAAATAGAGCAAATTCAAATGAATAAACCCGAAGCAAACTTTATCCGTGGCATTCCTTGCATACACTACCTTAGTAAGCCGAACCAAGGTGAGTCTGGTAGGACGTGGTCTTGAGGAAGCCTTAGTAACTTCCCATGACGGCAACGAACTCTACAGAATGATACACTTTCCAATTTTCCAAGAATCAAAGCTAACTTAGTGGCCCATGGTTTTCAGACTCTGTTCCCTTTTTTAACAATGGGTACAACATTGTCCCGTCTCCCTGGTGATGGCCTCTCCCACTTCCCAGGATTTCTCCAATGTCCCGGGCAGGGGCGCTGCCCTTCCATCTGCCCACCCCTTCGGGTATGAGGGATGTCATTCCTGAGCAGGGGCCTGAATTCACCCAGGCCAGCCGAGAGCTCTCTGACTGCCCCCTCTCTTCCCTCGAGCGTGCTGGTTTTTCCGTGTCTAGTCCGAAGCTCGTTCTAGGAGCGAGCAGCAGCTCATCCCGCCTCGATGGTGTCCCTGTCCCTACGTTGAGCCTCCTCTTTCTGCCAGCAGAGCTGAAAGGACCCCTGGGCTCCTCCGGCCTCAGCATCCCTGACACCGCAATTACAGGACCACAGCATGCGGTCTTAGTGACATCATCTGCGACTTTCCCTTGCCTCCGTCTTCCGTTTCCCTTTTCAAACCCAGCCAGTCACGTAGCTTAGAAAGGCAGTAAATTAGCCAGCATTCGAGGATGGACTGGTTACTGATTTTTCTTGTGAACTCCACACTGACCTTCACAAACATTCCAATATACAAACGACAAAGAAAAAGAGGTTTTTAAAGAAGATCAGCAGCCAGGCGGCACAACGAATAGAGGGCAGGGCTTGGAATGTGAAAGAGCTGAGTTCAAATCCCACCTCAAACACTTGCAAGTGGTGCGACCCTGGGCCAGCCCCTTCGCCTCTGTCTGCCTCAGTTTCCTCATCGGTAAAATGGGGGTCACAACAGCCCCTCCCTCCCAGGCTCGTTGTGGGGATCAAGTGAGATAGCATTTGCAAAGCACTTCGTAAAGCCCTCTAGAACAGCTGAGCGCTACTGGAAACGCCTGCATTCCTATGAAGGGCATATTAAATTTAACAAGGGCACCAACATGCCCAGCTTCTCTGCGTCCCTTTCTAAACTCTGCTACTCTCTTCTGTGTATGCATTTGTTTTTCTGTTTTATTAATTTATTTTGATTTATTAATAATCACTTCCATAAGCTTTTGAGTTTAAAATTTTTCTCCCTCCCCAAGACGACGCACAATCTGATACAGGCTCTACATATACATTCCTATTAAACATATTTTCACATTCGTGATGTTGTAAGGAGGAATTAGAACCAATAGGAGGAACCACCAGAAAGAGGAAACAAAACTCAGCAGAAGAAAAAAAAATAGCAGATAGTCTGCTCTGATCTGCATTCAGACTCCATTGTTCTTTCTCTGGATGTGGAGAGCACTTTCCATCGTGAGGCCTTTGGAGACGTCTTAGATCCTCGCATTGCTGAGAAGGGCTGAGTCTGTCAATGTTAGTCATCGCTCAACGTGGCTGTTACTGTGTGCAGCGTTCTCCTGGCTCTGCTCACTTCACTCGGCATCAGACCACACAAGTCTTGTATTTGTGTTTGATAATGATTTCTTTTCAGTTTTCAACATTCACTTCCATAAGATTTCGAGTTATACGTTTCTCCCCTCCCCCCCACGATGGCGCACAGTCTGACACAGACTCTACTTCTCCACTCCTATTCAGCACGTTGTCAGGAACAATTAGAACTGATGGGAGGGATCAAGAATGAAGCGATGAAACAACATGACAGAGAAGGAGCACTCACAGTCTGCTTCCGTCTGCACTCAGATCTGTTTTCCTTTTGAATGGTTCAGCGACAGTCGTCTTTTTTCGCGTGGCTCTCAGCACCCCCCGCTCCCCGCCCCCCAAACAGAGGCCCCTCTTTGGAGTCGGGAAGTGGAATCAAGCGAAGCAAACACACGCGTTGGTTCAGCCATTCCCCAGTCGACAGGCTCCTTCTTTGTTCTTTGCTGCTAAAACTAGTTAGAATGAATGAATGTGATCCCCACCCCCGCAGGGCTTTCTCCCACAGAACTTGAGTCTGTGGGATCCTGTCCCTCTGAACAAACCCTCTGACATCTTCGACATGAAAATCTAAGGACATGGCAGATGAGGCCCAGCTTTCCTCTGCCACCAGCTGGAGAAAGGCCAGGCCACTTCCTCCTCCCACTCCAGCATCAGAGAGGGGGGCGGTGGGGAGGGAGACAGACAGACAGACACACACACACACACACACACACACAATGTTCCGGCAGAGATCTGGATAACTGAAGTTTCTCTTCACAAGCATACTGTGTCTCCAAATTAGGTGCATGCCCTGTTTCCTGACTTTGTCACTTCTTTCTGTCCACAGTTGGCAATCCTCACCGGTGTTGAAATCATTCCTGTTTCTTCACATTCCCTGCTCTGGCTGCGGAGCAGCATCCCTTTTTCCCCTACAGTTCAGCGCCGCCGACCAGGCCTCCTGCTCTGGACAAAGGGCAGTCCAGGCACGTTTCAAGCCCCCGTGGTCACCACGATGCCAACGAGGCCGGACTTGCCCCCTCTGTGTTAGGACCTCTAGTCCTTGCTGGCTGCCTGACCGTCGGGTGCAGACACTTGAGGCCAGGGTCTGGCTCTTGGTACATTTTGGCCTCGGTGTCCGGTGGACGTCTGGGTGTCGTGGCCACTCCACTTCCTTGTTTCTGTTAAGGTGGTGGGGGCGAGGAGGGGCATGCTCTTCCTTATCTCTCCAGCACTCAGCACAGTGCCTGGCACACAGCAAGTGCTTAATCAGTGTTTGCTGACTTCTCTCGACTCCCTACAATACCTGGCTGAGCCGTGTTCCCTCTCCTTCATGGTTTAAGCCTTTCTCAAGAGACTGACCAGACAGCGGCCAACACACTCTCCCCCACCCTGCCTAAGTGCCTGCTCTCCCCGACCAAGAGCTGTTCATCCCTGCACTTTAGGCCGGGTCCAGAAGCCCCAGTTCCCTTCTTAAACAGGGCTTACTTCCTCTTCTGCATTCCTGGCCCTTCCCAGGTCCCGCCCCACCTCGGTCTTCACTTTCTCGCCCAAGGCTTCCTAACCTTTGACCACACCCTGACATGCCTTCTTAGTGTCATGTGGGAAGTATGAAGCTGGCCTTGTCACAATGTGCATCATCCATGATCTGTCTCAAGATGGGCCCTGTGGAAAATGGCAGTGCCTTCCTTTCACTGCACGGTTCCCAGCTTCTACTGGCCACGCTTCTTACCTCACAGCATGGCATCCCCAAGGTTAGAATGGGGAGGGATGATATGGTCCCACCCACACATCTCCTAAGATAAAGAGACGGCAGCCCAGAGAGCGTCGGAAAATTGCTGCCTGCGGTCACCGGGTAGCAGAGAAACTGTATGGAGCACATACCGGGACAAGACAGAGAATGAGAAATCCCAAATGGAGCGTTATCACAGGGCATTAGCTTACCTGTCAAACACACTTTGGATGGAGCTTGAGATGTGAGCCATGGGGTGGTCATCAAAATAATCAGAGTCAGGATAGCAAGAAACAGCAAACCCCGGCCGCCCAGCAAAGCGATATCCTTCCATCCTGATGAGAAGAAAAGAGCATAAGAACAGCACAGAGGCCACGGGATCCAGCCACTAACACGTCGCTGACAGACTTGGGAGAGGCTGCTTCTCTTGAGTGGTGAGGGCAGAGGCAGAAAAGGAGGAGGAGGCGATCAAGTGGAGAAGACAAGGGGGGATGGCTTTTTCTTAGGAGTCTGGCAAGGGAAGGAGTGAGAGCTCATGCAGGGGAGCTAGCGGGGGCAGTCTTAAATCTGCTTCTGAGTCATGTCTGGCTAAGAATTCCCCTGCACCCACAATTAGGAAAGATCCCAACCTGATGCACAGGAGTCTCTGCCTTAACAATACGACTGCGACCTCTGGACCGTCGACACCCGGCCCATCTCCTTTGGCAGGCACTGCCAGGTGCTACTCTGACCACCGTTACCTAGTGGCAACTGCCCTGGCATGTCCTTTTCTTTCTTCCTTTTTTTATTAATTTATTTTGATTTATCAACAATCACTTCCAGAAGCTTTTGAGTTTAAAATTTTTCTCCCCCTTCCTCTCCACCACCCTCCCCACGACGGCGCACAATCCGATACAGGCTGTACATTTACATTCCTATTAAACATATTTTCACATTAGTGATGTTGCAAATAAGAATCAGAACCAATAGGAGGAACCACCAGAAAGAGCAAACAAAACTCAACAGAAGAGAAAAAAGTTAGTAAATAGTCTGCTTTGCTCTGCGTTCAAACCCCATAGTTCTTTCTTTGGATGTGGACGGCATTTTCCGTCACGAAGCCTTTGGAGATGTCTTAGATCCTTGTATTGCTGGGAAGGGCTAAGTCCATCAGAGACCGTCATCGTACAATGTGGCTGTTATTGTGTTCGAGGTTCTCTTGGTTGTGCTCACTTCACTCAGCGTCAGTGCGGACAAGTCTTTCCAGGTTTTTTCTGAAGTCCGCCTGTTCATCATTTCTTACAGCACAGTAGTATTCCACTACATTCATATACCACAACTTGCTCAGCCATTCCCCAACGGATGGGCATCCTCTCCATGTCCAATTCTTTGCCTGGCACGTTCTTGACAACATCCCAGAAGGGGTCCAGCCGGACGCACTCTGAGGACGGGGCGTGGTGACTGACCTGTCCCATGACTGGTGGAGCTGAGCTCTTGCTACGGCCACGAGAGGATCCATTTTCTGACCACCAGCAACTTTCATGGACCGTCTACTAAATGAAAGAGCAGCAATCACTAAGGGAGGTGGGGGGAGCTCCCTGGGTCATACGTGGGTCTCGAGTTCCAGGAGGGAGCAGGGCCTGACGGGTGGGGCGGACGCAGGGCCCCTTGCTGGAGGTGCAACTCTGACTTTTCTAGACCTATTCTTGAAACTGTAGCAATGGCGCCAGTCTGAGGCAGCTGCTTCTCCAAATCTAGTGTGGCAAGGAAGGGAGAGAGAGGCAATCTCTTCCCAAAGCCATGAAGCCCCGCCCCTCTAAGGCGAGGGAAACACACCTGGCCCAGGGAAAGTGGGAAGGGGAGGGACCGGTGGGGATCCAGCGGATTCCACCAGTGGCAAACGATGGATTCCGGTATGTAAATGAGGCGCCACTTCCAAATGTCAAGCCAAACAGATACATCCGAAACTACTCAGTGCAAAGTAAACAGGCACTACGTCAAGTTTACCAAAGCCAGAAAACGGGCAACATTTCCACCTTGGAAATACAAGGGCAGATTGGGGTCTCGATCTGGAAAGGGGGACAGCGTAGCCCAGAGCTTTGCTTCTCTGTGCCTCAATGCCACGAGATGGGAAGCTCGGACACCTCTTTCTCAAAGTCCCGAGGAACCTGTCCAGGTTTCCTGGTAAATCCTCTTCATGCTTCCGCAGGACTAATTTACTGCCTCCCAAATCCAGACAAGTTTTAGAACACAAAGTCATCCCTGCTCCTCAGATCTACGTTGTTTCCTCTGGCTTTGGACCTGACATGTCCTCTCACCCGAGGGTTCCTTTCCAAAGCGCTTCCCGATCTCATGACTGTTTCCTTCCCGTAGCGCCTCTTCTTCTACCTCGTAATTTCTCCACCACTTATGGACTTCTGCTATTACTGCTGTCTTATGTTCTCCCCTGATCTTCCTTCTTCAGTTCTCCTGATTTCCCTTATTGGGGTTTTACTTTTCCCAGGCTAACTGTTGCAGTTTTTAAAAACAAGGAAGGGAAGCTGTATCGAATGACCTCCGTCCTGGCAGAAGTCTCGCCTCCTCTGTTCCGTGTGAGGCAGTCAGGGCTCATGTTTTCCTTCCTCCTCTCCAATGTCACTGAATTCTAAGCCTGCCTCCACTAGCCCTTGATAAGCCCTGGTAAGACAGTCATTAGCGCTCCTCAGCATAGGTCCCAATAGGCAGGAGCCTAATTCACATTAGAGCTCTGCACCATCATTGGGAGTGCTTAACCTGGAACCTGCGGACTTGACTTTCTAATATTTTGATAGATGTATTTCAACACGGTTGCTTCCCTTTGTATGCACTTTATTTTATGGACTTCAAAATACTGTTTTGAAAAGGGGTCCATAAGCTTCACCAGACTGCCAAAGCATTCCAGGACCCAAACAAGGATGAAAAACCCCTGGTCTAGACCGCAGGTAGCAAACCTGGGGTCAGTGCAGCCCCAACAAGATTAACGTGTTGTTGGGAAACCACGTGAAGAAATTATCCAAGTCACAAGTTACTAAGAGAAATGCAAATCAAAACAACCCTGAGGTTTCACCTTACACTCTGAAAGATGACAGACTAGATGGCAACAGTCCACGTTGGAGGCATTATGAAAGGACACGCACACTGATACGTTGTTGGTGGAGCTGAGAGGTACCACCATATTGCAAGACATTTCGGAATGACACCTGTCTATACCCTGTCATGGGTGTTGCCGTGTCCAGTGACGTGACGGCTGCGATGAGTGCAGAGCAGCAGGGAGAGAGGGATGTACAAGAACTGATGCGGGGTCAGCAGAGTCCCACGGGGAGGGGGGAAATCACCAAGAGCGACTCCGCCCCCTTCCCAGCATGCCTTGCCGTGCGAGAGGGCGTGCAGCATGCTGGGAACTGTAGTTCCCGCAAGGACGGCCTGCGGAAGCCCAGGGGCAGGGAGGGAAAGGCGGAGGGACGCCCGAGGAGGAAGGGAGGGGGCCTTACCTGGGTTGAAGCCCGCGCTCCGTAGCTGCAGGCAGAGCAGGGGCAAGGCCGGGGCGGCTAACAGCAGCCAAGCCGCGCGGGCCACCATGGTGCCTCAGGCCGCGCCCGGAGCGCAAGCGCGGCTCCGCCCCCCGTCCCTCCCCCCCTCCGCCCCGCCCGCTGCCAGCGGGTTGCTACCATCCGGAGAAGGTGGGGAACCCCCGCAGAGGAGGCGTCTGAAGATTACGAATCTGAAAGCCGCAATGACGTTAGTCTGAAATGGGTTTGGCATTTATGTTTTGAGGTTATGTTGCCTTATGAAGACTTTAATCCCCGAAAAGATTTCAATGACCCCCAGCAAACCTAGGCTATGGTAGCGTCCCGAGAGGGAGAGGAGGAGGGAGGAAGGGGAGGGGGGAGGGGCTCGCCGGGTGGGCTGGGCACCGTCTCCTGAGGCCCTCGCCTTGAGTTGCCAGTCGCTCCCGCGTCCCGCAGCTGGCTGCGGGCCCCGAAGGCCCAAGGCGGGCTCCCCCCAAGGGCCGCCTCTGGGTCTAGGATAAGCTGTCCTAGGCTAGACTTTCTAGTCCTCTGCAGCCTGGGCCCAAAGCCCCCTCGAGGCCAGGTTTCTTTCCCATCGCACCCCATCATGCTCGTGTTCTGGTCCTCAGACTCGGGGTGCCGCCTCTAGCGCCCAGTCAGTGCCACAGGGCCTTGCACACAGTAGGACCTTCATACATGACATCCCATATCCCCATGGTGACATCCTTGAGATGTTCCTTAGGGACACGATGGACACAGGGCCCTCGGTGTCCCCAGACGAGCGGTCTGACCAAGCAGGGCACAGATCCCACCCCATGCCGGGACAGCCGGAGGAAAGGCCCCAGGACGCTGGCGCCCTGGGGAGGAGCTGAGATTGGGGGGTCGGGATTCCCTCTGGTCAGGTGTGACCTCGGGCAAACCATGCAGCTGTCGGCAAGTCTGCTGTCTGCACCCACTGCCACGGATCTCAGGGAGCCCACGGCGCGGTGGAGAGAGCGGCTGTGGTCACCCCTTGTGGTGCAGCCCAGGGTGACGGCAACCCTGGCAGTGGGCCGTCCAAGCACTGAAGCAGGGCCAGGGGGAATCCGAGGATTCGCCCTCCAGGACCCGGTGTGGCCCTGAGGCCGCTTCTGGAAGGGGTCTACCCCTGTGCAGCGGGGACCCTCGCTGTTTGTGAATTGGCCTAGGCCGAAGAAGGTTTTGGTAGTGATAATCATTTAAGATCAATTGAGCCCTAATAAGGGCCAAAAACCTGAATTAATCTTTTCTCTTTGAGTGCACTAAAAATACCCCTTCCTGTGTCAGCAACTGTAAGACCAGATGGAACTGACCAGCATTCTTCCTGCTTGTGATTACTAAGGACAGGATACCCAGGACCAGACACTCTCTTGAATGGTGGGACTTTTCTTACCTTGGTATCCTGTGGACATATGTTACATAGGGGAAACACAGATATCCTGGATCTATAATTTCAATTGACACGTTGACATTCTCTCATTTTATTGTATTTGTAATCTATTCAACTAAGAAACTTCCTTTCCCAGGCTATATGTTGAAAAACATATGGAGACTGTATTTTTCAGTAACACAGACATCCTGAGTCAGGGTTTAAAGGTCCTCCAAAAATTGCTTGCTCAGAGTTAAAGCTCTGATTCCCTGTACATGGCTACTTAAGGGAATAAAACAATAGGAGTTTACTTATCACCTAGCTTCTTGTCTCTGTAATCAACTTTCAGGTCGACAGTAGAGTGCTAAGTAAATGCACGAGCACTTATGGAGCACCTACTATGTGCAGCGGGGTCCTGGGCCTGAGACACAAAAAAGAGGAGCCCACCCTCTGGGGGCTTCCATTCTAGGAGCCGCAAAGTGTCCACCACAGAGCCGGAGCACCTCCTTCCCGGTCCCCAGCCCCCTTATCTGCAGGAAATGAGCGTAACAGCCCCCGCAGGAGGCTAGAACCCCAGGCTGGTTCCCCCCTCCAGGCCTCAGTTTCCTCTCGTGTAAAATCAGGAGTCGGAGAAGATGGCAGAGTCCGGAGCTGGACTGCCTTGGAAGTGGTTCCTGGGGATCTACGTGCTGCAGGGACTGGAGGGGCCACGTGCGGGGTGCGCCCCCACCTCGGCTCCCCAGTCTGCAGGGGGCGGGCCGGTCGGGGCGCTGCTGAGTCACGCTGAAGCTGCAGGGCCCCACGGACTTTGCCAGCCCCGCCCCGCCCCCGCTCCGCATCCCCGGGTTCTCTGCGAGCACCAGTTGCACAGCGGCCAGAGCCGACAGACAGACGGCAGCGGCGCGGCAGCACCGGCGTGGGCCTCCGCGTGGCAGCCGGCGTGGCGCGGCGCTGGCCCGGGCTGCTGCGCGCTGCCCAGGCGTCTGGGCGCCGCTGGGCCGCGGCAGGGGGCATGGAGCCCTCGGACTGCTTGGGCTCCGGCCCGGGCTGCGAGCCGGCCGCCACCTACGACTTCCTGGTCATCGGCGGCGGCTCGGGCGGCCTGGCCAGCGCCCGGCGTGCGGCCGAGCTCGGAGCGCGTGCGGCCCTGGTGGAGAGCCACAAGCTGGGGGGCACCTGCGTGAGTATGGGGGGGGGCTCACCTGCCGGGGGGGGCGGGGAGAGGGGTCTCACCTGCGTGAGTACGGGGAAAGGAGGGAGGCTCACCTGTGTGAGGGTGGAGGCGGGGCAGGGGAGGGGCACCCTTGCTGGGCTGGGGGCCTCACCTGGGCAGCCTGCGGTCCCCCATCTGTGGTCTCCCCCTGCCCCAACCTGGGCAACCCGGAGCCTCTCCTGGGTTGGGGGACCTTCCAGTGCTCAGTCAGCCCCCCATCTTCTAGACCCAGCAACAGCCCCTCCTTTCAGAGTCTCCCTTTTGTTTCTGTCTGACACCCCTGGAGGCCCCAGACCCGACCTGCGGTAGGGGTGGGGCAGGGGCTCTGAGCATCCTTAGTTGCTGTCCCCATTGCATAGATGACCGAGGCTGGGGAGCTGAGATGGCTGGGGCAGACTGAATGGGGGGAAGGTTTGCACAAATGGGTAACATGAGGGGGAAAGGCCTCTAGCAGCGGGAGGTGAGCGAATGGAGTGTGCAGCAGCCCAACAAATGACTTCAGGATCCTGGAGGGGGAAACTGAGGCTCCAGGGTGGTGAGCATCCTGCCCAAGCTTCCACCAGGGCTAGTGGCAGAGGCGAGACTAGAACCCGGGTCCTCTGACTCCAAAGCCAAGGCCATCTCCACTGGGCTACCCTTTCTTCCTGGAAGGAAGGTGCTGCCCTACTGATTGCCCCCCCCAGTATCCCCATTTTACAGAGGAGTAAACAAAGGCAGAGCCATGAAGTGCCTTGCCCAGGGTCCTAAGTGGTGCTCACAGCATTGGACTGGCCAACATTTTAAAGATTTTAAGGTAGGAAGGGGTGTGGCTTAGAGGCCATCTGAGGGTCACACGGCTAGTAAGTGTCTGGAGCCGCATTTGAAATCGGTCTTCCTGACTCGAGGCCCAGCGTCCTATCAGCTGTGCCACCTCTTAAATGTCTCCCTATGGCACATAGTAGGTGCTTAATGAATGTTTATTGACTGACTGACTTGAACACGGGCCTACTGTCACTAAATCCAGGCCTGTTTCTGCCACATGACTCCGTGCCCTCTTTTTTTTTCTTAAATTTTATCTATTTTTGATTCACCAGACTTATTTTCTCTCCTTCCCATCTCCCCTCCTGCGGGGTGTGGGAGGGGGAGGAAAGCTAACCTCTTGTGACAAATGTTCATCACCCCCCAAAGCAAATCCCCTGTGTCCAGGCCCAAATCCTTGCTGCCTGCCCTGGCCAGAGTGGCCTGGGTCCAGGGGCACCCTTTGTGCCTGCCCCAGTGAGCTTGAGGTGCAGGGTCCTTCCTGTTCCCTGTGCCGCAGAGCGCCGCTCTCTGCATGGCCTGCGTTGGGCACTGTGCCGGGTACGTGACAGGTCCTTCACAGAAGCTTAGTGAAGGTCGGCAGGCTGACTTACCGACGTGCTGCTCCCCACAGCAGCCTGGTCTTCCAGACCTCCCCTGGGACATCGCCTGTCCCTGCCCGTTGTGTGGCAATGCCAAACTGCAGCTGGCTGGCTGCCGTCTCGATCCACTCTTCCCCTCCTTCCTCGGTGCACCTGGCCCTGTCTTGGGACAGCTCCTTCCTCTGAGTGGGACCAGAGGAGCCTCGAAGATCACCCAGCCCGACATCATGTTTTGTTGTTCAGTCGTCCAGCTTTCCCTGACCCCACTTGGGGTTTTCTTGGCAAAGATGCCCTTTCCTTCTCCCCCTGTTTTACAGATGAGGAAACTGAGGCAGACAGGGTTAAGTGACTTGCCCAGGGTCACACAGCTGAGGCTGGATTTGAACTCGGGCCTTCCTGACTCTAGGTCCAGCACTCTACCCATGAAGCCACTTAGCGGCAGCCTCATTTTACAGATGAGCGCACTGAGGCCAGAAGGGGTGGTGTAGACTGTGGGTTCTAATGTTGGCTGAGCCTGGCAGATTTGGGTTTGATCCCAGCTCGGCTGTTTTCCCGTGTGACCTTGGGCAGGTCCCTGCCCCTCCCTGGACCTCAGTTTCCTCTTCTATAAAATGAGAGAAGTCGTTTGAGATGACCTCCGAGGTCCTTCCAGCCCTAGTCAGGCCAAGCAGTTGCCTCCCTGGTGGGACGATCCCTGCAGAGGCCGGGTGTCTGCCAAAGTCAGGAGTGAGAAGGAGAGACTGGCATGGGCATTCTGGTGGGCCCAGGGTGCAGGCCGGCTTGGAGCCGCGCTGTGGTGGAGAAGGACGCGTAATGTGAATGGGGAAAGGTTTGGCAGGAGCCAGGGAGGATGACCTGCGGCAGGCAGAGAAGGGTTGAGAGAGAGAGGGAGGTGATGACCCCTCTGGACTCTGCCCTCACCTGCGGCGTTGTGCCCGTTATGGGCTGCCTGGCTCGAGGAGGATGCTGGTCAGCTGCCGAGTAGCCAGGAGGGGCGATCAGCATGGGGAAGGGCCTGGAGTGTGTGCCACAGGAAGGAAGGTCGAAGGAAGTGGGGATCCCAGAAAAGGCAAACCTCAGGGGACGGGAGAGCTTTCTTCCAGCCCCGAAGGGCTGTCGGCCTCTGGGGGCTCGGCCCCAGCAGGCAGAGCCCGGAGCAGCCGCAGGGCTGCTGGGTGCCAGGGAAGCCCTCTGTTGGTTCTGCCCATCTCCTTGGGTTTCTCCAAAACCGTGCCCTGCATCGTTTCTTAGTAGTAGTTGATTTTTCTGAGACAATTTGTGGCATCCGCTTTTTATAAAATTTTGCATTCCAGACTTTCCCCCACCTCCCTAGGATGGCAGGCGATGTGATATAGGTTACATATGTGTGATCACGTAAAGGCCATGTCCACATTAGCCGTGTTGTGACAGCAGAAACATTGCCTGTATCATTTCTTACAGCACCCCAGTGGTCTGTCACCACCGGTTCAGCCGTTCCCCAAGAAATGGGCGTCCCCCCTCCATTTCCAGTTGTTTGCCGCCACAGAAAGAGCTGCTGTAAATATTTTTGTACCCGGGGCTGCCTCTTTCTTTGCTCTCTTTGGGGTGTAGGCGTAGTGGTGGTGTCTCCTGGTCCCAGGGCATACAGGTTAGTGACTTTTGGCCCGCTTCCACATTATTTTTTTCTCTTTTCTCCCCCCCCTTATTTATTTATTGTGAGGCAATTGGGGTTAAGTGACTTGCCCAGAGTCACACATCTAGTGAGTGTTATGTGTCTGAGGCCGGATTTGAACTCGAATCTTTCTGACTCCAGGGCTGGTGCTGTATCCACTGCCCTACCTAGCTGCCCCCCACTTCCACATTCTTTTCCAGAATGGCTGGTCCCTTCCAACCCTCAAATTCTGGGACTTACACCAAAGGCCAGGATGCCCAATGGACATGTTTGAGGAAGGTGTGTAGCTTCTTCTGGGCCATCTCCTTGCTTATGTTTCTGGCAGACGAGCCCTCCAGCGTGGATCCCTTCTGTCAGGTGTCTGGACTCGGTGGGCCGACCGTGGCTCGGCCCCTGACTGCCTCACCTTGTTCACTGTGGCAGGCATGCTGTGGGCCCCTTCGCCCCCACCCCTGCTGTGCGTTTGAGGCCTTGGCATCGGGAAGAGGCTTTCCCCCATTCACGGCCCTGTAGGCCCAAGAGGAGCAGGGCCGGGCCCTGCGGGAGGGGCTCCCCTGGAATCACAGACCCTGTCTATTACAGACACGGGGAAGCAGTTATGGCAGAAGAGGCAGGGGGGGAGGTGGCATCGAGAAGACCACTAGATATGGAGGTGGGAGAGTGTAGCGGGGGAGCCTCGCTCAAGGGAGGCTGGGGGCGCCCCCTCCAGAAAGAGGCTTGGAGGGTAAGGTAACATGATAAGAGCTAGGAGGCGATAAAAGCCCTTTGTTGTTGGCCAGTACCCCGTGACTCAGGGTGAAAAATGAGCGGGTAGGACTCTTCCTTTCCTGGTCACTGCTCCAGAATGCGGGTGACCTGGGAGGGAAGAGGTGGCCCCACATAGCTGCTGCCTTGGGCGCCAGTGAGGGCCAGCTGGGGTTTGGGGCATGGTTGGGGGAGGCACCCCCCCTTCAGATGGACGGAGGACAGACTCAGGGGAGGGCTCACGTGCTCTCTGGAGCGTTTCAGAGGTGTGTGGTCACTGACTGCTGGAGGCCCACTGCCCTCTGCCAGGAATTCAAACCGTCGTCTGGAGAGGCTAGCCAGTCTCAGGGCAGTCTGTCGTGCCCAGACCGCTCATACTTGAGTAAATGCCACCTTCCTTCCTTCCTCCCCAGTCTCTCCTCTTCCTCTCCTGGGAACCCCAGGCAGCGACGATTGCTGTTACCCTGGGCCAGCTGTCCCCAGAGCTCTGGTCCCTTGTCTGCTTGGACTCCCAGGGCAGCCTGGCCAGGCCTTCGTGAATAGCACCCCCATGGATTACCGAACATGCCCCTAGCCTGGGCTGCTGCTGGAGTTGGGTGTAAGAACACGTCTGGGTCCTGAAACAATGAGACGGGGGAAATGAGCAGTATTTTAAAGGGAGTGCTGAGCTGGGTGCTGGGAGATACTGAGCCTAAGAAGGAAACGGCCTCTGAGAGTTCTGAACTGGGAGCCACTGCTGTGGCCAGCTTCCCAACTATCTGTTGGGAAACGCGGCCGTGTTGGGACCGTGTGGGTGACATGAAGAGGGTGAGGGTGGCAGCTCCCGTGCCACGAGGGTGGTGAAGAGAGGCTGGGGGACTGGAGACCAGTGAGGGCTTGGGCTAGGGCGAAGGCAGGAAAAACAGAAACGCCAAGTCTGCCAGCATTTATGAAGCACCTACTGTGTACCAGGCATGGTGGTGAGTTCTAAGGACCCAAGACAGGCGAAAGACAGTCCCTACTATGTGCCAGGCACGGTGGTGAGTTCTAAGGACCCAAGACAGGCGAAAGACAGTCCCTACTATGTGCCAGGCACGGTGGTGAGCACTGAGGATACAAGACAGGCGAAAGACAGTCCCTACTATGTGCCAGGCACGGTGGTGAGCACTGAGGACACAAGACAGGCGAAAGACAGTCCCTACTATGTGCCAGGCACGGTGGTGAGCACTGAGGACACAAGACAGGCGAAAGACAGTCCCTACTATGTGCCAGGCACGGTGGTGAGCACTGAGGACACAAGACAGGCGAAAGACAGTCCCTACTATGTGCCAGGCACGGTGGTGAGCACTGAGGACACAAGACAGGCGAAAGACAGTCCCTACTATGTGCCAGGCACGGTGGTGAGCACTGAGGACACAAGACAGGCGAAAGACAGTCCCTACTGTGTGCCAGGCACGGTGGTGAGCACTGAGGACACAAGACAGGCGAAAGACAGTCCCTACTGTGTGCCAGGCACGGTGGTGAGCACTGAGGACACAAGACAGGCGAAAGACAGTCCCTACTGTGTGCCAGGCACGGTGGTGAGCACTGAGGACACAAGACAGGCGAAAGACAGTCCCTACTGTGTGCCAGGCACGGTGGTGAGCACTGAGGACACAAGACAGGCGAAAGACAGTCCCTACTGTGTGCCAGGCACGGTGGTGAGCACTGAGGACACAAGACAGGCGAAAGACAGTCCCTACTGTGTGCCAGGCACGGTGGTGAGCACTGAGGACACAAGACAGGCGAAAGACAGTCCCTACTGTGTGCCAGGCACGGTGGTGAGCACTGAGGACACAAGACAGGCGAAAGACAGTCCCTACTGTGTGCCAGGCACGGTGGTGAGCACTGAGGACACAAGACAGGCGAAAGACAGTCCCTACTGTGTGCCAGGCACGGTGGTGAGCACTGAGGACACAAGACAGGCGAAAGACAGTCCCTACTGTGTGCCAGGCACGGTGGTGAGCACTGAGGACACAAGACAGGCGAAAGACAGTCCCTACTGTGTGCCAGGCACGGTGGTGAGCACTGAGGACACAAGACAGGCGAAAGACAGTCCCTACTGTGTGCCAGGCACGGTGGTGAGCACTGAGGACACAAGACAGGCGAAAGACAGTCTCCAGGAACTCACTGCCTAATGGGGGAGATGAGGTACCAACAACTAGTAGAGACATACACGGGATAAGTTGAAGATGACTTGCAGAGGGACAGCGCTGGAGCTCAGAGGGTTGGGGAGACTTCCTGGAGAAGGTGGTACCTTAGCTGATACTTGAAGGAAGCCAGGAGGCTGAGATAAGGGGGGGGCGGGCGCGTCCCTAACCCCGCGGGGGCAAAGGCCGAGATGGGGGGGTGTCCCTAACCCCAGGGAGCAGAGGCGGAGATGGGGGAGCAGCCCTAACCCCGAGGGGGCAGAGGTCGAGATGGGTGGGGGGCGTCCCTGACCCGGGGACAGAGGCCAAGATTGGGGGGGTGTTTCTAACCCCCGGTGGGGCAGAGGCTGAGATGGGTGGGGGGCGTCCCTCACCTGGGGACAGAGGCTGGGATGAGGGAGTGGCCCTAACCCCGCGGGGGCAAAGGCCGAGATGGGGGGGTGTCCCTAACCCCAGGGAGCAGAGGCGGAGATGGGGGAGCGGCCCTAACCTCGAGGGGGCAGAGGTCGAGATGGGGGGCATCCCTGACCCCAGGGGGGGCAGAGGCCGAGATGGGGGGGTATCCCTGACCCCAGGGGCAGAGGCCGAGATGGGGGGCATCCTTAACCCCGGGGGGCAGAGGCCAAGATTGGGGGGGTGTTTCTAACCCCCCGGTGGGGCAGAGGTTGAGATGGGTGGGGGGCGTCCCTGACCCGGGGACAGAGGCCTAGTTGGGGGGGCATCCCCGACCAACAGGACAGTCAGAAACAATGCCCGGCAAGGCACAAACCACAGTTACAAGTGAAGTGGTAACCTTAGGGCCACATTGGATTGTGGTCAGCAGTTTGGGGGATTTAGTTTTCCGCTTGAAGGGGCCTGGAAAAGAGCACAGGGTCTTGGTCTGTGCACCTTTACCCCTGCGAGCAGGCCGTCCACCCACAGTGAAGCAGATGAAGCCGTGGGGATCTCGACACAGGATCTGGGTTCGAATGTTGGCTTTTCCCCTTCCTGGGTCCCCTCGGACAAGTCCCTGTCCCTAGCTGGACCTCAGTTTCCCTATCTGTAAAGTGAAGGGTTCCTTCTGGCTGTAAACTTGCAGGATTTTCCTTCTATATTTTTAAACCCTAAAACTAGGAGAAATGAAGGATACCTTTGAGAGGCCTTGGAAAGGGACAATTTTCTTCCCCAGGTCACTGAAGTTCCTTTTGTTATGGGATAGGAAGTATTTAACGTTGGACTTAAACATTAGTAATTTATTTAAATAACTATTATAATAAAATAACAAATTAACCACCCCGAGTGACAGCACCTTCTAAAGGGAACGTCAAACCCTCTTTTCCCCAGAACTTTGCCCACACCACATCACTGCCCTCCTTTTTCTCCTGCCAGGACAAACGCCCAGAAGACAGCTACCAGACGGCCCTGTGGTGCGGAGACAGATCCTCTCTTGGGCTGGGGGGAGTGCTGGGGTCTGGGGTCTGGTTTCCTGTCCTGAAACTGTGCATTTTCCCTTTTCAGGTGAATGTCGGATGTGTGCCCAAAAAGGTATTCTTCCTTAACTTATTTGTCTACGAGTGGGGAGGGGGGAGCGGTCTGCCATGGGAAGGGCTGCTGTCCCTCAGAAACAAGTAGGCTCTAAAGCCTGGCTCACACAGAGGTAGTGTGGTGCAGTGGGAGTCAGAGAACCTGGGTTCAAATCCTACTTTCTGCTTGAGTGACCTCGGCATGTCACAGTATCTCCCTGGGCCTCGGGTCTGAGGCCTCTTTCTGCTCTATAGCTAGGATCCTAGGTGTGGCCTTTAGTCAGTTCCTCTGCGTGGGCCTCAGTTTCCCTGCCTGTCCAACGAGGAGGGTAGAGTCGTCGGTCTCCAAGGCCCCTTCCACTAGATCTGGGATGTTAGGATTCTTGGCCTAGGCCTGTAGGAGATGCCCCAAGGTTTTGGTCCTGTCCTGGCCTCAGCCTGCCCCCCAGGGGCCCATTGCTGCATGGTCAGCGAGGCTGTTTTGTCCTGCCGCCTGGTTTGCGGTGGCCCCGGCTCAGTCACTGGGTTGGCATTGTCTCAGGCCTGGAGCCGCTGGGCTCCCGGAGCAGCAGTCGGCCCTGGTGAGCTGCCATCAATCTGGAGAGCACCGAGTCTCCAGGCTAGAATACAGACTTGGCCGTTAATGGCTCGGGGCCAGGCATCCCCTGTGGGGCCTTCCACTTTCTTGCCCTTGGCCTGATGGGCCTTGGAGGTTTCCCTAGCACGGCCACTCTAGAATTCTGGACGTGCTCGTTGCCAGAGGGAGCCTCGGGGCAGCCAGGCATAGCCAGAAAGTGGGCCTTGGAGCAGGAACACCTGTCTCCAGCTCTGTGACTCTGGGCAGCTCCCTCAGTGCCCTGGGCGGCTTTCTGAGACAAGAATTTGCTTAGTCAGGGCACACCCTTTTTCCTGGGGTGGGTCTGATGGGGAGACACATGCACAGACATGGGGCAGCACCCCGTGCCCACTGTTCTCCCCAGCAGGCCTTGTTCTCCCACCTCCCCTCAGATTGCCCGTAAGGAAGCATTGGTGTGAGGTTCTCCAAAACACTCACGGAGACGCCCCTTCTGGACAGGTGCCACGCAGGCAGCAGGGCCCAGCTCAGAGTTGACTTGAGGACATTCTTGGGAGTTGGCAGCTTCCTGGTATTAGGGTGTCCAGGAAGTAGAATCTCCCAGGGGCTTGGGGCCCATTGTCAAGACTTTTCCCTGAACGGTTAATCCCCTTCTTGGGATGTGGACTGAAAAAACAAGCCCAAGCCCTCCGGTGAGAGGGAACGGCCTGCCTTTGTCCTGATCAAGAGTCAGGTGAGGCCAGGAGAGGGAAAGGGACTTGGCCAAGGCCACCCAGGACCCCCGCCTCTCAGTCCAGGTCCCCTGACCAATGATTATAACACCTGTGGAGCATTCTGGAAGAAAAAAGACACAAATCAGCCACATGGTGGAAGGGCCTCTTCATTCCTTAGTCGGTACTCAAAGCTTGGCCCCTGGAGCTTCATGAGGGCAGGTACCTCCTCATTTGTAAAATGAGGACACTGAGGCACTGAGCAGGTAAGGGACTTGGCCAAGGTCACACAGGTGGCAGGTTTCAGAGGCAGGGCCTCATCTGGTTGTCGCACCCTGTCGTGGCATCCTCGTACTGCTGACAAATGCCAGGGCCGTGTGTTTGAATGAACGAAGCCCTCGTGCTCACTGGAGCCTTCACTGGCCACGTGCCATTCCTGAGAATCTGCTGTTTACCTACCCCCAGTGTGACTTGGGGAGTTCACTTCCCGTGCCGGGCCTCAGTGTCCGAGGGCTGCACGGAATGGTGTCTTTCAGCTCCAGAGCGAGGGACAGACGGTTGTCAGAGCCCTCGCCTGTCAGGCCGAAGCAAGGCCCAGCCTCCGCCTGGAGAGCTGGCGATGCAGTTGTTTGCCTGTGAGGCGGGTTCCCTCTCACTGACTGCCTGCTGCTCTCCTGGTGCCTCTCTTCCAGGTCATGTGGAACACCGCGGTCCACTCAGAGTTCATTCACGACCAAGAGGATTATGGTTTCCAGAGCTGTGATGCTAAGTTCAATTGGCGGTGAGTGATGTCACAAAGGGCACGGTCTGGGCAGTCCTGACTGCGGTGAATGTTTGGAACAGAAGCAAGTAGGGGGAGCACACGGCGAGTTCTCCTTCTGCCATTAATTCAGCCCTGGGACACGTGAGCTCCTGGGCTTTGTGCAGGAGAGGCAAGGGGAAAGGCAGTATAGACCCTGCCCTCCAGCGGCGTGCACTCTAAGAAGGGGCTCAGTGAGGCACCTATACTACAGAGCCAAATTGGAGCAGGAGAGGCAGCTTCCAATTGGTGACATCCATGGTTGGAGTCACATCCTCCAAGGAGGAAGGGCGCTGGCGAGGAAGTCACAGTTGTCTTCTGGTGGGCTCTCCTCCCCTGAGCAGATGGGGAGGGTGGTTTCCCTGCCCATGATGGCCATGGGGCCGTTTTGGTTATTGACTGAAATGATTCCAATCTCATTGTAGAGTTATCAAGGAGAAGCGGGATGCCTACATAAGCCGCCTGAACAACATCTATCAAAACAACCTCACCAAGGTCTGTCTGCTGGGATTTCTAGCCATCGGGGCACAAAGTCTTTGTTTTAAAATCTATGTGTTCATTCTTTGAGACTAGGTCTCCCTATCTTGTCCAGCCTGGGAGTATATGCAGGGCTACTCATGGGTCCAGTCCAGTGCTCATCAGTGTAGGGCTTTGTCCTGCTCTGTTTCTGACGTGGGCAACCTGGTGCCCCGCCCCACCTATACACATTTCCAGGGGCTCATCCTATTGGTTATAGGGTAGACACCCTGCCAGCCTGGCTTACTTGAGTTCAGACCTCCAAGCTAAAGAGTTCCTCCAGCCTCAGCCTTCCTGGTAGCTGGGATTACAGGAATGCGTCACAAACAGATTCAGGGTTCTAATTGTGAAGGTTTGGTTAGATTATCTGATTTGTCAGCCTCGTGTGTTCCATCCCACGCTAGCCTTTTTATACCTAGATACACACAGGTCCCTGTTCCAACACTTAAAATAATCTCTGAGTTTCTACCAGTAGATCATCGTCTCTCTTCTTTCCTCGACTTTCTTCTCGCCCCCTGAGGATCAGGGCTCAACCCACATCCCCTCTCTGCTCTTCGATTGCTTTTTTGACTGGAGGCAGCCAGACACCAACCACAAAACCATCTTTATTGCTGAAATGTTGCAGTTTGACAATCATGTTCCTTGGTCAACAGAATCCAGGATTCCTCTCTGTTGGCATTCCATAGATTCTGATAGTCCGCACATTGTCACTTGCTTTCAGCAAGAGGGGGATTTTCTTTTCTTTTCTTTTCTTTTTTGTTTTTTTTTTTTGGCCTCTGCTTTATTTATTTATTTATTTATTTGTTTTTTAGATTTTTTTTTTCCATATGCTTTTGAGTTGAAAATTTTTTCTCCCTTTTTCTCCCCCCACCCTCCCCAAGACGGCACACAATCTGACACAGGCTTTACATTTACACACCCATTAAACATATTTTCACATTAGTGAAGTTGTAAGTAAAAATTAAAACCAATAGGAAGAACCGTCAGAAAGATGAAACAAAATTCAACTTAAGGTAAAAATAAGTGAGAGCGATTTGACTTCCATAGTTCTTTCTTTGGATGTGGACAGCATTTTCCATCCCGAGGCCTCTGGAGATGTCTTAGATCCTCGTAATGCTGAGAAGGGTTCAGTTTAACACTCTTAGTCATTGCATAACGTGGCTGTTACTGTGTACAAAGTCCTCTTGGTTCTGCTCACTTCATTCAGCATCAGACCATACAGGTCTTTCCCGGTTTTTCTGAAGTCAGCCTGTTCATCATTTCTTATAGCACAATAGTATTCCATTACATTCATATACCACAACTTGCTCAGCCATTCCCCAATTGATGGGCATCCTCTCAATTTCCAATTCTTTGCCCACAAAAAGAGCTGCTATCAATATTTTTGTACATGTGGGTCCCTTTCCCATTTGTGTGATCTCTTTGGGATATAGCCCTAGAAGTGCTATTGCTGGATCAAAGGGTATGCACATTTTTGTAGCCCTTTGGGCATAGTTCCAAATTGTTCTCCAAAATGGTTGGATCATTTCACAACTCCACCAACAATGTATTAGTGTTCCAATTTTCCCACATCTCCAACATTTATCATTTTCCTGTTTTGTCATGTTGGCCAATCTGATAGGTGTGATGTGGTACCTCAGAGTTGTTTTGATTTGCATTTCTCTAATCAATAATGATTTAGAGCATTTTTTCATATGACTATAGATGGCTTTAATTTCTTCATCTGAGAACTGTCTGTTCATATCCTTTGACCATTTATCAATTGGGGAATGGCTTGTGTTCTTATAAATTTGTCTTAATTCTCTATATATTTTAGAAATGAGGCCTTTATCAGAGAGACTGGTTGTAAAAATTCTTTCCCAATTTTCTACCTTCCTTCTAATCTTAGTTGTTGGCTTTGTTTGTGCAAAAACTTTTCAATTTAATGTAATCAAAATGATCCATTTTGCTTTTCATAATGTTCTCTATCTCCTGTTTGGTCATGAATTCTTCTGTTCTCCATAGATCTGATAGGTAAACTATTCCTTGTTCTCCCAGTTTACTTATGGTATCAGCCTTTATATCTAAGTCATGAACCCATTTTGACTTTATTTTGATATGTGGTGTGAGATTTGGGTCTATGCCTAGTTTCTGCCATACTCTTTTCCAGTTTTCCCAGCAGTTTTTTTCAAAGAGTGGGTTCTTATCCCAGAAGCTGGGGTCTTTGGGTTTATCAAATAATAGATTACTATAGTCATTGACTACTGTGTCTTGCATATTTAACCTATTCCACTCACCTCCCTATTTCTTAGCCAGTACCAAGCAGTTTTGATGACTGCTGCTTTATAATACAATTTAAGATCTGGAATTGCTAGGCCACCTTCCCCTGCATTTCTTTTCATTAGTTCCTTTGATATTCTGGACCTTTTGTTTTTCCAAATGAATCTTGTTATTATTTTTTCTAACTCTATAAAATAATTTTTTGGTAGTTTGATTGGTATGGCACTGAATAAGTAAATTAGCTTAGGTAGGATTGTCATTTTTATTATATTAGCTCGGCCTACCCATGAGCAACTGATGTTTTTCCAATTATTTAGATCTGATTTTATTTGTGTGAAAAGTGTTTTGTAATTGTGTTCATAGAGTTCCTGGGTTTGTTTTGGGAGGTAGACTCCTAAATATTTTATAATGTCTACAGTAAGTTTAAATGGGATTTCTCTTTCTATCTCTTGCTGTTGGGCTTTGTTGGTAATATATAGAAATGCTGATGATTTATGTGGGTTTATTTTATAGCCTGCAACTCTGCTAAAGTTGTTTATTATTTCAAGTAGTTTTTTACTTGATTCTCTGGGATTCTCTAAGTATATCATCATGTCATCTGCAAAGAGTGATAGCTTTATTTCTTCTTTGCCTATTCTAATGCCTTCAATTTCTTTTTCTTCTCTTATTGCTAAAGCTAACGTTTCCAGTACAATATTGAATAACAGTGGTGATAATGGACATCCTTGTTTCACCCCAAGAGGGGGATTTTCTTGTGGGATTTTCTGAGCTGTGTGGCATTCAGCTTCTTCTTTCACTTTAATGTATTCCCAGGTCAGCCCTCTCAGCTCTATCCTAGTTGCTTTATCCTCAATTAGGGACTCCTCATGGAGCTTTCTCCTTGCCTGCAGAGTCAGGCCCAGTACGTCAATGGCTTGGGAGTGTATGTTTCCTATTTATGTAATTGTCAGTTACTGAGACGTTCAGCGATAAGGGAGTGAATGAACATTCATCAGGTGAGGCCTTCCCTTCTTCGCCCCCACGTCACCACGGGTCAGAGGCCTCCCAGGGGCCCGCTCCCCTACATGGGGAATTATGGATTGTGATGGTTGGTGAAGGGGGTGATGTTCTCTACTCTAAAGGCGTTTGCCATGGACACCCTTCCTTTCTGGGGGCAGGCCCCTTACCTCCAGTGCTGGAGGTTTAGCTGGGGGCAGCCTGCCCCTCTCTTTGACTCGCCCTGACTTAGGCCCTTCCGTCCATCCCTGCCCTTTTTGTCCCCTTTCTGTCTACCCCAGGGTTGTATGTGCACTGTCTTTACTGACTGCTCACTGGCCAGCTGCCCAAGGGCTGGGAGGGGTAGAGTGGTGGCCTGGGCTGTCCCAGGGATGGTGAGTGGAGCAAGATGGCAGGAGACAGTGCCCAGAGTGAAGTGCATTGTCACGCCTGGAATGCCGTGGGCTGTGAGCTGTCCTTAATTGAATGACAGGCTGTGTAGACCAAGTATGTCCTTGCCTTTCCCCACATGCATAACCAGCCATCTTCTTTTTTCAGTCCCAGATAGAAATCATTCGGGGCCATGCAGCCTTCACAAGTGACCCTGAGCCCACCGTGGAGGTGAATGGGAAGAAATACCGCGCTCCCCACATCCTGATCGCCACGGGGGGTTTCCCAACCCTTCCCAGTGAAGACCAGATCCCTGGTGAGTGTCCAGAGGCCTTGATGCCCCCAGGCTTGTGGGCTCCTCTGCATTCTCCCGACTTATCCCATCAGCAGTGGTTTCCTTAGCTGCCCTCCTTGGGCTGGGGAGGCTGGATGGCTAGCTCATGGCCATGTTGTGTCCCTCCCAAGCTGGGCCTCCTCCAGAGAGCCCTGTGGGGTCACTACTGAGCCAATGTGCCGAGGGCATACCTGGCAGTCCTGAGCTCCAGACGCCCTGGCGTGGTCCAGGGCAGGGAAGGAGGAACATGAGGGAAATTCACTTCATTTGGGACCATGGTCTGGTACAAGTGGGCAGTGTCACGGATGGCAAGGAGGCTGACTCGGGAGTCAGGGAGCCGGGGGTGAATTCCCACTCTGACTCCAGCATGGCCCAGATGGCAGGTCAGATGTCAGCACTTCCCACCACAGTCCTCATCTGAAAGAAGGGGTGATGGTGTTGGCACAGGGGCGCAGTTGTGGGGGAGACACTCTGGGCTGTCTGAGATAGGAGCCACAGAGTGCCCTTTACAAGACTGGCAAGGTGGCCAGAGCTTATGTTAGCAGAAACAAGATTCCTGTTAGAACTTTTCGATTTGCTTACAGTTTGGCTGTCTGGTACAGTGGTACCCGGGGCTGTTAATGCAGAGTTACGGCCTGCACACGGGCCCTTTGGGGTTCCTTGGCACAAAGACGAACGATTCTGATGGGAAGGAAAGGTCGGAGGTGTCCAAGGAGACCGATGTGGACACATAGGGTGCTCATAGGCCAGCGCAGATTTTAAAGAGACAGTATTCAGAAGTCAGAATTGAGGACAGAGGATGAAAGAGTATGGGACAGTCTGTAAGAGGGGTGGGAGGAGCCAAGTGACTGGTTAAAGCTACCTCCTGGGAAAAGTGGAAGCGCCAGAGCCGCCAGCCAGTGTGAACGCCAGCCAGGGCACAGAGCTGCTCGGCTTGCCGAGGTAAGGGCCGTGCTCGCAGGCCTGGAGAGGACGTTGGCACCCAGGAGAAGCGGGGAGTGCTTACACAAACATCCTGCTGCCTGTGGTGAGCTCAGGCGATCGGGCTGGGCATGCTCTGTCCCAGGGCACTGGATGAACCGGATGGTGCTGAGAATGAGGAAGGCTCCAGGCACTGGAAAGGCTCTGGGCTTAAAATCAGGAGGGATGGGGGGGGGGGGAGGTTCTAATTCCTCTTGTGATACTTGTCAGTTTTGTGACTATAGACAAAGCTTGTAACTTTCCTAGACTCACTTTTCCTTATCAGTAAAATGGGCATAAAAAAACAACCTACCCACTACCTCCCAGGATTATGGTGAAATGCAGATTAGCGTTCACACACCTTAAATGGTGTTATTCTAAGCAGCAAGTGAGGGATGGCCCAGATAATTGTTGTCTGATCATGTGACTGCCAAGCCGCTGCCGGTAATGAGTGCGAGATCAGGCAGAAGGGGAGCTGAGCCAAGGGACTGATTTCCTCCAGAGCGAGGGAGCTTTCTGCAGCTTGTAGCTGGCCGCGTCTTCCTCCCAGAGAGTGCGATCTCCAGGCAGAAGGCTCTGCTCCAGGGTGGGTGCCATCCCCTCAGGGGTGGTCTTCGAACCCGGGACTGTGGGAACTCATCTGCAGCCGTCGGCTGGTCTGGATGCCATTGAGGGCCCTTGCAGCTCTGAGATGTGGCAATTCAACATGGTGGCTCATGCGTCAGTGGGGCTGCACGGCCTACAAAGCGCGTTCTTGACGGCTAATCTGTGTGGCTGCTAGAACAGTAATGGGGATGAGGAATGTGGTGATGGGGACGGGGATACAGCCTGCAGTTGTGCAGGCTCCTCCCAGCAGCTGTGAAGCAGGTGTGAAGGGCTTTTACCCATGCTCCCATGGGCAGATTCATCGGCCACCGTGCAGGGGCGTTTACAGGTTTGTCATCCAGCCCCCTCACACACAGAGAAGGAGGGGAGGCCCGGAGGGAGGGAGGAACTTGACCCAGGTTCCATGGAGAGGAGGCGATGGAGCTGAGGTTTGAGCCCAAGGCGGTGAGGCCTCATTGTGGTTCTCTGTGCAGCCTCTGGCCATGATGGAGTTATCTTGGCCTTATTTCACTCTAAATCCCCTCCCCAAAAGGTAGATTTTAATATTATTATTATTATTATTATCATCATTATCATTATTATTTTGTCTTTTGGTGAGGCAGTCAGGGTTAAGTGCCTTGCCCAGGGTCACACAGCTGTAAGGGTCAAGTGTCTGAGGCCGGATTTGAACTCAGGTCCTCCTGACTTCCAAGGCCGGAGCTCTATCCACTGCGCCACTTAGCTGTCCCACATGGTTGATATTTTAAGGGAAACAAAATAGTACAAGTTGTCTGATCAAAGCATTTTTTAAGGAAGTACTATTGATGTTTCCTGCCAGTTACACCAGTCACTTCCCAGCATGCCTGTCGCCTCCCACCACAGTCCCAGCCACGGAGGTCTCCTTCGTAACAAAGACAAGCATGTCGGCCCCATTCCTCGGGGCCACCTCCGCCTTGCCTCTGCCCTGTGGAGTCACCGTGATTTATTCTTTACTTCCCAGGTGCCAGCTTGGGAATGAGCAGCGATGGCTTCTTCGAGCTGGAAGACTTGCCCAGGTAGGCATGAACAAGGGTCCCCCTGCCGGGTGGGGGCGGCACACTGCTCGCTGGTCCCTCGCTCACGAGGGACCCCGGCCCCAGCTGGCTGCTGGCGACCCTCCCCTCTGGAGGACTTCGCGGTTTCTAAGCGAGACTGTTGCCCCCATTTCACAGATGAAGAAACGGAGGCCCAGAGGTCATAGGCCGCTAGATCCAGGGATGGAAGGGCCGTCAGAGGCCAGTCCCTTCATTTTACAAAAGAAGACAAGGGAGGGCAGTGAGTCTTTCACGTCTCACAGCCAGGGTGGGGTCCGAGGTCAGGTTTGAGTGGAGGTTCTTGTGTCGGTCGTCTAGACTGGAGAATTCGTGGAGAAAGTGTTAACAATGCAGACTGACCCTAAAAGTATGTCATGGGTGCATGCTGTGTCTGGAGAGCCTGGTTGTTAAACGCTTACCAGCACACCCCTGCGGTGCGTGCCCTGAAATGCCTCGTGACAGCTTCAAGAAACTTCTTATGCCGATCAAGAGAACGGGGCATCACATAAGTGATGCTGGGGAAGACCTTGGCCTGGGCTGGGGGCACCGGCTCCTCCCCTCTTGGTAGAGCAAGGCCGCTGATGGCCGAGCTTTCTGGGCTCTGCGTGGGGAGGACCGGGGCAGCTTGGTTGCCTCCGCTCTGTGGCTCCCTCTGTTGGAGGTGCCCGGGGACTCAGCCCTTTGTTCTTCCTGTCTCTTCCTCCTTAGCTGTTGGGTGTCAGTAAAGAGAACAAAGAGGGCTTTGTTTACGGTCCTGATGATGATAAATGATAACAATGACTCCTGATGATTCACCAAGGAAGGCTTAGTAGTTATCCCTTACCCAGAGTCACATGGGAAATGCACTTGGTAGCCTGTAAGCTCCGAAATCCTCGGTTACCGCTCACCATGAGCCATAGCAAAGCTAAGGACCGGGAAAGGCTGTTTTGTTTTGGTTTTTTCCGGTTTTAGCTAGATTAGGGAAAAAAGGAACATCATAGAACTGGTCAGACTGTGTGGGAGGTGGAGGCTCAAGGATTACTGAGGACAGAGAAGAGTCTTCTTTGGCCTCTTTTAACCCTGCCAAAGTAAAGTGACCCTTGGACCAGAAGGCACCTAAGACGAATGTCCTGGAGGAAGCTGAAACTTGAGATAAGTGGGGCAATTCTAAGCCAGCTACACCGGAGGAATTTAAAGTCCTCTGGCCTCGCAGGGGCTGCATTCTAGGGTTCTGAGAGCTGGCGTATCAATGGGATTGCAAAGATGGTGGAGCCCCAGAAAAGTGCCACGGGCCTGAAGATGGGAAAATGCCATCTGGATTTCCAAAAAAGAGAAGAGAATGAGTCTGGGAATGATAGGGCCAGTGAAGTTCACTTTGACTCTTGGGAAAATTCTATGGTGAAATGTGGAAGAGAAGGTTAGTGAACATTTGGAAAAGGCAGTAGTGATCACCGAGAGCCAGCCTGGTGTCGGCAAGCGCGGGCCCTGCCTGACTCCCTTCTTATGTGAGGGTTCCCAGTCTGGAGGGTTAGGGGAGCGCTATCAAGACAGCTTATCTTTGCAAAGCCCATGCTGTTCTTGCCCAGTGTGGTGAATTTGGAATGGGGTGAGCTCCCTCTAAGGGGGCTCTGTCTTAGCAAGGTAGGAGGGGAGGCCACCTGCTGAAGAGGCCCAGGGATGGAATCAGGGCTTGTATTCTCAGGGGCTCAGGGAGGGAAAGTGAGACTGAGTCAGTCAGGTAAATAAAGGCCTTTCTGTGCAGCCCGAAGTCGGGGCTCCAGGCACCTCTAGAGACTTTGTCAATGAGTGTGGGAGGAGGCTCAGGTAAGATTTGAGTAGAGTAGGGAAGGAATCAGTGCTTCTGTGGTGTTTACCTTGTAAACTCTTTATTATGCCAAACGCTTTTTACAGATATGATCTCATTTAATCTTCACAATAATCCTGGGAAGCACATGTCATTCTGATCCCTTTGAACTCAGGTCCTCCTGACTCAGGCAGCTAGGTTCCACCATGGTTAGAGCACTGGGCTTGGAATCAGAAAAACTCATTCATGTTCATAAGTTCAGATCTAGCCTCAGATACTTACTAGCTGGGTGACCCTGGACAAGTCACTTCACCCTGCTTGCCTCAGTTTCCTCATCTGTAAAATGAGCCAGAGAAGGAAATGGCAAACCACTCCAGCGTCTTTGCCGAGAAAACCTCAAACGAGGTTAGGGAGAGTCAGACGTGACTGAATAACCCTCTGAGATGTGAAATTGACCCCGCCCGAGTGGCTGAGATAGTGTCATGGGCATGGAGGGGCTTGATAAACCGAGATGTGGGAGGATTAGCATCAGTCTGGTGACCCGTGCAAAGCTACACCATGACATCTTTGGTAGAGCCTCTCTGACCACCCTGTCCCCAGTCCCCATAGTGAAATAGGCCCTTTGCCTCTCTCCAGCCATACCCACCACTTGTGGTCCCCTGCTACTGGGGTCACGTGCAGCTGGTTAGACTCCCCCGCCACACATAAGGGCGGGGGGTTGGGGGGCGGGGAGTATTAGCTAGCCGCTGGAGCCCCTGAGGAAAGGGGGAGATCCAGGGCCCAGAGTATTTGCCAGGATCTCGTTGGCAGCAGCAAGAACTCAGAGTGGTCTGTAGGCATGAATGTCAGAGGGAGAGAGGCTCGCCAGGGAGCAGTGGGAGTGAGGCGTGCCTGGGCTCCCCCTGGCCTCAGGGGGTGAGAGAAGGAGGGGCCCAGGGGATATGGGGGTAGAGAGGTGAGCGCCCAGGCACCCTGTGTCCTTGTGGCAGCAGAAAGAGAAGGCAGTCACAGAATGGAGGCGCCAGCAGTGGCTGAAGTTCCAGCGGGTCAAGGGGGCAGAGAGAGGGGCTGGGCTGGAGGCCACCCGGTGAAAGCACGAGGTTAGGAGCCAGGGAGCCACGGCAAGGACAATGCCTTGGACTGAGGCGAGCAGGAGCCGGGACTTGGGAGCCCTGGGGCAGGGGTCACAGAGGAGGGGATTCTTTGGTTTCGGTCGTTACAATGCACTGGTGCCTCCTCCCCAGGCGCAGCGTGATCGTGGGCGCTGGCTACATTGCTGTGGAGATAGCGGGCATCCTGTCGGCCCTCGGCTCTCGGACGTCACTGATGATACGTCACAACAAGGTGAGAGATGAGGCTGATGAAGTGATGGTGATGGCTGGCGCTGGTGATGAAATACACTGGTCGACAAAGCGCTAGGTAACTCGTCCGGAGGTTGCAGGGCTCCGTGTCCTCATTTTTTTTGTCAGAGTTGGGGGTTTCCCAGGTGGTAGTGAGCTGCTTGTCCAGGAGGGATTCAAGTGCTGGCTGGGAGCGATAGGGGCAGCCCGGCGTGTTGAGGGGTAGGGCTGAGGATAGAATCCCAGCCTTTCGCAGAGGAACCTGCCCTAGAATGGGCTTTTGCCTTCAGGATGAGCCCTGTCAGTGCCTCCCCGGAAGAGCAGTCTGAACTTGATGAAAACTCAGGGACTGTCCTCGGCGTCCGGGGGCAAACGAAGGATTCCCGGTGTGTGGACACCGTGCATCTGGGGGTCGTCACTTCTGCCCCAGCCTCTTCTCTGAAGGGCTGCCCTTAACCAAGGCAGACGCTCTCACAGGGTTGAAGCTGGCCTTGGAGGCCATCTCCCCTGGCTCCCCCAGGGGGTCACAGCCACCTAGGGAATCAGTGGGCAGTGTGTTACAGGCCCTGGGTTTGAATCCCTGCTGGCATAGATGGTCCTTGGTCCCTCCCAGCTCGAGTCTGGAGTGGGGCTGGAGTTTGATCCCAGACCTTCGTGTCCCGTCTGACCGTCCCGATTCTTCTTTGCCCCCTTCCTTCCTCCTCCCGGCAGGTGCTTCGATCTTTTGATTCAATGATCAGCTCCAACTGCACTGAAGAACTGGAGAATGCGGGCATCGAGGTCCTGAAGTACTCCCAGGTATGGCAGGGCACGGTCCGGGCGGGGCCAGCCCTCCCTCTTGGCAGCCCCCTCTGCTTCCCCGGGGGGCTTGGCCTGCTGCCGTGGAGTGGGCCCAGCCTCCTGGCGTGCATCCTCAGGCTTGGCTGTAGGCCGAGGCCCATCTGAGAGCAGGCTGTCCTGGAAAGAGCATCTCTCCTAGCCTCTCTGCCTACACTGGGAGGGATGAGCCTCTATCCGTGCCTCCGGGGACAGCAGTCAGAACGGGAGGCAGCTTCCCCAACAAGGGAAGGCTCTCTAGGCCTGCCAGTCAGTGTGCATGCCCACCCTGAATCCTCTCTGGCTATGTGGCCCTGTGCTCGTGGGCTGGTCTTCTGTGCCCCCGTGGAAGCATACGCTTCTTAGGAACCTGCGTCGCTTCCCCGGTGCCTTGGTGTCCACATACTGAGCACAGTTAGGATGGGAAGGACTATCCCGAGGGCACGGCGCATAAGCCCTTCCTGCAGTGAGGCAGGCGGCTAGGTGTGGCACTGCACTTGGGTTCCTGTCTAGTCTGAGGCTGGATCTAGCCAGCAGCTGTGAGACCCTGGGCCACTTCCTTAACCTCTCCAGTCCCGTTTTCTCCTCTGCAACTCGAGGCTGGACTTGAGGGCCTCTGAGATCCCTCCGGTCTCAGAGCCAGGATCCCAGGCTTCTGGCTACTTCTCACAGCTAAAATGACTGCCAGCCTGTCCCCCCTCCTGTGTGGGAGCTCCCTGTCCTGGCAATACCCCGGTTGTGTCTCAGAAGATAAGCCACGCTCTGCGCATGGGACCCAAAAAAACCCTCCCCCCACAGAGCTCATATTCTAAAGGGGGACGTGATGTCTCTGCAGGTCCAGGCAGCAACGATAGTTTGGGAAGGCAGAGGGGGTGATCACTCCTGGGGGCCTGAGAGGAGGGAAAAGTCAGGGAAGGCTTCACGAAGGAGGCAGCATCTTAGCTGGGAAAGACAGGGATGGTGAGCAGCAGAGGGAAGGTACGGGGCCAGCCAGGAGGCCACGAGGATGGGCAGAGTCAGGATGCACAGTGACCCCCGCCTCCATGCACCATCCCTTGCCCGGCTTCATCCCCACCCTTGTCTTTGTGGCCAGATCAAGGAAGTGAAGAAGGCCTCCTCTGGCTTGGAGCTGACCGTGGTGACGGCGGAGCCCGAGAGGAAGCCCACCATCTCCACAATCTCGGACGTGGACTGCCTGCTGTGGGCCATCGGGCGCACCCCCAACGTCAGGGGCCTGAACCTGAACCAGCTGGTGAGGCCTGCCACTGAGGGGGTGGAGTGGGGGGGTGCCGGGCCTGTCCCCTCTGCTGAGGGCGCTGCTGCTGCTCACCCCTCCCCTTCCCCCGCACCCCATGGCCCGAGACCTTGTCATCACTACTGGTGCCCAGAAGGCAGGGGGGGAGGCTGCCCTCCTGCAGCTTGCAGCCTCGTCACTGTCCCTCCCTCTTCTCCAAATGAGATGAGATAGGAGGTATTGTCAAGCTCTGGGCAGGGGCCTGGCACGCAGGAGGTGCTAAATCAATACTTACTCCCTTCCCTCCCTCTCCCCTCCTCACTTTCTGTGCCTGCCGGCACCGAGGCCCCAGGCATAACTGAGCTAGAGGGCGCTGGCCTCCACTCTGCCCTGCCTCAGGGGCCCAGGGCCCACGCCCCAGGACCTGAGCTCCTTGCAGGATTTAGCAGCCTATGTGGGAATAACCATAGCTAGCATTTTAAAGCACTTTACAAAGATATTGTGCCTGATTCTCAGCCAGCATGAGAGGCAGAGCCTGTTAGGATCCCCTTTTACAGATGAGGAAACTGAGGCAAGCAGGGGAAGTGACTTTCTAGGGGTCTGGGCTCAGATTTGAACTCTGGGCTTCCTGGCACCAGGTCCAGGGCTCCATCCGCCAAGGCATACAGCTGCTGCTGCTAAATGCATTTTTGGTGACTTGCAGTGGGCAGGCTTCCACTGCGGGAAATGGCCTTTAGCTTGGGGGTTTGGTGGACCGCATGCCCTTGCCGAGGACGCTGAGGGTTGTAATCACGCGTTTTGCCACTGCAGGGCATTCAGACCGACAGCGAAGGGCACATCCTGGTTGATGAATTCCAGAACACCACCAGAAAGGGCGTCTATGCTGTCGGGGATGTGTGTGGGAAAGCTCTTCTTACTCCAGGTAGCCCTCCTCCTCCTCCATGTCTCTCCTCCTCCTCCCCCTCCTCCTCTCTCCTCCTCCATGTCTCCCCTCCTCCTCCCCCTCCCTCTCTTCCCTCCTCTCCCCTCCTCCTCCCTCTCCTCCTCTCTCCTCCTCTATGTCTGCCCTCCTCCCCCTCCTCCTCTCTCCTCCTCCATGTCTCCCCTCCTCCTCCCCATCTCTCCCTCTCCCTCTCTTCCCTCCTCTCCCCCCCTCTCCTCCATGTCTCCCCTCCTCCTCCCCCTCTCTCTTCCCTACTCTCCCCCCTCCTCCTCTCTCCTCCTCCATGTCTCCCCTCCTCCTCCCCATCTCTCCCTCTCCCTCTCTTCCCTCCTCTCCCCCTCCCTCTCTTCCCTACTTTCCCCCTCCTCCTCCCTCTCTTCCTCCCCTCCTCCCCTCCCTCTCTTCCCTCCTCTCCCCCCCTCCACCTCCTCCCCCTCCCTCTCTTCCCTCCTCTCCCCCCTCCCTCTCTTCCCTACTTTCCCCCTCCTCCTCCCTCTCTTCCTCCCCTCCTCCCCCTCCCTCTCTTCCCTCCTCTCCCCCCTCCCCCTCCTCCCCCTCCCTCTCTTCCCTCCTCTCCCCCCTCCTCCTCCTCTCCTCTTCTCTCCTCCTCTATGTCTGCCCTCCTCCCCCTCCTCCTCCCCCTCCTCCTCCCCTCCTCCTCTCTCCTCCTCCATGTCTCCCGTCTCCCTCCTCCCCCGCCCTCTTCTCCCCTCCTCCTCCTCCCCACTCTTATCCAGCTGGGCAGGCTCCCTGCTCTCTGGGCCTTGCCGTCCCCGCTGCCAGACTTCCTGTGGAGCTGGGCTGGCGTCACCCGGTCTGTGGCTCAGAGCTCGCCGGCTGCGGCTGTCCCCCAGCCTCAGCCTCCCAGAGAGCCTCCTTAGAACTGCTAGGTGACTGCTGAAGGATGTGCTGACTTGTGACTGTCTGTGGGCTCCCTCAGCTCTATGACTTCCTAGTTTTCTCTGACCCTCGGTTTCCTCCTCTGTAAAATGAGGGGGTGGACTTGAGGTTATCCCGGGTCCCTTCGAGTGACAAACTGGAAGTCTTTGGCTTTGTCACCAGTCTGCAGACGGCCAGCGTGGGCAGCGTCCTGGGGAGCGGTGGTGCCTGGGGGCCGGGCTGCCCCGGGAGCCTGGGTTTGCCTTGCCAAGGCACATTTCCTACCAACGTTGTTTTTCTTCCTTTTCTGTTTGGCAAGAGGTGGGGGGAGCTGGGAGAGGGAGGCTATAGGCAGGGATCCCCGAGCAAAGGAAGGGGAAGAAAGATGGCCCCAGAAGCATTCAGTTTGTTATACTGTAACACCCCTAAGGCATTCCCATTTGCCCTAGCACGTCAAAGACCACAGCCTTCCTGGGAGGGAGGGAGAGGAGAAGGAAGGTGTTATTCATCTCATTTCACAGATGAGAAGACTGAGGCAGATGCAGGTGAAGCACCTTGGTTAGGGCTACTCAGCTACAAAGTGTCAGGGGCTAGATTTGAACTCAGCTCTAACTGACTCCAGGCTGGGTGCTGTGGCGCAGTGCTGATGGTGGGTGGTGTGCCAGGCTGGTGAAAACCTACTCCTGAGGCCTTTTATTAGCTTCTGTGTGAGGGGTGGACACCCGCTGGCAGTGCCGCGGTCATCTTTCTGGCCGGCGGTCAGTTTTTGCAGCTTTCCTTGGCGTATGCTCGCCTTTGCACCATCTGTTTCCGTAGTTTGAGAAGATGACCTCAGGTTTTCAAAGGAGGACTTGGGTTTTGGATTGTTCTTGGGAGATAACGAGTGGTCTTGAGTGAATTGTTTGAGCGATGAGCCATTTCTCCGTCATTAAACCGATGAACAGTAAATACATCGAGGGGCTTCCCCAGGTGCCTGGAGCTTTCACCCTGAAACCCTACCCCAGTGAGCCTGGGAAGAAAGCGATGGGGTCTGAGGGCTGTGGGGTCTGCACAAGTGCTGGACTGGTGGGAGATGGACAGCACACTCGGGCCCTGGGTGCCAGGGTGGGGCTCGCCAGGCTTATGAGATGGCTCATTTCTAATATAATGAATTTGGCGGGGTGTTCATCTTGAGATTTTTATTCCTTGCTCTTCTGGCCGTGCCTTAGAACTGCCTTGAGATGGGGCACCCCGTCTTCTTTACTCTATCTCCTACCCTGTGAGTCAGGCCCCTCCCACCCCATCTTCTCTTCCCACCCAGCACACTTTGCTCTCAAGCCTACCCACTGCCCGTTCCTGAAGGGTTCTGGTCTCAGGTTTGAAGCTGCCCTCATAGCCCCAATCTAAGAGTCCCTAGTTCAGTGAGGCTACGCTCTTGAGAATGGTTGGTTTCTTTGTTTTGGCAAATACTTCCAAGACGCCAGCTCAATAGTTTGGAAAACGTGCCAGCCTGGGATAAGACTGTCTAAGATGGCGGCATAGACCCTTACTGTGGGTGGATTGCTGGTGCACATGTGGCTTGATGGGCCTGCCCAGGCTCCCAGCATTCACCTGAGCAGACAGAGCGGCCATGATGCCCACGCAGTGGGTCCATGAAGGAACAGCATCCCGACAGCACCCTCCCTGCCTACCTGAGGCGTCTAGGGGCCAGCTGGCCTGAGGGATTTAAGCCTCCAGAATAAGTGCCATCCTAATGCCCATCTTGTATTTCCAGTCGCAATTGCCGCGGGAAGGAAACTTGCCCACAGACTTTTTGAATGCAAATTGGACTCCAAGCTAGACTATGAAAACATTCCCACTGTGGTCTTCAGTCACCCGCCGATTGGGACAGTGGGACTCACGGAAGGTAGGAGCCCATGTCACCATTTTGTGGGCCTGCCTTCTCCTGCTGTCTCTCAGGGAAGCAGGAGTGGTGTTCAGGCTACCCAGTGGGCCTTGCCTTCAGACACACTCCCTCCTCCCTCCCGCGCTGGGGGACCAGCCCTCTGCCCGTGGGCCTCTTTGGAAGCACAGGACAGAGATGGTGTTCATTTGCCTTTCAGATGAAGCCATTTCTAAGTATGGGAAAGAAAATGTGAAGACCTATATGACTGCCTTTACCCCTTTGTACCATGCAGTGACTAGAAGGAAAACCAAGTGTGTGATGAAGATGGTGTGTGCCCTCCAGGAAGAGAAGGTAGAGGACCACGCCTGTCCAGGGGGAACGGTGGGGTGGGAGGGAACAGGGGAGCTTCCGTAAGGAGGGAGGGAGGGGCTGATGACCAGCGAGCTCTTGGGATATTTTATTTCCTGTGTGTAAATTATGTTTTAGTTTTATCTTCCTCAAGGCCATTACTTGCACATAATAATAACAACAGTTAGCATTTATATAACACTTTCAGGTTTGCCGAGTACTGTACAGATGTTATCTCACGTCAATGGAAGGCATGCTGGGACATCTTTTTAGTTATTTTTTTCTGGTTAGCAAACATTTATATTCCCTTTGTCCGCTGAATGCAGAGGAAAAAAGGAACCCTTTGGAACAAACTCCCTTATTGATCGTGTCCAAAAGCGTGTTTCTCATTTGGTTCCTTTCCCAGGGAGTGTGGTCAGAAGTACGGAGGAGGGTGTTTGCTCCTAACGGGTGGTGGGAGGTGGGTGTGTGGGCCGAGGCAGCAGTGGGAAGAGCCGGCTGCAGGGTCAGTAGGCGAATCCCTTCCCCCCTTCCTCCTCCGTCCTGGGAGGATGGACAGCCGCATCTCTGAGGTGCCTCCAGGCTCCAGAGCCTTACTGGCTTGGAGATTGGGGAGGTGCTCTTTGGCTAAACTTTTATAATCTGACCTTTAACACGCTCTGCCACTACAGGCAGCTCACATCTGAGAGTCACAGACTATCACAGCTGAAAGACCCCTCCAAGCTGTCCTGTTGTGTGCAGGAACGCCCCAGAACATCCTCCCCAGGTGGGGGTCACCCATCCTCCGCGTGGGGTCCTCCGGGGACGGGGAGCCCTCTGTTTCCCCGATGGCCCATTTGTTCCCCTTAGACGAGATGGGATTCCTTGGAAATGGGCTGTTTTCTCATGCCAAATCCGGATCTCTCCTCTCCCCCCTCATTCAGCTCCTGAGCCTCGGTGCCAAGGACTTTGTAAGTCTTATGGCCTCACAGACGTACCAATTGTCATCATTAACCCAGTCTTTGTGATGGGAGGATGGGAAGAGCATCCTGAAGGTTCTTGCTGAAGGGACCTTGGAACCTAAGCTTTTCTTACTTTTTAGAATGTTTCTGAGGTGTTCCTGCTGAGCAGCGTAGACCCGCCGTGCGCAGGCTCGTGGTGGGAGGTGCCCACTATGGCTGCTGATTAAGGTCTAATGCTCTCTGCCTTCTCCAGGTGGTGGGGATCCACATGCAGGGAATCGGGTGTGACGAGATGCTACAGGGCTTTGCTGTGGCCGTGAAGATGGGGGCCAGAAAGGCCGACTTTGACAACACGGTGGCCATCCACCCGACCTCCTCGGAAGAGCTGGTGACGCTCCGCTGAAAGAGGCCGACTCTCGGAGACCGTTGCCTAACGCCACTGCCAGACGCCTCTTTTCTCATTCCTCTTTTGTAGACTAAGTTTCAGTCCAGTTCCTTTATGGTCACGAAGATTTTCAATAAATAGCAGACACGATTTCTGTAACAGAGCTGCTCTCGTTTTTCCGTCCTCTCTCAGTTTTCCCAGTTTTCAAGGGTTAGAGGCTGAGGGAATTAGGACAGTGAGTGGTTAATTGGGGGAGTTGAGTGACCCACACTGAGTCCATCTTGTGACTCAGTTCTGGAGCTGGCTCAGTTCCCTTTCTATTCAATCATGGGTTGAGTCCAAGTTCTGTCTTGGGAGAAATCTTTATTCAATTGTGGGAATTGTATTGTTTGAACCTACTCTTGGCTGGGATGCTGGGCCACCTTTTCCTGCTGTTTAGGGACCCTCAACTAGGGACCTGGGCAGTGGATGAAAGCCCTGGGCTTGGAATCAGGGAGACTCATCTTGCTGAGTTCAAATCCAGCCTCAGACGCTTACTAGTGGTGTGACCCTGGGTGAGTCATTTCACCCTGCTTGCCTCAGTTTCCTCATCTGTAAAATGAGCTGGAGAAGGAAATGGTGAACCAGTTCAGTATCTCTGCCAAGCAAACCACAAAGAGTTGGACACGACAGAAATGCCTCAATAACAACAGACGGCAGCTAGGCCCCTTGGACTGCGCTGAGCAGAAGCTCGATCTGAAGACGGATGCGGAGACTTTTTCTCCAGGTCTGTCCCTGGCTCGGCTCTGCCACCTCAGGAGGAGAACAGCAGACCAGTGTGGCTTGACCCCGGAGGCGTGAGAGGGCGTGATGGGGACTCGCTGTTTGAGGAGAAATTGCAGAAGTCCCTTTTCCACATTTTTTAAAATTTTAAATAATTTCTGTGTTTTTAGCTTTCAACATTCACTTCCGTAACATTGAGTTTTAAATTTTCTCCCCTTCCATCTCCTCCCCTCCCAAGATGCTGCACGGTCTGACACAGGTTCTACTTATACATTCACATTAAGCATATTTTCCCATTAGTCATGATGTAAAGAATTAGAACCAATAGGAGGAACCACCAGAAAGAGGAAACAAAACAATAAAAGAAAAGAAGAGGGAAAAGAATCTGCTTCCATCTGCATTCAGACTCCACAGTTCTTTCTTTGGATGTGGACAGCATTTTCGAGATGTCTCAGATCCTTGTATTGCTGGGAAGGGCTCAGTTTATCACTATTAGTCATCACACAATGGGGCTGTTATTGTGTACAAAGTCCTCTTGGTTCTGCTCACTTCACTCAGCATCAGACCATATAAGTCTTCCCAGGTTTTTCTGAAGTCAGCCTCTTCATCATTTCTTATAGCACAATAGTATTCCATTACATTCATATACCACAACTTGCTCAGCCATTCCCCCAATGGATGGGCCTCCTCTCAGTTTCCAATTCTTTGCCACCACAAAAAGAGCTGCTATGAATATTTTTGTACTTGTGGGTCCTTTTCCCATTTGTTTAATCTTTTTGGGATATAGCCGTAGAGGTGCTATTGCTGGGTCAAAGGGTACGCACATTTTTATAGCCCTTTGGGCATAGTTCCAAATTGTTCTCCAAAATGGCTGGATCATTTCACAACTCCACCAGTGATGCATTAGTGTTCCAATTTTCCCACATCTTCTCCAACATTTATCATTTTCCTGTTTTGTCATGTTGGCCAATCTGATAGGTGTGATGTGGTACCTCAGAGTTGTTTTGATTTGCATTCCTCTAATCAATAGTGATTTCTTTTCTACTTTTTCTACTGATTTTTTAAAAAGTAGCCTTGAAATCTGGTTTGAAGAATCTGTATTTTAATTGGAAAGATAGGCCATTATGTTATTCTGAAATGGCATTTTCAAAGGGAGAACGTTTTTTTTTTTGGTGAGGCAATTGGGGTTTAGTGACCTGCCCAGGGTCACATAGCCAGTGAGTGTCAAGTGTCTGAGGTCACATTTGAACTCAGGTCCTCCTGACTCTGAGGCCCGAGCTCTATCCACTGCACCACCTAGCTGCCTCAGGAGAACCTTTTAAAATCAGTAAATATGCACATTTCCTAATATGTATATATATATATGTGTGTGTGTTTAACCATATTTGTGACTAGACAAGTGTTCTTAAGCACCAGGCACAGTGCTGGACGTTGTGAACACACAGACAAAAGTAAAACTGCCCTGCCCACGAGGGGTTTACATTCTAGATGGAGGAGACACACAGAATGGACCGAGCGGACAGGGTAGCTTGGGGCGGTGGGGCTCTGGCAGCTGGAGAGACCAGGAGAGGTTTCTTAGAGGTTGGATTCCAAGAGCTGGTGGTGAGGAGAGAGGGTGTTCAAGGCATGAGGGCCTGGGGGCAGCTAGTCCAAAGGTGTGGAGAGCGGAGATGGCGCTGTGTGTGTGTGCACAGGACCAGGAGGCTGGCGTGCTAGGGGAGTAGACTGTGAGAAGTCAGAAGGCAGGAAGGGTCCGCGGTGGCAAGGGCTTCTCAGTGTCAGCCAGAGGGGTTTAATGGTACACAACCCTCCTGAGGGCCAGCACTTGAGCCACTGTCATGAGCCTCCTTCACCACGCTGGGACCCCTCTGGGCACCTCTTGCCAGGCCCTTCATCAGATCAACATTTATTAAGCGCCGACTGTGTGCCAAGTCGTGCTCGTCGGTGCAAGGCAGGACCATTCCTTCTCCCCGGTGCCAGGCTCCTGGAGTGCGCATGCCTTAGGG
Source organism: Phascolarctos cinereus (assembly GCF_003287225.1). Classification (NCBI taxonomy): domain Eukaryota; kingdom Metazoa; phylum Chordata; class Mammalia; order Diprotodontia; family Phascolarctidae; genus Phascolarctos; species Phascolarctos cinereus. Next base: position 3,945,229 of record NW_027556402.1, on the reverse strand, counting down.
AAAGGGATAAAAAACATTTATGTAGCGTCTACTGTATGCCAGGACCTGGGCTTTACAAACACGAACTCCCTGGAGCCTCACAACCACCCTGGTGGTGGTTATGAGCTGGTGCTGGGGAAACTGAGGCAGGCAGTGGTTCACTATCTTGCTCAGGGTGCGCATCACTAGGACTAGCCGGAGGCAGGATTTGAACCCGGGTCTTCCTGCCGGCGCTCTCCGCACTCGTAGCCGCCCTCTAGTGGCCTGCACCGGCGCCTCCTCTTGGTCGACGCCAGGGGTTCCTAGGATTCATGTCAAGGCCTTCTCCTAGAGTCAGCTGACCCTCCCAAGCACCACCCCTCCCAGCGGCCACTACGGGTCAGCCGGCTGCGGAATGGAGAGGGGCGGGCGGCCCAGAGGCCTTAGCGGCATAACGCACCACCGTCGCCATGGCAACGAACAACGAAGCGCCTTTCTCTTTCCCAGCTACGCCGCCCCGTTTCCCAGAGCGCGTGTGGTGACGTCATGACGCCGGCACGCCGGCGGCAGTGGTGGCGGAGGCGGCGCAGGCGCACCGGCCACCCGCCTCTTCCCGGACTCCGGAGTAAGAAGCGGCTTCGGAGCCCCGGGTTTGGGTCGTCGCTTCCGCTGTCCGAACCGAGATCACGAGGCGGAGGTCCGCGGCGGATGGCCGAGCGAGCGGGCGAGTGCAGGCGCTGAAGGGACGCAAAGGGCCGGGCCGGCCCAGGGCGGAGAGGAGCGGCGGCGGCGGGCGGCGGGAGGCGGCGGCCGCCGGCCCCTACGAGGCGGCTCCTGCTCCTCCCCCCTCCCCTCGCGCAGGTGGGTGCGCGCCCCTACCCCGAGCGGCCCCCAGAGCGCGTGCGCCCTTCACGGTCGGGCCAGTGCGCGTGCGCCCTCCCCTTCCCCGCCCCGGTGCGCGTGCGTGCTGCCCCCACGTGGAGCCCGGCCCCCCAGCCTGCCCGGCCCCGCTCCGGGGCAGCGGCTCGGGACCGGGGGGGGGGGGGAGGGAGGGGCACCGGGGTTTCTTCCGGGCCTCTCGTTCAGGGTCCGGTCAGGAGAGGGAGTAGCCAAGCCCCTGGGGCCGAGCGGGGCCCCGGTTCTTTGGGCGTCGGCGAGTGAGAGGATGCAGGAGCCTTTAGCGCCTGCTCTGTGCGGAGAGAGGCTGTCAGGGGTGGGGGGAGCCGGGGGCCCGCAGGCGGCATGAGGTAGGAGAGGGGCCACAGCCGGTGCGAACGCCCAGAGTGGGGGGAGTGCAGCGTGTGGACCCCCGGAGGGTCGAAGATGGAGGTTCAGGGGGCCGGACGGGGAGGCAGGGACCCCGGGGGAGTTTTCAGGTTAAAGAAGCGACTTAAAGCTCGGTGTGCCTCCGTTTCTGGTGCTGGTCTCCCGGTGTCCCGTCTCCACCGCCTCCTTTCCCGAGCTCCCGGCACCGACACGGATTGGGGGTGGGGGGGTGTAGGGGGTGTAGGCGTGCATCGTCGGGCTTGGGATCGAACCCGGGGCCGAGCCTCGAGTCTGAGACCGTGAGGAGCGCGAGGTCCGGCAGCGCCGTGTGTCCGCTGCCTGGCCTCCGCCTCCCGCTCCTGGTGGAACCCGCCTCTGGCGTTGCTGCCCTGTGGTCCGGCCTGTGCGGCCAGGCTCGGGCGGACCAGACGGTCAGTCTGCCCGGGGTGGGGGGCTGAGAGAGGATGCTGCCTCCTTCAGGCCTGGTGCCCGAGACTCCAGGGCGGGGAAAAGCACCAGGAGTGAGACCGGCAGATGCTACTAAAGTCACCGCTTGTTAAACGCTCACTGCCCCCAAAGCGGGCTGGGCTCGGGTCCAGAAGTACAGACACAAACACCCGGCTTCCCCACAGAGGGGCGGCTCTGCCGGACACAAGGCTGCCTGGGAAGCTGGCCCTGCCAGGCCTCCCTCCTCCTCCTCCTCCTCCCTTGTCCACCCCGCGAGTGTCGGGTCACTTCCTTCCACTGTGATCCCAGCCCAGGGCTGGCCAGGGAGGGCTTTCATCAGGGTTCTTTGTCCTGGCAGCTGGTGGTGTTTGGTCCTTGGCCTTACCCCCTACAGATCCTTGGGAAGGGTGTGGAGGCGGGAGGGGGACCTGACTTTAGCGCCCCAGGCTCAGGAGACAGAACTAGCACTGCCACGGCAAACCCCAGTACTTTTGGCAACCGTGTGAAGGAGCAGAAGCCTTGGATTCCTTAGTGTGTGGGAGCACTCCCAAGCCCTGGTGACTCTCCCTGCTAATTGGCCAAGGGAGTTCTGCTGAGGTCCTCCCTAGGCCCCTGCAGCGAGCCCCAGGACTTTGAAGCTGGGCTGAAGGGCGGACTCAAGTCCGACCCCCACCCAGCTCCTTGACCTACACCTACTGGAAGCTGACTTCCGGCTTGGGGCTGTTTGCAGTAGCTTGTGTAAAAGGTGATGAGGCCAGAGCTGGGGTGGTGGTGGGCAGCATGGACGGTGCCTGATGCTGGATGTGGTGGGCAGATGGGGGCAGAGCGTAGAGCTGGGCTCCCGAGTTTCGCCCGCGGTGGGTGAGGAGCTGCTAGGAAGGTGGGATCACTTAAAGTAGACTTCATAGAACGCCGGTGATAATCCCCACCCACCCCAGGAGTGGCTTTGTCCTGTTCTTGCCAGGATCATCCATGCGGGCAGCATCTGTGGCGTGGCAACCAAGGCATTGATAACAGCAACCATTTATATAGGGCTTTTTGTGCTCACAGCTCCGCCACAAGAGAGGTGCTGCTATTGTCTCCCTTTGACAGCTGAGAAAACCGAGGCAGGCAGAGCTTAGGTAACCTGTTTAGGGTCGCACAGCTAGTAAGTGTCTGAGGCTGGATTGAGTGTGGGTTTCCTGGCTCCGGGCCCAGCACCGTGTCCATGGGGCTTTAGGTTACCTCTAAAGTTGATCCCCCCTGCTGGGGGGCTGCTCAGCCCATGTAACTAGCTTGTAGACTTAGCTCTGGGGCAGCTGAAAGAGTCAGAAGTGGTGTGGTGGGTCAGTTCCTGTCTCAGCCCTTTGTTAGTTTTGGGAGCCGGGCCAGTCACTCTCTCTGCAGAGAGTGCATCCCAGCTGGCTAGTGTGGAACTGCGGGGTGAGGAACTGGGGGACTCTGAGGCCCAGCATGGGCCCACCCGAGGCTGGTCATGGGAACTCATCGCTCTTGGGGAGTCTTGTTGCTGTAATGGGGCTAATGAGTGGGTTAGCTTCTTCCATAGCTTGGTCATGTCCTGGCTGCCAAGAGGATTGTGGTTATGGAAACCCCCGGCCTTGTGGTAGTTGTTTTTTTACAGGCACTCCTGTTGAGTCAGGTCTTTCCACAGTCTGGACTTACTGTTGAGTGTTTGCATCAGACTGCAGGACTTTGGAGGTGTTCCTGAGCGTGAGCTCCTCGAGGTAGGGAGGCTTGCCTGCCTCCAGCCCCTGTTCGTATCCCTATGACTTAACACAGTGCTAGGCTTGGAGGAAACACTTCCTCTGACTCTGTCTCTCTCTGCCATGTTAAATGTTCTTTATTTCAGCCCCTACTTTGCAGCTTGTTGAAATAGTTTTTATTCATTCAGCTCTTATTATACACATATGCATTGGGCTACTATATTTTTATCTAAATTATTGATAAAGTTATTGAATAAGACAGAGTCAATTAGTTTCAGAGCCTCCTTCACGTGGCAGACAAGAAACAATTTGAGTGGTCTGTCAATTTAATGACCATCACTGGTCTAAAATTATCTATTAATTGCAGCTGATTTTTTCAAAATTAGTTTATCCTGTCCACTTGAGAATCTTCTTAGCTTTTTTCTATCATAATTATTTTTATTTTTACAGCATTATGGATCCAAGCTTATTAAAAGAACGGGAGCTCTTCAAAAAACGAGCTCTCTCCAATCCATCAGTAGAAAAACGTCCAGCGCTTTCTGAGTCATCCTCATCGTCCAAGAAGAAGAAAGCCAAGGTTGAGCAGGGAGGATCGTCAGGCTCAAAACAAAATTCAGGTTGGTGAAGACGACTGCTGTGGGGACCTGCTTTTCAGAACTAAGAGGTGATGAAGGCCATTTTTAGCTATGCCCTCTGGGCCAGGCTTGGTGATGAGCTTATCAGAAATGACTGAGCTTTCAGAACAAAGCAGAGATGGCCCCCTGGGCAATACCAGTGCCCTTCAAACTCAAACAGTAGGTTTGAGAGCATGGATGGTTTTTGTCAAAGGAGATTTGAGTCCGGGTGGTTAGCATGTCCTCTGGGATTCCCCGCTCATCCCCTCTTCCCATGGGGTTCCTGTTGACTGTGTTGGCCTCAGACTTGAGAGCCTTGTAGGACTGGTGTTTGTCCTGAGACACCAGAGGAGAGGAGGGCCATACTTGATCATTACATTGGACCCCAAGTGGTCTTTTCTGTTTGCCTTGTTGGACTTGGCTGTATGTGGTTTTCTGCTTCCTGGACCGCTCCCTCTGTGTCAGTTCATAGAAATGCTTTGAAGCTTCCTGCAGTGATTTCGCTGTCATTTCTTAGATGAGGTACCCCACCATCCTGCTCACGCCCCATGTTTTGGGCAGCAGCTCCCCGGTCTAGAGATGTTGTCTTGGCCCCCACCAAATATGCTGCTATGAACTTGGGGGCATCCGTGGGTCCTTCCCTTCTGACTTAGGCCTCCTGGGGATCCAGACCCTCATTTTCTTTGTTTTTGTTTTGTTTTGTTTTTTGGCTAGGCAGTGGGGTTAAGTGACTTGCCCAGGGTCACACAGCTAGTAAGTGTTAACGTGTCTGAGGCCACATTTGAACTCAGGTCCTCCTGAATCCAGGGCTGGTGTTCTATCCACTGTGCCACCTAGCTGCCCCCCAGACCCTGATTTTCAAACTGCAGATGTACATGTTGGAGCATCTTTTTACCTTGTTACCTTTTAGATCCTTAGGAAGATAGCTGACTTGTGATTTCCTGAACTAATAGAAGCAGCAGCGATTAGTTTTTGAAAAAGTACATCATTGTTTCTCCTTCAACTTGAAGGATCCTGGTTCAGGGCTGACGGGGGCAGGGGCCATGGGGAGAAGGAAGAGAGCCCTTCTAGGCCTGGGGCGTTCCTTCATTGGTAAGTTGAGGGAGCAATTAGAAATGGCTCTCTGCCCCACATGTACCAAAATATTTATATCAATTCTTTCTGTGGTAGCAAAGAATTGGAAATTGAGAGGATGCCCATCCATTGGGGAATGGCTGAACAAGCTGTGGTATATGAATGTAATGGAATACTATTGTGCTATAAGAAATGATGAAGAGGCTGACTTCAGAAAAACCTGGGAAGACTTATATGGTCTGATGCTGAGTGAAGTGAGCAGAACCAAGAGGACTTTGTACACAATAACAGCCCCATTGTGTGATGACTAATAGTGATAAACTGAGCCCTTCCCAGCAATACAAGGATCTGAGACATCTCGAAAATGCTGTCCACATCCAAAGAAAGAACTGTGGAGTCTGAATGCAGATGGAAGCAGACTCTTTTCCCTCTTCTTTTCTTTTATTGTTTTGTTTCCTTTTTCTGGTGGTTCCTCCTATCGGTTCTAATTCTTCTTTACAACATGACTAATGTGAAGATATGTTTAATAGGAATGTATACATAGAACCTATTTCAGATTGCACGCCGTCTTGGGGAAGGGCAGAAAATTTAAAACTCAAAAGCATATGGAAGTGACTGTTGAAAACTAAAAATAAATTTTAAAAAATAATACTAAAAAAAATTAAAAAAAAGAAATGGCTGTCCAGGAATTCAAGTAGACCTCTTCACCCCATTTAAAAGTTGTTTTATTTCAGACTTAGCAGACAGTAACATATCAGTGAGTAAAGACCAGAAAGAAGAAGGAGGATGTATGAAACCGTGACCTGCCATCATGAATGGTTTTTTTAGGTTTTCTAGGATGCTCGTCTGTGCCCTTTCTGAGCTGTCCTCTGCTGCACTCTTCTGTAGTCTGTTTTCTCCCATTTCATTGCTCCTGGTCCATTTCTCAGCCATCTTTGGAAAATGACAGACGGAAATATTAGAAATCTGCCCTATTTGTTTTACTGTAACACCCCTAAGGCATTCCCATTTGCCTCAGCACGTCAAAGATCAAAATGGTGTCTGTCAAGTGGGGAGGAAAGATGCTATAATTTCATTGTGAAAGAACCGATGTTCCTGGTTCTAAAGTATCCCCAATACTTACTTTTTGAGTTTCTTAAATTATTTTCTCTGCATTATTCTGTATTGCCATTAAAATAAATCAGAAATTAAGATTTTTAGTTGCCTTTCTTCCTCGAAAGGAATGCCAAGAGAAAAGGACATCTCTAATCAGTAAGCATTGATTAAGCACCTGCTATGTTCTGGGTGCTGGGCTTACAGAGAAAGACTTCTAACAATCCCTGTTCTCAGGAGCTGATGTTATATGGCATTGTATGGGGGTGGGGACGGAAATGTGCCCATACATATAGCTAGAAAATAAATAGGAGGGTTGGGGATCCACAAGTCCTCAGGTAGGATGGGGCTTTGAAGGAGATTAGGGATTCTGAGAGCATTCTAGGTGTGGGACCCAGCTCGTGCACAAGGCATGGCTGTGTGGGAGGAGCAGGCAGAAGCAGGTGGCTTGGCTTGGTATGTTACAAGGAGTTGTGGATAATAAATCTGGAAAGGGAGGGTGGAACCAGCTGGTCAAGGATTTCAGATGCAGAGCAGGAAAGTTTACTTTTGTTCCTAGAGGGAAGGAGAGCCTCAGAAATTCTGAGCACTAGTGGCCAGATCTGTGCTTTCAGGAGATCTTGAAGTCTGGCGGCTAATGTGAATTGGAGAGGGGAGAGCCTGGAAACAGGGGAATCATTTGGGAGGTTCCTGGAGTGATCCCGGGGAGCTGGAACGTGGGCCTGAACTGGGGCGTTTGCCTCGGGAGCGGGGAGAGATGAGATGGGGACACGGTGGGAGAGGAGGTTTTGATGGAGAAGGTAAACTCTGTAAGAGCGCAGCATGGCATTGTTCTGGAAAACCCACAGAGACCTGTGTTTCCTTGGTATTACTTCACCCAGGGCCACCTGCCTCCTCGTCACCCTGGGCGTCCGGCTCCTGGCTCTCCCTCTCCTGGCTTCCTCCAGGCCCAGCTAAAACCCCACCTTGTGTGAGAAGCCTTTCCCCATCCTGCCCATGCAGCGTCTCCCCTCTGTGACTGGCTGCAGAGGGTCCTGTATGTTTCCTGCTTGTGCGTGGTGGTCTGTGTGTTGTCCCCATCAGCCTGGGAGCTCCTCAGGGCCCAGGATTGCCTTTTGCTTTTCTTTGCTCTCCTGGAGTTTGGCACAGTGCCTGGCATATGCAGCTTCCTGACTTGACTAATTTATTTGCAAGTGATTCTTCCTTTATTCCATTTTGTTCTAAAGCAAGAGTTTTTGACCTCATTTGTTTACAGACCCCTTTGGCTGCAGCCTAGTGAAGCTTCTGGACCCTTCTCAGAATCGTGTCTTTAAATGCATAAAATAGAGCACATCAGACTACGGAGGAGACCAGTTATTGTGACATGGAGTTACCACAGTATTTTAAAAGCGAGCTCAAAGACCCCGGCTTAAGAACCCCACCTCTAGTGTTGACTATATTAACTATTCAGGGGAAACATGTCATCACGGCTGACATTGACGTAGCATTTTAAAATCTGCCAGACTCCCTTGGTCTTATTTGAGCCTTTCAGCGACCCTGGGAGGTGGCTGGGGGAGCTATTGATATCCCTGTTTACAGAGGGGGGAGATGAGACCTCAAGTGTCAAGTGACTACGCTCACATAGCAAGCATCAGAGGTAGGATTTGAGTCCCGTTCTTCCTGCCTTGGGGTCCAGGTGTCCATCCTCTATGAATGCTGCCTGTCCATAACGAAAAGGAAGCGGTCTTACTTGGCGCGTAATTCCAACCTTGTTGAGCAGTTTCCTGTGTGATAGCTCTGAATGTAGGTCCTTATTAGTAAACCCTAGTCTTGGCCTGCTGGGATTTCTGGGGTCTGTGAAAGATGCAGGCTCAGCCTGGCTAACGAGCAGGAGAAGCAGTGCTTTTGTACCCTAATCAGCCTCCTGGGACTCAAGGGCTGCCCTAGGTGGCTTAGGAAGAACCTCGAACTTGGAGTCAGGAGCCTTGACTTTGCCACCCACGTAGGTGGGCACTTGAGCCTGGGCCAGGCCCCTGAACTGCTTCCGTCTCCACTCCCTCTCCGCGAGAGAAGTAGAGTATGTTCACTCCTTTCCATTGAGAGGAAACATTATTTAAGCACCTACTGAGGTACTGTGTGAGGCCCTCTTTGTGGGACTTGAGGCAAGTATGGCTGCTTCTACTTGCGAGAGGCCTTCCTCACTGGACCCTTACTGTCCAGTGGACCCTGGGGCTGGGCACTGGGTTGGGGCTCAAGGCGGCCGGGCAGGAATGGCTGTTTTTCTGACAGCTGGACAGAGGTCTGCCTGCTTGGAAATGCAGAGGCTTTTGGCAGCCATCATTCCCTTGGTTTAGGGGTTGCCCTCACTCCAGGGGCCCTGAGGGGAGGGGTCTGCTCTTACTGGCACTGGCAGAGTAGGGAGCCGATTCTTTTCCCAAGAGATAGCCGGCCACGATAATGGTGCAGCCTCACCTGAGACTGAAGCACTAGCTTTTCAAGTTGGCTGAGGACTTCACAAAGAGGATCTCATTTGATCCTTGTAATAACCCTCTCAGGAGGGAAGGGCTGTCAGCAGCCCCATTTTACCAGTGGGGTAACTGAGGCAGGCAAAGGTTCACACTGCCAGTATCTGTCTGGTGCTGGATTTGAACTCAGGTCATCCTGACTCCATGTCTTGCTTTGGGCCACCTAGTTGCTACTCCGTAATGCTTTTGCTTGATGTGATTTTGGATGTTCAAAGACACCTTGTTGGGCTTGCTTTTTATACATCGTCATCTGATGGATTCAAAGGGAGCAGTTTGAATTGGTGGACTCAGATGATTTGAAGTCTTTTTTAAATTGCATTAAAGCCCAACCGAATCTGTAGCCCATTTCCCCTTGTTTGTAGAAGGGTGCTACCTCAGTTCAGTTTCTCCAGGGTGGAAACAGAATACATCCCAACCTGGTCCAGTAATTCTTTTGGACGACTCTTTTCCTTAGGAGCTCGTTAGCAGGTTAAACTCTTGATTCAGCCTTGGCTGCTAGCTTGGGTGGTTTGAAGGCCTCTGCTCAGGCTTCCGGGCTGAGGTCGAGAGCCTGAAGCACCCTTCGCCTGCTTTTGCTCCCCTGTAGGTGTGGGTGAAGGTGAAGGCATTATTTTATCATGGAGTTCTTAGTCCCAGCCTCCATTGGTAACTCAGTACCGTGAGCATCCCTGCAGCGGCCAGAAGTCTTTGTTCCTCCCAGGACTGCGCGCTGTGATCTGACCTGTGCTCCAAGACTAAAGAGAGCATGCATGTGCACCTTTGCCCCAGGGCTGTTGCTGCTAGGCTCATACCCCAGAGAGAGCAGAGGTGGGCAGCAGAGTCTTATGCACAGAAATGTTTCCAGCAGAAGTTTTTGTGGTAGGAGACGACTGGAAGCCAAGAGCGCATCCATCAGTCCAGGGGTGGCCAGGCAAATCAGGGTCTGTAAATGGAGTGGAATATAATTGTGCTGTGAGAAATGATGAAAGGGACAGATTCAGAGACAGCGGGGAACATTTGTGTGAACTGACACAGAGGGAAGTGAGCAGAATCACAACAGTGTATTCTGTGACTACAGCACAGTAAAGAAAGCCAGCATTGAAGCCTTAAGGCTGCCGGTCAGCACAGCCACCAGTCAGTCCCAGAGGACTGATGCTGAATCCTGCTCCCCCCTTCTCAGAGAGAAAAGCAGACTCAGGATGCACAACGAGACATATGTTTTCAGGCATGGTCCATGCATGATTCTAAGTGGCCTTACTCTGTGGATTCCAAGGGAGGGCTTTTAGTTTTTTAAGAGGGATAATTTTGGGGAAAAGGAGAGGGCTGTCATGTTAGTGGTGCCTCAAAAATGTTAATAAAATATCTAGAAAATACACAGAAGGGAACAGAAAGAAGTCTAGGGATGGAGACACACAGGACAACTTGCAGTCGCTGAGTTAAATTTATTATACGCCAGAAACAAACCAACTAACCACCCCCAGCCAGCTGTGCGCTCTTTGATGATAGTGTTTGTCAGGTTCATAGGAACAAGGAAATGGACTGGACCTGGGCTTTATTTATTTTTCAGTTTTATTTTTGCTTTGTTTTGTTTTTGTTTTGATGATGATGTCGCTCAACAGGAATTTCAGGGAAAACTGGAAAAATAGTTTGATAGAAATTAAGTTCAGACCAGCATCTACTACCACATCCATAGCAAGCTTCAAGTGACTAGGTCACATCATTAAAAAAAATCCCTAGAGAGTGACAGCAGGCCTGTTTCATCCCCCTAGCAAACCAAGGGAAGGAATCGACCCAGATGCAGAGGACGAAGGCCACTGCTCACCTAGATGTGTGGTCAGAGAAGAGGAAGTCTGCAAAGAATTGAAGCTCAGAATGCTCCTGAAAAATGCTCCCAAGTCTCATAAGAAGATAAGTGTAAACGAAGACCTCGGAAGCTGTGTCCCAGACCGTTGTTAAAGAAGACCAAAAGGGAAGCAGTTAGCATTGAGGGACATGTGGGAAGGCTAGCATTTTTGTGCATGGTCAGCGAAGCTGAGGATTGGCCTGTAAATTGGTTTGGAATTGTATGAGAAAAGTAACTGAGCTCCTCAAGGCTTTGCACAAGAGGGCCCCCCCCACTGCTGGGGATAGACCTTCAAGACAGAAGGAAAGGTTCCATGCTTATCGAATATTCAAAGCTTCGTTGTTGCCACAAAGAATTAGAGACAAAATGGCTGCCCATTAGTTGGGAAATGTTTGATTAAACTGTGGTGGAACATTATTAGAAGAAATGAGTTTGAGGAATCCAGAGAAATACAGGGTGACAAGTTGGATTCCACATGAAATAGTAGAACCAGGTAAATTAAAAGAAACACTAGGAAGAAACTACTTATTAAGCACCTACTGTGTGCCGGGGCCTGTGCTAAGCTCTAGGGACACAAATGGAAGCAGGTTAAGGCACCCTTAATTTCAAGGAGCTCACATTCTAGTGGAGGAAGGCAGCATGGAATGGTAACTGGGAAAGCACTGGAGAAGCCTTTACACTTTCCTAGAGAGACCTGGGAACCAAGCGAAGATGAGGCCAAAGCTGGACCATCAGAGCCCTGTGCTTTCATTGATAGAGGCAACTTCATGGGGAAGCTGCCCTTTAGAGCATTGGTGTGAGATGGCGTGACTCACCCAGGGTCTCACGGGGCCCTCCCTCGTGGATCCTAGTGGGCCCCACGTGCAGGTCTTCCTGGCTCCAGTTACGTTGAGGCCAGCCCAGCTGCCTCTAAAAAATTAACAAAAACTGGGGCAACAAGGTGGCGCAGTGGATAGAGCACCGGCCCTAGAGTCAGGAGGACCTGAGTTCAAATCCAGTCTCAGACACGTAACACTCACTAGCTATGTGACTCTGGGCAAGTCACTTAACCCCAATTACCTCACCAGATTAGGGGAAAAACCCATTTTGCCAAGTGGTAAGTACAATCACCTCTAAGATGAGAAGGCTGCATGTGACAGTCTCTGAGGGCCCTTTCCCCTCTAACCTCTGGTGAGGCACTGACAAATGGAGGAGCTGCAGCTGCCCCCAACCAGGGTAGGATTTGAGACTGAGGCTGTCTAGTGAGGCCTGAGGGCGGGTCCTGCCTCTGGCCCTGGCTCCCAGGCGCTAGATGCAGCTGGCCGTATCACGGTGGGACAGCGTGGAGTGGCTCGTTGTGTACCTCCTGGAACACGAGCCTGCTGCAGAGCTGAAGGGACAGTGTGTGGAGGAAAGGGCAGGAAGCGAGGACTGACCCATTGATGCGGCGACTGGCCACGTGAGCCCGGTGATCCAGCCCACGACGCAGGCTCGGGCCTGCGCTTCCTCAGGAGGCCAGAGTGTTGTGCTCAAATCCACGTTGGTTTCTTCAAAGCTGCGGGTTTACTGTAAGTTTTAAATAAATCTATCAGGCCCCACAGTCTGCTCACATTTAGTCTTTGACCTGTGCTCTGAGCTAACAATGCCCTCTGAAGTAAGCGGGCAAGCCGGCCTTGCTAATAGGACAAAGTACAGAAAGCGTTTCCGCTGGAGGTAGGGGGAATTGTCCCATTTCTGTCTTCTACTTAAGTGAATTTGCAGTGATGTGTATCTGAGTTCTTGAGTGCTGTCGAGGAAGATTCACGCTAAGGCTGGTGGGCAGTCTGGCATCCCATTCCAGGAAGTCGACTAAGGGTTTACCCCAATGGCATGATTCCCCCCATCCCCCAAAGAAGTTTCAGATTGCTGTATTTAGCCAGCTTGGATGTACGGCTTCTCAGAATAGCTCTCCATTACTAAAGTGTTCTATAAACATCGACTTATTAAGCTTCACAACACTCCTCAGAGGGTTAGATCATTTAATAGTGTTCGTTCCTACCCGTTAAAAGAAATAGGAGATGAAAAACCATCCTGGAAAAGCAAAATCTGGTGGGCAGTGCAGAGAACTGAAAGTGTCGATTTAGGGGGCAGCTTCGTGCAGGGCTTTTTCTCTTTTTGGAGATCACATTGTAGGAAGTTGAATCTGGGGTTGAGATTTTTTTTTTCTCCTCTACCCAGCTGGTATTTGTTAGTGTGCCCATCTTGTACGCTGGAAATGTCAGACTACAGGTGGCTGCAAACCACATTGAAATGTAATTGGGAAATGTTTAACAGTTGAAAATATAACAACATAGATAATGTCAGCTTGTGATTTTCTCAGTCAGGATGAGGTCTCCTCAGAGTTGGGCACCACTGCTATCCACATTCTCCATCTGCCTTTACTATCTGAGAATTCAGGGGACCCTGTTTTGTTGTTGTGTGAGAACAGAGACGTGAACCGTAGGTTCTCTGTGTGTGGGATCTTGGATGTAGTATATGAAGACTAGCTGAGCCTGAACAATCATTATTTTCATGATAAAATCAGAAAACCCAAAGAAGTTGCAGCCAAGAAAGATAGCTTGGAGGGTGGGAGGCCTGAAGGCTGACATTTATGTCTCTGAACCCCTGATCTGACCCCGGAGAAGCTTTGCCTGACCCTTCTGTCTGGACCGGCCTCTGTCCAGAGCTTTGGTCATTCAGGTTCAAGTAGGAGCCAAATGGAACCCTGACTCAGCGTTAGCAGGAAAAGGCTTTGCCACAGGAAAGGCGTAGAGCAGCCTTTCACACAGCATCCTGCTGAGTGGAGGTAACCACACGCTCCCGGGGCTCATCCCCTGCCTGAGCCAGCCAACCAAGTCTTGAAGATGGTTTTGGCACGTTTCAAGGATAAGTGGTGGTGCAGTAGATAGAATGGGGGGCCCATTTTCCTGAGTTCAAATTCGGCCTCAGATACTTCATAGTTGTGTGACCCTGGGCAAGTCACTTCACCCTGTTTGCCTCAGTGTCCTCATCTGTAAAATGAGCTGGGGAAGGAAATGGCAGACCCCTCCGTCATCTCTGCCAGTCACAGAGTCGGACGTGACTGAAACACCACCTAGCCCAGTTGCATGGGAGGAGGGGTTAGGATATTGTTTTGCCAACCTTCCTTTTTGGAGGAATTAGAGAAGGGAATGAGGATTTTCCTCTTAGGAATGTGGACTTTCTGGTGGATTGCTGTCTTGCAGAAATATCCTGTGAGGGGTGCTGCTAGCCTAACTCTGCTAGTTGGTGAGGCACCGGCCTGAATTCATAGGGTTTCCAGGCTTGGCCAGCTCAGGGTACAAAAGAACGAACCAAGGAGGTGACTCAGTGCCTGTGGGAGGTCAGTGCGGAAGTATTGACTTTTTTGTTTTATTTTGGCCTGAGGTATCTTAGGGTCAAGGCTCTGTTTCCTGGTTTGGGGCCTCAGCCACATGGTTGAAATAAAGCCTGACTGTGCAGATTCCTTTGTTTTGTGGCTGGAGCAGGCTATGGAGGCGGTGGAGATAATTGACGCAGAGCTTTGTAAATACCCTGAAGATTCAGTGCCTGCTGGCGGCTGTGAGAGCCTACATCTGTTTTACTCAGATCTAAGTGAAAGGTTTCTGGGCTGCCAGACTGGCTTGCTTTCTGTTCCTCCAGTCTCCTGTCCGTCCTCTTCATTCCTGCCATGCTCTGCCCCTCGGCTCTCCCACCTCTGGGCCTTCCCGGCTTCCTTGAACACTCCTCTCTGATCCTGCCTTCTGCAGCAGGCCTCTCTGGGTCCCTCCTCCCTGCAAGTTGTGCCTCTCCAGCATGTGCTTGGCTGTTGGCTAGACGGTGTGCCTTTGTCTGCATTGCCAGGGCTCAGTATCGCCAAAATAAAAAACAAAACCAAGTCAGTCCCACAGAGGTTTTCTCCATGCTGATTTGGTTATAGTAACAGCCTGGAGTGCTGTTGGCCTTTCTTGTCTTGGCCTCTTCCTCCCCAGACTACCTGCTCTTTCTTTTCCTATCTGTTCATTCTTTACGTGTGTGGATGTGCGCATCGATCCACAGCCACGCCCACACATGTGTCATCTCTGCTAGTAGACTGTGTGTTTTTGAGGATGGTCCCTGGCATATAATAGGGCCTTGATGAAGGCTTGCTGATTATTGTTTGACTTCACCTATCAGAAATCTTGAATTTTATTCAATTGTGTCTAAGAATTGTGCCTTAGACCCAGAGTTTTTATAGCAACAGTGTTATAAAGAAGACCCCAGACTCAGTTCCAAAGACTGGTGTCTCAAAGATTTTTTTATTCAAGAGGTTGAAGTGCGCGGGCACACCTCCTTTGAAGGGGAGAGTGCGCAGAACAGAAGCCAGAGCAAGCTTTATAGCTAGTAATTGCCTGTCTCCTCCCTTCTGGATCCTAATTAGGACCCTTCTTGGTCCTAATCCTTCTGGGTTACAATCTTCTTTATAAGCCCTGTTCACATGTTTTACATACATGTGATCCCCACCCTTAATATACATTTTGTGCCTAGATTGTGTTGTCGCTCCCCTCCCCACCTCCCCCGGGTGGAGAAGTTACCCTGTCTGTGCTGATTTCTTATCTACTTATATGGAAACTTAACTCTTTTATTTCTCACAGCAGCAGCTCATGTGTAGTGAGCTTTAGGCTTTACAAGTCTCATTCTGTACACTTTCATTTGATCTTCACAGTGACTCTAGAAAACGGATGCCTTTATTATCCTTACGGTGCAGATGACCCTGCCCAGGGTCACCCTGCTAGTGAGTGTCTGAGGCGGGGTTTGCCCCAGAGTTTCTCCCACCTCCAAGTCTGTCCCCCCGACTTGATCACAAGGAACTTTCCTGCTGGAGCCCATGCAGTTATGACAGGGTGCAAAGCCTTCAGAGTCCTGCCATTCTCCAGGGCAGTGCTCTCCATGCCTGGGAGTAGGAATGGGGTGGCCTTAAAGCAGGATGCTCCCCACGGATGAGGAAAGACCATGGCATGGAGAAGTCCCTGGCTGTGGGCCTCCCATGACCAGGCCTGACTGGACGAGACTGGGAACCAGGCAGGGAAGGTGCATCAGAGGAGGAGGCTGAGTCACCGGTGAGGCCTTCAGCCAGCTCTGGCTGGCACCAAGGCATATAGAAGCCACCCTTTGATTACTGACTGTTCCACCTGCTGGAGGGGTGGACCAAGGGAGTAGAGACTGGAGAACAGCCCTTTTATCCATGAGTCTAGGATTGGGATTATAGTCCAGTGGGCCTCAGAATTACCACCCACATACACAGAATATGGAGGCTTGAGATACAGAAGCGACCAAATTGGTCAGGGCCAAAGTGTTAAGCCTTTTGTGTGCTGTGATCAGGAGGGCCACCAAAGGAGGTCTCTTGGGAATCCACGTGATGCCACTAGTGAAATGGCGCGTGAAACCCTTGACAAGATACTGTGTGTTATTCCCCTGTGGGGGCCTGGTCTACTGTCTGCTGACAGTGCTTAGGTATCAGTAACTAAGGATTATGCATATTCTGTAAGCCAGTGGTTTAGAAACAGGCCACTGAATTACATATTAACATTATTTGTTTTTTAAAAAATGTTTCCCAGTTACATTTTCATCTGGTGTGGCAGATGAAATGGAGTGTGGCAGGCTGCCTGTGTGACTTTGTGGTGAGCCCTGCATGCACATACTGTTACATACGTCCACATCTGCGGGATGGATGTCATTAGTGGATGAGAGGAAGGGCTGTGTCGGGGTTCTCCCCAGGAACATAGGCTGGGGCGGGGTTTGACTGTGCCTTTCTCTTCTGCATACATGTCTTATTACTTCACTAGTATTCCTGCCTGAGGTCTTTTAGTGTGTAGGGAGCCACTCACTGCACCCCTGGGCCTGAGTGAGCCCGTGAGAGTTGCGAGGCTGTGACCCCATGTCAGGACATAGGCCCTGAGCAGAGACCCTGAATGGAGGTTGCCTGAGGAAAACTAAGTGAAGAAGAAAATGCCTTTTGCTACCCTGCACCGTGGCTTTGAACAGCCAGACCATTAGCTCAATGTTTGGGTCTGATGCCGCAAGTGGGCAGTGGGCCCAGCCCCCAACTGGCAGGTTGGATTGCATTTGCAAGCTTTTGGAGTGTGTTTAAACAGGGCGCCAGTGCTCCCTCGGGTGAAGATCCCTCTTTTCACCCTGAATGTCCCTGGGGCAGTGCACTGTGATTGAGAATCTTGAAGGGAGCGAAGCTGCATGGGACCCCCAGGGCAGGCAGGGGAGGGATGCCTGGTGGACAGCACAGAATGAGCCCGTTTCCGATGATGCTGAGGCCGGCAAGGAGTCCAAGGGCTGTCCCTAAAGAAAAGAAGGTGGTGGGCTCTGTCGAGAGGGCTAGCTGCTTACCCACCCCTGGGTGGTCTGGGGCAGGCCACTGGGCTCCTCTGAGTCTCCATTTCCCCCACTTTTGGGTAAAAGGGCTGATTTCTTCTCTAAATCAATAATGCCAAGCCAGGGGTAACACAGGGACAGGTACACGTGCTCCCGATACCCCCAGGGTAGCAAAGAGCGCGCGCCAGCGTCCAGAGTTTGAGTCTGTGGCTAGTAGCTAGTAGCTGCTGGCTGTGTCTCCGGAAGCTTTACGGAGCAGCGCACGTGAGAATCACTTAGCTCGAGAATGAGTCGTCATCTGCGCTGGCGGAGAGAGCGCCACGTCGAGGAATCCTAGGGCTGCCGGCGTACTGACGTGGCCTCAGCCAGGAGAAAATGTGAGGTGAGGGGGAATTTCCCAAGCATCCCAAAGCCCGCGCTTTGGGGGCTTTGCCGAGCAATTAATTGTACTTGAATTGGTGCCTGAGCAGCTTCTAGCAGTGGCCGTCAGGATGGCTTGAAAAGGGGGTTTAACAGAGTATCCGTTTTGGAAATATATTTGTGGGGATGATCCTGTAAGCCAGCAGGTCGAACTTCAATAGAAACAGTTTCTAAACCTCACAGAAGCATCCCAGCCCTGCAGGGCACATACTGACTTAGAAATTCACCTATTCGTAGTATCTGTGTTCTTTTGTATCTTTATTTATTTGATTCAGTGTTTCCCAATCGCACCTTAACCTGGTTTCCCTGATCTGGGTGTTGGACCCCTCCTTTGTTCAGTTCACCTCCTCTTTCCTGTAGCTCTGGTGGCTTATACCCTCCATTTGCTGGATCTGATTTCATCCTGTTATCTTCTTTGACCATTGAAGGAAACTGGGAAATAATAGGGCATGACGCACGTGACATGTTTGCATGTTTTGGGGTTGCGCTGCTAGACTCTGATGCCTGGAGTGTCGGGACGAGCCTTGCTCGCGGGGCCACCAGCGTTCAGGATCTTGTGATGTTGTGTCAGACGTCTGCAGGGAGACCAGCTGCAGGTTTGGACCAGCTGTCCTTGGCCTGAGACCTGGCAAAGCCAGGGAACTTTTGTTTTCTCCTCACCGCCTCTTCCAGGGGGTGAGCTTTGGTTAAACTTATCAGGTGTTCACAGATGGCCCTTACGAGCAAAGAAATGTGGTGTATTTGAAAGATAAAAAGGAAAAAATGAATATGGAAAGAGCTTTCAACCTAAGTAATCACAGTGTGAAAATGGGGTAAAGTATCGACTTTTTATTGTCAGCATTTGCTGATTTTACACTTAAATACCTTTTCTTATTGGCAAAATGAGGTTTCTGGCTTGCTTAGATGGGCGTTCAAGTCTTTCCCAGTTCAGATTTCAGGAACTCTTTCCTTTTCCTTCTGCTGCAGTGGCGCTTAACAAGCAAAGATCTCTTTACTTACAAAGAGATAAAAGCAAATGTAGCTCTTTGAATTAGATTCATTACATTTTGAATTTTGTTAACTTACAGGACCTATTTGAGGATTTTTAAGCCATGAACAGGTTCTTCCTCTGTCCTTCCCCCCCCCCCTTTTTAGTGAGGCAATGGGGGTTAAGTGACTTGCCCAGGGTCACACAGCTAGTAAGTGTCAAATATCTGAGGCTGGATTTGAACTCAGGTCCTCCTTGACTCTAAGGCCGGAGCTTTATCCACTGTGCCACCTAGCTGCCCCCCAGGTTCGTCCTCTCCTGTGATCTATGCAGTATCATTCTGTCTTGTAATCATGTTGACTATAGACACACTTTTGACCTTCCTCTGAATTTCTGCAGAGATGAGGTGAGGTCCTTGGGGAAATCTTGGTGATGAGGATCGTACACTAGGGATGTTAGCCATTTTATTATTACTTTTAAATTATATATATATTTTTAAAAATATCGCCTTCGTTTTCAAATCTTTTTCTCCCCAGAGAACTTTTATTTGTTTAAAGCAAAACCAAAAAAGAGTGGAAAAGCACTTGAGCAAAGCTAAGAAAGCAGTGAGCTGGGCCTGGGGGCATCAGTAGCGTTCAGCACCCAGGGCCATGCGCCTCCCAGTGAAAGAAAGGGAATACATTTTTTCCTTGCTTTTCTGGCTAGCCATTCATTACTGATTGGCTCGAGAGATATTCAGTAATGTTGAACTTATTGCATCAATCATCTCTAAAGGTCAGAGCTTTAAAAATAAGTTAGAAAGTTAGAAAATGCTGATTTTCTTATAGAAGGAGTGGGAAATACGAGGTCGGTTGATAATAGTGATATGAGGCTCTATTTAATTTTGGATGCGGGTGAGCATTTGGGTGCTTTCTTTAATTGCTGAAGGACCTGTGGAAGGCGGTGGTCCTTGATTCTATAATCCTACAAATTATTAGGCTACAAGTTGGTGTTGTACGTGTCAGGCGTGTCATCCCCTGCCCGCGTATTTTCTGGTTCTGATTTGCTGCGCGGTATTAGATCACAGAGATGCTGAATTACAGGCAAGGCAAAGGAGCAGAAACACCAAGAGGTTTCGCTTTGGCCCATGTGGGTTCAGATTCTGCACCTGCTGCTAAAGACCTCCCTGCCTGGGTCTGACCTTGGGCAGAGTCTGTTGGGTTTTCTGGTCCTCAGGTAACTGTCAGTAAAATGGGAGTTTGGGGAAGACCATGACAAAACCCACATTGAATTTTCAAAACTGTATTTATACATGGATACATACAGTGAAACCCACTCCAAAAGAGACATATCTAACTTGCACTACGACATCTTCTTACAAAAGGATAACTGAAGAGTTGGTGGTGGTGAGACTCTGTTGGTCCCTCGGGCTCCCCGGCGTGCTTGGCTGGGGTAGATGTCGCCCTGGTGGGGCCAGGACCTCAGGACTTCTCCCTCTGCCCCTTCAGCGGAGCTCGGAGGCTTTGTGCCAACATGCTGTCTTGGGTCTGTCTGGCATCCCCCCCCCCGCCCCGGGCGGACGCTAAACTACTTCGGTGTCCCGCCTCCGGATGTTGTCCATCATGGTTCTCAGGGGGCTCGGCTCACTCTCCAGGTCGCTCAGGGTTTTATCTTTGGCGCAGCAACAGCAGTCGAGCACCTCGTAGACGAAGGCCAGGAGCATCAGCGAGACGACTGTGAAGATGAAAAGAAGCATGATGACGAAGCACGCCGTGTTCCAGTTATCGTGGAAGGGGTATACCTGTTGGACCTGGAAGCCGATGTACCGGTGAGCCGATGTGGTGGTCGGCGGGCTGCTGGTGCCGCTCGTCTCGTTCCAGAGAGTGGCGTGCAGGGTGGCTGTGCTTACCGACGCCATGGCACGTGATTGGTCCAAGTGAGGCTAGAGGGGGAAAAAAAGAGAAAAAGAAAATGTACGGGAGTGACGTGTGTGATGCAGATATAAATGTGTCAGTGTGGAGAATGCAGACGAATGTAGGTTGTAAACCACACTCTGGGATTTCTAATGAACTCCAATTGGCAGTCAGACGTGAGTGTGTGTGTGTGTGTGTGTGTGTGGTGTGTATACTCATGATAGGTACAGATATGATAGTCACATGCAGAATGGTTAAAGAAAAGGCAGCTGAATTAGTAGTGAACAGTGGTGAAGGAACTGTGTGACCTGTGAGAAAATTTACCATTTTAAAAACATTGTGCCTTTGCAAAAAGCCTGTTAAGGATCCCTGTGCGCCTTCCTGCTTGGCTTTTGCTCTCCCTGGTTACCTCTATTATGTGCCTCTGGGACTGTAGCTTTCCCTGTACCCTTTGCTACTGGGTCAGAGGATCTGGGTCAGGAGGACAGTGGTTGAAAGGCAAAAAATAGAAAAAAACAGCAGCAGCAGTGGCCTTCTGCAAGGATGACATAACGCTGGGGTGGTTGCTAACTGTAGCTGTCAGCCTCTGTGAACAGAGTTCTATAGCTGGTGTGGAGGTTAACTGGTGGTGGTGCTTAGAAAAACCTGGGGAAGTACCTTTCAAAACAGACAAACTCAGGTCCCCAGAGGTCTCATTTGTTTCATTTATTACATTTCTGTTCCAGAGCACCAACTGATATTTAGTGTCTAAAAGAATTAGGAACTCCCTGTTCTGTCTAGCGTGCATCTTGGAGCCTCTAGACGATGTCTTCTCAGGCCTTTGGCAGGGACAGTAAGGAGGCAGGCCTGAGATTATGGAGACCCACGGCCCCAGCCCACGAACTCCAAGATAGCTTCAGCATTTCCCTCTCCCGACACGCAAAGGCAGAACAGTTTTGGCCACACTCGGTGGACAGAAGGACAGAATTGCAAAGTGACATCTGTGCCTTGTCAGCTGGAATGCCCAGGTTGTTGGAGTGTTGAGAACATGTCTGATGTGTTTAAACAAAGTGTACAAGTAAACCAGTTTTTGTCCTTGCCTGTTGTGATCAAGTGAAACTCCCTTATTTAACGAGTCACTTTTTCTTCCCCTGTTAAGCTTGTTCCCTCCTTTTTTTTCAAAATTAAGTGATGATTTGGGTCCCACCTCTGACCTGTGAACCAAAAGCAGGCTTTTTGTTTTGCTTCCTTTCCTCGATGGGGTCAGCGGCCTTTGAGATTGTCCCTGTTAACATGACACATGTTCCGTGACACTGCTCTCTCCTACTTCTCCCCCACTTCTTCATTGGCTCCTTGGTTTCTTTTGCTAGATCTTTCGCCAGGTCATGCCCCCTACCTGTATGTGTCTGGACCCCCTTTTCTTCTCCCTCTGTATTATTTAACTTGGTAATCTCATCGGGTCTCACAGATTCAGTAATCATCTCTGCAGGTGAATCTTGGAGCTCACTGTCCTTACCTCTTAGAGATCTTGACCTAGATGTCCTGTAGACAGATCTCATTCTTGTCTTTCCTCTCCAAACTCTCCCCCACTTCCACACCGCCCCTTTGGTGTCGAGGACACCCCCATCCTTCCAGTCCCCCAGGCTTGCAAGCTAGGTGTCATCCTCCATTCCTATCCCCTCTTGCTCCCCATTTCCAATCTGTTGCCAGGTCCTGGTGCTTGCGCCTTTGCACCATCACTCGAGTATGCCCCCTTCTCTCCTCTGACACCGCCTCACTGCCACCCACCCCCTCTGGAGGGTGCCTTTAAGATCAGATAGAAAATCTTCTGTCCGGCATTCGGAGACATCACCTTGCCGACAGAGGTGCGTGGGATCGAAGCTGTGGTTTTTCTCCTAGCAGTGCATGGAGGTAGACTGCAGGGAGAGCTGAGCGCCACAGAATCAACACTTGTGAATTGTGGTGCTGGAGAAGACTTCTGAGAGTCCCTCTGACAGCGAGGAGGGCAAATGAGTCAACGCTTCAAGAGGTTACCTCGGGCTGTGCAGGGGAAGGATAAATACTGAAGCTTCCGTCCTTCGGCCACATCACGGGAAGGCGGGACTCACTGGAAAAGAGCCCGAGGTTGGGAGAGATTGAAGGCGAAAGGAGAAGGGGCCGGCCGGGGACGAGATGGATGGATGGTGTCCCGGAAACAACGCGCATGAACCTGTCCAGACTTTGGAGAGAGTGGAGGGCAGAAGGGCCCGGGGTCCTGACAGACTGAGCAGCAGCGAGCCTCGGGTCAGCCCCTGTGTTCTTACACTTTACTCCGCTCTCCAGGTTCTCCACTGCAGTGACGTTGGCCTAGGAGTAGCTCCACCTCCCACCCCCGGCCCCCCTGTCTCCTCACCTCCACCTCTCGGTTTCCCAGGCGTCCTTCGGGACTCAGCTAAACCATCACGTCTACGTTAAGCCTTTCTAACCCCCTGAATTCCAGGGCCTTCCCTCTAAGGCTGCCTCCAGCTTCCCCCATTTCGACCTTGTATAGACTCTAGTTTGTATAGACTGGGATCTCCTTGAGGCCTGAGATTGTTTTTGTCTTTATTTGTATCGCCAGCACTTAGTGCCTGGCACATAGTAGGTGCTTCGTCATTGCTTGTTGACTGACGGCCTGAAGACTCATCAGAGGGAGTTCCCTTCCTGGCCATTTCAAGGCCTGTGGTTGTCCTCCAGCTGACCTCCTCCCCCTGGAGCCTGGACTCTGGCAGGGGAGCTTTGGCCTCAGCTTGCCTGAAGCCGGGCCTGGCCATTTCTAAAGCGTGCCTTCGTGCTCACCACCTCCCTCCTCAGTCCCCTCGCGTGCTGCCTTTCCCCAGTAGAATGGAAGCACCTTGAGGTTAGGAGCGCTCTTGCTTGCCTGTGTTTGTATCTCAGCACTTGGAACAACGCCTGGCACACAGTAGGGCCTTAATAAATGCCTTTTCTCTACCCATCTCCCTGCCGCCCCACTTCCCTTTCTTCTGCTACTGTCTGCCGGCCTCAAATCCATTGTAAGAGCTTCATTCTGCAGGACTTTGTATTCCTCGTACCTGTTAAAATGCAGATATCCTGATTGGGTGATGCTGGAGGTTATAATTCAGGCCTTTAGCTTAATTTATCCTATTTGATAACCTATTTGCACCATACTGTGCTAGCCACTTGGGCATAAGAAGATGGCATAGCCCCCCAGAGATCTTGGGGGGCGCGGCGTATGTTGTGTGTACAGATGAGTCCGCAGCAGAGGAAATCCTGGCCTGGTGCTCTGAGAGCAAGCACTTGAGGAGTGGAAGGGAGGCCACTTGAGGGTGGGGTTTTGGGAAAGGCTTCATGGAGGAAAAGAAAGACACTCGGTGCGTGTGCCCCAGAGTGGTGGAAGTGTCCCCAAAGGACCAGGAAAGCCACCTTAGTCGGCTTGTCTGGAATAGAAGGGAAGAAAAGCAGGGCCAGAGGCAGCAGGGAACCACGGGTGGCTTCTGCAGGGAGGGGAGTGGTGCGCTTAGAGCCGCTCCTAAGAGAGAGATGGATTGGAGAGGGCTGAGTCTGGAGATGGGGGGCTTGTGTAGACAGAGGAGGCTGGCTGGTGGAATGCAGAGGGCAGCTGAGGCTGTGTGTGGCACCAGAGAGGGGAGCCCCAAAGGAGGGAGCGGGGCTCTCTGATGAGCCTGAGGGACTGGGAATGATGAGGCCTTGGAAGTTTGGGCTGCTGGGCAGGGGAGGATGGCTGAGTGTGGACGCCACTGAGGCTGCATCAAGCTGCCTCTGCCTGGCAGGCAGGTGGTCCATGGATGTTCAGAGCAGGGTTTTGTGAGGCCGAGGAAGGAAATGAAGGTGCTGGAGGTGATGCAGAAAGTGGACGAGAGTTGTACCAGGGAAGGGATTTGGGCCCCTGCTCTTTCATTTTGCAGGGATCTTCTAGCTTCCCAGAATTCCTCCCCAAGTCTGTGCAGGTCTTGTCCCTGGTGATTCTTCAAGATTGTGTGCTTCCAAAGCTGGAGACACGGGGTTCTGGATTCTTTCAGATAATATTGGGGAATTGAGGGTCAACTACATAGTGATTCCAAAGCCATTCCCTCTGCCTGTCTTAATGAACTGTAACTTCCGAGATTGTCAGAGCACTAAGGAGATCTTATCACTCCCCTCTGTGCCAGGGGAAACAGGCTAGAGTCTGAAGCCCAGGGCTATTTGCCTTCTACCTGCTGCTTTTGGGATGGGAGGGGAGAAACCAAAGTGGTGGTGATGGTGCTAAAATTACGTTTTTATTATATTACTGAAAATTAGAAAGATCCTCTTTTGGACTGGTCAGATAGTTTCCCTTTTGAAAATAAGAATGGTTTTTGGTTCATTTGAGGGATTGCAGGTGAGAAATGAGCAAAGAGTAGGTGTGAGCTGCTTTGGGGGCTTTCCCCTTCAGTTTGGGGAACCCATCGTTGGCACACCCTAACGGCTGCCTGGTGATTCCTGGGCCAGTGAGGCCACGGCTGCCCCATGAATGGTCACCCAGCCTGCTGGCTCCTGGCACTTGCCTCTCCCAACCCTCTGATCAGGGTCCCCTGATTGCTCTCTGTATCAAATTAAAACTTCAGGCTTCAATGACATTAACAGCTATTGAGTGCCCATAGAGGGTAGCCTGAGAAAGCACAAAATCACACTCGGAGCCAAATAGGAATTGACCTTTGCACAACCATTTTGGGCCATTTATATTTTTGTTACCCTCCATTAACGCTGGTAATTGAGTTTATTATATTGGAATTTTATCACATCAGCTACTGTTTGAGGTAAGTGGGCCGTGGGCTGCTGCTTGGAAATGTTTGTTACGTCGGTGTTTTCACGATAATGGAAGCCTAGTTATTATTAGATAGAGAGAAAAATCAGGGTCCCAGTGTCTGACCTCTGACCCAGAGGCTGCAGAAAGGAAAACTTGTCAGTCTGTCGGATCTGGTGAAATAACTTCTCTCCAGCTTCCCAGAAGGGGAAAAAGAATTATTTTTCTTTTAAAAAATACTTGATGAATGTCTTGCCTCAATGCCCATTTAATGTCTGGTTATTTCATACTTAGATTCAGTGTGGCCTTAGGCCTTGAGAATTGAGATTAGGCTACTTGGGACCCAGGTGGAATGAACAGATGCTAATCCCTGGTCGTGGATTACACATAGTGGGCTGTGTCTGCCCATTGTTTTGTGAGGTTTGTGAGGACGGCTCTGATTTCTGGGAGGGGCAGATTGGGGGGGGCGAGGTTGTCAGATATTCCTACTGGGAGGGGATGTAAGCATGCACTGTGAGAGGGGTTGCCTGGAATAGCAGTGACATTCAGACACTCTCGGCTTCCAGCATCTTTCAAAGTATTGGGAAAATAGAATCTTGGAATGGAACATGCAAGGCATTACCTCCTTACAGTGAGATCTCTTGCAAAGGAAGACAAAGTAGTCATACGTTAACTAAAAAACCTGGGTCAGAAGACACGTTCACATTTTCTGCCTCAGATTTGTTTTTGGAGGGGTGGAGTCTGGCTGATATAATATTGTCATACATATAGGTATGTGGTGTGTATCAGACTGTGCATACATACATACATACATACATACATACATACATACATACGTACATACACACATACACACACCTGCATATGTACCCAAGGCTTAGGGAACAGCTTGGGGATGTGGGCATGGGCATGGGCATGGCTACAGCTACTACTGCATGTGCTTAGATCACAATTCCAACTATGTTGTAATCTCTCCTCCCTTCCCTGCAGTCCTAGGTAGGGAACACTTGACTGCCTTCCCTCTTTTGTCTGAAGTAACGCTTTAGTAGCTCCCTGTGTTAAAATGTGGTGAGGCTGGAAAGATTTTTCTGGAAGGATTTTTCAAGCTCTTAAAACATTTTTGTGGGCTTTAAGTTACTATGAAACACATTGTGTGCGACACTTTTTGTGGTTGGAACGCACTTTGTCCATATACTCTGGAACACAAATTGTGTTTGTTGGAAGGAGAACGGGGTAATTAGTGGTTTGATTTAATTTCCTATTTCTTACGAGTTGGTTTGAAGGAATAACTTCCAGGATAAGACTTAAAAGATATTTTAAAGAATTTTAGCTTGTATCTTATACATTTCTTTGATATTTAGAAAATTATTTAGAGAAATTATTTAGAATCGTTATTTTTGATAATTAGTGGTAATTTAATATTTTAAAACACTTAATTTTGCTGTGATGGATTAGGTAAAATCTGACAGGCAAAACAGAATTATGTCATTAAGAATTTTTTTCATTTTTATTTCTCAAATTAAAATTTGAATATGGTACATTTAAAATAAATAATATAAAAAGTAGTCTTTAAATTTTTTCAAAACAAACGATTCTTTACTAGCCTTTCTTTCCCGTCCCCTTTTGGGTCTGGGGGATAGGAGAGTCACAGCTGATGGTATAGCTTTCCCTCTCCTCCTTGGAACCTTTCTAGCATTTCAAAATGCCTTGGCAGAATATTTCCATAGGGAGGGCAGGGTCATCACACAATGGCTGGGACAGACAGGCTCTTGAATAGAAAACAGTTGAGCTGACTTTTCCTTTGCGTTGAAGGATGCTGCTTTACATTTCTTATTTTATTTTTTTCAGTTATCAAGTATTTATTTTTTTCTCCCCACCTCCCTTTGCCCACTGGGCAAGAAGAAAAAGAAAAACAAAAGCCTCATAACACCAAAAGCATAGTTTAACAAAACATCCCCATATTGGCCATATCCAAAAAGACGTGTCTCATTGTGTGTGTGCTCCTCAACCTCTCTGGCAGGAGGGGGATCGTGCTCGATGAGGGTGTGGATGAGAGTGTTCCGTCTGCTCTAACTGTCGTTGTTACAGTGTTGATGATATACTTCCCTCTGCATCTGTCCTCAGAAATCTTCCAGATTTCTCTGACACCATCTCTTTTGTCACTTCTTAGAGTACAGTACTGTTCTCTGTATCCTAATTGGGTCAGCCATTTCCCCATTAAAGGGCAGTCTCTTCGTTTCCACAAAAAGATGAGATGTCTCTTTGAAAAATAATTGATCAAGTGGGCAGTGCTGCAGTCTTTGGTGAGAAGAGAGATGGAGTCTGGACTAAACTGAGTCACTGTGCACTTCATCAGCTAGGGGCAGGGGAAGCTTATTTCCTTTCTTTTACCTACATTTCAGCAGGTTTTGAAATGGCAAAATGAATCTTTTTCTGGTCTTGATTTTTTATTTATCAGCACTTTTATTTTCCTAAGTTCTCCTGTGGTTTCGGTGAGAGTGTTTCTTGTGTTATTTGGGGCCTTTATGTATCTACTGCCCTGACTGTTTTGTGATGGGCAAGAGTGCTTGCTGGGCAGTTTAACCCTGAAAAGAGAGATCTGGCTTCCAGATCTGGCTCCTCGACGAACAGGCCATTGGCTAAGTAGCTGAATGTACGTCTTTGTTCCTTGGAGGGAAAAGTAGATGGGAAATTTCCTTTTCAAATAATTTGGCAATGAAATACAACTGGGTTCCAATTAGTGCAAATAATGAATGCAAAGGTGTTTGCATATATTCGAATTCACACTGTAGGAAGTTGTAATTATGTGAAATATTGTCATTAGTTCCACCCCCATGGAAATAATGCAGTATGGATTGGAAGAATGGGACCCCTTCATAGGACCAAGTCATTATTTGCACTAGTTGAGACCTAGCTGTAGATTTACTGGGGAAGGGAAGGCAAGGCAATGGTTGGGTCATTAATTTTATTTTTTTAAACACTAACCTGAAGCTATAATGTCTGCTAAACAAAAATGATTTTCATGCTCCAATAAAATGGAATTAGAGCTTTTCTCAGTTACCATCAGTAATTGAATCTATCTTCCAGTCAGGCGCCATCTTCCTAAAACTCTGTTCTGATACTGTTATCCCCAGCCCCCTGTTCCATAGACACCAGTGGCTTCCTCCCTGTCAACCTCCAGGACCAAATAGCAGATATCTTCTGTTTGGCTTGTAAAGCCCCGCATCACCTGGCCCCTTCCTTTCCAGGCTTCTCCTCTCTTACTTCCCTCCACAGACTCTGTGCTTGGGGGACTCTCGCCTCCTGGCTGCTCCTGGCTTCTTCCCTCCGTTGCCAGCTTCTGGGCTCTTTCTCTGCCTATGCCCCAGGCAGGCAGGGCTCACCTCCTCACCTCCACCTCCTGCCTTCCTTGGCTTCTTTTGGGACTGCACTGAAATACCACCTTCTGCAAGAGACCTTTCCACCTTTCCCCAAACCCAGAAGCCCCTCCTAAGCTGCTCCTCCTCCCTTCCCTCTGGCATCACCTCCCATTTCCCCAGTCGGTCTCTTATATGTACCTTCTTGTTAGCATGTTGTCTCTCCCATTAGACTGTGAGCTTCTGGAGGACAGGGGATGATGTTTTTTGCCTTTCTCTGTATCCTCAACCCTTAGCACCCCCAATGCCCACCCCGGCTTGTCACACAGTAGGTGCTTAATAAAACCTTATTGACTGCTTGGTCATTTGGAGGCTCCTGTTTTCTTGAGCCTTACTGTAGTACTGAGAAGGATGCAGGACCTTCCCTTCCATAAGTGACCCTTGTGAAGACATTCTTCAGTTTTCAAATGTAATTTTCTTTTTATTCCAGATGGTCAGTTTAAGAACAGTCTCATCCATCCCTGTACCCACATGATGTGAAGGATGTAAAATGATTGACTTGTTCCCTTCCCCCTTCCCCCCTAATAAGAATATGCATTCAAGGTCTTTATATAATAATAATCTCTGACTTGGATTATGCAGTTAGAAACAAAATTATTTTACCTAAATGACAGAATGGTCTAAAGCTTGTATGGGTTAAGTTACAACGTAATGCACCTCTTAGCTCTTTTGTCTGTATTATGCTCAAAGATGGATTGTATTTTCGTATTCGTCTTCCTGTTTTATTTTTTAAAATTTTCTACAGGTAGCAAACTTTGGGTTTTTTTAGCGTAATATAATTTGTACATATCAGAAATCATCTTTCAGCAGTATTTGCTTTTAGTCTGGATTTTTCTTCAAGGAAAGCCTTTGTCAGGACAGATAATGCTGCTGAAATGAAATATCTTGCAGAAGGTGAAATTAGCAGGCAGCTGGGAAGCATCAGATCTATATTTCAGTTTACTGACCAGGGCCTGGGAGGATTAGATTTCCCATACAACGGCACGGTCATCAATTTTCTATTAAGGCACAGGGGATGAGAGAGTCGGTGCTAGACCGAGAGCCTTTGGTTTTTATTTGGAGAATAAAAGCCTGTCTTTCAGGGTAAGAAATTCAGAGCTTAAAAATACACGTTAAGAAGAATGCTTTGCCTGGTTTCTTAATAAAATGTTTTTCAGATCTATCTAGTGCTTAATTCTTCCATAATAAAAATGATAAAGACCTACCTGTTCTCGGCAGATGCTGATGGAGCTTAGGTCTGGTCTGTTGGTAATGCAGTCTGGTGCACAGTCAAGATGGAGCTGGGCTACTATTGGTCGGATGCTAATGCAGCTGACAATTGCTTTCTTGTTCATTTGCATTTAGCCTTACCGCACTCCAGAGGAAATCATTCACAGACTTAAATGATACTGTCGGGTGTACCCAGTTTTATCCCAATTTTTTCCTCCCTGTTTTTTGTTTTTGTTTTTGTTTTTTTGTCATTGAGCTTGAAGAGTGGGGCGTGGTTTTTGCCTCCTTAAAGTCCAAACAAACAAAAACCCCAGGCCCTCTCTGCATTTTAGGATCCTCTTTACTTTTCAGTAGAAAGATGAGAAAAATAAAGGACTAAATTAATGATTAGATACGTTTTTCTGACTGCAAAACAGATCTCCCCTGAGACTAGAGGAACCCTCAGGCTAAGAAAGATGCCAGGGTTGGTAAGAGCCCTGGAAAGGAGCACACAGAACTGACTGACTGAATCTACAGGTATGTGAATAAATAAATGAAGCTTGTTCCCTTCATGTGCCTGGCACAGAGATCTGACTGCTCTGCAGAAGGGGAGGGCTGGCTGCCATGTATCAGAGAGCTTGGGAGGGGTGCCACTGCTGGGGGTGGGCAGGGCCTGAAGGGAAGCTCACCCAGTTTGGACTGTGCGATCAAGGCAGAAATGAAGAAAAAAGTCTGAAATCCACACTCTTAACATTCTGATAGAAGGGCTGTCACTCTGTTGTGTTACATCTGCGAACTTCCAGAGTTTGCTTGCTGGTTGAAAAGAGTGATTTGTTGTTATTGATTACGTCCAGACTTTTATCAGCTTCTTAATTCTTTATTTGCCAGATTTTTCATTTTTGTCAAATATTTATTCTGTATATGTTCCTTTAGTCTTTTTTTTTGTATGTACTAGTTTGGTTGTGTAAAATCTATTTTTATGTAGTTGTTTCAGTCTGTTGCAAAAGTTTTGGAACTTAAAAGAATTCACTGGCCAGTGAATGCTGAAGATCTGAGGTCTTTTATTAGGCGTGCGTTTTTTATTTATACCAGGGAAGAAAACTGAGGGTGGGAGAGAGCAGAGCTGAGGGGCATAAATGGAGCATAGGAAGAGCCCCTCCTGGTGTGGCCAGTGCTCTGGGCCTGCCTCCCTGAGAGAGCTGCTCCCCACGGGTGGGTCTCCATCCAGGGCAGCTCTGGGCTGTGGTTTGATAGGGGCAGGCCTCCTTGGGCCCGTCTTTGGAAGGAACAGGCAGGCAGATTCCTGGCTCCTGGTGTCTCCCCTAGAGAAGGAGAGGTCACTGAGGGCAGGGACCAGCTTGGTTTTATCTTTGCATCCTGAATGCTTCACTGCTTCCACAGTAACCCTTCTCCAGTAACCACAGAGTTAGAGGACTTTTCAGGCTGGACTCTTGTAGCAGTGGACTCCGTAACAGAGCAGGGCAGGGGGGATGCGGGTCCCCTTTTCATTCCAGGCTAGAGGTGGTTGGGGGATTTCTTCATTTCTAGTCTGCCAAGACACAGTGAAATGATTCTGGTCCCTATGGTCTGCAAGCGTTTATTAAGCACCTACTATGTGCCGGGCACTTTGCTAGGTGCTGGGGATACAAAGAAAAGCAAAAAAGACAGTCTCTACCTTTGAGGAACTCACAGTGCATACATACACCTTTGATTCTTTCCATTCACCTCTTCAACCCTTTTCTTTTGTCTTGGGGATCGTCGTACTGAACATACTGTTTGTTCTCTCTTAGATGCTAAGCCCCATGGCCCTGTCGTTATCCTGCCTCAATTTGGGGTAGCCTGCGACACTATTGATCATTCTCTTTGTCCAGATGCCTTCTTCTCTTGATTTCTTTAAAAAAAAATTTAATTAAATTTTCTTTTTTAATCATGAAATTTTACAGTGTACAAAGAGCAAATAAAGGGGATTGAATATCAAACTAAACTTTTATATACAGTGTTTTTCTAAAAATGTCTATTAATTTAAGGTTTTAACTAAGTTACCCTGTTTGTGTCTTGAACGTTTTTATTTTCTCTTGAATATTTGTAGATATTTTATCGATGCTTTTTTTCACCGCAAACAACCATTTCTTCCTCCCCTAGATTCCTATCCCTTGTAACTAATAACTAATAAACTTTGTTAAGCCGAGCTTTTGAGCTCATTGACCATGAATGAAAATATATGATGTCTCATCCTGCACCATAGGCCAGAGGTGTCAGACTCACACAGTGTGATTGAGGCAGAATAAGTAATACACTACTACATAGCTAATGCTGGTTTGTGGTTTTCTAAGTCAGTCTGAGGCCCGCAGCTTGAGTTTGACATGATTGCTCTAGTCCATCACTTCTTTGTGATCATTGGCCATGGCATGAATCAGAGTTCAGAAGTCTTTGGAAAGGGTTTTCCTTTACATTACTATGGTCACAGTGTAAATTATTCTCCTGTTTCTGTTCATGGGACACTACTCACAATGTCAGAGTGGGGTATAAAGAAGGATTTGGGGGGGGGGAGCGCACCAAATCAAGAAATAATTAAGAAATCCAAGCTACAGTGAGTGTGTTTTGCCATCTCCACATCTACAGTCAGGAGCCTCCTGCCACTAGCGGAGAGACCCAGGCAGAAAAGCCCCACCCCACAGCCTTCCTGTACTTGGACCAGAGAGAGCTGGGGAGGCATGAAGCTGCGGTCCAAGCGCCAGCAGATGGAAGCCTAGACTGACCAGTGGCAGTTGGAGTGTTCCTGGTCCTCCCTCTGACCCCAGCCTGAGGTCAGGAGCCCTTAAGGCTCAGGAGGCAGTGATAGCAGTGATCAGAGCTCTCTGGCCCATGCCTCCCCGCTGCCTAGACTCCCTGCCACAGAGTGTTCCTGTCCTCCTTATTGCCCAGACCCCAGGTAATAGAAAGGACTGAACAAAGAAGGCCCTGACGGGTGCAGAGCCTGGCCCTGACGCAGAGTGTCTGCTCGGGAAGTTAGGCTGGAAAAGGAAGTCGTATAAGATGACAGGCACGATAAAGAAACCTGGTGGCTGGACCGTGGGATGCTTCAGTCACAACCTAGAAGAAGAGCATAACTCCTTGTCCTCTTTAAGCAAAGGGTCGAAAAAAGTCACAATTGGCCTCAAGCCCTGCCGGGTCATTCCTGGAAGAAATAAAGCAAGAGTTTAAAAAAGTCATCATATCAAGAAAATGAGAGCTAGAGAAAAGAGGAGTGGGAAGAATGCACAGCTTAGTCTTGGAAGTAAAAAACCTTCCTCCAGGATTAGACAGAAATCAGTGACTGCAGGCAGCACCCAGAATTGTTAGAACAAAATTGGAAGACTGAAGAAATGACAGAAAATGTAAAGTATCTCTCATAAGAAACATCTTACCTGGAAAAGAGATCTAGGAGAGACCACCCAAGAATCCCTTTTCTACCGGAAAGTCTTAAGTATAAATAATAGCCAGTATACCATAATTTAACTAATAAACGAGAGGGCAAAGTGAAAATAGAAACCCCAAAATGGAAATTCCTGGGAATGTCAGAGCCAAAATCCAGAGCTTCTAGCTTGTGATAGGAGCAGAATTCCTGATTCCCATCAAGAGGAATTAATTTTCCTTAAAAGGCAGGAAGCTCTCTATGGGATTTGATTGGCTCCTGCCTCCGGCAGCTTCCTGGTCACTCAAGGGTGATTAGGTTGTGATCACCACATGGCGTTGGGCCCCTCAGACTCGGTGGATGTCTGAAGCCCTCTTAAGTCACCATCCACTGCCCTGCTGTGACCAGGGGAGGAGGCTGCCTCACATCCAGAGAACCTAAATGTCATCGTATCCTTGCTGTGTTATGACAAAGTAAACCTCCTCTTGCCAGCTGGCTTTCAGGCACCTCATTTCATCCTGTTAGTGTACCTTTGCTAACAGGGCCTGATGTTAGGGCAGAGAAAAGAGACCACTAGTAATACCAGTTGTCAGAAAGAAAGAATTCTGGTACTAAGCAGCCACAGTCTTAATGTCTAGTGGGGTCATCCAGGGCCCTGTAGATAAGGCAGAGGGTGTGGAAGGGGTTTGGTTATATTCTAAAGATCTTAAGGGGGAAAAAAAAGGCAGGGATTCTCCAGGGATGAAAAAAGGGAGGAAGGGGGTGGAATTGACTATTTCCATTAGTCTGGGTGTGTAAGAAGATCAAACCAGCATGGATAGGGTTGGGGCAGGGAATGGGCTACTCACCAACCTCTCACTTTGACCTCGTCTGGATAAAGGAGCATTTTATTTTAGCACCCATAACTGGGAGTCAAAATACATTCAATTCAGTGGAGAATGGTGAAGAGACAGGGGGAG
Source organism: Phascolarctos cinereus (assembly GCF_003287225.1). NCBI lineage: Eukaryota > Metazoa > Chordata > Mammalia > Diprotodontia > Phascolarctidae > Phascolarctos > Phascolarctos cinereus. The sequence goes on along the minus strand of NW_027556402.1, from coordinate 3,911,391 downwards.
GGAAAAACAGCTTTGAGAGGGAAGATGAATTCCAGGAAGAAACTGAACTAAAAACCCCCTCCGTTTTCAGAGGGTGGAGCATGAGGGGTGAATAAAAAGAGAAAGAAAGGGTAAAATCCTGTGGTTAGGCAAGAGGCCAGAAGTAGTACAACTGAAGCAGATTGCAACCAATCATAATACCTGGCAAGTAGGTGCTTAATAAATGCTTTTTGACTGAAGCCCACTCCTATCTTTATATAGCTTCTTTGTAAAGAGATTTGTAGGGGCAAAGGGTGGGAGGAAGAGTATAAAAGAAGAGGATGGAGAGAAATGCAGTTAATAATACGCAGTTAATAATCCTAAGTGGGAAGGGGGTGAACTCTGCTCTGTAACCAAGGAGGGTGAATCAGAAAGCAGTCTGCCTTGGTGGCTCTTCCCACTGCCTAGCTTTGGCTCTGTTTTCTTCCTTTCGTATCTCTTTCTCCAACCCCTCACCCTCTGGTTCTTTCTTCTCATCTCTTCTGCTTTCTCTCCCTCTCCCCTTCTTTTCCCTGTCTGTCTCCTGCCATCTTCTGCTGCAAACCCGTTTCTGAGAGCTGCTGATGGGTGATGCAGCAGCATTGTTCTCAGGCACAGTTGGCTGGGCTTGGGCTGCACGTTTGTGGGGCTCCTTTCAAGTGTGGAGAGACTGGCAGAGCAGGTTGTCCTAGCAGAGGGTCATTGGAAAGACCCAGGATTGTTCAGCACATTCAAAATTTCAAAGGGGAATTAAATCCAGGTAGCACAGCGTAGGTCCCAGGCCTGTAAAAAGAGGAAGGCACTGGGGGGAGTGCCTGAGCAGTGCAGTGGGCACCAGAAATGTGGGGCCAAGGCAGTTAACCCTGGCCAGAAGTGAGGTCCACACAAAACCGAGCTCCTGGTCTGACACCAGTAAGAAGAGCTACCTCACCCATTGGCGTGCATGCAATTCTGAGGGGTTTGCACAAACAGAACTCACGTAGCTGGAATTAGAAGGGAAATAATCTTTGTATTGGGTTTCTCTGATAAAGATTTCATTTTCCTGCTATATAGTATACCGTTCCAAAATGATAAGAATAAGAGCCATTCCCTAATTGAGAAATCATCCAGAGGATGTGAATAGGCAGCTTTCTTTTTTTTTCCTTTATTTTTACATTAATTTTTTTGGAATTCTTTCCCTTCAGCCCCTCCTATACCCATTGAGAAGGAAAGCAGTATAATAGCCATCATATGTGAAGTTGTGTAAAACATTTCCATATTAATCATGTTGCAAAAAAACCCAAAATGAGTAGATGGTTTCAGAGGAAGAGATTGAAACTATCAATAGCCATATTTTTTAAAAACTGCAAATTACTAATAATGAAAGACATACAAATTAGAGAACTCTGAGCTTCCACCTCACACCCATCAGACTGACAGAGTTCAAAAAGTTAAAAATGATAGTTGCTGGAAGGAAGGACTGCAGAAAATTAGATGATGGATGCACTTTGGTGGGATTGTGAATTGGTCCATTATTCTGGATGTGTGCCAACAGAATCACTAACACGTGAGTATTCTTTGACCCAGCTGGAGCACTGCTAGCCAGCCCTGTGCACCCCCAAAACATCAAAGAAAGAGGACAGAGTTTCATAATTACAAAAATATCTGTAGCAGCTGTTTTTGAATCGGCAGAGAACTAGAAATTAGTGAGATGGTGTCTGTCAGTTTGGGAAGAGCTCCACAAATGATGGTTTATGAATGTAATGGAGTGCTATTGTGGTGTAACAAATAACAAAAAGGAGCGCTTTCAGAGGAAGCTGGAAAGATTTGTATGAACTGAGTGGAGCCGAGAGAATCACTTGTACAGGAGCACCAGCATCGTGAAAACCAGCCACTTCAGAGGACTTGAGACTTCTCATCAGCACCGTGACCAGCCAGGGTTTCCCACAACTGACGAGGAAGAGAAGAGTGAACTTCTTCACCGAGCAGGCGAGGGACCCGGGTCTAGAATGAGTCCCACATTTTTGGATGCGGTCAGGGGGAATTTGCTGCACTTGACTGTGCATCTTTGTTGTAAGGGGCAGGTTTACTTTTTTTTTTTAATTGGGAGTTAAGGAGTTGGAAGTGGAAGGGAATACATGCTTATTAGCCAAAACAATTAAAAGATTTTAAGGTGCTGCCGTGCATATTTTCATGTGAGCCCGTGTGCATCCTTTCCCTTTGTCTTTGGTGTCTTTGGGGAGTATATTCAGTAGTTGTGATGCCGGTTTTAAAGTATATATATGGTTTATCTATCAACTATATTTAGGTTAGCTTTAGGAAACATGCTTCAAATGACTTAATAAGAGAAATGCACATTAAAACAGCTGAGAGCTAGCTGTTCATATCCTTTGATCACTTACTTATTGGGAAATGGCAACCAGTCACATTTTTGTTAGTTGTTTACAAGTCGTGGATACTAAAGTGGGGGGGGGGCTAGGCAGTGGGGTTAAGTGACTTGCCCAGGGTCACATAGCTAGTAAGTGTTAAGTGCCTGATGTTGGATTTGAACTCAGGTCATCTGAACTCCAAGGCAGGTGCTCTAATCCACTGTGCCACCTAGGATATTTGATACAAAGATTTTTTTTTTTCTGAGTTCATTGCTTTCCTTATCCCAGGTGCATTAAATTTGTTTGTACAAAGTCTTTTCAGTTTCGTGTAATCAAAATCATTTAACTTTTGTAATGCCTTTATCCTTTGTTTGGCCAAGAATCCATTTTCTGCCTACAACTGTAAGAGGTCTGTGCTTTGCTTCTCTTCTGACATTTTACTTCGGTGCATGTGGCATTAGGTGGGAACAAATGTGAGCAAAGAGTTCTCAAAAGAATTGCAAAGTATTCACGACTACATAAAAGAATTCTTCAGCTCACTAATAGTAAGAGAAATGTAAGTCAGAACAACCCTGAAGTTTCACCTCATACCGAGCAAACTGAAAAGGATAACATTAAATGAGAGTGGTCAATGTTGGAAAAACAGGCACATTAATGCATTGCTTTAGGTCTGTGATTTGGTATAACCATTCCAGAAAGCAGTGTGGAATGAGGTAAATAAAGTGGTTTCCATATCTACACCAGAGAGGCATGAGGTATTTGCCAAAAGGAGACTCTGTATGTACCAAAGTATTTATAGCTTCACTTTTGGTAGTAGCAGAAGAACTGGTAACAAGATAGATGCTCTGTGACTTGTGGATGATTGAACAAGTAGCGGTCCATGAATGTAACGGGAGTATTCCTGTGCAGCAAGAAATGATGACTAGAGAGACAGGTGGAAAGACTTGCATGAACTGATAGAAACCATGTCCACAGTAACTACGGTGGAAAGGGAAAATAATAACCATTACCCACTGATCAGAACTGAAAATTGTAAAATCTTTTTTAAAAAGTCCTTGTTTTAAAGGATAGCTCTTTGGGAGGTGGGAAAAGGAGAAGGATACAGGGAGAAACCAAGGTCACAGAGAAACAAAAGATTACCAATAAACTATTAACAGAAACAGCCTTGAGTTTCCATTTCGCATTCATAAAATTGGCGAAGATGACATAATACAAACATGGCAGTTGTCTGTAGGATGACAGGCACACTCATGTTCTCTGAGTCCCTTCTCTGGTGTCTGTGACAGTCCTCTCTCCTGGTTCTCCTCCTGTCTGAATGTTCCTTTTTATTTTCCTTTGCTTGATTCTCATCAGCCTCCTTCTCTCTGAACATGAGTGTACTCCAAAGTTCATCCTTGGCCACCTTCGCCATACCCGGATTTAGTTACCTTCTCAGCTTTCATGGATTCGTTCATCACCTCTGTGAGGGCTCTCAAATACATTTTTGTTTGTATACCTATGTGTGTGCGCACGCGCACGAACATACATATATCCTGCCTCCTCTCTCTTTCCAAAACTCTATTCCTCCATGTCTAGCTCAGCCTGCTGAAAACTCAGCTGGTGCTCTTTCCCTCAAGCTGCCTTTCCTCTGAGGCTTCACCCTCCTCTCCGTTACTGAGACTCAGCAGCTCACTTTAGATTCTTTGTCAGCCCCCGTCCCCCCTCGCATCTGATCGGGGCTCGGCCCTTGTCCATTCAGCTCTTCTCCCGTCTCTAAGCCGTCCTTCACACGACTGGCCCAGCAGTCTTTCTGTGGCCCAAGTCTCACTGGGGAAGGGATTCCACGTAAACTCCTTGGTATTTATTTCAGTCATGATTCTCTACAGTCTGGCTCCCGGCCTACCCTGGGTAATGCAGTAGATAAAGCGCCAGCCTCGTGCGCTTCCTAGCTGCGTGACACCCCCCTCCCCCTCCCCAGGCAAGTCACTTAACTGTTATCTACCTCAGTTTCCTCAACTGTAAAAAATGGATGCATAGCAGCTTCTGTCTTTTGGGGTTGCTATGAGGTTCAGATGAGATAATTGTGAAACACTTAGCATGGTGCATGGCATGTGGTAGGCACCATATAAATGGTATCTGTTATTAGAGGCATTAGTTCAGATCCAGCCCCATACACTTCCTAGTTGTGTGACCCTGGGTAGATCATTTAACCATTAACAGTCTCACTTTCCTCAGCTGTAAAATGGAATAATAACAGCCCCTGCCTCCCAGGGCACTTACCGGCACAGTGCCTGGCACCTAATAGGCAATATAAATGTTAGCTGCCATTATTGGTTGGTTGGTTGGTTTTTTTCCACGTGACTCCCTTTCGCATACTCTACATTCCAACCAGGCTGGCCTCCTAGCTGGTCTCGGTGCTCAGCCTTCTGCCCTAGCTCGCCCTAGGCCTTTGCAGTACTCCCTTCACATCTGTGTGATTCCTTATGTTACCTCCTCTTGGAAGCCTTCCCCTATGTCACTCCTCCCCCAGAAAACTTTTGAGTATTCCTCCTCTTAGGTGGCTTGGTCTCTCCTCTCTCAGTCACCTCCTGCCTTGCATTAGCACATTGTTTATGTGCTGTGCATTCCCCCACCTCCCCATGCTGTGTTTCTGGAGGATAGAGTTGTTTGCTTTTCCTTCTCTGAATTCACCTGGCAGTTTTGCAGGGGGGCAGCTGGGATCTCTTTACCTTCTTCCTGGAAGTCCTCACCCACAAAGCCAGGTCAAGTTCTCTAAGAGGAAGAATGACTGTTGGTGGAGAGAGATTGTTGAGAGCAGCCAGTATTTTGGGTGTAGAGGAGTATTCTTTGTAGAAAATTGGTTATAGCCAGAAGAGTGCAGCACAGTTTGTGTGGGCCCTTTGAGATCACAGAGGGCCCTTTTTGGTAACTGGATTATTCGCTTGTAATTATTGTGATTTAACAGGGTGATTGAACAAAATTCCATTAGAGCAGTGATATGGGTAGGTACTTTCTTTGGAGAAGTGTTTTATCTGTTACTTATCAGCTGCCAAATTAAAGCTGGTCTGAGGAGAGGGATGCTGAGTGTCACCGTTACTGGGTTAAATCAGATTTCATGGCTGTTAGAAAATGCCTATTACCCCATGTGCCCATTTTTCCGTTTTCTCTCCCAAAGTTCAAGTGTTTCAGCCACAAAGTTCAGACTGATTTAAGATCTAAAGCAGAAGAGAAAACCCAAACATGGTGGCCAGAATAACTGTGTGTATGGGAGAGAGGTTTAATTTAAAAAACGTCTTGGCTCTAGGGGTTTGTTGGAGAACTGAGGGTTTCCTTTTGTTTCTATTTTTTTTCCCTTAATCAATGAATTAATTATTTATGAGGAAGCTGGAAGACGCAGCAGAGTCTTGGCATTGGCCAGGAAGGAGAAGAAGCTGAGGATACGGGCTGGCCAGGATTAGTGCACTCCCTCTCGCGTGGGAGATTTCGTTTTGATTTTTGCCTTTCTTTGTACCTCCGGGACTTAGCACAGTGCTTGGCACAGAGTAGGCACTTACTTCAGAAAGCTGACCTTGGCATCTGTGGAAGACTTGGGCCCGAATCCCACCTTAGACGCTGTCAGGGTGATCCAGAAGGAGTCACTTAAATTCTTTGGGTGTCATTTGTAAAGCAAGGGGGTTTGATTCAGCAACCTTCAAGATAGAAACAGACCTCAGTGACCAGTTTGAATTGCTAAGATAAAATTCCTAGGCACCAAACAGCTTGTGCTCCCAGGGGGGGCCTTTCTTCCCTGGTATCTGTGTATTTACATTGCGCTGTATTCATTGGTGGATGGCAGCTTCTCCCAAGCTGTCCTCCATGCAGCCCACGGTAGTACTGAAGGTCAGAGGCCAGCCGTCATGGGCAAAGCTGGCCCCTAGGTTACTCAGCGGAGGTGAGCAGCCTCGTGCCCTAAGCCCTGCACCCCTGGAATTCCTTTGTTTTTGTGGGGATTCCATCCAAACTGGCCTGGTGAGCTTCCCAAGCACTTGGCTAAGCAGAGAGATTGGGAATAGAGAAAGTAGCATGTAGCGTTTGTACGTAAAGCATCTTCCTCCTTTTTCACAGTCCTGCCAAGCTAATTCTAGGCGGCGTAATCTTCTGCAGCATCCTCTAGCTCTGTCCAAGAGGATTTTATGTGTGTTGTCGTCACATTTCCATTCCTTTTATTAATTGCTCATCTGTCGTGAGATCCAGTTAAGGAGGGTGAGGCGCTGTCAGGGCCCTTAGCTCGGAGAAAGAGACCTGTGCCTTTAGTAACCATCGCAGCAGAGGCCACGACTGGAAGAGGAGAGAAAGGGGAGGCACTCAGGCTGGTTTCCCTGGCCCCGCTGCGTCTCTGCAGAGCGCGCTCAGCCGCTCTTGGCGGGGTTTCCGCTCTCGCCGCTGATGCTCTCCTCCGTCTCCTTCCTGCCATCCTTGTCCAGTGTTGCATATGATTTGTTGCTTTGGTTTTCCCGTGATTATGGTATTGTGGCTAAGCAAGAGACAAATGGGTTGAACTTTTTCTTTTCACGAGCCCCCTCTCCCCCAGTGGACTAAATGATGCCCTGGGAGTAGAATGTGCACTTTGATTAGCAATTATGAATCCTCTTCCCCTGCCGCTTTCCTGTAGTCAGTATGGGAGGCTAGCAAGGTATTGCGTAGGAGTGTGTGAGTAGGATGTGTACTTTGACTAGCAGTTACGACTTTCCCTCCCCCGCCGTCCCATATCCATCGCTGTGTGAGAGGCAGTACTGTAGTGTGTAGGAGTGCGGTGAAGGGAGGCTCACAAGATGTAGGGACGGCTCAGTCAGGGGGAGGGAGCATCCACCCAGCTACTTGTCCATCGTGGATGGGGGTTGAGCAGCTGTGCCTGGCCTCCCAGGGAGTAGAGAGCCGACCTCGAGAGTCAGGTCACTCCTCTGACCCTGCTGCTGGCTGTGTGCGTGGCCCCCCTGGGCAAGTCCCTTCAGCCAGCAGGGCCTGATGAACTCAGCACTGATGCAGACACTGGTGTCTGGGTGTTTACCTTTGGAGGCCTCCTGCCAGAAAGAAAAGTGACAGCCAAATGTATTTGTTTGAGATTACTGACGGTTTGGAAATCTACATTTTGGTCCCTTCTCTTAATGGGGAAGAAGGATTGTTAAATATGGTGGCTTTTTGTAACCATCATTTTGTAGGCTGGATTTAGTGAAGATCAAACACTCAAATAAAAATCTCTTCCTGGTGGGGCAGAGGAAGGAGGTTCAGCTCTCCAGCTGTTTAGAAGTCATAAGCCAAGTTTCAAACATGAACCATTATCAAAGTGTTTAGAAAATGTCTTTTCTTTTTTTGTCTTACAGATCACAGTAATGGATCCTTTAACTTCAAAGCCCTTTCTGGAGGCTCAGGATACAAATTTGGAGTTCTTGCAAAGATTGTAAATTACATGAAGGTACTAAATAATAACTGTAGGTGTGTGCAAGGTTTCTTATTCGGTTTCTTGGAAAAGCAATTCATAATTGGTTTTGTTGGAGTTTTCTTCACTTTTAGTCTGGAGAACATTATTCCTAAATTGACGGTAACTCATTTTAAAACTGCGAATTCCCTCTTCTCCTTCAGTTGGCTCTTTTAATCCCTTCCCCAGCAGGTGTTGAGCCTGCCTGATGCCAGGTGCTGGGGTGGGTGCTGGAGTTGTACATGTTGTTCAGATTTGCTTGTGGGATCGATTCCACAAGGGGTGATTAGTGAGGTTACTAGTGCAGGGGAAAGAATGCTGGGTCTGGATTCGAATCCCATCTCTGCCGTTAGTTACCAGGCATCTCTTAAGTGGCGATCTAACCTTGCTTCTTCTCAGGCCTCCTCCTTAGCACTAACAGATTATTTCCATATGCACGTACACACAGCAGACCACAAAAAGGATTTTATGGGAAAGTGTGAATCTCCATTTCGTACTGTTTGCATTTTTTTAAAAGTGTGTATAATAAAGTCGGCATGTAACTCTCGAAACCGTCCTGCTTGTTTGTGCTCCTTCAGTCTTTTTAAAAAATGTGGCCACAGTCTTACTTTGTTGGTTGCATCATCATCGCTAAAATAAAAAACGAGGAGAAAAAGGAGACAACTGTGTACAAATAAGATCTCTCTCTCCATATGCGTGTGTGTGTGTATGTATGTATGTGTATAAATATATAACCCGTAATAAGTTGGAGGTAATCGCAGAGGAAAGGCACTAACATTAAGGAGACCTGGGAAACGCTTCTCGCAGAAAGTGGAATTTTACCGGAGACTTGAAGTAAGCCAGGGAGTAAGGAGGTGACCAAAGTCTGAGTGCCGTGGCACTCCTCCCCCTTCTCTCACTGCCCCCTGCGCTCCCACTCCTCCACCTCTCCCAGGGATCCATCTGCTCTTGCTGCCTCTGGACACGGCTTCACAGGCTACGCCTGTCTCTGGTCATGCTGACATTGCCTTTGCTTTGGGGTCCCCTTTCCTATTGTCCATGGACTTCTGGGGTGGGAGATATCCCTGACTGTAGTCCCTTACGATGTAGATCACTGTTAGTCTGGTCTGGAGCCGATATGAGGAGCTTCCTGGCTCGCCTCCCAAGCAGGCCACCCGCCATCTTGGTGGGAAGTCTGGTCCTCTTCCTCATTGAACCGCTCCGCAGCTTTCCGCGTGGTGGTCACCCTCTGACTCCTTGTGCACACTCTCCTCCCTGGGTTTTCATGACACTCCTCTCTCAGTTCTGCTTCTGATTCTTTGACCATCCCATTTGCTCGCTCCTCTTCCATGTCACTCTCCCTGTCTGTGAGTGTGGCCCCACGGCTGTGTCCTGGGCCATCCCTCCATACTGCCTTAGTGACCTCAGCAGTTCCAAAGGGTTCATGTATAATCTCTGTGCAGGTGTTTCAGGGAGCAGTGAGGAAGAAGGAGAGGACAGGAATCACAATCCTTCAGTGACCTCTTGATTAACTAATGGTATAGGAATCCCCCAACCGGCTGGTAGCCCAGTACCAAAAGCCCTAGTCACCACTGGAAGAGAAAGGAAACGTAGCAGACTAGGCCAGGATTCAGCAGAGGGATGTGCACCAGTGGCAGTAACCGTTGGTTGTCCTTGGATGAGAACACCTGCAGGTTTATCTGAGGGAGCTTCTTTAATCATTGTAAAGGGATTTGGTTGCCAGCGCTCTGTCTCCTGTCCTGAAGAACGTCTTCCCATTTTGATGACAGACCCTGCTGGTGCCTGGCAGGCATTTCCCCAGAAATCCCCTCTTTTTCCTTGGTTGAGTCTTCTTTGCTTTTCTCCACCCTCTCTGTGAGATTCTTTACTTATCTATGCTGAGTTGCCACAGAATGCTGTGTACCCTGGGAAGTTGAAGCTGCTAGCAGCAGGCTAATAATACATTCCTTTGTTTTCAGTTGGCCTTCCATCTTGGACATGGCCATAGTCCTCAGATCTCCCTCTCCCCCACCACGGTTACACCTCTTCAGGAGATCCTGGTCCTCTCAGGAGACTTGACAGTTGCCAGATCTCTGCATTACCATCTGTCTATTGGGACATGTTGAACTGGATGTCCATTAGGCATCTGAAATTCATCCTGATCAGGTTTGATTCACTTTCTCTCCTCCCCCTTCACAGTGTCTTGTCTCCCCTTCTCTGATCAGACAGTGACCGTGCTAATCCAGACCAGGCTGTCTCCCTCTCTGGACTCCCCACCTCCAGGCTCTCCCCACACCGGCCCACTCTTGGCAGCTACCAGAGTGATTTTCCTAGAGCGTGCGTCTGCCACGTCCTCGTCCTCAGTCCTCATCCTCTCCCAGTGTAGTGAGCTCTCCTGGTTTCCTGTGACCTGTAGAATCACAGACTCCATTGCTTGCCATTCAAGGCTTTTCCCAGCCTCATCAGTCTTCTTATACATCAGTATCTTGCAGCCACACTATGTTCCAGCCTCACTGGACAGCTTGCCATTCCTTGCCAACCACACTTCATCTCTCCCATCTCTGGGCTTTTGAGCCGTCTGTCCCTCATTCCTGAAATGCTTTCCCTTCTCACCTTCTCTTAGGATTCCCGAGCTTCCTTCAAGGCTCAGCTGAGACATTCTCTTCAGCCGGTGGCCTTTCCTGACCCCCAGCCTCTCACGACTCCCACACTGAGGTTTCCTTTCATCTCAGCTCCATTTATCGGGGCCTTGCTGTGCACATGTTTCCTCCCCGTCCAAATGGAAGCCCCTTGAGGTCCTGTCCTTCTCTGAGTTGACGATCCGGTAGTCTCGCTACTCCTGCCTGGCATAGTCATCATATTAAGGCAGCTGAGGAAGCACATTGAGAGTGCTGGGCCTGAAGTTGGAAAGATCTGAGTTCAGATCTGGCCCCAGACACTGACTGTCTGTGCGACCCTGGTCAAGGCCCTTCAGCTCTATTTGCCTCAGTTTAAAATGGGGACCCCTGGGGTTGTTGGGAGGATCCGTCGCCACTCCCTGCAGTTTGGTGTAGGTAACGGGCACCCACGTCCCTTCAGAGACGGTCAATTCTGCTTTTACTGGTCCTTCTCACACCTTCTCCTCTTTCCCTGCAGTTAGTAGCAGATTAGAGTTGTCAGCAGGCAAGGAGTTCCATTTCCAGCCAGACGTGTTAAGCACGTCTTGTGTGCACGTCATTTTTCCAGGGGATACAAAAGAAGAACATCCTGTCCTCCACCTTTAAGTAGTTTACTTTTCACTGGAGCAGACACTGGTAGCAAGCAGGAAGCCACAGTGGAACGGCCTGACCGAGGAGACAGGCAGAGACATGATAGACCAGGCCTTTTTCTTATCTAGTGAGGTAGTCATGATGTTTGGGAGATTTTTTCCTTATTGGTATAGTTGGTTAAGCTTATAGTTTTCCCAGTATTGAACCAACAGTGAATTTCTGGTATAAATCTAGCCTGGTCATAGTGTATAATCTTTGTGATATGTTATAACCTCCTTACTAGTATTTTATTTAAAATTTTTACATTAATATTCATTAGGGAAATTGGTTGGTACTTTCCTTTCTCTGTTTTGACTTTCCCTGGTTTAGGTATCAAGACTGCATTTTTACCATAGAAGGTATGGGGGGGTGGGGCAGCTAGGTGGAACAGTAGATAGAGCTCCTGCCTTGGAGTCAGGAGGACCTGAGTTCACATCTTGTCTCAGACACTTGACACTTACTAGCTGTGTGACGCTGGGCAAGTCACTTAACCCCGATTGCCTCACCAAAAAGCAAAAAAAAAAAAAAAAAAGAAGAAGAAATTTGGGAGCTCTCCTTTACCTGTTTTTTTATAACAGCTTGTGTCGTATTGGACTTAAAGTATTCTTATTTCCTGTTCCATCAGTCTGAGCAATTTATATTTTTTTAAATAGTCATCCATTTCATTTAGATTGTCAGGTTTATTGGCATATAGTTGGGATTTCCTCTTCACCCTTTTCATTTTGATACTAGTGATTTGGTTTTCTTTTTTTAAATCAAATTCATTAACAATTTATCTCTTTTATTGTTCTATTTTGGTTTTAGTTTTTGTTATTCAGTTCAGTTTCTTTTTTGACTTTCAGGATTTCTATTTTGGTGTTTAATTGAGGGTTTTTAATTTGTTTTTTCTAGGTTTTTTTTTAAGTTGCATATCCAATTCATTAATCTGCTTTTTCTCTCTTTTATTAATATAAGTATTTAGAGATATAAATTTTCTTCTAAGTACTGCTTTGGCTGCATCCCACAGATTTTGGTATTTTTTTTTCATTATTATCGTGAGTGAAATTACTGTTTCTTTGATTTGTTTTTGGACTCACCCATTCTTTAGGATTAAATTATTTAGTTTACAGTTAATTTTTAGTCTTTGCTTCAAAAGCCCCTTTTTGCATATAATTTTTTATTGCATTGTGATCAGAAAAGGGTACATTTAATATATCTGCTTTTCTGCATTTGTTTGTAAAATTTATTGCCTAATATATGGTCAGTTTTTGTGAGGCCTTGCACAGCTGAGAAATAGGTACCTTTCTTACTAAAGAATTTGTATACCATGACATTTGGTGAATGTATGTTTGATGTTGATATTAGGTCATTATTTATGGTACCTTTCAGCAAAATGTAGTAGTTCCCTTGTTTATCTCTTTTAATTAGTTCTATTTTTGCTTTTATCTGAGGTCATAATTGCCGCTTTTACCTATTTTACTTCAGTTGAAGCATAATAAATTCTCCTTGAGCCCTTGTTTTAACTCACTATATAGTTTTCTATTTCACATGTGTTTTTTGTAACAACATATTGTTGTATTGTGGTTTCTGAAACATTCCAATATCTTTTTTCCATTTTATGGCTGAGCTTATCTATTCACATTTATAATAAAGATTGTGAAGTATTTCCTATTCTATTCTATTATACTCGTCCTTTTCTTTATAACCCTGTCACCTTCTCAAGAGTCTGTTTTGCTTCTAATCACTGCCTCCCTTCATCTGCCCTCCCCCCTACCCCAACCACTTCTTTTAATCCTTTTCTTCCTACTTCTCATTTGGCTAAGATAAATGTCAGTGTTCTGTTGTGTAGGTATGTGTTTTCTTCTGTCCTCAAACCAGTTCTGATGAGAGTGATGTTCAGGTATTGCCTATTTCCCCCACTTCCCTCTCCACTTTATAAACGTACTTGCCCTACTTATATGAGATACTTTTCCCCATTCTCCCTCTTCGTTTCCTCCCTCTCCCAGCATGTCCCTCTTTCTCACCCATTCATTCTTCTTTTGAAATCACCCCAACATCATAGAATCACTTCCAGGTCCTCTGTCTCTAACAGCCCTAGTGATAATGAAGTTCTCAGGAGTTAACATGCATCCTCTCCCCATATAAGAAAGTAAACAGATCAACTTTACAATTTATCCCTCAAGCTTACCTCTTGATTCCTGTGTTTGAATGTCAGATTTTCTATTTAGCTCTGACTTTTTCATCAGGAATGCTTAGAAGTACTTTGTTTCTTTAAATGTCCATTTTCCCCCTGAAGGATTATACTTAGTTTTGCTGGGTGGGTAACTTTTGGTTGTAATCCTAGCTTCTTTGTCTACCTGAATATTATATTCTAAGCCCTCTGTTCCTTTAATTGGAAGCTGCTAAATCTTATATGATCCTGACTGTGGCTCCACGGAATTTGATGGCTGCTTGTAGTATTTTCTCTTTGACTTGGGAGTTCTAGATTTTGACTGTACTATTCCTGGGAGTTTTCACTTTGGAATTTCTTTCAGGAAGTAACTGGTAGATTATTTCAACTTCTACTTTGCCCTCTGGATTTAAGATTTTTGGGCAGTTTTCCTTTGTAATTTCTTGAATGTGATGCCAGGGCTCTTTTTTTGTTCCTGGCTTTCAGGTTGTCCAAAGAATCCTCTGTTTGTTTTCTAGGTCTGGTTCAGGAGTCCCCTGGGATGTCTTTCTACCCTGGTGCTTCCTGCCCTGGTGTTCATTCTCAGCCCCCTTACTACCCCTGGCAGCTAGAATGCTCCCCACTGCTGTGCTGTGCTCCTAGCCTCTCTCTGGTGTTCACAGATCTCTCTGTCTGTCTTCCCAAGCTGCCCTGAGCTGGAAAAATGACTCCCTGTGATTTTTTTCTTCCTTTTCCTGATCAGAATTTGATCTGGTACATTTTCTGGGTTGTTGTGGAAAAGGTATGTTGACTGAACATGGCAAAAGTTTTGTCACTATCTTGACTCCACCCTTCCATCCTGACTTTGTATATTAATATTATTAAAATGATTTTATTTGTCCTACGTGGATCAGGTTCATCATTATGAACCATAATTTACTGTTCACTGAATTTTGACTTGCAGTTACAATGGCAACATGAAAGGTTATAGAGGAACCCAGGTCTCCTATATGTAATCCAGCTTCAGAAGGCACCAGTGAAATATAATCAAGAAGTCCAAAGTAGAAGCAGGCAGTGGTCAAAAGCAAAACACTAGTGAAGGGGGGGAAAGGACAAAGGAGAAATAAAAGCATAAATAGGGGGGAAAAAAGATGGAGAAAAAGACACAGATAGTAATCATAACTGTGAATGGGATAAACTCTCCCATAAAATGGAAACTGATTGCAGAATGGATTAAAAACCATAATCCTACAATATGTTGTTTACAGGAAACATGTTTGAAAAAGAGTGACACATACAGGGTAAAGGCAAAAGGCTGGAGCAGAATGTATTATGCGTCAGCTGAAGTGAAAAAAGCAGGGGTAGCAATCCTGATCTCAGACACAGCAAAAGCAAAAATAGATCTAATCAAAAGAGATAAGGAAGGAAACTACATCCTGCTAAAAGGCACCATAGACAATGAAGTAATTTCATTACTAAACATATATGCACCAAATGGTATAGCATCCAGATTCTTACAGGAGAAGTTCAAGGAGTTACAGGAAGAAATAGCAAAACTATACTAGTGGGGGACCTGAACCTCCCTCCCCCTCTTGGCACTAGATAAGTCTAACCACAAAATAAACAAGAAAGAAGTTAAGGAGGTGAATAGAACATTAGAAAAGTTAAGTATGATAGACCTCTGGAGAAAACTGAACGGGGATAGAAAGGAATATACTTTTTTCTTGGCAGTACATGGCACATACACAAAAATTGACCATGTACTAGGGCATAAAAACCTCACAAAGCAATGAAAAAAGGCAGAAATATTAAATGCATCCTTTTCAGATCATGACGCAATAAAAATTGTATGTAATAAAGGGCCATGGAAAGATAGACTAAAAAATAATTGGAAACTAAATAATCTAATCCTAAAAAATGACTGGGTCAAACAACAAATCATAGAAACAATCAATAATTTCATTCAAGAGAATGACAATAATGAGACAACATACCAAAACCTATGGGATGCAACGAAAGCAGTTCTTAGGGGAAGTTTTATATCTCTAAATGCTTACATAAATAAAATAGAAAAAGAGGAGATTAATGAATTGGGCATACAACTAAAAGAACTAGAAAAAGAACAAATTTTTCTTTTCACACAAATAAAATCAGATCTAAATAATTGGGAAAACATCAGTTGTTCATGGGTAGGCCGAGCTAATATAATAAAAATGACAATCCTACCCAAGCTAATTTACTTATTCAGTGCCATACCAATCAAACTACCAAAAAATTATTTTATAGAGTTAGAAAAAATAATAACAAGATTCATTTGGAAAAACAGAAGGTCCAGAATATCAAAGGAACTAATGAAAAGAAATGCTGGGGAAGGTGGCCTAGCAATTCCAGATCTTAAATGGGTATTATAAAGCAGCAATCATCAAAACTGCTTGGTACTGGCTAAGAAATAGGGAGGTGGATCAGTGGAATAGGTTAAACATGCAAGACGCAGTAGTCAATGACTATAGTAATCTGTTATTTGATAAACCCAGAGACCCCAGCTTCTGGGACAAGAACCCAGTCTTTGAAAACAATTGCTGGGAAAACTGGAAAAGAGTATGGCAGAAACTAGGCATAGACCCAAATCTCACACCATATACCAAAATAAAGTCAAAATGGGTTCATGACGTAGATACAAAGGCTGATACCATAAGTAAACTGGGAGAGCAAGGAATAGTTTACCTGTCAGATCTATGGAGAACAGAAGAATTCATGACCAAACAGGAGATAGAGAACATTATGAAAAGCAAAATGGATCATTTTGATTACATTAAATTGAAAAGTTTTTGCACAAACCAAGCCAACACAACTAAGATTAGAAGGAAGGTAGGAAATTGGGAAAGAATTTTTATAACCAGTCTCTCTGATAAAGGCCTCATTTCTAAAATATGTAGAGAATTAAGACAAATTTATAAGAACACAAGCCATTCCCCAATTGATAAATGGTCAAAGGATATGAACAGACAGTTCTCAGGTAAAGAAATTAAAGCCATCTATAGTCATATGAAAAAATGCTCTAAATCATTATTGATTAGAGAAATGCAAATCAAAACAACTCTGAGGTACCACATCACACCTATCAGATTGGCCAACATGACAAAACAGGAAAATGATAAATGTTGGAGAAGATGTGGGAAAATTGGAACACTAATACATTGTTGGTGGAGTTGTGAAATGATCCAGCCATTTTGGAGAACAATTTGGAACTGTGCCCAGAGGGGCTACAAAAATGTGTGTACCCTTTTGATCCAGCAATAGCACTTCTAGGTCTCTATCCCAAAGAGATCAAACAAATGGGAAAAGAACCCACGTGTACAAAAATATTCATAGCAGCTCTTTTCGTGGTGGCAAAGAATTGGAAATTGAGAGGATGCCCATCCATTGGGGAATGGCTGAGCAAGTTGTCGTATATGAATGTAATGGAATACTATCGTTCTATAAGAAATGATGAACAGGCTGACTTCAGAAAAACCGGGAAAGACCCTATATGGTCTGATGCTGAATGAAGTGAGCAGAACCAAGAGGACTTTGTACACAACAACAGCCACGTTATGCAATGACTAAGATTGTTAAACTGAACCCTTCTCAGCATTACGAGGATCTAAGACATTTCCAGAGGCCTCGGGATGGAAAATGCTGTCCACATCCAAAGAAAGAACTATGGAAGTCAAATCGCTCTCACTTATTTTTACCTTCTGTTGAGTTTTGTTTCATCTTTCTTGTGGTTCCTCCTATTGATATTAATTTTTACTTACAACTTCACTAATGTGAAAATATATTTAATGGGTATGTAAATGTAAAGCCTATATTGGATTTTGCGCCGTCTTGGGGAGGAAGGGGGAGAAAAACTTTCAACTCAAAAGCATATGGAAGTGATTGTTGATAAATCAAAATAAATTAATAAAAAAAGAAGAAGAAGAAGCAGAAGTCCAAAGTAAAACAACAGCAGTGAGCCTTCATCCAGCCTAGGACTGCTCAGAGTGACAGCCAGAAGTCTGTGGGTGCTGGGCGAGGAGTGGCCTGCCAGCGTGTTTGAATGAATGCCAAGAGGAAGAGCACAGGCTAGTCAGCCAGAAGCCTGTATGCCATCTGGTCAGAGATGCTCCCGGACCTCCCAGAGCTGCCAGCACTCCAGCCAGGAACTCTCCAGCCTTCTGACCCAGGCACTCTGGGGAAGCCCAGAAATCACTGAGCCCTGAAACACTCAGACTGAGGATACTTACTGGGGTCCTGAAGACCACAGCATGCTCACACTCAGCAATCTTGGGCAAGTGCTGAAACCTGACAGTGCTCTGAGCATGGACAGAATAGGGGGAGTGCAAGCCAATGGCCAGACCAGATCCCATCCAAGAGTCCCGGAGGCTGAGGAGCCTGTCCTTGGCACAGAGTCTCAGAACAAACTGAGGTGGGAATTGTGAGTGCCAGGAGAAGAGACAGAGTAACACAATAAAGAAATATTGCTGGTCAACAGTTCAACCACAAGGACCACCTGAGGGTGGGAAGAAATGAAGCAGAAGCTAAAGAATGAGATCATAAATGAAGTAAGACCTGTGGTGGAAAGAACTGGAAGGAAAATAGCTGGGAACAGAAGGTGGAAAACATCTAAGAAGTGGATTCTTTGAAAATGAGAATGAAGCAAACCACTCAGTAACTCTATGAGACACGAGAAATAGTAGAACAAAATGAAGATTGAAAAAAGCAGAAGAATTGTAAGGTATCAATAACAACTGACCTGGGAAACTAGTGCAGAAGGAAGAATTTAAAACTCATTGGACTCCCTGAAAATCATGACCAAATGTGACCAAAAAGAATCTGAATGGAAATCCAGAATTCCTGCAGGAAAATTAGCCCAATCTGTTAGGATGAGAGGGCAGTGTCAAACAGAAAGGAGGTACCAAGGCGTCTCCAAATTGAAAACTCCCAAGAACCTTATAGCCAGAGTCAGGCAGCCAGAGAGAGAGAGTTCAAGTCCCAGTGAACCACAGTCAGGAGCACCTGATGCACGCGGAGTTTAGCATTCCAGAAGGCAAGCTAGAAAGGTGGAAAACCAAAAATTACTTACCTTGCAAGGACAGGTGTAATCCCACAGGGCAAAAGGGACCATTAACAGTGTAAAGGACTCCAGAGCTTGCCTGATGAAAAGACCAGAGCTGAGGAGTAACTTTGAAATGCTGCAAGCAGGAGTCAAGAAAAACCTGGAAAGGTCAGTCTATTTGAGCAGCCAGGTAGTGCTGAAGAGCATCCAGTGAGTATGTAGTCCTTAAGAGAGTGGAAAGAGAAGTGTCCTATCACAATCCTCATGCCTTCAGGGGCCACAGAAGGACTTTAAAAAGATGAACACTTTTGATTAGTTTTGATGGTCTTAAGAGAGGAAAGAAAAGAGAAGGGAAGAGGAATAAAGGGAGAAATTAGCAAAAAAAAAAAATGGGGGGGAGCACTTAGTCTTTCTCCCAGTCGGGTTTTGGGAAAACAGGAGTCTACAATTACAGAGCAAAGAGTCGGTTTGGGGGGGGGCGCGTCATGCGAGCTTCCCTCTCATCTGAACCTGGCAGAGGAATGCTGAGTGTGTGTGCAGCAGAGTTTGGGGAAGAAATACATTAAAATCCCCTGGGAATAAGACAGTCAGAGGGGAGAGGGAGGGGAAGGTCCCAAGCAAAACAAAGCTTAGCTCCTGGGGATGGATCATCCACGGGGAGGGATCAGAGGATCCCACCCAATGATCCTGATGTGGGTCTGGGGCAGGGGTGGGGTGGGATGGGAGCAGAGGAAGCCTTGAGGCTAAATTTGGTTCTAGATTCTATACTGGGGTGAATGACATTTCTTCTGTTTCACCACTTTGTATGCAAGGGGAGCAAAGAGAGGAGAAAGCAGGAGAGGATAGGGTAGAAGTCCTAACTGGGAAGAGCAGAGGATCGCAGAGTGCATTGGAAAAAAGAGTCCAGCAATAGGTCGCTCATGCATTTGAAACAGAGCTGTGCACAGAGTTAAAATAAGGACCAGGGCGGGAGTCGTGCTCTGGGGGGAGCTCAGACCAGCAAGAGGGGCTGCAGTAAAAATAGAGGAGCCGGGTTGGAGGAGAGTAGCCGAAAACTGCATCGTGCTGGGAGGCAGCAGACAGCGAAAGAGCATCAGACGCACCAAAGTGCAAAGAATCCAGGTACTCTGAGCAAAAGTTAATCAAGTTACAGGGAGAAATAGTAGAACCATAATTTGATCCGATTGACTCCTGGCTGACCGAATATTTCATCTTCATCTCATCTTTTACAAATTTGTTTCTGTGTAAGTTTTATCACGTTCATAATGATGAGCAGAGTAGCACATGCATATAATTTATAAGTGTATACACACTGGGGGAAAGTGCTCAATATTTTTTTCTTTGCTCAGGACAGAGACATAATTCCAGAAACATAAAGACCACAGGACATCAATTTTTAGACCAGAACAAGGGGCAGATTTGGTTTGCCTGGTTATGATTTTGGTTACAGGGAGAGTGCTTCAGAGTAGGAATATGGAGGGGAGAGGATAGGGATAGTCATGGCGTATTAATGGAACAGTTTTTTTGGTGTACAGAAGAGAACAAAAGGGAGTTCAGAGTGGGACATGGAGACGTGGAGACATGGGAAATTGTGGGACAGATAGGATGGCTTTGTTACATGTAAACAAACATGAAACCAGGCTATGTATGATAAAGATATGAAGTTTCATGTGTGTTCTTCTTTTTCTATTCTCTGTATTGGAAAGGGTCCATTTTTATTTGTTGGTCAAATTTAAAATGAAGATTGTTAGAAAATAAACCAGAAATGGGATACGTAGAGACCTAAGTTTTCTTACAACAGAATAATATGTGTTATATTCTCTCTTGTGGGAGGGATGCTATTTTTCCCCCATTCCCAACAAATAGAAAGAATCATTAAGAATAGATTAGAGGAGTTTAACTTAATTTGATTACAATAAAAATTTCTGTACCAAAAAAAATACTCCCAACAGTGTAACAGAAGAAAAAGTAACAGATGGGGAAAATTTTGTAGCCATTTATGGTAACTTACTTGCCATCTAAAATATATATGTAACTTGTTAAAAACTAACCAAGGTCCCGCTCGTATGAAAGCAGTCTAAGACTAGTAACGGATAATTTTCAGGAAGAGTATCCATTAGGAAGGATGTCTCAACAAAATGTAAGGTGTTTGTCCTCTCTGGTCCTCAGAGGGGTGCAAATTCAGTCATTCCAGTCACTGAAATTCTATCTTGGAAGTGTTTGGCTGCATTCTGTTGTCACTGATGCATTCCACTGTTCAGACAGCAGCCCAATGGATCTTCCTGGGTCCCTCCCACTAAAAACCTTGCACGGTGCTTGCCACGTGACGAGCCCACATTCTGGCTCCTGTCTGCTCTGCCGGGGTCTTATTCTCCTGTCACCCAACCTGCCCACGCTCGCCATCGCTGTCACGTGGGCTCAGTGTCTGTTTCCTAGGACATGGCCCTCCCTCTGCCTTCCCTCTTTGTGCACTAGTCAGTCAGTCTGTGCCTACAAAATCCGAGGCCTTGTGCTGAGGGTACAAAAGAAGTCAGGACCAGACCTCCGCCCTCTGGAAGCTGCCTCCCGCTCTAACTGGGGAGACAGCATGTAAATCTCCAGGTACAGAGTAGGTGGAAGGGAATCTGAGAGAGGAGGGCACGGGAAAGGCCTCTTACAGAAAGAAAGTGGGATTTCAGCTGAGCCTGTAAGGAAGCCAGGAGAAAGGGAGAGTGTTCCCGGTGGTGGGGATAGCCAGTGTCGCTGAATCACAGAGCATGTGGGGGCCGGGTGTAACAAGGGAGGAAGGGGCTAGGGTGTAAAGGGTTTTGAACACGAAACAGAACATTTCATATTCCTGTAGAGGAGGCATTGGGTTTTATTGAGTAGAGGAGTGATATAGGCAGACCTGCCTTCAGGAAGATCATTTTGATGGTTGAATGGAGGGTGGGCCGGAGTGGAGAGACTGGAGGCAGGCAGGCCCACCCACAGGCTATTACAGTAGTCCAGGAGTGAGGTGATGAGGGCCTGCACCAGGGTGTGGGCAGAGTTAGAGGAGAGAAGGAAAGAAGGAAAGGGAATATGCGTTTATGTAGTGCCTACTGTGTGCCTGTGCTAAGCATTTTACAAATAGGATCTCATTTGAGCCTCATAGTAATCCTGGGTGGTAGGGGTTGTTGTCATCATTTTATAGTTGAGGAAACTGAGGTGGACAGGGTAAAGTGGCTTGCCCTGAGGCTGGATTTGAACTCAGGTCTTCCTGACTCCTGGCCAAGTGTTGTACTCACTGTGAGGTGATAGAACTTCCAAGTTCACTGGATGTGGGGCAGGAGGGAGTTAGGAGTTTTGAGGGAAAGACAGTTTGTTTAGTTGGGGATATGTTGAGTCTAAGAGCATCTGGTTTGAGATATCCAATAGGCTCTAGGTAAGTGAGGCTGAAGTCCAGGAGAGATGTTGTGGCTGGACAAACAGATGTGAGAATGCTTAGTGTGGAGATGATAATTGAATACTCGGGAGCTGATGAGAGAACATAGAGGGGGAAGAGAGGAGGGCCCAGGACAGAGCTCTGGAGGAGCCTTCAATGAAAGCCAAGGGGCTGGCAGGCAGGCCGGAGGACACAGTCCCTCCTCGCCTCCGCCTTGGGGGTCCTGAGCTCCGATGTGGCCCCCCTCACTCCCTGGCCCCTCTAGAAGTTAGTCAGCATTCCTTTGGTTTTACCTGCATGTACATGTCTTCCCCGCTGGATCGTGGGGTCCTTGAGGCTGAGGCCTGTCTTTTTGCCCTTTTCTGTGTTCCTGGTGCTTAGCACAGTGTCTGGATATACGAGGTGCCTATTGACTGACTGACTGCTCGCTCTCCTGCTCGCCGACTTGGATGGAATTGAATGTCGTCTCAGATCGCCAAATGCACCGACATAATGTAAAGCCACCAAATTTGGCACTAGCAGAGCTTCAGACTTTAGAACCTTCTTAAGAACATCTGATGGTGAACAAGTAACATTTAATCCGACTCTGATTCAGTCATTTCATTCTTGGGACTATACCCTCAAGGTATGATCAGAAACAAAACTGAGCCAGCTAGCTTCAGAGACCTTCATGGGGGCCTTCCTTACATTGCAACAGGCTCGGGAGCAGTCTGCATGTCCAGTAGGAGGAGAAGGGTCATGGAAGTCGTAAGTATCGTAAGCCCTTAAGACTGGCCAGTGTGAGGGCGATGACAAAATCCCCCAGGAGGAGCAGCACAGCCGACTGACTATGTGTCTGCGAGAGGAGGCGCTGCCCGCAAAGTTAATGAGAACGCATCAGTTGTACTTTGTGACTGCGCCTTTTGTTTTCTTGTCACCCCTGTTCCCTGTGCATATGCCTCTCCTCCCCTCCTCAGGAGGTCATTCCTTCTGCTGCCTCTTGTCAGCTATTCCGACTCTCCTCGGATGACCTAATCGTAACAACAGCAGGATGGAGGAGGAGGGGACATTTACACAAGGCTTTAAGGTCCACAAAGCACAGTACAGATACCTCATTCTCGCAGCAACCCTGGGAGGTAGGTGTTATCCTCACTTTACAGACAAGGAAACTGAGGCAGACGGCAGTTAAGTGACTTGCCCGGGGTCAGTAAGTGTCTACGGCTGTCTTTGAACTTACATCTTCCTGATTCCAGGATCAAGACTCTTGGCCGTCGTACCCTCTAACTGCCCTAGCTGAATTTAATGATCACGGCTGCCCTGAGAACTTCCAGATCTAGATAGGCTTCTCTTCTGAGTAGAACGCAGACAGTGTCCCTCTTCTGCGCACCAGACCCAGTGACTTCCTGGAAATGTTTTGTTTTTTTAGGAATTTAGTTTTCACTTTTTTATCATTCTGAACTCAGTTGGTATAAATGAACATAAACATTTCCAGGTACAGCAAGTCCCTGTTACATACAGCTTGGAGGGGTTGGGGGGCATAATAAATTCAGCATGTTCGTTCCAAAGCTGCCCGACTTCTCTGCGTCCCTCTGAACCTTCCTCTGTTCTGCTCTTTTCTTTTGGGGGGAGCATCCTTGTGGTTAGCACCTGCCCAACTGCGCCCCCAAACAAACCAACAGCTCTTCCTGGTAACAAGCTACTGACTGTATATTTAAGACTCTGTGTCCCCCATGTATAACCTATACTGAGTTGTTTGCCTTTTCAGTGAGGGTGGATGGGGAGGGAGGAAGAGAGAAAATTTGAAACCTAAAGTTAAAAAAAAAATGTTTTCACATGCTACTGAGAAATAAGAAATATAGGAGATGGGGTATAGAAGTAGGAAAATAGAAGGGGAAGGGGATAAGAGAAGGGAAGAGAAGAGAGGACAGACTAGGGGAAGGGATATTCAGAATGCATGCCATCCTGGGGTGGAGGGAGGGGTGAGATGGGGCGAAAATTTGGAACTCAAAAACTTGTGGAAGTGAATGTTGAAAACTAAAAATAAATAAATTTATATTAAAAAAAAAAGATAACACCTGGAAGATCAAAAAAACAAAACAAAACAAAGTGATCTTCCTAAAACACAGGTCTTGTCACATTACCCCACCCCCAACCTCTACCCACTCAGTAAACTCCTTATTACCTCCAAGTTAAATATAAAATCTTCTGGTTGGCTCTTAAAAACCCTCCACAGCCTGGCCCCCTAGTATCTTTTCCGTCTCCTTATAATTTCCTCTCCTCTACTATTTGGTGACCCAGTGACACTGGCCGAACTGTTCCTAGCACACTACATTCCATAGCCCTACTCTGATATTCTCCCTTCTGATCTTGGCTTCCTGGATTACAGACACTCAGATTCCACCTTCTGAAATAGTCCTTTCCCAGTCCCTCTTCCCTAGCTTCTTGCCTCACAAGTTACCTTTCATTTCCCTGTGTATATCCTATATGTACACAGTTTGCATGCCTCCTCGTTAGAATGGGAACTCCTTGAGGGCAGGAACTATGTTTTTACCTTTCTTTGTATCCCCAGTGCTTAGTAGAGTGCCTGGCACGTAGGAAGTACTTAATAAATGCCTGTTGACTGACAAAAAAAAAAAAAGACTCCGTGTCCCCTGTGCATCTCAAGCTCAGCACCTGAAACCAAACTTGTCTTTACCCCTGAACTTGTTCCTGCTTTTGTCAGGTCGATCATCTTCTTTCTCGTTGTCTAGGTTGGCAGCCCGAGTCAGCTCCGACTTCTTGTTCTTCCTGCCCCCCAGATCCAGTCCATCATCTGTTCTCCCTCCATCACCCTCTGTCCCACGTATCCTCCTGTTTCTCCTCATGGGGCCCCCTCCCTCATTCATCTCTTCCTGGGATGGTGCTGTAGGCCCTCCATACTCCTGACCCTGTGGAGGACTGCCCCCTCCACTCAGCTGCCAGTGTGATTTTTCCTGAATTGTGTATCTGCCCATGATGTCCCAAGTTCTCTGGAGGTTACTGAAAGCCCTTCACAACCTGCACCCAGTCTTCCTTTCTAGCCCTGTTGTTGACTTTCCCCCACTCTGGGTCCATCCAAACCAGCCTTCTAGCTGTTCCTCACCCATGAAGCCCATCCCAAAACCTTTCCTCCTTACCCAGGCAAGCACTGCCTTCTGTGAGAGGCCTTTTCTTCTCTTCCTCTCTCTAAGGGCCTCCAAAAATTGCCTCCTGTATTTTGCATATGCTTCTCTGTTGTTGAGGAAGACATATTAACATTGTACTCTGCCTTTTAGGTACCAGTCTGGAGAAACACATTTTATTTAACATTCTGAAACCAAGCATTTCTAGCTTAGAGTGATAGTTATCCATACTGGCATCTCATTCTCTTCATTCACCCACCCCAACCGTAATCTCTCTTCCCTAAGACCATTTGAGGTCACATTTATAGGAGTCTTGTGCAGGGCAGAGGTTACAGTGTGTATTACAAAGTGCAATTTAGGTCACCTCCGTTCTAGTTCTAGAATAATTGTCACTTAATTTTGGACTGAAATCCCTGGGGCAGCTGGATTCCTCCTTGACCTCCTCCAGGTTTGAAAGGGCTTCCTTCCTGTGTCTCACCGTAACCTTTGTGAAGGGGACAGAGTGCACAGCCCTTGGGTGTGAGCCCTAGGGCTAAGTTAGGAGGGCTGTGAACCCAGCTAGACCAACTGGACTGTTTCTGGGCCTTAATTTTGTATTCTTAACCTTCAGGACCGTTTCCTAAAGTAGAAAATCTAGAAAAGATGTGGGGGTGAAGAAGTATTTATTTCCTAATCTTTTCACTCAAACCAAAAAAGAGTGTTTGGATATGCTTCCACAATGTGTCTCACATGTTATTTCCCCCCAGCAAGACCTCAGCTCTGGGAGGGCAGGAACAGTTTGATTCTTTATCGTGCCTGACACATAGTAAGCACTCAGTAAATACTAATGAATTGTAACAAAGCATATGAATGTTGAGGGGAGAGTGCCACACTGATGCAAGGAAGGGACGGAGAAATGAGGCAACGCTCCGAAAAATTTATTTTGGGTTTTGGTTTTAATTTTTTAAATTAAATTCTTCTCCCCCCCCCCAAATAATGCACATCCAGTTTCTCTCCCATCTGCTTGCCCTGGTGCCCACTGATAAAGAGAGAAAAACAAAATTCCCATAACAAAATAGCAGATGTCTCAGTCTGCTCCCCAAATCTGTCACCTGCCTCTCTGTCAGGAGAGTGAGTATCCAGAAGGGACATGGGAAGTGCCCACTCTGTTTCTAGCACTGGGCTAGATATTAGGGGCAAAAAGACAAACACTTTACTAGTCCCTGCCCGCAAAGAGCTTATGTATTAATGAGTTTAAATGTAAGTACAAAGGAACAAACCAGATTTAATAAGCTTTATGGACATTTAATATCAAGGTTATTAAACCATTAAAATTTGCAGCTCTCAGGGAAAAAGGGTTAGTATCACAGAATTGTTTTTATAAAGTGCTAAAAAGATCACTGGAGTTCATGAACTCTTCTATCTTCAATTTTAATGAAGAAAACACTTAATTTCCTGTTTTTAGAAGGGGATCATGGGCCTTAGAATCATGGCAGTTGTCTCCTTTGATGGAGAAACATCTCCATCTTGTGGAATTTTACAGTCTTGGTATAAAAGCCACTTTATAAACCCCAGCACTTTGGACATTCATGCTTTCACCCTGCAATGCTGCAGAGATCTGGCCACTGATAACACATTTCCTTCTCTTTGTTTGGCTTGGTTTCTCTGAATAAATGGAGGGGTTTTATTCAGGTTTTTGCTTCAGTGTCAGTCAGCTCCAGTGGCAGTAACTTTCTCTACTAATCGAATATTTTGGATGTGTGGTACAGTGGACAGGTCCTGCCTTAGGATTCAGGAGCCCTGGTTCTATTTCTGGTTTAAATTCAATGTACCATTCTTCCTGGTGTGTGTAGAGAGTTGGGCTTGGTTCTGGTTGGAGATACAAGGGTTAGTGAAGACGTAATTAAGGATGATATGAGCTCCTCAAGGGCAGGAACTGTGGCATTGCCTTTCTTTTTACCCCAGGGCCTGGGACAGAGAAGCCCTTCATAAATGTATGGCTTTGTTGATTAAATAGTGCTTCCTCCTAGGTAATCTCTGTGTGTGTGTGTGTGTATGTGTGTGTGAGAGAGAGAGAGAGTTATAGATATGTACACATATATAGAGATATACATATGTACAGATATATACATATATATGGATGCCAAATGTATGTGCATTATATATGTAAAGACACATTGTCTAGATGTATGCACATCTGTGATATAAAATATATCCATTATCTGCCAGCTGATGTCCCTGGAGACCATAAGTTCTGCTACCATGCTGAAGAAGATTTTAAAATAAATCATCCCCAACATTTCCATCTTATTTTCCATCCACTTGTCCACCACTTGCTTTGGGGACAAGAATTACTCCCAATATGACCTTTTGGAAAGATCTTACGGGTTACTCCTTAGGGCTTTATCATTCCTGTGACTCACCAGAACAAGACACCCTTTGCTGGCC
Organism: Phascolarctos cinereus; assembly: GCF_003287225.1. Taxonomy (NCBI): domain Eukaryota; kingdom Metazoa; phylum Chordata; class Mammalia; order Diprotodontia; family Phascolarctidae; genus Phascolarctos; species Phascolarctos cinereus. Next base: position 3,884,192 of record NW_027556402.1, on the reverse strand, counting down.
CCACTCCCCTCCCCCATGTGTATTATTTCTCCCTTTTAGGATGTGAACATCTAGAGGGCAGGAAATAGATTTTTGTGTCCCCAGGCCTTAGCATCTAGTCTGGCACGTAGAAGGTGGCTATTGGCGCTGTGATTGATAGAAGCATGGCTTTCCTGTATTCCTTTCCTTGAATCTCTAAGCCTCTCTGTGTTGGTAAAGCTTCACTTCTTATTGTTCTCAACAATAAACAATGATACCTTGGTTAAACAGCCAGCCCTAATTTAGTTCCAACATCTCTGACCTCAAGTCCATACTCATTCCACTTTTCTCATTCATTTAATTGACTTTTAGTGTCCTTTTATGTTATTTTATTTTAATTTTTGCAACCTCATTGCTTACTTCCATAGGCAGACATGCCCCATGGCTATAGTGTGGGTGTAGGCACTCAGTAAATCCATGATATGTCAGATGAGTAAAAGAAGTAAACTGTTTTTGAGTTGGTGACAAGGAAAAAAGTCTGGTAGATAGCTCTTGTTGAGAACATCAAGTCCTTAAAAGCTATTTTTTTCTCTCTCTCCCTTTAGACCCGACACCAGAGAGGTGACACACATCCACTGACTTTAGAAGAAATTTTGGATGAAACCCAGCATTTGGACATAGGGCTTAAGCAGAAACAATGGCTAATGTCTGAGGTAAGTGGAACAGGCTTATGTGAAAACGCAAGTCAGAAATACAAATGGGAAATCCTTGACATAACCAAATGTGTGGTTTTTGTACAAATTGTTGCTTTTTTTTCTGGAAAAAATGTTGTAGGTTTTTCTGTGGGGTGTATTTCAAAAGTTATTGGTTTATAGGTAAATAAATATTGATGTTGTCTGCAGTTCTCACATAATCTTCAATCTATCTATATTAAGTCCTGAGCTATAATGCTAAAATAAAGACTGCGGATGCTATAATAATATGATATATAATACTATAATAAAGACTGAAGAGAAAGGCTGAGAACAAGTTACTATATCTCTGTCTGAAAAATGGACTGCTAGAGGGGGCAGACACAAACAGAACCCTGTCATGAAGAGCCATCATGGGGATATGGAAGCTTGAGACGCAAACACAGAAGAGAATGACTGGAAAAACTCTATATGCAGAACCTCAGAGACAAAATGCAGCTGGGACACAAGTCCAATAAGAATTCCTAGGAGGGTTAAAGGAGAACCTAAAAAATGATTTTTGAAACCAAATGAGAGTAGTGGAGAAAAGAACGGGGAAAATGGCCAGAGGTAGGGAAGAAAATAGGAAAAGAGAGAGAAAACCTTACTGAAGAAAAGAACTCCTTCAAAATAGAATTGGCCATATGGAAGCCAGTGACTTCATGTGACAGCAAGAAATAGTAGAAGTCCAAAGACTGAAAAAATGGAATAAAATGTAAAATATGATAGGAAAAGCGACTGACCTGGAAAACATATTGAGAAGAGAGAGGTTAAGAATCACTGAACTACACAAAAACCATGAGAGTCTGGACATCACATTTCAAGAAATCATAAAGCTGCCTGTATCTCTTAGAAGCAAGGATGAAGTAGAAACTGAAAGGCTCCACCAGCCACCCTGGAAAGAAGCCCCAAAATGAAAATTCCCAGAAATATGTCCAAAACGTAGAGCTCCTAGGTCGAGGAAAAACTGCTCCAAGCAGCTGGGGAGGAGAAGCCAAGATGAGAGTCACATGAGGTTTAGCCACCACCATGAAGAGCAGAGAACTTAGAATATGATGTTCTTGAAAGCACAGGATCTAGGCCTATGCAACCAATAATAACCTGCCTGGCAACACTGAGTGATCCTACGGGGGGAGGTGTCTATTTAATGAAATAGAGGACTTGCAAGCGTTCCTGATGAAAAGACTAGAGCTGAATAGAAAATCTGACATTCAAACACAAGACTCAGGAGAAGCATAGAAAGGGAGAATAGTGAGGGGCTAAACAAGGTGAAGCTTTTCACTTTCTTCTGTGGGGAGGTGATGCGTGTAATTCCTCAGAACTTTTTCATCACCAGGGATCATAGAATGAGTCTAATTAAATAAAAGATGTGGGTATGATTCTGTTGTATTTGGATGATCTCAAAAGGAAAAGGGAATGGGTGGGGAGAGGAATACACCGAGAAGGGGGGAGGGAAAGGCAGACCGTGCACATAAATGTGGTGTACAAGAAGGAGAAGACCAGGAGCCACAGACGTGGAACCCTCACTCTCATCTGAGCTGATTAAGAAGGGAGCAATATACAGACGTACACAGTTAGATGTAGAAATGGTCTTACCCAGCACAGAAATGGGAAGGAAAGAGGTGAAGGGAAAGGTGGGGGGCACGAGAGCTAGGAAGGGCAGGTGAAGGGAGGCAGCAGTCAGAAGTGAAGCAGACTCTTAAAGAGGGGACGGGCAAGAATAGAAGAAATACAGTTAGCGGTTGTGACTGTAAATGCGACTAACTCACCCATAAAATGTTAAGAGGGCAGGTTGGACTAGAAACTGGGATTCAGCAGTATTTGTTAGCAGATGGACACACAGAGGTCAAAGAAGGAGCTAGAGAAGAATTTGTTATGCTTTAGCTGAAGTAAAAAAAGGCAGGGGTAGCAGTCATGATCTCAGACAAAGCAGAAGTAGGTCTTATTAAAAGAGATGAACAAGGAAACTACATTTTGCTAAAATGTACCATTGACAGTGAATTAGTAATAATGAACACGTGCACCAAAATGGCATAGCATGTAAATTCTTAAAGGAAAACTTAATTTAATTACAGGAAGATAGAGGCAATAAAACTATACTAAATGAGGAGCCTCCATTTGTGTGTCTAAGATGTAGACAAATTTGACCATAACAATAAGAAAGAAGAAGAGATAAATAAAATTTTAGACAAGTTAGATATGCCAGACCTCTGGAGAATATTGAATAGGAATAGAAAAGATTACACCTATTTCTCAGCTGAGCATGACACCTTCACAAGCATAGATCACATGTATGAAGGCTTAAAAACCTTTTTTAAAAAGTGGAAAAGCAGAAATAGTAAATGTATCTTTCTTCAGACCACAGTGCAGTAAAAATTATATTCCATAAAAGGTCTTTGAATCAAAGATTAAAAATTAATTGGAAACTAAATAACTTAATTCTAAAGAGTAGATGAACCCAAAAACAAATCAAAGAAATAATTTCATTAAAGATAATATTGAAAAAATATACCAGAATTTGTGGGATGCAGCCAAAGCAGCACTTAGGGGAAAATTTATATCTCTAAATGCTTACAGTAAGAAAGGAGAGAAAAGTCAGAGCAGTGAACTGGGCATACAATTAAAATACCAGGGAAACAGTCAAGTTAAAAGCCCTTAATTAAGCACCAAAATAGAAGTCCTGAAAATCAAAGAAAGAAGAATACCAAATTACTAACATCAAAAATGAAAGAGTGTATTCACAACCAATGAAGAAGAAATAAAAATAGTTATTAGGAACTATTTTGCCCAGCTATGTGGCAGTATAACTGACACTCTAAATGAAATGGATGAATATTTACAAAAATATAAAGTTGCCCAGATTAACAGAATAGGAAACCAAATACTTAAAATAACCCTATCTTAGAAAAAGAAATTAAACCATAAATGAGCTCCCTGCCAAAACAAAACAAAAAACAAAAAGATAACATACAAATGAAAATTCTACCAGATGTTTAAAATACAATTCTAATACTACATAAATGGTTTTCTTAAAAATAGGTAAAAGAGGTCCACCAAATTATGTCTATGGAACAAATACTGCTTTGATACCTGAATGAGGGAGAGTTAAAACAGAAAGAAAACGACCAATTTCACTAATGAATATTGATGTGAGGTTTTTAAATAAATTGCTAGCAAGGTTTTATCTTACTTTAACATTATCTCACAAATCATACAGTATGAACTGGTTGGATTTATTTCAGGAATTCAGGACTGGTTCAGCATCAGGAAAATTATAAGCATGATTTACAATATCAATCATAAAAAGAAAAAACATGATTATTTCAATAGACATAGACAAAGCTTATGACAAAATACAATATACATTACTGTTAATAACACTAGAAGGCACAGAAATAGACAAAACGTTGTTTAAAATGTTGTGTAAGCAAACATCTGTAATGGGAATAAACTAGAAGCTTTAACATTAAGATCCAGGAGGAAGCAAAAGTAGCCAGCATCACCATTGTTGTGCAGTATTGCAATAGAAATTATACGTGTGTGTACATAGAGAGAACAATAAGACAAGAAAAAGAACTTGAAGGAATAGAAATAGACAGGGAGGAAAGAGAACGAGCACTTTTTGCGGTGGGTTGGTGGCATATGTAGAAATCTCCAGAAAGTCAAGTACAAACCTGAGCAAACAACCAACAGCACTAGCGAAGTTGCAAGATATCAAGTAACCCCCCGCAAATGGCCACCACTTCTATTCGTTACCAGCAGAACCTGACAGGAAGAGATGGAAAGAGAAATTCCATTTAAAATAACTGTAGAAAGTGTCACAACTTTCTCCAAGTTAACTCCAAGTTAAAACTTGGAGCTTTATAAATACAGTTACAAAACTCTCCACACAGATAAAGACATCTAAAGAACTGGAGAAATACTAATTGTTCGTGGGTAAGCCAAGCCAATATGATAAAAACGATAATACTCTCCAAATGAATTTACTTATTCGGGGCCATACCGAAGAATTGCTTTTTAGAATTAGAAATAGTATAACAAAAGTCATCTAGAAGAACCAAAGGCCAAGACTATCAAGAGAATCAATGAAAAGAAATGCGAAGGAGGTGGCCTGGCAGTGCCAGATCTCACAGTGTGTTACGGAGCAGTAATCATCAAAACAAGGTGGTGCTGGGTAAGAAAAAGAGCCGTTGATCATTGGAATAGATTAGGTACAAAGTATATAGAAGTAAATGACTGCAGCTACCTACTGTTTGATAAACCCCAAGATCCCAGCTTTGGGAGCGAGAACTCACACTTTCACCAAAAAGCTGCTAGGAAAACTGGAAAGAGGTTTGGCAAAAACTAGGTATAGGCCAGTATTTCACAGTGTATGTACAAGATAAACTCAGATAAAATCAGTGCATGATTTTGATATAAAGGGTGATATCATAAACTGATTAGTGGAGCAGAGAAGAAATTGTTGTCAGATCTATGGAAAAAGGAAGAGTTCATGGCCAAACAAGAGGTAGAGGTTCACAGGAGGTAAAATGATGCAATTTTGAATTATATAAAATTAGGAAGGTTTTGTAAAAAACAAAACAAAAAAAAAACACCCCTCAATACATCTAAAATTAGAAGAAAAGCAGGAAACTGGGGAAAAAAATCTCTGCAGTAAGCTTCTCTGATAATGGTCTCATTTCAAAGATTTGTAGATAACATTTTAATTTATAAGAGAATGGGCCATTCCACAATTGATAAATAGTCAAAGGATACGAATAGATGGTTTTCAGAGGAAGAAATCAAAGCTATCAGTAGACATCTTAAAAAATGCCCTAAATCACATAAATTAGACAAATTAAAACAACTCTGAAGTACCGCCTCACATCCATCAGATTAGCTAAGATGACAAAAAGGAAAATGACAAATGCTAGAGGGAATGAGCGAAAAGAGGGACACCAACTGCACTTTGGAGGCGCTGTGAAATGGTCCAACCATTCTGGAGAACAATTTGGAGCTCTTCCCAAAGGGTAAAAAAATTGTGCATACTCTTTGATCCAGCAATACCACTACCAACTCTGCATCCCAAAGATATCGAAGGAGGAAAAGGACCCACGTGTGCAAAAATACTGACGGCAGCTCTTTTTGTGGTGGCCAAGAGTTGGGAATTGAGGGGACGCCCATCCGCTGGGGAAAGGCTGAACGTGATGTGGTGTATGAGTGGGATAGACTACTATTGTGCCATAAAAAAATGATGGCGATTGTTTCAGAGAAATCTGGGAAGACTCGTGTGAACTGATGCAAAGTGAAATGAGCAGAACTGGGAGAACAGAAACCGCCATATTATAAAGAAAATAAACTTGGGAAAGGCCGAATAACTGATCAACACAATGACCCACCATAACTTTACTCATAATATTAAATGCCGTCCACCTCCAGAGAGAGAACTGATAAACTCGTTGTAGACAGAAGCACATTTTCTTCTCTTTCTTCTTCTTTCAAGGAAGGAGGAGTGGGGAGGAATGGCTAATGCAGGAATTTGTTTTGCTTGACTGAACATATCTTGCCTTCTCAGAGGGTGAGGGAGGAGGTGGGGGAGGGGAAGAATCTAGAACTGAAAACGAAGTAAAATTGGATTTTTAACCATCTGGTCCAGTGTTGAGTGGTGGTGTCCTGAGAGTAGAACTGAAGAGTCCCTGTGTATGTTGCACATCCTCTTGCTCTGTCACTGTTACAGGCGCTAGTCAACAACCCCAAAATTGAAGTAGTAGATGGGAAATACGCCTTCAAGCCCAAGTACAACCTGAAAGATAAGAAGGCCTTGCTCCGGCTCCTCGATAAGCATGACCAGAGAGGCTTGGGAGGAATCCTCCTAGAAGACATTGAGGAGGGGCTGCCCAATGCCCAGAAAGCCATCAAGGTGATTGTGTGATGATTGTGCGTTTGATTACCAGAGATGGTGGATGCTTTGCTTTTTATGATTTTTCAACATCCTTCCATGGAAGGGGCCAGGCGTCTGGGGGAAGCAGGGGGCGTTCTGGCGACAGTGCTGCGTGTGCAGCCAGACGGGGGTTAGGGGTGAAGAGAGCCATTGAAAGCCCGTGACTCCAGGGCCTTTGGACAAGGGCTGGAGTGCACCCAGTTCACAATAGGGTTACCTCTTGCCACAAGCTAACTAGTCTGTGCTGCTGGTTAGGATGAGAGCTCTGGCCTCTTAGTGCTGGGAGGGAATCCTGTTGGGGAAGTTGGAGGGGGGAAGTGTTGGGGCGGGGCAGGGAGCGGATATGTGTTGGCTAGAGGAAGCCTTCGTCTGGCTTATTCTGGGCTCTGACAGAGTTGTCACAGTGGTCAGACCTAGAGGACTGGGTGGATCACACTGGGCTCAAAAGTAGCAAAGGTCTGCATAAACCAGTTTGGCTAGGATTTAAATTCATGAGGAGGAGCCATGGGGGAACAAAGACAGGGAAAGAAGGCCAGGAACTTGGGCTTTATCCTGTGAGCACTGTGGAGACCTTGAGTATTTTTTAGTGATCAAAGTGATGCTTGATATATAGGGAGGTGAGTCAGATTTATAAAAACACAAGCCATTCAATTGATAAATGGTCAAAGGATACCTGTGCAGGTAATTTTCTGATAAAGACTTCTAAGCCATCGGAGAAATGTACATTAAAGCAATTCTGAGGTACCACCTCACACTCGCCAGATGGCTAACATGACAAAAAAGGAAAATGACAGATGCTAATGGGGATGTGGAAAAGTAGAGACACCAGTGCACTGTTGGTGGAGCTGTGAACTGGTCCAGCCATTCTGGAGAACAATATGGAACCATGCCCAAAGGGCTGTGAAACCATGCAGACTCTCAGACCCAGCAATACCACTGCTCAGTCTGTATCCCAAAGAGGGCAGAGGGGAAAGAAGGACCTATGTGTATAAATACTTATAGCAGCTCTTTTGGAGGCAGCAAACAATGGGAAATCGAGGGGATGCCTGTCAGTTGGGGAATGGCTGAACGAGTTGTGGTGTATGATTGTGATGGAATACTGTTATGCTAGAAGAAGTGACACTCAGATTGGTTTCAGAAAAACCTGGGAAGACTTTGGAGGTTGGCATCTATTTCTAGTGGAAATGGGAAGGGAATCGGCATTTTTACGTCGCCTCCAGAGTTTGCATTTCTCATTCTGGAATCGTGCCATCCTTCTGAGTTTCTTGGTCTGGCTTTCCCCTGGGGGTTGGGGCTTCTCCGAAGATAGCCTCTGCGGATGCTTGGGGACTACTGGGAGCCCCTGTGAAAGTTGTTCGTCCCAAGCAGCGGCTCTGGCTTGGCGAGGGGGGCGGGAGGGTGGCAGTGGTTCTCAGGATTCAAAGTGCTACAGATGACCATCCCCCGTCACATTCAGGCCCTGCTGGGAAGAGTCGTTCCCTCCTATCTCCATGGTAAGGAAGCCCATAGATGGCCTAAGTCAGATATTTTGCTCACTCAGATTATAGAATCTAAGCTTGCCCCAAATTGCTAGTGACAGAATTTATTTTAAGGTAAAACTTCTGAAGATTCTTGCAGAAGTGTCCTAAGTCACGGACCCAGTAGAGACAACTAATTAGCAAGGTGGTCCAGGGGAGTGACTGGAACCATGGACAGATTTTTTTAGGAAGCTTCTCTAGCAGTCTAAGGTAGGGCCTTACTTTGGATTCAGGAGATGGATGTCCTTTGGCCAGGTGCACCCTTCAGGAGAGCCAGCGGCACAGCCCCACTGGCCCGCAACACTTGGGGAGACCTACCACTGGCTCCCACCCTAGTGGGAGCCTATAGTTCCACTTCTCTGTAGGCTGCTCGTTCTCTCCGTGCTGCTGATCCATCGCCTGGTGATGATGCTGTGAGAAGAGCTGGGCGTGGTCATCCTGTGTCCTTTCTCACTGGAAGTCCACAGACTCTGATTGTTGTCTGCTGCTTCTGCCGCCGTGGGAAGGTCTAGATCATAGGGGCATAGAGTGGGGCAGAATAGGACTGAATAGGAACGTCCTGAGTTCAAATCTGGCAGCAGACACTTCCTAGCTGGGTGGCCTGGGCAAGTCACTTCACTTCGTTTGCCTCACTTTTCTCATCTGTAAAAATGAGTTAGAGAAGGAAATGGCAAACCCCTCCATTATCTTTGCCATGAAAACCCCAAATGGGGTCACAGAGGGGTCAGACAGGACCTTAGAGGTCTGACCTCCCCATGTTACAGCTGAGGAATAAGGCCCAGAAAGGTGATGTACCTCCCCAAGGCCAAGCACATAGAGAGTAGCAGGGGTGAGATTTGAGCCCAAGGCCTCTGTCCCAAAACTGTCATAAGCACATAGGGCATTGCCTTGTTTTTAAATCCTCTCGGATTCTGAAACTCGCCTTGGTCATCCATTTTTATCTTTAATAATGCCCAGGGCAGCTATTCAGCACTGCTCCCTCAGAGCCCTCCTACTGTAGCTTCCCTTGGCCCCTTTCGTCTGAAAGCCGTTACTGGTTAGTTCAGGTCAGGGGGGTCGTGCCTGGCCCCGCATGAGGAGAAGGGCCATGTGGGGAATGGCTATGGTCCACACTCGGGACGAATCTCTCTCCCCCAGCCCCTGAAGGTCACAGAGCTTTCAGAACGTTCCCGTAGCACATGGGCTGTTCTCGGGGGGTGACTTCATGGGGCTGCCTTTTGGTCCAGGGCCTTTGACTGAGCCAAGGAGAGGCTGAGATCTGCATCTCCCTACAGTACTATAAATCTCAGAAGAGGGCCCTGACACATGGCTCCTCTCAGAGAGTATGGAAGAAGCCGAGGCTGGGGTCAGGAGGGGAGACCTGGCTTCAAATGCTGCCTGGAAGCTTCAGGCAGCACTAGCCTTGCTCTTGGTACCATGTGAGCTGTGTCTGGGTATTTGTGACGGTAGTTGTGTCTACGCAGGTCCTTTGACATCCTCTGGCTCACACCCCTTGTTTGTCCAAGGGAGTCCTAGACTCCTGGGTCTCCGTGCCCGGGCTGGCTTTTGGCTTCCCACAGTCAGCACCCCGTCCTGACTTGTGTGATTGCCAGCACCCGTCAGCTTCACACACACAGGGCGTGGGGGGGGGGGGTGCCTGCAGACTGAAGCTCCTTGGTGTTCACCCTGACAGCTGTGTGCGCATAAGAGAATCACTTCTGTCTATACTTCTAAATTACAGGCCTTGGGGGACCAGATCATCTTTGTCACGCGTCCTGACAAGAAGAAGATCCTTTTCTTCAATGATAAGAGCTGTCAGTTCACAGTGGATGAAGGTGAGTTAGCCCGGGGAGGGGACCCCAGGGGTCAGAGTTGGGCCTCATGAACCCCAGGAGGAGCAATGGCTGACCATTTTGTGCGTTGTCGTTGTGCTGGGGCTCCAGCTGCTGGGCACTGCTCATCTCTCGAGATTTCACGCCTAGTGATTGTTGGTCACATTTGTAATTGTGTCACTGCCTGGCAGAGAAGGGTCAAGCTGGAGGTCCTCATAGTGGAGGCCTCACACTCCCCCTCGCCCAGCTACCTCCCCACATAGTACCATCTGTGTCTGTAAGTGTCACTGTCCATATAGGGTAGACTGAGGTCTACAAGTGGGATTCAGACCCAGATCTCTTTGGACTCTGCCTCCAACTGTCTTTCCCTGCCTCTTGTCACAACTTCTTTATCACTTTTGTTTTAGCAATGTGATTACAACAAAAATTGTAAAATTTTGACATGAGAAAAATTAGCAGAAAATTAGACTGCTGGCTGATATGCAGGAATCATAAAAGTGTCTGGAATGAGTCAGGACTCAGGACTAGGATAGGACTGCTTTGTAATGAACATCAAGACTTTCCCAAAGAACCATGCTCATTAGTTATTTCTCACCTTTGTTATAACATGTGAGGGGTCATCTTGGAGGGCTCACATTTACAGTTTTGGGGTCATGTCTTCTGCCTACCTAGGTACTGCTCTGTCATTCAAGGCTAGACAGCTGGAGTCCCTATTTTTATTTGAAACCCTTAATATGATGACTATGAGGGGCTTTGGCGGGGAAGGGAGGTGTCATGCTATGTCAGTAGAGTCCGCCTTTCACAAATACCACAGTAACTGTTCTCAAGAACCCACTTATGACTATGTCTTGTTCCGCACAAAGTACTAGAAATCTACAATATGCAGTTCCACCAAATAGATTCTTTTTGTTCCTGACACAGCGCTTTGAAAAGCAAATCAAATTTTATTAGCAATAACTTGATATTTCATGCCAGTGCAGCAATAATAGAAAGGCAGAGCAGTATTGGGCCTCTCAAAGTGAGGCTGTGTCAGATACAGAGAAACATCCCCGCTTTGCAGGATGTCGCCACCTACTCTTTCTCCACTTTATTATTGGCAGTACAGCGTTCATCCAGTTTTTTTATGTAAACAAATGTGTCTTCCTTTCTGTATAACATAGCAAAAATTTCCATTTTTAACTAAATTTTTATTGATTTTTTTTTTACATTTCCCAAATTTCTCCCAGTGTTCCTCTGCCTTCTCCCCAGAGAACCATCTGATATAACAAAGAATATTGTTTTCTTTTTTTTTTATTAGTTCATTTTGATTTATCAACAATCACTTCCATAAGCTTTTGAGTTTAAAACCTTTCTCCCCCTCCTTCCCCACCACCCCCTCCAGGACGGCGCACGATCTGATATAGGCTCTACACATACATTCCTATTAAGCATCTTTTCACGTTAGTGATATTGTAAGGAAGAAATAGAACCAACAGGAGGAACCACCAGGAAGAGGAAACAGAACAAAACAGAAGGGGAAAAAAAAAGCCGATCATCTGCTTCAGTGTGCGTTCAAACTCCGTGCTTCTTTCTTTGGATGTGGAGAGCGTTTTCCATCACGAGGCCTAAAAAGAATATTTGTAAGAAAAAGAGGAAAGGGGGAAAGTGAGCAAAGCTGACAATGCCCACGGACCGAATCTGGAGGCCTGAGCAGTGTTCAGCGCCCGCGTCCAGAGGAGGGGGACGTCTGTTTACTCTGTCCCTTCTTTGGGGCCACCTCGGCTCTTTTGATCGTTGGGCCGCTGTTGTGGGGCTTGTTTAAAATCGTGGTACGTTATTTTCTTGGCACTGCTGGCGTGGCTCTGCAGCCCTCCCTTCCTGTAGCTACTTTCCTGCTTCTCTGGTTGCTGAGAAATGAGGCACCGTTTCCTAGGCCACAACAGCGTTCCCTGTAGCTTGTGTTGTGATGAGGTCGTGTGTGCGTGCGTGTGTCTTTTGAACAGACTTTCACCTTTATGTCAAATTTTAAAATGGCTAGATGAGTTTCTCCAGTTGTAAAGGAAGGTGTTTGGCTGATCGCAAAGATCACTCCCAGCTGGAGTGTTGTCTTCGTCGTTCCTGTGAGGCGATTGTCGAGCCCGCTGGCCAGTTTTCCGTGCTGTGTTCCCCAGCTCACAGCTCAGTTTTTGCAGTCAGTCCTGGGCGCCCTTGATCTGCCAAGGCATGGGAAGGTGGGTGTCGTCCTCGCCACAGCCCAGCTCCCTCCTCCCCTTCCTGCCTCCTTTGGGCGTCCATCCCCAGAGCAGCTGGGCGGGTGTGGGCCCGTGTTGGACCTGCAGGTGGCAGCATCACCATTCCTATGAGAAGCCTGGTGGGTCAGAAGTGAGCGAGGGGGAGAAGGAACGCACCTGGAGCCCTAGAAGCTGCTTTTAGAGTGCGTGGTGCCCGTCAGGCATCCAGTCTGGACCAGCCCCAAGCCGCCCTCAGTTGTCTCAGCCACGGGGCTCTCCCCTCTGGGTGCCAGCCGCTGCCTTTCTGCCATTTCCCTTGCCCTGCTGGCTGGCATGTGCTAGGCCTTTTAAAGTAGGCACCATAAGTATTCTCATTTTTCACCCGGGGCAGCAGTCTCTGAGAGTGTCTCATCCGTGATCACCCAGCTTCCGATTCTTAGCCCAGTGCCTTCTCTCAACTTTGCCGGGTTGTCTCCAAGGGGACAAAGATTTACATTCTAAAAATATTTTATTGGTATTCCTTGTTTTCATGTCACTTTCATTTTCAAATCTTTCTCTGCCCCCTCTCCAGAGAGTCATTTCTGGTAACAAAGGAGAAAAAACACTCAGAAAAACTAACCAGGCCTCTGCCGAGTAGACCCAGCCTTTACAAAGATGGCAGGCCTCTGTGGGGCCAAGTTCAGTCATTACAATCTCACAGCTTTCAGTTTGGCTTGTTGTTCTTCCCATTTACCTTGTTGGAGTCATTGTGTGTTTCCACTTTGCATCATGTCTTCTTTTCTTTTTCTTTTTACTTTAAAAAAGTGGCACATTTATTAAAAATCAAGACTAACAGTATTGTGCTATTACAATGGTAGCAATTTCAGCAAAAGTAATCACAGTAAAATCTTTCACAATGTGTATTCCTCACAGAGGCAAGGAGGTTCAACAGAAGTAATGAGATAATTTCAGAGGTAGCTCCCTCACAATGAGTATTCGCTACAAAATGTAGTTTGATAGAACTATTTACAGCTGAACCAAAATTTATGAAGGTTGTATGAATACCAGCGCAGCAGTGTGAGACCAAAGAAGTCTGCTTAACATTTCTTAAATGGTGTCAAAGAGAAAAAAACTTCATGCTTTCTTTCAGTTGGTAGCATTTTCACCGAGGTCAGACTCATTCTTAGTAAGTGGAGTTTTCATATTTATTCAGTACCAAAAGTCTCTGATGTCTTTTTGTGCCTGTTTATAGGAAGAGAAATCGTAACCATATTCTGAAGTTCACGCTCTCACGTGCCAGTGTCTCTCCAACCATGATCTTCACATGCTGTCCAACTTCCTTAAAATATAGGGTGTGACGCGCAGCAGGGCCACGTAGAGGAGAAAGTTGCGAACCAAGGAGACCACGTCCTCACGCATCTTGCGCTTGAGTTCCTCGGGGTCCAGCTTCGGCCCCATGTTCTCGAGCCGGAACATGCTGAGTTCAATCTGTCGGTCGTGGACGGCGAAAACCCGTCCTCGGCGGCGGTGCATGCAGTTTGCCGGCTCCCGTGTCTTCTGTCTTCACGTGATTCTCTGTATTCATTTTATCTACCCTTCTTTACAGCACAGTAACATTCTGTTACCGAATTACCAGAGAATTCAGCAAAGACAAGGAGACACTTAATAATAGCTCCAGTAATATCTCAGGATACAAAGCAAACCACCAAAAGAGCCAGAGCTTTTCTTTATGGCAATAACAGAGAGAGTGACTGAGAAAGGCCTTCCCATTCATGAGTATGGCAGAAGGCGTAAACTGCCTGGGAGTTAGTGTAACAGGGCACACCTAAGACCTGTCTAGAGGGTTACAAAATGCTCCTTCAGGAAAGGAAGAAAAACTTAAATAACTGAGGAGAAAGTCCCTCTCCTTGTGTGGCCTGTGCTAGTGCGGCCTAAATGACTCCACAGGTTTAATGCTGTGCCAGGGGACACGTTACAAAGTGAGGCAAGAGAAGAGCAAGATTCTTTTGGAAGGGCAGAGGGCCTAGATGACCCAGGAAAGCAGCCACACCCAGGTGGTGTGAAGGGAAAGCCTTCTGGACCTACCTCCAGTTAGCAGTAACCCTCAGAACTGCTTGATTTAAGACAGTGAAACAAACCAGCAAACAATTATATAAATAACCTGATGTTTGATAGACCTGAATAACATTATCTGCAGAAGAACTCCTTCTGTGACAAGAATTGCCGGGGAAACTGGAGAATAGTGTGGCAAAAATTAGGCTGAGACTAGCAGCTTCATCCCATGTACCACAAGAAACTCAGGGTGTATCTGTGACCTGAATACTAACGGTTGGACCATAAAAAAATGTGAGAGGAGCGAGATTGAGTGCCCATCACTGCCGTGGCCAAGAGGTGACTCCTTAGCCAAAGGATAAAAGCAGTCACAAAAGATAAAAAGGAGATCGCTTTTATGGAGTGAAATTGAAATGTTTCTGCACAAACAAAGTCATTGTAATTGAGCTGTAGAGAGAGGTGGTCACCTGGAGGGGGAAACTTTGTTCGTATTGAATAGCTGTGATCAAGGTCTGCTATCTAGGACATATGGGTAACTAATGCAAATCTGTAAAGCCCCAAGCTAGCAGATGATGGTCAAAGAATACAAACAAACTTCTGAAAAGGAGGGTTTAAAATTATTAACTTTTTCATATTGTTCACAGGAGAAGTGTGAATTAAAACACCTCGGGCTTAGCTCAGCCAATGAGCAATAATGACACACGATGGAAATGGTCAGTGTGAGGAGTGGGTGCTAATGCAGCGCTGGTGGAGCCGTGAGTTGGCTCAACTCTTCTGGAAAGCGTTGTGGAAGTGACTAAAATGTTCATACCCTTTGACCTGGATCGCATGGCTAGGCATGTTAACCCCTGCCTCCCCCCAGGTCAGAGAGAAACAGAAGAGCCCCATCATATGTCTCCAGGTGGTCATAGCAGCCCTTGGAGAGTGGCAGAGAACTGGAAATGAAGTACATGCCCACAGTGGGTGATGGCAGAACTAGTTGAAGGCGCGTGAGTGAAGACGAGGTATCACAGACGGGATGAGAGTCTGCAAGGCTTCGGGAAGGACAGAAAGCTCCCTTCAGGCTTTCCTTGTTTCCTTTTGGACCGAGGCTCATAGACTTGTAGAAGACGCAGCTCTGTAGATACCCCGGACCTAGATCTTATGAATGCCCGTGACAGGGTCTCCCTGGCTGTCGTTGTGGACAGAGTGGAGCAGTGTGGTGGATTCAGAGCCAGCCGGATAGCTGGCCCACCAGGGGTAGTTACTGTTGCTGCCGGCTTTGAGGGAGCTGCTCATTAACCACTAACTAAGACAAAGGCTTGAGTGGCCCTGACCACAGATAGTCAGCAAGCATTTACTGCGCAGCCCTGGGGCTACGAGGAAAGGAGAGGGGGAGAGTTCCTCCTCATGGAGGACTGCCTCCCTTGGTGGGTGACAGAGACAAGCTTTAGGAAGTCTCAGCAGACTGGATCTCTTTCATACGACGTTGAATGGGAGCCAAAGTAAAGTGCAGCCCCTGGCTCTGAGTCATCCACTTCACAAGTACAGGCTTCATCTGAAGAAGTGTCCGGAAGCCTGTGGCCTGGTCACCAGTGCCGTGCGTCGTCCTCCTTCATCCTAGGGCCCCCCCCCATTTTGGGAAGGACTTTGATAAGCTGGAGGCAATGATGTGTGGACGGTGGCGCCCCA
The DNA here is from genome assembly GCF_003287225.1 of Phascolarctos cinereus. Taxonomy (NCBI): domain Eukaryota; kingdom Metazoa; phylum Chordata; class Mammalia; order Diprotodontia; family Phascolarctidae; genus Phascolarctos; species Phascolarctos cinereus. Next base: position 3,868,343 of record NW_027556402.1, on the reverse strand, counting down.
TGAGGGTGACCTCTTAGAGGCCTTTCATGGTCATGCCCTAAGAGGATGCCTGGGCTAGCACAGGGGTTCTTCCCCCTTTTTGTTGTGGTGGGTCATGAGACCCCTTGGTGACAAAGGAGTGCAGAACCCCTGCCGATTCTAGGCTCTGCTTTGAGGGCAGGATGGTAGGAGGCAGTCCAGGGAGTTCTGGTTTGCATCTCACACTCAGGAGACAAGAAGGGCGTGTCGTCGAGTCATAACAAAGCCCTCCTCTGAGAGGAGGCTTGAGGGCTCCCGAAGAGAGTGAGAGCAAAAATAAGGGAGAAAGCCTGGTGAGACTGGAGCTGGCGAGCACCACCAGTGTTTTCATCCGTGTGGCTGTTCCCACCCCACAGGCGAATCGTAGCTCCAGCTGCCCATGTCTCTCCGGTAGCTGGGGGATGGGCTGGACTGGCTTTCCTGTGAGAGACCCCCAATCTGCCCTGGGCCAGGATGGGCTGTTTCTCTGGTCAGTGGGAATGACCAGAGCTCCTGCTCACTGGTCACCTCCACAGCCTGAGCACACATCTCAGAGCTGGAGTCTAATGAAGGGACTGTGCTGTAGATGTGACACAACTAAAGTTATGGGTCAGCCTTCAGTTATTAAGCTCTCGCTGTATGCCAGGCTTCAGGAATATAAACACAAACAAAAAGAGAGAAGGTCCCTGCCCTCGGGCACGCACTTATGTTCCCGTGTGCCTTCACGGAGCTTGTCTGTCTGAGGGATTCCGGGTTGGAGGGCAGGCCACAGCGGGAGCAGCTCTCCTCTCCCTCTGCTGACATCCGTCTACCCGCCAGGCCCTGCATTGCGCGCTTCTTCCTCCATACACCCCTGGAAATGAGCTCTTCCTCACGCTCTCTCTGCCTGTTTGTTCCTCTGACGCCCATCTTATGAATAGTTTTGTGTTTCCTTTGTCCGCACACATGTTTATCACCTCTCCTAGATTATAAGCACCCAGTATTGTTTGTCCTTTTATTGCCCTCCGGTTCTTCTCATGGGATAGGGAGTCAGTAAGTGGTTGAATGGATTGAGTAACTATGATATTGATTCCTTATTTTTGTTTTGCTTTGGATTTTGGGGGGGTTAAGGGACTCGCCCAGGGTCACAACAGTTAGTATATATCATGTGTCTGAGGCTGAATTTGAACCCAGGTCCTCCTGACTCCAGGGCCAGTGCTCTATCCACTACACCATCTAGCTGCCCCTTGATACTGAGTCCTTAAATGTGATCTAAAACCCTGGTCTAGAGAGCGATATTTTATGAAGCAGGTCATAAGGTATCCAGTTACGTTATTGGAGAAATACAGAATTTTAGACTTAGAAGGTACCTTTTTGGTCCCGGAGTTTAGTCTGCATATCATCTTTCTTAGGTGACCCCTCACAGTAACACACACGTTACTTAAACCTGGTCTCCTGAGTCCCATTATTCCCCCGCTGCCCCTCTGGCTTTCTGTAGTGCACGTTCATCGTGCAGGGCTCTTGGTCTCAGATTTCTGTGTCGGTGGAGCCTGCGTCCATCAGCTCAGCATGCGGTGTCGTCGTGTACTTGCCGTGTGAGGAGCATCGAAGTTCCCCGGCTGTGGCAGAATCTGACCAATTTGACAGCCTGAGGTTTCACATTAGATACTTTGGGACAGGAAAGAAGGAAGAGTCTGTCCCAGCACAGCGCGTCATTTTATTTCTCTCTGGTTTGTGAGCTGACCCTGCTGACTGTAAAGCTGGGCCTTTGGGATGAAAGGAGTGGGCCGACCCAGTCCCTGCCTGGAGGAAGCATTCCTGAAGGTTCAGGCCTCCTTAGGGATGACGGTTGTCCTGGTGAAACGTTTGCTTAGCTCCCTCTTCAGCTAAGTTCTCTTCCCTTTGACACTTCTGGAGGATACAGAAAGGCAGCGCTTTGGGGAAAAAATGACTGTCTCAAGAAGATTTTCAGGAAAAGGAGGTGTTTTGTGAAAGCCGAAGCCAAAAGGGAAGGTGACCCAACGTGTCCAGTGTCTTCTCGTCACCTTGTTCATGTGGCCAGAAGAAGTTCTCTTCTAGATGCCTCAGTCAGTCAGTCCACAAGCACTCAAGTGCTTTCTCTGTGGCCCATACCATGCTGGGCCCTGGGGATACAAAGAAAGGCAAAAATCTGGTCCCCAGCCTCAGAGCCCATAGTCCAAAGCTGGAAACAACTTTGAGCCGGCACTTAGATCGAAGGTGGAGAGTGATCTCAGAGGGGAGACCTAGCAGTGGGGGGCGGACCAGGAAAGGCCTGCAGAAGGTGGGCTTTGAGCTGGGAGGTGGAGAGGAAGAGGGAAATTCTCCTGGGCATCGTCAGGTGATGGAGCGGAGGAAGGTGCAAGAAGGCCAGAAGATTGGGAAGGGAGCAAGTTCTGAAGGGCTTTAGTCTTGGAGGCCTTAGGAAGCCACTGGAGTCTGTGAATGTGTGAGCGAAGCAGTTACTACCACCTCTGTGCCAAGCACTGTGCTGAGTGCTGGGGATGCAAAGAGTCGGGCAGGTCCCACTCTTGTGACACTCACGTTCTGATGGGGGAGACGCATCCATGGACTATGTGTCAGGTAGAGGGAGGGCCATGGGCTTCACCCACCCTTTTAGGAGGGTCTCTGGCAGCTGAGTGGAGATGGGCTGGAGGTCGGAGAGACTCAGAGCTGGAGGCCAGCCCGTGGGCTGTCGCAGTGGTGTCGGTGTGAGGTCATGAGGGCCTGCTCCAGGATGGCGGCTGTGTGAGCAGAAAGGATGGGCGCGTACAAGAGATAGTGGGAAGATAGAACTAGTGAGACTCGAGTGGGAGGGAGGAACAGAGGGTGATGCCAAGGTTGTGATCCAGGCATTGGAAAGATGGTGATACTCCAAAGCTCATCATCTTTTGGGTCAAGGGAGGTTTGGAAGGGAAATTTGAGTTCTATTTTGGACATATTGATTTTTTTAAAAAAAATTTTAATTAATTTATTTTGATTTATCAGTGATCACTTCCATAAACTTTTCAGTTTTAAATTTTTCTCCCCCTCCTTCCCTCCCTCTCTCCCCAAGATAGTGCACAATCTGATATAGCCTATACATATACATTCCTGTTAAACACTTTTTCACATCAATGATGTTGTAAGGAAGAATTAGAACCAATAGGAGGAACCACCAGAAAGAGGAAACAAAGCAATACAGAAGAAAAACAATTGCAAATAGTCTGTTTCGATCTACATTCAAACTCCGTAGTTCTTTCTGTGGATGCGGATGGCATTTTCCATCATGAGACTTGTGGAGACATCTTAGATCCTTGCATTGCTGAGAAGGGCTGAGTCTGTCAACGTTAGTCATGGCACAACGTGGCTGTGACTGTGTGCGATGTTCTCTCAGTTCTGCCTGCTCATCATTTCTTATAACACAATAGCATTCCATTACATTCATGTCCCACAACTTGCTCAGCCATTCCCCAGTGGATGGGCGTCCCCTCAGTTTCCAATTCTTTGCCCCCACAGAAAGAGCTGCTGTAAATATTTTTGTACTTGTGGGTGGGCATACTGATTTTAAGATGGCTTTGGGACATCCAGGTCAAGAAGTCCAAGAGGTGATCCTGGAGCTCCAGAGAGAGGTTAGGGCTGGATTTATAGATTAGGTCATCACTCCTGTGGAAATGGTTGAGCCCACGACTACTGAAGAGGTCATGAAGTGAGGTGGCATAGGAGGGGAAAGGAGAAGCTCCTGGACAGAAGCTTAGGGGTAAACTGGATCCAGATCCAGCAAAGGTGAATAGGTAGTACTCAGTCTGGTAAGAAGAGGCCCAAGATAGAGCAGCTTCCAGACGGGGCGTCAGCAGTGTCAGAGGCTGCACAGAGGTGAGGCTGTTGGCTGAGCCCTTCGGAAGTCGTTGGCGGCTTGGGAGGAAGTACACCGAACGCCTCTACCTCCTGACTGTGAGAGATGCGGGGCGAGCAATGCGCGCTTCTCCTGTTGTCTTTAGAACTCATCCAGCATCCCTCGCCATTTCTTTGGTCTCTCTGTCAGAAGCACATTCGCCAACTCTCTGTCCCCCCATCCTGCCCTAGCAAATGAGCACAGAGATTCTGTTCCCCATCAATCGGTCTGTCAGTGCACATTTATTAAGTATCTGATTTGTGCCAAGCACTCTGTTGAGTGCCTTCTGCTCCCTCAGAACTACTCAAAAGTCCATCTGCTTACCAGTGGAATGCGAAGTTCCATTATATGTGGGGAAACGGATGTAACGCACATATTCTGGGGTTTAGAGGGTTTACTTCGTTTTGGGTTTTGGTTTTTGCAGAGGCCTGTTGCTTTCACTAAGTGTGGAGAAAGCTGTTTGGGGGATTAAAGCTTGAGTGTTGACAGCATAACCTTTGAAAATAGAGCACCGCTTATGTGCTCTTATGTGCTCGCAGAGCTTAAGGCAGAGCACGGGTTTCTTTTTAAATTTAAATTTATTGTTTTCAGGTAACAAAAAATAACTCTCACTCCCACCCCTTCCCTCTCTACCTCCCCCAGCCCATGGGGAAGAAAACAGACAGACTACAAAATACTTGTCACAAACATGCATCACCAAGGAAACAAATTCCTGCATTGGTCATATCCAAAAGACACGTATGTTTCAGTTTACCCTGAGGATGTCACCTCTCTTTCAAGAGCATGTTTCATCTTGAGTCTTCTGGAATCATGAGTGGTTATTGTGTTGGTCAGATGGCGGAGTAAAAGCAGTGACTTGCTTGAGCTTTCCCCCCAAACCCCTCCAAATACCTGTAAAAAATGACTCTAAACAAATTCTAGAGCAGCAGAACCCGCAAAAAGACAGAGTGAAACACATTTCCAGCCCAAGACAACCTGGATGGTTGACAGGAAAGGTCTGTTGCACCAGGCTGGGAGAGGAGCACAGTTCAGCGTGGGCCACACAGGCAAAGACCAGGCCTCAGCAAACCTGAAGCAGCCCTTAAGAGACTGAATCACAGGCAGCTGTTTCCAGACTTCTCAACCCACAAATGCCAAAGACATTTAGAAGGTCAGTGGGAAAGGTCTGTCGGGTGAGAGAGGAAAGTGGTTCAGCCCTAGCCCTAGTGAAATCCCCGGGGTGGCGGCCACAGCGGCAGCAGTTGCTTCGCGAGCTCTCGATCCGTAGACAGTGGGGAAATCGAGTGGCTGATCAGAGGGGGATTGCAGGGATCTCTTTGCTGGTACCGAGGCAGGGTTCTCTTGTTTTGCCTGTGCTTGGCTCTAGGTCATAGTACTGGGTGGTGGTCCTGGGGTGAAGAGAAGTGCTGGTGTGGCGGGGCTTGTGGTCATGGCGCAGAGGGAATCCTCTTCACAGTTCCAAGGCAAAAAAGAGTGCTTGTGGTCACTCATAGACCAGAGCACAGGCCAGGAAAAGAGTAAACACCTCCCCTTTGATCATACCACCTTGGAAGAACTGAAAATTTACAGGTCCCCAGAAGTGTCTCTGAAAGCAGCTGTACAAAACCCCTGAAGTTTGGGACAGTACACCCTCTGCTTAACAAAGAATTAAGAAGTCAAATGATTGGCTGGGAATATGAGCTAACAGGAAAAAAACCTCAAGACTATAGAATCTTACTTTGGTGACAAAGAATATCAAAACATACAACCAGAAGAAGACAATAAAGTCAAAGCTCCTACATCCAAAGCCTCCAAGAAAAATATGAATCGGTCCCAGGCCATGGAAGAGTTTCAAAAAGGATTTTGAGAAGCAAGTAAGAGAAGTGGAGGGAAAACGGAGAGTGATGCAAGAATATCGTGAAAAACAAGTCAACAGCTTGCTAAAGGAGACCCAAAAAAATACTGAAGAAAATAACACCTTAAAAAACAGCCTAACCTAAATGGCAAAAGAGGTCCAAAAAGCCAGTGGGGAGCAGAGTTACCTATCACCTCTGTATAAAGAAAAAGAGTTTGGTGAGAGAGGGGAGCAGTCTGCTCTAGGTTGGATGCAGTTTGCCTCTGGTCCCCTGCCCCTCTTTTCTCTCCCCCACCCAGAACCCAGTTTTTGATTTCTTCCATTTTAAGCCTCTCTTCACCATCCACTCTGTAGTTAAGTTGGTTTGGCTTATGACTAATCACTGTCTTTCTGGTCTCCCTCTTATTCTCCCTTCTCACCTTTCCCTCCTGCTCCCTGTTGAGTGACATGTATTTCTGCACTCCACTGTGTGTCTGTGATATGTGTGTGTGGCATTTGTGTGGTGTGGTATGTGTGTGTCTATAGATGTATAATGTGTTGTGCGTGTGTGTGTGTGGTATGTATGTTGGATGGGGGGAGGCGTTCTTCCCTTCTTCGAGCAGTTCAGATGAGATTCAGGTTTGTGTTGCCTTCTTCCCTCTACCCTTTCTTCCTCATTGTTTTGTTAGAGTGACTTACTTACCCACACGAATTATGGGAGATAATTTCTCCCACTCTTCCTCCAAGTATGCCTTTCTCTCTTCTTTCCTCTTTTAAGGTCATTAACACATAAAAAGAGAACTCCATTCCCAGACTCTGTTGTATTAGATTCCCTCAAGGCCTCAATGAATATAGGGTTCTGAGGGGACACATGAATCATCTCCCCATATTAAAATGGAAACAGCTGATCCTTCTTTAGTCCCTTGTGATTACTCTTGTGTTTACTTTTTATTTTTCTTTTGACTCCTGTGTTTATATTTCGAAGTTTCTCTACAGCTCTTATCTTTTCATCTGGAATGCTTAGAAGCCCTGTTTCATTAAAGATCCATTTTTTCCCCTGTAGGATTATACTTAGTTTTGCTGGGAAAGTTAATCTTGGTTGTAAGCATTTATCGTTCGCCTTCAAGATTGCATTCTGAGCTTTGCATCCCTTCTTAGTGGTGCCCACTAAACTTTGTGTGACCCCGACTGTGGCTCCTAGTACTTGAATTTGTTTGTTTTGGCCGCTGACAGTTTTTGGTTTTTGTTTTCACTTAGAAGTTCTGAGTGTCAGCTATGGCAGTTCCTGGGACTTTTCATTCGGGTGTTTCCTTCAGTAGGTGAATGGTGGATTCTTTCTGTCTTCACTTTGCCCACTGGTTCTGAGCTCTCTGGGAAGTTTTGTTTTATAATTTCTTGAAATGTCGTTTAGGTTCTTTTTGTTCATAGCTTTGAGATTGTCCAACAATTCTTGAATTACTTCTCCTTGATCTGTTTTCCAGGTCAGTTTGTTTTTGTTATGAAATATCTTACAGTTCATTTTTTTCCAACTTTTGGTTTTTTTTGTTTTTGTTTTTGCTAGGCAGTGGGGTTAAGTGACTTGCCCAGGGTCACACAGCTAGTAAGTGTTATGTGTCTGAGGCCTGAATCCAGTCCTGGTGCTCCATCCACTGTGCCACCTAGCTGCCCCTTTTTCCAACTTTTAAACTTTGCCTTTTAATGTTTCTTGCTTTCTCATGGAGTTATTAAATTATATCCGGTCCATTCCGATTTTCAGGAAGTCTTTGGCTTGGGTATGGCTTTATCCCTCTTCTTACAAGCTGTTAATTCTCTCTCTAGTTCTTCTGTAACTCTCATTTCCGTTCTGTTTTTCTCGTACTCTTGTTTCTTTTCCAGTTGCTCCTTCCAGTGCATTTATTTGATGTGTAAAGTCATTTTTAGCTCTTTTCTTCTCTTACCTCTTGCTTCATCTCGTACTAGAATTGTAGCTGAACTTGTCCCCAAGCTGTGTTTCTCTTTGAAGGTTTGCTTGGAAATGTTTTGGAGCCATTCCCTCCTCTTGTGTTTGTGTCTTAAACATTCTCAGCACCGCACTCGTTCTTTATGGTGAGACTGTGCTCATTCTTCTGTCCTCACTTCCCACCTTGGGACTTTGTGTCAGGGCCAGGCTCTGGACCCTTCTGTGGGGAATGGCCGGACTGTACTCGGACCTGTTTTGTGTCTTCTTGCTTCCTGCTCCTGTTTTCTTGGGCGTTAAGGGAGTTGTGCTGTCTTCTAGGATCTCAGGGACAGTGCAGCATGGAGAGCCGCAAGCTGATCCAGACAAAGGGTGACTGCTGCCCAAAGGGTGACTGCTGCCCTTCTGGTATGAGTGCTGCCAGGTCCTGACCGGCATTTGGGTCTAGGCAGCGTTCCTGCGGGCTCACCCTTGGTTGGAGCTCCAGTGGACTGCTGCTGCCTTCAGCTCTTGTCAGGCAGCTGGAGACCTCTGCTGGCCCAGAGTGGCACCTGGAGGCTTCCCTCTGGTCTGGGACTCCTTCCCTGTCCGGCCTGGGTCTGCTGTCCCCCCTGCTCTCCTGGCATCAAAGCCACACAGCTGGTACTTGCTTGCCTGCTTGCTCAGCGCTTCAGATACGGCTGAGGGCCCAGGGTTACGTTGCCCTTGATTACCACCCGTAGCTGCCGGTCTCCTGCTGTAGTCCACACTGGATCTGTGTCCCCAGCATTGGGTGGTGAGCATCAGAGGTGTCGGTTACCACCTGCCCAAGGTCAAGCCCCTTTGGGGAAGTCTCCATATGTGTCCCTGGCTAGACCCCATCTCCTTCTGCTCACTTGGCCTGGAAAAATGACTCACCAAGGTTTTTTTCCTTGGATTTCCTGATCAGGATTTAATCTGGGGTGATTTCTAGATGTAGGGAAGAGCCTGGCTGTGCTACTTCCTTTTCTTCTGCCATCTTGGGTGGTTTCCTCCAAGTGTTTCCTTTTCAGAAAACCAAAATTTTCCTTTCCCTGGGCTGTTTTCTATTCAAGTCCCAACTTGTAGATGCTAGGGGCGTATCATCAGTGCCTCTTTGTTTCCATAAAGATTGATTTTCTTTCAATTTCAACTCTGAAGCAAATGAGTATGTCTGAGTCTTAATTTTCACTGGGTACTAGATAGAGGCTGCAGCCCCTGAATCTAAAGTGATGCTTGCTTTGTTCATGCAGAATTTCAAAAACTTTGGAGGAGCATCACTGTGGATTCTATGGATGAGGAGAAAATTGAAGAGTATCTGAAGCGACAGGGTATTTCTTCTATGCAGGAGTCTGGACCAAAGAAAGTGGTATGTATGATCTAGAAGTGGCATTTCAGTAACACTGAATCGGGGGGGCTTTTTTGGAGAGGAATCAGTGGAAATATAGTGTACTCCAAAAGGTATTTTTAAATGGTTTCTGGAGAAGGTAATGGATGGATGGATGATGGGCTGTTTTTAGCTACTTGAGGCCTCTCCAGGGCTGACCTCCTTGCCCAGTTTTGCCCAGGAGTAAGATTACTAGTTTGCAAGTTCATTGAATTTTCTTCGTTGATCTTGGATTGTTTTCCAGAATAATTAAGTGAGTTCACATCTCTACCAATAATAGATTAGTAAGCCAGGACATACAGTCCTGTAGCATCACTGAAAGAATATTGTTAAAAAAAAAAAAAGGGACTGTGTTTCAGGGAGAGCCCTAAGGGCTTTTCAGAAGTGCTGGGCAGTGTCTCAAATGCCACCCAGCCCCTCCTCCCCCCCACTTTCCCCTTCCCATTTTGTTTGGGGCCCAAACAGTTGTCCACTGGACTGAAAGGTGAACTCACGACACCTCTTCCAATCTTGTATTCATTACCTGTTTACAAGAGAGCAAGGGATTCTGCCGAGTGATAAACCAGAAAGAAGAAAAGTAAAAGCTAGCTCTCGCAGGCCAGCAGCATCTGTAAATACAGAATCGACATCTTTACTCTTTGTGATTTGGCCTCCCTCGTCTCTTCACCCTGAGCGTGTTTTCCAGACCTGTTTTTCACTACAGGGCACTGACATACATGTGTGTCTGTTGGTCTGATTTGGAGGGCCTTTCTTAATCCGTGCCAGAACAGATCTAGGCACACCCTGAGCCCATGTCTCGCAGGGCATGTCTCTTCACCAGAGTGTGCCTGACGCGGGGCACTGCCCGGCATTGATCCACTGAGTTCTGCTCAGAGCAGAACGCTCTAGTGTAGGAGAGCCAGAGCTCACAGTGCTTGGGCCTTTGCTTCAAGAATTTATTCCTCTCTGCACCACAGTGAGGCATCAGAGCAGAGCTCTTGGAGGCTTTGTCATACGTACTGTGGTAAGGTGGGGACACACTGAGCACTGGTGAGGTGTGAGATAAGGAGACCCCTTCAGCAGAGGAGAAAACCACCTGGGTGACCCTGATGTGGGGAAGGAGGAAGAAGATGGGCCTGAGCACCCACATTAGCCAGAGGGACTCCCGCAGGGCACCCAGCTGAGCATGGTAGCCTGTCGGCTTCGTTAGCGTGTGTCTCATGGGTAGTTACCTGGCCAAGAATTGCATAGGAAGAGCAGTCAGACTGGATTACAGTTGGAAAATTGTACCGTGCTTTTGGGATTCCCAGATGCTTCTGGAAACCAGTGTTCATGCGGGGTCGTGATACGGCTCCCACATGGGCTCCACGGTCTCTAAAAATCCAGGTCGCACCAGGGACATTGGGGGGATTTATGAAGGGTGGGGGTAGACTGCAGGCTGGAGGGATGGTGACTGTGCATGAAATGACAGCAGAAATAGAGGGGCTCATCCTGGGTGACCACGAATGGGTGCCCCAGGGAACGAGGCCGCGTGGCTCATGGCTTGTTTGTGAGATGGGAAGAGACCATCAACATGGAGGGCCAAATTACTCACAGCTTTAAAGCCAGCCTGGTGCGTTGGAAAACAGGATGCCTGATTGGGCCTTCCTCCACCTCTCTGGCTTTAGTCAGGTCACTGTGAGGGTCTGGGGTGCCCATTGTGCCACGCAGACTAAGGAGAGATCCTGTTGTCAATGGCTGCTTGCGGTCCTGAGCAGACCGCAGCCCCAACCCCGCCCAGCCTGCCTGCTAATGAATGCTGCTGCCGGTTTCTGTTTTTTCCACAGGCTCCCGTCCAGCGGAGGAAGAAGCCAGTGTCACAGAAGAAGCGGAGGTTCAAGACTCACAATGAGCACTTGGCCGGGGTCTTGAAGGATTACTCCGACATTACTCCGGGCAAACAGTGAGCGGTTTCCTTGCGACCAGCTGCGTTCACGGAGGATCTCGACTGAGGATGCTCGGGCTGGTGTTGGCTGGAGGGCGGCCCCTTCTCCCTACCTGTGGAGAGAAAGCAGCTCCTTTACAGGACGGGGTGAGGTGCCAGCCTCCTCTGACCTTGCTTGGATCGATTGGCCGCGAGGTCATTCCTCTGGGTTCACTCACTGGTGGAAGAGGTGCCTGCCAGCGCCATCATCATCCGATGTTCAGCTGTGCTTCTGCTCACGGCTCCACTTCCCCCTTCTGTTATTAGAGCAAGTTTGCAGATAGAACTGAACGCAGTGTGTGTTTACTCTACGAGAACCTATTTATAATAAAACCATTGTGGAAACATGTTCGAGGGAGGAGTGAATTCTGTTTGTTTCCTTTCTCTTCAGCAGCCTTAGTTAAACTCTAGGAAAGGTGCCCACTTGTGGGGAAACGCAGCCCTGGGAAAGCTTGGGTCGTCCAGGACAGTGACCCGAGCACTGCCTCTTGTTCGATGGTGGCAGCGGTGAAGACGGCACGGATGTTATTTCCGAAGGACTTGATTTACAGCTCGCTCAGATGTTTCAGGCTTAGGCCGTTGCGGGCTGACGGGGCATTCCAAAATCCAGAGCACGTTGTCTGGTCCTCCTTGCGGACTTTGTGTCTAAAAGCAGCGGCATGCGTTGGCTGGATGGCGGACGCTGCCTTCTGCTTTTGTCTCGACCTTCCTGTTCCCATTTTCCTTACTGATTCTCCTTTGTACTTTCTCCTTGGTCTCTGTTTCACTATCAGTGGCTGTGCTTCCAGGTAGCATTAGTGAAGCTCTGTGGGCAGTGATGCTCCTTGGGATTCTTAAGGATGTGCAAGGAGATGACTGAAGGGGGGTGAAGGGATTTGGGTTTCTGTGGCCCCTAATTCAAAGGCCACGTGTCAGTGCCCTGCACCTTCGTTCTGGTGATGGCGTATGACCAGAAGGATTGCCTCTGGTCGCGTCCACTTCCCAGATTCTCTGGGTGCAGATTGTCACCAAAGGAGAAAGTAGAAACATCCTGGGCAAGGGATACTGTGGTGTTATGAATACAGAAGAAACCTTTTCTGAACTCGACAAAAGTGGGAATCTGCCATTCAGGTCTGTATGGGACACCGAGTTAGTGGGATCTGTGGAAACAGTGTGGCTTGGTGGAGAAGGCACCGAGCCCACATGAATAATCCCACCTGCAGCATGCATACATCACAGGACTGTAGATTTAGAGTTGGGTGGACCCTCCAAGGTCATGGAATCCACCCACCTCATTTCGCTGAAGGCCCACCGGCTGACCAAGCCATCACTTGAACACAGATCTTTGAACTCTGAATTTCTAAAATAACCATGCTGATTTTTCTTGGTTCAGAGGGTCCAGCTTTTCAAGAGAAGTGGTGATATTTTGTATTTGTATATACATTTTTCTTGGGTTTCTATTTTTTAATTTTAATTTTTAAATTCTAGATTTAACAAATATCAAAAACACAAAAGCAAAACACATGAGCATCTCCATATACAAAGCAGAATGCAAAAGGGTTGTCTGTGAACTTTTGCATTCTGTGTGCTTTTTTAAAATGCATATAATAAATTCACATAGTACTTTCAAAATGGTCTTCCTTGTCTGTTCTTTCTCCTGAACTTCCTCCTGTTCTCTGTGCCTTTTGAAAGTGTTTCAACACTTATCCTCTTTCTGAGGAAGGAGGGGGCCTGTCGCTACCTACCCTGCCTTACCCTCTCTCCCACCAACTTCTTCCCCCAATTAAAAGCAGACAAATTAACAGAGTCCCCTTGCAAACGAATGACTGAAGGCATGGATACAGAAGAACTCATCTGCACCCAATTTAACCTGACAGCTCTTCTCCTTGAAAAGGTGAAGCATTTCCTTGTTCAGGTCGGCCCCAGGGATGCTCTGCCAGCTTTATGGTGCCTCTGCAGCATCCCCAGCAGGTGGTCATCAGACAGCTGGAACCCTTCAGACCTCGGGGGACAGCTCCCTCCATCCTGTGCCCGGATGGCGTCTCTCTGTCTTCTGTAAAACCTTCCACTGAAGACGAGCCAGCTCAACCTGCTGTTTTAGGGATGAGGAAACTGAGGCACGGTGAGGTTAAGAGGGACTGCCTGCCATCGCTGAGGTCATTAAGGCAGAGCTGAGCTTCATCTGGGTGTTCCCAACCTGCTGCTCCCCCCTTTCTAGTTATCTCCTTGTCTGCCCCTCAAAACCTCACAGCTGAATTGAAGAGTTCTAGAGAACTTGTAATATGAGGTGGTTTTTTGGGGTTTTTTTAAAGGTATTATGATGGAAACTTAACATTTGTCTCCATGGAAGTACCTTGTCTCTACCATTTTGTTCTGTGTCTCTGAGTCTCAAAGGCATCATCTTGCTTTGCACAGACTCAAGCCTCAAGTTTTTCGAGACCTGCCTTCCAAGCAGGCCCGTTGGGGGTGAAGTCAGAGAAGGACAGAGTTGGGTGGGGGCTCTCAGATGGGCAAATTGAAGGCAGCTTGCCAAGGTCACTTAGATCACTGGGCTCCGGACGCCACGTTTGTCCTCGGAGCAGGTTAGATAGAGCTCCTACTCTAGGTCACAAAGGCCTCACCCTCTCATCTGTGGTTTGTATGCACACACATACACTCTGCAGCCGAGTTGTGCGGTTGTATTTTGAGGATGAAATCAAACAGATGAGGGCCTCCTCCAGTTCCTCAGGGTGGCGTGCCACATTTGAAGCCCTGCAGCCACTAAAAGCTACTGTTGAACTGTCCCTAATCTCTCCAGCCATTTGAAGTGTGACCAACTGGAAAACCGAGCCTGAGCGCGTTTTTGTGAACCAGATTAATAATTCATCCTGGCTGTTCAGGGCTTTCACGGGAGGGAGAACGTGCTTGAGCCCGACGCACTGGGGCCGCCGTGGCTGTTGCTTCCCGTCAGTGCAGCCGAGTGATGGTGGAGGCACGAAGGAGAGCAGAGCATCCCCCACCTGCTGCGGAAATGCTCTTAAAAGGCCGAGGGGGGGGGCACCGGCCCCCTGCTGCTCAGATTCAGGTCACTGGCGTTTTTATTTCTTGGAGGCGTTCCCTCAAGGGGTAGAGGGCAAAGCCAATTCCTGGCTCTTCAACTAGCTAGAGTCGTTTTTTAGGCAGACCAAAGACCTTCCCTCAGAATACCAGGGACCACAGACATTCCTGTTGATTTACAAAATGGGGTACCTGAAGGAGGCAGCTTTCAGCTTTCTTAAGCCCCCTGTTCTGATGAGGCACAAGAGGACTCAATAAGTCCTGGCTTAATTGGATTACTTCCTCTTTTTCTCAGAGCAAATGTTCTCATGCGTGATCTGCCCAACTGAGAGAAAGAAGGAAGATTTCAAGGACACGGGTCTTGGAGAGAAGCATTATTCGTTTGGAGGGGACGTTGGTTAAAACATTGATCCTGCTGTGCAGGGTAATGTGCTTGGCTTCGAGAGTATAAAAACAAAGGTGAAAAGTATCCTTTATGCTCAAAGAGCGCTCCTTCTCCTGGGGAATACAGCATAGGACCATATAGGTAAGCATAGGGCAGCGTTAGGAGGGAGGAATCGCCAATAGCTGGTTCCCGGGAGACTTCCTGCAGGAGGTGGCACCAAGCTCAGCCTTGAAGGACACTGAGGATTCCAGACACAGAAGTGAGGAAGGAGGGGCCCCCAGGCTTGGAGGTGGGAGATGAAATGTTAAATTTCAGGCAGGTGGGCCAGTTTGCCTGGAATTCATCCTTCCTGGGCTGGAGTAATGCTGAATGTCTGGAGCCAGGCCTTAAATGTCCTGAAAAGACAGGAGCTTGGGTCTTGTGGAGGGAAGAGGGGCCACTGCATTTCTTGAGCAGGGTAGGCATTGCTTAAGACCTTTGCTCTAGGAAGATTGTTTTAGTAGCTGTTAGCAAAGGAATGGGTGAGTGGAGACACAAGAGGCAGGCAGGTCTTACCAAGCCACTTGCAAACAAATCTGCCCTAAAATTTTTCAGCTCACCTTAAAACTGGTTTACATGCCTTGATGAGATGCTAACTGATAATGGAGGGAGGCCGTGAGCACCCCTGCCAGGAGGAAGCCCCCAGTCATCGCCAACCAGCGGTCCACGGGCGGAACACTGAATGGGCTGAGGGGTGCAAATCCTGTCTGAATCGTTTCTTTTCAGACACCCTCCTACCATGTGGCCAGGAAGACTGACCCATCCCAGCCTGTGGTGGGAAGCCCATCGGGCATTGAACCAAAGACAAGCTGTAGGCCTCAGCATCCCAGGACTCAGAGGCATCTGCTGAATTAGGCCCCATACAGAAATTGGTTCTACGAGTCAGCTTGACAAGCAGTTTCCAGCCCTCACAGAGACATCTGGAGAAGGGCACCTCTCCCCGCCCTAAACCACGCATTTTTGGACTGCCTCATTGTTAGTTTACCGTTGTATTGAAGGTGTCCGTGTGTCAAAATTACAAAGAATAAGCATGGCTTTCTCTTTGAAATCTCTCTTGAAACTAACTATCCCTGCCCCCTGTGCCAGCAGAGCCAGTCGAACTGCCCTCCAAATGGAGGAGGACCTGGCGATGAATCTGTCAGCTGTTGCCATCCCTGTGACCTCAAACAAGCCACTGTCACCTTTCTTCTCTGGGCTTCAGTGGCTTCATTTGCCAAACGAGGGGGCTAATTACATGTCTTCTTTAGTCCCGTCTGCCTCTAATCTGTGAAATGATTGTGACATCACAAAAGTCCTTGGAAACAACTGTCATGTTTACCCCTTCAAAAAAATGCATTTTTATTGCTATCTTTTCTTTTTACATCACCCAAATTTTTCACCATATCCCTCCTCTCTTCTTCCAAAGAAGCATCCCGTATGACAATGAAATTTTTGAAAGAAAAAAAAAATGAGGAAGAAGAGAAAAACAGTGAAACTGATGAACACATCCAAAAAGGCTGAAAACATATAGCATTCCACGCCTCCCATCTCTGCAGAGGCGTGGCATGGTGTGTTCCTTTTCTTTTGGGAGACATGCTTATTCTTTGTAATTTTGATACATTCACTTGCAAGGTGATGTCACTGAAGTGAGCTTGTTTGATAAAGGCCTAGAGAAATGAAAGCAGGTATTTTTATGATGTGAAAGTCTTAGCCAAAGCTGACTTCTTACCTGTTGACCTCCCTCTCCCACCCTGTACCTCTGTCCTCTGGGCACCCATTGCATACAAAAGTGGAAGCCGTATTTCTCTGCATTCATAGTTACTCTTATAACCCAACAGGAAAGTCAGAGAAAGCCCTTGAAGAGAACTTTGTTGGCAGTGTTTCTCTTTGGACCACGTAAAATCCTGTATTTCTGAACTGGGGAGAAATCTTTCAGTAGACGAGTCAGAGATTTTCCCCAGCAGCTTTGGAATGTGGGATTCCCCAGAAGGGCATTGGGATATAGCAGCCTAGCTCTGAGTCTGCTCAGTGCACAGGACCCCACAGTCCTGCGGTAGCTGGATTTTAAAACATTTGATGCCAAAGTGCAGCATTAGAAAAAGATGGTAAAAGAGGGAGAAGCTCCAAAGCAGGACTCCCTTTCTTGCCCTTCAAAACCTTCCCTTCTCTTCATTCCCCCACCTGTTTCTGTTAGGGACATCCCCCACCTTGCAGTCATCCAGGATTGCAGCCTCCGAGTCGTCCCGGCGTCTCCCCTTTCCCTCCCGTCTCATCGCTTGCCGTATGTTACCAGTCCTCCCTTCGGGGCACCCCTCCCCTCTGTCCCCTTCCCTCGCTCCCATGGTTACCAGGCTCCTGTCATTTCTTCCTGTTCTGTTACTGCCATAGGCCCTAGCTCATCTCCCTGCCTCTGGTGTCTCTTCCCCATCCAGCCGTCAAACTGATGTTCTTCACGTGCACGTCTGGTCGTGGTGCTGTCATTCAGTCATGTCCAGCTCTTCCTGACCCCATGGACCGTCGCACACCAGGCCCTTCCCTCAAAGTCTCAGCAAGTTCATGTGTGTTGTTTCCGTGACACTGTCCATCTCATCCTCTCTCATCCCCTTCTCTTTTTGTCCTTTTCTCTTTTCCCAACATCAGGGTCTTTTCCCATGAGTCCTGTCTTTTCATTATGTGGCCAAAGGATTGAAGCTTCAGTATTTGTGCTTCCCCTGAACAGCCTGAGTTAATGTCTTTGAGATTTGCCCTCCCTGCTGTCCAAGGGACTCTCAGAAATCTTCTCCAGCACCACAATTCAAAAGCACTGATTCTACAGTGCTCAGCTTTCCTTATAGTCCAGCTCTCACAGCCATATGTTGCCACTGGAAAAACCATAGCTCTGGCTCCGCGGACCTTTGTCGGCAGGGTGACGTCCCTGCTTTTTAGTGTGTTGTCCAGATCGCCCTAGCTTTCCTTCCGAGGAGCAAGGGTCTTTTTATTTCATGGCTAGAGTCCTATCTGCGGTGCTCTTTGAGCCCAAGAATATAAAATCTGCAACCGCTTCCATTTCTTCTCCCTCTGTTTGCCAGGAAGTGATGGGACAAGTTGCCAAGACCTTAGTTTTCTTGAAGTGAAGCCTCAAGCCTGCTTTCACCCTCATCAAAAGGCTTCTCAATTCCCCTTCCCTTTCTGCCATCAGAGTGGTCTCGTCTGAGATTGTTGATATTCTTCTGGCAGCCTTAGTTCGGGCTTTGGCTTCATCCAGCCTGGCATTTCTCATGATGTCCTCTGCCGATAAGTTAAGTAAAGGACAACAGGCTGCCTTGTCGTCTCCTTTTCCAATCTGAAGCCAATCCGTTTTTCCACGTTTGCTTCTGTTGCTTCTTGGCCTGCCTACGTGTTCTTTAGGTCTTTAGGAAACAGATGCGACGATCTGCTCCTCCCATCTCTTTGAGGACTCGCCCCATTTTGTGGTGATTGGCCAAAAGCCTTAGTGTAGTCAGTGAATCAGAAGCAGGTGCTTTCCTGGAGCCTGCTGTTTTCTCCATAATCCAGAGAAGCTGGCGATCTGGTCTCCAGTTCCTCTGCCTCCATTCTTCTGCTAATTCTCGATTCACATACTGCTGAAGAACCGGCCTGCAGAATCTTAAGCATGGCCTTGCTGGCGTGTGAAGTGAGCACAGCTGAGTGGATGATGGATTGGGATGGGGAGAGGTTTGAGGCAGGAAAACTATTCTGCCTGCAGCTCCTGCCATCCTCTAGTGTGGGGCGGTAGAGGCCTGCACCAGGGTGGGCAGTGTTACTGTCTGGGAGCACATGCGAGGGAGATTATAAGGTAAAAGCGGTAAGACCCGGTGACTGGAAGTGGGGGACAAGAGAGGGAGGAGTCTAGGAGTGCAATAAGGTGGCAAGTCCGGGTGACTGGAAGGATGGTGGGCCCCTTAACGGTACTAGGGAAGCTCCTAAGCGGGGAGGGTTTGGTCATGTGGAGGCGGAGGTGGAGGTGTCTACCTCCGGCGTGAGACACCGGCTAGGCAGATGGAGAGGAGAGACAGGTCTGACATCTGTGCTGTGGAGGTAGCTCAGACTTTGTGTGATGTCTTGGAAGGGCGAAGTGCCAGGTTCTGCCTTGAAGAGCTGACAGTGTGGGGAGTGGCAGAAGAAGGGAAGGATCCCAGGGATGGTGAGGAGAGCCCCAGGGCAGTCAGGTGTTGTGGCCACCCTAGTAGCTGTGGGAGTATTGACCCCGTTCAGTGTTCCCTGAGCATGGCGCCCAGGCCAGTGCACACAGCCCTTTCCAAGAGGGCTCTCGGAATTCCAGTGTCACGAAGACGCCTTCTTGCCGCCTTACATCACCTTTGTTTTCCCGTGAAAAATCAGGTAAAGCAACCAGAAATCCCCGCTCGCTTCTGGCCCTACCGCCCTGTCTTCCTTCTGTTGGAGCTTCTATCTCCCCAGTTTGGTGTACGGGGGATACCCCGGCTGCTCTGACATTCACTTTGGTCTCTTATCCACTCTGTGACTCAGCTTCTCCATCCAAATGAGAATTCTACCTCAGCTAGGAGGTGCAGTAGATAAAAGTACCAGGCCTAGAGTCAGAAAGACCCGAGTTCAAATCTGGACTCTGACACTTCCTAGCTGTGTGATCCTGGGCAAGTCACTTAACCTCTGCCTGCCTCAGTTTCCTCATCTGTAAAATGAGCCAGAGAAGGAAATGGCCAACCGCTTCAGTATCTCTGCCAAGAAAACCCCAAATGGGGTCACGGAGGGGCAGACATGACTGAAATGACTGAACATCAGATCACCCCCTAGGACTGTTGTGAGGGAAGCATCGCGTGCACGTTACAGCATGACAGAAATGGGAGCTATCGTCGGCCGCGGTAACAGCATCGTAAAGTTGGCGAAGCGCTTCACAGACATTCCCTCGCTTCATCCCCGTACCAGTCCCAGCAGGCAGGTGCTGTTATTGTCCCCTTTTACAGTTGGGGAAACTGAGGAAAACAGGTGAAGTGGCTTGCCGAGGGTCCCAGAGCTAGAAAGCGTCTAAGGCTGCATTTGAACCCGTCTTCCAAACTCTACAGTGAGTGGTCTCAGAGTCCCCTTCTAGTTCTGAACATTCTAACATCTGTGGGACAAGAAGAGAGGGCTGCTTATTTGTAGATACTAGTACAGCGGTCTGTCTGCCCACGCTGTTTTCGCCTCCTTGGGAAGGACCAGAGCATCGCAGACCTGCATTTATTGTCTGCATCGGGATAAAGAACTCAGGGGCATTCCAGTGCTGCTGAGCTGAACCAGAGGAGACTGTCCGTCCGCCGCACCGGGTGAGCGGTGGAGAAGGCTCAGGAGGAAAGGGGACCCCGCGAGTCCTCCAGCTTGTATTGTTTCCTCTGTGCCGGGTACCGTACTGAGCGCTGGGAATACACAGAGAGCAGAGAAACAGCCCCTTCCTTCGAGGAGCTCCCACGGCCATGGAAGAGACTGGGCAGGTGGCCCCTAATGCAGAGACCCCACCCCCACCCCAGCACATGCACAGAAACGCTGCAAGATAAACCATAAGGACGTTTGGACGGAAGACCGTTTGTGGATGCAATTGGGGAAGTCCTGCCTGCCCTTAAGTGATCCCAAGCTGCTAGCTCTCTGACACCCAGACCTCTCTTAATGCCAGTATTCTCAGTAAATGCTCTATGACCATGAAACACGGAGCACCACAATTTCTGAACAATCCGGATTTCAGGAAAGCCACACCAAGAGCACGGGAGCTTCATGCATGAATGTCACCAGAAGCATCTCCCCAAAGTGCGTGATCAGAAAAGGAGGCGGGCCTGAGGGACAGCCTTTAGGAAGAAAGGCCTCCCACACTGGGAAGACCCCTTGCGGAGGACTGATAGATGCGAGGATGTGGATGAAAATGACGCAGCTTAACGGGTGTGTGTGGGCGGGCAAGGCCATCACAGAGCCTTCAGAGGACTGGTAGCCAGGGAACACCCGATTCCAGCTCAGTAGGGACGGTACTAGTTACAAGTAAGGCTCATTGCCATGTAACGGTGACTTCACACAGCTGCCTTCTTGGGCTTGAGGACAAGGGGATGTGGACAGCGTGGCTCCACACACCTTCCTCCCATCCCAGTTCAGAAGTCGTCTCCTTCCCTCCCAGACCAGACGACTGGCCCAGGCTGTGGGAGGCGTGTGATGAGGTTGGAGAACATGGGCTGCTACAGCCAGAGGGGGCTTTCCTTGGTGAATCGCTCCAGGCTCCACTCAGGGCTTACCCCCTCAAAGGAGCCTTTCCTGATTGCCTCTCCCTCTCACCCCAGCTTCCAGGGCAGCGTTTCTTTACCTTTCTTGTGCCCTGGACCCCTTGGCAGTCACTCGGGTGAGGCCAATAGACCCCCTTCTACAATCTTTTAAAATGTATACTGTATATATATACATATATATAAAAATTTATATTTATATTGTATTTATATACATTTATATATTGAAATAGTTTAAAAAATTAAAGTTCACAGACCCTGGGCTAAAAACCTCTATCCTGGCTACTAATGCTTGCCCCCTACTCCAATGAAATAAGTCTATCTTTTAAAAATACTGCATACTTAGTAGACTGTAACTTCTTGGGGCCTGGGACAATCTCTAGTTAGCTTTGCACTCCCAACACTAGCCCAAGGTCTTGTATGCTCCAGGTGCTTAAGAAATGCTTGTTGAACTGACTCAGAGGTCACTTACGTGATCCTCTGTGGTTAGCAGCAAGGTGGCTTAGGGAGGCTCAGATGCAGCAGGCCCCTGAGCTGGGATGCCAGTCCAGGGCCTGGGGCTCCTTTACAACCCGCACTGTCTCCTAACTGGACAGTTTTCAGCCCGTCCATTCACTATTGACTCGTACTTATTAAGCACACGTTACACGATGACGCCCTTCACATGCTCTCGGCACATTCCTCGTGGGGAGAGGTCTGGGAATCTGCATCCATAATGCACAGTCCTGCACTCTGGCTACAGCTTGGGGAAGGGGGGAATGTTTCATTCTGATTTTCACTGCTGACTCCACACAAGGCCATGAGCTGATGATGGGAGCACATGTGGGAGGACAGGGCAGGGTCCCAGGCCACCAGGACCAGCTTGTGTGCTACTCTCTAAGCGAGCCGAGCAGGACCCAATGGGGCAGACTGGTCTTTTCAGATACGCCCACGTGCCCAGAGAAATTCTAGAAACGGGCAGACATGTGGTCCAAGAGAAAACCTGGCCCAGCATTTGCAGAGCCTCTTTGCAGTGACTGCCAGCAAAAACACAGGTGTCAAGGACTTCAGGCCCCATCTGTGAAAAGGAAGAGAGTCTCATGCTGGTCTGACCAAATGGAATTCCTCCTGAGGCCCATAAACAGATGGAAAGCTCATCGCATGGATGTGGGTGAGCCTGTGCCGAGACAGACCGGGTGCTCGACACACCAAGGGAGGGGCATCTTTGGGCTTCTCATGGCCCCGCTGGCAATCCTTTCCTCTCTTTTTAATTTTTTTTCCACTTCATAGCATTTTATTTTTTTAAATTACATGTAAAGATAGTTTTTAACATTCATTTATAAGATTTTAAGTTCCAAATTTTTCTCCCTCCCCCTCCCTAAGACAGTAAGCAATCTGATATAAGTTATACATGTACAATCATGTATCATTTCCACATTAGTCATGTTGTAAAAGAATCAGAACAAAAGGGGAAAACCATGAGAAAGAAAAAACAAAAAACAACAACAAAAAGTGAAAATAGTCTGCTTCCATCTGCATTCAGACTCCATAGTTCCTTCTCTGTATGTGGATAGCATTTTCCATCGTGAGTCTTTTGGAATTGTCTTAGATCCCTGCATTGCTGGGAAGGGTTAAATTTATCAATATTAGGCATCACACAAGGTGGCTGTTTCTGTGTATAACGTTCTCCTGGTTCTGCTCGCTTCACTCAGCATCAGACCATATAGTTCTTTCCAGGTTTTTCTGAAGTCAGCCTCTTCATCATTTCTTACAGCACAATGGTATTCCATTACATTCATATACCACAACTTGCTCAGCCATTCCCCATTGGATGGGCCTCCTCTCGATTTCCAATTCTTTGCCACCACAAAAAGAGCTGCTATAAATATTTTTGTACATGTGGGTCCTTTTCCCATTTGTATGATCTGTTTGGGATACAGACCTAAAAGTGATATTGCAGGGTCAAAGGGTATGCACAGTTTTATAGCCCTTTGGGCCTAGTTCCAAATTGCTCTCCAGAATGGTTGGATCAGTTCCCAACTCCACCAATAATGCATCAGTGTTCCAATTTTCCCACATATTCTCCAACATTTATCATTTTCCTTTTCTATTAGCCAATCTGAGAGGTGTGAGATGGTACCTCCAAATTGCTTTTATTTGCATTTAATCAATAGTGATTTAGAGCATTTTTTCATATGACTATAGATGTTATTTTTTTTATTTTTAGGCAATTGGGATTAAGTGACTTGCCTAGGGTCACACAGCTAGTAAGTGTCAAGTGTTTGGACTGAGGCCAGATTTGAACTCAGGTCCTCCTGACTTCAGGGCCCGTGCTCTATCCACTGTGCCACCTAGCTGCCCCTTAATTTCTTCTTTTGAAAACTGCCTGTTCATATTCTTTGACCATTGATCAATCGGGGTATCCTTTCACTTTCAGAGTGGGTATGTTAGGGATGAATCCTTTTCATCATGGCCTCCTGGTGAGGTCTGAAGCTCATGGAGCCCTTCTCAGAATGTTTTTTTAAATGTGTACAACAATAAATAGGGTCACAAAGGAAACCAATTATGTTGAACCAGTTGCCCCAATTTTTTTTTTAAGGTTCAGAGATGCTAGGTTAGCAACCACAGTCTATGGGAGAAGAGGCAGTGGACTCACCAGCTGGGCAGTGTGACCTCGGCGATGTTACTTAACCTTTCCCTGCCTGCATTTTCTCTTCTAACCCTTGCACTGCCGAGCTGCCAGGTTGTTTTGAGGATCAGCTGAGACAGAACACTGAGGTGATGGGGTGCTCTGGCCCCACAGAGAGGGGATTCCCTAGTGGCCACAGCCTGAAGCATCTTTCAGGAGCGCTGAGTCTCCAGCTATTGTTTCCCCTCTTTTTCCATTCTGTCCCCTCTGTGCCTGACATGTACCCACTGGCATACCCAATCCTTAGCACTCAAAGGTTTGCTGATCCGTGGTCCACAATGCAGGGTGCCTTGCAGTGTCCTCCTATGTGAAAAGAACGGGCCAAGGCAGCCGTGTGACAGCTAGAAGCAAAACTATTTCTTAAAAAGTCACAGTAGAAAAATACCTTCAGAAATTCTTTAAAGAAAGTGTAACAGGCCAGGGGCGACAGCTCCATTTTCCTTGCAAGGAAAAAGAGCCCAGACAGCCAGCTTCCCAAGCAGGCAGGCTTAGGACTCGTGAGCCATCGATCCATCCATGAAGGTCCCAGCAAGTCTCTTCTGAGCAGTAGGACACTTGAGGTGTCCTTGGTTTGAGTTTTTTCCTTTCACAATAGGAAGGCTGCCTTCCGCCTCATTGCCCTTTTTGTGACTTTAGAAACCTCAGGTTTCTTGACTTTATTCTTATAATTCCCCACCCTTCCTTCCAGAACTCTGTGCTAGGAGGAAAAAAACCCAGAAAACAACCCAACGACAAACAAGTGTGAACACAGCTGTGATAAAATGGTGACCATGTTTATTAGCCTCTCAGGTATCAGACAAGCTGCTCAGACAAACTCAGGACCAAAAGGAGAGTCATGACTAGTTCTGAGGAGGTCCCTCTTGAGACATGGTGCTGCACAGGGTTCGCACCAGCTCCTTCTGGGCTGGGCGGACATTTTCTCATGAACAGAAAACAGGGTTATGTTTGGCTAGGCTGCCGAAGATCCAGAGACCTAGCCTAATGTTGGCAGAACCCGGTGAGAGGCCTGCCTACAAGGGGACCAAGGGCTCCTCCCTTCCCCTAGGTGCTCCTCCATAAGGGGGAGGATAACAAGCAGAAGAGCAAGGCACTCTCTCCCACCCAGTCTGGAACGACCCTGTGGCTTGGTCCTGGCACAACTCCCTGGCTATGGGGCCGAGACCCAGAAACGTCGGCTCATCTGGCTGTGAACATACCAAGAAAAGAAGCTTCCCTGGCCAGTGATCCACACTGTCTGGCCTAAATAAGCTAGTGGAATTGGGAGCTGAAAGCTAACTCCACAACTGCGGACAACTTTGTGTCTGACACGCACACCACGTGGGACCTTCCCCAAGACTCAAACCAGAACGACAAAAATACATAAACTCACGATACAAAAGAGCTGATCGGATTTTTGAAAATTCCCCAAACATGCGGCTTAAGAGCGGAACAAGCAGAAACTGATTCTAAGCATTCAAAAGTCAAACACAAAACTGTGATCCAACCCAGCGTGTGCTCGCTCATCCAGGCAGCCTTATGACGTTCAGCATAAAAGACACTCTCTTGCTGCGTGCTTACGTGAGGTTTAACACTTCATTCAAACTCCAGCAATGGAGGGCAGACCACGCGTTCGCAGAAACACTATTTCTTATGTTATACAGTGTAAAAGAGAAAAAACATTTTTTATTCATTATTATACTTTTTCTTCGACAAGTACAGATGTGTGATAGAGGCTGTGGCAACGTCTTGGAGGAATTAAACCAGGTGATGCTTCATTCAAGCCTGAAACAGAAAAGGAAGAACTGGGTTAGGAGGGGGCCACGGATCCCCGCAAGAGTCACCTGCCTGTCCCCAACCCCTTCCTTCTGCCACGTGCGTGGCCTGTCTCGTGGCAAAGGCAGACAGTATTATCATTCCCACTGGACAGTTTGTCCCAACCTAGATTCAAACCTAGTTGGGAAGAAAACAAGATCGGAATAATTGAGTCCAAAACAGTCCAATGTGGAATTCTGCAAAATATTCACATCCGTGGATCTGGAGATCCCATTCCATATACCCTGGGATAGTCTAAATCAAGCACTGATTAGGGGCCTCCTGTGTGTCTGGCATAAGTGCTGGGGAAACAAAGAAAGTAAAAAACATGGGCCTTGTCCTCAAGAAGCTTCCGTTCCGATCGGGGAGACGAGCAATTATCTGTGTACAGACAAGGTATACACAAGACAGAAACTTCTACTCTGCTTGCCTCCTGGTTGAGGATGTTGCAGTGGGGCTTTTTGGGCGACTGGGCTGGTCGCTGAGGTCCCCTCCAACTCTCAAATTCTGCGATCCTTCAACTGTGAAGGATTCGGATGAGCCATGAAGGGAGCAGGGCAGCAAGTGAAATACTGTATGCAGCAACTACAGCAAAGTAATGGAAAGACTGAAACAGCAGGACCTTGTCTTCTGATGGCCCACCAGATAGCGGAACACCCACCCCCCTCTTCTGTTCTTGAAGCAGAGGAAGTCGGGGGTGGGGCACAGGGCATGCCGCATTTAGAGGTACAATGTGTTGGTTGTTTTTTGTTGAAAAATCCTTGTTCTAAGGCATGGCTCAGTAGAGGGGAATATGATGGAAAAAAATCAAAGACTTCAAAATTTAAAGATGCACAGCAAGCAGTCTCCTCCCGCAGAGATGGAGGCCCGCGTCCAGGTGGGTGTGGGTGAGCCTGGCTGCCGGAGGCTGGGAAGCAGAGGGTAAGAAGCCTCGGCCTCAGTGCTCGGCTGCCCCAAGCCCCTAGAGATGACCCGCCTGCTCCATCTTTCCTTCCTGGTGGCATGTGATCAGGAGACAAGGTCAAGGGACCACGTGAGAAACAGGCTAGAACGCCGGGCAAGGCAGGAGTCAGGAAGACCTGAATCCACATCCTCCATCAGACATTGCATGACACCGGGCAAGTTGCTCAGATCAGCCTCAGCATCCTCATCCATAAAACGGGGATGAGAACAGCACCGACGTCCAGGGTGACGGTGAGGACCCAACGAAATAATACTTACGAAGCTCTCTGCAAACCTTAAAACGCTGACTGTGAGAGCATTAGCTCTTAAATGACAGGAACAATAACAGAGCTGACAACGTAAATATGAGACATCAAATCATACGGTGCGCGGCCAAGATGGTAATTAGAGGCAAATTCACATCGAAGGACGCTATGATGAGGGACAAAATCTGAAGTTTCACTTACAGTTTAAGGAGTCAGGAGATGAACGCATTAATACATCAAAACAAATCATCGGAATAAAGGAAAACAAAATTGAACATCACAGGGCCACCCAAGTGTCTGAAACGGGATCTGAACGGAGATCTTCCTGCCTTCCAGTCCAGCGGGCTATCCACTGGGACACTCAGCTGCCTGTAAAGAATCAGGAAAAGAGTACGTATGCCAGGACTGCAAGCGTGTCAGTCAGTCAATGTGCATCAATTAAGCGCCTACTATTTGCCAGGCGCTATGCAAAACACGGGATACGAAGGCAAGAGTCCCTTCTCTCCAAAAGCAAGAAAGATGCACGGTTGTGGCAGTGGTTGTCTGTCCTTCTCAGAGGACCAAAAGGACATCCAGGTACAAAGTCTGTGTCTGACTGGCTGATCAGACCAGGAGGAGCTCGAAGCCTCTGACACGGGGCGGGTACTGGTCTGTACGACCATTTGCAGTAGAGGTGTCTCTAGGTCTGTGCATCTCACTTCTCTTTTGGGCCACTGCAATTCTGTTTCCCTTGGAGAGCACGGCGCCTTCTCTGACGCAGGCATGCCAGGCAGGGCAGTCCTGGGCCACTGTCTCCTGTGTCTCCCAATCGATTCCAGAGTTCTTCAGAGACCTCAGGAGCTCCTCGAACCGCTTCTTCTGACCTCCATGTGAGCGCCTGCCTTGTGTGAGTTCTCTGTAAAGTAGTCTTTTAGGCAAGCGCACGCTTAGCATTCAGACGACGCGGCCAGCTCATGAGAGCCCTGCTCTCTACAGCAGAACTCGAACTCTTGGCAGTTTAGGTCAAGAAGGACCTCAATGTCTGGTTCCTTATCTGGCCAGGTGATCTTCAGAATCTTCCTAAGACAAATGGAATTAATTCCATTTCCTGGCATGGCGCTGGTACACTATCCAGGTTTCATAGGTATACAACAACGAGGTCAGCACAACAGCGCTGTAGACCTTCAGTCTGGGAGGCAGTCTGATACCTCTTCTCTCCTACAGTTTCCCTTGGAGCCTCCCAAACACCGGAGCTAGCTCTGGCAGTGTGTGAATCAATCTCATCATATGTGGGTATATCCCTGGAAAGTACACTACCCAAGGTAAGTGAACTTACTACCCATAGCATTCAAAATTTCTCCATTTGCTGTAACCAGTGATTTCACGTATGGATGGTATCGTGCTGGCTAGTGGAGAACCTGTATTTTCTTGGTGTTAATTGTTAGGCCAAAATTAGCACAAGCTACAGAGAACAGATCCATAATTTGTTGCAACTCAGCTTCAGAGGCTGCATCGAGCGCACGATCATCTGCAAACAGAAAAGCATGCACCAACTCTCCCTCCACTTTGGTCTTGGCTTGTAGCCTTTTCAAGTTCAATAATTTACAGTCAGTGCAGTGACTGACCTAGACGCTGTTTTCATCCTTGTTGAAGGTGTCTGACAACACTACCGAAAACAACATGTTAAAAAGCATGGGAGGGGCAGCTAGGTGGCACAGTGGATTCAGGAGGACCCGAGTTCAAATCCGACCTCAGACACATAACACTTACTAGCTGTGTGACCCTGGGCAAGTCACTTAACCCCACTGCCTAGCCAAAAATAAATAAATAAATGAAAAACCATGAGGGGAAAGAAAAAACCAAAACCAAAAACAACAACAACAACAAAGCATGGCAGCAAGCACACAGTCCTGCTTCTCTCCACTGGTGACTGAGAAAGCGTGAGGGCACCGTCCATTGTCCAGAACCCCGTCAAGCATGCTGTCATAACACTGACGTACGATACTGATGAACTTCTCCAGGCAGCCACGTTTCACCACAGTTTTCCATAAGCCCTCACAACTGCCAGTATCAGAAGCCATGGTCAGATCAAGGAATGTTGTGTGCAGACCTCTGTTCTGCTCCTGGCATTTCTCCTGGATTGTCGGGCAGCCAAGGCCGTGTGGACCATTCCCCAGCCCCTTCTGAAGCCACCCTGGCTCTCAGGTAGATGACCATCTTCCAGGCGAAGAACAGCCTGTTAAGGAGGACTGTAGCAAGAATCTTGCCAGCAGTGACCAAGAGAGAGGCCACCCCCTTCCGACTGTCCCAAGACAATCTATTTCCTTTACCTTTACAGAGATGGACAATGGAGGCATCCTTGAACTCCTGGGGGGGTATAGCCCACAAGGGGGTCACAGTGGACCCTCTGCCTTGTGACTCTCTGCTGGAATAGAATCAGCACCAGGTGCTTTGCCACACAAGAGGAGCCTAGTGGCACTCAAAGCCTCTTCTTCAGCTGGAACTTCGGCGAGGGAGGGACTGACTTCAACCTGAGGTAAACGGTCAATGGCTTTAGCACTGACTGAGGATGTTCCGATGAGAACACCATGGAAGTGTTCAGTCCATCTCTCCGAGATCATGCCCTTATCCCTAATCAATGTGGCTCCGTGAGCACTGAGCAGTGGAGATGCACCATAGGTCTGTGGTCCATAAATAGCCTTCGGGGCATCACAAAAGCACTTTGCATTGTCGCCATCAGCATAAAACTGAATCTCATCTGCCCTCTTACTGA
Source organism: Phascolarctos cinereus (assembly GCF_003287225.1). Lineage (NCBI taxonomy): Eukaryota > Metazoa > Chordata > Mammalia > Diprotodontia > Phascolarctidae > Phascolarctos > Phascolarctos cinereus. The sequence goes on along the minus strand of NW_027556402.1, from coordinate 3,839,330 downwards.
GCCAAGAGTCCTTGCACCTCTCTAAGCCTGGCTTGTACTTTACTTCTGATGCAGTTAGATGCAGCCTTCTTAAGATGGATGAACTACCCTCCTGGTAAACTTTGTGGAGTTCTCATTTTTCATTTAGCAGGTTCTGAATTTCCCCATCATTTTCATCAGACCAGTCTCAATGTTTGCGAGTGTTCTGACCCAGATGAGCAAAGGCAGTGCTGTATACCCCATCTCTGAAAGCTGCCCACTCCTTTTCTGCTCCCCCATCCCTCCGAGTGAGCCAGGAACTGTTCCCACTGGGAGAAGTGCTCTAATCTGCTGACATTAAATCTGCTGGCAGTCATTTTGCCTTGAGGCCGCTGCTTTTGCTGAATGTGAATATTTAGCTTTGAAAGAATGTCCATCATCAGTCCAGCACTCTGCACTACACATCGCCTTCATCGCTCTCACATCCTGTCTGTCTCTTCTCACAGTAACAGTCTATTAAATGCAGATGTTTGCAGCAAGGGTGCACCCATGAAGTTTTACTGCATTTAGGTAAACAGAAGACAGTGTTGGGGATGCACAGGTCTTCTAAAGTGACCATTGCTGTTTCCAACTCCATTCCTCCCAAGGACTCCCTGCCACGTCTGGTGGTCTGAGCCTACTCTAGCATTGAAGTCACCCAGAATTATAAGCTTGTCCTCTTTCAGCACGCTGATAATAAGGATCTCCAGGTCTCATGTAACTTCTCTTTGACACCAGGGTTTGTCACGGAGGGAGTATAGCCACTCATGATGGTGGCATGTTGCTTTCCTGCAAGTAGCAATTGTATTGTCACGAGCCCCAGGCATTCACTCCTTTCAAGAGGCATACAAGCTTGAAGATTAGAATAGTGTTGATTGCAAAATCCACCCCATCTTCATGGGTGCTCCCCGTCACTCCAGAGGACCACTCCAGAACATGTCCATCAGCTCTGACTTCAGCATGCTGGCCTTCATTTGCTGGCCTGCTTTCACTCGGGGCTACTATACCTGGATGTAATACCTGCTGAGTTCTCTAGCAACAAGAGCTATTCATTCTTCAGTTCTGCTGGATTTCATATTGTCCATAAAAGCGTACACATCCCACGTACTGACGATGAGTGGAATCATCTTTGCAAAGGTTTTTGTACATTTTATTTCAACTGCAGGGTGGGATCCCCACCTGCCACAGTAAACAGGTCAGGGTTGGGTGAAGGAGACAGTTTTTAGGGAACCTTTTCTAGCCCCTTCCTCATGCCAGGAGGTGAGCAGTGAAGTCCTTCAAAAAGGCTGCTCAGACACCCAGATGACCCTATGGCCTGGGCCGCCTGTGTGCAGGATTGTGACCACAGCTCCCAGTGTATCTGCACCTGCCATTTCATCACTTGCCTGTTGCAAGGGACTTTGAGGTAGATAAAAATGGCAACATGGTATGGATGAGGTCTTTTTGATTTGTGCACAAGTAGAGGGTTCCTCTGCTGCACGTCTGAGGGCTCTCATGGCAAGCACCTGATAACTTGGGACATTTCTTCTTCACTCAGGTCAATACTGCTAACCCCCTTCCACATCACAGAATGTTTAAATATGTGAAGACACTCTTCTCTAGGACAAAGAGGTTTCGTTTCTTCATCTAGTGTTCTGAAAGCCATGGCTTCCCAGGGGTTTGGGGGGCCTTTTCTCTTGAAAGCAAGAAAGAGAGGCAGCTAGGTGGCACAGTGGATGGAGCATCAGCCCTGGAGTCAGGAGGATATGAGTTCAAATCCAGTCTCAGACACTTGACACTTACTAGCTGTGTGACCCTGGGCAAGTCACTTAAACCCTGTCTGCCTCACAAAAACAAATTAAGAAAGAGAGAAAGAAAAGATTCACAGGGGACCTCAGCAGCCATCTGGTCCAGCACTCACTTCAGCAGACCCTTTTGTTTTACAGAAGAGGAAACTGAGGCCTGAGGCACTGCAGCAGCATGCTGTCCCTGTCTTCTCCACCAATGCGTTTTGGAATTCATTCCCTTCGGCAAAGAGTGAACAGGGAATCTTCTCCCCTCCGTGCCTGCTCCCTGAACACCCAGCCCACAGGTGGGAATGTGGAGTACTGAAAGAGGACACAATCAGCCACATGCTATCCATGATCTGACCCTATAGGCGGCAGGCGATAGGCCCACGGGGTGACTTTGGAGGGCAGTGGGAAGGCTTACCCCGTCTCTCAATGGGAAGCCGTGGCTCCCAAGAACCAGCATGGTGGCCACACCCAGGCAAGACAGGCCAGCCTCCCTTTCATCACAAATTAGCAAGGTGCTGGAGAAAATGATCTAATTAGAACTGTAGTAAAGAGTATAACAAAGCCTGAGAAGGATGAGGCCTGAACAACGTGCGGTCGGCTGGGTGGACTTGGAACCGACTGAATGTCTGGACCCAAAGGGTTGCTGGCGATGGCTCTATGACATAGCTGCTTGGAGGGAGGTCTCCAGTGGAGTGCCTCAGGGATCGGTGCCTGGCCCCGGCTGCTCCACACGGTCGTCGATGACTTGGAAGAAGGCACCGGGGGAATGCTTATCAAATCAGCAGAGTTGTGGGATGCCGGGAGGGAGAGCTTACACCGGATGGCACAGTCACGATCCAAAAAGATGGTGACAGGGAGAAGAAAAACTACTAGGTTGTACGGCCCTGAGCAAATCACTTCAGGTTTTGTGGCCTGTGAAAACAGGGATGATAACCAGAGTCCCAACCACCCAGGTGGGTGTGAAGATCAAATAAGAGACTGTATTGGCTTCTTTGTGGACCTTAAAGCACACGACCCAAGAAGCCATGGCTACCAGGAGCCCCTAGCCGGGGAGAGCATGAGGTGGCTGCCCTTGTAATGGGAAAAGCCCAGGATGCTCACCACAGTGGGCTGGCTGGGGACCTGCCCTCTATCTGGTACAGTTAGGGACAAGGCCTGATCGCCAATCTGCCAGACTGAGAAAACAAGTGTAACATAGAAACCACACAACATCCCTGGGATGGGAGGGCTGATAGGAATCCTGAGCTTCACTGGAGGAGGAGGAAATAGACCGAGAGGAGACAAATGACTCGCCCTGGGTCACACAGCTAGTAAGCGTCTGAGGTGGGATTCAATTGGAATCTTAATAATAGTAAAGCATTTATATATTACTTTTAAGGTTGCCAAAGAACTTTACAAATATCATCTCAGTTTAGCCTTACAACAATCCTATGAGGGTGGGGCTGTTATTATCCCCATGTTATAGATGAGAACACTGAGGCTAACAGCTGTTAAATGGCCTGCTAGGAAGCATTTGAGGCAGGATTTATATCCTTTTCACCAAGTGCAGTGCTGTGTGAAGGGAGTCGGTCCTTATTACCTAACGGTCTCTCATCACCTTTGGAATGGTGGGGCTGGTCACTCCACATACTCACCAGTAAGCTGCAGTCTTGCGAAACAGCTCACGAAGCCAGCAGCCACTGCCGAAGATCGTATCAATACCCGCAAGACAAAGTGTAGCCGCCATCACACACCTGGTACCTGGGAGGGAGGAAGAGATGCACCTGTGAACAGGGGCCCCCCAAGGGCCCTGGCCTTGGACCAGGGATGGCTGGATTTGGAAGGGTCTGGAAACACGCCTGTGGCTCTGGGAAAGCGCTCTGCGTCTGATGTCAGGACCAGAGTCTGACTCCCAGCGTGGCCGCTGGGTGCCTGGGTGCCGTCGGCCAGGTGCTTTCTCTTCTCTAGGCTTCAGTCTGCTCCTGTGTGAAGCGAGGAGGCTGGGCCACAGGATTACAGGTCACAGACTTCAGAGGTGGCCCAGCCCAGTCTCCCTGCTTGCCAGAGGAGTACACATACTATTCAGGCTCTGTGTCTCCGAGCTGGCAACTGGATCCCAGTCCTCTGGCTCCAAATCTAGCAGCCTTTCCACTTCACCACGTCACAATTCAATTTAAAAAAACCATTATTAAGCCCCTGCTGTATGCCACATGCTGTGCTAGGCCCTGGGAAAGCGAGGACAAAAATGAAACATCCCTGCCTTCAAGGACTTTTCATTCCACTGTGGGGAGACATCAAGGACACAAAGAAGTCAACACAAAATATGTGCAAGATAAATACAAGGAAATCTGCACTAAAGTATCTCTGATTCCTAAATCAACCAATACATTATTAATTACCTACTATGGATCAAATATGATGCCAGGCATTAGGGAAAACCAAGTGGGGGGGCCAGTTCTAGGCAATCCAATTCCTCCCTTCCTGGTTTCACTTGGAAATAACAATGAAAAAGCCCCATATGTTTATAACCAAGTGTGATGAGAGATAGTACAAAAGAGCCCCTGCCCTCAAAGAGATATACTCTAACAGAGAAAGCACAACTCAAGGTGGAATTTGAGAAATACGAGAAACCTGAACCACAGCTAAGGTTAAGGTGAAGAGGAAAGAGGGAAATGTTCATCTCAGAAAAGGCGACTGTAGAAGAAAACCGTAACAGTTGGGGGTCTCAACAATTGTATCCCTCTTAGACCTAGACAAATCTAACCAAAAGACAACTAAGAAAGAAGTTAAGGAACTGAACAGAGTTCTCCAAGTTCACTATGACACATCTGTGGTGATGACTGAATGGGAATAGAAAGGAATATACATTTTTCAGATGTACATGGCACCTTAACAAAAATTGACCATATAGTGGGCATAAAAATCTTGCAAGAAAAGCAGCAATATCTAGCAACATCCCTAACTGACCACGATGCAATAATGTTAAATGGGATGTTCTACCCCGAGAGTCTCCCACCTCGGTAAAGGAGGAAGAGAAGTATACGAGTCTCCTTTGGGACTAAGCTTGGCTATTATAATAATATGGTAGGGGGTAGCTAGGTGGCGCAGTAGATAGAGCACTGGCCCTGAAGTCAGGAGGACCTGATTTCAAATCTGGCCTCAGACCAAACACTTAACACTTACTAGCTGTGTGACCTTGGGCAAGTCACTTAACCCCAATTGCCTATAATAATAATAATAATAATAATAATAATAATAATAATAATAATAATAATAATACAGCACTCAGTTCTCTGCTGTTGTCGATCTTTGTAGTTACACTGTTGGTGTCACTGTATATATTGTCTTCTTTATCTCACTTCCTTTGCTTTGCATCAATTCATATCCGTCTTCCTTGCTTCTCTGAATAATCCATATTCATTATTTCTTATGGCACAATAATATTCCACTAGGGTGCTTTGTCACTTTTGAGGGGCTTATTCTTTGATTTTTTTAAATTAAAAAAATTCATTTTCATTTCATAGTCTCTCTCCCCCCCCCCACCTCGTGAGAAGGAAAGAAATACAATAGCCATTATACACAGGAAATTGTGCAAAAAATATTTCCACGCCGGCTATTTTGCATTAAAAAAGCAAAGAAAGTAAAGTGAAAAAAATATGCTTCCATCTTCACTCAGCATCCACTCAGATTGGTTGTGGTAAACTAAATAAATTTTGAAAAAACACTAGTGCTTAGATTTTAATAGAAAAATTTAGATTTGGTCTGACCGAGGAAAAGGGTGGTAGAGGCAACCATTTCTCTTAATCTGGACAGCAGGCCTCTTGTAACACAACTTTAAAGCACATCAGGGGCAGCTAGGTGGTGCAGCGGATAGAGCTCTGGCCTTGGAGTCAGGAGGACCTGAGTTCAAATCCATCCTTAGACACTTGACACTTAACTAGCTGTGCCTACCCAAAAAAAAAAAAGTGAAAAACTGTTTGCAGTCATCTAAGACCCCCAGATGAACAATTCATAGTAATAATTCATGTGAATCAAATGAAATATGACAATTCAGCTATCTGACCACACCTTTCCCAACCTATATATTACTGGGTGCCTTAAGGCTCAGGAAAATCAGAAAATTACTGGACTAAATGTGCTCTCTGAATCATTTAGTGAACCGGCCTTTCTCCAGGTATGTTTTTCATTCCTCCAATTTTTGATTTCTTGGGAAACGGCTACCCCACAGACTGATGTGTCAGTCGCGCTGCATCTGTCCCCTCCACTCACACAATCACCACCCTGTTCAGGAACTACGCACTGGTTAATGAAGTACAAGGGCCTTCTTCCTGACTGGATTTCCTGCCTCCAATCTCTCTCCTCCCCAACCGACCCTTCACTCAGCCGAAGCACAGTCTGACCGCAGCACTTCCCAACTCAATAAACACTAGAGGTTCCCCACAGCTCTAGGATCAAACATAAACTCCTCTCCGAGGCATTTAATGGCCTTCCCAACCCAGCTCCAGCCCTCTTCTGTCTCCTCGGGTACACAAGGTACTCGGAAACTCTTCCATTTGGCCAAAATGGTCTACCTGCTGTTCCCGTCTCAGTTCCGTTGCGACGGCTGACCAGCAAGCCTAGAACCACCACCATGCCTCCTTGCATCGGGTTTCCTTCAAAGCTCGGCTCGAATGCCGCCTCCTACATGAAGCCCCCCAGGCTCAGGAAAGGACAAGGATGGAGGAAGCGGGCCTCCTGAAGGTCTTCTTGACTATCCCAGGGCTCCACCACTGGGACTTAAGTCTTAGATACCGGCCAATGACTGAGGCTGCTTTAATAACACTACCCTCAGGCAGGAAGCCTTCTGGAGGCATTGTCCACAAGCTTTAAATCAATTCAAGTCATTGCTGGTGTAGACAGTTTACAGGGAGTCTACACAGGCTAACCGGCTATAATTCATCAAAAAAGGGGAAACACTGAAGAGATCAGACCTTGCCCTTGAAGATCCTGAAGCAGAAGGAAACCCACGCCTACACAGCCTGGGTATTCTAGAGAATGTCCACAAAAGATTAGTTTTCTCCTCTACAGAGCTGGTCATGTCTCCATTATCAGGAGGACGGTTTTTGAAATTATCACAAAGAAGGGGCAGGGCACATACACCATATAAAGGGATGTTCATGGCAAGGAACCTAAGAGGCCCCAGTTAGTTTCGTCCTTTCCCAATGGTCCAACTTTTTGCTGCTCTCAATTGAGCAGCCATCAAGGTATTTGCACAGGTGGGCCCTTCCTTCCTGCCAGTGAACTCCCTGGGCCATAAACCCATTAGTGGGATCACGAGGTCAAAGGGGAGGATGCAATTTGGTAACTTTCCTCGAATAATTCTACACTGCTTTTCAAAACAGTTGGACGGAGGGACCTATTCACAGCCGTGATTTAGCATGCCTGTCTTCCCACAGCCCCACCAGAATATTTATGTTTCAGCTGCAGTTACTAAATTAGATGTGCGAAAGAGAAACTCTATCCCCCATGGGAAAGGAGCTTGGATTGGGATGCAGCCAAATTGAAAAACCTGCTATCATCTTCTTCCTCACTAAGACATCTCCAAATGTCAGGATGCCACAGTCCTCCCCATCCTACAGGTCCACAACCTCCACTGTAACTCATTCTTCACACCCTTTCCCCCACATCCAATCAGGTACCGAGTCTTGCTGCGTGCCTTGCGGCCAACCTTCTCTCCCCACTCACACAGCTGCCAGCCAGGTTTTTGCCCTTATCACCTCTCTCCTAGAGTAGGGGAATAGCTTCTTTAAAAATATATTGTTATCTTTTGTTTTACATCACCTAGATTACTCCCCCTATCTCCTCCTCCCCACTCTCAGAGGCATCCCCTATAACAAAGACTTTTTTTCCTAAGGAAAAAAAAAGGAACAGGAAGAGAAAAAAAAAATCTGCAAAGCTGATAAATACATAGAAAAGAAATCTGAAGATCCATGCAAAGCCCATAGCCATGGACCTCTCACCTCTGCAAAGGAAGTGGCCTTGATGGCACCCTGACTCCAATTTCTCCCTTCTCTCATCTTACCTGTGTAAGCTGTTGAAATTCCCTGTACAAACATCTTCAGTTGCACCCTAGCACAAAATACAAACTCCCCAGCCCTGTGATGAAAGTCCTTCCCAACCTGTCTCACCCCCTCCTTTACCTTTCCAAACTGACTTCATTCTATTCCCCTTCATGAAGCAGCACCAGCCAAACTGGACCACTTGCTTCCAGAATCTAGCCACCATTTCCTGTCTTGGTGCCCACGCATAGGCCGGGCCCCATGCTTATGTGTTATGTGCCCTCTTCTGCCTCTGTGCTCACTCTTTAAATCCCAATTGAAATGAAATGTGATCCTCAGATGTGATGACTCATCTCTAACTTGGGTTGAGAACCTGCAAATGCACATTTCTCTCAGACAAGACACATTCAGTATACAACAGTCTCCTAGTCTCAAAACAGTTCTTTGATTCAGTGTTTCTCAACAAAAAATTTCCAAGGGCTAAAAACATTCACAGATAAATGAGCTGCTGGGAAATGCTGCCCCTGCTGCCATCCTTCCTGTCAGGAGTGAGTCCTCCCGAGTCTCCCTGGGGCACACTGAGTGAAAACTCTGGTCCTCCCAGAACCTTTGCTCTTCCTTCTCAAGCTGCTATTCTCTGTGCTTCACACAAATGTGCTTTTCCTGCCCCTTTTAGTAAATAAAAAGCCCACATAAGAACGTGGCTCTACTGCACGCTAGCTCCCTCTTCCCAGGAACATTTTCAGTCCCTGCAAGTGTATGAAAGGGCGGACAAACAGCCTATTGCAAGTAACTTGGCATTTTGCACTAGCCCAATTCAAAATGAAATCTCATTCACTACAGCCACATAGAACTTTCTCTGCTTGTATTTCCTCACCTCCTACTTGCTCCTCAATCGCTTATGGTCCGACTCCAGATTCTGCCACTGAGCTGACACTGACTCCATGGTTATCAAGGATCTCTTCACTGACATCTGATGTCTCCTTTTCTCATCCTCCTGGCCCCCTCTGGGGCTTCAGAAGCGTCAAGTACGCCAACCCTGCTGAGCTGAGCACTGCCTTCTCTCGCTTTCTCCTGGGATTCCCAGAGCCTCGCACACAATTGGCACTTATTAAATCCTTCCTACATTGGACTGGTTCTCCTGCTACCTCCCTGACTGCCCCTCCTTTGTCTCCTTGGCTAGGTCACCATCCATCTCCCACCCCAAAGCTCTGTCTTCCCTTCCTCCTGTACTGTTCATCTTGGTCAGCTCCTTGGCATCAACGGATTCGATTATTCTCTATTCCGATGTTTCACACATCTCTCCACCTTGCCCTAACCCCTTTCCTAAGCTCTGCGGCCGTGCCTCTTTCTGTGAATCTCACCAGTGCCTCAAGCACAAAAACACACCCAAAATTGAATTCGCTCCCTTCTTTTCTAACCCCACCCAGCCTCTTTTGTTTCTGTCAGGGACGCCAACCTCTGTCTAGTCACCCAGAGGCTGATGACCCAGCACAGCCTCCCTCACTTAAACCCAGTTCCCTCCCGTGTCACGGCACCACCTCGCTGATGTCACAGTCCAAAGACAAACAACAACAGTGACCTCCAAATCATTGCGGACTCTTCTCTCTTAGCTGTCCTCACCTTTGCAGGTCTTGCTGCCCGGGCTTCCACAGCCTCATTTGCCGGTGCAGAGGAGGGCTATGGGGAAGGGACCCAAGCGATCTCTTTGGGATGATGGCTAATACTTTAAAGCCACAGACACAGTTAACACAGCCCAGGTGACAGGACCAGCTGATTCCATCTATTTCCTAGAAGAGGGACACACCCAGACCCAATCACACCCACGGAGCAGGACGTCAGCTCGCAGGACATCCAGCCAGAACTAGACCTGAACAGAAATGGAAAGTAAGGCCTATACCAGAGCCCTGTAGAAAGGGGGATTCTTGAAGGGAGGGTCAGCTTCACTGTGGCTTTCCACCCCCAGGGCCTTACACAGAAGGCTCTTAATGTTGGCCAAATTAAATGGAATGGACAAGCCATTTGGAACGTCTTCAAGGTCACTGTTGCTTTTTGGGGACCCCTGGGATGCCTAGGCCTTCTCTCTTTGCTGAGGATGCAGGACACCTGTGGGAAATGTGCTTCTCACTATAGATAACCTGAAGCCTGTCCCCTGGCCTACAGAACCTAGCTAGACAGGGCTGCTTGCATCCCCCAGGCAGTACCCACATTCTTAAAGGAGAAGCATCAGGCTTCCCTCTCCCCAGGCTTCTCTGCTTCAAGAAAAGGGACAAGGCAGGGGGCTGCCCCAGAAGGTGAGGGCGCTACTTACACAGTATTCAGCAGAACTGACGGGACTTCCAGCCCTGAGAAGTAGCCTCGGAGGGAGGGAGCCAGCGCATCTAAAAGGGCAGAGGGAGAGAGCAAAGTGTGAGCCAGGCCGAGCTGCCCCAGCTGAGTCCGGGCATGACGGCTGGGCTGCACCCCACCCCCCCAAATCCTAGCTCCAGCTTGTGCTTCACAAGCCCTCCCCAGCACCTTCCTCGTGGCACACAGGCAGGAGAAGCATTTTTACACCCTTACTGAAGACAGAAAAGGGCCCAGAGAAATGACATGATACTCATGGCCACATGTAGCTACTAAGTCAGAGGAAGGATGGGACCCTGGGCCCTTGACCGCCATCCCAGGGCTCTTTCCACTAAGCCCAGGGGCCCCTTGGAGTCCCTCAAATTCCAGGATGGCTTTTGTAGGCAAACTGAGAGCAACGTGAGAGGGGTCTTTGGCAGCCCTCACCACTGCCCCTTTCCAAACTGATGGGCCTGACACATTCTCCAGAGACAAAAGCAGGTCCCAGAAGTGTGGTAAAGCGTCTGTCAGACACACCTCAGAAAGTTATCTGTACCCCTGCACTGTCCTGCAAAAGCGGGGATGGTGACTGAGCTCCTTGCTCCCAAAAAGAAGGGGAGTCATCCGATTCCTGAGTCACCGGGTCTGAGGAGCAGAAAGGCTAAGAATTAGCCCATGTAAAACCATTTTCCCAGAACGATGTAGGAATGAAAGACCTTGGCAAGGAACCAGGGGGCTGCCTGTTTGGGGGAGGAGAGAGGGGGATTTCTGTAAGCAGGATGTTGCTTTATCACAGAAAAATGCATCCACTTTGATAAGTCAGGGCTTCCTGGCAGGGACCCAAGTGAGTAACCGGGAAAGGCAGCCCGTCCCCGGACAGCCAGCAGTGGGGCGGAGCCAGAGGTCCTCCTGGAGGTCTGCTCCTGTCTTGAGAGTTGTGTCAGCCTTTCTCCCTGACCCCAGCCCCCAACTCCCCGGGCCATTTGTTCCCTGAAAAGGAAGCAGTTACTGCCTTTGGCAGGGAGGCCATCCCATCTACTGATGGCAGCAGCATCCCATCCCACCGGGTTTGAGAGGAACACGATCTCAAAGATGGGCGGCAGACAGCTAGCTTTGGGGCCAGAAAACCACAGCAAGCCTGCTTCAGCCTTCCCGGCTCTGTAGCACCAAGGGCGGTCAGGGGAGGCCCACCGACTTCCTGGACTGGGACAGCACTCCCGGAGTGGGGCTTGCCCTCTCTGGCTCTGTGGGAGGGGTCCCACGTCAGCAGGTTTGGGGGAAGGGGTCCTTGCCCTAATTGCCCCATTAAGTGTGTGAGCCATGGGACAGGAGCTGGAGGGAAACTGGAGGGAGACTCCTTCATCCATTTGCTCTTGGAGGAAAGGAGGCCCCCTTCTCACTGCTCAGCCAGAGCCTTCTGAAAGAAAGAGCTGGTGGGGCCAGAGGAAAGACAACAGGAAGTGCTCTGGGAGGGGTGGGATGGACCGACTGCCTGATGCCCATCTTTGGAAGGCAGTTAGAGAAGAAAAGGGAGAGAAAAAGCTGGGAGGAAAGGGAGGCCGACAGGTTCTGGAGCCCGTGTCCAACTTGGACGTTCTGATACGGAGTGGTCAGTGGGGAGGGAGAACCCTCTATTTAGGGGAGGCCAGAAGGAAAACAACTGCTCCCTCATGGTCACTGACCCAAATGGCTGGAGCTATCTTTCCAAGAGAGTGACCTTAGACTCAGAATTACAGAAATGTCAGAGCTGGGAGGGACCTTAGATCACAGAATATCATGGATGGAAATGGGCCTTTTAGAACAGGGAATATATGAGTTGGGAGGGCCCTTAGATTCAGCCCCAAGCTAAGCCACATCATCTCCTGAAGGAAGAATGGAGGCATCTTCTCCTCTGCGGCACAGATGAGCCTCCAGGCTCTTGCTGTCCCCTTGGGGGCTCAACACCCCAGTGAAACCTTAACAGGGCCACAGAGGACAGCAGGGTACTGGCCCAGGAAGAGGTCCACAGCCAGCCTTTCTCCACCTTGGGCTCTCACCTGGAGATGCCTACGCCCATTTAACACCGTCACGGCCATGTTATAAACATGTCTGAGGAGTGCACCCCACAGGAATCAGAGTCTGAGCTTCCCAAACAAAGAAAGAAAGAAACCAAGTACCTACCCATGGTTCACCGCTTTGTGCATCTGAATCCACTTGCTCATTAAGCAAAGAGCAGAGCTGCAGTGGCCTTCCTGAGGCAGGTGGTGAAGGAAGGGGAGAGGGGACAGAATCCCTGACAGAGGCTGGGGCCAGGGGACCTAGAGGTGACACACAGGAGAATGGGGGCAGGGTTCTTGTGCATCGGAGGTCAGGATTGGTGCAAGGCGGGTGAGAACTGGTGCCTCCCTGGCACTGACGGAGGTGCTGGGCACCTGATGTGATCGAGGCATCAGAGAGAGAAAGGAGGGCTGATGGGGGGAGGGAGGAAGGAGGAAAGGGAGAAGATGGTCTGATTCCCGTGTAAGGGAAGCCTGCCTTCCATCTAGCACTGTGGCCTGACTGTGACCTCCCTGGCCCCCACAGACACCACTCCCAGTCATGATGCCCACACACACGCCCTTGGGGTGTTCTCTGCCTCCCTGTTACAGGCCTCAGGAATGTCAGAGACCCTGTATCCAATGGCTCTCACAAGCCTGGTCTAGGCCACACCCCATCTGGTCTAGTTAGAATGGAAGCGCCTGGAGAACAGAGACTAGCTCTCCTTCTTATCAATGCCCCTCCAGTGACTAGCACAGTGCGGGGCATACAGTAGGTGATCCAGAAATGCTCGCTGGACTGGACTGCATTAACAAGGATCCACAGTAGGATGGCTGACAAGCAGCCCTCAAACAGCAAAGGCCATGACTCCAGAGGGTTCAGAAGTGGTTAGCTGGGAATGGAAGCCACAGCCCTCTGGGGCTTGGCCAGCAAGTCCCTGCCCAGAAGCTTTGGGGCTTACATGGGCTTCTGACAGCTTGCTGGGGGGGGGGTCACCAATGCAGCAGAGAGAGAGGCCAACGAGAGACGGGCCATCTTGAACGCAATACAGTGGGACTGCGTGGTATCTCTCAGCTGCCCTGTGTGGGGGGTGAGGAGATACCTGCAAGAGGCACGTGGTGCTGTGGACTCTGGGCATGCCCCCCCCAGCCTCAGTTTCCTCCTCTGTAAGACTAGAGGTTGAGAACAGATGGTCTCTAAGGCAGCTCTGAGCTGGGCCCTCATGAGGGGCCTGTTTCCCCTCCTAAGACAAATGGACACAGTAGACGGTCTCCAAGGTTCCGTCCAGCTCTGAATCATAAAACACCTAGGAGCAGTAGGTGGGATTTATGGGTGTAGATTCCAGCACCAAGTGCCCAACATTTAGCAGCTGCTGCCTGTCCCTGAGTACAACGGGCTTTCTTGGGGAAGCGAGCTCCCGGCCTGGAGTTCTCCAGGCACCATGTGGTGGAACGGCTATGGGGAAGGCTGAGGAGGAAATGCCACCGAGGTGGGGGCTGCCAGATGGAGGCACCAGAGGATCAGAGAGGACCTTGGAAGCCATCAGCAAGAAGGAAGGCACTTCGCACAGGGTACCCAGGACGCGGTGCACCTTGCTCTGGGGGCACATTTCTCAGAACTCCCCTCGACGTGAAGAGACCACATGACTCTGGGACAACGGACTTCATCCATCACCAGCCTCCCCCTCCCAAGGGGAAATCATGGCGCTGGACTCGACTTTGTCCTGGAGGGACTCTGCCGATAGGAAAGGAAGCACTTCTCAGGAGCCCCCCGGCCTCCACCTCTTCTTTCTCCTGTGGCCCCAAGCAGGCTCTGATTCACACACTGACGATCGGCAGAGGTCCAGCCTGTGTCGCATCTGTAATGGAGGAGCGTGGAGGTGCAGCCCTGAGCGACCCGCCTACCCCGTCCTCTCCGGCCCGCTTCTGAGGGATGTCTGTATCAAATACGGGGAATGGGGAAACGTGGAGCACCTTCCTCTTCTGCATCAGAAAGAAAGGTCCTTCAGAGCGAGTGTGGCTGCAGCTGTGGGTGCCAGCCGCCAATCCCTCTGTGCCATTCTGGGCTGGAAGAGTCTGGAGGGCGGGTCACAATACAAGGGTGGACTTGTGATGTCATCAGTGAGAAGGCGGACATCTTCTCTGCTCCCACTGAGAGGTCAGTGCCCGGGGTCACTCAGCCAGGTCACAAGCCGAGGTGAGACGTGAATCCAGGTCCTTCTGATCCGAGCCGCTCCCTGTTCTGCACTATGCTGCTTCTCAAAAGCAAAGTCACTGAGGGAGACAGCAGACTGCTCCAAGCATACCTACTTTACAGACCGATCAATGATCAATCCAGCCCAGACTCAGGAATGGTCTCGGGAATCAGGGACACTGTACAAGGACGCCCACCCCGCCCACTTTCCTAAGGGGGTCCTCACCGTAGTGTGGGAAAGAAGGAAACGAGCATGTATTAAGTGCCCACTGCATTCAGGCACTGTATTAAGAGCTTTATAATTATTATCTCATCACAGCAGCCCTGACACGGAGGTGCTGTGATGATCCCGTTGTACAGTTAAAGAAACTGAGGCAGACAAAAGGTAAGTGACCTGCCCACGAACCCATAGCTACAAAATGTCTGAGGCTGAATTTGAATTCAGGTCTTCCCGATCCCAGGCCTGGCGCTCTACCGGCTCCCCCAGAGGCATCCAGGCAGCTCTGTCTTTACAACCGGCCAGATCTAAGGGAAGGAAGCTACCAGCCTGGGTTCTTTGACCATAATTCTGCAAGGAAGCCTGCTGGTAAGAGTTGACAGCCATTATTATTAACAACATGGCGGTCCTCTGTCTAAGGGATCCGTATGAAATGGGCACTGTCTCCTGCTGTTTCTCCTGTCTCCATGCCTCTGCTCATGCCGTCCCCTAGCCTTCGACCAGACGCTCCCTTCCCATCTGCAGACATCTTTCACTAAAGGCCCCACTGGGTGCCTCCTCCTTGAAGCCTTCCCTGGTTCCCCTAGCAGCAAGGGCTTGCCTGTTCTCTCACCCCTGCCCAGATATCTCAGGCTGGTCTTCCACTGCAGTTTACCTTAACTCTACTCATTCTGTTCTTACACAGCAAGCTTCCCTAGTACGCAGGCCATGAAAAAAAAGCAAGGGGCATGTACCTTTCATGGCCAGTTAAGAGACTATTTGGAAAGCGCTTTACAAACCTTCAAGTGTCGTGTCAACGCCAGCCATTATCATTACTGTTGCTGTAATAAGAAATGGTAAAACATAACAGAGGCGCAACACAGTGCAGGAGTGAGGGAATGATGTGGATCAGAAGACCCAGGTTCAAATCCTGGCTGTGTGACCTTGGGCAAATTGGTGAAGCCCTGAACTGACTGGGCCCTCCCCACTCTAAGTCTGCTCTCAAAGCGGTGTCAGATGGCAGCTCCCTCCCCCAGCTGCCCCATGGCCTATATAAGCTGATGCTATGCACTGAGCGAGCCCTCGACAAATGCCTTGTTGGATTTACTGGACAGGACTGGGCCAGGCTCCAGCTTTGAACATCTAGTGCTAAGTGCAAGGCTAGGAACACAGAAGGCGCTTAATAAATGCTTGCTGGATTCAACTAAATCTCTTCTGCTCCTCTGGAGCCATCACACCATTTTCAAGGCCCAGACTTCATTCGCTGCCCTGTCCCCAACTCCAGAAATGAGGCCATGAGGAAAGGTCTTGAAGATTCCTCTTCTCCATGATTTCCCCATCCCTGATGGCGGATCCCTGGCTCCAAACAGGTCTGGGGGCCTATGTCCAAGGAAGCAGTGTGGCAGAGTGGTGAGGGCACTGGCCGTGGAGTCTGAGGCTTTGGACTGGACTCATTCCCGCCACCCACTGTCACCTTCATTGAGCCCCTTCACCCCAGTTTGGGCCCCTGAGGGCCTGGGCCAGGTGATCCACCCAGTTCTGAGGGCCTGCTCTCCAACAGGGCCAGATGAAGCTAGCAGAAGCAGAGGCCCTTCCCCTCATGGCCCATCCTAGCTGCACAGGCTGACCCGGCAGCAGCAGGGACCCCGAGTGCAGCTTGCACAGAAGCGGATAAAATACATGAGGACGTGACAGAGACCCAGTAACGAGGCATGCCGGGTGAGAGCGCCCAAGCGTGTAAGTCCTTGTGGCACACGGAGGCCTCGCTCACTGCTGGTTATCCATATTTAATATTTTCCTTGGTTAATTTTTAACTATGTTTGCTGTCGAGGGCCATTAGTAGGGCCAGGGAGCCGGGCTCAGTGAGCAGGAAAGAAGCGCCTGGTAGCAGGAAGCCCCAGCAGCCACCGCGGCCCTGCACTTTGGAGGCCTGCCGCTCGGCTCTTTGGGCTGGTGCGGACGGCTGGATGGCATCGTGGAGCTTGAATAAAACATGATTCCGTCGGGAGGGACTCGGTCTTTTCCACCCTGTCATCATCATTCTTCTTCAAACGCAGGTTCACAGACTCCTTTCATTTCCCTCAAGCCCCAATTTCCAAAAGTAGCAAAAAGACTTCAGGGACTTCTGATGACTTGTGTGCCCGTGGATAGAGACCAACAGCACTTGGATGCCAGAAAAACAACGTGGTGCAATGGGGAGCTGAGGCTGGGCTAAGTGACCATCTTATAGCACTGTGGTCAAAATGCAAGAGTGGCAGTGTGGCGTGGGGCAGAAAGCACAGGATTTGGGAGGCAGGCAGGCAGTCTAAATCTGGACTCCGAACTTACTAGCTGTGTGACACCAGGCAAGTCACCTCATTCTCTGGGCCTATTTCTTCATCAAATGAGGGTACGGAACATCATGGCCTCTCAGGTACTTCAAGCTCTGAATCTATGATCCTATTACCATTTATTGAAGCTGGTAGGAGATGAGTGGGCACCAGTCAGCCCCTTCCCACCTGCCTAGGCTTTTTCCATCATTGTGCCAAAGTTCTGGAGGATGCTGAAATTCCATTCCATAGCAGTAGCACAAATCTCACCTTGGGGCTTTAACTCAGTTCATGTTAACACGCAGTTATTAAGCACCTACTACATTCAAGATTCTAAGCTAGGTGCCAGAAATGGAATGAAAAAAGCAACACAGCTCTGCACATAAGGCCATTACATTCTCCTTGGGAAAAGAAAAGCAACTAAGTCAGTGCAAGGCAGTTAGGGGAAAGGTGGGGAAGAGGAAGAGGGAAGAAGGAAGAGAGAAGGGAGGGAGGAAGAGAGCAGAAAGGAGAGAAGGTAAGGGAGAAAGGAGAGAGGGAAAGGAGAAAAAAAGAAGGGAAGAGGGAGAAGGAGAAGGAGAAAGGAAAAAGAAAGAGAAGAGAAGGAAGAAGGAGAGGGGGAGAGAGAAAGTGAGAGCACGGACAACTAGGGGGAAAGCAGAGATTGGGAAAGGCTTCACAGAGAATCTGGTGCCTGCGCTGAGCTTTGAAGGAAAATTCAGAGAGACGGACAGGAGGAAGGAGTGCAGTTCAGACACCGAGGATGGTCTGGGTAAATACACAGAGGTCAAAGATGGCAGTCAGATTTGGAAAAGAGCAAGTAAACCTGTCTGGCCAGAAGGAAGAGGGGCATTGTGAAATACGGCTAGAAAAATAGTCTAAAGGCAGACTGTAGAGGACCTCGAATGCCTGGCAAAATAGTTTATATTTGATCCTGGGGGCACTAGGGAAGTTACTGTGTAGGCAAGTGACATAGTCCAACGTGTGCCTTAGAAGCATTACTCTGGCATCTGTGTGTACAGGATGGATTTGATGAGGGGAGAGCAGAGCCAAGGAGACCATTTAGAAAGCTACTGTAATTGTCCAGACCAGTGGTTCCCCACTTTTTCATTCTGTGAAACTCAACAAAAATGACGGAATGTGTTGTGAGTGCAAGAGGGGCAGCGTGGTGTGGGGCAGAAAGCACAGGAATTGGGAGTCAGGAAGATGCAGTCTAAATCCGGGCTTTGACCTTCCTAGCTGTGTGACACTGGGCAAGTCACCCCAGGGTAATATAACATACTAATATAATATTACCATCATTTCCTAACAAAGGCACTATTAAAGATTTGTTACCATCAATCCTTTAGACCATAAATGGGAACCACGGATCTAGACAAGAGGTAAGAAAGGCTTACACTTGGCTGGGTGAAGAGTTGGTGCAGAGGGAGAATTAAAAAAACTTGGAGAAAGGCAGAAGGCAGAATCAGCAGTCCCCCCAAGCACATGAACTTGGGTGACTGAGAGGACAATGGTACATTTATAGATAGCAACAGGGGAGTTTGGAACAGGGCAGGCTGGATTCACTGGGAAAGATGAGTAGTTTTTATGAGGTGACTCAGAATGCCTGTGGGACAGCCAGGTGGAGTTCATTCAGTGCCTGGGGCTACTAGATCTACGTGTCTAGGAGTCATCCACGTGGGGAGGGGACCCATGGGAGTCATCCACGTGGGGAGGGGACCCATGGGAGCTCTGGAGGCGGAGTGTGCTCTCTGGGCAAAGTTCTCCCTCCTCCCTCTTTATCCCTAGGCTGACAAGCCTACTGTCTCTGAAAATCTATGATCTTTGGTGAATTGAGGGGATGGTGAATGCTATGGGAGTAGATGAGATTGCCCAGGGAGATCATATAAAGAGAAGAAAAGCAAAGTGAGGACAGTACCTTGAGCACAAGGGTAGGAAGAGCTAGAGAAACAGCAGAAGGAACATTCAGAAAGCCAAGAGGAGAGTCGGGGGATGCAGTGTCCCAGAGGTCAAGGGAGGGGCGAGCCAACAGTGTGAGGGTGCCAGGGAGGCCAAGGAGGTGAAGGTCAGAAGAAAGGCCACTGGTAACCTTGGAGGAAGCAGCTCTGGCAGACTGTGAGACATAAAGGTATGGTAGGGAAGTCGAGGCAGTGAAGGTCAAAGTACCATCACTTCTATAGTTCTTCAAGGTGGGCAAATATCTGATGCACAATTTGTCACGTATGCCTCATAATAATCCAAAAGAAGGGAGAGGCGAGAGGAATTATTACCCTCTCCCATTTTACAGAGGAGGAAACTGAGGCTGAGAGAGCTTGGGTCACTCACAGAGCTCAGAAGCCCTGGAAGCTCAGGCCACCTTTTATGAATATAGAGATACACGGCTTAAGAGAATGTATTTTTATGTGATGGCGTACTCTGTGCTGCAATAAATGTATTAAGAGATGACCTCGAAGGGCCAAGGATGAAATGCGCCACCTTCCTACAACAGACGGGTGACGGCCGTGGGGAGCGGAATGCCCGCGTGCCCAGGGGATCTGGGTGGACAGGCTGCCTGGGCTTGGTGGTTAAACAAGGAATTCGGTTTTCTTCTCTTTTTTCAAATGAGGCGGGGGTAGGACGGGAGGGAAAATAAATAGATTTCTGCCAATGAAAGAAAACATTTACAGAAAAGAAAGTCGGCAGGGTGGGACAGATGCTGCCTGCACTTTCAGATGAGGGCACCCTATTATTAGCTTTTGCCTAAGTGTTTCACTCTGTCACAAGAGAGCTCTCAGGGAACGTGGGTAATCTGGAAATGTTTGTAATGTAAAAACAGAACACAGACAACATGGAAAATTTTTTCAAAATAAAGAGGACAGACAGTTCTTTTGAGGAGTTTGGCAGCAGACGAGAGGAGGAAGACCATTAGCTGGCCAGATTCAAGCAGCATGAGGAAAGGGGGATGATGGATGGAGCACTGTGATGGCGAAGGAGAGGGAGATCAGCTCTCTCCTGACCCCAGGGAAAGGGAAGAGGATGGAGGAGAAGGCTGGGAAAGGAAGGGAAGGGAGGAGAGGGCAGGCCTGGGGCTTGCATTGATCCAAGCAGAAAAGGTGCTCCGAGGATGCTAGTAACTTAGGGCTCTCAGGAGAAGCTTCCAGTCCAGAGCCAGGATCCGAGTCAGTACTCAACACCATCATCTATCTACCCATAGACGGAAAATCTGGAGCCCAGAGAGATGCCAGGTTTGGCCTGGTTTGGGCATGGACTGCATCACCCAGTATCTCCAGCCAGACAAGGAGGGGCCTCCTGGCTTCTCCTCTCCTCTCTGTTCTAGGGCGTCTCTCCTGGGCTTGGTGGGAAGGTCACCAGTGTGCAGCTTTGTTGAGGGGCTATGCGGAAAGTCTCCGGCTGGCTTGGGGGAGCCAGTCCATCCCCTGACTCACCGGACAGGCCCTTTCCTGGTGACACAAAGCATCTCCACTTGGAGAACACAAGCACGCTGGGCCCAGGACAGCCCTGGAAGCTGCTGTCACGGTGGCTGTGTGTGTTTCCAGTCCAAATTAGGATTTTTCATTCAAAGCCCTCCCACAGTCCCTGGAGACAGACAAGCCACAGTTCTGAGGCAGAACTCACAGGCCTCCGAGGGCTTCCTCTGCTGGTCAGCGGCCCCTCCTTCTACAGGAACCAGGGTCACACACATCAGTCTTCTGTCACTGGGGGGTCGTGGGTCCCAGGAGGGCACAGCTCCGGCACAGCAAGGGAGCTGGCATCCAGGAAAGAGGCAGCACTAAGATGACGATGCCCCACAGGCCTGGGGAGCCACTCAGGGGCTCAGCCTGGAATCAGAGACCTGAGCCTCCATTTCCTCATCTGTAAAATACAGGAGGGAACTCGAAGGCCTAAGTTGCTTTCCAGGATTCTGTGAGTCAGTGGTGACCCATCGGGGCAAGCCCTGAGCCACGCCCCCCCAAAGAGCAGGTTTGGTGGGCCAGAAGGTGACCAAGAAGGGGGCCTAGGCCCTGCTGTGCTCTCCCTCCGAGACCGTCAGCAGACAGTGGAAGGCAGAGCTCGATCAGGAGAACGATTTCAGGGTTCGAAGCCTGGCTCACCTCACACCGCCTGCATGACCTCGGAAAGCCCTTTCCCCACCCAGATGCCAGTGTGCTCATCTGCGAAATGAGGGAAAGTTAAGGCCACGGTTTCTCTCAGAGGGAAAGGGACAGGGGCCTTGAAGAGAGCTGCAGTCTGGCTACTAATGAGAGCCATGGAGGGGTCATTTCTAAAGAAGACAGAGAATGGGAGGGAGGCATGGGCCTCATGTGGTCTGACTGCGCAGCCCTGGGAAGACGTGCCTACAGCCCCCACGTCACCATGACAACCAGCCCGTCCTTTGGACTCTGAAATAACCCAAGGGGGCCACCCTGCCTCCTGGATCTCAGGGACCCTGGAAACGGGCCAGCAGGAGAACCGACCTCCCACACGCTCTGGGAAGCCACTCCACACAGACCCTGCCCCCTGGGGGCGCGTGCGCCTTGTGGCCCACCACTCCTGGTCCTGGTGACAGCCTGCAGCTATCTGGAAGCCCTCTGCCCCGTCCAGCCCCTCAGGTGAGATGAAGGTGAGATTAGGGAGAAGAAGGTGTTGGAAACTGTATCAGGCAGTGGGTGACAGACATCCCTTCCGTCGGTCCGCCTCCCAAGCTCAGGAGGGGGATGGCTCCGGGACAAGGTCAAGGCCACGGACATCTCTCGAAGGTGGGTCTGTTAGCGGGACAGGGGTTAGTTGTACTGTGCACTCGAGGGGTGCTTGAGTGAGTCAGGTGGTGGCGATGGGTCCAATTACCTGGGCATGCAGTGAAGCGGGATAGGTGAAAGCAGGAGGGGGTAGAGCAGGCGTCAACTCCGCTGGGTACAGAGGGTACGGGGCCCACACTTCGGGGGTGCTGGGATAAAGTGCAGGCACTGTGAGCTCATCTGCAAGAGAAGAAGAAGGAGGACAGGGTTAGTGGGCACTGGGAGCAAGGGTCCAAAGAAGAAACTGCCTCCCCGGTCCCAGGCCCGCCAACCACAACCCTCAGACCTGGCCAGGACGGGCTGCGACAACCGTCAGCCTCAAGCCTTGGGCTCACGGGTGCCCCTCCTCCCAGCTCCCCTGGAGGCGCCAGCAAGGAGAACCCCAAGGTGGGCAGGAGGCCTCGGGCAGACAAAGGAGACGGAGTCTAACATCAGGGGACCAGGAGAAGGAGGCTGACGTCTCTGGGAGAGCCGCCGGAGACCCGGAGAACCTTCGCGCTGGCCCACGGGTGCAAGATGCCACCTACGCCAGCACCCCAGGCCGTGATTCGTCTATCCTCCTTAGCTCTGTTATGAGGGGGCAGGCTGGGCAGGGAGGGGGATGTGGAGAAGAGAAAGGGCACACCAAAACCAAAGACATCAATGCGTATTTTAAAAGTCAAGGATGACAATCCCATTTACCGCCGCCATATTTGATGCCAATGGCCCAGGGCCACAGACCTAGAGCCAGAAGGGTTTAATCAATCAACCAACAGGTATTAAGCACCTACTATGTGCCCAGTACTGTACTGGGCGCTGGGGATCCCAAAGAAGAGGCAAAAGAGAGACCCTGCCCTCAAGGAGCTTACAATCTAACAGTCAGAAAACATGCAAACACGGCTAAAAACAAGCTATCTACAGGGGAAATAATCAACAGAGGGATGTCCCTGGAACGAAAAGGCCCTAAGGGAAGGCTTCCTGTAGAAGGCGGCATCTTAGCTGGCACTCAGAGGAAGCCGGCGAGGTCAGCGGTCAGAGCAGAGGAGGGAGAGCCTTCAGGCCTGGTGGTGGCCCGAGAGAACGGCCGGAGCCCAGCCATGGAGCTTCTCCTGCCTAAGTGAAATAATCCACCCCTGTGTTTTACAGACAGAGAAACTGAGGCCCAAGGGGAGAGAGGAAGTGACTCACACAGGGAGGAGGGAGCCAAGCCCCAACCTGGACTGATAATTAGTAATGATAATGACAGTAAGGACAGGCAGCATTTACACGGCGCTTAAAAGTTCACAAAACGCTGTACCAGCATTGTCATAGCCTTGGGAGGGGGTGCTCCTATTATCATCCCCATTGGACAGATGAAGAAACTGAGGCAGGCGCCTACTGAGTGCGAGGCGCTAGGGCACAAAGGCAAAAACGAAGCCATCCCTGCTCTGCCGGAGCTCATGCTGCAGACAGGGAGAGCTCGGCTCACAGCCTCATTTCCCCTGGCTGCGCCACTCTGGGACTTCTGCCAGACTTCTCCCCCATTAGAATGTAAGCCCTCTGAGGGTAGGCATTGGCTTTCCTTTTTCTTATTTGTATCCCCAGTGCCTGGTACATAGTAAGGTGCTTAATAAATGTTCACTGACTAAGCCTTTATTGAGCACCTGCTGTGTCCCAGGCTACGCTGCCTCCTGGTAAATACTGAGTAATCTGAAGGAAAGGGGAGGGGCCAGGAAGGGCCCCTCGTGGGATGTGGCTCTGGAGCCCAGCCGAGAAGGGAGTGAAGGATCTCGATGAAAAGGGGGAGGCTGGGGGCGGCCAGAGCCAAGGGAACAGAGCGCGGGCACCAGGACAAGTAAGCCGCCCCAGCTGGATCACAGAGTGCAGGAAACGGCGTGAGGAGAACTCCGGCCGGCCGGACGGCAGGAGAAAGGTTTGGCCGATCAAACTCCAGGCCGCTGGCAAACGTGCAGGCTGGCAACTCCGGCAACCGAGGCGAGAGGTCTGGGCACCGGGGGGGAGGCCCACTGCCGCTGAGCCGGACCCATCCCCGAACAGCCCAGAGCCCGTACGCGCCACGCTGGAACACGACCAAGGCCAAGGGCAAGGGCTGGGGCTCCGCAGTGGATGCGCTCACCTCACTGAGGCAGGCGGGGCACGGTGAGTACAGCGCTGACCTGAGTTCGAAACCAGCCTCAGACCTTTCCTAGCGGTGTGACCCTGGGCAAGTCACTTTACCGCTACCACCTGCGTCAGTTTCCTCAACTGTAAAACGAGGATCCTAATAAGACCAACCCCTCTGGGTTGTAGTGATGATCAGACACGTAGTGCATTTAGCACAGCATCCGACACACAGCAGGTGTTTTACCAATGCTACTTATTACGACTGTTGTTGTTACACCATCACCATCTGAGCCCGGTCGGGAACAATCTGGTCAATCCGGACAATGTCGACAAAGACGCGTCCGCAGTTCGGACCAGCGCTGGCCAGCTGACCTCTCGCCATCTGTCAGAGGACCCTGGGAGGTCTGCAGAGGGGAATCGGGCCGAGCGCTGACTGCCTTTGTCCCAGAGGACTTCCCAGGGACGCTCCCCAAGGTCAACAAAGGCCTCCCACCCGCCTTCCAAGGACACTACAGGGTTGTCAGGCCTCATTCCAGCCTGGAATCGCTGGTGGTAAGCAGAATTTTCAATGAGGGGACCAAGATGGAAACAATTAACGGGTGGGTGTATGCCTGGGAAGGGCGGGGCAGCCGGCTGCTCAATGAACCAGGATCCCTTGGGAGGTGGACGCAAGGCTCGGCCCGTGGGTCCACCAGGGATGGCGGCTGCTGATTCAGCAACATCTGGCACTGTGGGCCACGTTCTCCAGGCGAGGGGCTGGGAAACACAACACAGAAGCGGAAGGCCTTGCCGGGAAGGGGCCTGCTGTCCACTGAGGGGACATGAGAAAAGCCTGGGGAGGCAGAGGCCAAGACAGGTTTTCCAGAGAAACTGTGGTCCGGCAAGGAGAGCCCGCCCCCATGCAGGGGACGACAGTGCCGTCAGCTTTCACTGTAAAAGGCTAGTCAGGGTGGGGCGGAGGGCTGCAGGAGGCCAGGCAGGAGGCTGGCCGGCACCAGCTCTGCAGGAAAGCAGGGGACCGAGCCGCTCAGGGGCACCCACTGAGTGAAGGAGCAGGCCTGCTGGTGACTGGGGCACCCCTTCAGGATTCCGCTGAAGTCCAGGGTCAAGCAGGGGCTCCGGCCCCCTCGCACCGGGACTGAGAACTCGCTGGTCAGGGCAGGGGAGGCAACCCCAACTTCCTCTGCGGGTCCGTGGGTGAGTGTGCACGTGTCTGTGAAGGCTGGGCAGTCAGGAGCACACAGCGTCCACCTCCCTGAGGTAACAAGGGGCTCTGCCCTCTGCTCCCCGCCTGGAGCGCCCAGCTTGGACCGCAGCTTGCCTCTCGAGCCCCTCTGCTGGGCCGCGGGGCCGGCGCCCAGGACACCGTGTTCTCGGTCCGGTCCCACACGGTCGGGGGAAGCCGCATCCAGCGGGAACCAGCCGGGGAGAGCCGTCGCCTGCTTCTAAAGCCACCGCTATTGCAGCTGTTCAGGGAATGGGGCTTTAGTCCACGGCAAGAGCAGTCACTATGTCTATACATCACTGACTTTAGCCAGCCTGCTATTTAAGATACTTGGTCTAGAAATGAAGAGGGTCCCAGGAAACAGGAAGCGAGTCTTCAGCCCTGACCACTCACAGACGAGGTACTGACGGGATGGCCCTTCAGCATCAGGGTTCCCCGTCCAGGCAGGCTCACAGGGACGCTTCGCTGAGGCGCAGGCCAACCTCGGACCTGGTTTCAAGTCCTGCTGTGTCTTATGACTGTATACAATGCGGTTTTTCCTTCCAGCCGATCCTCATGGGAAGATAAGGGGGTTGGCTCCTCGGGGCCATTCCAACTCACCCAAAACGTCTAATGAGCTTTCAAGTTAACGTGCATCTCATCAAATTGGCCTTTGTTTCATCGGCTGAGAATCTAGCTGTTTAATTTGCCATCTATGCACAACAGGAGGCTATGCAGACATCAAGGGCAATGTCCGTTTCCCACTTCCATACCTTTGTTCACACTGTGCCCCGTGCCAGGAACACCTTCACCTGCTGAATTCACCTCTTCCCCTAAAGCCCAATCAACTCCAATGGTACTTCCTCCAGGCAATCCTCCCAGATCCAGTCCCTCTGCTCCATCCCATTGCTAATGGCCTTCCTGCCCTCAGACTGCCCCCAGTTTTCTCTTCTTTATCCCTCCAGTGCACTTAGAATCGAATATCGGGTATCATAAGTCTCTGAGTTTGCAGCTTACCCCGAGAGATGGTGAGCCTCCTGAGGGCAGGGCCTGATCTTAGCCGGCCCTTTGTCTCTCCCCCATGCCTGCACAGAGCACTCTGTCCTGGGTGGGCTGAATTGGCCAGCTTGACCCAATACAGGTTATTGTGGCAGACACAACAGCCCAGTGCCCTTCCGTTGCCTGGAAGCCATAGGAATGGAGACGTTTCCCATCGCTTCAGCCTTTGGGATGAGCCTCTTTGGCGATACCCCCCACCCTGACCGAGGAAAAGGGTGAGGGAGGGCCGAGAGCCCAGGCACCTTCTCAGAGGGCTCTGCCACCCACCAGCAGTGTGACGTCCTCGGCTAACCCACTGCCCTTTTGTGGGCCTCACTTTACTCCTATGTGCAATGGACCTAACCCCCTCTCCCCTCCTACACATCACAGGGGTGAGTGCAGATAAAATAAGACTGTAGGGTAAGTGGAGATGTTTTGCAAAACACTTTCCAAAAGCCAACTCAGTGTCCCCAAAGACAGGAGGATACGTGAAGACAACCACAGATGGACGGAGGAAAAACCCCAGCCTGAAACAGTAACAGCAACAGTTGAGAAAGCCTGGGCCTGATGAAAAATGCCACTCCAATTATTTTTTAATGAAAAGAGAATCCATTGTAAAATTAGAAAAACAAACTGGCCTCTTTCTCAGGGGAGGTCTTGGGAGGACTCTCACCGTGTGTCCCCTGGTAGGCCTCCCCAGTGAGGGGCTGCTCCCTGTCCCCCAAACAAGGCCTCAGAAGGAGCCGGCCCCTGGACCACTCATGTGAATATACTTCAAGGTCCAGGGAGCCACAGCTGGAAGGGCCTCGGAGATCACGTGGGCCCACAAGGGGAAACCGAGGCCAGGGACCTGCCTAAGGCCAAGTCCAGAAGCATTCATTAAGGGCCCACTACATCCCAGGCACCGTGCCAAGTAAAAGGAAAGGCACAAGGCGATCTTTGGTCCCAAGATGCTCAGGCTAACGGAGCCAACGTGCAAACGATGCACAGACAACTTTATTGCCAGGTTAAGTGGGAGACAGTCAGCAGAGGAAAGGTACTGGAATCGGGAGGGGAGGGGGAGATGGGACAGAAGAGGCTTCTTGTAGGTGGTGGGTGCTGAGCTCAGACCTGAAGGAAGCCCAGAGATGAGGAGAGAGAGGGCATCGCAGGCGTGGGGAGAGCAAAGGCAAAGCCTCGGTGTCTGGAGATGAGCGGTCACCCAGCTTGTAAGTCAAAGAGGAGGACTGGACCGTGCAGTCCGAGGATCCTCTGGCCTATCATTTTAAGGCAAAGGAAAAGGCTTTGGGCTCCCTCCCTTCGGGCTCTAGCCACCCCGTGCCCTGGGGCAAGTGCCCGCTTGCTGCTACCTGCAGAGATGGTTCAGGGGCTTCCTCCGAAGGGCTGAATCAAGGAGAGGGAATGAAGCCAGCCCAGACCGAGACGGACCCAAGCTCCTCGGGACCCCTGAAGGTAGCTGGAGAAGTCTGGGGCCAGCCCCTCCCCTCGGGCCGGCCCCACACTTCTGCCAAACGGGTTTGCGTCCGGAAGGGAGGAAGCACGCAGCCAGCTCTGGCACCTGGTCCCATCCCAGGAGCCAGAGCAGGAAGGGCCCTGGGGAGTCGTCATCTTTTATGGAGGAGGAAACTGAGGCCCAGGAAGGGAGATAATCTTCCCAGGGTCACGCCAGTGGTCGGTGGCAGAGCCGGGATCCTAAGATTCCAATCCCGGCGCTCCTTCTATGGGCTCACAGTAGGTTCAGGGAGCACAGGTGTCCTGACGCACAGGGAATGGTGCTAAGTGCAGACAAGACAAAGAAAAGCAGAAACAACATCCCGCCCCCAGAGAGCTGCCAGTCTACCGGGGAGGCGACAGGCTAACAACCCTGCACCAATAAACCACAGACGCTGTGTCTCACCGACCCCAGGATACAGCAAGCCTATGAACGCACAGCGTTCAAAGAACCACGGCACGGACAGTCCAGGAGACTCCTTCCGCCGTGCAACTCCCAACTGTCTGGGGCTTAGTACAGAGGTCCTTGGTGGTGCAGCGGACAGAGTGCTGGGCCCGGAGTCAGGAAGGCCCAAGTTCAAATCCAGCCACTCCCTGGCTGTGACACCGGGGGAAGGCCTTATCCCTGTTGGCCTCAGTTTCCTCATCCATAAAATGAGCTGGAGAAGGAAATGACAGCGCACTCCAGTATCTCTGCCAAGAACACCCCAAATGGGTGTTCTTCCATCACGTCACAAAGCCAAGGCTGACGGCACAACTGAAAAGACTTGCCAAGGAGATGTACATCTCCCCTGGGAAAATAAACAGCTTCATCTTAGGAAAAAACTGGCATGCAATTACAGTGCTGGTGGAGCTATGGATGGGTGCAATTTGCTTGGAAAGCAACGTGGCAACATGCCATGGTGGCGAGAAAACTGATCCTACTCTTTAACCCAGTGACCTCATCACCTGCTCTATATCCCAGGGATATTATCAAAGGGAAAAGGCCTTTTCCTTTGATGAAGGGGATGAAGTTTATTTTAGTGTTTGGGGCAGACTTGTGAAGTCATTAGTACAGGGAACCCACTCAGCAAATGCAGGAGGGCATCTTGGCCAGAGGCTGGACTTGAACCCAGGACTTTGGGCCTCCAAGGCTCTATCTGCAGTGACAACCTGCTTCTGGTAAGGTTATGTGATTTGAAAAATAAAAATTTTTCAATAAAATGGAAAGAGAATTGTGTTCTACACAAAATGGCTGGCAGGTGGGGAAATGACTCGACCCCTGTGCATGGGAGCCAAGGGTCCAATGGGAACCCCCTTTTATCCCCTGTCAGGCCCACATGTGGCTCCAATTGGGCCTGGCCCGCTGAGGGGTCCCGGGAGGCAAGCACACAAAACACTGGCTTCCTGCCTGCCTGCTCGCGGGGTCCTGGGAAACGTGTCAGCATCATCAAATTCCCAGAGGTGAGGGGAGACCTCCAGGAACGGGTGGGAGGGCAGAGGCCAGGAATGCCAGAGCTCGGCAGCCCGGCCCATCCTCCTTCTCCTCTGGCCCCTGGTGTCCACCGCGTACTCCTGTCTGCCCAGGGCCAGAGGGTTCTGGGAATGTGGCGCACTGGCTCCTGGGGAAGGGGCTGGCTTATTTTTGTAAGGAATAGCCCAGGCCCTTGAGAGCCGAGACCAGGGCTCGCTGCCTCCCAGTCAACATCAGGAGGGACCGCAAGGAGAGGCGTTCCGTGCCCAGAACTAGCACAGTGCCTCCTGGGAGAACAGGGGCCCCACCGGGCGTGACCAACCTTCAGCGCCCAGCCCTCTCCAGCCCTGCTCGTCATCACATTCTCTTCTTCTTCTGGGTCACTCACTTAACCTCCACCTGTAAAATGGGGGAAAGGGAAGGCAGTGCCCTCCACGGGCTCCTCCCAGCTCCAAATGCACATACTTCTGATCCCTACTCTGGAAAACTGAAAAAGGGACAGCCCCAAGTACCAGAAGGCAACAGGTGACGACTGTCACCGGCCATCTGAGATGAATTTGGGTCATTGCTAGCAAAAACGTGACTTTCCTTGAGCTTCACAGGCGGAAACTGAGAGAAAGGTTAGGACCCCTGCTCTGGGGGACAGGAGGAGGGGAATGGATCTTGCCTGTGAGAAGGCAGAACTACTCAACCCCTGATTTTGCTTCTGCGCTCTCTGAAAAGGACAATTTCCCTTGGACTGGGAAAGAAAGCATAGAAATGGTGACCGGGGAGCTGATTCCCAAATAAGGAGGGAGGAGGAGGAGAAGGAGGAAGGAGAATGAGGAAAGAGGAGGAGGAAGGAGGAGGAGGGAGGAAGAAGAAGAGAAGGAAGAGGAAGGAGGAAGAGGAGGGAGGAGGAAGAGAAGGAGGAAGGACCCAACTTCCCCCCCTGAAGAAGAGAGCAGAAGACAGGCCAGCTCTGAAAGTGATCACCGACCTAAACAAGAAAAGTAACCTCCACACACAAGAGGTTCTATTCTCTCTGCTCCATGTATACAGGTGGTGTATACACTGATGCTATGCGCACATGTACACAGAGATGCTGATTTTATCTGGGGTTTGTTAAGTTCGGAGCAAAAAGAAAACAAAATGGAAAACAATGAAGGAAGGAACAGGGACGACACTACAGGAGGACCGTTTCCTTCGGGAGGGCCAGTTTGTCAGTGGCAGCTAGGGGGCGCCATGGACAGTGCTAGACTCCAGAAGACCTGAGTTCAAATCCAGTCTTGGATATTTCCTAGTTGAGTGACCCTAAACAAGTTACTTCAAGGCTGCCTGCCTCAGTTTCCTCATCTGTAAAGTGGGGATAATCACAGCGCCTAGCTCCCAGGGTGGTTGTGAGGGTCAAATGGGCCCATGTTGGGGAAGCGGTCTGCACTGAATGCGAGCCAGCTCCCACCACTAACCTGGTTTCACTGGAGAGGGCTTTGGCAAGGGACGAGGCCACTTGTTGGCTCCAACACCTGGGGGGATTGGGGAGGGGGTACTCTTCTTTGGGGGCGGGCTGACCCGAAAGCCTCTGCAGCTCCGTCCAGCTCATAGTTTGTGGGTTTCAGGGCTGCCTTGGGGGCCGGAGCGTCATTGGAATCATGCAGAAGATTAACAGGTTGTCCACTAACTCCCAGTTAGATAAGCAGGGGCGCTTGGCAGGGCCGGCCAACATCCACAACCTCCCCCCCCACCCCCGGCCTGGCCCCATTCCCATCCCTCAGATTCCTGAAGCCCAGGAGAGCAGGGCCTCCTAACCAGGGCTCAGCCCAGCCCCACAGCCCCAGCCGCGACGTGGAAATCCATCCCACCGCTGCCCAGCCTGGACTCAGGCGGCATCCTGACCCCGGACGCTTATTCATTTGCCCATCGCATCTGAGCGAAGGTAACCGAGGCTGGACCTCCTTCTGAGGCACATTGGGCAGGCCTCTGGGGGTCCTCCAAGCCCTCGGCCACCCTGGGCCTGAGCCCCACAGTGACGGTTCCCCCACTCCCAAAGGGGTTCGTCCTCCCCATCCGCCCCTGAGGTAACGGGGAGCTCAGGTGACTCAGCCAGAGTGGGCGAGGGCTGGAGCCCGGCCCAGGACCAAGCGAGCGCTCCCCACACCCCACCAGGGAGGCCAGGCAGCCTCAGAGGAGCCAGGGGAGGTGAGGATGCGATGCTGCCTGTGGTCTTCTCGTTTGCCCGGGCCCAGGAGTCGGGGGATGGCTCCAGAGCAGAGGCAGCAGGGGCTCAACGTTCTGCTCCCACCATCTCCTGCTCCTCCACTCCCTCATCAGCGAGTGATGCGAGGAAAATGGAGATTGGCAGTCACTGTCAACACAATGTCATTTAGAGAGGGAGGGCGGCCCAGGGGGGAGGGAGCAGAGGAGCCCCGGCGACATGACTGGGCACAGGCACCTTTCTGTGCCCTAGGCGACCCTCGAGGCCTGCACGGGCAGGAGTTTCCTCAGCCAAAGACACCACAGGCTCAGTCCCCAGACCCTACAGATACCATTAAGCCAATTTTACAGATAAGGAAACTGAGTCCCAAGCAAAGGGACTGGCTCGCGTTCACAGCTGGTAATGAGAGGAGCAGGATTTGAATTCAGATCTTCCCAACTCCAACTCCAGCACTCTGTCCCCAGAGGTCTCCATCGCTGGCACCCACCCTAACCTACTAAAGGCATTTCTGTTCCTCTCTGGACCTCAGTTTTCACAACTTGAAAAACAGAGGGATGAAGGCCTAGATAATCCCTTTTCACTCTAAATCCAAGGTCCTGTGGGCATCCTGAACATGCTTGGGTCAGTCTGTCAGTAATGACTCATAAAATGGCTACTGTGTGCCCAGGCGCTGCCTTTCCATCGAGGAGGGCTCGTGTGCCTTCTGACTCAGTGGCTGGGCCTCATTCTCACTCCTCCTTCCAGCTCTAGCTCCCCCTCCTAGGGGAGTCTTCAGGGCCTGACCCTCAGTCTCTTTTCAAGCCCTGGACCTTCTCCACATTCCCCAGATCACTCTCATTCAGTTGGGAGCAGGGACACTGCACCCCAAGGGCTGGGATGGTATCCCCAGGGGTGTCACAAGATGTGGCCATGGGAAGGCGAGGAGCGCTGAAGGGGGCCTGCCCATCTAAGGAAGATTAATGGAGGGGAGGGCCGATGAGACCTGATAGCCTAAGGCCCCTGCAGGGACAGCGGCTGGCCTCCGGGGGGCCTGGTGCTGGCAGAGAGGGGACAGCCTCCAGTACTGACCAGGAACATTTCCCTCCCCCCAGCTCAAGCACACAAATACTTATATCTACCCTTGGGCCCAGGCACTGGACCTGATATCATCTTCCCACACAGGCCTCCATTTCCTGGCAAATTAAGTCTGAGGGAGTTGCCCGGAGCATCTGGCAGTCATGTAACTTGCCCAAGGTCACTCAGCCAGGAAGAACCTGAACTGGGGAAGTGGGAAACTAAATGAGAAGGCTCAGGATACCCTCCCCGCATCTTATACCACTTTCTTCAAACCTGGGCAGCTCAAGTGAAAATTGACCTCTGAGGGCCCCACTTTCCCCATTTAGCCCTGGCCATGCCTGGCTTACACCCCCATGAGTCTCTTCCATTCCTGGAGCCGCTCAGGACTTAAGTCGATTCTGTTTTCCCTGGCACATCTGGGGTTTTCCTACCAAGAAAACAACTCGAGGAATGAGTGTGACACACGGAGTAGAACCAAATAAGAGGAGCTTCATAGAGCGAGGCGGTGGCGGAGCGTATCCCAGCCTGAGAGGCTCACCCAAGTCACGGGCACCAGGGTAGCGTTCCATCCAGGGTCAAACTGCGGAGGAGGGACTAGGGGAAGGAAGGAAGCGTCAACAGCAGGGGCAGCGCGCCATCGGCTGGTTTTATCTACGCCAGGCTCTGGGTACTGCTAAACAAAGCTTAACCATCTCTGCCCAAGCCAGGGGCCGCCTCTCCATCCTCGGCCTCCTAGCATCTCCGCTGCTGTGAGTAACCCAGAGTCCTATGAGGGGCCACGGCTAGATCCAGGGTCCTCAGCCAGGGGGCTATGAACTTGTTTTTAAAATATTTGGACGACCACATTTCAACAGAACTGCTCTGCTTTGTAACCTATGTACTTCACTCATTCACAATCACGATTCTGAGAAGAGGCCCGTGGGCTTCATCGGGCTGACTGCCAGTGGGGTCCAGGCACAAAGACGCTTCCGGAGGGACAGGCTGTCTCTAAGGCAGTCCCCAGGCAGCCTTCAATCTCATGACCTAGAGGCAGAAGGGGAAACAAGGAAGGGGGCTCTGGCCTCTGGTGCCAGCACGGCCTGCCGGAGTAACGGCAAAGACTCAAGAGAAAGTGTGGCTACATTCACTGTAATAGGCGCTGTGGGAGCCGCATGGGGGGGGGGGCCATTCTGGGTGGGAAATAAGGCCACTCCATCCTATTTCCAAGGCCAAGGAGGGTTCTAGGACTTGGGAAACCACCACAGAAGTCAACCTAGGTAGGTCCTACTGGCTTGTCTGCTATCAGGGGCCTATCTTCACACCTGTTCTCAGCTTTGGGCTAGGCCACCCCCAGTTGGGGGGGGAGGGGGAAAGAGGAGGGGGGAGGGGAACCAGGAGGAGGAGGGGGAAAGAGGAGGGGGAGAATGCAAAGCATACAAAGAGCTGCAGATCCCTCTTGCATCATCCCCAGCTGAGCGCCATCTTTCAGGGTGGAGAACTTGGCTGCTGGCAAACCCACCCAGTTTGTCAAGGACCTCAGGCAGCCCAGAAGAATCTTAAACGATGCATTTAGGTAACGTTTCTTCTCATCTGTTTCCTTCAAGCAGTGGCCAGGAAGGGCCCAGGTACTGAATTCATGGGGTCTGGAACCAGGAGGGACCGTGGTGGCCACTGAGTACAGCCTAGCTTTGGCATATGAGACAGAGGTCCCACAGGCCCCGGGGCAGAGGGGCTGCCTTTAAATTCCATCCAGCCGTCTTCTATGAATGTGCCACAAACACCCACAACCTGCCTCTGTCCAGCTTATGACCAGTCCGGACCTAGGGTTTTGACAGATAACAACAGGAAAGACTCAGTTTCCAAATGCCCCTTCTGTGCCATATGTTAGAGGGGAGAGAGGACAAGCTGAGTCACAGGCCCTGAATTCAAATCCTTGTCATGGGCAAGTCCTCTCTCTTTTTGGGGCTTCAGTTTCCATATCTGTAAAATGAGTGGGTTGGGAAAAAACAATCTCAGCTCTCTTGGAGCACAAGTCTCCTGACCTCAGGCCACCCCACTAACTGTAGCAGAGGCTCCCTCCCCAGCAGGTGACAGTTCCCCAAAGAGCATTCAGGAGACCGATGGAAGCGGGGAGGGGCTCCTCAGACAGACCATGCCCTGGACAGTTCTCAGCGTGCCCCCTGAGGTGCCCAGGTGAGGCAGGAAACCAGAGGACTCCCAGCCTCGCCATCAGCAGCGGGTGTGACAAAGCTCAGACTTGCCCAGCTTGGCCTCTGCTGGGGATGACCCACAGCTGGTCCCCCCTTCTTCCTCACTCCACCTCCTACTCTTCCTCCCCAGGCCTCAGGGTCCCAGCCATGAATCTGATACAAAGGGAGACAAGCCAGGAGGAAGCCTGGCCCAGGGGAAGGCCCGTGGGCTTTGGGATCTGCAGGGGCTTGCAGACTGCCTGGGGGGTCCCTCTCTGAGCCTCAGTGTCCTGATCTGTAAAGCAAAGTCCTTTCAGCTATAAAATCCCAGACCCTCATGCAATTTCCTGCCAACAGCTATAAAGGCTTGAAGAGCCAGGATTCCCAGCGACCTCCCGGGGAAAACAAATTAAGAGGCACAGAGACTTGATCCCATCATCCCATCCCTCCACCCAGGTGCTCCTCAAGGAGTTGTTTGGATAGCAACCTGATCTCAAGCCTAGCTCTGGATGGGTCCTTCCCTGCAGACACAGGGAGACTGGCTTTTAATATGGTGAGTTTACTAATTTCCTAAGAATGTGGACTTGGAAAGAAACTCCAAGAAGAAATCCCAGCATGGGGCAGCTGCCCCCCATCAACGAGCCCTCTGACAAACGCCCCGACAGCGTAGGGGAGCTCTCCCCCTGCCAGGGCTTGGGGACACGTGTCTTGGGGACAACTCCCAGGTCTATAGATAACACTCAGCTTTCCCTAAATGGAAGCAGATGCAACGGAGATGCAGGGGGTCATCAGAGAATCTGCTTTTAGTGTCCAGCTGCTAGAATGGAAATTAGGGGGGGAGTTTAGAATAAAAACAATTTCAAAGGAAGCCTTTCCTGACCACAAGCCTAATTTGGCCTCTTTGCCACTCCCCCACTCCTCCCTGCCCTGGGGGGGCCAGGCAGAATCAAGCTAATCCTGCCTGTCCCCGACCATGCTCTACACTTCAGGCTGCAGTCCTGTCCTAAGTCTTCCAAAGGGCTCAAGGGACTCTTCCCTTGACCCTGGCCCCACCACTCCCTCCTTGTGAAGACTGTGGGCACCAGGGGAGGGCAGAGGGCCCTGAACACTTCCTGGCATGCCCCACCCCTCCTTGGCCGCCACAGAGGTCTACAACCACCACAGTAAGCACAGCTCTGACGGACCCCTCAACAGACAGAGCAACTCTGTCCTGAGTCTCAGGCCCGGACAGGGCAGCAAGGGACAATCAGGTGAAGCCAAGCACACTGGAAGCAAACATGGAAATGATTTCACATCTCCTTAAGGGGATCACCAGCTCAGTGGGAATTTAAGGATCTTTCAGGTGGAACAGAATAAGCATTTTACTTCCAGTAGGTAGATGGGGATGGGGGTGGGGGATGGGAGGACCACCTTCACTTAACCCACTTCGTCACAGAATTGGTCCTTAATTACCTTTCCTGTACTACCCAGCTACTGTGGCTAGGACCACTGCCCGGCTCTCCCTCTTGTCATCCTTCCAGGACTCCCCGAAAGGGCTAGTGGCTCAGTCCTAGGCGGGGCTGGGGGAGGTAGAGGAGCCCCTGGATCATGTCGAACCAAAGTCAGAGTCCTGAGGAGAGGAGAGGAAACTGAAACCACAAGGACACGCCAGGCTGATCCTGAGATCTGGCGGACAGTCTGAGATGGGGCTGAGATGAATGAGCACACTATTCCTGAAGTAGAGAGGGATGTGGTCCAGAGAGTCTGTTCTAGATCAGAAAGTGAACATACAGGGAGCAGTGAAGAAATAGTTGGATGACCATCTTCTTCTTTTTTTTGGGGGGGGGATGACCATCTTCTTGACGAACATTTTCCTAAGCTAACCCTAACCCTAACCCTAACCCTAACCCTAACCCTAACCCTGATCAGGACTTGGAGCCAGAATGGGCCTTAGAGATCATTTAGCCCAGCCTCTTTATTTTTACACACAAGGAAATGAGACAGGGCCTGGAGAGACGAAGTGGACTGAGATCACACACCTGTGACCACAGGAAAAAGAGCTATCCAATTCAATGCTCTAAACACTGGACCTTGCATGAGTTCTCTTCCTACAACTGCTTGGATGCCCTGCACCTGGCCAGTGCTAGTCATCTCCCAATTCAGAGCTCACACTGGGCTATGGCCTTTTGTCAGGAAGGTCGTGTGAAGCATAAGCAGGAAGGGATAAGCTTGACAATGACAAGTCTTTACTTCTGTTGTGTTTTATGTGTAGCTTTTCTTTCTATTGTCTACATACCCATTCTCCTGATGCAGGAGGACAACAGAGAGAAGTGTCTCACCTCTCCTATGAGGCAAGCTGCATTTCTGTGCGTTCCTGAAAGGACGCGCTCTCAGCAACGCCTGCTGTAGCATTTCCCCGTTCCTGTAGCAGTTTCATTCATAAAAGTGCATGGGGCCATCAAAGCCTCACAGATTTGGAACTAGAAGGGACCCTAAAGGCCATGGAATCCAATCATGTCATTCTGCAGATGAGGAAACTGAGGCTGAGAGAGGTTAACTGACTTGCTTGGAATCCCTTGCCCTACAGCCTCATGTCTGAGGCATGATTCAAACCCAGGTCCTTTCAGACCAAGTTTAATCGTGCCACATAGCAGCCCCAAACTTAGAATGTCATGAAGAGGGAGGGGTAACAAGACCACCTGCTCTGTGAAAAGGACCAGAGGAAGGTCCCAAACGCGTTGAGCAGATTCACAGTGGAGGGTTTCTGGAAGGATGCAGGCAAGAACGGCCGAGCATGAGCAGGCACAGGCGACCTGCAGCCTCACTGAGGGAAGAGTGACAGGAACGTCAGGTGAGATCCAGGAAATGCCAAAGAAGTCATTTCTGAAACCACGGCATCGCCTGCCTCTGTGAGTTCTGGTGGACAGCATTCTGCCTGTTCTCAAATAACATTCTTCCCCATTTCCCTAGACACTGAACTGACATTTGTGGTGTCCTCGATAATATTAAATGATATCTGTTTTATTATGAAGTTACTGGGAAGAAGTATGAACCTCCTTAGTAGGAAAATGCTAGAACTGTAAATAACACTTATCCCAACTCAGATGGCATTCCAAATGGAGGAGTCATTCAGAAATGAAACTTCCCATTAGGGCATCTGACGCTGCAGGTGGAGAAAAGCTAGATGCATTGTGGTTCTGTTGCTAGCAAACATAAAAGCCACCAAAACCCTTAAAAAACAAACAAACGCTGATTTAAGGCAACACAGTGTGGGGGTGTGGGGAAGGGAGGACAGCTGGACTTTGATGGAAGAATCCTGGCTCTGAGTCTTGCCTTCAAGGCCATCTGGGCGAACTCTCTCCTTTCACACATAGAAAAACCGGGGCCTGAAGGATGGGAGCCAGGTTCTCTGACTCCAAACCCAAAGCTCACCTGCCTCTATGCCTAACCAAGGGAATCTACACATTTAGAGTCACAGTTTCTGGAGGAGCTGACGAGGGATGGCGATGGAGGCCATTACTGGTCAGCATGTGTTTTCTGTTACGGAGTCCAAGAACAAAACACTTGAGCCTCCTTCTGGACTACAGTGCCTGTAGTCCTGCCTGATCTCTGGGGGCTGTGGCCCAGGCCTCTCCTAGATGGGAACCCCATGCCTAGAGCTGCTTCTAGCCAAGAAGACTCCAGAGTTGTCCAAGGTTCTGAGCACCTCCCAAACAGGCACTGGGGGAAGACAGAGAGGGGCGCCCTCCTTCTGGACCTGGGGACTCGGCAAACACTCAGCACCCCTTCTCGGATCCCCGGAGGCAGGGCCAGGTTGTCTCCAGGCTCTTCGCTCTCTCTGATTCTGGGGACAAGGCAGAAAGCACACCAGCTGTCCTCATGTTGAGTCCTCGGGTTGACAGTGTTCCTTCAGCCCGGTGAGCCCGTCCGCTCTGCCCACTCAGGTGGCTTGGTCTGCCACGTTCATTCCCTCGGCAGCGGCGGCATTCAGGAGACTCTTGGTGATGCCGGCCGAATCCCAGAGGAGACAGATCTGGAGACTCGGGAACCCCAGCATGCCAAGGGGAGAAGAGGTCGGGGAGGGGCCAGCTCATCTCCCCCGGCCCTGCCCACGGTCCTTTCTCCAGCACCTTGGCCAAGTGGCTGACCAGCCGTGGACGGCTCTCACTGGTAGGAACGGTTCCCCTGCCTGGAGCTGCAGTCTGTTTGCTTGTCATTCCCGCCATGGCCACCCCTAGCTCTGCCCTCTGGGGCCGGGCAGAACAAGGAAGGCATTTCCAGAAGCCACTGACTCCAAGCCAGAGAGTTCAAATCCTGCCACTCGCTGTGTGACCTTGGCCAGCTCACACAACCCTCCTGCACCTCAGTTCCTCATACAGAAAAGGAAGGGGTTCGACTAGACAGCACTGGAGGCCCTGGGGACTTGGCGTCTGTGATCGAGGAGACTGGGACAGAGAAGGGGAACAGGAACAGACACTGATCAGGCCCTACTATGCGCCAGGCTCCGCTGCAGGCTGTAAAGATATTCTCTCTTGATAGCGCATCTAACACAAACCATAAAAAAGCACGAAGATGGCCCAAGGAAGCAGCGATGCCCCAGGACGGCGGCAGCGTCTTCTCTGGCCTCGACGTGGCCACGTCCCTGACCTGACTCTCCTAATGACGACTCGAGGCCGCTGGCCATTCTCTGAAGATGCTCCCGAGTCCCAGTGTCCTCACTCCTCCCACTGGCCTGGGAAGTAAAGATCCAGGGAAGGCCACGACTTCCTGACCACCCCTCTGTGGCACTGCCCCCACCCCCTTCCATTCAGTCTGGGAGGAGCTGAGCTCTCTCTTCCTTACACCAAGGTGACTGAAGCCCTGCTGCACACCCCCAAGGGACGCCAGGCCAGGACCCCAGGCAGGGCAGCCACAGGGGAAGACTGATGGTAAGAACACAAGAGGGCATCGGGGGAACAGGAAACCCCCTGGCGGCCACCCCCTACAGTGGTGTGACGGTGGAGGCGGTGAGGAGCCCAGGCACAAGACGGCCAACAGCTTGACCAGCTGCCAGGACTGGCTGCTCCTCTGTCTTCAAAGGAACGTGGAAGATGGGGGCCTTTGGGATCATCTTGCCCCTCATCCTCACTGTACAGGAAGAGATCCTAGCGGCACTGACAGCAGGCCGGCCAGTGGCAGAGGAGGAGGGAGAAGAGAAGACGTGAGGCCGGGAGGGAAGGATCTGGGGCTCGATTCCCAAGCCTGGCCCCTGAAAGAAGCTCAAGGGACAAGTGGAAGAAAGACGTATGGGGGGACACCTAGGGCCCACTCCAATCCCACGTAGCAGTCCCATTACTCAAATCTGGACTTCAACCAATGACCATGTTTTACCTAATCCCAACTTCAAAGACGTGTGACCACTTGACGAAAGTTCTCATTTGCACCAAGGGGGACCTGGCTGTACTCAAAGCCATGCTACGATACGAGGAGAAAAGGGAGCATTATGGTGCAGGACCCCTCCCTGTACCCTGCACCCAGGGAATGAGCTGGAGAAGGAGAGGGAAGGAGACTTGGCAACACTCAGGCTCTGACGCTCATTCTGCCAGCGACCAGCTAGCTGTGTGACCTGTGGTCAGCCGCTCGACTCCTCTGAGCATCGATTTGGTCATCTGTAAAACGGGGACAACAGAGCCTGAACATCTGACCTCAAAGCCCCCACAAACCCTGCTACACCAGGTCAGCGTCAGCTCCTGTCCGTTACGACAGCCCCTTCTTTGGGAGCTAGGCCACCAGAGTCCCTGGCCAAGGTCTGGAAAGACGCCACGGAGGGCCCTGGACTCCGCCCCCGCCGCCCCCACGGCGGACGTCACTGAGGAGCATCAGGGCTCCTTCTGGGAGCCCCTGTGTCCACGTCTCCTGAGCTCGTGGGCCACGGCAGCTATTTTCAGAGAAGGCGCCCATCTCTCTAAGACTGTCCAGTCTAAACCAGGCATTTCCTGAGCTGGCAATACTAATGGCTAGCATCCTCCCCAAATGGAAGGACACACTGACAGCTAGCCCTGCGGGATCCCGAGGGGCTGTGGAACAAAACGCAGACTCTACTGATGGCCAAAGGGGTCACGCCTCCAAGGGAATAGACCACGGGCGGCGGGGCTTATGGGTGGCCAGGGAGATTTCATCTTCCTGGTCACTGTCATGTCAACTTTCAAGACCTCTGCATACAGCGTCTGGCAATCCCTCCAGCAGGCCCTGCCCCCCCACTCTCCCTATCCAAACACACCACAGTTAACAGGTTCTTTCTGCTTCGTAGGCGGCTACTGCTAAGGAAAGTACGGCCCCGTGGCCCACCTCCTGGGGCTGAGGCCCTGCAGCCTGAGCTGTGGGCTAGCCCTCGGGCAGCAGATCCCGTCTGCCCTGGGATGGTGCCAGAACTGACCCACCACCAGCCTGGCTTCGGTAGCCCAGGGTCAGCTCCACAATGGATGAGCACTGAATTAACTGTCACTCAGTACGTCACCAGGTCACAGTGGAGGCGTGGGGGGGTGGTGTACACGAGCGCACACGCGGGTGCCTCACAACTTACACGGCTCCCTGGCGATGAGCTGGGGGGCGGTACTGGGCAAAGGAGTGCTGGGGTTCGGGGTCCCGACGAGTTTGTTCTTTGCCATCTTTGTGTTCGCCTTGGCAAACTCTAGTCGCAGCGTCTGGGGAATTTCAGGATCGAAGCGAATGCCCTGTGGGGAGAGACAACAAACGGGTGGTGTCTGCGCTGTCTTAGAATCGGACCTGAAGAGTGAAAAACCAGCTCCAAGCTCTGCCTGGAGTGCCCTCGATGACCCATGACCCAGAGAGCCCAGGCCAACCCAAACGACTCATCGTCCCCCCCCTCCCCCGGCTGCAATGTCATGAACTCGGGTTTTATTGCTTCTTCAGGTGTCATTTTAACACTTTAGGGCTTAGATGAAGACTGAAGACGAGATTTTAAGAAATGCTTTGTTCCGATACACTAGACCCTTCCCAACAAAGACCCAAATCCTCCCAGCAATGTCTGGAACGGAAAGCCCGCTGACGGCTGCCAGAAGCTCATGCTAGCCTCTGACCCTCGGAGCCCGGCCGGGTGACTGCTGGTGCCCACTCTGGGACCACATCTGCCCTTGGCTTGGCTTCCTTCCCCTGGCATCTCTCCAGACACATCTTCCCTGCAGTCTTTACACTGGCCATTCCTAACGGAGCAGCACAGACACCGTGCTTTTCTTAGGGGTGCCCTTCCCCAATCTTCATATAGCGCAGATGGATTTTACATGGATCCCTGGGAAGACTTGTAAGAACTGAGGCGGAGTGAAGCAAGCCAAAGAATGAGTTATACAATGACTTCAACACTGTCAATAAAACAACTTGAAGGTATGTGACTGTTAAAAAAAGAAAAAAATATTTTAAAAAATATACCAACTTGGAAAGACTGAAGAATCAGATTGATTCCAGAAGAGCAGTGACAAAGCCATGTCACCCACCACCTGGCAGACCTACAAAGGTCTTGCTATGGAATGAGGCACACCGTTTTACACACAGCCAATACTGTTCAGAGCTGGTCTGCTTGACTGTAGGGACGTTCCAGGGGACAGCTTTCCTTCGGGGGAGCTGGTAATATTATAGGGGGTGGCAGTGATGCTCCCCCAAATTACGACAAGCTACCAGTGAAACAGCTATAAACACATAGACGAGAGAAGAAAGCCATTCAGAAGAGAACACGACAAGCGGGGCAGTGCAGGGACTGACGTGGGGAGTGTGAGGGACACCGCTGTGCTAGGCACACTTATCCACTTAACATACGTGCTTTTTGCCCTGTACTCTATACAGGGAAAAGTTAGTTTGATGACGGTTCACGGCCATAAGGAAAAAATACTTTTTTAAAAAAGGATTTAAAACTTCCTCCTTACATCCGGGGTGACGGAGGACAATGTGGCGATATCTGAGCTGCAGAGAGTGGCTCGCTGGGGGGAGTCAGGATGAGGACGGCGGGCCAGGGGAGGGGGTAAGTGCCCATCCCGCTTTATGTAAGCATACTATGTGCCAGACCCTGTGCTGAGTACTCACAGTCATCATCTCATCGCACCCTCACAACACACTTTGGAGGCAGGGGCGTTCAGGACCTCCCTTTACAGCTGAGGAAACTGAGGCAGGCTAAGGTGATGTCACTTGCCCAGCTAGGAACTCTACACACCTGAAAAGGCTGGGTCTCCCTGACTCCAGGCTCAGTGCTCCACCCACTGCTCCATCAGCTGCCCCACGGTCTGCATGCTGGCACAAGCAGCCTGAGAAAGGGAGGTAGCGCCCCTCAACGGCCCATATATCTGATGGGTAAGGCACAGAGAGGTGTGGTGACTTGGCAAGGGTCACACAGCAAGGACGCACCAAAGGGTACGGCTCTTCTGCCGTACCGGGCATACGTGCACACAGAGTGGGCACCCAGGGGCAGTGGGTCAGCCAGGAGGTAGGCGCTACCAGCAGAATGTCCTCACAGGGAGGTCTGAGCCTCCCGCGGTCTCGTGACTCTCCTGCAATCTCTACTTGCTAAGTGCCCAGCTGCTTAGCTTGGCAGTCAGGGCTTTCGCCAATGTACCTTTCCAGCCTCATTTCACATGATTCCCCTCTGGACACTCCAGAGCCCAGCCAAACTGCACAGGTCGCATCTGTTCTCCTTACTTTTGCTAATATACTT
Source organism: Phascolarctos cinereus (assembly GCF_003287225.1). NCBI lineage: Eukaryota > Metazoa > Chordata > Mammalia > Diprotodontia > Phascolarctidae > Phascolarctos > Phascolarctos cinereus. The sequence continues at coordinate 3,796,364 of NW_027556402.1, read as the reverse complement.
CCCTCCCTCTGGGTGCCCTGATGAAATCCTTCAATGCCCACCTCAAGTACATGGAAGCCTTTCCTGGTCCCCTGGGCCAGAGGCAGCTGCTTTCTCAAGGACTCTATTCACCTGTCTCCATTATACTGATCCACACTGATATCCTAATAACATGGTACTAATGTGTACTTCCTCCACATCACAGTTTATGTTACATAATCAAGCACTGGCCCCCTTCTCTCGCTCCCACGGCCCCACCCCAGCTCAGACTTCACTGCCTCTCTCCTGGATGGCTGCGAGAGCCTTCCCATTAGTTGTCCTGTCTCCCCTCTCTTCCCTCTTCTATGGCCAAATTGATTTTTTTTGGCTAGGCAGTGGGGTTAAGTGACTTGCCCAGGGTCACACAGCTAGTAAGTGTTATGTGTCTGAGGCCAGATTTGAACTCAGGTCCTCCTGACTCCAGGGCTGGTGCTCCATCCACTGCGCCACCTAGCCGCCCCCCAAATCGATATTTCTAAGGCACAGATCCGACCATGCCACTCACCTGCTCCTGAAGCATCGCAGGCTCCCTATTGTCTCCAGGCCGCCTGTTCGTAATGGAAAGGCCTTCAGCGTCTGGCTCCCGCTTATCTTTGCAGACTGTTCCCACATTTCTTCCCATTTGCCATTCTATTTCCTGCCCTGTTTTGCTGATCTCCAATGGGCCCTCTCTCAGGCAGGACAGCAGCACAGTATCAAGCACCAGGCAGGGTGCCAGGCCCTGAGGACCCACAGCAGACGGCCCTCCTCTGAAGGTGCTCCCCGTCCGACTGCAGCAAAACCACCCCTGCTGCCCCTCAGCTGACTCCCTCTCCCAGTCTTCTCCACAGCTGCTTTTCCAAACCTCCTTAAGACTCCCCCTAGCTGCCAAACGTCTGACAGAAAACATGGCGGCCATTCACCAAGGGCTCCCTCTTCCCCCCCCCTTTCCTATTGCTCAGGCACCTTCTGCCAGCTGTCCATCGCCCGTGGCTCATGACGGAGTGGTCCTTCTGAGGGCATCCATTCCAGTCTCCACCATCCCACTCGCTACACCTTCCCCGTCCTGATCTAGCCACTCCTGCTGGCTAACACCCTGGATCTCCTTCCTTTCAGGCCATCTACAATAGCTGCCCTCCACTCTCCTCACTCTGGCTTCCAACCCCATCAGTCCACCGAACGTGCTCTCTCCAAGGTTACTGGTGACCTCTTAACTGCCCAGCGTAAAGGCCTTTTCTCAGTCCTCATTCTCCTGGACCTCTCTACCGCCTTTGGCACTGACGATGATCACTCCCTCCTCCCAGAGACTGTTCTCTCTGGGTCTCTGGGATACCACTCCCTCCTGGGTCTCCCCCACTCTCTGACCACTCCTGTGTGGGCTCTTCAACCAGGCCATACCTGCTCAGTCTCCCCCTGGGCCCTATTCTCTTGTCCCTCTACACTGCCTCGCTTGGTGGGCTCCTCAGCTCTCGTGGATTTAATGGCCATCTCTAGGAGATGACTCTCGGATCTGTCTGGACAGCCCTAACTTCTCCGCTGGCCTCCAGCTTCAAGTCTCAGAAGTGGATGTCCTAGAGGCATGATGAGCTCATGATCCTTCCCCACAAGCCCTCCCCTGTTACTGTCAAGGGTACCACCAGCCTCCCAATCCTGACGACATCCTCAGATCCTCACTGTACCTCACTTCCGCCCCCACACTCAATCTGTTGCCAAGGCCCGGTGATTACACCAAGGTCTCTTGAACCTGTCCCCTTCTCTCCTCTGACACCACCCTCTGCAGACCCTCACCACCTTTTCTGTGCACCTCTGCGATAGCTACTGGGGGGGTCTGCTTGCCCGAGTCTCTCCCCACGCCCGCCTAGCTTCCACCCGGTCACCAAAGTGGCCTTCCTAAAGCTGGGTCATCCATGACACAGGTCACGTCATTGGCCATCCCTCAGTCAACTCCAGGGACTCCCTCTCGCTGCAGGACCAAATACGAAATCCTGTGGGAATTCAAAGCCCTTCCCGACTGCCTGGCCCACCCCCAGCCTTCCTGTGCTTCAGCCTCAGCTCCTACACCACGGATGCTCTGATCAGGGCCGCTGGCCTCTCAGCTTCTCCTCTCACAAGACTGAAGACCTCCCTGGCTGTCCCCTGCCTGGAGCGCTCTCCCTCCCCATTTCTTCCTCCTAGCTGCCTGCACTTCCTTCCGATCCCAGCTAAAATCCCACCTTCTCCAGAAGCCTGTCCCAAGACCTCTTAACTCTAGAGCCTTCCCTCCATTACTGGAGATCTCTAAGTTACTTCTCCATAAGTTTGTTGTTTGCATGTTATCTCCCCAATAGATTGTAAGCTCCTCAAGGGAGCTTTGGGACTCCTTTGGCCTTTCTTTGTATTCCCAATGCTTAATAGAGTTCCTGGCACACAGTAGGTGCTTAATACATGCTTGCTGATTTGTAGACATGTCGAGGTCAGGGATCGTGTCTTATCTGTATTTCTCCTCCAATGCCAGCCGGGGACTCTTCTCTCTTAACTGAATCTAGGTAATCCCTCCCTCTCCTCCATCATAAGAGAAAGCCTGGAGTTGACTGTATTCTGAAATGGCCCAGGGGCAGCCCTGAACCTCTGGCCTGGAGCCCTGCAAAGCCCCAAAAGGCCTCACAGGATTCTGTCTCTAATACATCAATCAGCCTCTAGCCAGGACAGTGGGAGAATGTCATCGTGGTCCCAGGAAGTCGTCAGCTCTTCAAAGGCCAGAGTGCGGCGGGGGCTGTTTTCCATCCCTGCACCCCCAGCTCCCAGCCCAGGGCCCTGAGCCCAGTGGGTGCTTAGCAAACATCTGAGAAGCTGCCTGGCTGCCTCTCCCGGCCCGTTTTAGCAATCCCACCACTGTGTTCCTCATTCGGGCTCCAACATCCTTTTAAAAAAAGCTCCTAATCTGCTTGGCAGCCCAGGCAGGGGCCGGAGGCTCAGAACCCAGTCACATTCCACTCCCATCTTCAGCAGCAAAGCCTTATTTGGCCATCGATATCCTGCCTCGGGATTAGCCAGGCCCCAAACTGTGTAGATGTACAATGGGGAGAGGAGGCCTGGGGAGGGAGCCAGAAATGGAGAGAGGAAAAGAGATGGGAAAGGTAGAGAAAGGGTTAGAACCAGAATCTGCCTGAGGGCTTCGGACGCAGCTCACCGTCCCAGGATTTCACCCCGAGTGTGGTTAGAGGGAGAGCCTGAGACCAGAAGTCCTGGACCAGAAGGGGCCTTGGAGACCACTGGGTCCGCCCTTCCAGGCCCAGAGGACTTGATGACTTCCCCGGGTCACTCCCAGCAGTCAGTAATGATCCCGTTTTTCAAAAGCCATTTTTCTCTCAGCTGACCTGTTTCTGAAATGCTCCTGGCCACTCCCTCCCCTCTCCCCCAAGTCCAGAGGGCCTCACGAATGGCTCCTTATCCCCAGAGGCCACAGAACCAGGGGGACTTCAGGGACCAGTCAGATCCACAACCAACCAATTAGGACCCGGGGATCTGGAGGTGTTCCTAGCGGCTCTGCCTCCTGGCTTCCTTCAGGTCCCAGCCAATATCCCACCTGCTGCAAGAAGCCTCTTCCAGTCCTCTGCAGCCTTCCTGATTTCCCTCTGCTGATGACTCAGTTGTACCCTGGATAGATCTTCCCTGGGCATGGTCATCACCAACCAATCAGTCAATCTTCATTAAGCCCCTACTATGTGCCAGGCACTGTGTAAAGGGTTAGAGATGGAAGGAAAAAAAAGGCAAAAGGCAGCGCCTGCCTTCCAAGAGCTTACGCTCTACAGCAAACAAATCTCTGCACAGCACAGTACGCAGAGGACAAACAGGAAATAACCGAGGGAGGCCCCAGAACTAAGAGGGCTAGGGCAGCGGCCTGCAGAAGGGTGGACTTTCGCTGGGACTTGAAGGAAGCCGGGGAGGGCAGTGGTCAGAGCAGAGAAGGGAGAGAGGCCCAGCCCGGGGGGGGGGGTGAAAGACGGAGGGTCTCGGCGGCGGGGCGGCCAGGAGGCCGGGGTCACCAGATCGAAGCGTCCCCGGCAGGGAATGAGGTGGGAGAAGACCGCCCAGACACTAGGCTGGCGGCCCCGAGAACAAAGCCTGGGTTTGGGGTTTGGGTGGGGTTTGTTTATGTGTATCCTGCAGGTGCTTAATAAATGCTTGCTGCCTGACTAGGAGTAAGAACTCTCCACGCAACCAGACACCGTGAGACAGGCCGCTTTCAGTTTATGAGTCACAGTACCACAGACTTAGGAACGGCAGAGATCTCATTTTATAGATGAGGAAACTTAGACTGGAGTCAGGAAGACCCGAGTTCAAATCTAGCCTCAAACCCCGGGGACAAGTCGCTTCATGTCTGTCTGCCTCTAATGGCAAATGGGGATAACAGGAGCACCCCCTCCCAGGGTTGTAAAGTGCTTACCACAGTGCTGGGTACACAGTAGGTGCTTCATAAATGCACGCTCCCTTCCCATCCCGTCCTCTTCTGGTTAAACGTTATTAAGCTTCAGGAAAAAGGACAAGGGCCACTGGAGGGAAGACCCCTCCCCATGAGGCACGAGGACTTCGGGTCACAACAACCTGGACAAAAAGAGGCTCAGTATGCCCCGGGCTCTGCAAGCATGGTCCTGCTGTTATCCTGGCCTCAGGGATGGAGGACTGTTCTGAGACTGACCTACCCAGAAGTCCTTTGGGAGGCAATTCCTGCGCAAACCTCTCCAGGCCTCAGTTTCCTCCCATGTAAAATGACGAGGCTGACAAGGTGGCCTCCAAGATCCTGCCAGCCCCAGCTGGAATATTAAGGTTCACTGGGTGCCTCATGGCCTTGAGCTTGGCGTGGGCGATGCAGAGGGTTGAAGGACGATCCAGTCCAGCAGAAAAGACCCCCCCCCCCACAAGGACCAATACCAGACAAGAAGTGACCGCTGTGCAGGGGAGGCCCACACAAGGGCTCTGGAAATGTGAGGCAGGACAGAGGGGAAGTCACGTCCGTTCCGTGAGGTGGGACAGGAGAGTGTAGCAGGGAAGGCTTTCTAGAGGAGGGGGCTCCCCAGGTGGGCCTCGGGGGAGGGCAGGGACTTCAACAGGTGTCCCGGGCTAGGGGTAGGCAGAAGATGGAGTATCCCCTCCAGGAATGGGCGGGGGGCCGGAGGAACAGTTTTAGAGGCCCGAGATGGTGGAACCCAGCGTGGACTGGAAGGCAAGCATCCTGGAATCAGAAGGGGGGACGATTTGCCTGAGGCCCAGGAGACTTCACTCACAACTTGGCCCACAACGTTCTATTTTGGATAAAACTGAGCCAGAGAGAAAATTTAAATTTTCTAACACATGATGTGGCATTTTGCTTCCATAAGGAGAAACTTCCTGACAACAGGATCTGTCTACAAGTGGCCCGGGCTGCCCCCAGAAGGGGTGAGCTCCCCGTTGTCGGAGGTGTTCAAGCTGAAGCTGAATGACTTGTTAGGAATGCTGTCAGGGGAGGGGGGACTTTGGCACGGGGCTGCTTGGCTGGGATGGTTTCTGAGGTGATTCAGAGCTCTGAGATTCTCTGATCCTAAGCTTGGGCAAGAGAGCTCAACTCCTATACTGAGTGAGAAGCAGTGTGGGGCAGGTGCCCCCAACAGGTGAACCCCAGGGTCTCCCAAGCCACAAAGCAGCGGCGCGATCCGGACCGTTCACAGGTCGCCGGGCTCACCCAACCCCTCCAACTGCCCATGGGCCAAACAGAGCTCCCCGGGTGAGCAGCAGCCACACCCCCAGACAGAGGAGGCCCCAGGCATCACTGAGTCCAATTCTCTTGGGCCAGAGAAGACACGAAGGCTGAGATGAAATAAGTTTCCTAAGGTGGCACAGGTGATAAACGGTGGCCAAGATCTGAACCTGGTTCTGACTCCCAAATCCAGGCCCTGCCACTGCTCTGTGTCTCTTCTCCCCTCCACACTGCCCATGCCTCAAGCTTCCATGCTTCTATGGAGGGCGCCACCATCTTCTATGACGTCCCATGCTAGAAACCTCAGACATCCTCAACGTGGGCATCTTGGCTCCGTACGCAGTCAAGCCCTGTCCAGCCCTCATCCCCAACTCCTCTCCATGGGAAACGTGGCTTCTGTTCTGGGAACCCCTGGGTGCTCGCAGTGAGCTTAGAGCTTCCTTGCTCTGAATCAAGGCTCCTTCTTATTTCCTGGACACCTGCTCCCAACCATGCCTTCCATGGTGGGCACAGGACCCTTCTTTCCAGCTCCCTTTAGGAGCTATCTTCTTTGATTGGACTGTCAGCTCACTGAGGGCAGGCACTGTAGTTTGCTTTCGTCTATATCCCCAGTGTCATGAGAAGTAATGAGTAAACGAAGGTCTTTCTGCCTCTGTCTCTCCTTTCTGTTCACACGATCCTCCCTGGTTCAGGTCATTACCTCTTGGGCAGAGGTCTGCATTCCGCTCCTACTTGGTCTCCCTCCCTCCAATCTGGCACCATCTCCAATCCAGCCTTCACACCACCACCAAAATAATCTTCCTAAATTTAGCCCAGGAGTGACAGAGAACGGCCCTGCCGCAGACTCTTCACAGGCTCCCCGTGGTCTCACACACAGCACAGGCTCTTCAGCCTGATGTTCGAGGCCCCCCACCCCGAACCCCGCACCTACCCTCCCAGAGTTACTTCCCATTTCCTCGTAGCCACACGGCCCTGACAGCTATTACTCCCCACTCAGGCCCTGCTCATTCTCTCCAAACTCCTGGTCCGTCCCTCTGCTGGGAGGGCACAGCTCCCTCTGCCTCCCAGGCTCTCCCTCGGGCTCTCCTCCTGTCCATTTGCCCTTCTCTCTCCCCTCTGCCCGTCACAGCTGGCCTCGAGGTACGCTTTCATGGTACCCTCCTGCTGGGCTACAGACTCTCCAAAGGCAGAGACGGTCATTTTTCAGCTTGGAAGCCCAATCTGGATCACCCTCTGCCTTGCACAAAACAGGGCATTTTAACCAATGTTTGGTGAACTAAGGGAAAGTCAATGACTCCTTGCACCGGATGGGACGTGGGGTGGATGTTTCCATGCCAGGCTACAAAGAGACCCCGTATCACAGACTGTTAGGGCGAGGATGAGCCACAGCTCAGCTTACGTTGGAAATGTCCTGGGGGACTTGGAGTGCCGTTACCTTGAGGGATATGACTGGAGTGTGTGTGTGTGTGTGTGTGTGTGTGTGTGTGTGTGTGTGTGTGTGTAAGGGGGGGTCTGTTCCATCTATTTTACTCAGAAATGGAGGCAGACTGAGAGTTCAGCAGGAAAGGAAGAAACAAAACACACACACACACACACACACACACACACACACACACACACACACACACTCTCTCTCTCTCACGCTCACGCATGGCTTCATTCTTTTCCTAAATAAGGGCACAGCTCCCACAGCAGCGAGGCCTGTTAACACAAATGCCACAGTTCTTGGACGGCTGCCCATGGAGGAAGTGCACGGAGCCAAGGATGTTCTATGTCTACCCCACGGACAGCTCTGCATTTACCTGAGAAGGACAGGAAGTCCTTGGCCCTCCCCTCTGAGCTGAAGAGGGCTGAATAAGTGAGGAGCCCCATCAGGAAGGGCCCTCGGAGGTCCCCCATCATACAGATGAGGAGCCCAGAAAGGGGAGGGCACCCAGCCCATGTCACAAGAGGACCATCCCCTGCAGCAAACGGGGAGGGCCGGAGGGGGGCCCCTAGGGGGGAGCGGTCTGCGGGGATGCCACTTCCCGCCTGAGAGCAGAGCCAGGAGCAGCCATGACATGGAGGCTGCACGTCTAGGCGTGATGACAGCCGTCCCCAGTGGAATAGGCCGCTCCAGAGGAGGCGGCCTCACTCTCGCCTTCAAACACAGTCCAACAAAGCCTTGGAATTTCTATACTTCTCTCCACATGCCCCACAAGCCCCTGCTCGCTCACCCCTCATCACCGCTCGCCTCAACTTCCCCAAAGGCCTCCTCTCAGCCTCCCAGCCCACGCAAAGGGCTATTCCAAAAGTGCTCACGACGTTACTGCTGTTTACAGGCCCACATACAAACTCCTCTCCCTGTCCGGCACCTATAGCCCTTCCCAGTCTGACTGGCCTTCCTTGCCTTAAAAAACAAACGCTTTTTTATAAATTTACACGACATTTAATTTATGAACTTCTCTTCTACCTCCTTGCCAGTAACAAATTAAAAAAGGGGGGGGAGAACATTCTGGGAAAACAAGCAAACGTATCAGCTTTATCTAACTACACACCCAATATTCCACATGGAAAGGACGGAAAGGAAGAGGCGTTGATTATCTCCCTCGTGCTAAGCCCTTCACAGAGATGAGCTCCTTGGATTCATGCCAAGTCACCCATAGACATGAAGGGGGCACTGACCGTGGAGGTCTGAAACACCCAGGCTCAACAGCCCCTGCCTCAGACATGAATTAGCGGTGTGACCCTAGGCAAGCCCCTTCACCCCTCTGTGACTCAGTTTCCACATCTGTAAAGTGAGGGGGATGGACTCAGTGCCTTGTAAGGCCTCTTATTTATGGCATCATCCCAGCTCCTTGCATGGTGCCTGGCATACAGCAGGTGCTTAATTCATGCTTCCTGACTGAGTGAGAAATAGTCCACCCATTTTCTCAATTCCCATCCTCAGCCAACGAGAGCCACTCAGCCCTTAGCTCTGAGGCTGTTTTCTTCCATTTAATGTTGTTACAGTCATTCTGTATGTTGTTTTCTGACTGTTTATTTTGCTGCACAAATGTACGTGTAAATTCTTCCCATTTCTCTGAATTGTACACATCCGTCAGTCTTCACAGCTCAGTAATATTCCATCTTTCTTTAGCCTTCCTGAATTGGCATACTATAATCCCAGGCTAATTATACCCGTCTTCCTAAAAGCTCAAGCCAAAATGACCCCATTGCTAATCTTCATCCACAACACCCCATCTCCCACCTGCGTGCCTTTGCCTGGGCTGTCCCCGATGCCGGGGGGCCCTCCCTTCTCCCGTCTATCTCTTGGAACTCCACCTGCCCTGACTCCCCAGTTGTTAATGCCTGGCCCCACCCCCATCACATAGTTTATTAGCATACAGACTACTCCCCGAGGGCAGGACCCATGGGACTTTCCTCTTTTACCCCCAGCACAGCCGGGCTCCCAGGAGGCACCGATGCATCCACTAACCGCCTCCCAGGTCCGTGAGGCTCCGCCTCAGCCGGACTCGATGGGCCCCAAGGCCTCTTCCTGATCTGAAGCGCAGGGAGTGTGCTGGGATTCAAACCCCGGCACCTGGCTCTGCTCTCTGGCCACTGCCAGGACTAAAAATCACAAAATCAGACCAGCTAGATTTAATTTAGCATTTTCTATGTGTTCTCATCTGACCCACAGAACTACTCATGGAAGTAGGTGCTATTATGATCTTAATTTTACAGATGAGGAAACTGAGGCAGAAGGTGAAGTGAATGAAGCAGGATTTGACTCCAGCTCTTCCTCACTCCAAGGGTAGTGGTTTATCCACTATCCCATCTAGCGCCTGGCACAGTTCCCGGTATGCATCAGGTGCTTACTAAATGCTTACTGAGTGACATGCCCAGGGTCACACAGTCACTATGTGTCTGGAGACTCCTCCCATACACTGCCACTGAGGCACAGTCTGCCCCTGAAGCCAGCTGCCCGAGGGCACAGGCTCTCCAGAATCTCACGGGCCACAGGCATGGGCTCTCGGGAGCCAGCTGGAAAGGGCTTGGGGGCAGGTCTAGACCGCGGGTAGTCTAGACGGCTGCCCCAGACTGGGCGGCCAGCAAACGCTACCCACAACTCCCTACGCTGACTAGATGCACGCCGAGGGCTCCGGCAGGCGCCACTCCCTGTGCTGGGACAGGTAGAGTGCCGCCATCACTGGAAGCCTGCCCCTCCCAAAGGGGGGCCTCAGCTCGGCCTCCCTGGCTAGGCCTCCTGACCGGCTGAGCCAGTAGGCAACTCAGAGGCTGAGGCTGGAGCCCAGGACTGACCAACTATGGTGGGGTGGCCTGGAGGGTAACTCCAGAGGCTGCCCTTCCCTCTCAGGGCGGCCGGGCCGTAGAACACCCCAGCCTTTCAGGCAGACTTCCACCAGCACCAGGAGGGACGCACGCCACCCCCTTGGCTCCCTGTTCATGACTCAGTCCACATGCCTCCAGGCAGCTACCAGGATACCAGGTCTGGGTCGGAGTTCTGACATGGCACCACCAATCTCTGGAACCACAATTCACCCCTCAGGGACTCAGTTTCCTTACCTGTATAATGAAGGAGTGGGACTCAGTGGCCCAGGCTCCTCAAAGCCCACGTCCAGAAACCTCATGGGATGAGTGAATTTTTGAGCAGGGAAGGAGGACACAGGTGGTAACCAGAGAGCTGGAAGGGTACCAGAGAGGTCAAGCCCAGCCCGGGCCCAGCCTCTGTCCTCTGGCACTCATCCCCTCTCGCTAAAGCCCCCTTGCGCCTCTCATTCTTCAGCCCAGTCTTTCCGTGGGTCTCCACCGATGCCTTGGGCACGTCTGGTGTGTACGGAATGGATTCTCAGGTCACATCTGACCTTTGAAGAGACCATAAATCCCCATTCCCATGTCCTAAGGGTGAGGGGTCAGAACAGTTTATGCTCCAGGAGGGGGCTGACCTTGGCCATGATGTTCCCAGACCCTCCAGGAAGAGAAGATGAAAGCGCCCTGCCTGAGCCGTGCCAGGGACACCCTGTCTCCGCGCCAAGCAAGGTCAGCGTGCTCCATCGAGCCATATTTCATGGTGACATCTGAGCCAGAGATGCTGTTGCCCAGGAGAGGAGAGCTCAGCTTGCCTCGCCCACCCTCGCCTCTCCCCACAGGAGCCCCTCAGGGCTCTGCCCTGCACTCTCTGCCCTTCTCCCTACTGCTTCACTTGGGGATCTCCTCAGCTCCCAGGGACTCCTGTTCAGCCTCAAACTCTGCTGGCCTCCATGTCACGCTCCAGGTGCCAAGTGGATTATCTTAAACTGCTTATCCTGGAAACGTTGGTCCCCTGGGCCCGGTGGCTTTCTGCCCTCCCCCCTGGCATCTACATGGGTACATGTGTGCTCCGTGTATGGGGATGAGAATTCTAGGATTCCTACGGTCACGTCCCCCTCCACACACACCCTGCATGAAGTCACTCACAGGGCTGGAGAGGGTAACATTGGCACTGGCCATGGAAGGACCACGCCATCAAAGGGCAATGCCCAGGCACGGTCGCTGTTTGTGACCCTTGGTCCCAAGGAGGCCAGGCCCTCAGCAAGCCCCCGTCAGGGTTCTGGCATTAACTACACAGGCTCTGTCTACCTCACTACGGGCCAGCCCCCAGTCACTCCCCACCCCCACCCCCAGGCAGGACCCCTGTAAAGAGTCCAGCAGGAGGAAGAAGAGGCCAGGAAAGGGGATCCTTCTGAGTCTAACTTGAAGATGGCCAGGCTGGAGCCAGAGGCGGCTGGCAAGCCTTTCCCTGGAGCCCCTGTGCACAGAGGGTGCAGAGCAGACCCTGTCGGGAGGCCAGAAAGCTCTGCCACGTGCAGAATCCCGGAGCTCACGTGAGGCATTTCAACTCTAACCTGCTGCATGAACACCTGCGTTTGTCCCCAGCCTTGCCTCTGTGGGCTCCCCAGGACGTCAGGCTGTGTGCGCAGGCTCGTAACACAGACTGGAAAAGGCCTCTGGGGCTATCAAACTGAACACTTCATTCCACAGAGAGGGAAACTGAGGCACATAAAGGCTAACTGAGTGCCTGAGATCACACACAGGATCCTGCATTTAGAGCCGGAAGGTGCCCCAGAGGCCATCAGACCGGACTTCTGCATTACAGATGAAGAGGAGCGGTGACTTTCCCAGGGTCACACAGACAGGACTCAGAACAGGGTCTTCACTCCACTCTAGGCTTCTCCACACTACTCCTCAGCTGCGACTCTAACATCCCAGGCCGTTTCTCTTGTTGGGGATGGGCATGGGCGTCTTTGAGTCTGGAGGATGCTGGGGCTTAGGGTGAGTGGGGAGGGAAAGGCGGAGCCTTATTTATGGGCTATGGAGAGCCTTCATTGTGTTCAGCTTTGTTTATGAGCTCTTCTGAGTCCTTTATATTTGAGGAGCAAAACATTCCGTCGGGTTGGATAAAGGCCATCCCTCCCTGCTGCAGTCTGTTACCCTAAGTGCTTATATAGTTCCTGGGGACCTTTAACCCACCTCTTTGGAGACCCAGATGGGAACAATCTCAGAGATTCTCCCAGAGTAATCTCTAGGTGAGGGTGAAGCAAGTCTGAGAAAGTGACCAGGCCCACAAGTGTACAGAAGCCCAGAGCGTGGTGGGCCCAGCCTGGGCTCCACAGGAATCTGGGCTGCAGGCAATGTGGGTACCTGGGCACCTGGAGTACCCTCTTCCAGAGGGTTGGAGGATTTTCGAGGGAAAGGGCTAGCTCGCTCGCTCGCTCTCTCTCTCTCTCTCTCTCTCTCTCTCCCCTCCATGTCTCTATCTCTCTCTCTCTGTGTCTCTGTCTCTCTCTCCCTCCATCCCCCCCCCGTATCACTAATTCCTCTGCCTCCCACAGCCTGGCTGCAGTTTCTTCTCTGGGGCAGCCATTCCTATCTTTTGGTCATTCAGGAGATAACACCTGATTTCCAGGAGCCTCCACAGACTATTCTGCAAAGCCTTAATTATCCTCTTCTCCTTCTAGACCAGCATCTACCCAATGCTGCCTTAATAGTGACCATGCACTCAGGAGTCCTGGAAGTGACGTCCAAATGCATTCTTTTACTGTCAACTTTCTGCACGCAGTGGGTCTGGGAATCCTGTCTCTTGTATCATGGTCTTACATTTCAGAGTCTGTAGGATTCAGAGCTGTAACAGATCTTACAGGTCAACTAGTCCAAATTCTTCATTTTACACAGGGGGAAACTGAGGCCCAGGTCACATGGTCCAGGGCTTCAGACTCAAGATCCCTCCTTCCATCCTTCCTTCCTGGGGACCGTACTACTTCTAACACAGAACCAAGCAGAGTGGCCGCCAACCCAATGAAGCCCAGTATTGCGTGAATAGGCACAGCACTGGTTTCTGAAGGTGGTACGAGGGCATTTCTCCTCTTCCTTTCTGTGTCCTGTTCATCCTAGCCTGTGCTTCCACATAGAAATCTGCCCAGCCCTTCAACTAGGCCTTCAGCTGCACGTCAAAGGCAGGCTTGCAGTTTCTCCTGGAAAGGCTCTGTGTACTTTGATCATTCCTTCTCTCCAGGAATCCATCCGGGACCTGGCTGCTTGCCCAGGCCACGCCCACGGAGAGGCACTTTGTAAGATCTTCTGGATATTAAAAATGAATTGGCGTTGACGACGGCTGAACTGTAAGCTTTTGATATGGACTTACGGGACATAACTATAGCCCAGAGGACCGAGTCCGTTGGGATAAAAGTTCTGTTTTGAAATGCCACCTTGGACATTGTAAGATGTCTATGACAATAAAAATAATAACCAATAAATTTATACATCATTAACACCGTCTGTATTTCTACAGTTAAGTGCGCCTGGGGAAGCTGTGGGACATTATGGATAAAGAGCTAACCTGGAGCCAGGTGGCTGTGGCTTCACGTCTCAAGTCTAAGCCAGAACTGGCTGCATGACCCCAGGAAAAGTGTTCAAGCTCTCAGGGCTCTTGGCAACGCTCCAGGACTGTAACTTGGAGAGAAGGTGTCAACCCACATGGTGGAGGGAATTTCCTCCCCAGAAGTTCCTTGTACCAATGAAATTGTAGGACTGGTCCCTATCCCCTCTCCCTCTCTGGCTCTTTCCTTCCATTCCTCTCCCTTTGTGGCTCTCTCCCTCTTCCTCCCCCTCTCTCTGCAGGTACACATGATCCTCTTGGTCCTGGAATATGAATCTTCACATTTACGTGATTATTTATGGTACCCAAAAACTTCCCTCCTTGCCAGCCTGACCAATGACCCTGGCCTCCTTGGGGCTCCTGGACATTTTCTCTGCCTGGAATCTCATCTCTGAGTCCTGGCTTCTCTCACGTCCCAGCCCAACTCCACCTTCTACAGGAAGCCTTTCCCAATATCTCTTAATGCCAGTGTTTCCCTCTGGTGCCATCTTCAGTATATATCCTATGGACAGTGCAAAGGGCTGAGCTGCGGTCTACACTGATCACGACCTTTAGAGGGTAGAAGTGACTGCAATAATTATTTCAGATCTGCTCTTTGGGGACACAAGATGGGAGAGCAGGCTAGAACAGACTTGATCATCATAATCATGACAGCTTTGGAAACCCCCGATGCCAACCCACCCATTTCTGTGACGCTTACACTGTATCCATGAGGGACGTATTTTTAGCTACCTACTGTCCACCATTCCCTCTGCTCCAGAGCCTGGCCTCACACAGGAAACCCAGTCTTGGATGCTAATGGCCCTGTCATCTTCACTTGACCCATTTCTATCTGTTTCTTTTTTGTCGTGCGTGATCCCTGGACATGCCCATAAAATCAGAGGAAAAGCCTGTTGGCTCCCATGGGAGGGCGGGGAAGGAAATCAACTCATCCAGTTCTCAAGGGGGTGTGTCAAGGACAATAATCAACAGATGTTTTGCTGAAATATTCAAGTCCACTAGAAATGTTCCTGGTTGCTCTGATTTCAAATCAAAAACAAAGGCCTTTAGTTTCATCATCCCAGAATTGCAATCCACAGGGATTATCTAAGCCCTAAAACAGGGAGGGTGCCATGAGGGGCCCCCGGGCTACAGGGCCCAGGGGCTGTTATCTATCAGATAGCAGCTGAAGGAACATGCTTTCCCCAGCGGAGGCAGTGTGGCCCCTAAACTAGAAATGTGTGTGTGTGTGCATGCACATGCGTGTGCAAATGAGCACCCGGGGCCTGCAGACAACAATGCCTCCAATTTACAGGCTCCACAAATGCTCAGCATTCTCTGCCCATACCTCCCAAGCACATATGACCCTGCCTGTGGCAGGGTTAACTGTCCCAAGTCTCCAGAGGAGACTTGGGCGATGCTGAGGAAACCAAGGTTCCAATCCCGACTGGGCCTCTTAATGAGGAGAGGGGTGACCCTAGCCAGGCAAGTGCCCTCCCCTCGCTGGCCTGTGTCCCTGGCTATCGGGCGTGCATCAGGATGAGCATGAGATGAACGTGCTCCAAAATCCCACGAAACCTCGAGGAAGGTGCAGCCAAAACCAACATCTTTCTGAGCTCGCGAACGGCAGGCATTTCATGAGAGGCAGAGTTGTGGACAGAGCCTTCCTTCCCTTGGGAGTCAGAAGACCTAGGTTCAAAGGCTGCCTCAGACCTTAAGAGGCGTGTGACCCTGGGCAAGTCATGTCATCTCTGTCAGCCTCAGTTTCCTCATCTGTCAAAAATGGTTGATAACAGCACCTCCATCCTAGGGTTGTTCTGAGGATCAAATAAGATAATGTGGCTGAAGCGAAATGTGAGATACCTTGAACATCTGCGTGAGCTCGCTCAGTTCTGTTCTGGGAAAATGTGCTCTACAAGTGCAGTTATTATTGGTATTTTCATTCTGCTGGGGACTTGGGAGAGTTGATGTCTGAAGTGGCAGGTCTGCCAGAGACTGACTCAAGACACTCTCACTCCCAGAGGGCTTTCTGGGGGCTGGGCCTCACTGAGAAGCAAGGAGGAAAAGCAATCCTAAGAAGGGCTCAGATTCTGATGGCATTTGAGGCTTGGAATTTTTAATGAGATCCTCCATTTTCCTATTATCTCACTTGCAAATATCCCCCTCCCCAGCCGGTAAGCTTTCTCAGGGCACAAAGAATAAGCAAGAGAAATGAAAGGCAGGTCAGCAAAACTGACCAACCTATTCACTGAACCTGCCAGTCCGTGCTGTATTCTCCCCCACTGCCCACCTCTCCCTACCACACGCAGACATATACACACGAGCCTCCACAAAGAAGGGGAGCCTTGGGAAGCACATTTTCTTATCTCTTCTCTGGGGCCAGGGTTGGCCATTATAATCCCATCGCATTCAGATGGGATTGACACTGCCGTAATCACTGTGTATACTGTTCACATGGCACTGCTTACTTCATCCTGCATCCGTTCACAGACATCCTCCCACATTTCTCTAAAATCTTCCTCTTGGCCATCTGTTCTAGCACAGTAACACTGTTACATTTACGAACTGAAACTTGTTCAGCTAGTCCCCATTCCACAGGCATCTACTTTGTTTTCAAGTCTCTACTATGACAAAAAGTGCAACTGTGATCACTTTGGTCTCTAGGGGCCCTTTCTCCGGGTCACACTGACCTCCTTCGGGTGTATGCCCGGCTGTGGGCTCTCTGGTTCAAGAGCCGTGGCATCTCAGACACCTCTTCAGCCTAAGTCCAAAGTCCTTTGCTGAATTACCATTCACAGACGCACCCGCAGGGTAGGGTGTGCCTGGCTTTCCACGGCTCCTCCAACAATGCCCATTTCCATCTTTTGCGTCTCTTTGCCAATTTGCTGGTGGGGAGGTGAAAGCACGGAATCGTTTGAATGTGCATTTCTCTTAGAATTCATGAGGTAGAACATTCGCATGGTCATTAATGGTCACATGAACTGTTTGCTCATACCCTCTGACAACTTATCTATTACTTGGTCCATCAGAGAGGTTGGACGCAAAGATTCCCTCCTCCAATCAACAGCTTTCCTTTTTATCTAGTGGCATTAATTGGACTTGACCAAAAGATGTTCAATTTCATATAAATGAGATGAATGCTCAAAAGGTCACCAGGTGATTTACACCCATTTAATTCTCCCAATAGCCCTAGGAGGCAGGTTAATTAGCTGTTATATCCCCATTTTACAGAAGAGGAAACTAAGGCAAACAGCAGTGAAGTGACTTGCCCAGAGGGTTTTGAACCTACACCGTCCAGTTCCAGAATCAAGGCTGGAACCAAGCCCGAGCTGCTTTGACAAAGACAAAGACTTGATGTGCCCGTCAACAATCAGTGTTTACATTCACATACCATGAGTGGCTCAGCTTTTCTTTTTTCTTTGCTGTAAGAAATATGGGAATGGGAAGGCATATCAAATGATGCAAGCTACAATAAGCAGAACCAGGAAAACAATACACACACAGAGCTCACATCGATGTGAACAGGAGGTAGAAATGGCATGGAATGTTGTGTAGAACGTCAGACTAAGCTTGCATCCAGGGAGATGAAGACACGCATCTCCTTCCATTCTTACAGAGGTGGGGGGGGGGATTGTGGGTACGGAACACTCTGCCTACCAACAAACACGGCCGGTGCACTGGTCTGCTCAGTGTTGTGGTCTTTTTTGTCACAAGGGATGATACATTAATAAATGAAGGTGGTAAACAAGTCTCGGTCTTGGAACGCTTCCACCACCTGGCACCTTCACTCCTACACAAGTGCTACTGAATGAAGATGGAGAAGATCATGGAACGACACTACGTCCACCACTTAATGTCAGCGGGGCCCTCTCTGCTGCAAGGCAATCCTACCACACCTTCCTTATTAACCAATGTCCCACTCACCACTCCCTCTTCAAGCCTCCCGTGGCTCCCCTTCTCTCAGCCTTGCAGCGGAGAACCCTGCCTCATATTTCACTGAAAAAGCTGGAGCCATCTGTTGTGAGCTCTCTCTTCTTCCCTCATCATCATCTCACACGGCTCAGATGCCTCCAGCCGCTCCTCTCCTTCACCCATCTCACATGAAGAGGTGGCCCTTCTTGACAATTCTCCGGAATGTTTGTAATACGGATCCCCTTCCATCCCATCTACTCCAGCTCGTGGCCCCCTCTGTCATCCCTATTCCCTCCATTTTACTGGCTACTTCCTGCTGTCCACACAGGCTTATCATGTCTTTGCCATCTTCAAAAACCCCGAATTTGATCCACTCATCCTGCTAACTATTGGCACAATAGCTCCTCTCTTCAGGACTAAACATTGGCTGCTCGAGGAGCTTATCTTGAGAAGGCGTCTACAACAGGTGCCTCCACCCACCTCCTATCTGCTCACCTCTCTAGGCTGGCTTCTGACCTCATCATTCCACTGAAAGTGCTCTGCCCAAAGGTACTAAGGCCCCCTTAACCAACAAATCGAATGGCATCTTCACCCTCAACCTTCATGACTCTTGGCAGCCTTGGACACTCACAAACACCCTCTTTCCCTTTCTCTTGCTTATCTGATGGCTCTTTCTCTGCAGGATCCTCATCCAGGTCACTCCTGCTAACTGTAGGTGTCCCACAGGCCTGGGACCTGCTTTCTCCCCTCCCTCTGTACCATTTCACTTGCTGATCTCCTCAGATCTCCTGGATTATCATGTCTGTGCTAATGATTCTCAATTCTACTAATCCAGACTTAACCTCTGCTGACTTTTAATTTCACATGTCCAGTTGCCTGTTAGAATTGTGTGTCACACAGACGTCTTCAACTTGACATGTCCAAAACCATACTCCTCTTTCCCCACAAACCCTCTCCTCTTCTTAATTCCTCTGTACTATTGAGGGCACCACTATCCATCTAATCATCCAGGTTTGCAACCCAAGAGTCCTCCTGGATTCCTCAGTATCTTGAGCGCACATGCACACACATGCACACACACGCGCACACACACACACACACACAGCCAAGCTGTTGCCAAGACCAGCTGATTTTCCCTTTGCATTGTCTCCCAAATATGCCCCCTTCTCTCCTCTGACACTGCCCTTACCCTGGTATAAGTCTTCGTTACCTCACGCCAGGATTATTAACAGCTGCTGGTGAATCTGCTCACCTCGGATCTCTCCCCATTCCAGTCGATTCTCCATTCCACCACCAAAGGGATTTTCCCAAAGCACAGGGCCAGTCACGTCCCCTCCCTACTCATAAACTCCACCAGCCCCCTATCACCTGTAGGATCAAATGTCAAATCCAAAGTATTTCATCAGCCTTCTCCTTCCAGTCCTATTACACCTTATTCATTATGGCTTTCTTCAAGTTCCAGCGAAAAGTCTGAGAAGCTTTTCCTGATCCCCCTTAAATGATGGTACCTTGTCTCTAAGATTCTCAGCAATCTCTCCTTATCTTCTTCCTACGTAATTGTTTGCATATTGTCTCCCCCATTAGACTGTGAGAATCTTGAGGGCAGGGACTATCTCTGGCCTTTCTTTGTATTTCCAGCACTAACTGCCTAGGAAGGACTTTCCCCCCCATCAAAGCCATACTGGGGAGCCCAGTTACAAAGCGTAGTCTCTCATCTCTGTGGCAGGGATCCTAAAAATAGATGTAACATGAAATCTTATTTCTGGAGCCCCTTAACAAAGGATTAACAAAGCACTTTTCCCTCAAAACCCTGATAAAGATACATTTTATGTAATCTTCTGCCCATTTTATAGATGGGGAAACTAAGGCCCCAAGAGTCAAAGTGTGCTCATGAGCCAATAACACAGCCAATGAATATGATAGCCAGGAAGTAATCCTACAGGGACCTTGTCACCACTGAAGTCACATTAAGAAAGCCACAAAGCCCAAAATTCAAGCTCTCCTTTGCCAAAGGAAGAGTTTATACTTTGTCACGTGCCTTCTCCGTGTGTGTGTGTGTGTGTGTGTGTGTGTGTGTGTGGTGTGTGTGTGTGTGAACCTCTGCTACTTCCTGCCTTTCCCCTCGGGAAGGATGGAGGTCGACATTTCGGGCCACTTTCCTTCTTCGTATTTCCTCCCTGTTTCCTTTCCCATAATCACATGTTCCAGGTTCCAGAGTGGACTCGTGGGATGGATGGAAACATTTCTCTGCCCATCTCTGATCTCTGAGCCCTGACAAAGTTTTCTGCATGGAACTAAAGATGCTACCCTCCTCAATGAAAAGGCAATCTTTCCCTAGAAGGACTTGAAATCTGTGGGCTCCAGCTAGGGAGAAGTGATGGCCAGTGGAGTCCATGGAAAGGCAACGACACTTAAAGAATCTTGGAGCCCTTAGAAAATGGAATCATGGGATATCAGACTGAGGGCTGGCAGGAACCCCAGAAGCCCTTCAGTCCAAATCCCTCATTCTTCAGAAGAAGGAACTGAGAACCAGGGTGAAGTGACTTGCCCAGTGCCATACAGAAAGTAAGCATCAGAGTTGAGATCTGAATCCTGAACCTCTTGAATCCAACCTCTTCATTTTCTAGATAAGAAAACTAAGGTCCAGCTTGGGGAAGCACCTTACTGGTGACAAGAAAGTCTCTCGAGATCCAGGTCCAGTGTTCCTTCAAGTGCAAAGGGCTGGGCACAACTTAGAGCTCGCAGTCTGATGCTAGCCCTCCCTTGACAGCTATTTATAATAATACAAACACTCCTAGAGTGGAGGGAATCTGGACATTTTCTGGAACTTAGAGATTCACAGGTTTTAGAGCCCAAAGGGACCTGCCATCATCTAGTCCAACTGTCTCCTTTTAAAGTGGAGGAAACTGAGGCCCAGAGGATAAGGAACTTGCCCAGCGTTCAACAGCTGGGCATCCATGCCGGATCCATGTTCCTTTCCTAGGGCAGGGCCTGGAGCTCAGCTCTTCAGCCCCACAGAGGAGCCTCAAAAGCCATGTCCTAGCTGAGTGTTGTTGGCACAGGCCCAAGCATCAGGTTAGTGACGTCCAGTTACTGCACAGTAACTTTCAAGTCGAAAGTCAGCATTTATAAACAGATTGAAGGAATAAACCCTAGATTGTGAGGATGATCTCATCTGGCAGGCCTTCTCTGCCAAAAGCCACAGCTGGAATCATGCTAACTGGTCCTCTTCAAGTGCTCAGGATCTTAGACCCCAAGAGGAGCTCGGGGAGAAAAGGGACGACAGTGAGAAGGTCTGCATGGACCTGGCATGCTCCAAGAGAGGCTGAAATGAGCCTTCTGGACTCTGGGGTACAGGAAAAAGTTCACCAAATCGGCAAGCTCTGCCTGTCGACAAGGTTAGAAGTGCTGAGCTGCAAAACCATGCCGAAGGGTTTGAGAGCCAGAGGCACTGGGAGGTCCACCGTCAGCAGAATCAGCAACAGGCCGCTCTGCCTCCGAGGTGACATTCCAGGGCCAAGCAGAGGCTGGGCATGTGGGCTGCCCCTCCACCTGCCAATATGGAGGCCCAGCTGTGCAATCATGTGGGGCTGGATGCGAGCGTGGGTGTCTTAGCATTGTGCAATCCTGTAGAGTCACTAGTTTCTCTAAGGCCCGTATGCGTGACTTTGGGTAAATCCCTTCCTAATTCCCTTCCCTTCTTCCACCCTCCATTTTCTCCTCTGACCCCTACAGTCCATCTTTGAACACTCAATGGTCCCAGGTTCCTCCTAGCTCTGACATGCTTAGGATTTGGGTCTCCCCTGGATCTGACATCCTGTTCTAAGGCCCCTCCCAACTTGGGCATTCCATGTTCTCACAGTCTAGGATTTTGTAGCTCAAGATGGAGCAGGGAGGGGAGGTTCAAAGGAGGAAATGGGGCAAGGACATGAGTGAGGAGTGCCCTGGCCACCCCTTGCCCTCCTAGGGGGCTCTGCTCCACCTTATATCCAAGGCCTTTCCTGACTCCTCAGCTACCTGTTTGTGGCTCAAACATTTGGTGACTCTCCTATTCCAGAACCACAGAAACCCAGGCCTGAAATGCCCTTCAGAGCCTTCCTCCCAACATCCGCGCTCGACCAGCTTCTGCTAGAGACCTCCAGGGAGGTAGAGCCTGCCCGCTGCCTGCTCCTCAGGGCATGCAAAGAAACTCTCCCTAACCTAAGCTGGGGCTCCTCCTTACACCTTTTCCCTTTTTGCTCTCCCTCTCTCTCTCTCTCTCTGTCTGTCTGTCTCTTCCTCCCTCTCTCTCTGTCTCTCTCCCCTGGCCCCTCCTTCGTCCTGTCTCTTTCTGTCCCTCCTTATCCCTCTTCCTCTTTCCCATCTGTCTGTCTCCTCTTCTCCATGTCCGTATCTCTCTCTCTCATAAAGCAGCCTGTCTTCCCTCTCCCTTCTCCCCCCAATCCCACATCTCTCTGAACCTGAGAAAACCCCTTTCTCCTACACCTCTTGCATCACTCACACTGGGACATGAAAAACACCACTTGGTCCATGTGAGGCCTGCACAGGGGGCGGGGGCGGGGGGTGTTGGCTTCAGCACCAGCGGTGTGGCTGCTGTCTGCCAGTGACAGCCGCATCCCTGAGGAAGGAGGAGCTGGTTTCTGTCAAAGGGGCCAAAGGCCCAAGTCCAAGAGGATCCTCCAGGAGCCTGGGGCTTCGGGAAGGGGGGAAACAACAACTCAGGACTCACTGTTCCCCCAGCTGACAGGTCAGCAGAAGAACCCATTAACTTTGCTCAGAACTCCTTCATCCAAGGCCCACTGGCCTCGCAATGGTGGGGGCGTTCCATATTAAAGAATGGTCCCAAGAGCCCAGTTTCAGAACTGGAAGATTCGGGGTCAAATCTCAGCTCCAACGGGATCTCCTTTACCAACGTTCTCAGCTCACCCAAACTGTGACCTCAGTTTCCTCATCTGTAAAATGGGAGATGGGCTAGAAGACCTACCACCAAGGTCCCTTCCAGCTCCACCAGCCTATGGCCCAGCCCTGCCCTCAAACTGGCTTCCAGTCTGATTGATGAAGCCACATGAGCTAAGACAAGAAGGAGTCCACACAGAAGGATAACTGTAGGCTTGTCCTTGGCCTGGAAGGCCCTCCAGAGCCCTCCATCTACCCAGACTTCAGCATGACCTGATGCTGATTGGGGGAAGCCAGCTGGACCGGGAGAAATGTGCTTGCCATGGACATGCAAGAGAAAAATGAGAATAATGAGGATGATGATGATGGCGGTGGGCGAATAAGATCCTGAAAACAACAACAAAGACAACAGCTTTCATAGGCTTGCCGCTTTAAGGCCTGTTATCGCTTTGGATTCTTACGCTAACTCCATGAAGTATGACATTTCTAGTCCCCCTTTAGAGGTTTAAAGTGCAGATGTGACTTGCCTAGGGTCACTGAGCTAGTAAGCGGCTGAAGCAGGATTTGAACTCAGGTCTTTCTGGCTCCAGGCTGAGCACTACCTCCACTGTACCACCTAAGGGACTGGAAAACCTCCTTCAATAGCACCTGCCTCCCAGGGCAGTCCGTGACATCACAGGAGACGATATTTATTAAGTGCTCGGTGAAATGCCTGGCACACAGCCGGCGCTTAATAAATGTTGAATCCCACCCTCACCCCTCATTATTATCTCACAGAAAGAGTAAGCCAAACACAAGTCCCAGACCACAGTGGCAAGCAGCCTCAGAAGCCAGCCCTGGCCCCAACTCAACAGGAGACCCCATCTACCCGCATCTCCAGCGGGTGGCCCCCTGCTCTGGCCCAATGACCAGCAGCCAAGGGGAAGCCCACCATGGCCCACGGCAGCACCTTTGGACAGCTCTGATTATTATGAACGCACCAACACGGAGGAACGCAAGGGACGGCCAGCTGCTGGTGCCCGATCCGATCAAGCCATGGTCTGCCCCACCCCACAAAGTCACGGAGCACCATCATGGTCCTGATTCCTGGCACATGGCTTTGCCCACAACAGGCTGACTCTCAGTGGAGCTGCATCTGCTCTTCCCCTGTTCAGACAGAACCTTTCCCCTCAGTGGGAAACAGGCAAGTTTTACTGGATTTTACAACGTGGAGGAGTCACCTGAAAGGCTTCCTCACTTGCTAGTCAGAAAGAGGGAAGAAGACCAAAGCAGAGGCATTACATCCATCCAAGATAGAGAGAAGGGCCAGGACTGGGCTGCATCCAAGCCCCTGGTGGGTGGGTCGCAGGCTAGCTAAGTGACAGATGGGACAGTCAGAGGAGAAATCGTGGGCCACGCACAGTCCTGTCTGTGCTCAACCTCTGACCCTTGGCCAGCTGTCACAGGCCAAGAGTGTAGATGGGTCAGTCAAGGCCAGCACGCGGGTCAAGCAGGGAAACAGTGATGATGACCTCCTCCACAGCCTCTCCCTCCCTCGGCTCAATGCCACTGAATCTCTGTGCTCACATACATGTGGCACACACATGCAAGCACATAAAACGCATTAAAATTTCAAATCACCTTAGAAATAAGATTAATAACATTTATATAGCACTTTAAGGTTTGAAAAGCACTTGACACTCTGGGGCAGACCTCATCACCTGAGAGGCAATGGTCTGTCTGCCTCAGTTTCTCCCCCTCCTAGCCCATCCTCCATTTAAGCCCCAAAGTGATTTTCCCAAAGCACCCATCCAGTCATGTCACCCCTATACTCAATGAGCTCCCACGGCTCCCTACTGCCTCTGGGATCAAATCCAAGATGCTGTTTGGCATTCAAAGCTCTTCATAACCTAGTGCCCTCCTACCTTTTCCAGTCTTCTCACACCTTCCTCCCCAACACACACCCTTGGGTCCAGTGTCTCCAGCCTCCTGGCCTCGCTGACTGACTCCCCACCCCCTCAAGTGGCAATGCCTCCCCTGTCTGGCAATCCCACTTCCTCCCCTTCCGTCATCGGGCTCACAGCTGCTGCTCTGGCAGGGTGCCCTGGCCGAGCTCAAGCCACCTGCAGACCTTCAAAGAGCGCCTCCTAAAACTTCCAGTTAAACAGATCCACCTGGAGGCAGAGGTGTGGGTTCAAATCCTGCCCCTGGCACGTACAGACTGTGTGACCCTAGGCGAGTCACTGAGCAACTCTGGACCATGGTTTCCTCATCTGTCAAACAAGACGGCTGGGCTATCTGTTTGCATGCTGTCTCTTTCATTCGATTACAAGATCCTTGAGGGCAGGGACTGTCTTTTGCCTCTCTTTTGTATCCCTGGCACTTAGCACAATGCCTGGCACATAGCAGGCATTTAATACATGTTTATGGATTGATTGACCAGCCAGCCAAGGATCCCATGATCTCCTGGCTCTCAGCAGCAATGGGCTCATGGGTAAGAAAATTAACTCCAAGCGCTGTGCTTGGCCCTGGGGGGACCAAGGTAAGCTAGGAAGTCCCTGCCCCCGAGCTGTTGACAAGCCAACAGAAGAACTGAGATTCACCAGGCATTTAGAGCTCTCCCCTGGCAGCTGGGAGAAGGATGGACAGGGGAGCCAGAGGCCCACAGGAAGCCACTGTAGGCAGGTCTATAGGATGGTCGGGGGAGGTAGAGGCCCACGGGAAGCCACTGTAGGCAGGTCTATAGGATGGACGGGGGAAGCAGAGGCCCACGGGAAGCCACTGTAGGCGGGTCTATAGGATGGACAGGGGAAGCAGAGGCCCACGGGAAGCCACTGTAGGCGGGTCTATAGGATGGACGGGGGAAGCAGAGGCCCACGGGAAGCTACTATAGGCGCCTCTGCGCGTGGAGAAGGAGGGGATGGGAGGTGGCTTTACCTGCTCCCATCAGAGCTGTTTGCTCACAGTGGGCATCCAGGAAACTGGGGCTGCTTCATTGTTTCCAATGGGGCAGCTGGGGCAACAGCTCAAGGAGGCCCCCCAGATGCCAGTCCTGGGACAACAGCAACTGCCCATGGTCACTGCTCGTAGGGGCAGACAGCCCTCCACTGCGGAGGAACCCTGGGGACTAGTCAAAGGGCCTCGGGATGTCAGGGCAGAAGGGGAGGAAAGGGGAGAAGCCCAGAGACACCGGCAGAGCTCTGCCTGGAACCCAGCTCAGCCCACGCCTGAGCGTGCCTTCTGTTCACAACAACTTGGCCAGGCCAGACCCACGAGTATCTTTCCCTTTATGCCTCTGCCCTAATGCTGCCCATCCCATTCATTCAACCAACATTTAGTTAGCACCTAATGTTTACAAAAGCCCTGTGCTCAGACTAGGGCAGGTATATGTTCAGCAAGGCCACGGGCCCTTAGGAAGTCGAAGGTCCTTCTGAGCTTGCCAGAGAACATTGCCAAAAATCAAAATGGCACCCAGCAAACTCCTGCAGCGGAGGGGACACGGAGGCCTGTTAGACCCAGACGGGCCTGAGCAGCTGAGAACCCAGAAAGGCCCTCCTGACCCTCAGGAGGAGGACGATGCGGCCGCCTGGCCTTGACCGCGCCATCCATCCGGTACTTACGTTCAGCGCATTCTTAGCAGCTTCCGCTTCTGATCGACTATCAAAACTGACAAAGCCAACGGGCTGTGAACAAGAACGAGAGAAGGGCAGGGTCAGAGCGGCGGGCTGCGGGACGCTGGGGGCCAGAGGCCAGCGGGGGGGGGGGGGGTGCGTACAGAGCTTCGGAGGCAGCGGGCGTCACTGGGGCGTCATCGGGCAAGACGAGCTTCCTTCCCTCGGGGTAAGTGATTTGATATGTTCCTTCCTGACGATCCCCCGCCCCCAACGGACCCCTCCCCCCCAACGGACCCCTCCCCTGCAACAAAGAAATACAGGTAATCACAAGAGGACTTGGCCACGCCCCGCACGTCGCCTTCAGCACCCAGAGTTGGCCCCGGGTGCCCAGGTGACATCGCTCCTCACCAGTCACACTCAGTCATTCAATTCAGCGAGTGCTTAGCCAAGTCACTGAAGCCGCTTCCTTCTTTGTGAAAAGAAAGAATCGGACTGGATGCTGTATGTAAGCGCTCTCCAGCAAGGATTCCAAGCCAGTGTTTCTAGCAGCTGCTAACGTAGGAACCACTCGTTGCGCACAGGACTGGCACATGGGGGTGACTCAGCACTCGCCCGTAAGTAGGGAGTTATTGTGTGCTGGGACAACTCAGCCCCTCCCCCAGCTCTGTGCCCTCCGTCCCTGCAGCCCACCTCTGGCCAAGGGGAAGGGGAAAGGGCACGGCTGGGCTAGGAGGCAGACAAGATTACAGAGCCCAGGAGGCAGGGGGTACAAGGATCCGCCTGATTTTGCAGCTCAGGGGGGAATGGGGATGTGCCCAGGGTCACCAAGCTCAATGTTCAGACTGATGTCCCCCACGGCCCCCCCACCGCCATCCTAGCAAATCACAGATCATACGTTGGCTGGAAGGAAGCCAACCCCTTCCTTATAGCCTGGAGGAAACTGAGGGAGAGCCAGGAGATAGGACAGGCCCAGGTCACAGAGCAAGCTGTCTCCGGGGGACAGGTTCTCATTCTTTCTAAGCCACGGCAATATAGTCAGAGGCTTGCCTTCAACTTAGCCTGCAGCCTCTTCGAAGGACCAGACACGGTGGGATTCATGAGTTATGAGAATGACTGGTCATCATCCCTAAACGCAGGAAAGCATGAGGGCAACCACGAGCGTGAACTGAGGGCTTGGACCCGCTGACCTCTCAAGATCGAGCATCCTCTGACTGGCGTTTACAGAGAAGGCACTGCCTGACAGCTGTGATCTCCCCCGAATCTGACAGCCACCACCACGGGAACCGTAAAGGTGGAATTCAAACCCAGGGCTTCAGGCCGCCGAGGCTGCACTCTGCCTTCCCCAGGGCACTGCGCCACCTGACCCACCCAGCGTCGGAGGCCTGAGAGGAGGGAAGGGCAGGGCATTCACCGTCCAGCTCAGTTTTGGTGGCCGATGCATCCTATCCCCAGTGAGGAAGACCCGCCAGCTAATTCCTGGGTGTGTTCTGGGGGAGCCCCAGAGCCCAAATGCAGAGCCTGGGCAGCTGCTGTCTCACGCCGGACCAAGGTGGGGGCTCTTACCTGCTTGGATGTCAGCTTTATTAGGGAACCTTCATAGCCCTGAAAAGACAGAAGGAGAAGGAGGTCAGATAGCTGACAGATGACAGCAGAAAGAGACAGAGCCCACCAGCAGCTGCAGGTGTGTGCCCAGAACACAATCATTGCACTGCTGAGCTGGTGGCCCAGCCGTTCACTTGACAGAGGGGGAAACTGAGGCAGGGAGGGCTTGCCCAAGGTCCCCTGGCTGGGCAGTGGAGACGCCCGACTCAAAGCCAGGTGTCCTGAGCCACCGCCAGGCCAGGTCCATTCCCACATCCGACCAGGCAGAAGAGACTGTCCTTCCTTCCACCTCCTCAAAGCCTCAGGAACATATGTACAGGGCCCTAGAGCTAAGGGGACATTTTTCCTTACTTTTTTTTTTTTAAACAAAAAACCATTTAAAATAACTTTTTTTTTACTATGAATTTGACAGTCATTGACAAATCTGAAAATCCCCAGACACAAAGAACAGGAAAGAGGGCTGCATGTGACCAGCTCCTACATGCATTCTGTTACAGGGGATGGCTATCTGGGGAGGGGAGAGCGGAAGGACTCAAGGACATCTCACACTGGAAGGGACCTCAGAGGCCCTCCAGTCCAATCCACTCATTTTACAGGTAAGGAAACTAAGGCCTAGAAAAGCTAAGTGTCTTCACAGGATTATAGATTTAGCACTAGAAGGGACCTCAGAGGCCTTGTCGGCTTGGGACAGCTGAAGAGGAGCAGCAGGGGGGCCTTTGAGAGTCTTCCCTGGATGAAGAGGCAAGCCCAGATAGCGTCAGCAAGGGGGCAGGTCCAGCCCTGCCCCCGTCACCTCCTGCCAAAGCCAAATGAGGAGCAGATGCCAGCCTGCATTGGGGGAGGGAGGCTCCACACTGGGAACTGCCCCACACCACCAAATCAAACTGAGGCCTCTCCTGTGTCCCCTCTGGAAGCAGAGCCCTGGGGCCTGCCCCCCCAGCAATGAGCCAGGCCAAGCCCAAAGACCCCACCCAGGAGGAAGTCACTGACACAGCCCAAGCTTACTCTTCCCAGACACTGGCAAGAAAGCAGACATACCGGCTCGGCCATGACAGCATTCCCATGAGCAGTGTCCCAGGCCAAAGGACCATGGCACGCCTCGGCACCCCTCTCCCCCGGCCTCCCCGTGGCCAGCCGACTCCCAGCTTCTTGCCATCTAAACTCCTAGGATATTAGATTTCCACCGATCTCAAATTGCCCGGCCTCTCACCCCCTCTACCTCAGCCCTGCCTAAACTCCCCAGGTCCTGATCCAGCTCTGCCCCCTCCCCTTGGCCCCTCAGCCTCAAGCCTCCCCTTGCTCAGCGACCTCTGGTAGCCCCCTATCACCCCTGCCTCCAGCCTGCCTTTTCAGGCTTATCACACATTACTCTCTTCACACACTCCAGGGGCTGGGTAAACTGGCCTTCATGCCAGTCTCTCCTCTCTAATCCCTCGCCTAGAATGCCCTGCTCTTCCCCTAGGCCTCTCGGGGGGTACCCAGTCTCCTTTAAAGTTCAGGGTCTGTAGGAAATCTTTCTCAGCACCCCACCCCCCAGGATGCCTCCCCCATGCTCCCCTCTAAATCTTGTACATCCTCATGTACGTGCCTGTCCTGCCAGGCTGGAGGCTCCCGCGGCAGCGAATTCTGGACTCGTCCAGCACCCTGGTATGCAGCAGGTGCTTGATAAATGCCAGATGAAGAGTCGGAACCGTGGGTCAACTTTGGGAGGGTCTCGGCCTATTCCATCTACAAGAGTGGTTCAGGAGGCAAAAGAATACCAAGTCTGAGGCAGACACTCACACATACCTTAAATGGTCTGAAGAGCAGATAAAGCTCCCGAGGCTTGATGTCCAGAGGGAGGCCACTGACAAAGAGGGTCCGGACCTGGGGGAGAGAGGAGAGGTCATCAAGGCGAGGCTGAGAAACTGAAGACAAAACCCCCAAACTCTGGGCAAAAAGCTTCCTCCCAGCTTGGCACAGACCAGAGGAACCAAAGAGCAGCCTCAGTGTCTGGGCCCCAGGCCAGGGCTGGACCAGTGGGGCTGGACACGCGGCAGTCGGTTTGGGTGTGAGGAACGTCCAATACATAGGCTGCTGAAAAGGCAGAGTGAGAGGTCACATCGAACTACAACGAACGCTAACCCTTCCTGGAAGCAAAAGATCGGCAGGGACGAAGAAGCAAAAGAAAGCCGGCTATTCTTTTCACACGCATTTCATCTTTTCATAAACAATAGAAGGTAAGGGTTTTTATAGATTTCCACGTTTTTCTCACTGAGAGGCAGTGTGGAGTACAGGGAAGAGGGCTGGAAGGACTAACTGTGATTTCAGAGGATAATGATCCAGCGGGCCACCCACTTCTTGATAGAGAGGTGATGGACCGAGGATAAAGAATGAGGCATACAGTTTTTAAACATGGTCGGTGCAGGAATTTGTTATGCCTGGTTATGCCTATGTGACAAGCCTCAAGTGAGAGGGAGAGAAAATAAAACGTTATTCATTAAAAAAAAAATTAAATTAAAAAAAGACTGTGATAGACGTGTAGTCAGGAAACCTACATGAAATGTTCCTCAGACAGTTACCAGCTCTTTGACCCTGGACAAGTCACTTAACTTTTCAAACCTCCCTCAGCTTCTTCATCAGCAAAATGGGAATAATGATACCTCCAACATCTTCCCTCCCAGGGTTGCTGAGGCCCGAATGAGATGCTGCTGGTAAAGTGCCCTCAAAAAGTCAGTCATTTTTCCTATTTAATGTTGATAATCATTAAGATTCCAATAAAAAAATTATAACTAAGAGAATCCAAATGCCACTTGGTACCTGTGTGACTCTGAGAAAGTCACATCCCTTCTCGGGTCCTCAGTTTACCCCTCTCTAAAACAAAAGGGTTGGACTTGAAAACTTCTAAGCTTCCTTCAAGCTTAAGTCACTTATCTACTCTGCAAGCCTCAGTTTTCTCATCTGTAAAATGAAGGTGTTGGACTGGATGAGGTCTTTCCGAACTCCTACATCTGTGACCTGATGTTGTTACAGTACACACATGTACACGCGTACATACAAACATACACCCATGTATGCAGTCAATAACCGATTCCCTAAGCCCTAGCTGTGACCATCAGGGGAAGATTTAAAGTTCTTGACGACCGTCTCCTCTGCTAGCTAGCCTACCTTGTTCCCCTCCTCCCTCCCCTCGCCTTACTTTGTTTCCCCTACTGCAAACAGGCATCTAGGAACACTGATTTTATTTTTTAGCATTCAATTATTTATTAGTATTCTTTTCTTTTTACATGTTGAGTTCTAAATTCTCTCCCTCCCTTTAACCTTCTCCCACATCCACTAAGAAGTCAAGCAATAGGATAAATTGTGAATATCAGCCATATTCTTTTCAGAAAGCAAGAAAAATAAAGAAAGCGAGACAATCATGCTTCAGTCGGCACTCAGTTTCGCCAGTTCTCTCTGGAGGTGGACAGCATGTTTCATCACGAGTCCTTCAGAACTGTCTTGGATCACTGTACTGCTGAGCACAGCTAAGTCGTTCAGAGTCGATCACTGCACACCACTGCTTTTACTGTACACCACGGTCTCCTAGTTCTGCTCACTTCACTTTGCATCAGTTCATGTAAGTCTTCCCAGGTTTTTCTGAAAGCATCCTGCTCGTTTCTTACAGCACAACAGGTTTCCATCACAATCATATACTATAACTTGTTTCCCCAACCGATGGACATCACCTTGATTTCTGATTCTCTGCCCCCACACAAAGAGCATATACAGACCAATTTTAATACCTAACCTAAGCAAAAGATAACATGGGAATTAATCGGCCATCTCTTGGTCCTATATGATAGATATAAAGGTTAATCAGCTGTTTGGGATACAGGTCATTTCACCCACTAGCGTGAATAGTCCCAGAACCCATTATCTCTGGCTTCCACGGTCCAGTGTACTTCCCCCCACACCAGGCTGGGGAGCTGTCCCCCTCAGAGCCATTTTAACAGAAGAGTCAGAGCAGGAGTAAAATCCCCCACATCTACTTTACAAGGTTCAGCAGTGGCAGCACTGAGCTGCTAATGTGTCTCGGGGGCTGATGCTGTTTCCTTCACTTAAACTTTCATTTCTCTGTTAGTTACTATACACACAGACTGGAAAAAGGAATCATCTAAGACGTGCCCCTGCCCTCAAGGAGTTTAGAGCTGAACAGGGAGGAGAGGAGGGAGATGTCTGGAATACCAGAAATGTGGGATGAGAACTGCGAGTGACACAGAAGCAAAGGAGGCCGGGGGCAATGGGGAGGCGGCCTTGGGCCTGGGTCTTAAAGGACAGAAGGTGGTGGTGGGGATCTGGGTGGGGGGAAGGGCTTTCCAAGCAAGATCAGAATTACTGATAAAGAGAATGTATGAAGAACAGCGAATAGCTTCTATGGACAGATGCACAGGGGTACTGCGGGAGAGACTGGGGCCTGGTTGTTGAAGGCCTTGAATGTCAGGCGAATGAATTTGAACTTTATTTTAAATCTGTGAGGAGAGCCAGAAAAGGAGGCTTCAGAGGGCATAACAGCATGGCATCACCAGGGAGTAAAGTGGCCCAGAGCCCAAGGCAAGAAAGAAAGCGTGGCCTACCTTGGGAAATAGAGAATAAGCTATTTCTGTAAGGACAGTAACAGGAATTTTTACTTTATAGCCTCCCAGCTCATACCTAGGATTCTAGCTCCCCATTCAGTAAGCAGGACACAGTGTCAAACACCCCAACTGTATTGTGCACCTACTGTGTAAAGCAGGGGCAGCTCAGTGGTGCCGTGGATGGAGCATTGAGCCCGGAGTCAAGAAGATCTGAGTTCCAATCCAGCCTCAGACACTTGCAGCTGTGTGACCCTGGGCTCCTATTTGCCTCAGTTCCTCATCTATAAAATGGGGACACACTGGAGAAGGACATGACGAGCCACCCCAGTATCTTTGCCAAGAAAACCCCACAGACGTCGTCCACGGCGGGTTTGCCTGTGGCCACTCCACCACCAGGAACTCGCTGGTTCATGGAGATAAGTTTGTTAGTGGAAGATGAGAAAGCCTTCCCCTGTGTCCTTGGGTCCAAAGGCTCTTCAGGGCTCAGATCATCCCTAGAGCAGGGACAAAGCCTGGTCTGGCGTATCCTAGGAGCACTGACCATTGCATTCGGGCTTTGATCTCCCTTCACTGAATGACCTGAATGACGGGCCGAGGCATAGGAGTCATACCCCTGGTGCTTGGCTTCTGAGCTCTGGGTCCTTAGGAAATTTCTCGATCCACGGGCACCAAAAATACAATTATCATCGTACGAGGCCCAAGGAACATTCTGATATTGAAAAGGCAGCCCTTGTACAAATGGATGTAGAAGTCCACAGATAAATCTGCACAATGGCCGCAGTCATGTAGTCAAAACAATGCAGTGACCAGTCTGGAGTTACAAGACAGACCAGGAAGAGAGGTGGTGGCCAGGGAGGAGGAACGAGGCATACTTGGTTAGAATTCGCCAAGAAATGGCTTTGTTAGCCGACCAGTCCTTTGTGACTAGGCAGGCTCTAACAGGGGCAGGGAGTCATCGGCGAGTGACAGATGTTTTAAATATGGGCATCGATTAAACATCTTTTAAACGAAAAGGGGGAAAGTCCTCCCCACAACCAAAAGGCTAGGGACGAGTGCCCAAGAGCGACCGCTGCGCTTCCAATGCACCTGCTCTCGAGCTCAAAACGCCTTTCCCAGGCCCGCCAGACTGGTCTTGCTGCATTCCAGCCTGGGCTGGCCAGGAAGGCAGCAGATAACATCCAAGGGTGAGTCTTCAGGAAGGGGCACCGGCCACCCCATGTTAGCTTGGGTTGTACCAGAAAACAGACAGCCCTCGTTCATCCCACAGTGACCCCCGCTCCCCCCAGTTCTGGCCCAGAAACAGGGCAGTTGGTGGCCCAGAATGAGGTCCAGCATCTCCCAAGGAGGGCATCTGTGCGTCCATCTCCCCCTGGTCCAAGCCTGGGCCGGCTTTTCCATTCCTCCATGCCCTCCCTGACCCCCTGAATGGCCTCCCTCCATTGTCCTTCCACCTGGGACTTTTCTTTTTGTCCTGCAGAGCCCGGGTCCAGAGGGGGCTGGAGCTCTGATGACCCTGTAAGGGAAGCCTATCATTTAGCTGTTAGAAGTGTTCACTTCATTTGTCTTTTCTCCATGAGTATTTTACTGCCTGGGCCCTCAACCACAAGAAGGCTCCACTGGGTTTCCAGGGGCTTAGCACTGACACAGCTCTTTATGGACATGGCGAGAACACCTAGACTCTCTTCTGTTACACGCACAAAGTTCAGGGCAGCTAGGTGGCACAGCAGACAGAGCTCTTGGAGTCAGGAAGACCTGAGTTCAAATCCAGCCTCAGACACTTGACACTTACTAGCTGTGTGACCCTGGGCAAGTCACTTAACTCCGACTGCCTCACCAAAAAACAAAAACAACAAAAAATAACAATAATAATAATAATACATGCACAAAGTTCAGCTCCCTGTGCTGAGCAGGGCACCCCAGACCATAGTGGAGGATGCCCAGTGGAGAACAGGCCCCCACCCTACACACACGGCTGTCGATCAGTCAATCAATGAACAATTATTAAGGGCCTTCTAGGTACACACCAGGCTCTGTACTTTGAGCTGGGGATCCCAAATCAGGTCACTCAGGCTGGTGCCGGCCAAAGGGAGGCAGGCAGGAGAGCAGGGCAGGGCAGAGCCCTCCTCCTCTGGGATACCTTCTCTTCCCAGCAAGCCCCTGTCTGGCCCTGTACAATGCCTTCCTCCCAAGCTAGTGGCTCACTGCTACTTCTTCCTGGCCATCTCTTCACCAGAGAGGACCTCTCCTTTGGGCCAGACCATCACAGGAGTAAGGACCAGAACTGGGATTTTATTAGCCCAATGAACACCCCCCACTCCCAGTGCAGGCTGGCCCCCCCTCCACAACATACACTGTCAGGAATGTACTGTCAAGTGATTTGCTGAGACACACAGCCAGGATGGGTCACAGGAGGGACTCAGAGCCAGGCCTTCCTGATGCTGAGGGCACCTCTCTAACCACTGGGCTATGCTGCCTCTTTGTCTCATCACACTGTAGACAAAACACTACATGCTGTTGCTAGGGCCAAGCTAGCAACTTTTAGTACTTGGGACAACTTTGGCCCAGGGAGAGGAGAGGAAGGAGGGAGAAGGAGAAGGGAAAGGGAGGAAGAGAAGAGAAAGGGAGGAGGAGAAAGAAAGAGGAGGAAGAGGGAGGAGGAGAAGGGAAAGGGAGGAAGAGAGGAGAAAGGGAGGAGGAGAAAGGAAGAGGAGGAAGAGGGAGGAGAAGGGAAAGGGAGGAAGAGAGGAGAAAGAAAGAGGAGGAAGAGGGAGGAGGAGGAAGGGGGAAGGGGAGGGGAGGAGGAAGAGGGAGGGAAAGAAGGGGAAATGGGGAGGGAGAATACACACACACGTACTCCTTTGCAGGACATGGAAGCTGGCCACAGAGATCTCTGGGGTCCCTTTTGGCTCTACACCCCAAAAACCTGTGACAAGACAAGAACGTCCCAGACACAGCCTGATTATGAGAAGGCACACTGAGAACTACAAGACATCAGCCCAGATCTCCTTGGGGAAACTGAGCAGGTTTCCATCCCCCCCAGGCAAAACCATCCCACTTTCCCAAGGAGAGGCAAGTTCTTGTGTCCCTATCAAGCACAGGGAACAGAGAAGGCTTTCAGGAGGGAGGCATGGGGGCAAGAGATCACAGGGTATATCCAGTGAACACAAAGCAGAATACTTCTACTGAGAGGTAGGCTGCGTCAGCTGAGAGGCCCTAAAGACGAGGCAGCACAAACTTGTGGAGAGCCTTGAATGCAAATCAAAAGTCTGGACCTTCCTTAAGA
Source organism: Phascolarctos cinereus (assembly GCF_003287225.1). NCBI lineage: Eukaryota > Metazoa > Chordata > Mammalia > Diprotodontia > Phascolarctidae > Phascolarctos > Phascolarctos cinereus. Next base: position 3,760,897 of record NW_027556402.1, on the reverse strand, counting down.
GCAATAAGGAGGCCCCAAAGATTTCTGAGTAACATTAACATTAGCAGGTTATAAGCAATAACGAATTGTCCTGGAAGCTTCACAGACTTCTTGACTGGAGGGTCAATGTCCTTACTCTGCTCTTTTCAACCTTGTTTAGTCTATGCGGTCCACCTCCCACCTCCACACCTTTGCCCGGGCTGTGTCTGAGGCCTGGAATGCACTCACTCCTCCCCCTTGCCTCTTAGCTTTCCCAGCTTCTTCCAGGCTCCTCTTAAATCCCATCTGCCCCAGTTCACCCTCCATGCTAGCATCTCCCTTTACCATCTCTGCACCCCATCTATACTTCGTAGCTATAGGGTTATTTATTATTATTGGAAGGTAAGCTCCTTGAAGGCAGGCCTTCTTTGTATACCCAGGTGGTTAAAATCCGAGTGTAAGCCTGCAGACCCCTCCCTTCACCCGCCGATAGCCAGTGCATCGCACAGCTGCACAAACCATGACAAATTAAGACTCTGTAACAAAGTTGCTCACAATCTGCTCCCCATCAACATCACAAACGCACATTAGTCTGAGAATGTCATACCAGAAAGAGAAAGGGGCTGCAGTGCAGAGCCCAGGACCGGGCTTTCATTCGATGCTGCCTCAAGGACTCAGCCCTGGCAGATAGATGCTCCCTGCTCCGTCCTGCGTCCTCTCCAGCCCGGGGCACCTCACAGCTTTGTTGTGATGCAAGGGCCACCTGTGACCTTGCGTGATGGTGAGCACTTAGGACAGTAAGTTCCTTTTTGGACAAACTGAGTTTGAGATACCCGTGGGGCGTCCAGAAGGAAGCACCAGCCAACCTGGGGCTGGAATTCAGAGTCAGCTGTGAGATCTAGCCAACATCACAGAGAAGGCATTCAGTACAGGGCTAGTGCTGACTGACAGATGCCAAGAGGTTTAGCGGTCAATCAACAAGTGTGTGTGTGTGTGTGTGTGTGTGTGTGTGTGTGTGTGTGTGTGTGTGTGTGTGTGTGTGTGTACACAGATATGTACATATATAGACTGGGAGGAAGGGAGAAGAGGAGAGAGATAGAGGGAGCCAGCACCAGGGAGCCCTTCCTGGGTACCAACCTCCAGGGATATAGAGACAACCACAGCTGTCTCTTAACTGAGTGAATGCAAGGCGTGGGATAGACATCTCCAGAGCAGGGAGGTTGTAAACAACCAGAAAAATCAGAAAAGGCTTCCTGAAGGAGGAGGAGGCCGAGCCTTGAAAGGGGCCAGGGGCTGATTCCAAGGGGCAGAAGGGAAAGACTCCAGGTCTGGAGGCCAGAGATGGAACATTCCATGTGTGGGACAGAAAGGAGGCTGGTTTGGCGGGAGTGTGGAATGCCCGAGTGATCACCAGGAAAGATGGACTGGAGACAGATAATGAGGGGCTTAGAATGCACAACAGAGGCTTCCAGATTGTGTTTGCCCTAAAGGTAATGGGGGAGCCAAAGAAGCTTCCGAAGGAGGGGCAGAAGAACACTCCTCTGGAGACCAGGGAGAGAGGGGAGGAAGTCCAGTGGACCCTAGGAGTCTGGCTGTGATGGGAAGCGAGTTCTGGAAGGACAAGTTAAAGGCAAGGCAGGTTGTAGGTTGTTTTCAGGTGGGGGTGGGGAGGAAGCCAGCAGAGAGAGAGCAGGGGGTGACAGAGGAGAGAAGAGATGAGCCCAAGGACCCCCGAGTGGGAGGCAAAGGGCTGAGGACGTAACGGGCGCCTGAGGTCAGGAGCAGGAAAGACGAGGGGATCCATGCCCAACAGCCTTGACTTTCTCAGTCAAGTGGGAGCCAAGTTTGTCTGCTCAGAGAAGGGAGAGGGACTGGAGCAGCCCCTGTGGGGAGAATGAAGGACTAAAAAGGGAAGGGTCGAAGCATTTCCAAGACGCAGCCAGGACTCACTTGAGATCACTCAACATGGTGCCAGACACCAGCCGCCGCACTGTGCCTTCTTGGGGGTAGAAACAGAGAAGGCAGATGACGGATGGGGGTGACCCCGAGCAGAATAAGTAAGAGCCGGAGGCTGAGGCAACTCTACTGTTGGTCAAGACTGAAGGGAGGAAAGGGAGACCAGAGGAGGGGTAAGGACCTGAGAGAAGAGGGAAGACTGGAAGGCCATAGGACTCTGGAACTCTCCTCTCTTCCCCCAGGTCAACACAGTCCATTCCGCTTGAGGCTCTCTCTTCCTCCCTTGGGTACAGAGATTTCCTCTTTTCTCTCTTTCAGATTTTTCCCAGAAAGCTCTCTCCTTGCCCTTCTCTCATCCTCTCTTCATTCCACTTGTGAAGCAAAGAACAACCCTTCATAAGACTGGCAGGCACAAGAGCGCTGCCTGAGATACAACCGAGCGGTGGAAAAGGAAGCCCATTGACCTGAAGAACCGCAGTGGATCCAAAATGGCGGCCAACCCAAAGCCCCCGGTGAGCAGCAGCCATGCGACATGCACAAGAGAAAAAGAAGTCAACAAAGACGCTGTTGTTTGCTCATTTCAGACGTGTCCAACTCTCCGTGACCCCCCTTGGGGGTGTGCTTGGCAGAGATACTAGAGTGGTTTGCCATTCCCTTCTCCAGCTCATTTTACAGATGAGGAAACTGAGGCCAACAAGGTGAAGTGACTTGCCTAGGGTCACACAGCTACTAAGTGTCTGAGGCTGGATGTGAACTCAGGAAAAGGAGTCTTCCTGACTCCAGGCCTGGCACTCTATCCACAACCCCACTTAGACATATATGAATGGAAAAGGAGAGAGAGTAGGCCAGTCACATGGGGGTGGATTCTCCAGGCAGGTTTCCTGGAAAAATATGGATGAGAATCACAAAGACTGGATCAGAGAGCAGCAATGGGCCCCACTGGATCATGGGAGAGCGCCCACACTGATGAGCTCACCACCCATATGAGTGGCCGCCAAGCGCTGCAGCCATGTTTGGTCCTCCTGCGCTTCCTGCAGGGTATACAGTAGACCGGCTGGCTCTGAGCCTTAACCAAATGGGAGGGGTCTTGAGGAGGCAACAGCTAACCACCATCTACAAAATGCCTCCGTTTGTTCCATAAATATTTACTGCATTCAACGTCCTTGAGCGCAAGCCTTTGGAACCCAACCCTTCGGCACGTCATCTGGGACTTCCTGCGACACAAAGCTGACCATATCTGCTATAAACACTGAAAAGCCAAGTGCACACGAGTGGGGACTTCCAGTATGGAGTAAACATCCACTAAAAGCCTCTAACTCCCTCCAGCCTAAGGCACGTCCGGCTCCGCCATGCAGCGGCCAGGCCTCGGGCCTCCAGAAGCCAACTCGAGCCTCACGGAGAGAGGCCGTCTTCCCCATCCACTGAGATGGCATTAAGTAATGGCACAGCGAGCAGAGTGCTAGATTTGGTGTCCAAAGGTCTGAGTTCGAATCCTGCTTCAGACACGTGCTGGCTCTGTGACCCTGAGCCTCTTCACCCTGTAAAATGGGTATCATAGCAGCACCCACCTCCCAAGGTTAGAGAGAGCACCAAATGGGAAAATGCGTGGAAAGTGCTCTGTAAACCTTCCCAGGCCAGAGAAGGGTTAGCTCTGGTTATCATTACGACTGGGGCGCATGAGGACCCTGAGGACACAGAGAGCGGGAGGCAGCTGATTCCCAGAGTGACCTGGAGCCTCACATCTGCAGCTTTTCTAGTAGAGACCCCAGAGGGGTGCCGAGGAAAGAAGACAAAGGGGCAGCTAGGTGGTACAGTGGATAAAGCACCAGCCCTGAAGTCAGGAGGACCTGAGTTCAAATCTGGCCTCAGACCAAACACTTGACACTTACTAGCTGTGTGACCCTGGGTAAGTCACTTAACCCCAACTGCAGAAGAAGAAAAGAAGAAGAAGAAGAAGACGATGAAGAAGAAGACGAAGAAGACTAACACCTCGCTTCCCGGGAGCATGAGGCAACGCTGGCGCAGAACGCTCCTTTGATTTCACAATGAAATCTGTCTTTCTTAAAGAGTCCGTGGGCACCAACAAGGTTGGTTAACTTCTTTAGAATGTTTACTCAATAGTTAGACACGAGTGACTCAACAGAAACACCAAGGGCCTTTGGGCAGGGACATCCCGCCTGCTGCCCTCACCTGGAATGCCCTCCCCACTCAGCCTCTGAAGGCTGCCTCCACTGGGAAGCCTTCCCAGACTAAGCCCTCCAGGCATGTGACCACCCCAGGGCACTGTGCTCGGCCCTATGACGTCACAATGCCTGAGTCACCTGGGCCTGGGTCACTTCCTGTCTCCCTCTACCCTCAGGAGGGCAGAGGTCTTGGCTACATTTCCTACCTTCCCAGCTGCTTGGTACAGTATATCACACCTGGCAGGCATTTAACAATAAACAAACAAACGAACGAATGAATGACTCAGCAAGTGACAGCTTGGATTTATAAGAGCGTAACTGGTTACAAAGTCAGGGAAGGAAGATCATCACTGAAAAAAGTCCAGTTGTACAGGTGAGGAAACTGAGCCCTCAGCCAACCAAATGACTTACCCAAGGTCACAGAGCTAGCAGATGACATCCCCCTGGGGCCAGAGCCCTTCCCATCACACCCCGCCAGCAGTAATGGAGCACAGAGAGGAGAGGCTCTTTAGGCACCCAGAGTCCTATCTGATTATCTATCATTGAAGGTGAATACAGGCTTGGCCTCCAGGTGGCAATTAATAAAGGCTAGGATATCCAGAGGCTCACAGGGAAGGACCACTGCCCAGAAAGGCCAGGTCACAGCCGGGCCCAGCAGCTCCCCTCCACCGGCCTCTTCTACTGACCCAGCCTCTCTGGCCCACTCACTGACCTCTCTCAGGGCCCAGCCTTCCTCTTCCAGGGAATCAGGAATTCCCCCTGCCCAAGAAGTCCCCATGGCTCCCTAGAGGACTTAGAAAGAAAAAAGGATACATTCACACACATACACACACTTAACATGGTTTCACTAACCACTGGAAATTAATTATGCTGACACTGATAATTCAGTGGGATGGAGTTGGGACTCCCGAGTTGACTCATGTAGAGAACCCCAAAGGTACAAAAGTCCCTCGATCAATCGCCGCCCCGCCTCAGCATGTTACAGTCTAATCAGGGGGAGCTGGCTGGGGCACTGAGGGCTCAGGTGACTTGCCAGGGTCTCAAGGTCAGCAGCCTGTCAGAGGTGGGACCTGACATTGTAGATGGACTGGGCCCAGAACAGCACAACAATGGAGCACATTTGGGAAACCGGCAAAATGTGTGTCCCAGACACACTAATCCTTTTTGAACACTACCAGGATTATTCTGGTCACACTGTGGGGACACAAAGCCTTGGAACGCTGCAGTCTCTGAAGAACCAAAGACACAGCTCGCCCAACAGGAGAGTCAGTGTAGGAGTGTCCAGTAGGAGGCCGCAAGCCCCCTCCTATCAAGGCAGCAGGGAAGGGAGCATGGGAGACAGCAGATAAAAACAGAAGATATCAGAGAAACATGCAACCAGAAAAGGCCCCCAGTTTAAGGCCTCCTGCACATAACTGACATTTTGCAGCCAGATATGGAAAAGACGGCAGGCTGGTCATCTCAGAGGATGGAAGGATAAATAACGGCCAGCCCTACGGCTCTGCGGTAGCCACACAACAGCAAGGGATCTACAGGAAAGCCTGCTGAACTCATGCCTCGGGAAGGATTATTAGGTCCTGGACAACAGAATGAGAAGGTACAGAGGGCTGTAATCTGCACTGCTGGTGCGAGCTGACTTCGATGGGACAGCCACGGAGGCATCCAAAGGGGGAAGAATGAACCTTCTTCGGGACAGCTGGGAGGTGGCCAGGCTGTGAATTTTACAGGGCTCAGGAAATGTGAACTGCAATGATTATGAGAGTGTTAATGTCCAGGCCCATTCTGCAGAAGGCCACAAAATGCTCTCAGAGGATTACCCACTTCAAGAGAACACTGAATTCTGCAGCACCTCACACTTGGTGATAACATGGGAAAAAAAGCTGTTGGCATTGTTTCATGAAATTAGAAACAGGTTCGATGTTTTCTGTTTTTATAAATTCCAAATAGCTTCGGCCATTTTCAGAACCGATCGTGTCCACCCCCAGGACCTAGACAGAGTCTTTGGAAATGGCCATGGGTCTCCTTCTGTCCAGATGCGCCAGGCTCTGCCACCTCCCAGCAGGGGCTAGGGCTCCCTCAGGCGGGGCTGGCTGAGACCAATCCCAACACCACTGGGCGTCCGTGTCTTACCAGGACCCCCGAGATGACACAGAAGCAGTCTTGTTCTCAAACTCACCAACATTCCTTCTCATTCATCTTCCTGCTCTCATTTTGAAAGGAACGGCTATTCCTTTTTTTATTATTATTATTATTTATTTAGTATTTCCCCCAGTTACATGTAAAAACAGTTTTCAACACTGGTTTTTAAAATGTTGAGTTCTAAGTTCTCTCTCTCCCCACACCCCTCACTGAATGGCTCTTTCTAAGAGTCCAATGATCTTGCTCAGCCAGGAGGGCTCGCAAGACTCCTTCAATGGTACCGTGGACAACCCGTGGGCTCCACATGTCAGAAGGGACTTCACGGGTTTTCCAGTCCCCACTTTACCAAACAGGAAAGCCCAAGACAAGCGGTCTTTGAGAAGCGGTCCAGGACATGCCCGAGCCTCAGCTCCTCCTCTGCCCTCCTGCCTTATCACTCAGTTGTGAGGAAGACTGCTCAGTATCCTAGTGCTGTGTGTGACTTTGTGCGACGTTAGGACTGGGAGGGGGAGTGCAGGACACTCAGAAAGGCTCCGTGCAGCAGGAAGGGCCCGAAGTAGCAGCTTTCTCCGTGACACGTGCTCGTGTGCTCCCTAATTCTCCTCCATCCAGGGTAACCGTGCCCAGAGCTCCTTCACCCAAGCCTTTCTCTGCACAGTCTTCAGTCTCTGCCATCTTGGTGACCTCTCGTCTAGTCAACAGCTGAGCTTGAGACCTTGACCAGAAATCTCGCCTCCAGTACGGACACGCCGACCAGGCTCAGGGCCTGGACAGCGTGGCCCCCGAGGGCCCTTTCAGACTGGGGTCAGTGGACACGCCGACCACGCCCAGGGCCTGGACAACGTGGCCCCCGAGGGCCCTTTCAGACTGGGGTCAGTGGACATGCCGACTCACTTCAAATTCCAGCCACGGCAGGTGCTACCTCAGGGAACATCACTTGGTGTTGTTCAGCTGCTTAGCCATGTCTGACTCTTTGTCACCCCCTTTGGAGCTTTCCTGGCAGAGATACTGCAGTGGTCTGCCACTTCCTTCTCCAGCTCATTTGACAGATGAGGAAACTGAGGTGAACAGGGTGAAGTGACTTGTCCAGGGTGACACAACTAGGAAGTATCTGAGGCCAGATTTGAACTTGAGAAGAGTCTCCCTGATTGCAGACCCAGCGCTCTATCCGCTGTGCCATGTAGCTGCCCCCCACCCCCAAATCCCTTAACCTCTGTGGACCTCAGCTCTCTCATCTATAAAGAGCAATCATTAGAAGCTTCTCTGGAGCCATTCTCCAGCCCATTCTCCCTCTCCCACCATCACTCAGCAACGTCCCTTCCTCTGAGAGTCACACCATCCCAAATTCAACATGCAAGCCAGACTCTGGACTGGCCACTGTTTACAGCCTTGCTAGGAAGCTGGCCTTCCATCTGAAGTGAGTTCACTGTCTGGCTCAAAGTCGCTCTCTCCTCCCTAAATCCTGCTTTCATTATTGGGAGACTACAGGACACCTCGTGACACTCCCTCAAACACCCTAATTTCCCTCATCTACCCAGTCCCCATGACCTACTCCTCCACTGGACCTCAGCGACAGGTCATGCCCTTGCCATCACCCACAAGGCTTCCCCTTCCCTCTTCACCAATTCCCAAATCCCTTTACCCAATCACAGTCTTGTATTGTTACATCTTCCCCTGCACCTTCTAACCCCTAACTCCATTCTCTTCCTCACCAGGTCCACTGAGGACCACCCCTCAGTTCTTTCCCCAGCCATCACTCTTGAGCTGGCTGGACTCTCTTCCCTTCTGTATATTCACCCCTTGGCAAGCCAGGTCATCTCTCCACTGTCTGCTACTCTCCAATCCCTTGACCCTCTGCTTGTTAACCAAACATACCTGGCCGTACCCCAACCTGCTGCTGATCAGAGCTGAAGGAAATCCTACACTGGGCTGACGGAGCGCCACCGATTTCTGTTCTGTATTCCCCCTGGGGCCCTCAGGGCAATAAGGCAGCTACTCCTCCCTCCTGGATCCCACAGCCCCCTCTCAGCAACAGCTGCTCCAAATGTCCTCATCTGGCCCCAAGCCTCCCCCTCACCTCACTTGGGAGGTGCCCTGTCTCATACTGCACACACAAAAATAAAAGCCACTCAGCAAGAGCTCTCTCTTTGCCCTTCCTCCTCCTCCTCCACATCTCACATCACCGAGATGCCACTATCTCCCACTATCCCTTGCTCCAGCCCAGTCTCACTGGAAGATGTGGCCCTCCTCTGATCAAAGCAAACCTCAACACACCTATATTCAATCCCTTCCATCCTGTCTTGTCGGCAGATGGGCCCCACTCTCCCTCTGGTCTCTCTTCACTCCCCATCTATCGGCTCCTTCCCTGCTGCCTGCAAACGTGCATCCTGTCTTCCCAACTCTCAAAAAAGCCCTGACTTGATCTGACCATCCCTGCAGGCTCCTGTCCCATATCTCTTCTCTCTTTCATGGCCAAACACTTTGAATAGCAAGCAGGCTATGGTAAGGATCTCCACCTCCCTTCTTCTCACGTTTAATTCTCTACAATCTGGCTTCTGATCTCAGCATCCAGCTCCAGCTGCTCCCTCGGAAGTTACCAATTATCTCTTAATTACTAAATCTAGCGGCTTTTTCTCAATTCTCATCCTTTTTCTTGCAAGTTTTTCCTTTAATCCTTGTTGACCTCTTTCCAGCCCTCTGCCACTGTCAGTCCCCCTCTTCTTGACACTGTCTTCCCTCTAGGTTTTCATCCTATTCCTCTCTCCTGGTTCTCTCTCTCTCTCTCTCTCTCTCTAACGGCTCCTTCTCAGTTCCTTGGATATTTCTTCATCCAGACCACACTCACTCGTGTGGGTGTCAGACTCTGCCCTGGGCCCTCTTCCCTTCTCCCTCTATACTATTTCGCTTATGATCTCATCGACCCCATGGATCCAATTATCATCTCTAACAGATGACTCCCAGATCTATTCATCCAGATGTAAAGTCTCTCCTGACCTGCAGTCTCTCATCACCAACTGTCTCTTGGACATCTTGAACCCAAGGACCCACTGGCATCTCAAACTAAAACATGCCCCAAACTGAACTCCTGCTCTTTCTGCCCAAACCTCCCCTCTCCCTAAGTTCCCTGTAACTGCTGAGGGTACCACCATCCTCCCTCTTCCACACACTCTGCACTCCAGCAAAACTGCCTCACACACTCTGTACCCCTTCTCAGCCTTTCCACTGCCTCTAGAATACTCCCCTCCTGCCTCCACCTTGCAGCCTCCCTGATTTCCATCAAGCCTCAGCTCCAATCCCACCTGACCCCACCCCTACCCCCCAGGCTTTCTCAGCTCTGGGCCCCCCATCCGGGTGGATCTTGTGTGTATGCAGCTTCTTCCTCAAGAGATGGTGGGTGTTGTGTGCTCCTGGAGGGCAGAGGCTGGGCTTTTGTCTTTCTCTGTATGCTCAGGGCTCAGCCCAGTGCCTGGCTCACCTCTTAAATGCTTCCTGACTGACTGAATGAAAAAGAACCCTTCTTTCTCACTCCAAAACAGGCTCCCTTAGGACATCATGCAAGAACCCAGACAAACATTACAGGGAGTGTCCTTCAGGCCCTTAAAATGGAAGAAAGGAAACGGTCAGCACAGCTGACCACGTCGGCTGTTCTCCTGGTCCCCCACAAGCTCAGCAGCCGAACCTCACAGCCTCGGCTCACCATACACACCACCCCCGCCTCAGATTTGTGCACACACCCACACTCGTGTACACATCCCCTCAGATTTGATCCAAAGAGTACAACCAGGAAAACAGCTCACACAGGAACATCCACCACAGAACAGGACAGAACAAGACAAAATGAGACTGGAGGCTGTGACTCCGATGATAGCCTGGGCCCCAGAGAAAAGGAGAGAGAAGGCAGAGGTGGGGGGCTGTGGGTACAGTGTATTGTGGACTCCACTGAGGGGCAGGGCTTGGGGCTTTGTTTGTTTTTTGACAAAAGGAATGTCTCCTGAGATGAAGGAAAAGGGATAGATTTAGAAACTATACCTCTCACATTAAATTCTATCAATAAAAATTCAAACTTCAAAAAAAGTCCAGGACAAGGAAGTAATATCTCTCCCAACAAGAGACAGAGGATGAACTCACGGCCAGCAGGGAGTGACTCACCAGAGATTCTGAGACAAAACCAGTGAATGTGAATATATGAAAAAGGGTCAAACTTTTTTTTGGACTACAAAAAACAGTGCCCTCAGAATAAGAAACCAACTGTGGGGCAAGAGTCTGTGTATCAAAGACACACCATAGAAGTCTGCCAGTGTTTGAGAACCTGACTCCAATGCATCAGGGCAAGGGGCCTTTGTTGTTTCTTCAGAGATAAGGGGCCAGAATGATAAGTGTGGGCAGCTCTCCAAAGAGTAAAGGCAGCCGAGGAAAGCAAACACCAAGAATTCCAAGAACCCTCAGGAAGACCTGGGGAGAGCGAAACCAGGCGAAGAACCGTGCCCAGACTGGCCACGGCTGACCCAGTCAAGACACCGCCAAGCCTCATACAATGGTCAACAAAGGGGCAACTGTGCAAAGCGTCAGCACAAGTGACCAGGCGTGTTTTATTTTTTAAACAACAAATTACAAAAGCTTATTGGTCACAAACGCTGTTGGTTAGAAACACTCTTGGGGGCTTTTTGCTTAATGATTTTCAGGAACTATATTTGAGTGTTTTATGTTTATCAGCTCGGTTAAAAATTTTATCAATAGGAAAGAAAGGAATAGGAATTATCTACATAAAATGTTTTCTTAGAATCTCTAATGAGAGGAATTCAAATTAAGAGAATCTTGAGATTCTATATAATTTGTTGACACCCAAAAAACTGGTAAATCTGATGATGCTGGTACAGCTGTGCTTAAAGAAAAAAGGCTCACGTCAGTGGAGGTGAGTACTGGTTTAAGTTTTCCAGAAAACTATGTGGAATAACAACATAGTTACAAAAATCTGCTTACTTGAATACCCTTTGACTCAATGAATGGGATCATCAAGGCTTTTAACAAGAAAAAAAAAGTGCCAAGACACAGCTGGCATCACTTTTGAAAACAGTAAAACTTCAAATAAATCAGGGGCCCAAACTATTAGGAGTGAATGGCTGAACGAGTGATGCTGTGGGAATGGAATAGAACATGGCAAGGCTACAAGAAGCACTAAACATGGAGAATCTGAATGAACATGGCATTTTATTTTAGGTGATACAGAGTAAAGAAAGCGGAAGCTAAGAACATTATACACACTAACAGGGAGAAACTTATGGGGGCAGCCAGGTGGCGCAGCGGATAGAGCACCGGCCCTGAAGTCAGGAGGACCTGAGTTCAAATTCGGCCTCAGACCAAACACTTGATACTTACTAGCTGTGTGACCCTGGGCAAGTCACTTAACCCCAATTGCCTAAAAAAAAGAAAAGAAAAAAGAAACTTCTGGCAAACACATTAAAAAAGGTCATTGGTGGGTGGTAAAGAACTGGGAATCAAGGGGGTGCCCATCAATTGGGGAATGGCTGAGCAAGTTGTGATGTACGGTTGTGATGGAATACTGTTGTGATATAAGAAATGTCAAGCAGAACGATTTCAGAAAAACCTGGAGAAACTTCCATGAACTGATGCAGAGTGAGGTAAGCAGAACCAGAAGAACAGTGTAGACAGTAACAGCAACATTGTAACAACAGTCAACTGTGAAAGACTTAGCTGCTCTGATCAAGACAATGAACCCGACAATTCTGAAGGACTCATGACGAAAAAGACCATCTGCCTCCAGAGAACTGAGGAGGTCTGAATGCAAACTAATTTTCACTGTATTTTTTTGCCCTTTTTTTGCAACATAACTAATAGAGAAATATGTTTTGCATGATTTCACTTGTACAATTGATATCATATCGCTTGCCTTCTCAGTGGGTGAGGGAGAAAATCTGGAAATCAAAAAAAAAATTTTAAATGAATGTTAAACAAATAAATAATCATTTGGGGGGGGTAAAGAGAGATGAAAAGAAAAGACAGGGCAGTGGAAACAGAAATCATGTAGCTCCTCTGTAATCAAGTCCATATACAGTTCCTTTTGGCTGTGATTAAGGATACTGTGCAATTAAAGCTTACAGACACATGGAATATTTTCCAATTTAATTTTTCTGAGTTTCTTTTCTTTTCCTCCCCTCTTGACATATCTGAATACATGCATCTGTCAAGGGAAATCTGAATATATTGTGTTAAAAAGTGTGTGTGTGTGTGTGTGTGTGTGTGCGTGTGTGTGTGTGTGTGAGAGAGAGAGAGAGAGAGAGAGAGAGACAGAGACAGAGAGAGAGAGAAGTGTCAATCACTCAACTTCCTACCACATCAACTCTCAACTCTTTGGCCAGGCTTCTGTAATGCCTTCTACAATGTGGCATCACGGCATATCTTTCAGCAGACCCATCAGATTGCCCCTTCTCCTCCCAAGTACAAGCTGATCCCTCATTACTTAGGTCTCCAAACTGTGCTGCAAACATCCTGAGCTCAATCCCTGCCTCCATCCCACTGAGATAAGCACCACTATAAACAGTGGTCACTCTAACGAGGCCAGCTCAAGCGTCACTTCCTTCATGAGATCATTCTTCCCTCTCTCTCTCTCTCTCCCCCCTGACCTTCCACTGTCCCTGCAGCTGGTAGCATCTGGGTTAGCATGTCAATGTTGTCTACTATGACTCATATCCTGATGTGGAAGTGACCCTGGTGATTCAAAGGGGGCACCAGTGAGGTCCATACTCTAGCAGGATGGGAGGGATGGGGATGGATGGTCTGTTTCCTGGGGAAGGTCCAGCCTGGCCAAGTCTGAGATGGAATGGCCCCACAAGGCTGGAGGCCTGGGCAGCTGGCTCATGAATGTTATTAGCTAACCAGCCTCAGGAAGACCCTGAGCTTACTCTGACATGAAGAGGGAGTAACAGAGGGCTACCTGAACGGATGAATGCAGAGATCTCTGGATCCGTGAAGTTCAATCCTCTTTTTCATAGGCTTCATTCCTCTTAGTCTCCCCAACCAGACCCTGAAGGTACTGGTAGAGGGACAATGTCTCACTCAGCTTGTATCTCCCTGACCATGCACAGTAGTGAACACTCAGTCAGTACTTAATAAAATACCTGCTACTTAAAGGAAGGGAAACCTATATTATAAGCCCCCACCCCCAAAAAAAAGACAAACACTATCTATCTCTGCCATGTCCATTATTACAATTTTGCAAAAGAAATTACTGACTGGTGATTGCATTTGGGGAGGGGGGTGAAGCAATCGGGGTTAAGTGACTTGGCTAGGGTCACACGGCTAGTAAATGTCAAGTGTCTGAGGCCCGAGTTGAACTCAGGTCCTCCTGTCTCCAGGGCAAGTGCTCTATCCACTGTGCCACCTCGCTGCCCCTGACGATTGCATTTAACGACTGCTCTGCCAATCTCATCAGGCTACACAAATACACAACCATCCTGTTCTGGGAATACTGAGCGTGGCTAGAGGGAGAAGGGCAGATGTGGGAAAGGCCGATTTAATAAACACCACTGGCAGATGACATTGACGTGGAACTGGGTGCAAAAGCCCTAGACCAGCAAGCCCCTTCTGGCCCCAGATCCCAATCCCTTGGCCCATGCTTGGGGAAGACAAAAGATGCTTCACTGGCTGCAACTTTGATGCAGGAGCACAAAACTCCCGGGAGGCTTACATTTATTATATACATCTTAAACCACTGGAGAACACAGTGTTAACCTTGAAGGAACTGGGGTGAAGAAACGAGGAATATTCAGAATGGAGAAGAAAAAAGGGAGACCAGAGAGCTGTTTGAAAGGCCTGAAGCAGTAGGAGGGAGGCTAAGCTTTCACTTGGCCCCAAAATGCAAGCAAAGGGGACGTGTTACTGGTCAGCATATTTCAAATGGTGGATTCTAAGTGGAAAACGACCTGAATTAGGCTGGGAATCTGATAACTGTATCTCAACATAACTGCTTTCCTTTGTAATACCATGGATTTTATTTTATGCATTTAAAATACGATTCTGAGAAGGGGTCCATGGACTTCACCAGACTGACTGCCAACAGGTCCAGGCCACACACAAAACGGTGAAGAGTCCCTGCTTTAAATCACGCCCATCTGCCCTTCTGCCCTGGTCACCGAAGCACGTCTTGGCTGAAACCAGTATCTTTGGGTGTGGCTTCGTGGCTCTAAACTCACAGGTTACCACACTGGCCAATCAATTGGTGATCAAGGGTTGTTTTAATAATTACTGCTTTTTTGTATCAAATTAATTATTAATAATTACTTATAATTAATATATAACAATTAATTATTAATTAATAATTGCTGGTTTTGAGCATCAAATAGTTTTAATAATTACTGCTTTACTGTAAAATTTCAGTCTCCCTTTCTCCTTATTCTTTTTTATAATCATCCTTGAAATTCTTGACTATGTTTCTCTACATATAAATCGTTTTTATTTATTATCAAATGAGCTAATATTTGCAAAGTACATGGAAAGTGCTATGCCTGGCACACAGTAGGCACTTAATAAACGCTTTCTTGTTCCCTTCCCTGACCTTCCCATTTTGTCCACTTTTATAACCTGGCATTAGTATTTTGATTAATGTTGCATTCGGCCTAAAAATTAATCTAGGTGGCACTGCCTTCTTTACAGTGACTCAGCCTAGTCATGCACACTGAAGCTCTCTCCTAATATTTCTTTATTATTATCTTTCAGAGATAATGAGTCACTTTATTCCTAAAATGGACGTCAACATGATCTGCTCACTTCCAAACGCCACGTTCCTTACACAGCAATACAGCAGGAGCAGCATGGGAGATCTGACTACATATCAAGAGGGTTCCACTGGCTTCACTGGTGCCAAATGTCCTTAAAAGGCATCGAAACTGCTGGGCAGATTTGATTTATTCAAGGCAAATTTGCCCAGAGATTTGGCTGTGGCTATAACTTCCTGGTTGACTGACTAGAAAACAACCAGGAGGAGATCCTGGAGCTCAGTCCGAGGCTTGGTCATCAGACCACAAAAGGCAACTCATAGCCAGGGGAGGCACGCTCAGCTGAGCCCACAGGGATGTCCTCGATGCTCACCCCGTTTGAACGCCTTTCTCCTGCCGTGGAAACATAAACCTCCTGGGAGCTGCTGAATGACCTAGGAGTGTCTCACTTTGTTCCAATACTGAACATAAACTACCCAGAGAGTTGGAAAAGTCACAAAAACGTGGGATTCCGCGGCCTTAGTGTTCTCAACCTGGTCACTTAAACTTTTGTCTGCCTCAGCTTCCTCAATTATAAAACAGGGAGAGCACCTATATCCCAGGGTTGTTGCAAGGAACAAAGGAGATGACACACATGAAGTGATTAGCCTTAGGATAATAATAATATTATAATTAACATTATATTATAATTAATAGTATATTGTATTAATACTTATGTTAATAATTAATACTCTGACATATTACATTGGTATCATTTATCATTACTATTATATTTATTATATAATTGTATGTTAAGTCTATTATATCTATTGTAGTAAATATATTAATTAAATCCATATTATCATGTTATCATAGCATTTGTAGCTCTTTAAGGCTTACACAACACTTTACACGTTCTCTGCCTCCTGAGAAGCAGGTGCTGTGTATGACTGTCTCCATTTTACAAATGAGGGAAGGGGAGGTTAAGTCATTTGCCCGAGTTCACATACACGTCCGAGGCAAGATGGGAAGCCAGGCTTTCCTGACTCCAGGTCCCACACTCTAACCGCCACACCACCCGGCCAGCCGGAGCTAGGATGCGCTCCCACATGTTCTGGCTGTCCTACGTTGCTGCAGAAGGTACCATCACAATACACTAGCAATTAGAACAAGCGACTTTGGCCGAGCCTGCGACAGTGGCTGTGGCTACGCACGGCCCCCCTTCCCCTGGGCCCTACCCTGTACTAACTAACAAAGACCATCTTACTTGCTGCTCTCTGTGACATGGAAGCAGGCCCCGTGGCTCAGAGATCGTGGAGAGAAGAGGAAAGCCAGATAACGGGGCCTGTGGACTGAGAAATAGGACCTCCACGGCCCTCAGGCACACTCCCCCACTGAGCAACACACCCCTTTGCCTCCTGGGTGTTGGAGGTCTGCCTGGGAAACGGTAATGACTGGCGCTATCTTCCTGAAGGACCCATCCCTCTCCCATGCCCAGGCAGCACTGGGCTCTGGCCATCAAGCCTCCAGAACCTCGTGAAAACCTTGAGACACACCCTTCTGTACTTAAGCTGACGCGTCAATGAAGCTTTCAACTGCTCCCAAGGAAGGGTCCTCCATGGGACAGAGATGGCCCTGGGCCTGCCCAAGTGAGGCAGCCTCGGAGCGCCGGGCTGGTTGTGAATGGTGCCGACGTCAGACAGGGGACAAGCCACGTGAGCTTGGAGACAAACGCTCATCGCCAGCAACAGCGGGCAGCGGGCTCTCCCCACCTGGTACCCCAGGCCCGAGCACAGGGGCCCCAGAAAGAAGGGGCTCAAGAACTGCTCCCTGACTGGGGGTGGGGGGTGGTTCTGTCATTTCAGTTGTGTCTGACTCCCTGTGACCCCATTTGGGGTTTTCTCGGCAAAGATACTGGAGGGGTTTGCCACCTCCTTCGCCAGCTCATTGTATGTGAGTGCGCTTGTGTGTGCGTGAGGGTGTCAGGGTGGCCTCAGCGGGCTCTTTCTGAGACAACAGAAAAGCACTCAGAGAGACAGAGCCTAGAGCAGGGACGTATTTGTTCAGCTCCCAATCTGGTCAGAGCGCTGGCCATCATTCTCTACTCAGAGTGCCGTCTGTTTAGAGATGGGGCATCGGACGCCATCTGGTTCAATGCCCTCCTTTTCACCAGACAGAAACAGAGGCTAGAGATGATGTGACTAGTCTGAAGTCACAGCGTCAGCTCGAACCCAGACCCAGAGGCTCCTCCAACCAGGTTGTGATTTGCATTCTCTGATGGGCACAGCGAGGTGGGGCAGGGAGGGATGTTGCCTGGGCCCACCCCATGCCTCTGCAGCCCCCCTAGGAGGGGAGGCAGAACAGAAACGAGATGGGTCCAAGTCCATGCTGGCCCCAGAAAGCAGGCCAAAAACAGCAAGGCAAACCAAAACAGATGATCAGTAAAAATGGCCACTCCCAGCCTCCCCCGGACTCCTCTGGGAAATCCCACTCACTGAAGCAATCTCACCAAGGGCGCTTTTCTCTCTGTCTGTCTCCCTCTCAGGCTGATAAAGGCACCGGGGAGCAAAGATGCCAGAGGCTGAGCAGCCCGGCTGAGGATGCTCTGAACATCTCCGGGCATTCTCCCAGCATGCCGTGCCAAGGCACACAAGAGCTAACATCTCAGCCACCGTCGGCCATCTCCGCATCCCCGTGGTGCCTTCAACCAGGAACTGGGAGGTCAGGCTAGGATGAGGACAGAAGAGGGCAGAAGGAAAGGATGAGAAGGGGTGGGGGAGGAGCTTAGAACCATCACAAGCGAAATCTGGTCTAGCCATGGGAGAGGACAGAATGTTCCGGAAGACTTGGGACCAAGAGCAGGACAGCAAGGGCTGGTGCTCTGTTAACTGGAGGGGCGCTATGAGGTTGTAGAGGGGGAAGACACCCTCCCTCCTGCCAATCTGTCCACAACGACCTCAAAATCCTATTTCTAACATACAAACACATCTGTTTTTGGAGTGTGTCAAATTAGGCAAGGGTGACCACCTGCTAACAGCAGGTTCCAGAGCTAAAAGCTCAGATTTGAAGGCAGTCATGCTAAAAGCAAGGAGGCCAAAGGCATCCCCTTCCCCCTACCCCATCACTCCCCCCAGCAGGGGACCTAAAACAGATCTATGGACACTCTTTACGGTCACAGGGAATCATCCGGACTAGATAATCTGCCATCTCCTGGCCAAGTCCCTCCCCTTCTCTGTGCCTCAGTTTCCCCTTCTGTAAAAAGAAGGTGTTGGACTGAATTACCTCTTTGTGATGGGCTTGCAGCCCTAAAGCCTATGATTCTATGAGTCTTAGATGAGCCCACACTTTGTGGCCAAGGAAGTAAAACTCAACATTTCTATTCCTAGCTCAGGCAGCAAATGGCTACCCCATTCTAAGACTCAGATTCCTGACTACTGAAGCAAGGAGAGTCATCTCTGGGAGACTAAAAGCCCAGGGGAACCCAGCCTGAAGAGGCCCAGGACACCTGGCAGCTCTGGGCTGATTCCAATTTCTCAGAGCGACAGCCCGAAGGCCACCAGCATCCTGGGTGGATCCGCCGCTGCAAATTTATGGGGGCCATGGACAAGAGTCAAGTGCAGTGGGTAGGCTGGTCAACGTTTTAACACCCAGCTCTCTGAGGGAAAAAACGTGCCGAAGACATACTTGGAAGGTTCATCTACCTTATTAACATTTCCCTCATCCCGTAAGTCTAAATAATCAACAAAACAACAAATAAAGCCCCTACTATCTGCTGTTCAGTTGTTTCCGTCATGTTTTCCCTTCATGGCCCCATTTGAGGTTTTCTTGGCAAAGACACTGGAGTGGTCTGCCATTTCCTTCTCCAGCTCATTTGACAGATGAGGAAACTGAGGCAAACAGGGTGACGTGACTCGCCCAGGGTCACACAGCTAGTCAGCGTCTGAGGCCAGATTTGGGCTCAGGAAGAGGAGTCTTTCGGATTCCAAGCCCAGTACTGCACCACCTAACTCCCCCTAATACGTAGCGTTTGCGCTTCTGAAGAGTAAACGCTCACACTGAAAATCTAAACAATCAGATCACTGAGCAGGCTCCACGTGCCCCTGATCACATAGGACAGGCAGGCAAGGATGGACTGCTGCCTAACGCCATTGGACAGAACACTGAGCATTGGAGTGTGTGAAACTTAAGTCACATCTGTTCACGGCAGAGAAGAGGAAACATGTCAGATGAGGGAGAAAGAAGCCAGTCCCAATGAACTACTAGCACCCCAGGGGCCAGGAGCCCTGCCCCCTCTTCAGGGACAGCGCTGGGACCCTCCTCCTACAAAACACTCTCCTTCTCAGCGGGAGACTCAGACCAAGGAAAGGGCCTCAGCAAGGCTCTAGGCCAACTCCCTCTGTGAAAAATGGGGAAACTGAGGTCTAGAGGGGGGAAGGGACACATGGACCTACGGTCACACAAGTAGCTGAATCAGGGCCAACTGTCTTGCTGGCACTGAGGGAAAGGAAAGACTGAAAGATGATTCCGGAATTGTGAACCTAATGATTGGCAGAGTGGCAGTGCCTTCAACAGAAATCAGAAAAATTGAAGGCAAATGAGGTTTATAGGCAATATCATAAATTCTGTGTAAGACCTGGCCCACTTCTGATATGTGTGTCCTTGGGCAAGTCATTTCCCCTCCCCTGTGCCTCAGTTTCCTCACTTGTAAAATGAAGGTGAATTGCTAATTAATTGATGGAATAAAGAAATGGGCCCACAAGGAAGTCCCTCCGGGTCAGGGCACCTGGTTCTTCAGATACTCACCAGGAAAAACCACAACAGTGGCAAGCAGGGAGTGAGGCTTCAACCACACTTTAATAAGGCACAAAGAGTAGGGACAAGGGCAGGGGAAGAGCTGGAGGGCTTAACGATAGGGACAGAGTGGTAGAGGGAGGCAGGCAGGGAAGAGAAGGGGCAGAGAGTCACATAACCATGAACTAGCGTGGGGAACACTCAGGGACGATGGACTGTAGCGGATGGAGAAGAGCTGGGGGGAGGTGGGGGTGGCAGAGTCTAGGCTTTCATTTTCTAGGGTTTTGGTAGAGGGCAGACTAATTCTTACGCATAGCCCCTTAGGTCAGCCCATTAACATATCCACCTCATTTCCTCATCAGCACCATTCAGTGTTCTATGGTCCTAGCGTGGATGTCTGGAGCTTACCTGCCCTTACGGTCCTTGGGCAGTGAACAGGTCTGAGGGCCCTTACAGTAAGGCTAGCTGACTTCCCTGATTTAGCATGCACTCTCAGGATGCGGCTGTTAATTTAAGGAACAGTTTGTGAGTACCCATTACGGTCCCTTAATCTATGGGACCGTGTGTAAGTGATTTCTAGGTTCCCTTCTGCAATCTTAGCTCCCAATATTGTTACTTTACATTGGCTACTTATAAACTGACTACATTAACGGGGTAACGAGGTGGGGGAGAAGGGTCAGGAGGACCAGAACAAGATACAAGTTTAATACAGAGGGGTGTGACTAGGTGTCACACCCGAATCAAGTCCTTCAGCCTACGGTTCTTCGCTGAGCTTGAGATTCCAGGGAAAAAGCAAAAGGGCTCAGGAGAGAACCTTGGGGAGATCCCCAACTTCCTTCTGCAAAAATTCCATGAACACCCATTCACAAGACCCACTGAAGATAAAGATGAGCTATTCACTCAGTCCACGTATGTCAAGTCAAGCCACCGAACATTTATTAGGTACTTTCTGCGTGCAGAGCACTTCAATGCAAGGGGCAGGGAAACAAGTCTAAATGGGACATAATCCTTCCCTTCATGGAGTACACAGTCTAGCAGAGGAGAAAGACACAAAGAGAATTATGGAACAGAAAATCACACGCGTGTGCATTAGGAAAACAAAATAGGATGCTCAGGGAGCTCTGGGGCAGTTGACTGTTACCTGTGGGAGATCAGAACGTGTTTCATGGAGGACGCAGCATTTGAACTGGATGTTAAAAGACAGGCAGGAACGTGACAGGCAAGGCAGAAAAAGGCAAGCGTTCCAGGCAGGAGGAAAAGCATAGAGAAAGACACAGAGGCAGGAAATCACAGAACATGTCCAAGGGCCCAAGAATCAGCCTGTGTGACTGAATTGTAGAGGGGTCTAATGAGAGAACACTGTGAAGCCTGGGCAGGGCCACAGGCTCACAGATCTAGGCGTGGGGAGAGGCCACTGCGCCCAGCCCAGCCCTTTCATTTCACTGAGGAGGAAACTCAGCCTAAAGGTAAAGTGATTTGCCCCTGGTCACACAAGTAGGACATGGCAGAACTGGGATTCGAACTCAGGTCCTGAGACTACTGTGTTCAGCAGATGGTGAAGGGCCCTGGATGCCAGGAAATGAATAGGTGGAACTTTACTTAACAGGCAGTGGGGCAGCACTGAGTATTCCCGAACAGAAGACACATGACCACCTTTAAGTATATGGAGACTACATCCAGTGGAAGGATGAGGGATGAAGTGGAGAGGGAAAGAAGGGGAAATGGATGTCCTGGGTGGAGGCCCCTGCAATGGTCCAGGAGGTAAGGCCCTGAAGGGTGACAATAACCCTAGGAAGACCAGAAGGTATGGATGTAAGTGGCATCACACCGAAAGGGCCTGAAAGCTGATTGGAGAAGAAAAGCCTATGAGATGGAAGGGTCAAGGGTCACCCCACGGTTTCACAAGTGAGAGACCGGGTGAACGGCGGTGCCACCCATGGAAACCAGGATGTCAGGAGGGAAAGCGTATGGGAAATCTTGAACTGGTAGAGCTTCACACACAGGAAACTTGAGAACACGTGGTCAGAACAAAGAGGTGAAGGTATGGTGCACCCAACAGTTGGAGGAGGGCTGGCATTAAAGGATGGCACAGGAATGAAATGGAATGACACAGAGCCGTAAGCAATAAGAGGTGGCAGGAGAGCAAGTAGTCCGCAGCCCATGGCGATCTAAACCAAGCCAACCCTGAGAGGCAATCATGTCACATCCCAGGATCTGTACTGCTGCCATCCCGACAGCTCGAAGACATGACCCTTCAGGGGGGCTCAGAGCAACAGAAGGGTCTCCACTGCCCCTCAGTGCCCTCAGGCAGCTGGGCTGAAACTAAACACATCCATCAAGTCTTTAAAAAGAAGGTGGTGAAAATGGAGCGAAACATTTCTAGCCATCTGTGTTGTTATACCAAAGAACTGGAAACAAAGCAGATGCCCAGTGACTGGGGAAGGGCTAAACAAAGTAAGGGCATGAACGCAACGGGAAACTGCTGTGCTGTAAGAAATGACGAAAAGGAAGAACGCAGCAGAAGCATGGAAAGATATACCTGAACTGAAGCAAGGAAAGAGAGGCAAGCCAGGAAAACAACGTACCCAATGACTGCTACAAAGAAAACGGAGAGAGGGACAGTCACAAGTGGGGCTGTCTGCAACAGGTAAAGGTTGCGAAATTACTGAGAACACACTTGGTTGAACCTATGAATGAAGTCGTTGACTTCTAACTACAATTTAAAAACAGTGTGTCTGCAATCAGCTCAGAGGGACCATCTTCTTACGCCGCTTCAGACCACGGATGAAGGGTAATTTCTTCCATTTTCACTTGTTCCAATTCTCCTGCAACTCAAAGTCCAGTATGTAGTCCATAACATCAAGGTGAGATGGGAGAAAGGAAATATTTTAAAAGCACAGAATATGAGGCCCCATATTTGGCATAACTACAGCACAAACGTTAGATACCTCAAGCTGAAGGACTGTTGAAAGACACTGTCAGAAAAAAGAGATATACTGGACACTTACTAGCTGTGTGACCCTGGGCAGGTCACTTAAAACCATTGCCTAGCCAGAAAAAAAAAATAGAAGAGAGATAGGAAGGCATCTCCCCCATCTCCTTTGGTGTGGAAAACTGCACATAATCTCCGATTTTTTCAATGTGTTGGTCAGTTTTTTGCTGAATTTTTTCTTTTAAAAAATTATTTGTCCACAATAAATTAATTTAAAAAAATAAAAAATAATCTGTCTCCTCAAGGAGAAGAGAAAGGGCAGGAGTGAAAGAATATGGAATTCAAAAAAGTTTTTAAATGATTGTTAAAAATTTTTACACATAATTGTAATTTAATGAAATAAAAATAATTTTTAAAAAATTCTTTGTTATAAAGGCTAGCTGTCTGGGAGATTATATGGGCTGGCTCTCAGGGAGAGGAAAAAAGTGAGATACAAGGGAAAATCCAGGTGATGTAAAAGCCAAAAGATCTCAATAAAATTTAATTTAAAAACAAAAACCTGGTAAACGCAGGCCTGACACTCAAGACTACAGCTGGAGATCTGAGCGGCCCCTGATGGAGGGAGCAGTTGAAGCCATGGGTGTGACCAGGGGGAAGAGAAAAGTGGGCCAAGGCCAGACCCTTAGGGGACATCCGTAACATCTCACTGAGGACCGAGAAAAGGACCAGTAGCCAATATAAGAGTCTGAGTGCTTGACAGGTAAGGGGAGAATCAGGAGCGCTTCCCTGCTGGACCCAAAGAGAGAGAGGCTAGGCACGGGAAGGGAATGCAAGCAGCGTCTAATGCTACAGAGGCGAAAGCGGAGGACGCCTCAAAAGAACACGGCAGGCTCTGGCCACGAGGAAGGGCCAACTCAGCAGAATCACGTAGAGAGATGCTATATTGGATGGCTGGAAGGACCGAGGAGGCAGTGGGGAGTAGAAAAATGGCGGCAGCAGGTAGAGCCAGCTTGTTCAAGAATCTGACAGTGAAGGGGTGGGGAGTAGAGGGCACACGCTTAGAAGGACCACATGTCCTAAGGGAGGTCTCTTTTTTCCCAACTGGGGAGATGTAAGCACATCTGCGGCCAGACACAAAGGAGCCGGTGGCAAGGGAGAGAGCGGCCTGAAGGCCCGAGGATAGTTCAGGAGCAAAGTATTTGAAGAAGTGGGAAGAACTGGGGTCAAGAGCACGTGGGAAGCAGAAAGAGGTGGCTAAGGAAGCCCTGAGGAATCAGGAAAGGTACCACGGGAGCTCCCACGGGCTATCCTCCATCTTCTCAGGGAGGTAGAAAGGAGATCTGTTAAGGAAACACGCTCCACTATTTTTTCTAATGTCAACTTTTATTCCAGGGTAGAATTATTTCCAAGCTTTTGAGTAAATAATTAGGCAAAAATTCCCGAAAAATCCAATCCAACAAACAGGACATGGTACAGTCAAGCTGATGTTTTCCCCAAAGGGTCTAAGATGTTGCCAGCCTAAATCCTCAGCCACTCTGACCATCTGACTCACCATGACTGCTTCTGCTTACAGAAGGCTAGTCAGACTCCATCAAGGCTCTGAGATCCCACCTGTGGGAGCCATCTAAGTACTAAGGCAGACCCCAAAACGCATCCCCTCTCCCCGTGAAGAGTCATTGCACCCAGAAAATGCGTCCCTCCACCCAGTGCCCAGAGGGCCTCCAGTATCTCTGGCTTTCAGACCTAATCCACACCACTCCTCCTTTTAGAAAGATAGCTCTCTTTGGTGCCTATGGTTCCCATTTTAATGGGGTGGGCAACAAGGGATGTAGGCCTCTAGGATCTATTGAAAATCAATTCTAGAAAGAAAAAAAAAGGTGGAGGGAAGAAGCCTTTCAGGAGAGGCTCTAGGATTCTAATGTCATGGAATCCCACATAGAGTTGAAAGGGACTGAGAGGCCATCTAGGCCCAGCCCCCATTTTACAGATGGGTAAACAGAGGCCCAGAGAAGGGAAGAAGTCAATTCCAAGCTCCCGCAGGTCAAGGGCAATCTTCATCTGAGATAACTCCCAGACAACCCACAGGCCAAAGAATATCTACAAGGAAACTTCAAGGTCTGGAAAACCTTAGGCTATTTCAGAACCCAAAGACATCCCAGGGGTATTCCAATTCCAGAGCAGATCCAAAAGCCCAAAAGGGCAAGTCACTGATGCCCTTGGCTGCAGAAAGTGGAGCCATGCTGAAGCAAAAGGGACAAACCACAAGAAGAGGAAAGAGAGATGAAATGTGTTTTGCAGCATTCCAAGAAAAGTCTGTCATTACATCTACTTGTCTCTCAGGTTGCCAATCGTATCCTGAGCATCTACCATGACCCACTCCCACTCTCTCTGCCCCTTTCCACCCCCTGCATCCCCCTCTGACGTGGAAGAACATTTCCAGCCCTCACATTCGAGGATTCCTCCCTGAAGCTGTACTGGGAAATCCAGCCAAGGCTCATGGAAAACTCTTCACCATTCTACTCCACCTTTGATCAGGAATCAGATTTGTTTGCTCTTCCAAACAGCAACAAGCTATTCCAACATGAAGCCATACAAGCCTGTGCAGCACCTATGAATGAAACTGGTGACTGTCTAACCACAATGACAAAAAAATACGAATGCAAGCAGCTTACAAGGTCCATATTCTTATGCTTCTGAGACTATGGAGGAAGCAGCTTACAATTTGTTCTATTTTCAGCAGAAAAAAGCACACGTGTTCCAATTCTCCTTCCTTTCCAAAAGCATCAACCGTGAGACCCTATATTTAGCTTAACTACACCACATACGTTAGTGGCACTGTTCTCCATCTGCTCAACCATCTCAAGAATGGGAAGAGCCATCTACGAACCCATCCTGGTAGCCCATGTCTGGCACCCCAGCAACCCAGGTCTTCCCACCCCCACCCCACCAAGGAAGGAGAGAGTTGAAAGTGCCTTACTGGCATTGTGTGCTCGCTCTGCCCTCCCCCTTCTGTCCCAGGCCTTGGGGCTCCATGCTCAGATAACAGGGACACCCTGAAGCAGCCGGTTCTTTCCTTTCCCCACTAGTGTTACAGCTGCAGTCCCAGGCATGCAGGACAGACAGGAAGTTAGGCTGCACACCTCATCCCAACTTCCGCTTGGCGCTGACCAGCACACACAGATCTTCACCCCAGAGCATGCATCTGTCAGAGGAAAAAGAAAGAAAACTGAAATGAGGACCTTGCCAAAACATGTGGGCCTGTTAGCCAAGCAGCAAGACCGCAGGGTGGGCAGGGGCAATGCCATCCAAGGAAAAAGGCCAAAGAGACTGGTGAGAAGCCGCACAGGTTCACAGAAACAGAGGCAGGCCGAGCCGCCTTCAACGGAAGGCAGTGCAGGAGGGGTGAAGGAAGCGCAGAGAGCCAATGAGAGAAACACTCCCCTCCCTGCAGACCGACCACAGAGGAGAGAGCGGCTGGCTGCGGCAATGAAGGACACAATGAGGAGAGAAGGGGTCTCCACCGCTGAGACCCACATCATGAGAAACGTGGAAGACTCGCTGCCCTCATTCCTCCACGAGTGCAGGAACCTGGACCTTCTCCAGCAAGGAACCCATCACGGTGGTCCCCTCCAACGTGGGTCTTCCTGATGCCAAGTGCTATGCTCTGGCCACTGGGTTACACCGCCCCATCACTGCTGATTGTCGCTAGCCTCTGACAAACTTCACCCCATGAGCCATTCTTTCCACTCCGCTACAAATTAGACAAATTCAGCAGAACAAATATTTATTAAGCTGTTCTTGTGGGCACTCTACTGGGCTAATCTTGGAAGGTTTTATCAGCATCAGAAACACAGAGAGAAGGATCAAAGGACAGGCAGGCTCCTGGAGCGATACTTGACATGCCTTTCCTATGGGCTCATTCCTATAAACAGAAGCCGAACTGAAGCTCACTGTTTAACTTTCCTACAGAAACCCCCTCAAGCACCCACTCCATCCCTGCTTGCCGTTAGGAAGGGGGCCCCTCGGGGCTCATCCCCAGGTAGGCAGAGGCCCTGGCACCCACGTGCAGAGAGCCAAGCAAACGGAAGACGTGACATACACATGGTTGCCCCCAGCCCCATGCCAGGACTCCTTCCGTGAGTCACCCAGATCCCAGCATTCCATCCGGGGGTGGGGGGTGGCAGAAGACAGCCCCCTGAGAGCCCGGCAGGCGAGTCTTAGCGAGCGGACCGACCCCAGCCAAGCGATGGGATCTGCCCGTTGCCACACAGCTCGCCAAGAAGCACCAGGAGCAGGGTCTGACCTGGTCGATGGCGGCGCTGACACCCAGACAGCCTCTACAGGCAGAGCCTTTCAGTACCATTATCAGGCAGGAAGGGCAGGTACTTCACTGTTATGTCTGCTCTGTAGATGAAGGAATTGAGTCCCAGAGATGCAGACATGACCTGCTCAAGACCGCATGGCTGGTGGCAGAACCAGGGCTGGTCCTTGGGCCAGGTAATGAGACAGCAGACCTGGCTTCCAGGCCTGACCTACTAGCTGGGAGGTGTCAGAGGTGGGAGATCTCACCCCTCGCTGAGGCTCAGCAGCCCCCAGGCAGTCAAAGAGAAGAAGAAAGGGCCCCCCCACACTCCCCCAACATTCAGAGCAGACTTTTCATGGAAGCAAAGACCTGAACTAAAGTTGGACAGACGCCCACTGACTGGAGGATGGCCACACAAAGGCATGGGAAATGTGATGGACTCTCACTCCTCTGCAGGAATCAATGAAGGAGAACAGAGAGGTATGGGAAAAGTTAGGGGCATGTTTGCTCTCCTTGAGGGCCCTTCTACTCACCCACTCCAACCACGGAAGCTAAGAGGGTTTTCAGGCTGAGAATCACCAAGAATGGCCCAGCCCTCCACTTGGACATCGCATGGCCTTGGGCGGCAGTTTCCAGGGACAGATCTATCTGGGTTTGGGCCTACTGGACTGTGTGCTCCAGGAGGGTGAGGAGGGCTGGCCTTTGGGGCACTGTCTGCCCCAGTGCCCAGGAGGACACTCGTGTCCTGGGAGGGCCTTCACATGTTTGCTGAATGAATGAGTGAAGTAGGTAACACATATCCCATGAGGTAGATGGGTACTGGGGAAGGCAGATGACATGGGGGTGGTGGGGGCAGCGTTGGATGGAAAATACAGGGAACAAGAGCGTCCCTCAGCCTTGCAGTCACAGCCTTGAGGCTTATTTCCACTTGATCCCATACATATCCTGTATTTGCATGTTGTCTCCTCCATTAGAGTGGGCGCTCCCGGAGGGCAGGGCCTCTGCTGCTCTGATCTGGGGCCTTTCTTTAGATCTCCACAGATGACACACAGTAGGTGGGCGCACAGTAGGTAATGAGTAAGTGCTCCTTGACTGGATCTCTTACCCTCTCTGGGCCTCGGTTTCTTTGTCTGTAAAATGAGGCTCCGGGTGCAGATGACGCCCCCAGAGGCTTCTCCCTCTAAATGCTATGATCCTGGGATCCCTGTAGGCTTCCAAAGAGTGATGGGGAGCCCCCCCCATTCTGGGGACACCTCTTCCAGGCACTTCCTTGCATCTGCTTTTTAAAATCGACACTTTTCCCTTAACAATAGGCATTGGGGATGGGGACTGAACCTTGTGAGTTCACTGGGTCCAGGTGAGGAGATGACCTCCACCAATGCAGGTTGGCAAATCAGGGGCCTGGGGAGCTGCCTGTGGGCACCGAGACCTGAGGGGGCTTGCTTAGGCCCAGTCAGGACTCGAACCCAGGCCCTTCCTGGCTCTAAGGATAGCTCTCTATCCAACACACTCCACTGCCCCTCGCAGCAATATTATTATTGTTGTTATTAAAAACAACAGCTAGCATTTATACAATACTTAAAAGGCGCATGAGGTATATTTTTTAAAAAAACCCTAAAAGACACACACATGGCCTTGAGAGTGTGCAGCAGGGGAAGAGAGACTGGCTGGGTTTGCTTTGCTGCTTCAGGCCACGCTGCGATTTAAAAAAAAAAAAAAGCTCCTGGAACCTGGAAAGAAGGAGCAAGGAAGTCGGTCAGCTTTCCTGGGGGAAGCAGTCGAGCTCGTCTGCTTACATGTACGTTTTTGCAGACGTGCCCACTCTTCACACACATGCACACACGCACATGCATCTGCACATGCACATGTGTACTGCCCAGAGCTCTGCATGTGTGTGAAGATGGTGAATGAAAGGAGGCCGCTTGCACTGTGAAAAAATGATCTTTATTTGCATCTTTTTAAGTCAGGGAGGGGGATGGGCTTGGGTCCAGGACTGTGTTTTCACCGTAGAGGGAGCTTCCAGGTAAGGACGCTGCCTCTACCTAGGCAACTCCAGAGTCCAAGACAGTGGCAAAGGGACTCACCCAGGGTCACACAAGCTGTACCTCTGGGCCGGGGGGGGGCCCTCAAACCCAGGTTATCCTGCCCCACGGCCAGCTCTCTACCTCCCATCCACCTTTACAGAAAGACAAAGAGCTAAGTCATGGTAGAGTGTATGGGGTGTGGGTCAGGAACGAGCCACTGCCGAACACTGATTCTGAAATGAACGGGATGCGTGACCAGAGGCAATTCTCTGGGTCTCAGTTTCCCCCCTCTGTAAAACGAAGGGGTCAAATGAGAGGAGGCCTGAGGGTCTTCCCGGGAGCCCTCGACTCTGCAGTGATTCATTACGTGCAGGACAGGACACATTACAATAAACTCTGTGTGAACAGAGCAGAAAGAGAAAGGGGAAAAAAAAAGAGAAAGGGAAGTTGTCGGGGGTTTTAATCCTTTCAAAGAGATTTCTGTGAAGGAAAGTGCAGCCAGACTCATCGGATGAGTGTTTATCCTGTTTCCCAGTGGATGACCCTTTTTGTGTTCTAGTTCTGAAGTCACCTTTGGTTGGGCCCAGGAAAGAAAGAGGGCACCTTCCTTGGTGAGGGCTCTTGTTTCCTTTGAAAGTTCGTGTTTGGGTCAGCCAAGCCGCAACAGGGAAAATCCTAGCCCCGCTCTGCTGTAAGGCAAGGCCCTGGAGGCGGGGGCTTGTGGCCAGGGGGACGGCTGGAAAAGGAAGCGTCCATCTGTCTCAGTGTCTAATCTGTCCATCTCAGGGCCTCCGATTTAACCTCCCAAGAAATTTCCATCTGGGGCAAACTCAAGGAAAGGCTGAGCCTGTCCTGAAGGGCTCATGGGACTTGCTTCTCCTGAGCAGCAGGAGAATACGAGGGAGGGGAGCCACGTTCTGATCTAGGAGGTCTGCGTGTGTGACTGGCGATGGGAGTGAGTGGGGGAGGGGGGAGGCAGGGTAGGAAAGGGGGGGACAGGAGGCCACACCCTTACACCAGCTTCCAGGCATGAGCCAAAACTCAAGTTTCCTTCAATTCCATAAAAGCCAGTTGATTCCAAGAAAGCAGGATCACAAACCATAATTACAGAGAGTTCTGGACTACAGAATGGGAAGACAAAAAGGCAGAGAAGAACAACAGCATACAACTGGAGACCTTTGGCCTTTAGGGGAAATGCTTCCCTCCGGGAAGGAGCCCACCAGCAGGCAAAGGCGAACTCAGGCACCCCTCTGTCTGCTACTGTTACAGAACCCCAGGACGGGGCAGCTGCTCCAGACTTCCTGCCAAACTAGGGGGGGTAGGGTTGGATGGGATGAGATGGGCTGGGCTGCAGTAGGATGGAATGGGTTTGGGAAAGGACAGGTCCAATAGCTAGGATGCTACGGGATGAATGGGATAGGTGAGAACATGGCATGAGATGAGACAGTCTGAGGGTAGAATCCTATGGTACGGGGTGGGCTGGAATGGGGTACGTAGGATGGGTGGGGATAAGGTGAGGTGGGGTGGGATGAGATGCAAGGAGATGAAGGTAAGGTTAGAGTTAGATGGGATGGGATGGGAGGCTTCGGAGTGCTGCGGCCTAGTAAGAAACCACAGGAGTGAAGGAACGGAGAAGCCTGGGAGGACCTCGGTGAACTGATGCAGGGAAAACAATGGTCACAGTGACTGCCACAAAGGAAGCAGAAAGAAGCCCCACCGACTGGGAGATGTGAAATTACACTAGCCATGCCCGGCCCCAGGGGAGAGACAGGACAAGGCCTCCGCCTCTGAGCCCCCGTCTTGGGGGACACAGGGGCCAGAAACGCTGCATGTCACCTCAGGCTTCTGGACAGGCTGCTACGTTCTGCTCAAACGGGGTTTTTCCTGCCTCTTTATTCTTTGTTATAACGAATGGCTGTGGGAGTGAGACAGAGAAGGGACGCATACACTGGGAAAGAGGTGGTGCACCCCCAAAAACATCAGTAACAATTTAAAAAATATAAAACGGCCTTCAACGTTGGCTTGCTTTGCTGGGCAGGATAGGAGGCGTCTCGTATCCAAAAGCTTCTCTGCTGCTCCCATAAGCCCTCCCTGGTTTCCCCAGGGTACCTCCCCCTGGAGCTCACTGAGCTGCGCGGGGGTGACCTCTTTACTGAGGGCCTCAGCCCCTGACCCTGTGGCTATCTGTGTCTAGATCTGCCTCCACGCTGGTACTTCTGGAGGCCTCTTCACGGTGTGGGGATGGGCAGGGGGTGGACCCCTTCTAGGCCACCACAGGCCAGTCCTACCAAATTGGCCTGTATGAAAGTGGCCCCTTGGCAGGCTGATCAAGGGCCAGACTGCTCAGCCTCCCCAGAAGGGGAGACGTTTGTACACCCAAATCTGGGAGCCCCGAAGCTCTACAATGTTGGTACTTCCTCCTCCGGTTCTGTGGGAGGGAAGAGCCCCTGATTGGAGGGCAGAGGACCCAGGTACAAATCCCAGCCCCGCCACCTCCCAGGCACATCTCTGGGCCCCAACTCCTTCTCTGAAGGCTGGCCTGGCTTTAAAGGCCCCCCAGTTCTAACTCCTGCCGATTAGACCATAAGCTCGATGAGGGGAAAGGCTGTGTCTTCTCTAAAGCCTGAGAAATTAATGGACTTGTCCACAGACTCACGCACAAGTGGAGGGGGGTGGGGGTGGGTCTGACCCCAGGCCTTCCAGGACGCACATCCTGGTTCTGATGTTGACTCACTGTGCAACCCTGTGCAACCCTGTCCAATCCTCGGCAAGTCTGAGCCTCTGTGTTCTCCTCTGTGAAATGGGGGGAATGATACCTGCAGTGGGCTTGGCTCTCAGGAGGGCTGGGAATGTTCCTGAGGGTCAAAGGTCAGGGTCAGTCAGTGACCACCACCTTCAGGCCACCCCCAGCCTGGAGCTCTGCCCAGAGAAGAAACTCAGCAGAGCCCCAAGTCACACACTCTTTGGACCCCAAACATTCTAAGAACCACGGGCCAGCTTCTTCATGATCCACCCCACGTCCCCACCCCACATCACCGAGGAAGAGCTCTCTGGGAGCCTCAATATCCAGTCCTGTCCTGGCCCAGCCCCAGGCCTTTCTGGAGGAAGAGGGAGAGAAGAAGAAAAGAAAAAGGAGAGGGAGGAAGAGGTTCAAATGTCACAGAAGCTAACAGCTCGGGCGGCTGAAATTCGGAGGGAGAAAGTGCCCTGAGCAGGGCCCCCAAGTGGGAGAACCAGGATTTGAAGCCAAGCCCTGTGCAGAAGTCCAGGCCTCTTTCAATGGTGCCGGGCTGTTAGGGATGGGCTGCAGCGGCTAATCGGGCCTCAGGTAGTGGGGCCTGGGCCCAGGGCAGAGGAGGGGTTTCTCCTTTGTCAGCACCCCCCAAGCCCATGGACACACACACAAACATGGGTCAGTCTGCTCCCAGCCCTGGGCATTTCCTTGAGCGGGCCCAGCCCTGCTCCCCAGGCATGCGAGATGGCAGATAGCTGTGTTTGCCTGGCTCCACTCAGGTCAGATTATAGCCGGCTGCCAGGCTGCCAGGCCCTCCGTGTGTTTTCGATGGCAGATAAGCTGGGCGGTGAGGAAGGGTAAGCACTCCCAGCGTGTGGAGGCCAACTTCCCTAGGAAAGCCTGCCCTCTCATGAAGAACTCACAAGGTCCCAGAAGTCCTGATCAGAGGCCAGTTTTCCTGCTGAAGGGGACACGTAGAGAGCCAGCATACTGCAGGGGCCAGCCCGTTAATCTTCCACCACTGGATTACAAGGATGACTGATTCCCCTGCACCCATACTCATCCCCAGGGAGCAGGCCCAGGTTAGAGATTAGCCCTGAGGGCTCCCTGGGCCTCGCTAGATGGGGACAGCTGCCCCCACTGCTGACAGTACAGTAACCTGAGGACAGCAAACGGCTCCAGGGGCCGGCCAGGAGGTCCGAACACGCCCACCCCCACCTGACAGATGGGGACACTGAGGCACAGAGCTTAGGCGACTTTCCCATTAAATGCCGGCTATTACCATCCATCAGACTGTGAGCTCCAGGAGAGCGGGCATGGTGTTTTCGCCTTTCTTTATCTCCACGGCTTAGCACAGTGCCTGGCACACAGTAGGCATTTAAAAAATACTCGTCCATGGGGGCAGCTAGCTGGCGCAGTGGACAGAGCACCGGCCCTGGATTCAGGAGGACCTGAGTTCAAATCCGACCTCAGACACATAGCACTTACTAGCTGTGTGACCCTGGGCAAGTCACTTAACCCCACTGCCTACAATAACCACCACCACAACAAAATGTTTGTCCACTCACGTTCTCACCATGGTCACTCAGGCATCAAGTGTGCCAGTGGGATTCAAACTGAGTTCAGATCCTTTAGGCAGCCTCCGGATGTCCTCTGAGGCCTTGCTGTGTGAGGGAACAGAGGATGGGAAGGCTTAGGCCACGCGTCCCTGGACAAGTCACCTAACTTTGGAGGAAGCCATGTTTGGATTACGCAGTATCTGCCTCAGAGAACCCCCCCCATCAGGTGCTCCCCACACCAATCCAATCACAGCTCACAAGTCCCCTCGTCCCCCAAAATAGACTCCAATTACTGTTTCCCAATGTCATCCCGTGGGGCAGGCCTTGTGGCATCCACACGGCTAACCAAGCAAATGTTGTTTGAGGTAACTACCGAACTTCGCTGAGACCCAAATCTCTGCCTTCCAGGGGGCTGGGCTAATAGAGATAAACAGATAAGTAACTATGGCGGACCCTAGAGCTAAGGTACAAAGGGCTGGGGGAGGGCTGAGCTGAGGACAGGTCCATGGGCCAAAAGCCAAGCTCCCCTCACAAGGAAGGAACGGCAGCCTAATCCGGACGCACTCTCCGGCCTGCTCAGGCCTCCCTCCCCCTCCTGGATCTGCCGCTGTGGATCTCAAAGGCCTCCTCAGTGTCCAACGTGAGGAGGAGGGCTTGCGCGTTTTTAGTAGCACTAATAAGTCATTTCCTACGGGTAAAACCATCTTCAAATACTCTGTACTGCGGTCCCGCCTTCTTTCTCAACAGTTCATGAAGGAAGACCAAACACCTCTTTTCCTACCAAATGAGGCTGATGTTAAACTAGCCAGCATCCTGGTCCGCTCGGCCAGGGACGTGGACGGGTCAATGGCAGGGGGCAGACGGACAGAGACACAAAGAGACAGAGACAGAGACAAAGACACAGAGAGGCAGAGGGAGAGACAAAAATGCTGTCAAAAGGGTACATCACAATTCATAGTCATCATAACCGCTAGCCTTTAAACATGCCTACTGTGTGCCAGGCACTGTGCTTGGCACTTTGCAAATCCCTCGTAGTAAAAGATCTTATACTCAGTGGGTCTGCAGAACTGATCCCTCGGGTTCAAGCCCCCTCCTGTGAGCTGTGTGACTTAGCATGTCACTCCCTGGCTCCTGACCTGCCAAAGGGAGGGTGGGCTGGATTAGGGCACTTCGCGGGGTCTCTTCCTGCTATCTCAAGACAGAGATCCTGGGAAGAGCCCAGTAAGGAGATGGGTCTGTGCAGGGGCCATGGCCAGCAGGCCAAGGAGAGTCCAGGAGCTCATCCTCCCACCCCCCAACACCTCAAGGACAGAGTGAAGGGGGCGAGGCCAGCACTCCAAGCGACAGGGGAGGCTTCTCTTCCCAAGGATTAGCACTCCATCCCCTTCCCACGCCCTCTGACGTCCCCTACACCCAAGGGAACCACCCAGGCTTGCGGCCATTCTTCCAGGGAGAAGAATCCCCCCTCCTCTGGGACTGCAGAGCTCTGGCGGTGGAAACAGACCCCCCCCCGGCTGAAAACAGGGTTCTGCTATTCATTCCCTACCCATGGGACCCTGGGCACGATGCTTCGCTCTCTTTGCACCTCAGTTTCTCCAGCTGAAAAACCTGAGAGCTGGGCTGGATGAGACGGCTTGTCAATTCCTACTTGGGTGACTTTGGGTTAACGTTAACATCTTTGCGCCTCAGTTTCCTCATCTGTGAAATGAGGGGGTTGGACCAGAGGAACTTGGGGCCAGTTCTAATTTTCATTCCCACAGCCTGTCACAGCACCTTCCTTCAAGGCACAACACAGAGGCTATTTGCCACTGAGAAGCCTTTTCTGACCCACACAAAAGCTCATGCTCTCTCCTTACAGATCCCCAACAGGGTGAAATCAGGGAAGCCAGATTTCAAAGAAGGCATGTAGAATTTGGAAAAAATCTGGGCATCAAATATGACCCGATGGTCAAGATGCATGGGGAATGAGCATAAACCAAGCTGTGCCGCCCCTCCTGGGCCACTGGCATCACGGGCAGCCGGTTGGCAGCGGTGGCTGGGGGTCACGAGGAAGGCCACCTTCTTCTCCACAAGGATTTCCTTCTCCCTTCAAAAACAGTGATGGGGTCTGGGCTGGAAGCAAGCCTAGCAGAGTTCTGTTTTTTGGGGAGGGGGGACAATTATTATTCCCAAGGCTCTTGGGTTCAGGGCAGAGAGGAGGGGGACTACAGGATGAGATGGTGTACACATTGTCAGACACTCTCACTGTCATGAGGAAGGATTTTGTTTTATCAGAAATGACTATGATCTCAAGATAAAATGCACCTTCAAGAAGTTATTTTTTAAATAACTGTGTATATTATTCACCTCAAGCGCCCACCTGGTTTTCAATACCTGTCATGTTAGTTAGCATTAACGAGCCTTTTCCTTTCAGCCTCTAGCACCTAGACCTTTACACTGTTACCCATCTCGCCCCCTCAACCTTTACCAAAAATCTCTAAGCAAGAAACAGCCAGCCCATGAGATGTGGTGAAGGAAGCCATGTAAGAACATAAGCTCCCTGAGGGCAGGGCCTGGGGTTCTGTCAGTTTTCATTTTGTCTCTGTATGGTCCAGGAGCCCCAGGCCTTGCACAAAGCATTCTGCGTGGGACAGCCTGGCTGCACTCCTACCCTGAGGCCAATGAAGTCTCCCTAGCTTCGGAGGGCCATCACCAGCGGTGGGCCCTTTCTGTCGTCACTATGGCCCCGGGCAGCACCTTCCACAAGTGACCCCTTCTAGGGCCCTGCACAGGGCCTAGGAGAGCAAATAAACCAGGGATTCGATTGTGTGCAAAGGAAGTCACTAGGCTCTGAATTAGGAGATGGTGGCTGCTCCGGGAAGGACTCTGATTTGAAGCTGGTCTAGATGATCCAGAGGCCCCTCCCAGGTACCACGTCCTGAAGCTCAAGTCAGGCTTTGAAGGGGGTGCGTTAAGTACGGCTGAAATGATGGCCGTGGACTTCTGCAAAGCACACTGCGGACACCACCCCGTGTGGGCCTCATACCACCCCAGCATGGCAGGCGCTTGGAGCAATTACAAAACCTATTTTACAGATGAGGAAACTGAGGCAGTAAGAGGGTTAGTGGTTGCCCAGGATGGCACGGCTAGTAAATGTCAGAAGCAGGACTCGAATCCAGGTCTTCCTGACTCCAGCTCATGCTCACATCTACTCTATTATGTGGCTGAAAGAAGACAAACAGCTGCTTCTATCCTGATCATTTTTTTGGCCACAGAGAACAGTTCTTTGGCCCCTCCGGGCAATTAGTCCTCGGAACACTGAAGATAGAGGACCAACATGTCAGGATGCTGACTTGTCCTGGGACCGTTTCCATCTGAGCCCCACTGAAGAGGCAAGGACGAGACGCAGGAGGAGGAGGAGGAGGGGCAGGAGGGGCAGCAGTGGCGGCAGTGGTGGTAGTAGCAGCAGCAGCAGCAGTAACAGTAGTAATGCTATTGCTCCCTTATGGTAAAGAGGATTTTGTTGTTGTTTAGACAATAATAATGGAGATAATAGAGGGGCTTGCCATTTCCTTCTTCAGCTCATTTTACAGATGAGGAAACTGAGGCAGGCAGAGGTTAAGTGACTTGCCCAGGTTCCCACAGCTAGTAAGTGTCTGAGGCTAGATTTGAACTCAGGAAGATGAGTCATCCTGACTCAGGCCAGCGCTCTAGCCACTACCCCATCTAGCTGTCCCAGAGAGGATTAGGGTTGGACAGGATGGCGGGAGCCATGACTTTTATCCAAAATACTAGAAAGGCAAGGTAAAACCCTTGATCCCCTCAAAATCATTTTTTAAAACTTCTTGGAACTCCAATTTTTCTTGCCTTTAACAAAAAAAGTTTCCTTGCTAGAGAAGATCAGAGAAGCAGGATGAGCAGGGACCCTGACCAAATTCCAGGCCTGCAGAGAAAGCCACCAGGGCTTGGGGGCCCGGTGTGGCCATCTGTCTTGTCTGCCCTGGGCTTCCGCTTGATTTGGGGGTCACGGGGGAGGCTGGGATGCTCAGTCTCATTTTCTACCCAACAACCCAAGTCAACTGCTATTTTTAAAGCTGTCCTCACGACCTTGGCCTCGGATTGAACAGCATCTCTGTATTTGGACAGGAGAACTGCATTGTGGGCCATGGCTCATGACACCATCTCCCAGAGCAGGGAGCCTTAACCTTTTCTGTGTCCTGGAACTCTCTGAAGTCTGATGACTCCTATGGAGGGACATCTTCTCACAATCACACCCTCAAATGGATGTCATCGAATACACAGGATGGCCAAGGAAACTAATTATATTTAAATACCATTATTGAAGTTTTATTTTTGTTTTGGTATTAAGTTCTTAGATGCCAAGGTAAGATCCCCCAGTCTAGGGCATGAAGGGCCACCATCTGCATTGTGAAGGGACTACCTACACTAGGAAGTCCTCAAAGTTCTGATTTCTGTCTGGTTTGAGAGGGGAACAGAATACCAGATTTAGTCTCAGAGAAGCCAGGTTCAAATCCCTGCAGTATTTACACACCCTGGACCTGCGTGAACCTGGGGGCCACATTTAATTTCTCTCAGTGGTTTTCAGTTTCCTCATTTGTAAAATATAAAACTAAGGGGGCCCAGACCCCCTCTAAGCTACTTCAGGCCCCCATTAGACCTAAATCCTAAGAGGGGCCAGGGTTTGAATGCTCTAAGTGATTCATTTACTAGGTGATCTCAGAATCAGCCACTGAAACTCTCTCTAGGCCTGTTACGTCATTTATAAAATGTGAAGCCATTGGAATGTCTGTTTCTAAGGGTCCCAGTGAGCCTCTGGTCACCCCATTGATTCACCCCCTTAAATGCCCTGACACAAGACTGGGAAGGAGAATGAAGACAGAGCCACATCTGCCTTACTTTCAATGCTGCTCCAGGAACCAGCACTTGCAGCTCTTAAAATACATCCCAGTTCTGCCCCCTCCCCCCAGGACCTCAAGGCCTGAGAGAGAGCCTTTCTCTTTCCAAAAGAGCCAGGCTTTGGACTGAGGACAACCTCACTTGGTTTATGAATCAAAAAACAACAACCATGTTCAGGGTGCTGGGGAGGGGGAGGCAGGGAGTCACTCTGGTCTTCTCTGAGCTCACAACAGCACCTTCCCACAACTGCCCCGTGAGGTAGGCGGACGCTGTCCCCACCTTACAGATGAGTAAAGTGAGGCTCAGAAGTGAAGGCCACAAAGCTAAGAAGGGTTACCAACCCCGGGCTCCAGGCCCCAAGAGCAGCCCTCACCTGCAGCATCCTGCCTCCGGGCAAAGCCGGTGAGGGCTCTGGGAAGCAGCCAAGAGGCGATTTTTTTTTTATGGTTTTTTTCCATCTGCTTTTGAGTTGAACATTCTTCTCCCCCTTCCTCCCCCCCACCCTCCCCAAGACAGCGCACAATCCGATATAGGCTTTACATTTACATGCCCATTAAATATATTTTCACATTAGTGAAGTTGTAAGTAAAAATTAAAACCAATAGGAGGAACCATCAGAAAGATGAAACAAAACTCAACAGAAGGTAAAAGTAAGTGAGAGCGATTTGACTTCCATAGTTCTTTCTTTGGATGTGGACAGCATTTTCCATCCCAAGGCCTCTGGAGATGTCTTAGATCCTTGTAATGCTGAGAAGGGCTCAGTTTAACAATCTTAGTCATTGCATAACATGGCTGTTACTGTGTACAAAGTCCTCTTGGTTCTGCTCACTTCACTCAGCATCAGACCACACAAGTCTTTCCAGGTTTTTCTGAAGTCAGCCTGTTCATCATTTCTTATAGCACGATAACATTCCATTACATTCATATACCACAACTTGCTCAGCCATTCCCCAGTGGATGGGCATCCTCTCAATTTCCAATTCTTTGCCACCACGAAAAGAGCTGCTATGAATATTTTTGTACACGTGGGTTCTTTTCCCATTTGTTTGATCTCTTTGGGATAGAGCCCTAGAAGTGTTATTGTTGGATCAAAAGGGTATGCACATTTTTGTAGCCCTTTGGTCACAGTTCCAAATTGTTCTCCAAAATGGTTGGATCATTTCACAACTCCACCAACAATGTATTAGTGTTCCAATTTTCCCACATCCTCTCCAACATTTATCATTTTCCTGTTTTGTCATGTTGGCCAATCTGATAGGTGTGATGTGGTACCTCAGAGTTGTTTTGATTTGCATTTCTCTAATCAATAATGATTTAGAGCATTTTTTCATATGACTATGGATGTTTTTTTAATTTCTTCATCTGAGAACTGTCTGTTCATATCCTTTGACCATTTATCAATTGGGGAATGGCTTGTGTTCTTATAAATTTGTCTTAATTCTCTATATATTTTAGAAATGAGGCCTTTATCAGAGAGACTGGTTGTAAAAATTCTTTCCCAATTTCCTACCTTCCTTCTAATCTTAGTTGTGTTGGCTTGGTTTGTGCAAAAACTTTTCAATTTAATGTAATCAAAATGATCCATTTTGCTTTTCATAATGTTCTCTATCTCCTGTTTGGTCATGAATTCTTCTGTTCTCCATAGATCTGTAAACTATTCCTTGTTCTCCCAGTTTACTTATGGCATCAGCCTTTATATCTACGTCATGAACCCATTTTGACTTTATTTTGGTATATGGCATGAGATTTGGGTCTATGCCTGGTTTCTGCCATACCAAGAGGCGATTTTTAAAGATGTGATTGTGTATGTTTGTGACACTCACACAGTCACACAGAGGCAGAGGCAGGGAGAGACAAACAGAGAAAGAGAACGCTGGTTGGGCCAGTCACTTCCCCTCCCTGGCCTCAGTTTCCTAATCTGTAAAATGAAGGGGCTGGATTCAGCGGCCTCTTAGGTCCCTTCCAGCCCTAGATCTATGGCGCTATGATCAGATGACGTTCATGACTGCTTTCAGCTCTGAAATCATAATCTTATGAAATGCTGTACACACACACACACTCACACACACACATGAAATCAACAGAGATGGATTTATAAATAATCGGGTAAAAACAAAGAATGGCCAAATAGTGGGGATGCACACTAATGCATTGTTGGTGGAGCAGAGAATCGGTACAACCAGTCTGGAAAGCCACCGGGAATCATGCAAACCAAGCAGCTGAAATGTTCACAACCTCTGACCCAGAGACTATTCTTCCAGGAGGTATGCATCCACAGAAGAATAAGAAGAGTGCCTCCATGGGCCCCAAGACATTCACTGGAGCCCTTTCTGTAGCAGCAAAGACCTGGAGCCCAAGTCGACATCCCTCCACTGGGGAACAGCTAAAGAACTCTAGCACATGAACGTACCGGACTGTCACTGGTCCGTAAGGATGAGCATGTGAGCGAGGAAGACCACGGTGAGCCCCATGAAGGCTAACAAAAGAGAAGCAGACAGCGCTGGAAATCAGCACACACCTGCACCACGCGCCAACATGAACGGAGAACAAGTGAAACGGAATGGCGCACATGAAGAACCAGCATAGCCTCAAAGAGGAGAGGAGGAGTGGCCTGCTGGCCCTGAGCCCCTGCAGAGGTCACACTGTACGGACCCAGCACTGCAGCTGCTTCTTCTCCCTCATTCTCTTTTTACAAAATGTACCCACTGGGCAGCTGCATGGCACAGTGGCTAGAGCTCCAGCCTTGGAGTCAGGAGGACCTGAGTTCAAATCCAGCCTCAGACACCCACTAACTGTGTGGCCCTGGGCAAGTCGCTTAACCCCAGCTGCCTCACCAAAAAAAGAGAGTATCTATTATAAAGGACAGTCCTCTGGGAGAAGAGAGGGGAAGGACACGGGAGAAATCTAGATGATACATAGAGGTGGAAAACAGCATTTGATCTTTGAAGTTGAGATGCCTTTCTACAGCATGCCCAGCCTCCCTGCCAATCACGGCATTCATGCATGCCATACAAGACACCATGCTGGGTGTCACGACATCGTCCCTTGACTTTCTTCCAAAATGCCTTCTCAGCCCAGTCACAGACCAAAGCTGTTTCTGCACCCCTAAAGAAGGCTATACAGCTGGCCCTTCCTCCCAACTCCCTCTAAGAACACACTTCATAACCAGAGGAGGAGTAACAGAGGACCCCCTCCCCCCATCACTCGAGCAGGGGGAGGGCAGCCCCTGCTAAGAGCAGAGAACACGCCACCCT
The DNA here is from genome assembly GCF_003287225.1 of Phascolarctos cinereus. NCBI lineage: Eukaryota > Metazoa > Chordata > Mammalia > Diprotodontia > Phascolarctidae > Phascolarctos > Phascolarctos cinereus. The sequence goes on along the minus strand of NW_027556402.1, from coordinate 3,719,457 downwards.
CCAAAATGACTGACGTGGCTACAAAACACCAAAGCAGGACTGGGCCTTTTCTGCCATTTTGGTGTTTTCTGCTATGCCAGAGAGAAGTTGGGGAGACTACCAGCCCAACAGTAACCCACGCTAGCCCCGTTAGTTGTCCTGGGCGCCCACCATCATCCCCCTGCCACCCGACCAAACACGGCCAAGGGGCTCCAAACCCTAACTCTCTGTACTTCGTGGGCACAGACGTCAGCCCTGAGGGTCACTCCCTCAGTAGCACGGTGCTGCTGAAGGACACACAGAAATGACCTCCTCACCAGGGGCACAGAACCCAGCCGACAGCGAACCTGCCCGGGGCCTGTTTCACCAGCCGTTTCTATATTGTTCAATGTCCTCCTGGATGCCTCCTAGATCCGGAAGCATGACTGCACCGAAAAAAATTCCCAGGGTCCCGGGAGCAACAGAAACTCTGAGAGACAACAGGTGACATGTCAACAACATTGAAAAAGCACCTACTGTGGTAAGGTCTAATGCCAGGGATACAGGTCTCACGTCGGGGGGAGGGAAAGGGTGAAGTCTGTACACAGATAAGGAAATACCCCTGTGCGAGATGGCTCAGTGGGTCCAGTACCCAAGGGAGCCTGGACAGGGGCTTAGGAGAGCCAAGGCCTGTCCCAGGCATCCTGTGGGACGACTGGGAAAAGTGAGCCCGGAGACACACCAACTCTTCTTCAGGGGACACGACGGCTGTCTTCCAGTATCCATGTGGCCGTCCTGGGGAGGGCGGCTTAGCCTTGGTCTGCTTGGGCAGAACCTGGAAACTGAGGCCCAGGGTGATGCACTAACTCTCAGGGGGGCTATGAGGTGGCAGAGGGCAGGACCAGGCAGAAAACACAAAGAAGACAATCTAGGACCCAGTTACTGGAGAAGAGGCTTCCCAGAGTGGAACATGCTGCCTCATTTCCCCTCGAGGCTGGTGGCCCCGGAGGAGAGGGGGTCTTTAAGTGAAAGCCAATGGCCACTCAGCTCCCTGGTGATACTGGAGAGCTGACAAGATGGCGGCTGAGGGCCCGGCCGAGCAGACTCTGGGAGCCCCGCCTGCGATTCTGGGCCTGGGCGGTCTCATCCCGGCCTAGGAGAATTAATGAGTTAACTCTGGTCCGATGCTGGAAATGCGAAGTGCTCACTTGGCCCTGCTGTTATTTTCTCTGCATGGTCCGCAGCCTTATATGGGGCGGCCTGGGCAGAGGGCAGCCTTCTGGGAGGGAGGAGGGGCGGGCTCCGCAGGAGGATTCATTCCTCTGTCCCTGGGGTGGCCCCGATCTGCTCTTCTGGAGGCATTTTTATTTGGTGTGTGTCCCTCTCTCCCGGGCTAGTCTATCTTCCTTTCCGAGGGCTCCTTTGCCAGGCCGCTAATCTCCACGAAAGTTCCCTTCCCTAATTATACTGAAGAGCCAGGGTTGGGACCCCTCACACACGGATTCCTTCACCCTTCAGAAAGCAGGAGGCGGTAAGCCTGGCGTGAGTCCCCTCCCCAGCTTCTGCCACCTGCACCCCTAATGAAGGGCAGTGCCAGGCCTCCTGGGATCTTTTGGGCCTGGTTTGTACAGGCCCAGCAAGCCAAGCCCAAAAGATAACTAGGCAGCATTGCTCTAATGAGCATGATTTAATGGGCATGATCCGGATAGACTACAGACTCAATAGTGAAGGTGCCTCAGCTTGGACACCACATACGCTGACCACTCCTTGAGGGTCGGGGAGCCCTGACTCAGCATGGGGGACATGGATGGAGAGACAATGCCTGAGCTGGAGTGAGGAAGGCCTGCGTTCAAATCCTCCCAGGGCCACTCAGCTGCCTGTGAGACCCAGGCAAGTCCTCCAATTTCTCCAAGCCTCAGTCTCCCCATTTGTAAAACAAAGGGGTTGTGGCCTAAGGACCCTTAAATCAATGACCCCATGACCTCTTTGGGCCCTCATTACATATTAACTGATTGGGAAGCAGGTAGTATTATTAGCCCCATTTTACAGATAAGGAGCAAGGTCCAGAGAGAGGGGTCCGGTGACTTGCCCAGGGTCACGCAGCTAGTACATAACCTTTAAGTTCCCTTCAGTTGCTGACCCTGTGATTTCTCCAGGACCTAAGGCCCAGGGGACTCCCCGGCCCTCCCCTGTCAGCGGAGGGGCCCAGGATGCATAGGCCCCACGGGCCCTTGGCCAGATCCGACTCTCTGGGATTCTATGCTTGGGGCACAGAACTAAAAAGCCATGTCAGGAACTCCCCAAAGGCTCCGTGAACAATGGGAGGAGAGGTCAGGGCTGAAAGAAAGGAAGTACCTGGCAACATGGTGGATTCAGCGTAGCAACACGGAGCTACACCTTCCACACGCCTGAGAGGGAGTTCATGCACGGGGCCGACCAGCCAGAAGCCGGCCCACGAGGGGCTCTGCCAATACAGCAGGCAAAGGTGTCTGGGCCCACGCTGGGGCAGCCTCCTGACCATCTAGGACGCGGCCTTGGGAGCCGTCAAGGGCAAGAAAGCTCACATGGCCAAGCAAGCAGGGGTCTCTCTGAGCTCTCAGGCTGGTCCAGGAGGCAGAGAGACACTGCCCACCGAAGATCCGAGGTCAAATCTGGCCTGTTTCTCAATAGCTGTGTGACCCGGAGGAGTGACATGACCTCTCCAGGCCTCAGTTTCCCCCTCTGCAAAATGAGCAGAAGGCCAGCTGGAAGGGCTGTTGTCAGGATGACACAGAAAGGCGAGCTGTTCCCAGTTTTGAAAAGTCATCAAGACTTGGGCACAAATAAATCGTTTCCTTCGCTTCCATTTTTATCCCCTACAAAACCAAGGCAATATTTGTTCACTGCCCTCAGAGAATATGGAGAGAAGGCACGGAAAAGCCAGAGAGAAAGCCTAAGTAAAGCAATTCCGACTACACCAGCAAACTGCCTTGGCACTGCAAGCACGAGCACAATCAGCGCAAAGGAAAGCTTGGCCGGCCACTTCCTGCAGCAAGGAAGGACCACTGGGGCAATTCCAGTAGAACAAAAGGAGAACAGGAGTGTGTCATAAAGGGATATGGCCGCAGGTCCGTACAACAGAAACCTGCTGCCTATCTCCACAGCGAGGCTTTTGCTCATTCACAGAATGGCTGGTTTGGGCGTTTCACTGGCCAACGAACACGTCTGGAAGGTCTGATTTCAGACTGGAAAACCAACCAAACGTCCAAGGATCCGGCAACCTCTGGCAAGGAAGAAAGCCCACCAGAGTGGCTGGCTTCTTTAAAAAGCTCTAAGGGGCAGGTAGGGCAAGTTCCCTGATCCTCAGTTTACAGACGAGGCAGCTGAGGCTCAGAGAGATGAAAGGACCCCAGACGGGGAGCGAAAAGGGGCCTTCGAACAATTGAGGCCAGCTACTCTCAAAGCAGAGTCTGGAAACTCCTGGGGTCCCCAAGCTGCTGCGGGGTCAAAATCATTCAATAATAGTAACAGGGCATTTGAATTTCTAATCCAGGAAACGTCCACCAGCATAAACCAAAGCCCTCTGGGAGGGGGCCCTGAGACCAAACAGCTCTCACGCAGCAGATCCAGATCACCCTCTTGATTTTACAGAGGAGAGGTTAAGTGAATTGTCCAGTCGGGCCGATCATGACAGCAAAGCTGGGGTCTGATCTTAGGTTCTCCGAGTTCAAATCCGCCCCTCATCTCCAGCCCCGGTCCAGCCACCCAGAGCTCTGCTACCACCTGCTGTAAAATGACTCAGAGAAGCTGGGAGGGGAGAAGGTGCATGATGGGAGATGGCTGCTCCTCTCCCTTCTCCCTCCCCTCCCCCTCCTCCTGTTCAGAAAAACCTGGAAACGCAGAACTGCATGTACCAGTCGTCTGCGAGTTCTGGAATGTGCACAAGACCTCCCAACACGCAGGTCTCTCTGGCCCCCACTCACCACCCAGGCATCACTGCTCACCCCCACTCACATGCACTTTAAAAAAAAAAAGTCCAGGCGGCTACATCCACGAGCGATACTTCAGTGAGCTTGTCTTGCCAGACTGATTTTTCCCTCTACTGCCCCTTCCTCAGCCTCAACCACGATGAACTCTACATTGCTGCCAGACAGGCCCATTTGCTGTTTCCCGTAGAGGATACTAGAGCAGCTAGGTGGTGCAGTGGTTAGGGTACCAGGCCTAGAGTCAAGAAGACCTGAGTTCAAATCCAGCTTCAGATACTAGCTGTGTGACCCTGGGCAAGTCACTTAATCTGTCTGCCTCAGTTTCCCCAGTTGTAAAATGGGGATGATTACAGCAGACCTATCTAAATGACTCCTCTTCTCATTGCCTGCTGCACCAGGATCTAAAAGAAATCTGGATGACCCGTGGGTGCTCAGAGGAGACTCCGGCCCGGGTGCAGGCTATATCTGCCTGCCAGCATCCAAGACGCTGGCCTTCCTTCTGCAGGGGGATAGAGTTGGGCCTGGAGTCAGGAAGACCTGAGTTCAAATCTGGCCTCAGATACATAACACGAGCTGTGTGACTCTGGGCAAGTCACTCAACCCCAACTGCCTTACCCAAAAAACTCACTAGCTAAGTGACCCTGGGTAAGTCATGTAACTGCTGACTGCCTCGGTTTCCTTAACTATAAAATGAGGGTAATAGCAACTACCCAGAAAAATTATTAGAAGAATCAAATGAGGTATTTTAAAGCACTTAGCACTGTGCTAGGCACACAGCAAGTCAGTGCTTAACACATGCCTGTTCTCTGTCCCCCACCCCACCCCTTTGAAGAAATTTGCAGAAAACCCAGTGGCAGGAGACAGGTATCTAGAGAAAGGGAAGAGCCGAGGTTTGATTAGTCGAAGGCCCATAGGAAAGGACAGACATTTCCAGGCAGGATGCTGACCATTCAGAAGCTGTATCCTTTGGGGAAAGACAACTCTGCCTCTGAACTAACATCATTCCCACAGGCTTAAAAAACACTTCTGAACCTGGAGAAATTCCCACCAGGCCTCCCAGCCTCGAGGGGAGATTCCTGCCCCACCCCCAGCAGGCAGAAGGACCCCTTGGCCCCCCGGAATAACAATTGGAGCCAGCAGGTAGAACAGTAATTTAAAGTTTGCAAAGCACTTTCCAGGTTACCTCTCTAGGCTCTGCTATTATTATACCCATTTTAAAGATAAGAAAACTGGGGGGGGCGGTAAGTGCTTGCCAGATCCACACAGCAATTGTCTGAGGTAGGCCACTGAGCCACTTGGCCCAATCACTGCTCCCTATTCAGATTCTGAACAGCACTGGTAGCCACATTCCCATAATTAAAGGGCCATCCCAGGGAACCTGACATAAGACTAGGAGGAAATGCTTAACCAAGGTGCAGTCAGTCCCTCAAAACACAGAGATCTTTTCTCCAGCCACACCTCCCCCATTTTATACTCAAGAAATCAATTTCTTAAAAACAAGCTTAAGGCCTTGTGTCTTATCAAATTTCAACTTATTAGGGCAAGTCCCCAGACAGAGCCCACTGGGGCTTCCTGGACCCTGACTCTCAGAGGATGAGAGGCAGGGACAAGGAGATCCTGAGCTCCTGAAATGCAGCCTCCTGGGGTCCTGAAGAAGGCATTTTCACCTGCCCAAGCTTCTCGGCCTCTAACTCCATCCATTCCGGGCCATCACACCTGGATTAGAATGTCTAACAGCATCAATGACACCAAGCCATGCCCGACCCCCTGATCTGGAGGGCGCCATGAGAGACACAGGCGTTCTCAGCGAGAACCATTTCTCACCCAAGCCTTGGAACGGTTAACAGCCAAAGCCAGTGTCCCTGACCGACTCCCAGACCCTCGGGGCCCTGGGCTAGGGCTTCTGAGAGCCAGCCTTGGAATTCCATGGCTCAGCAGCCCCTGTCCTGTGCTGCACCCTCAACGCACCAGCTCAACTTCCTTACAAAACAAAATAAAATATATGGACAGCCTTTATATACATGAGATCTAAAAAGAGGGAGCTAGCCAGTGACTTCTGTTTCTATATTTGACCCAAGTATGTTTTCTCCATTGTTTCCAGTCTCCACCAATAAGGCCGTGCTTCTAATTATCAGACAGGAGATTGCTGTTCCTACGGATAGGCCTGGCTTCCTCGGAAAAGGAGAGGTCCACAGCGGTCACCAGCAAGGCTTTGTGGGAGCTCCATCAATCTGAGCAAAAGTTAAGAAAGAAAGAAATCCAGGAAGCTTCACAGAGAGGGATAAACCTCTCAACATGGCGTCAGGAGAGCTGGACGGGGACCTGGCTTCAACACACGCTTACCGGCTATGTGACCCTAAGCAAATCACTAAATCTCTCTCCAAGCCTCAGTTTCCTCATCTTTAAAATGGGGGTGGGGGAGGAGGTAGAGAGAAGAGTAGAGAAGGAAGAGGAAGAGAACAGTAACACGAATAGCTAACATTAAAATTACAAAGAGCAGGGGACTGGAGAAGGCCGGCCTTCCTGCTGCTCTGCGAAGGTGGGAAGTCCAAAGGGGCTGGGCCCCCGCTGCAGACTTTTTGCAATGCATTGATCAGTTAGTTGGTTGGGTTTTTTTGCTTTTTTTCCAAAAATATTCTTTGTTACCTGCGCTGGCTGGTGGGAGGGGGGCATAACTCGTTAGTCCTTTCAAATATACAACAAAATTATCACATAACTTTCTTTTCCCCTTTTTTCCTACCCTTCCCCCCAAAAAATAACAGCTAGCGTTTGTGTGCAAAGTACTTTACGTGATTTATCTGATCCTCTCAACAGCTCGGTGAGGTAGATGTAACTCTTATCCCCATTTTACAGATGAGGAAACTGAGATCGAGAGAGAGCTAGTCCTAAAGCCCAACCCCCTCTGCCATCCTGGCCAAGAGCAAGCACCTCAGAAGGATTAACCCAGAGGCAGGGTGCTCCAGCTACACTCAGGCCACTTCTGGGGCTGCTGCGGGCAGAAAGGGGATGCTCCTCCCACGCTTCCTTCCAGGCTAGTTCTGACTGGGAAAATAACCAGTGACTGGCCACCACGCACTTCCCTGGGAAACTCAGGGCGCCCAGGCCTTTCTGGGGCTTCAGAGACAGAAAAGAAACAGACCCGACTGCCCACAAGGAGCCTCCCTTCTGTTGGCTCAATGAGCAGGTCTCTCAGGTTCTCTTCTAAATTATCCCTAATCCAATCCCACAAGCATTTCTTGAGCACTTCCTGCATGCAGGACACTAGGCTAAGAAGGAGAAGCGGCCACAGGCCTTGCTGCCCTCAAGGAGCCTCCATTCTGCAGGGGTGGGAGTCAAGAGAAGGCCAGCCCCGCCCCCCCTTCCTAGGTGGGGAGAGTGTCTGCCTCCAAACAGAAAGGGCGATCTTGCCTCTTACATCAATCCAGGCTGTGCTCAAACCTTCCTGAGGAGAGCAGCCCCTGACAGGTAGGAAGGCCACCATCAGGGCAAGAAGTAAGCCAGCTGAAAACAGGCCACCTCCAGAGGCTGCCACTTATGGAGAAAATGCAAAGTCTACAATGCCCCAAAAGGAAGAAGCCCCAGGAGGACAGGGCACTTTCCACACCAATCCTTTGGGTAATGCAAACAATTTCTAAGGAATGGGCCCAGGGCAGTTTTCAGTGGAATTCACTTTTGCTTCCTTTCTCAAATATTTTTGATGGTAAATGTTAAAAGGTAAAACTAAATTAGGAAGTCAAAAATGGCTCCCTCCCCTGTTTACTTTTTTTGGGGTTAGGCAATGGGGTTAAGTGACTTGCCCAGGGTCACACACAGCTAGTAAGTGTTATTTATGTATCCAAGGCCGGATTGGACTGCACCACCTAGCTGCTCTTCCCCCCTTCCCCCCCTTTTACTTTTACACTGCTTTGTTTTTTATCATTAAGGAAAAAGTTTTGGCTGTGTTTTGAACTTTCACCTATGACCTCAGGGGGTCATAGGTCCAACACCAACATTCTGGAGATAAGGAAAGTGAGGTCCAATGCTCCCCCCAGGGCCTCAGGAGCAGCAGGCCTCAGGGCTAAGGCTCACCTGCAGTGACCCTGGCTAGTAGGGAGGCAATGTCCCTGGCCCATTTTGTGATGTCCTTCCCAGTGCACCCCAGTGCAGGTAGCCTTCCACTGGGGGGGGGGCTGGTAGCGGACCACCCAGGGGGCTCAAGGACTATAGCTTTCATGGCCATGTCCCCCAAAATGACCTACATGAGCCATTCCACTTCATGAGCATTTATTAAGCACTAAGTGTGTGTCAGGGCCTTAGCAAGGGTGTTGGGGAGAGAGGGGCAGAGAGAAATAATCCACAGGACACTTGTGAGCCCACCTTGGACCACTTTGCTGTCCTGGCCCTGACTCAGTTGGTCTTTGGTTTAAAAGAACATCGACAGGAAGAAACAAACTGAAGGGATTTCATGAAAGAGGCATTCCCGACTGCCTGTGCGGGGCACCAGAAAGCCTGACATGAAATGCCTACTTTGACACTCAATGCCTAGTGTGACCCAGGAAAAGGGTCATCCACTCTGTGGACCTCAGTATTCTAGGCTGGAAAGTAAGCAAGTTGGTTCTGAGGAGCTCCATAAAAGGAGTTATTTAACCAGAAAAAAATTAAAAAAAGGAAAACAAAAACCACCACTCAGCCCAGCTACAATATAGAGCTGGCCAACGCACGCCACACAGAGCCCCAGAAAATGACCAAACTAGGTCTGTCTGTGTGACTGTCTATCGGAACAACCCAAAGTGTTGCCCAACCGGGCCAGACACAGGAGACTAGAAATCTCAGCAGAAGGACATTCGAAAGCCCGACCGCTGATGTCTGACTTCACTCCTTAGCTTCAATCTTGTGACTGGAGATTTCTGTGCCCTTAATGGGCATGAGGGCAGCACTGGCAGAGATGGTGTGCCCACAGCTCACGGCTGAGGTCCCTTCCAGCGAGCCTGGCACAGAGAGGGAGAGAAGCCCAGCTGAACAAGCAGAAGGGGGGGTGCCTCCCCCTCCCCTTCCTTGCCTCCCCCTCCAAAAGCCTAAGGGGGGCAGGGACCTGTTTTCACTCAGGCTGGGGGTTATCTGCATATGGCCTCCTCCTATACAAAGGGATTAGGTATTCCGGAGGAGGATGAAGGAGTACTTCTTTTGTCCCCTCTCGGAGTCATTTCCTGCCATTAACCACACCCCAGAACCTCCTCCTCCTCCCCAACCTCTGAAGACTCATCATTGATTTTCCTAAGTGGTATCACAGAAATCAACCAGCTTTGCAGGGAGGAGGCTCCCCGGACAGGGCTCCAGCAGCCAAAGATGGGGGCTTCCCAAGGCCCACCACTTTAGAAAAGCATTTCTAACACTCCTCTCCTACATGGGAGTCGTAATAAGTGCTTTTGTTATACCCATTTTTCAGATGAGGAAACTGAGGCAGAGAGCGGCTAATCGGAAACTGACGATGAATGGTAACTCTATACATGGTGGCATCACTTGTGTTACCCAATGCTAGAAGCCCCAGAAGTGAGCCACAGGAGAGAACCAGCCTTGGAAGGCAGTAATGGGCTGAAGGAAGGAAGAGGCGAGATAATGGAGATCTGGGAGGAAAGAGGAAATGGGGGAAGACGGTGATGGAGCAAAGGCAGGGCCAAAGCAGACCTTGGAGCCTGGTGGGAGGAACCAAACAGGAATGAAGGGCCAGGCCACAAAGAGCCGGTCAGCCTGGGCAGGGGGGAGAAATCTGCACCGGGAGGAACTGCATGCCGCTGACAGCCAGGAGCTACAAAGCCAGGTAAGTGGCTCACACTCCTATGGCGAGATTTACAATAAAACATCAAAAGAACACTGAATCTGGGCCAGAACTGGTGTCTTGTCCAAGCCTGTGACCCAGAGTGCACTGCCCCCTCCAGACCCAGAGTCCAGGATGGACGGACATCAGGGCCAGGATCCCTATCCTGTCTGAGGTTCCTACAATTCTGGTAGCTAGGTCCGACTGCCAGCTGCTCTCCAAGCCTCTGTTTCCAGCTCTGTAAAATGAGATCACCCCCCCCGCCCCAGCTCCCTGGAAGACCAACCCCTCACTCTCCAATAAGTGTGGGAAGAGGTATTTGCTATCAGAAACGCCTTAACTGGGTCAACAAGCATTTATTAACAGGCACCTACTGTGTGCCGGGCCTCTTACAAATAAGATGCAGACGTGAGAACTGCGTTCTCAGAGGGAAGGCACCAGGATTACACAGGACCAAAGGCAGCTACCTGAAGAAGAAGGGATTTCAGCAGAGACTTCAGGGAAGGCTGGAGGTGCGGAGCAGGAGTGAGAGCATTCCAGGCCCTGGGAAAGCCCGAGAAAACTCCCAAGATGGAGAGGTCCTTCGAGTGGGGGGGTGGGCAGGGAGGAACAACATTTAGACTCTGCAAAGGAAGCTCGAAGACAAGAGAAGGTGCCCTCTGTGCCCCAAACCCCTCCTACAACAGGCTTTCTGTGGTAGCAAAGAGCTGGAAGGGAAGGACCCAGGAGGGAGGGAGGGCTGAACAAACCATGATGGAGAAATGGACAGAACACACACGGCTCGAGAGGAAAGAAATGAAAGCTGCATGGCCGGATGCCGTGAGGCAGGCAGACCCAGGATGGCAGAGAGGGCAAGCTCATCATTGAGACTGACTTCAGCACTCTGGCTAAGGCAGTAGCCAGCTGCGACCCTGGCAGATGGACGCACTGCCCCTGGGCAAAGGGGGCGGATAACCTGCGCAGAACAAGGTCCACGCTGTCAGATGAGGGCAACCCGAGAATGCTTTGCCTCAACCGCATCTACTGGTTCCAAGGGAGGGTCTGAGGATTTTTAGGAATTGAGCTTGATGGAGAAGAAAGAGACAGAGAGAGACAGAGATTTGAGAGATAGAGAGGGACAGAGAGAGACAGAGAGAGAGAGAGAAGAGAGAGGGAGAGAGAGGGGATCAATCATCTCCCTCCAAAGAACGTAAGCTTCCTGGGAATAGGGGAGGTCCTACTTTTTGTCTCTGGCTCCTGGCACGATGTAAAGAAAAACAAGCCAGAAACAAGTGGGAAAGGCTTAAAGATTTGCACAATAACAATGAGGAAGCCCCACCTCCAGAGGCCCAGTGACGGAGCAAGCCCCCCACCTCCTGAGGGAAGGGGGCATGGCCAACGTGAAAAAAGAGACGGACGGCCCACGTGTGCCTCCGTTCTCCTTGATGCTGAGGAGTTACAGGGAAGACATTGTTTACCTTTTTCTTGGGTGGTGATCATAGAGGGAGGGGGCAACCAGCAAGAATGATGTGCCCCCCCCCCCCGCAAAGGACTAATAGAGGGCCATGGAGGCAGCTTTCAAAATGCGTAGCTGGGAAAGGAAGGAGCTCAGAAGGAAGCCCCTGACCAGAAGGCCAGCTCTGGGGGTAACGCTGAATGTATCATAATACTTTTTAAAAAGCAGGCTGTACGTAACAGAGACGTGTGGGGTCACATATCATCCTCTTTTGTATATGGACACGACCTTTCTTTTTGGTATTCATTAGCTTCAGAATAAAAAAGGATTAAAAATAAAACATGCTCTTTGATTGACTGAATAAGACATTTTTTTAAAGAAGAAAATAAAACAAGGGTGTGCGACTAGGTAACATACCACGGCCCATTCCCTTCCTGGTTCCTTCTCCTGGCTTAGAGGGGGGCAGAGGAAAGGGCCCCTGTTCCAAATCTGAGCTCTCTCACCGACTGGTGGAGACCTTGGCCAAGTCTTTGCTTCCCCAGCTTTGAAAAACGAAGGGGTGGGATTCTCCTTTTTCAGCTGCAAATCCTGTGTCTGAGAAGCAGAGGGGATTGGGGGCTGCCAAAGAGAGTGAGGCGAGTACCCAGAGGGAGGGAGAGAGGGCTGGAGAAAGAGCCATTCTGTCCTTCTAGCTTCTGAGACACTCGGAGAGATGAGGGCCTGGGGTCGTTTCCCAAAGGTCTCAGAGTAGAGAAGACTAATGCTGCCTGATGGTGAGGAACATGACCCCCTCCCACCCGCCAGGCTCCCTGTAGATGTATGGAGTCAAAACTAGAACTAGTTTCCAACAGCAACAGATTGGGTATCCAATGACCTGGGTTCAAATCCCACTTGTGATACTTAATCCATGTGACCCTAGGCAAGTCACTTCCCCTCTCTGTGTCTCAGTTTCCTCATCTGTTAAATGAGGAGTTGGACCACGTCCTGTCACCCACATTTTGCAGCTGAACCCCCAGGGAGGGGTAAGGACTTGTTCATACACAGCACCCTCTTCACAGCGTCCCACTTTAAAGAGCTGCTGGGGGCTTCTGGGAGGTAAGTGACTGGCCCAAGGTCACATAGCCAGCATGGATCAGAGGTAGGTCTTCCTGGCTCAGAGGCTAGACATCTCACCATCTACTACTCTGGTGACTTGGGCTGTGCCTTATGACCCAGAACCAGGCAAGGACGAAACAGGGTTTTCTGGGATTGGGAACTGGGAAGGCTTCCAGGGGGGAGCAGCAGCCCTGGGGAAGCAGTCGGGGCTGTCCTTGATTCATTTGGTAATAGGGAGCCAGTGAGGGTTTTTTGAGGACTGGAGTACTACGGTCAAAGATGGTTTTAAGAAGGCTTAGCGGAAAGAATGCTGGAGTTGGTGTCTAAAGACCAGGGTCTGCAAACAACGCTGTGAAGTAGATATTGTTATCATCCCAATGAGGACACCGAGGCTCAGATGTGAAGTGACTTGCCCAAGGTTACATAGTGTCTGCAGCAGAATCTAAACTCGGGTCTTCCTGACTCCAGCCTTCTATCACCCAGTTGCCTAATGAACAGGGAAAGCCAAAGCGGGACCAGGCTGTCCCTGTCAGGACCCCCACCCCCACCCCCAACACACCCCTGGGCCTAGGCTGTTCCGTTGCTCTGAAACCACACGAGGTTAAGAGAGAGCTCCCAGGCTGGATTCCTTCTCCCTGGGCCAAGTGGGGGGGGGGGCGGGGGGGGCGCACCTGCCCAAGGTGTTCACACAAGCTCATGCCTGGCCATCACTGACATAAGTCAAATATCAGCATATCACACCTCCATCGTGAAAGCCAGAGATGCCCCCCCTGTCAGTCCGCCCTGACCCTAGCCAGGCATCCCCCCAAGAAGGCCCTTGTCCCCAGAGGGCTGGGACAGACAGTGTCTCTACAGAAGTCTGAGGAAATCTTTCAGCCCTCCTGGAACCCCCTGGGGAAGTGGCAGGGGATACTGAGTCCGGCTGTCCTCCAAAGACCCAGCACTAAACGCTTCAAACAACAGCTGCACTGTGCACCCTGGGATTTAAGATAGACTTCACCAGGCTCCGTCAGGGGACAAAAGCAGCCTGTGGTTTCCCACCTTCAAGCTCTGTCCAATACTTCCAGGATGAGAGCCCAAAGCTCAGAACAGCTTAGAGAGGCCAGAGTGCATGTGGAGGGTGCATCGTGGGCCCTGGGGCCCAGAAACCCGAGCCAGGTACATCTTCAGCATCCTTGTAAACACCCCCAAAAGCCAACTTAAAAGAGAACCAGCATTAGCCACAGAGAACTAAGGAACACGAGGAAGGGCTGAGGAGCACCACTGTCTTTGCCCATGGGGTCTAATTTGTTTTGAAACACAATTAACTCCAAATTACCAGGGTCAAAACAGTCTTCTAATTTACTAGCAGTGATAAAGACATATACCAGTAAGAAATATCTGTTTTACAACATTCCAGAAAAAAAATTACCCCACCTTTATTGTGGGCCTTATCGGCTGACCTGAAAATGGAATGCATGGCTTCCAGCTCTGGGCCTGGAATGGCATCATGGAGCCCCTGAAAGGCAACCTAGGGAAGCCCCTTCTCAGAATAGTGTCTATAAATGGGTAAGATAATGCTTATTGTAATGATTATATTAAAATAATTACAATAGCTTATTAATTTGTTGATGGCAGAATATTAGAAAGGACCCCAATTATACTGATATAAATTCTACACATACATATACATATGTTTAAAAGTTCCTGGCCCCCAGGTTAAGATAAGGGCCCTGGGCTCACTGAGGCTTGTGACTTACTCAGTACTTTTATATCATTAACAAACTTCAAGAATCCACCGTTGGCCTAACAAAAATTCTAAGGGGGTCTCAATGAAGAACCAAAGTGGCCATGTTCGGGAGCATTTTGCTGCCCATCGAGAAAAACAGGAGGCAAAGGGAAAGAAGTTCCACAAACACAGAGCGACTTCGAAAAGGATTTTGTCACACATTCACATCTAACTCGTTACTGCAGAAAAACTTCAGATTTGTTTAGGATCTCATTATCACAGACCTGGATACCAAGACTGACCCCCACACACACACACAGACACACAGACAGACACACAGACAGACACACACACACACACACACACACACACACACACCCCTCCGGGCTACTGGTGCCCAAAAAAACTGCAGCCTTCCCCCCGTCTTGCACAGGGAGCCGGCCAAGTCTTAAAGTAAAATTACTTCTTTCCCCTTGGGATCTGAGCACAACACCCAAAGCAAAATACGACCTGGCCTAGCTAGGAGAAACCTCGGACCCTCCAAGCAGCAAGCCCTTGGCAGCTGAAACCTGGTACATTTCCCCACATCCCTGCTTCCCAATCCCCACCTGATGGCTTAGAATCCCCGAAAAGTACATGAACTCTGGGGCCACAGCAACAGTGGCCCGAAAAACCTGGGTCCTTTTGGACAGCAAGACATGAAGTCACCAGGCTGCTCCATCATCAAATTCACCACTGCCCGCCAGGCAAAGATGCTGCTGGTCTCCCCAGCACTAAATTTCAATTTGTGCGTCATCTATGTAGTCCTGGACACTTCTGAGTTTCTGTCAAGCTAAAGGAGAGGGGGCCTGGGGCAGGGCAGCAGGGCTCAGCTCAGGCCCACCAAATTCCTAGTTCACATTTCTGCAGGGCTTGGAGACTGTGCTGACTGGCTAACAGTAATTCAGTCCCCATACCCAGACAGAGGCTGAACTGCCCTGGATTTGGTAACCCTCAGAATAGAATCCCCTCAGGTTATTGTAACTGGTGTGTGTGTGTGTGTGTGTGTGTGTGTGTGTGTGTGTGTGTGTGTGTGTGTGTGTGTGTGTGTGTGTGTGTGTGTGTGAATCTGGTGAAGCCTATGGACTCCTCAGAAAAATGGTTTGAAATGCATAAAATAAAAATAAGCAGGATTTCAAAGGAAACTATCTTGAAATTAAGTTATCAAAATTAATTTTTTTATTAAAATTTTTTTTAAAAAGTTCATGGCCCCCAGACTAAGAAGCCATGTTTGGTCTAGCCAGAGGAAGGTGGCTTCTTTGATTTTGAGGTGCTGAAAGAGTTCGGTCTTGAATAAACATTTATCCCTAAGCAAAGAAAACTGTGTAAAATACTCCTCCATTTACCTAATAAAGGTTTAGTAACACACCCCAGCCCCCAGGGCAGTGGTCTGCAGGGGAGATGGGGCCAGATGCATCCACGAGGATGGGTCTAGATTTCCCCTCACTTTTCTTCAGGCCTAGGAGAGTAAGAGAGGGAACGGAATAAAAATCCCTACCCCCCAGATAAATACTATTAAAGGACTTGTGTTTTCAGGAAATCAAACGCTGATTTTTTCAAAAGCCTGCCCAGAATCCATCTCAGCCCCAGACTCCTGCCCACCAGGACAGTTTTCCTCTCAGTGACATGGCCCTGTGGCCACTGGTTTGACTCTAAACCAGGGGTTCTTCAGCTGGGGTCCACAGACTTAAAGTCCAGAAACTCTTTATTTTCACTAACCTTTGGTTTTCATTTTAATCCTCTTTTATTTTCTGAATTCCAATATCTAACTCTGAGAAGGGGTCCAGGCTTCAACAGACAGCCCATGGGGTACAGCCTAACACCAAAAAAGGTTCAGAAAACCTGACCTGGTCCAACTTGTTCTTAGATCCGACCCAGCTGCCAGCTTCAGGGGACAGAGCGGATTCAGAAGGCAGGGAGGTATTTGTCACTCAACCCCTTGGAGGGGAAACTTTGTGTCAAGGTGGTATATATTGCTGTTTTAAGGGAAAGGGTTATTGATGTAACTACTAGTAAAGAAAAAAGCAGTTGGGGGGAGTGCAGGTGGGAGATGTATTTAATCTCCTAGCCCAAGGCAGGAGGGGGTCACCCACCATCACCACCAGCCTCCCCCAACCCCCAAGAAGAAACCTCCGGAATAATCGAAGAGTAGATGTAGGGGGAAAGGAAGGCAGGAGAGGGAGAGAAGGGGAGTGGGTGGGGATGGGGGTGGGGGTGGGTCATGCAAATCATAGAGTTGGAGGTGTTCCTCAGGAAAATGCAGAAATCAAAACCACCCAAGGTAGACCAGGCAAGGATGAGTACCACTGTCGCCCAGGAAGTCTAACCCACGAGCTGGGTGCTAAAGGCAAAGGCAGATGCACTCTAACTCCTATCGGCTCTTTACTGAGGCTACCCTGACCCCTCCCAAAGGAAAGTCAGCCCTCAGGGACGGACTCCTCCCTCCAAAGTGCCCCATCATTCTCTTGGGGTCTCCAACCACAATACAACCTCTCTGGGGCTGAGGATCTCAGTGGCCTGCCCAGAGGCCCTTTCCCGGGGAGATAAAGTTCACTTTTACCACCCAAGTCTCACACACAGCCCTGAGTTCTTTCGGGGTGGAATCAGTCCCAGTGGATCTCCTTTGCTAAAAGTATAGTCTGACTCAGTACAGTCTATCCATCTGCAGAATGCATCTCCAACTACAAGCACTTATTTAGCACTTACTGTACACAAGGTTCTGCTAGGGGTGGGAGGAGGCAGGAAGAAGCACCAGGACCCTAAGCCGGGGGCGAATAGCTTCCCCGAGGCTAAGCCTGCCCAAGACATAAAGGGTGGGGGCTCTGGGGCCACACTCCGTGCTCCAGGTTTCCTGGCCCCTCTCCACCCGAGTACTCAGCTCTGCATGCCGGGCCCTGCGGCGCAGCCCCGGGTCAGCTCTCGGAACACCGAAGGCCAGGCAGTCATAGGGGCTGGCGGTGGGGGGGTTGCGTCCAAGTTACACTGTTTCCAAGTTACTGCGGAAATGCAGGCTCCGGCTGCGGGTCAGAGCTTTCCCACGTGCGGCGTCCTGCTGCCCGGCCCGGGCCCGCACCCGCCCAGCGCCAACACTTCCCCAGGCCCCCAGCCCAGACCGCGGCCCTGGAGCCAGAGCAGCGGCCGGCAGGAATGCACCTAATGAGTTATCTATTAATCTCCAAGTACTGCTGTGGGGGAGGAGGGCCGCTCGGCTCCAAGCTCGGCCAGCCCGCCTGGGGCTCCGCCACGGCTCTGCCAGGATGGGACAGGCACACACACCCCAACGGAAACCAGCCTGGGCGACCGCAGCACGACTGATCGGGGTCGCCGCACGTTCGGGCTGGCCAGCCGAGACCCGCGAGGGACGGCGGTCGGGGCGATCTCCCTGAGCCCTAGGCGAGCCGGGGTCGGGGTGGGGGTCCACAGGAGGGCCCGTCCGTCCGTCCGTCGTGGCCCCGATCCCCTCCCTTGACCGTCCCATCGGGCTCGGCCGCCCTGTCCCATCGGTCCCTCCCCGTCCCGTCCGCCGCAGCTCCAGCTAGCCCCAGGCCGTCCGGGCGCCAGAGGAGCGCCCCGGACCTCTTCCCCAGTCAGTCCGTCCGGCTCCGTCCTCCCCCCGACCGTCAGTGCAGGGGCGCGCTCGCGTCCCCCCGTACCTCTTCCTCCGGGAGGCCGCCGTCGCTCGGGCTGGGCTCCTTGTCGCTGCTGCCCCCGCCACCGCCGCCGCTGCCTTTGGCGCCGCTGCTGTTCATGGTCCCGGGGGGCCCCGGCTGGCCCGCCGTGCGCGCGGGCGTCTGGGTGCGGGGCCCGGAGCTCGCCCCCCGACGGCCGTCCCTACTCGCTTGGTCCCGTCTGGCCCGCCGGTCGGCCGCCCGACCGTCCGTCAGCCGGCCCGCGCACCCCGAGGGGCCGCCGCCGAGTCCGGAGCAGGACACGGGGAGAGAGGGAAGGAAGGAGGGCCGAGATCCTGGAGGTGCACGCCCCGCAGGGCCGGTGGGCGCCGGCGGGGGCCGGTGACCGCAGCCCCGAAGGCTGGGAGGGACGCCGCGCGGGGCTCCGGGCGCTGGATCGGACGCTGCCGCTCCCGCCGCTGCCGCTGCCGCCGCCGCTGCCGCCGGGACTGGGAAAGGCGGCTGTGGCCGGCCCGTGTGCGCCAGCCCCGGAAAGTGGGAGAGTGCGAGCCTCCCGCCCCCCAGGCCGCAGCCGCCGCCGCTGCGGCCGCGTCCGCGTCGTCGCGTCCCACCCCCAGCCAGCGCCCCTCCCCCTCCCCGCGGCCCCTCCCCCTCCCCGCCCTTCGGGGCTGCGGCCCGAGGGGAAAGGACCGGAAAGTCCGAGGCCCGTCCCCCACGGCCGCCCAGAAAGGGAGGGGCCTCGGGGCCGGGGACCAGAGAGTGCCCTGACCCAGAGGCCCAGCCCGCGGGCTCCACGAGGGGGGGGACTGGGCCAATGTCACCTGGGCGCCCTCCCCGAGCGTGAACCCTAGGCCTGGGACTTCCAGGCCAATGCGGACCTAAGCTGCCGTGGCCCGAGGCAGTCCAGCCCGATTCAGCCCGAATTTAGGAGCTCAATCCGGCTCTGAACTGATGGGGTGGGGGCCGCCCTGGGTTCGAGGTGGCACCGTGTCAGGCGCTGGGCACGAAGATCAAAGGAGGGCTCCGGGGCTAAGGGACTCACCCTCCCCCGGGACCATATGGACAGCCAGTCAGTCAATAGCCAGTCAAACATTTCTTAAGCGCCTACTAAGCGCTGGAGATTACAAGTAGGGGCCAAAGACCGCCCTGCTCGCTTGGAGGGCTCCGTCCAGTGGGGAAGACGAGCAGCCACTGGGGCAAAAGAATACCCAGACAGGATAAATTGAAGAAAACCAACAGAGAGAAGGCACTAGAAACAAGGCAACCCAAAGGAAATTGAAAGTAATGGTGGCTGGGGTGAGAAAGCATTTGGGAGTGGGGGAGCAGGGCTGAGCCTGGAAGGTTCCTGCCCCTCCTCTTCCTCCACCCTCTCCTCCTCCTTCCACCGTCTCCTCCTCCTCCTCCCCCACCCCAGCTGGGGTTCTCCAAGGCTCACAAGGATAAATTCCAGACCCGCTAGGCATCCCATGATTCCTTAGGAAATTCTCTTCCCCCCCCATCCCCCCAGAACTGAACCCAGCTCTGGACTGGTTGAACCGATGGAAGACCAGACGATCCTCAAAGGTCCCTTCTTCAGCCAGTCAGTCAGTAAGCATTTATTAAACACCTGTTTTGTGCCGGGTATGGTGCTAACCCTTCAGCCTCTGAATATCCTTGTGATCCCGGATTCCATGTACCCAGAAGTAGGGTTTGGGGATAGGGGAAGGGCCTTAGCTTTGCGTGGAGGAGCCCTCATTCAACAAATTTCTCATTAGCTTAGGTGGTTACAGCTGTCCCCTGAATGCTCCCGAGTCTGCATAATTGGGATCCATAGGCTTCTCTGCCCAACAATCCACTCAGGAAAAACCAAGTGGATGAAGAATGCCTACAATGCATGTGATGTAATGGGAACAGTAACAGTACTACAGCTAGCTTCTAGATATCCCTTTAAGGTTTAGGAAGCACCAGGCATGTATTATCTCATTTGATCTCACAACACCCCTGGGGGATAGGTACTATTAACACTCCCATTTCGCAGATTAGGAAACTGAGGCTGAGAGCAGTTAGGTGACTGGCCCAGGGACACACAGCTAGGACTGTCTGAGGCAGGGTTTGCCTCTAGCATTCCTTCCATTCTTCCCCCCTAGCTGCCTGAGTACAATTGGAGGGGCAGTGAGTTGTCCTTCAGCTACTCAGACTGTACCCCTGGAGAGTGAAGGTGAACAGCAGGAAAGACAGCAGCCCCAGGCTGCTCTGGACAGCCTGCCCTGGTGCTTTCAATGGCCCCCAGCTGCTCCTTGACCCCGAAACCTACAGATATTCTTCTGGGGATGCTTTATGCCCCAGAGACAAAAAACTTAGCCATAACCAGAGAAGCCAGTCAGAGCCACCCCAAAGGGCCAGGACAGCTGTGTGGTGGGTACAAGCAGATGCACAGTGTTTCAATGGTGACTTCTGTGTCACAGAAAAGCTCTTATCCAGGAAATTTAAAAATGTTTTAAAAGACCAGAAAAGCTGGTCATCTTGTGAAAGCCCCCCAGACAGACAACCCAGGAGCCACCCTGCTAGTCACAGGATGCTAAAATACCAGGGTGGAAGGCCGATGGCACCTAGATTGGGCCCCTGTGGAAGATCTATAGCTATGGGCCAAGTCATGGAGGAGGAGATGATGCAGGCAGGCTGCGATGGGCTCCTTGGAAGGAGTATCGACAGAGCTGAGGAAAAGTGTAGACAAGGCTAAGCATGAGGCTGGCCCAATCCCTGCCCCCCATGGGCATGGAGAAAAGACAAGAGCACAGAGACTGATGAGCCGGGGGAGGGTGCTCCTCAGACAAGTCTGACCAGGGAGAGCTCCATAGGTAGGAAAGACCCCCCAGGTTCCTGAAGAAATCATAATGACCTAGAGAAGATGAGATAACTAACTCCTGACATTCCTGTTCATAGCAGGCAGAGAAAGAATGGTTGTTCCCATTTTACTGTTGTGCAAATGGAGGCCCAGGGAGGTACAGTATTGTGGCCAGGCTGACTCCTCTGGAAGCTGGTCAAGCCAGGCCTCAGACCCAGGGTAAGTGGCAGGGTTCTCTCCTGGCCCCCACCCCACTCCAAAAATGGGCTTTCTTTTTTCTTATGTTCCCTCCTGATAAATGTCCGTGGTAGTTATCAAGCTTGCACTTCGTGCTCAGCTCACTGCTGAGGGCCACAGGTGGTACAAGCAGGACACCCCTGTGCTACGGGTGAGAAGATGCACTAGAGCCCAACTAGGTGAAATCATATACAGTCCAGTTCAAAGCCTTGTGGCATACAATAGAGTCAGGGCGTGAACAGCCTGGTGCCAGCCATGCTAGAACCTGGCTGTGTCACTGTGAGCAAGGCTCACAAATTCCCCTCTGGGCTTCAACTTGCCATCTGAAAAATGAGCTGGTTGGACTAGGTACCCTCTAAGTGAGGTCCTTCCCAGCACTGACATTGTAGGATTCTATGATCCGAGAATGGAATTCATATTGTGGAGCCCCAGGGGCAGACTGGAACGAGTCCACGTTGAAGGCATTCTATGGGTTTGCATCCACTCAAAAGCGGAGGAGCCGCCATCGATAGACTGACTTTTATCAGGCACAATTACTTCAGTACAGCTGATAAGTGACAGTCAGGAAATTAGCAATGAGGTGTCTTCCCCGTAAAACCTGGGGCGTACCCCCCCCCACAGCACCCACCTCATAGGGCTGCTGTGAGGATCAAATGTTAAAAAGCACTTAGTATAGTGCCTGGCACATAGTACGTGCTAGAGAAATCTTTGTATCTTTCCCTTCCTACACCATCAGTGGGAAGAGAGAACATAGGCACAGAGAGACACGCACGAAGGGAACTCGTCGCTAGGGCACACTTGGGGAGGGGTACACATGTTGGGAATGATCACAGCTGAGGTACGCCAATGGAGGGGCTGCTCTTGTCTCTGACGCTACCAGGCTCCCCGTGTCCTCTGGTGCTGTCTATCATACAGCTGCTTCCCCTAAGTCTGCTCCCTGCTGAACTCCAGCGAGCACGCTTTCACTGCTCTCCCGGCTGCAGCCTTTGCTAGACCCACGATCCACAGCGGCTGCACTGGGTGTGTGGCTGGGGAGCTTCTGTCTCTTTCCAGTTTCTGCCTTCAGCTAGAGCCCTAGTACTATCTTTTCCTTTTGGGAAGAGTGGACTCTGCCACGCTCACTAAGTTTAAAGCTCCATCACTTTCTACAGCTCTTTCAGAAAATAGCAACTCTCACTCTCAGCCTTTGACCAGTAACATTTTTTGGTTGGGGAGGGGGTGTCAAGGGAGAACCTTCCCAGCTTTTTTCCTTGAAGCATGACCTGTCTATTCCTTTCAAGTAGCTAGCTATTTCAGCATCTTGCCTAGAATAAGCTTTTCATAATGATAGCTAGTATTTCCACAGCACTTTAAGTTTTGCAAAGTGCATTGTACATCTCGTTGAACCCTTACAACACCCTTGGGTTGCTAGGGAGGGAGGTGCTATATACCCCCATTTTATAAATGAGGAAACTGAGGCTGAGAGATGTCATGACTTGCCTCGGGTCATCTAGCTAGTAAGTATCTGAGGTAGGATTTGAATTCGGGCCTTCTTAATTCTTAAATCTAATATTCTCTGTACCACTCAACTGCCTTCCATCTCTAACCAGTGAATCTTTGCCCCAAGAGACCAAACCTCTTCGGAACTCCCAGAAGGGTCCCTCCTAGCTAAATAGGCAATGCCTTCAGGCTCCAGAATACCTTTTGAACTGGTCATGATTTCAGACGGCCTTGTCTCATTGCGGGGTTCACCTCTAGGTGGGAAACTACTCTAGTTTACCGTGGGCATTCCCCTGCTTTAATTCCCCTGTCTCCCTGCTTTAATCTCTGAAGGCTAGAGTGCATCCAGTCGGCACCCCGCTCAAGACCGCCTTCCCAGCAAACACCGACTTTCCCAGTTCAGAAACCTTCCGCTCCGTCCTGCAGATGAAGAGGGGGAGGGGGAGGGGAGCGGGCCCCAGGACCCAGTTATTATCTTCCTCCTGCCTGACCTAGCCACATTCCTGGCTTTATTATGTATATGTGGCCAGCTAAACCTCTTCAGGCTTTGGGTTCCCCCACCTTTCTCCTTAAGGTTTGTGAATCCCCTTAGAGAGGCAATGCAAAGATTATCATGCCCACTACAAGTGAAGAAACGTAATGAGGAAGCTGTAGAAATGGGCCTGAAAGCCAGGTGGTCTGCCTTCACACCCAGGGCTCTCTTGTGCTGCCTGAATAAAAGCCGGAGTTTCTACTGGGGTCACGGCTCCTTTCCCGGAGAGATGGAGCCCCAGGGATCAGGAAGTGTCTAAGTGTTTTTGACCCCAGGCCCCTACCCCTCATCAAGTCAGTTTACTCTAACCCCCTCTCTTTGGTCACAAGCCACAAGTAAGGGCTGGAGCTCTTCCTCCAGGAAAGAAAGACAGCCTGGGGTGAAAAGAACCCCGGGGAGGATTCTCCAGAAAGCCACGGGGCTCGGCTGAGGGCTGACCTCACCAATAGGTAGTGTAGGAGACTGCCCTGGATGTGATTTCATGACCCCTTCCACACCCACGCCAAACTTACCTCTGCTGGAAAGTATTCAATACTTAGGGCTACCTTCCTCACCTGGCACCTCTGTGGACTCCCAGTGTAGTTTTGTGTATTGTGGTTCTGCACACATTCCCCTGTTGTACTTTTAACTCCATCCTTGCACACAGTAGGGTCATGCTTATTGAACTGAATTTGAATTCCTTTGACTCAAGCTAACGGAGGACTTTGTCTCCCAAGAGTATATTCTGGGGGGGGGGGAGTAAAACATGTAAACATGTAGGACACAGCGCCTAGAGGGGGAAGCCACAGAGTGGGAGAAAGTAGCTGAGAAAGGAGAATCCAGAATCTTGGTAAACTTGGTAGGTAAGGTCAGCCTAAACTCACAGCTCTGCTTGGACAGGATTTGGATTCTAGCCATGCTCACTGACGTATTTATGTAGTCTTTAAAGTTTGCACAGGACTTCCAGACATTTCATTAGATCCCCAGGACAACTCTGTGAGTGTATGTATTATAGGATTGATTATCTCCCTTTTACAGATGAACAAACCACCTCAGAGAGGCCAAGTGACTTGTCTAGAGTCACACAGCTGGAGTCCCAGGCAGGATTTGAACCCCAGTCTTCAGGACTGCGTCCAAGTCCATCATTCTATCCACAACCCCAAGAGGCCAAGGTCTCATGATGAGTCAGGGGCAGAGCTGGGACCAGGAATGAAGGAAATGAACGTGGATTAAGAGCCTACTGTGTGCCAGGCACTGTCCTGCAGGCTTTGGTCTTCACAGCCACCCTGGGAGGCTGATGCTATTATTATCATCCCCATTTCCTAATTAAGGAAACTGAGCAGACAGGTTAAGTGATCTGCCCTGGGTCACACAGCTAATAAATGTCCCAGATGGGATTT
Source organism: Phascolarctos cinereus (assembly GCF_003287225.1). Classification (NCBI taxonomy): domain Eukaryota; kingdom Metazoa; phylum Chordata; class Mammalia; order Diprotodontia; family Phascolarctidae; genus Phascolarctos; species Phascolarctos cinereus. The sequence goes on along the minus strand of NW_027556402.1, from coordinate 3,695,383 downwards.
GAACTCAGGTCTTCCTGACTTTAGGCCCAGCACTCTATCGACTGTACCTCCTAGCTCCCTCTAAACTAGACATCAAGTCCCCTGACTCTTAGTAGGGGGTTCTTTCTTGGATGACACAGTGTTTGGAGAAGAGTGACCTTCCAGTTACTCAGGGGTGTGTCTCCTAGAGTCCACACTAGGCAGTGACTTGGAATGACCGTTCTAAGTGTTCCTTGAAGTCTATTCTAGAATCCTTCCTATCTGTTATCAAGTTGAATCCTAGGCCATCTTCCTCACTCAGGTACTGCTTGGCTGTGTGACCCTGGATAAGTCTCTTGACCTCCCAGAGCTTCTGGTTTCTGTCTTGCCTGAAGGACACATTCTCGTTGGTAACCACATCCCCTAGAAGCCTAGAAGCCAGTAGGTGGTGGCTCGGCTCTTTTATGGACTCTGGTTGAATGAGAGCCTTTGCAGTATGCCTGATAGGTATGAGCCCATGTGAGAAGGCTAGGATACAGGAAGCTCTGAGCAGGGAGAGGAGAGAGAGAAGAGCCAAGAAATGCTAACAGAGGATTTCCTTCCTGTACTGGCCAGCAATAGCTCCAGGTGTCGTCTCACTGGTGATTTCCAGACTGAAGAGCCAAAGCCTGCCATTAGCGTCAAGACTTGTTCGCAGCCACTGAGCAGCTTTCTGGCCCAGTGGCCATTATCCTGTCGGGATCTGCTGACTCTATGTGCAAATCTTCCTGCAATCCGGCTCTCTTGGGAGAGTTTGTAGCCAGCCTCCTGTGGAGGGTGTGGTCAGCGCTCCCATCACACCACAGTGGCTTCCAAGGTAACATCATCTGTTGTGAATCCTGACAAGGTTGTGGGGAATGTAGCTCCTCAGTAGAAACTTGCCTCCCTTCATGTAATGTGGGCACCATGATACCTGACTCCCTTGCTCAGTGCTCCGAAGAGGTTCCTTAAAGTGGCCGACACATAACAGGTGCTTAATAAATGTATAAGGATGGATTGATTGGAGAATCAAAGTGCTGAAGGAAATGTAGTCTGTTATCACCATTGTTGTTCTCCTATAACCCAAGTGTGGGTTCTGGGCTCTTTATCCTGCAGTGAGGGCTGTGATGATCTCACCCAGGCTGAAGTTCACTTGTGTAAACAGGAGAAGTCGGCTTGTGTAAACACACACACCTCAGAGCCGGCATCGCTGGGGCCTGGGCCTCTGGGATTTCCAGGGCTTGGAGGTGGAAGTGACTTTAGGAGAAGAGAGAGAGGGGAGGAGGAAGGAGTGAGTGAATGAGATGGACATATGCTGTGATAAGACACTCTCTGAGGATTCCTCCAAACTTGAGGATTATGCATGATAGAAGGATTGCCTTCCTGCCCGCTCAGATGCTCCGGCTGTGCTGGGGCCTTCCCTCCTCTCTGGGGTGCCAGGCACTGCTGCACACAGCTTCTGACCCTCCCTGGCACCTTTGCCCCGGCCCGGAGCACCCAGGTATGGAGAACGAAGACCATCTCACCTTCCCCAAGCGGTATTCTCTGTGCCGTGAAAATCAGCCCACTGGCCTCACTGGCCTTGATTTAATAGGTAACTCTGTGAAGCATTTCTGGCAATGATTATTCTGTTCACTTTTAATCCCTTGTCACTCTGTAGCCTGAGGAGTTTTTTCCCCTTTCTCTATCTTTTCGGTTTCTCACCTCATTATTCTATGTAGCTTCCCCACTGAGGTCACTCTCCCAAATTACACTAGCCAGTTGGGTCTGCGGAGGATGGTTAGCTACTTTTCCCCTCAAGGTTGCAGAGGTAACCCTGAGGGGCTGGGGTTTCTAGTACTGTCACTCACAAGCCCCTACTGATAATGATCTTCCCATTATCAATCAACCAATAGAACTCTACAAAAAGAATTCCCCAGGGCACACTCTCCCCCTGCATACACAGTGTCCTTGGGGAGAATGGGTTCACACTTAAAATACAATGGGAGCAGCTGAGGAAGATTCATCTTCTGGAGTTCAGATCTGGCCTCAGACACTTACTAGCTCTGTGACCCTGGGCAAGTCACTGAACCCTGTTTGCCTCAGTTCCTCATCTGTAAAATGAGCTCAAGAAGGAAATGGCCAACCACTCCAGTATCTGTGCCAAGAAAACTCTAATTAAGGTCACAAAGAATTAGACGTGGCTGAAAAAAGACTGAACAAGTGAGGGAGAATACTTGTGGCTGAGGGGTGCCTCCCAACTGAAGGTCATGGAGTCCTTTTGTCTCCCTGCAGAGTCCCCACCAAGCCTGCTTTGGGATGTGTCATCAGTGATGGATGAGTTGTTCCTTTGCTCAAGAGAGCTGGCTCTTCTCAGAGTATGGCACCTCCTTTGGGGGCTTCCCTCTAGAGGTTATAGAGACTCCTGGCAATCACCATCCTGTTTGACTCCTCAGGCCTGATTCTGCTCTGACCCCTGGTGTGACTGGATGGACCTCGGAGATCCTGCACTCCCTGGTGACCTGGGTAGTCCCATTTCAGTCTACTCCAAATACTCTAGACAGCCTGGATGTCAGGATCCCTTCTCCACAATCCACTCACCCTCCTTGCCAAGGTTACTCTTAGGCAAAGGAAGTCCTCCCTCACCTCCCCATTTACCTAGCACCTAAACAGGTAGCCATCCCAGGAACCAATCAGCTGCAAGTCATTTCTCACGATGTTTGGCACATCCATGGTGTGGGCTAACAGGCAGTTAGCTTCATATTTCTTCCCGGTAAAGATGTCACTGTCGGAGCAGCTAGGTGGCGCAGTGGATAGAGATCTGGCCTTGGAGTCAGAGGACCTGAGTTCAAATCCGACCTCAGACACTTGACACTTACTAGGTGTGTGACCCAGGGTAAGTCACTTAACCTGATTGCCTCACCAAAAAGAAAAAAAAAAGAGATATCAATACCAACCAATGAACCTTGGCATGGTAGTCCTTTCTAGGCTTGGTGGTACCTTGGAGGTAAGACAGTTGAGACTGGATTTCCCATCTCAGCTATCTTGGGGGGGGGCTTTGAGCCCCACAAAGCCATTCTTGCACAAGGCAGAGACCACACTTCATACTGAGGCCCCTGTATCCTCCACCCACCTCAAAGTCCCCGTCATTTGCCATTTTGAGAAGTTTCTATTCCAATGGCTGGCCACCCCTTCTGCCCACCTCAAGGACAGTTTATAAAAACAGTCCTTTCTGAATAGGGCTCTCATTAGAGGAATTACTTCCCAGGCAGAATCCTAGAGTCAAAGGATCTCAAATTTGGAAAGGATAAGCTTCACCCTCAGATCCTCCAATGCCAGGCCAGCTCCATAGCTCCGCGGGAAAACCTTGTAATACCTGCCTTGTGGGACTGTTGTCCAGCTGGGGAAGCTGGAGCATGTCTGCATTAGGACTGGGACCCACCTGGGATCAGGAAAGGGGCTTCCCTTTGTCTGTATGTTCCTTGCACTTTGAGTGGAAGAGAAAGAAATGCTGCTGCTTCTGATGCTGCTGAGACTTCAGCATCTTCCTTTGCTCCAAGCGTTCCTGCCTGCAGAACTTATCCAAGAGGCGAAGGTGATGTTCTTCGACCCTGGAGCAGAACTCTGAAGGTGGACCCCAAGGTGTGTCCACAGGGCTCATTCATTCATTTACCAAGTATTTGTTAAGTACATGAAAGGTGGGGCAGCATATGGAGAGAGAGAGAGAGAGAGAGAGAGAGAGAGAGAGAGAGAGAGAGAGAGTGAGAGCAGTCATTGGACTCAGGAAGACACAGGTTCAAGCCTCACCCCTGACACGCATTATATTATATGACCCTGGAAAAGCCCTCTAGTGCAAGCAAGAATTTCTTAAGTACCTCCTAAGTGCTAGGCCTTCTGTTAGGTACCATGTATACAAAGACAAAAACAGAAATATCTCTGCCCTTAAGGAATATGCCTTCTAATGTGGAAGAAAGCATACACTTAGGAATAAGGACAGTGACTGGAACTTATAATTTGTCCTGTCAGGTGGGGAAACTCCTTCTACTAATGGAAGTCTCTAGGGGTGCCAAAGACAAGCGCCCCTGGAGCATCCCAGTGTCTCAAAGCTTTACAGCCAATTTGTTGGAATAGTCCGGACTTGGATGGCATATTGCCATCAAATGAAGATATAAAACAATGGCAGGGAAGGAGGCACTAAGCGGGAAAGGCCTGATGAAGAAGGTGGAACATGAGTCTTCACGAGGATTCCCAAGAGGCAGAGGTGAAGAGAGGTGTGCTATGCATAGGGCATAGCCAGTACAAATAATGGATGGAGAAGGAAATGACTTGAGTGTAGAAGACCAAGCAGGCCAATGTGTCTGAATCATAGAGCACTTGGAGGGAGTATAATATATACTGAGGTTGGAAAGCTAAGATGGAGTTAGATTGTGAATTAATTAACATTATATGTGTGTGTATTCATACATACATATACATACATACATACATACATACATACATACATACATACATACGTACGTACATATACACACACACAGTGAGGGGGAAGGGGAGTAACCCATAACAGGGCCCTGCCCAGTTGAACAGCTTGGAGGCAGCAGCACCTTAATCAGGGAACAGAAACCACAGCAGCTCCCTGACAGGAGCAGTCAGCCACAGAATTCTGAGCTGGGACACTGTAGCCTACCAGTACTATGAGCCCAGACACACAAAGCTAGCTTCAGGAGCCCAGGAAATGGAGGTCAAGAAAAACCGATGTCTGACCATCCATCAAAGAGTTGGGAGGAGGCAGAGCCCAGCACTAGCAAAGTCAGGAAACGACACTGGAGTTAGAAGTACACAGAAGAAGACACTGAATATCATGACAATATTACACGTCAAGAGGCAGCCAGAAGCGAACGCCAGAAGGGACTAATTCCACCTAAAGTATAAACAGGGCCCTAGGGAAAATAAATGGCTGGGCTACAGACTCCCAGAGTGCCTGGAATCAATGAAGCAAGAGACAAAAATGAGGAGCTCTGGAGGAAAAAAATGGAGGGTGAGTAAGTAACTTAGACCAGAAAGGGAAGAGCCTTACCCAAGAAATGGACTTTAGTGTCTTCCTCTTCTAAGGGTGTGGGAGTTACTGAAAACACACAAAGGGACTGGAGAGGCTCTCCTGATCTGACCACTTTCCATCTTTTGTCTACCCAGGGTTCTGGGAAGAGGGCTCAGGGAGGAGATGGAAGGCATAGGCTTGGTGAGCGCTTGGAGAAATGGAGGAGGAGGCACCAGTGCTTGCCACTACCCCGCTGGTCTCACCACAGCAGGGGGGTTTCATGTAACAGTGAGCTCGGTACATGTTTCACAACCAGCTCTCAGCTGGGGTAGGGGGAAGAGGAGCATGTGCACATGCCCCACTTTTAAATTTCTTCTGCATTTTTAACATTTTCTCCATCATTTTCTGAAGTCTAGACAAGCAGCAAAACCATAACTCAAGCCCTGAGTTGTAGTGTTTGCTGCTTTCTGAGGCGTAAATGTCTACAGTGAAAATTTACCAGTTGTCTCTCATAAACCAGTTCAAGCTGGCTCCAGCACACTCCTGGCTTGGGCCAACTGTCAAACATATTATTCATAGGAATCAGGGCTTAGAGATCTAGTTTGCATTTTACACCAGAGGAAACTGAAGAATATTAAGTGACTTAATCACGTGGGTAGTAAGAAATAGAGGCAGCCAAGTGTTGCAGGGGATGGAATCAGGAAGATCCAAGTTCAAATCTGGCCTCAGACGCTTACTGGCTGTGTGACCCTGGGCAAGTCATTTAACCTAATTTGCCTCAGTTTCCTCATCTGTAAAATGGGCTGGAGAAGGAAATGGCAGACTGCTTCAGTATCTCTGCTGAGAAAACCCCAAATGGGGTCACAGAGAGTCAGACACGACTGAAGTGATTGAACAAAGCTGGGCATTCAGACTGTTTGTACAGGCACAGTTACTGAGCTAGGCACTGCTCTCCAACACTGATCCTCAGCAGAGGATGTAATGTGTCGGGGCAGTGGGGTTTATATTCAGTTCAATGGAGTGGTCGAGGCAGGAAAGCCCCCCTTTTCTTCCTGAGGCGGTGGTCGCCATGTTCCAGGACTGTGAAAAGCAAGGTCTGGCAGGGTCTCACTGGCTAGAAAGGCTTCCAGTGTGTGGGCTAGACAGTGTGTGTGTGTGTGTGTGTGTGTGTGTGTGTGTATACACACTCATTCACAAGAGTCATGTTATGATAGAAGGACACTCAAATTCCTATAATACCATGGGCATCTGGGCATGTGAGCAAAGCTGAGGATGATGGGATTTTGTAGGAGAGTGGAGGGAGCTCAGGGAGGCAAAGGAGTTTCGTCAGCTGCATCTGCAAGTCCACATGATGGGGTTTAAAACATAAAGATGGTGGCAAGAGCCTAGGTGACCGCTGCTGAGTACTGTGGCTGACAGTACCAGAACGGAGAGCTCCTGGGTTGTGCTAGAAGGTGGCACTCAGGTGTCAGAACAAAGACAGCAGATACTGGGACCATGTAAACAGGCAGATCACTCTAGGCCAGCAGCTGGACACCATTGGCTGCCACCTGGGCTGATGCGTCCAACTTCACCAGTGTTCCCAAGCCTTTCCCCCTTGGTGCTACAACTTTTCTTTATTCCTGGTGGGAGCAGGGACTGGGTTTATTCCCTTGTTATCCAGAGTTGGGTGATGGGTAGCATAGCAGTGGCCAGACAGCCAGCTCCAAAGCCCACAAGACCTGGGTTCATGACCCACCTCTGATACCCACTGGCTGTGTGACCCTGAGCTGGTCACGTCTCCTCCCAGTGTTCTCCAGCACTTCTTAAATTGTGGGTTGCGACCCCATGTGGGGTCACAAAAATTTTTGCAACAGTAAAAGGTTTCTGAATGCACAAAAAAATTAGTTACAAATCAAATGCATAATGAATCCGAATGTTTCTGGCAGCTGCATTGCCCAACTTCACTGCAGCCTTGGATATGAACACAAAGCATGCAGACTTCGCACTGTGCATGCCCTCAGGCCGTGCAATGCCAACTAACACTGCCCAAATGCAAAAAGAGGTCCTGAGTGGAGAAAGTTTAAGAAGCCCTGTTCTAAGCAATGCTCTAAGACAGTCGGTTGCAGAGAACGCATCTACCTGCCCTGGTAAAGGAGGGAGAATTGGCTTTTGGGGGACTCCCCATAGGAGTAAGATCAGAGGTCCGGTCGCTGTCCCCCAAGATCAAACGTCTACTCGTAGCCAATGCTGACTAATGATAGTTTAATGCCGGGATGGAGCTCCCAGCTGTGAGCTACGGGCTAACTTCACTGTTTCCTCAGATTGAAGCTGCCGAGAGAAGAGGAATCCTGGAACCTGCCGCCCCACAGACTACAATGAGAGCAATTCTGCATCCATCCAGATGTTACAGTAGCCATGCTACCCCTCCAGAATCCTTCACTGGTTGCTAAGTGCTTGCTTGGCCTAGTTTGCATTTAAAATAAAACTTATGTTTGTAATTTATTTTTAACATTCATTTAAAAAATTTTGAGTTCCAAATTCTCTTCCTGTCTCCAGCCCCTCCCCCAGCCATTGAGAAGGCAAGCAATATGATAGCAATTATGCATGTGAAGTCATGCAAACATATTTCCATATTAGCCACGTTCAGCAACAACGGAACAGCGAGAAAAAACAAAGCAAGTGAGAATAGTGTGCTTCAGTCTGCACCCGCAGTTCCTCAGTTCTCTCTTTGGAAAGGGAGAGCATTTTTTCATCATAAATCCTTCAGAATTGTCCTAGATTGTGTTATTGCCAAGAATAGCGAAGTCAGTCATGGTTGATCATCATACAACCTTGCTGTTACTATGTACAGTGTCCTCTCGGTTCTATTCATTTCACTTTGCATCAGTTCATATGTCTTCTCAGGTTTTTCTGACACCACCCTGCTTGTCTTTTCTTCTAGCACAATACTATTCCATCACAATCATGTATCACAGCTTGCTCAGCCATTCCCCAATTGGGGGCATGCCCTCAATTTCCGATTCTTTGCCACCACAAAAAGAGCTGATACACACACACAAACACACACACACACACACACACACACACACATATGTTTGTACATATAGGTCCTTTTCCTTTTCCTTTGATCTCCTTGGGATACAGACCTAGTAGTGGCATTGCTGGGTCAGAGGTATGCACAGTTAATAGCCCTTCGGGCATAGTTCCAAATTGTTCTCCAGAATGGTTGGATCAGTTCACAACTCCACCAACAGTGTATCAGCGCTCTTGCTTTTCCACATCCCCTCCAACATTTGTCATTTTCCTTTTCTGTCATGTTAGCCAAACTGTTGGGTGAGCTGGTACCCCGGAGTTGTTTTAATTTGCATTTCTCTATTAGTGATTTAGAGTATTTTTCATGTAATTGTTGATAGCCTTGATTTATTCTTTGAAAACATGCCTGTTCATATCCTTTGACCATTTGTCAATTGGGGAACAATTCTTATTTTTATAAATTTGGCTCAGTTCCCTAAACATATTTGAGAAATGAGGTCTTTATCAGAGAAACTTGCAAGTTTCCCTCAGTTTCCTACTTTCCTTTTCATTTTGGCTGCCTTGTTTTACTTTGTGTAAAAAAACTTTTTAAATTCATGTCATCAAAATTATCCATTTTATCTCCCACGATCCTTTCTATCTCTTGTTTGGTCATGAATGTTTCCCTTATCCATAGATCTATCTGACAGATACATTTTTTCCACGGTCCCCTAGTTTACTTATGATATCACTCTTTACGTCTAAATCACATACCTGTCTTGAGTTTCTCTTGGTATATGGTGTGAGATGTTGGGCTGTGTTTAGTTTCTGCCAAACCGTTTTCCAGTTTTCCCAGCAGAAATTGTTACATCTAATTTAAGGTCAGAATGAGATTCGTTTCTTTCCCTTTGTCCTTTGTGCTTTGGAAAGTTTCCTTAAAACCCATCTGGTTATTTTCAATCAGTTTGGATAAAAGGGAAACTCTTTTCTTCACAACAAATGCTTATTTTGCATCAAGATCATGTTTTGCTCTCTTGGCGTGGGCTGCAAATTGTCTTGGAGGGTGAAAGACTAAGGTCTTTCCCTTATTTGAATAAACTGGATTTAAAAATAGCACAGCTTTAGGCATGTTAAGATTGCTTTCTGTACAATCTCAGCCCTATGTCAGACTTTTCTTTGATGGTTACAGTCTGTTTATCCGGGTTTTTGTTGTTGTTGTTAAAAAAAAAAAGGAAAAATGAAAGAAGAGAGGAGAGGAGGGAAGAAGGAAGGGAAGGAGAGGGAAAGAAAGGAAGAAAAGAAAAGGAGAGGAGGAAGGAAAGAAGGGAGGAAGAAAAGGAGGAAGAGAAGAAAGGAAGGAAAGAGGGAAGGAAAGATAGATGGAAGGAAGAAAGGAGTGAGGAAAGGATGGGGAGAAAGGGAAGAAGATTAGGAAGGACAGAAGGAAAGGATGGGGGAAAGAAGGAGGGAGAGAGGGAGGAAAGGAGGAAGGAGGGAATGGAAGGAGGGAGGAAGAGAAGGAGGAAGAGAAGAAGGAGGAAGAGAAGAGAGAGGGAAAGAAAGAAGGAAAGAAGGAAGGAGTGAGAAAAGGAGGGAGGAAAGGAGAGAAGGAAGAGGAAAGAAAGATGGAGGAAGGAACAAAGAGAAGGGGAAAAAGGAGGAAGGAAGGAGGGAAGGATGGAGTGGAAGGGAAAGAGGTTAGGAAGAAAAGAAGGAAGGGAGGGAGGAAGGAAAGAACGATTTATTTCTGGAAAGTGACTTAGTCCCAAGTGAAATTACTCAAGATGCTGTGGTTTTTCTTTTTTTAATTAACTGTATTCCAACTCTTCATCTCCATCTCTGTTACACCCACACCCACCCATGCCCCATCACCCATATGGCCAACGCTACAGTGAGCTAGGGTGAGTGCTCGGTAAAAACTCACTAGGACTAAGGAAGGAGAGGAAGAAGGTTCCTTTCGGATCCAGGAAGAGTCTGAATTACAGGGCCCCGCGTTCCAGTTCTACCTGACTGATAGTGAGTTATTCGGGGTTGCCATTTTCGAGCACGTACGCCACCTCCACTCCACGGTTAAGAAATGGAGTGGCTGCAGACTGTGCTAGCGGAGAGTCCTGTGCTGGCTGGAAGTTAGGCACAGGCTACCTCACACAAGGCTATGGAGCAACCCCGAAGCGGAATGGGCCACCCTGGTAGCTAACAGGCTCCCCCTCCCCCGAGGTCTTCAGGCAAAGTCAGGACACCATGGTTATTCTTGGCCTGGTTGGGTAGCCTCTGAGCCCTACTCCAGCTCTGCTGTGATAGTATTACTAATCCCAGCTCCTTCTGAGTCAATACATTCAAACAGTTATAATGCATATAAAGTGTTTTGCAGGATATAGACATCAGCTGTTATTGTTAGGTATGGATATCAATAAAACAGTGGGGAGATGCCCAGTGGGTATGGGCAGGCTGCACTCGCTCATTGGCCACAAAGCCCCATGCCCCAGGAGAAGTAGGAAAGAGGATGTTGTCAGAGAGATGTGGGACTAGAAAAGGAGATGGGTCAGCATAGCTAAGAGAAACCCCTACACTCTGGTGGCCTCCATACAATGTCAAGAGGTCTATAGAAATGTCCAGCGAGCACGATGGAGGGATGGAACCAAGAGTGTGCCGGAGCCGGCTTGTGAGCCAAGGGTTAAATCTTCAGTGTGAGCATTGAACGACAGGAAATGATGCGAATAAGGGATCAACTTGTTGTCTTGACTTAAGAAAGTGATGGAGCAAATGTTAATAATGCAGATGAACTATAAAAGTGTATCGTGTGTGTGTGTGTGTGTGTGTGTGTGTGTGTGTGTGTGTGTGTGTATCCAGCTGTTCAACACTTACCAGCATACTACTGGTGGTTTTTCTATGGAATATTTACATAAAGTCATGGCCAAGAGCAGCACAGGATGAGAACCTGTGATGAAGTAGAAATCTCAGTCACTGGAGGGAGAGTTCACCTGAGCTAATCCATTGTTGGCATTGAGCAAATGCTGTCTGCTTACACCTAGTGTGTATAGAGCTCCTGCCACGCCCACGCCAGCCTCTTCCCTGAGCCTGACCTAAAGTGGAGGTGGCATCATCCATATTCTCTCTTGAAGCTGGAAACCAGAAGGGCTCCAAGAGACTGCAGAGTCGGAAACAACTCAGAGCACTGAGTCTGAAGAGCCTGGGAGAGACTGAACCTGACCTCTCTCTCACTCTCCCCCACTCTGCCCTGCCCTGCCCTGTTTGTAGACAAAGGACATGGATCTCCACCAATGAAGAGAAAGTCTCTACCAATGGGCTTGGGGACTTGGGTTATATTCATGCTCAGTAACTCCTAACTGAAATATAGCTCTTCCTTCAGTTATGAATGTAGGAAACAAAGAGGGCCCTGAGAAGGGGTCCTTGGGCTCCAGATTGCCAAAGGGGCCAGGACTCTCAACGAGAACCTTTGCTTTAGAGTAATCCAGGGTGATATTTGTGTATTTTCTCCTTAACTGATTAAATGTCAACATATCTCTTAATTACCTAAGCTCAGCTCCTCACCCCAGTTATTATTTATTTAAGAAACCCCCTTCTCAAAGGCTGGTGCTCAAATCCAGGGAGGTGCTAGGACTAGCTCATACAGGCTCACGAGTGTCACCTGTTGAATTTTTAGCTTGAGCCATTATGCCTCAGCAATGCTACACGTCAGGGCTTGACTTACCGTTTTGGTGGTTGTCCCGACTTAAGAACATGATAGAGAAAATGTTAATAATGCAGATAAAATTTACAAGTGTCATGTGTGTGTTCTTTTCTGGAGGGCTAGTTGTTAAACATTTACCGCACACCCTTGCTCATATCTCTCTCTCTATTAAATCCTAGGATAAATAATATTAAAGTTACTGACTATATCATTTATTAACAGTGACATCAATAATTAAGCAAAGATAGAGATAATCATTCACAATACCTAGCTGTGAGAATGGGCACGTTGAAGAATTTCTTCACCCCTTCTCTGTAACTGCAGCCAGGTTTTTTTCACTTCTGAGAGCACAGCCCACAGCATTTGGTTCACTCAGGATAACAAGTCAAGTCTCTGGACAAGAATCACTCCCGTCCTCTTTGTTCCTTGCCCAGTCGCTCTCTGAGTATAACAGGAAAGACGATTCTTTACTGATTTTCCCAACTGCCACTGAATGGCAGTCACAATTGTTATAGCATCTCTGCTCTTTAAAAGACAGTAACCATTTCTATAGTTTATAGTAGAAGCTTTTGAAACAGAGGATATGTATGTTATATATATCATATGTTATAATATACATATATGCATACATCTTTTGGAATGGATTCTATATATCATTATATAGTATATGTGTGTATACAAACATGTTATATATACATGTATGTTTATATATAGGTATATATACATGTCTATGTGTGTATATGTATGTACGTGTGCATGGACGGATAGCTAGGTAAATAGACGTTGTTATGTGTAACAAGGGTTGGGAGCTTGAGAACTGACTTTCATCCTGGGATTTGCAGTTCAGAGAGACAAGCATTCACTCCCCTCTTAACTTGTAGAATCATTTGGGACTGGAAGGCAGGCTTGAGTCATGCCCAGGGGGATTCTTCAGTCTGAGAGATGATTGAGAAGGAGAAGGGACTTCAGGGCCAAAGCAGCAGCAGCAGCAATCTTGATTTTTGCAATTAATTAGCCAGAAAGCATTTATCAAGTGCCTACATTGTGCCAGGCAGTGGGACACATGCAGAGGAGGGGTAGCCAAGCAAGGGAGCCTTAGCCCAGGCAGTCACAGGGATGGGGGTGGGGTGCGGGGGGTGGGGTGGGGAATGTGCTAGCTGCAGGTAAGAAGTGGCCCGGGGGAGGCGTGAGGTCCAGGGAGACCCTGGAGGGACAACCGCAAAAGGAGTAGCTATGAAGACTTTTGTAGTCTGGCCCCTTTCCCTCTTGCTTTGATCTCCTCAGGGTGTAGACCTCGTAATGGAATGGCTGGGTCAGAGCACACACGGCTTTATAGCCCTTTGGGCTGAGCTCCAAGTGAAAAAGACAAGGCGCTTTCAAATTCCAGGCAGGGAGTCCGGGATGATATCTTACGTCTTCTAGCAAGGACTGCCTTGGGCAAAGCTGTGCCTTTGTTGTGTCCGCAAGGAAGAAATAGGGGTAGAGGGAGCCTGGGACTGGCTGGGTGAAGAGGGGCCCGCAGTAGTGCAGGGGAGGGAGAGGTGGGAACCTCCGAATGCACAGGGCGCAGCCTCACCCTGCAGCCTTTTGATTTTTAGTTGAACCTTTGGGAGCTGATGAGGTCTTGAGGCTGAGTATGGAGGCAGAAGAGAAGGGAGGCTCAGGACAAAGGACACACCTACCCACCGCCACACAAGGGAGCGCATGGGTGATGACTGCAGAGGAGCCCAGGGATTGGCCAAAAGAGAGAGGAGGGCCAGGAAAGAGCATTGTGGAGTTACAGTATCAATCCATCCAGCATTCATTGAGCACCTATGATATAGCAGACCTAGACTAGGCAACAGGGACACAAAGAAAAAATGGAAACAGTCCTCCCGGCCCTCAAAGAGCCTGCATTCTGTTGAGGGCTGCAACATGCAGAGATACAAAGTATATTCATTTAATACAATATAATTTTGAGATGGGGTCGAGGGGGCCAAGAGAGGCTGGAGGCAGTCAGGAAAGGTTTCAGGCAGGAGGCCACTTCCAGCTGAGCTGAGCTGCTGTTCACAGGCATAGTCGCCTTGTCTTGACACCACTTCTCAAGGGTTTAGAATTCTCTCTAAAACACCAAGGGACAGACCCAGCAATAGCACTTCTAGGGCCGTATCCCAAAGAGATCATACAAATGGGAAAAGGACCCACATGTACAAAAATATTTACGGCAGCTCTTTCTGTGGTGGCAAAGAATGGGAAATTGAGGGGATGCCCATCCATTGGGGAATGGCTGAGCAAGCTGTGGTGTATGAATGTAATGGAATACTATTGTGCCATAAGAAATGATGAACAGGTGGCACAGTGAATAGAGCACCGGCCCTGAAGTCAGGAGGACCTGAGTTCAAATCCGACCTCAGACCAAACACTTGACACTTAAAACTGTGTGACCATGGGCAAGTTACTTAACCTCAATTGCCTAAAAATAAATAAATACATAAATAAAATAAAGATGAAAGCCAGAAGCATCTCTTCCTATTGTTTAAAAAAAATAAGAAAGAAAGAAATGATGAACAGGCAGACTTCAGAAAAACCTGGAAAGACTTGTATGGTCTGATGCCGAGTGAAGTGAGCAGAACCAGGAGAACGTTGTACACAGTAACAGCCACTGATGACTAACATTGATAGACTTAACCCTTCCCAGTAATACAAGGATCTAAGACATCTCCAGAGGCCTCGTGATGGAAAACACTGTCCACATCCAAAGAAAGAACTATGGAGTCTGAATGCACATCAAAGCAGACTATTTGCTATTTTTTTTCTTCTGTTGTGTTTTGTTTCCTCTTTCTGGTGGTTCCTCCTATTGGTTCTAATTCTTACTTCCAACATCACTAATGTGAAAATATGTTTAATAGAAATGTGTATGTAGAACCTATATCAGATTGTGCGCCGTCTTGGGGAGGGAGACAGGCAGGAAGGGGGAGAAAAATTTTAAACTCAAAAGCATATGGAAGTGATTGTTGATAAATCAAAATCAATTAATAATTTTTTTTAATTAAAAAATTAAACACCAGGGGACAGTAGTGGCAGAGGAAGGTTTGCAATCCAGTATTTTGGTCCTTCACCTTGGTGATGACTGGTGAACAGGTAATTTCTAGCAGCTGGAACATAGTGGCTTCACAGAGCTAAGCTGGCTTCCACCCAGTCCCAAGGTGCCTTGCTTCCTGGGGCAGAGGGCTTGGCAGCTGCCCCTCCCCAGCCAAACCCACCCCAGGCTCTTTTTCCCCCATGCATGTCCCTTGCTCTGCCAACAAAGCTAGGAGCCTGTCCTACTCCACAGCGCAGAGGGTTAAGTGGGGCTTCTTGAGCGGGCTGCCCACACATCTGGATTCTGTTAAAACCAGGCATGTGCTTATCTGCCTATTGACATAAGCATCACTCTTCCTTACATTCCTCATCCCACTTAGTGGGACAGAAACAGACAGAATGGGATTCCCACATCACTTTGCAGCCTCCATCCAGCCAATCAGCCCTGGGCCAGGTCAGGCTTTCAGGAGCCGACAAAGAGCCCAGAGCTGACTTTGTGAAGTGAGACAGAGCAGGTGGCTGCCCTTTGGAGCCGGATTGAGCTGCGAAGAGCAAAGGCCAAACGGTCTTGTCTATTTCTGGGCCATGTGGGTGATGGCATTCCCCCATCCATCATCAGTGGCTGCATTCCAGGGAACCAGGTTCAACTGGTGGTGATTTCACATTGTAGATCTTTGACTCGTGATGTGGGGCCAATCTCTTGCCCTCTCTAGGTCTCAGTTTTGTCTCCTGTAAGATAAGAGGTTGGATTGCTAAGGTCTGTCCAACATCCCAGCTACCCCGTGTTTATTTTCTGTGTGCATGATAACTTGTATGTTGTCACCCCCTTTAGACTGTGAGCAGAGGCTGTCTTTTGCCTTTCATTGTATTCCTTTTATTGGGGCACACGGTGTGCTCAGGGAGGACCACACTTCTGGTGTGAGGGCTTTGGCGTCCACCTGATTAGCCCAACTCTCACCTGTTGCTCCAAGGAGCGGTAGCATGGTGGCAGCCACGCCCTACTGAACCACAAACCCATCAGTGAGTTAGGGGGGTGTCTGCCCAGAGCACGTGAAGACTTTCCCCAGCATAATGGGTAGATGAGAACAATTTGTCCCAACCATCATGAAGGCTCCTCTCTACTCTCTATCTTTCATGTACATATGGTTAATATAGTTATTTGGATCTGGTCTACCCAACTTCTGTACTTTCTTTGAGAGAAGAGATTGTCTTTTGCCTTGCTTTGCATCCCCTGAACTGAGCACAGTGCCTGGCACATACTAGGCACTTAGTGAATGTGTGTTGATTTAAAAGCCAAGTTGTGAATGGCTTTCAAAGCTATTCGTGCCTGGAGGAAATGGGGAGCTGCTGGAGTCCATTTAGTAGGGAGATGACATGGTCAGTCCTACGTCTTTAGGAAAATCCTGCTGGTGGCCAACAGGAGAATGGACTGGAGCAGAGAGAGCCTTGAGGAGGCAGACCAGTTAGAAAGCTATTGCCCTAGCCCAAGGGTGAGGTGACGATGCCCGTACTAGGGTGGCAAGTGTGTGAGTGGAGAGAATAGAACACATGTGAGACTTGGTGAAAGCAGACAAGATCAAACTAGGTGGTCACTTCTCTTGCTCCTCCAGGTACTTAGGAGAGCTTGGCAGTTCAAATGACAAATACTGCCTCCTGAAGCTAGAAGACTGAAGAGCAGGCCTCTCTCTTCTCTCTCACTCTTACCAACTCCACCCAGGTGTAAATATATCTATGGAGACACTACAGGAGTAAGTGCTTGGCTTCCAGGGCTCACAGTTGGGAAGACCCGTGAAAGCAGTTGTATGACCCTTCTCTCAGCCCCATTTGTAAACCTTGAAGTATAGAGAAGTGTTAGCTATTATTGAGAGTAGAGATGGGACCTGGGATTTCCTGGTGTAAGGAACTCTCCAGGGTCAGGAAATACCCTCTACCTGTACAGAGTAGCATCTCTGCAACTTAGAGCCTTAGAAAGCTTCCTGGACACTGAGGGGTTAAGTGACTTGCCCGGGGTCATACCACCATTAGGTGTTGGGCAGAGAGGAAGTTGGAATGAAACCCAGATCTTCCTGGCATACAGCCTGGCTCTCTTCTGTTATTACAACATTGAAATTCATTCATTTAGTGTAACTAGCTATAAAGCATGTTTAATTGGTATTATTGTTTGAGATAAAATTTATAACATGTCACTAAAAATGAAATAATATAATTCAGAAAGTGAGAAAAAGGCCTATGGCCTTCTCGTGAAAAAGCTGAGCCCCAAGTGGTACCTTGGAATTACTGTCCAGGCAGGAGTAGGACCACGATCACCTCCACATTTCCTGGAGAACTAGAGCTGAGGGAACTAGGAGTGGCTATGGAGGGGAAAGCCAGGGAACCAGAAGCTAAGAGGCCTTCACGGGGGTGAACTTTAGAATGGACCCGGGGGCATCTCATGCCCCAACCCCTGCTGTCACTTAACCGCCACATGGCCAGCCAGCCCCTGTGTGAAGCCTTCCACGACGGGGAGCTCACCACCTCTGGAGGCAGCTCGTTCCACACTGAGTGAGCTCTCGGGGTTGGATCTTCCTGGCATCGAGCTGATCTTTACATCCGCGAAGCTCTCCCCTTGTTCTGCCTTCTGGGGCCAGACAGAACAAGTTTATTCCACATGATAAGGCTTCGAATGCTTGAATTTATGGTAAATGCAACCAGTTATTTCAACTGCTTTCCTTCTGACCATGGACTCAAGGTTCATACCACCCTGGTCAGTCTCCTCTGGAGGATCCCCAACTTACTAATGTCCTTTCTAAGCCTTGGTGGCCCAACTGAACCCAACACTCTAGATATGGATTTTCCAGGGATCCATGGTACAGAAGGACAGTCTCCTCTCTTCCTGGAATTCCCATCCCTCCTCATGCAGCCCAAGATGGCATCACTTTTCTTGGCCACCATATCACACTGCTGTGAAGCTTGCAGTCCACTGACAGCCACAGATCTTTTTCAGAACAACTGGTCTTTAACCAAGCTGCCCTTATCTTGTACTTCTGAAGTTGATTTCTTGAACCCAAGTGTAAGACTTTAGATTTACTTCAATTGAACTTTACCTCACTACAGTACAAGGTGTTGGTTCTTCATCTTTTGGGATAGTGCCTCCATCATCCAGAGTTCCCAATTGCTCCTCCACCATTCTAATCCCCTCCACCAATTTACTTTAACCATCAGTTTGTTCTTCTTCCAGTTTCCTCTCTTCTTTGCCTTGCCAGCTACCTTCTCTTTTCTCCTTTTTCCTTAAGGTCTCATGCTGTTCTTTTCAGTCCCAACTCCTTAATCATTTTTTTTTTTTTGCTTTTTGGTGAGGCAATCAGGGTTAAGTGACTTGCCCAGGGTCACACAGCTAGTAAGTGTCTTGTGTCTGAGACTGGATTTGAACTCAGGTCCTCCTAACTCCAAGGCCAGAGCTCTATCCACTGTGCCAGCTGGCTGCCCCTCCTTAATCATTTTTGAGCCTGATGTTTCCCTTTCAACCGTCTCTCACAACAGCCAGAAGTAGACTCTTGCCCTAGAGACTGCTTTTCATGCTATAGTGGATAGCATGCTGGAATTGGAATGAGGAAGATCTGAGTTCAAATCCTGCCTCAGACTGTTACCAACTGTGTGACTCTGGGCAAGTCATTTACTCTCCATAAGCCTCAGTTTCATCACATGTAAATGGAGATATGTAAATAGCACCTCCCTCTCTGAGTTGTGAGAAGCAGATGAAATACCTTATGTCAAATGCTTTGAAAACCTTCAAACACTACAAAGTATGAGCTTTTATTAGTATTCTTTCTCAATTTATCAAAATTAATCTTCCCCAAATCCAGTCGCTGGCTTTCTTTGCAAGTCCAAAGCCCTCTACGTTACCTCCACAATTTCTTTTTTCCTTCTTATTCACCTCGAGTCCTTTTCTTTCCTCCAGTCTCTCTTCCACAATTGTTTCCCATGAAAGTTGGACTCCAACTTCATGAAGAAAGCCCAAGGTCTCCACTGATGGGTCCCCAACTGCCCTTCAGTATCTGGATGGCACCTGCTGATAGATCTCAAGTCCAGCTGGCCAGCAGCTGGAGCTCAGGTACCAGAGTGTGTTAAGAGACACGCAGTGTTTCACACAAAGGAGGCACTCGTACTCTTGTAGATGACCCTGCATGGCGCACATTGGTGGATGGTTTTCCCTTCTGGCAGTCATTTTAGGAAAGATGTTGACAACCTGGAGTCTTTCCAGAGGAGCACAACATGGATGGTGAAAAGAATGGATAACTTGTGCTAAAGAATAGGTTGCAGAAACTGGTGACACTTAGCTTGGAGAAGGGAAGATGTAGAAAATGGGACTGCTTTCGTCCAATGCTTGAAGGGCCATCTTGTGGAAGCTGGATTGGATTTGCTCTGTCTGGGCCTGATAAGGGCCAAAGTAAGGGCAGAAGTAAGAGCAAAGGGAGGACATGGCAAAGAAGAAAGTGAGTTTTAAGGGAAATAGGGACATAACCAAGGAAGCGGACTACATTTCCCATGAAGCTCTGGGCTTCAGAGGCAAGCCTAATGGAAGTTCTAAAGAATTCAGTTCCCAGAACTAGTCACTTTTTATATAGGGTGATTACATAAGAGATGGCAAAGAGAAGAAAATAGAAACCAAGTCACATGATGGAGGAGTGTGCAATCCCAGGCCATGTAGCTGGCCAGGAATAGAGCTGTGGATGAGATATATGGGCATACTCTGGTGAGCTAGGAGGAGATGAGCCAGCACATCATGCCAGCCAGCTGCCAGGGTCATCTGAGCTCCCAACAGTGGGTATTAAAGGCTGCCAATACTTGATCCCCTTTCCCCCAGTTCACAGGTGGGCCCATGGAGCGCAGAGATTTCTTTCCTGGACTATATGGAAGGACGGGGAATGGGAGGGCACTGATTTGAGGACTGGGTGCTGAGGAGGTGTCATTGTTTTATATTTCCATTTTTACTCCAGTTAAGAGCTGTACCTGACTCAGGCTGTTGCTTGCGTGGGTTTCTCTTAGCATGGCAGCAAGATGGATAGAGAACTAGAAAGGAGAATTGTGTTTGGTTTCCCAGTTCCTTTGGGGATGGGGGCTTGAGCCAGAGGGGCTAGATTTAACAGAGGCTCTTCTGACAACTTGAAGTCGAGTCTGCCAGGGGCTTGGGCTGGCTGGCGTATGGGCAGCAAGAGGAAAACCGAGCTAACTTAGAGTAGAAAGGGGTGCCTCAAGACAGTGGGGTCCCCTCGCCAGACTTTGTCAAACAATACGTAGGAATTTACAATTTTTCCCTGTTGAGTTGTATCTTGTTAGGCTTGGCCCATGTTTCCAGCCTGTGGAGATCTTTCCCCAAACAGATTCATTCATCTGATGTGTTAGCTAGCTTTCCCAGCTTCATCTCATCTTCAAAAGCGATGAGTAATCCAGCTGGGTCATCCATTATCATTGCTGACTGACTTCACGACTTACCCCTTCTGTGGCTCCCTCTTTACTCCCAAGATAGCTTTTCTCTTTTAAAAAGCCCTTTAAGCTGTTCTTAGCATCCGAAGCTAGTCTCAGCTCATTTTTTAGCCTGAGTGTTCTTTTTCTGTAAATAGTATTTTATTTTTTTCCAATTACATACAAAGATAATTTCAATATTCACTTTTATAAGATTTTGAATAGTTACTTTTTTCTCCCTCCCTCCCTCCTCTCCCCCCTCCCCAAGATGGCAAGTAATCTGATATAGGTTCTACACGTGCAATCATGGAAACCTATTTCCACACTAGTCATGTGAAAGAAGAAACAGAACAAAAGGGGAAAGCCACAAAAAACAAAAAAAAGTGAAAATTTTGTGTTCTTAAAATTATTCTTATAGTTCAAGGATCCTTTTTAAATTGTATCAACTACCCAACAAGTATTTATTACACATTTAATCCATGCCAGGCACTATGCTAGACACTGAGGGCAGGGGGTGGGGGGGTTACAGAGACAAAGTGGGACAGCCCTGCCCTCAAGGAATGCCATTTTACCAGGGCACGGCTCTTAATCTGGAGTCCACAGACCAGTAAAGAGTCTATGGATAGATTTCAGGAGTCCTTGAACTAGGATAGGAAATAATTAGATATTTTTCACTAACCTCTAACTGAAATTAGACATTTCCTTCAATTATGAGTTAAAAAAAAAAAGAACATGATTCTGAGAAGGGATCTCTAGGCTTTACTAGACTGACTGCCAAAGGGGCCCAGGATGCCAAGAAGGTTAAGAACCCTTTGCTAGGGGGATAAATAAATAAATACTCACAAGTAAAAAACACAAAATATTACAAAGTGATTTAAAGAGAGAGAGAGAGAGTGACAATAACTGAGTAGATCAGGACAGATCGATTAATAAGTATTTATTGAGTACCTGCTATGTGCCAAGCACTCTTCTAGGCTCTGGGAGAGGGCACAATGCTACATGTACACTCAGTCCTCAAATGGTCAGATGGGGCTGCCTGCTCCATGGCCCCGGGGTCTCTCCAATGCTCCCTGTGACTGCATCTTTAACTCTTTGGAGGAGGTATTATCTCACATCTTACTGTCATATAACACCAAGAGTAAAGTGTTAGTTTGGGATTTCCTGGGAAGCCTTGGGTCAATAAAGGAACTTGGAAATTTCCCCAAAACAATCCAGTCTACTCTCCTATGCCTGTTAAATGCCATGCACAGCCCATGTGTGTATGGAGGTCTGTCTATACTGTGTGTCTTAGATACGTGCACCATTGGACAAGCTCCAATGGTTTGTCCTCCCACAGGCATGTTGAAATCTGGGCAATAAACATTTTTCATCCACTTAGTTTTGTGTGGATGTACAGACTAGACTTGTCTGGCTGCTTACACATCTCTTCCAGGACTTGCTGCGATATTCTGGGGCTTGACTGCTACATGAGTAAGTATAACAAAGAAATGTCAATGGGGGTGGGTGGGTGGACATCAGTAAAAGGCCTGTGGAGGAGAACGCACCCGAATCGTGCTTTGAAGGATTCTATGAAGCAAAGCGAAGGAGGGAGTGCATTCCAGGCGTGGAGGACAGCCCATTTATGCAGAGTCACAGAGGTGAAGGATAAAAAGACATGTGGAAGAAAAAACTGTATTGGAGTGCAGCGTGCAAGAAGGGGAGAGAAATGAAAGAAAACTGGGAAGGAAGGGGGGACTCATATCATGGAAGGTTGTGAATGCTGAACAATTAATCAAGGGCAAACGAGAGATTTGTGTTGGAGCCGCTGAGTTCATTAAGCAGTGATATAGTCACACCTGGGCTTGAGGATGGTCACTTTGGCCATTGTATGGAGAAGGGATTGGAATGAGGAGAGGTATGAGATAGGAGGACCGAGCAGGTGGCTCCAGCAACGAGCGAGGGGAGGGCTCGAGCCAGGGTGGCGGCTGTGTGAGCAGAGAAGCCCACATATTTCTACCTGTAGGTAGAAATAATGTCTTCGCAGCTGATTGGATGTGGGGGATGAGTCACACTGAGGAGTCCAGGATGACACTGAGCTTGTGAATCTGGGGGACTGGGAGGATAAGTAGTGACCTCACCAGTGATAGGGAAGTCCAGAAAAACCGAGGCTTGGGGGCAGGGAAGATCACGAGCTCTGTTTTGAACATGGTGAGTGAGATGTACGTTTAGTACATTCAGTTCTATGTGCCTCAAGGGCAATCGTCTGATTTGGGGCTAGGGCTCCATAGAGAGCCTAGAAGTGATATCTCAATCTGGAAATCATCTGCATGGCGATCATAATTGAATCCATGGGAGGTGATGAGATCACTGAGAGAGAGGATAGAGGGCTGAGTCCGGAGCCTTGGGGAACACCCACAGTTAGGGTGGGACATGGATGAGGGGCCAGCCAAGGAGACTGAGAAGGCACAGTCAGACAGGTAGGAGGAGAGTCAGGAGAGAGCAGAATCACGAGAAGCCAGAGAGGAGAGAGTGCCTGGGAAGAGAGGATGGTGAACAAGGGCAGATGCTGCAGAGAGGGCAAAAAGGATGAGGGCGGGAAGAGGGGGTTAAGATCTGGCTACTGGGGCAGCGAGGTGGCCCAGTGGATGGAGCACCGACCCTGGAGTCAGGAGGACTCGAGTTCAAAGCCGGCCTCAGACACTTGACACTAACCAGCTGTGTGACGCTGGGCAAGTCACATAACCCCATTGCCTAGCCCCCCCCCCAAAAAAAAAACACCACTGCTCTAAAGATCTGGCTGTTAACGTGATCTTTGGTAACTTTGGAGGGAACACTTTTGGTGGAATGATGAGGTGGGAAGCAGAGGGCAGAGTTAAGAAGGGAGTTAACAGGAGAGGAAGCGAACACCAGGTGTAGACAGCCTTCTCCAGGAGCCGAGAGATGCAGGCAATAGTTGGATTACCACCAACAATAATGATAGCTGATGGTACTTTCGGATTTACACAGCACCTCGCTTTATACACTTCTACGTACTGTATCCTTTATCTATATTTTTGCCTTTGACCTCATTGGATCGTCACCCCTACACTGTGAGGTAGGCATTTGAACCCAGTGATAGGATTTGAACCCAGGTCCTTTGACTCCACTTTTTCCATTGTACCTCATTGTGTCCTAATGTAGATCATGGGCTCAGGTCTGGGTTCAGTTCCTTACCACCTGTCTAACTTTGGCCAAGACCCTCCTCTCCCCAGGCTTCAGTTCCTCCTCTGTAAAAACGAGGGGGGCACACCTGAGGGCAGCGAGGCTGCACTGCAGCAGATGGAGCGTGTGCTTGGAATCTGGAAGATTCATCTTTGTGAGTTCAAATCCCACCTCAGACACTTGCCCTAGGCAAGTCACTTCATCCTGTTTGCCTCAGTTCCCTCATCTGTAAAATGAGCTGGAGAAGGAAATGGCAAATCACTCCAGTATCTTGGCCAAGAAAACCCCAGATGGGGTCATACACGACTGAATAATGACCTACCCGAGGATCTGTAGGTCTTTTCCAGCTGCTAATGTTCCCATATGAACATCATTGAATGCTGAAATAATCCTAAAATACCTGTGGTGGTACAGGACGACTACCCTGCAGACACGGCCCCAGCCCAGCCCCTCAGCCCCTTTCACTGGACCACAGTGGTTCTCCTAGCTGGTCTCGGGCCCCAAACAACTCCTTGGCCTCCAGAATGGCTCCCAGTCATAGTGGGGTGAGCCATGGACCCAGGGTAGGGCAATGGGGATCACACTAGAAGTGTCTAAAGAGCTAACACTTGGAAGAAGGATTCACCTTGTTTGGAGCCTGGGAGCTGCCAGACGTCAGAGACATAGATTCCAACTCCATAAAAGGAAAAACTTCCTAACTCCCAGAGCTGGCCTCCAGCAGGAGGTAGTGAGCTCCCCATCACTGCAGGGCTACTTGTCAACGCCACCGTACACAGGGCTCTCATCCAGCCCTGTGAGAATCCTGCTGCAGCTGTGGGTCAGCAGCCCCGGGGGACAGGAGCCGTGCTGCTCGTCCTGTGACAGGAGGGGAAAAGGAGCCCCCTGAGGGAGTGCCGCTCTTTCCCTAGGTCTGGCAGGGGCTAAGCTAGAATCGTTCTGGAGGCAGGGAGGGATTGGCAGCTCTGCTTTGAGCTCCTGCCCAGTCAGTGCCCGGGGCCAGGCTGGCACACCTGGGTGGGGAGTTGCTCTTCCTAAATTCCAGCCTTGCCGTGTCCCAGACCAGGGCCTGCCATTCCCTCAGCATCTCTGTACACATCGTTTTGTTTTCTTTAATTATTTCTTGGTGTCTTTGGCTTTCACCTGCTATTCATTCATAAATAGCTTCCTCTTCCTCTTCTCCTACCCAGAGAGTCATTCCCAATAATAAAGAATAAAAGAAGAGCCAGTCCAGCAAAGCCAACTGAACCCTGACCATATCTGCCAGCACACGCACTATTCTTCACCCATAGGCCCTCCACTGCTTTTTTTTTTTAAGGGAAGAAGACATTCTCTGTATTCCAGTGCCAAGTTTGGTCCAGGAGGGAGAGCCGAAGCATTTCTACAACACCTTGTATGTGCCAGGTCCTGTGCTAAGCGCTTTGTAATCTGTCCCCAATTTTCAAGCATTCCAAAGCTCCTTCTACCCCATCAGGTGGCTTTAGAAGAAGATCTTGGTGTCAGAGTGCTGAGCCTTCCACCCGCTAGGCAGGGAACAGGACCCCTTGCCTATTCTCAGGTCCACTGAAGGTTAGAGGCAGTCTGGTATGGTGAAAAGAACGTGGACTGCAGTCAGGAAACCTGGGTTTGAATCCCAGCTCTGATGCCTACTCTCTGTCTAACCTTGGATAACTCACGTTGCCCTGTGGGCCTCAGTTTGCTTACCTGCAAAATGGGCATAAAGACTGATGTCTGAGTCTGTGGTCCTTCCCTTCCTCCCAAAAGCTCCTCCAGGGCGGGGCCCTCTTCTCCATCTTTGGTCCCTCTCTATCCTGGCAAGGTTGGCCTGGGCAGGCCTGGAAATCCCAAGTGTTCCTGCAGTTGAATTGAAGCCAAGAGTCTGGGCTTGCATTTTGCATCTGCCTTTGTGACCTTGGGCCGGGGTCTTCTCTGAGGGGCTGGCCCAGCAGCTCCACACTCTCCCCCGTGCTCCCTCTCTGGGCTTCTTGGGAGTACAATGGAAAAACACCGATGCTGCCACTGGGGACCTGGGTTACAATCCCACCTCTGACACATGTGTGGCCTTGGGCAAATCCCTTCACATTCTGAGGCCTCAGTTTCCTCTCCTGTAAGATGAATAGTTTGGAACATATTGTCTTTTCCAGCTGTGATCTTAGGACCTCAGGAATGAAGAATCAAATCTTTTGTGATATCTCGTGTTTTTAATGTCACCTTCATTTCCCAACCTGTCTCTGCCCAGAGAGCCAGCCTGGTCAGTCAGCTTGGTCATCATGCCTAGGAGGGTGTGCACTGATCCGTACCCATAGCCCCTACCTCTGCAAAGACAGGAGGAGGGGTGTGTGGAGAATAAGCTCCTGAAGGGCCCGGGGAGTTGCGGAGGCCCTCGAGAGGGGGATTACCCCAGACCCATCTTCTCTCCCCCTGGGGCGGGATCCTCACGGGACGGGCCTCGGCTGCCTGGCTTGGCACTGAAGCTCCAGTGGATGGGAGGAAGGCACAGCCAGCAGGCGGCCTCCATGCCCCTGCCCTTTGGTGTTTCTTGGCACCCCTAGAGCTTAGCCGGGGGCCTGGCTGTGAACCTGCCTGGCTTCAGAGGGTCCAGCTCAGGCTCAGGACTCTGGGTTTGCCTTTTTCTTCCTGTGCCATCATCTGTGGGTGAGGTCGTGCCCAGGGGGAAGCCTGCAGCAGCGGGCAGTGCCCCTCAGAGCAGCATTGTGTGGGCGGCTGAGGTGATTTATACACATGGAAGGGCTCAGTTACCCTTGGCCGGCCCTGAGTGAGCTGGCTGGTTGTTCTGGGCAGAGGGGACAGCAAGAAAGTAGGCCAGGGCCAGGTGAGGCAAGAGGAACAAAGACCCACTTAGAGGGCAGGCCCGGGCAGGGAGATGAGGAGAGGGGCCCTGGGAGCAGACAGAGCTCAGGGCCCTGGTGCTTGGAGCCTGGCCTTGGAACAGGAGCAGGAAGAGGAGGAGGAGGAGGGGAAGCCCAGCCAGACTGAGGGAGCTTTTGTTAGGAGCTGAGGATGGGGGCCAAGGGGAGCTGCATAGAAGGTCCAAGGCTCCTGGGGCGGTGGGCCAACAGTGCCAGGTATTGCCTAGGCCTTGGAGAAAAGAGCAGAAATCCCCCTTGGGGATGAGGGCAAGTCATCAGGGTCACTGGAAGTGGGCTTGGGTGGGGGGGTGAAGAACCTGGTGAGAGGCAGGGTAACCAGAACAAGGGAAGTGACCGGCCCCTTGCACCTGGCCCTGGTCCAGCCACACCTGGAGCACCGTGCCCAGTTGTAGGGGCTGTGGTTTAAGCACAATGTTGGTGCTCTTAACAGTGTCTCAAGGAGGACACCCAGGCCAGTGAAGGGCCCCCAGCTAAGCTCTGGGGGTGCCAAGAAAGACCGAAAAGGCAGAGAGTGTGGAGGGCACCTGGGCCATTCCATGAGGCTCCCACCCTGAGGTGGTACATCTTTTACATTTCTGATGAATCCCCCCACAAATCTATAGCCCACCATCTCTACAAAGAAAAGGGAGAGGGGAGGTGCCTTCTTATGTCTCTTCTCTGGGCCGAGGTTACTCAGTTTGGTGACTTTTGATTGCAAACTGCCCTTTCAAGAAATCTTATATTTATCACACCCTTTGTTTCTATATCATATTTGTTTCTGAATGCATTCCTCCTTCCGCACCCCCACCCCCAGCCAGTCGTCCCTGGTAACCAGGAATAAAGAGAAAGAGAAAAAACAGCTCAGAATCGGAATCAGCTGATCCCTCAACTATGTCTGACAGTGTCTGTATAAACATTCCACACCCATGGTGCCCCACCTCGGCAAAGAAGGGTGGGAAGGTATATGTTCTCAACTCTTCTGCAGTCCAAGCCCAGTGATTCTTTTTTTAAAATGTATTTTTGTTTGTTTCATTGAATATTTCCCAATTACTTTTTTAAAAAATTTAACATTCATTTTTAAAAATTCTGAGTTCCATATTTGCTTCCTCTATCCCTGCCCTCCACCAACCCCTTGAGAAGGCAAACAATATGATATCGATTATACGTATGAAGTCATGCAAAACATTTCCATGGTAGCCATGTTGCAAAAGAAAACACACACACACACACACACACACAACGTGTACACACAAGATGAGGAAAATGAAAGTGTGTACTTCAGCCTGCACGAGAGAATTCATCACGTCTCTCTGGAGGTGGAGAGCATCTTTCATTATGAGTCCTTTGGAATCATTATGGACCATTGCACTGATCAGAGTAGCTAAGCCTTTCCCAGGGGGCCATCATCATGACCTTGCTGTTACAATGTTCTCCTGGTTCTGCTACTTCACATTGCATCAGCTCATATAGGTCTTTCCAGGTTTTTCTGAAAACATCCCCCTTATCATTTCTTATAGCATCACAGTGTTCCATCACAATCACAGGCACCTTGCTCGGCCGTTTGCCGACTGATTTTCCGTTCTCTGCCACCACAAAAAGAGCTCCTATATAACCAAGCCCAGCCATTCTTGAAGGCTACCGCAGAGGGTGGGCCTACCAGCCTGGTCAGCTGCAGGTTCGCCAGAAGCCCCATTAACATGCACAAATATCCACTGAATGATCCTGGGCACTAGCAAAGGTCCTTTCACACAGTTAGATACTTTCTTAACATTCGATGTGGAGTTGACTACAGTGAATACCAGGATAAACTGATTTTGAAAAGTCTTCGAAGTCGACATTTCATACAATTTTAGAGCTACAGGGGATGTTAGATGTTATCTGGTCCTAGCCCTTTTACGGAGGAGGAGACTGAGGCCCAGAGAGGGGGAGTGCCTGTGGTCACATAAGCATGTCCCAGAACCCGGGTCCTCTGACCCTGACCCCAGCACTCTTCTCACTGAGCTGCTGAATCATTTTGAGGCTCAAGGCATCTCTGGGGTGCAGACTTGCCCTTCCAATTCTGAAGGCTCACTCACGGCCTTGGAAGGGAGGTGCATTCCATATGTTTCTGATTCATTTACCACTTAAGTCATCAGAATGTTATGTTATAATAGCAACATGACGTGTCAGAATTCTTTTTATGAACCTTTTAAGAAAAATCAATCTGCTCCATCTTAACTAGTTGGGATAGCAGTCCCCAAACATCTCACACTTACGTTCGAATCTCAGAATTCCAGAGTCTGAGGGAGATGGGACCTCAGCTGTCATCTGATCTGACTTGTTCCTTATCTCCTCCATGACATCCCACAAGGATCATCTAAAGTCTGCCTGTGGACCCCCACTGATGGCGAGGCATTACTCTTGTGGGCGGCTCTTCTGGTTAGAAGGTTTCTCCTAATCTCCCTCCCTGTGACTTCCCAAACGCATACTGTCGCTCCTGGGCCAAGCAGAAGGAGGCTAGGCCTTCTTTCACAAGACAGCCATGCAAAAACTTCAGCAGGGCTACCATTCCCTCCTGCTCCCAGCCCTCTCCTCCTGGAGAACCAGCCTCAGCGGTTTCAATAGCTCTTCACTGTCCGCTGTCCTGGTCACCCTCCTGTGAACTCTTCCCAACTCATCAGCACTCTTGGAAAGGTGGCATTCAGGGCCCATCACGAGGCTCTTCCAGATGTGGCCTGATGGGCCACTGATGCCTGCCTTAGTTTCCTCATCTATAAAATGAAGATAATAATAGCCCCTGCCTTTCAGGGCTGTTGTGAGGATCAGATAAGATGTTTGTAAGGCATTTTGTAGGCCTGAAAGCACCATAGGAATGTTGTTGTTGTTGTTATTATTATTGTTATTATCCTTTGGGCAAATTACCTCTGTGGTCTTCAGTTTTCTTATCAACAAAATTGGAGGGTGGAGGGAGGAAAAAAGAGAGACATTCTGGGCTGAAGGCTCTTTCTTGGCCCTACTGGGGGAGGGGGCTGCAAAGTGTTTCCACATGGAGCAGCCCCTTCCTTCAAAGCTTCTCTTCCCCCATCTGCTTCTCCTATTTTCCAATCTAGCCCTTGATTAGTGACGGTCTGTAATTTTTATTTTTTTTTGCTTCACTAAGTCTTATTAAGCTTTAGGGTAAAATTCAGTTCAATTCCACAGTGGCAGCTAGGTGGCTCTGTGGATAGAGGGTGGGGCCTAGACTCAGGAAGAACTGAGTTCAAATCCAACCTCAGATACTTACTAGCTGTTTGACCCTAGGCCAGTCACTACTTAGCCTCTGTCTGCCTCAATTTCTTTACCTGTAAAATGGGCACAAATAGTGCCTCCTTCCCGGGGTTGTGGTCCAGATCAAACAAGATGCTATTCATAAAGTATTTGATAATCCTTAAAGCGCTTTGTTAAATAGTAGCTAATATTAACTATTGTACTGAGTGACTTATAATAACAACTATCATTTTATATAGTGCCTTTAAGGGTTACAAAGTGTGTACAAATGTCTCGTGTTATCTCAAGGGCAAAGAACCCTTTTTCATTTTTGCCTTTGTATCTCCAGGACCTAGACCACGGGTGCCTGGCACACAGCAGGCCCTTAGTAGACGCTCATTCATTCATTTGTGGCCCTGAATTTTGGGCACTAGCCCTGGGTCTGTTTCATTAGAGTTGCCCAACTTGGCTGGCCCTCTCAGGCCTTTCAGATGCCACGACACGCGTGGATTCTGGGACCTGTACAAAGCTTGAACCCACGCTAATTATGGGATTATAGAAGGCGAGATTGCCAACTGTGTGACCCTGGGCAAGTTGCTTAACCCTAATTGCCTTAAAAAAAAAAGGTGAGAGCTGGAGGAAACCTTGGAGAGCCATTGAGGTTTAGAGGTGCTGGGACCCCCAAATAGCGACACAGGTCCTGCCTCGGTATTCGACTCAAGCCTTCTTTCAGCCAAAGACAAGGTTTATTAAAACACTGACTGGGGTGAGTGAATTTCCTAGTGAGTCTACTCAATTGGCCAGACTCTTGAGGAATCTGAGCAGTTTCATGGAGGGCAAGATGGACTTATGTACAGTAAGACTGTGGGAAGGATCCAGGAGTGGCCAGTGGGCTGCAGTGACTGGGAGGTAACAGAGAAGGACCCTGAAGGGCTCCAGCTGGAATTAAGCAGTGGCTGTCTGGCGTGGAGCCAGACACAGACTTTGAGGGCCACAATGAAAGGCCAGTTGAAAGGATTATGGCCTGGCTTAAGGAAGTTGGGGGGGAGGGGTTTCCAGGGCCTATGCCCTGTCAGAGCTACTCTCTCACTTTATAGCTGAGGCCCAGAAAAGGAACCTTGACTTGGAAAGGTCCTCAGAGGTGGTCGGGCCTAGCCCTGTTGGGTCCAGGACGAGCAGGCTCCTCCGTGATAAAGGCACAACTAGAACCCAGCTCTTTGGATCCCTAGAGCATTACATGGGCTTGTGCCCATTCTACTCTCCCCTCTGACACCGTTCCCCGCCCTGGGCCAGGGCCCCATCCCCTCACACCTGCACTGTCCCAACGGCAGCTGGGTGGGGTCTGCCTGCTTCAATCTCCCCCAACTCCAGTCCATCCTTCATTCAGCCAGTAAAGGGATTTTCCTAAAGTTCAGGTCCAGTCAGGTCACTCCTCTACTCAGTGAGCTCCAGGGGCTCCCTGTCGCCTCCGGGACCCAGTACAAAATGCTATTTGGCATCACAGCCCTTCATAACCTGCCCCTTCTCCCTTCCAGTCTCCTCACACCTCACTACCCGACACATCCCCCTCGATCCAGTGATCCTGGCTTCCCGGCTGCTCTACAAACTGATACCACATCTCTGACTCCAACCTTTCTCTGGCTGTTCCCCTGCCTGGAACACGCTCCCTCCTCCGCTCTGACCACTGACCTCTCTGGCCTCCAGAAAGCCTTCCCCAGCCCCTCTGCATTACAGGGCCTCCCCTCTGCTCATTATTTCCTATTTGTCCTGTAGATAGATTATGTTGTATAGATTTGTTTGCATGTTCTTTCCCCCTTTGGACTGTCAGCTCCTTGGAGGGCAGAGACTGTCTTTGGCTTCTTTTTGTATCCCCAGAGCTTAGCATAGTGCCTGGAACACAGTAGCACTTAATAAGCACAACTTATGATTAGTTGACTCTTCCTCTCTCCCTCCCTTCCTTCCTTCCTTCCTTCCTTCCTTCCTCCCTTCCTTCCTTCCTTCCATCCTCCCTCCCTTCCTCCCTTCCTTCCTCTCTTCCTTCCTTCCTTCCTCCCTCCTTTCCTTCCTTCCTTCCTTCCTCCCTTCCTTCCTTCCTTCCTCTCTTTTCCTTCCTTCCTCCCTCTATCCCTCCCTCCTTTCCTTCCTTCCTTCCTTCCTCCCTTCCTTCCTTCCTTCCATCCTCCCTCCCTCCCTCCCTTCCTTCCTCTCTTCCTTCCTTCCTTCCTCCCTCTATCCCTCCCTCCCTCCCTCCCTCCTCCCTCCCTCCTCCCTCCCTCCCTTCCTTCCTTCCTCCCCCTCCCTCCCTCCCTCCCTCCCTTCCTTCCTTCCTCCCTCCCTCCCTTCCTTCCTCCCTTCCTTCCTTCCTTCCTTCCTTCCTTCCTTCCTCCTTCCTCCCTCCTTTCCTTCCTTCCTTCCTCCTTCCTTCCTTCTTCCTTCCTCCCTCCTTTTCCTTCCTTCCTTCCTTCCTTCCTTCCTTCTTCCTTCCCTTCCTTCCTCCTTCCTTCCTTCCTTCCTTCCTCCCTCCTTTCCTTCCTTCCTTCCTTCCTTCCTTCCTTCCCTTCCTTCCTTCCTTCCTTCCTTCCTTCCTTCCTTCCTTCTTCCTTCCTCCTCCTTTCCTTCCTTCCTTCCTTCCTTCCTTCCTTCCTTCCTTCCTTCCTTCCTTCCTTCCTCCCTCCTTTCCTTCCTTCCTTCCTTCTTCCTTCCTTCCTTCCTTCCTTCCTTCCTTCCTCCCTCCTTTCCTTCCTTCCTTCCTTCCTTCCTTCCTTCCTTCCTTCCTTCCTTCCTTCCTTCCTTCCTTCCTCCCTCCTTTCCTTCCTTCCTTCCTTCCTTCCTTCCTTCCTTCCTTCCTTCCTTCCTTCCTTCCTTCCTTCCTCCCTTCCTTCCTTCCTTCCTCCTCCTTTCCTTCCTTCCTTCCTTCTTCCTTCCTTCCTTCCTTCCTTCTTCCTTCCTTCCTTCCTTCCTCCCTTCCTTCCTTCCTTCCTCCTCCTTTCCTTCCTTCCTTCCTTCCTTCCTTCCTTCCTTCCTTCCTTCCTCCTTCCTTCCTTCCTTCCTTCCTTCCTTCCTTCCTTCCTTCCTTCCTTCCTTCCTTCCTTCTCTCCTAATATTTATGAAACACAAGGAACTCTCCTAGGAGCTATAGGGAATGCAGAGAAGACTAAGGCTTACCCCTGCCCTCTGGGAGGCTACCATCTTCTAGGGGAACTGAAACATGTGCCTGAGTCAGCAGCCTACCAGGCAGTAGATGGGAAGTGCCCAGAGACAGGGTCGAAGGTGGGCAAGAGGGCTGTCTCCCCACCCGCCCCAGCAGACTGGTCCTTCTGGGCACATCAGCCTCTCCTGGGCTCTCTGAAGGCTGTTCTCCCCCTTCTCTTGCCCCCCAGCTCTGCATCATGGAAAAGCCTTGCACCACGTGCAGGACCATAAAGTTCCCCATTCTTTCCATGAAGGGAGTGAACTAATGTGGAGAAAATGTAAAGCCTGTGGGTCCCCAGCTGGGCTCACAGCCGTCACAGGAGCTGCTGCTCGGCAAGGTTCAGCCAGAACCTGGAGAGCTCCCATTAAAGCCAAGTCCCTGCCACCATCCTGGTCCAGGTCTTCATAAATGCCTATTGACCAACTTCCCCTCTCAGCTGCACTATCGCAAAGCCTTTCGATTGGTCTCCCCACCTCCAGCCTCCCCTCTCTCCAGTACCCCCTCCACATGGCCACAAAAGCAATTTTCTCAAAGACCATGTCTGGGACCTCCAGGAGCCAAGATGGCAGAGTCAGCAGTAAATCAGTGTAACTCTCCCATATTCACCTCCCCAAAACAAATCCTGGCACGGCAGAAGCAGCAGAAAGAGGGGGTGAAACAAGAAACTTGGAATATCAGCAGGAAAGTTCTGTCTCACTTGGATAAAAGGGGAGCACGGTCCAGGACAGAAGCTCCCAGCAAACCCATGGGAGATCCTGAGTATCAGTGTGATGGAGCAGGCAAACGCCGACACCAGGTGTCCTCACGTGCCTCAGCATAGCCAGAGGAATGGGTAGACTCCAGATCTGGGATTCAGCATAGACACAAGCAAACAGGTAGTCACCAACCCTACGGTGCCTAAGCAAACAGGCAGCTGCCAGTACCCTGCCACAGGGCTTCAGCGTAGCCCTGGGCAAATGGGCAGCAGCCAGTGCCAGCAGCGGCCGTCAGTGTAGCCCCAGGGAAACTCAGAAACACCCCCCTTCCCAGCCCACACCAGGCACCAGGTGTTTGGGATGTGTTTCTCTGAGACATACAGTTTGAAATGTCTGAGAGGCATCTGGCAGTGTGGGACTGGAACTCAGGAGTGAGACTAGGGCTGGAAAGACAGATCTGTGAGCTATTAGCAGAGGTGATAATGAAACCCATGTGAAGTGATGAAGTCACTGAAAAAGTGTATGCTGTAGAAAGAAACGAGCAGGGGGTCTAGCTGAGAGCCTTGGGAAGCACCCACAGTTAGGCCGTGGGATACGGAGATGAGCCAGAAAAGGAGACTATGAAAGAGCTGGCAGACAGGTGGGAGGAGAGCCAGGAGGAGGAGAGTCACAGAATCCAGACAGCAGGCTCTAGACGGAGAGGGGAAGGTGCCACGGCACCCAAGCCTGCACCGAAGGTAAGAGAACAGATTGAGGAAAGGCCGTCCGAGCAGCCCAAATCATTGGCGACTTTGGTGATGCAGGGAACAATGACGTTGGAAGGCAGACTTGAGAGGCTTCGACGTGAGGGAGGGGAGAGACAGACGCAGTCATGAGCACCGGGAGCTGTCTGAGAAAGGAAGGAGAGATCTGGAACCATAGCTTGGGAAGACAGCAGGGTGTACCAAGGGCCTTTTTCAACAGATAGAGGGGATGTGGGGATGTTCGGGGAGACTTGCCCAAAGTCACTCAATCTCTGCTTGCCTCAGTTTCTTCAACTGTAAAAGGGGGATAATAATAGCATCTACCTCTCAGAGTTATTGCTAAGATCAAATGAGTAATATTAGTACAGCACCGTGCCTGGCACACAGCCATGTACATGCTACCCATGATTATTAATAGACAGAGCTGGACGGTACTTCATAGATGATCATGTCCAAACTGTTCATTTTACAGATGAGGAAACTGAGGTCCAGAGAGGTACTAATGCTTGCCAAGGATCACGTGGTAAGTAGCAGAGGTAGGATTTGAACCCAGACCCTCTGATTCCAATTCAATTAGTTGTAGGGAGAGGGGAAGGGGAGGGGTCCTGTTCTCCTACATGTTGGACTAGATGGCCTTTGGGGTCTCTCCCGGCTCTAGGTCCTCCTATTCTTTCCTCTGTCCCCCCCCCCAAGCCTTCTTCATCCCGTTAATCTACAGAATTCCATTGGGAAGACCTCAGTCCAGCTCCTGAGTCCATCATCCATCAATGTGGGCGTGAGCCACACAAAGGGTGTGCCTCCACCAGGGATTTGCCCCCAAGGCCCAAAGCCTGGGACAGAGACTACCGAAAAAGACCAGCATGCAGAGATCACATTGACCACGGACTAAAACTGAAGCCCAAGGCCCTGGAATAGATTGCAATGCACGCTCATGACACGGCTGCTGGAGGGGAGTGTATTTTTGTGGTAAAGAGCGTGGGAATAGCACAACCTGAGCAGAGTCACAGTGGGGATGGGAGGGGCGGTCCGGCAACTTACCCTGTGCTTTCTGCTCCCAGGAAGGATCATTCCTGTAAATGCTGTAGCTAAATAAGCACGGGGCAACATTCAGGCTGCATTTATTTGCACAAGATATACAGGATGAAACAAACAAAAAGCCCAGCCATTTATCAGATCCCTGGATCTGAGAGCTAGAATGGTCCGTGGAGGTCAGATGATGCTGGATCTGGATCTGGAAGAAACCTCTGAGGTCATCCCATCCAGTTCCCTCAGATGACCCAGGCAGAGTCAGGGGGAGATTTGGCCTCCGGACACAGCGCCTCCCTGCCTAGCTCTGCCCTCTGTGGCAGGATGAAGCTAAGTCCTCCTCTCCTCCGAGGGTACGGACATTCGGATGCTGCCATACTCAGTTCCCAAGCCTCTTCTTGTCAACCTTAAACATCCCCAATGCCTTCAGTAGGTGTCTGTATGGCCTGGTCTACAGTCCCTTGACCATCCTGGTCATCCCTCTCTGAATATTCTCCAGATTGTCAACGGCCTTCCAAAACTTGGCACCTTGACTGGACACAGTACTTCACAAATGGCTTACCTGGGAGGACAGCTGGTCATCGCTTACCTTGTTCTGGGCACTATTTTCTCATTTGATCTTCACAACAACCTGGGAGGCTGGTGCTGTTACCACCACCATTTTATAGTTGAGGAAACTGAGGCAAACAGAGCCAAAGAAGGTAAGCGACTTGCCCAGAGTCACAGCCCAGAGCGGCAGAGGTTAGATTTGAACTCTGGTCTTCCTAACCCAGGCCTGGTGCTCTATCCACTCTGTCACCTGGCTGTCTCTTGTAATAATAAACATTTATTAAATGCCTGTCATATGCCAGGCACCGTACTAAGTGCTAGGGATACAAAGAAAGACAAAAGTCAGTCCTTGTCCTCAATGAGCTGAGTCTAACTGGGGAGACAAA
Organism: Phascolarctos cinereus; assembly: GCF_003287225.1. Taxonomy (NCBI): domain Eukaryota; kingdom Metazoa; phylum Chordata; class Mammalia; order Diprotodontia; family Phascolarctidae; genus Phascolarctos; species Phascolarctos cinereus. The sequence continues at coordinate 3,659,339 of NW_027556402.1, read as the reverse complement.
ATCCAAATAACTAGGTAACAGATAAGATACTGGAAGGATAAACCAAAAATAATTAACAGAAGGAAAGCACTAACTGTAAGGCGGATTGGGAAAGGCTTCTACAGTGGGATTTTCATCGGGATTTAGGGGAGGCAGTGGGTGGGAGAGCATTCCAGGCATGAGGGGCAGTCACAGAAAATGCCTGGAGTTTGGAAGGAGGTGCAACATCTTTTCTCTCCTTTTCTTTTTGGCCTGCCTGTGAACCCACAATAATACTTTGGTATTTCCTGTCAGAATGAACCCTTTTTGGCTCCCTGATATAGGCTCTCCCTATACATTCATATTAAGCATATTTTCCCATTAGTCATGATGTAAAGAACAATTAGAACTAATGGGAGGAACCACAAGAATGAAGCAATAAAACAAAATAACAAAAGAAAAGGAGTCTGCTTCCATCTGCATTCAGACTCCATGGTTCTTTCTCTGGATGTGGATAGAAATTTCCATCATGAGGCCTTTGGAGATGTCTTAGATTCTTGCGTTGCTGAGAAGGGCTAAGTCTATCAAAGTCAGTCATCACACAGTGTGGCTGTTATTGTGTACAGCATTCTCCTGGTTCCACTCACTTCACTCAGCATCAATCCGTACAAGTCTTTCCAGGTTTTTCTGAAGTAGGCCTGTTCATCATTTCTTACAGCACAATAGTATTCCATTACATTCATATACCACAACTTGCTCAGCCATTCCCCAATTGATGGGCATCCCCTCAATTTCCAGTTCTTGGCCACCAAGGGCAACTTTCAAAAAGATCTATTTAAGTTGCAGAGATCTTTGGTAGAGAAAATTCCTCACTGGGAGCTTCTTCCACTGATCAAACCACAGGTTCAGTAAAACAAAGCAAAAACCCTCCAAACATTATACAGGAAAGGAAACCAAGGCACCGAAAGGTTAAGTAATTAGCCCAAAGTAATTCAAATAGCAAATGTCTAGAGTGGGATTTGAACCCATATCTGTTGACTTCAAGCTGGGTCCTCTGGAGGAAACAATGTGCCCAAGATTATGCAGTAAAACTCCTTGAGATCCTTGAAGCCCTCTTGAGTCTGCTCCCTGCAAGCTAAATGGCTCCAATCTTGTCAACTGACGTTCACATGACAAGACCACCAGTCTTTGAATTATAGGAATATGAAATAGAGATAGTTAGATAGACAGAGATACACACATGTATACATACATACATACATACATACATACATACATACATACATACATGTGGACCTCAGTGGCCAGCTTACTCAAAACCCTCATTTTTCAGATAAACTGAGGTCTAAGAGAGTAAGTGCCCTGTTCAAGGTCACACAGTGATAGAGGTGAGATTTGAACCCAAGTCCTTGGTCTCTAATCCCATGCACTACAAGCTGCTTGGTTACTCCCTATGGCCCTGCTCTTATTAGCATCATCAGATGACTTCAGTGGAGGAAGGAAAGGCGCAGGTGTGGCTGTCTAGGACACATTCCTGACTCAATGAATGAGCAAGCATCTATGGAGGGCTCCATCTATCCACAGGCTCACCACTGCTGTCAAGGAACGCCTCAACTCTAATTGGGCAAAACCACCTGAACACAGGAAGTTTGGCTGCAGGGCGGATAGAAGGGGCCAGATCCTCAGGTGCAGCAGTGAGATGGATGCACAGCCCAGAGGGCCTTGGGTAAAATGGTAGTGCCAGGGCACTTCAGGGCATAGAGACAGGCACAGAATAAGGCCCGGTGGTCCTCCATCTCCCACTCCCAGCTTCTCTAAGCTCTATGAGAACTTAGCCTCCTCGATGGGTTCTGGGTGCCCAGACCAGGGGAAGAGACGAAGGGAACAACTAGGGGGAATGGGGAACCCCAAGGTGGTGGGTTTTCCCACTGCTGGGCCATCTGGGACTGGCCCTGGGGCTGCCCAGAGCCAGGGCGGGAGTGAGGAGGGAAGCCAATGGGGGAGGAGGGGTAGTCTTTCCATTCATCCATTCCTGTAGGTAGCAGTAATCACTTCTGTACCACAGTGGAGAGCAGATTCTTTTCCTTCTTCCCAAATCATCTTTGGAAACAGACTAGGTGGAGTGCAGGGAAGATGTACCCATGGCATGCTGTTCAGTTTAATATGCATTATTAACATTTTCTCCATCACTTTCTTAATTCTAGACAATCGAACAGCCACGAAATCAAGCCCTGCTTTATAGTGTTTGCTGATGTTTGAGATATAAGTGCCTACACTGAAAATTTAACAATCAGCTGCTGAGCGGGTACCAGCTGACTCAGGCACACCACTGGGCTCATGGGACCTCTCAGTCATCACCCAGCGCCATCCTGTGTTCTTCACCATCTTGAAGGTGTCTGGTCCAAAGCACATGCTGCCATCTCTTCAGGGTCGGTGTGTCCTCTCGCTAGTTGCCTATTGCTTGGTTTTCTCTGAGCTGCTGGCCAATGAAGCCCCATCCCCCACCCAGTCCTCTCTGCCCATGACACCATTTGGAGGCTGGGTCCCCTGGTCTGGAGCCCATCCTCCCTGGAGGTGCCCATCCAACATCATTCCCTCCTTTGTCTTAGGGTCGGGGCTTCCCTGGCTTTGGGTCCAAGGACTTCAGAGGCCAGGCGACTACCACCAGTCTGGAAGCAGTGTGGAAACAGACTCGATCCGCTCATTGAACCTTGCTATCTTTGGGAGAGACGTTGCTGACACCTCCTCCTCCACTCGGGCTTCACCAAAAGTACAATGGAAAATTCCTGTTCCAAGATCAAAGAGCTGATTGGTTTCCAAGTCTGAAAGGGGAGTGGAAGCCAACAGGCCATGTGAAAGAAGCCGGGCCACGGAATCTCTTTCATCTGCTCCAGTGCTCCTCCTCATGCAATCACCACGTTAACCAGAAGACAGTCATTTATAAAGGGGTCAGTCGTCGTGATGCGGAGGCCTGGCAGCTGCCTCGGTTTCCACTCTCATTTCAGGTGTCATTCCCACTTCAGGTTTTTCAGAATTGATTGAGTTTGTGATCAAAGATGAGCAGCCCCGACCACTCTCCTCCTTCCCCAAGGGGATTTGGGCGAGCTGTCCGAGGCTGGAGCACAAGTGCGAAGTGTTGTGGAAGCCTGGTCCCACATCCTTCTCGAGTCTCTTCAAAGACGCTGGGAGCTCTGTGAGGACATCTGGGTCAGGCAGAAGCTTTTCATCTCTCAGACAGAGAAAACCCTGACTGGCAGTCATCTGCTGCAGTTTAGGGGACCCTGCTGGGGGTCAAGCAGAAGTTCACACCCCTCTCGGGAGCTTTGTGAGGCTGCCATGGAGATCCCAGATTTCAAACTCCAACAAAGACTGTGCTCCTTCAAGCCCTGGGGCATAACCAACTCTCCTCCACCCAACCAGAAGACATTCCTCTGTGTCACCATTTACATTTCTCCACCTTGTTGATATCAAAGCAAAAAGTCCTTCCTGCCCTAGGCTACCATTGGGCATTGGGCTGGTCAGCTCCCCTCCCCAGTGAGTATTCAATTCACTTCTCCCCTTTCTGTTCTGATTCGTTCTCCCTGGTACATTAAAAAAAAAAATGAGTGTGCACCTTGGTCATGGGATCATTGAGGGAGCATTGGGGATGGGGAAGGTAGGGCCAGACCTTACAAATCTAACAGAATGTTGAACACTTTGCTCTGGACAGAGGCCAGGGAACATCGAACAGTGTGGTCACATTAGAACTCACAGAGTCTACAAGCTTTTATTAAGCATGGACTATATGCCAGGCACTGTGCAGGGCTGGCTGAGGCTGTAAGCAAGCAGGGGTGTGCTGGTAAATGTTTAACAACTGGCACTCAAAAATTGCACAATGTACTTTTAAGCTAATTCTTCATTACCAATCACTGCCTTTCATCACTTTCTTAAATCTGAACAATCAACCAAGTAATAAATCAAGCCCTGATTGGTAGCGTTTGCCAATTTCCAAGGGGCGAGCGCTCACATTGAAAATTTAATAATCAGAAGCCCCAGCTGGCTTCAGTGTACACTTGTAATGAAGAGAGAGACAGAGAGACAGAGAGAGACAGAGACAGAAAGACAGAGACATAAAGAGAGACACAGAGAGAGACAGAAAGAGACAGAGAGAGACAGAGAGATAGAGAGAGAGATAGAAACAGAGAGACAAAGACAGAGACAGAGAGACAGAGACAGAGGGAAAGACAGAGACACACATAGAGAGAGAGACAGAGAGAGACAAAGACAGAGACACAGAGAGAGACACAGAGAGAGACACAGAGAGAGACAGAAAGAGACAGAGAGAGACAGAGAGACAAAGACAGAGAGATAGAGACAGAGGGAAAGACAGAGACACACATAGAGAGAGAGACAGAGAGAGACAAAGACAGAGACACAGAGACAGACAGAGATAGAGACAGAGAGAGACAGAGAGAGACAGAGAGACAGAGACAGAGAGAGACAAAGACAGAGAGAGAGAGAAAAGGAGAGAGACAGAGATAGAGACAGACAGAGACAGAGAGACAGAAAGAGAGGAGAGAGACAGAGAGAGAGACAGAGAGAAAAGGAGAGAGACCCACAGAGAGAGAGAAATGTAACTTGAACCTGAATTTCTTTCCCAATATAAATGCGTTATGCCTCAGCCAAGCAGCCAAGGACAAAGAAAGGGACAGAGAAGAGGGATTATACTACCAACTTTCCTAACAAAAATAATGATAGTTACCATTTACGCAGGGCTTGAGGCTTCCCCAAGTACTCTACACAGTTATCTTATTTGACTTTCACAACAACCCTGTGAGGGGGGTGTTATTATTAGCCCCACTTTCCAGATGAGGAGCTGAGGTTGTGACTCACCCCGAGCCACACAGCTGCGAAGCGTCTGAGGCGCGTGAAGACTGGCAGAGTCGGGAGATGGAATACTGTATCCTAGGTAAGCAAGGAGGCCCGTGTCGGGCTGCCGCTGGATCGAAGAGCGCATGGGGAGGGGAAGACGGTGTGAGAAGGCTGGAAGGGGTGGGGGCCGCTTGTGCAGGCATTTGATCCCGGAGGTAGGAGCTTATTGACTAGGAAGATGCCGCGCTCAGACCCGAGCTCAAGGCGGATCAGTCTGACAGCTGGTTGGAACGCGAGAGAGTGCGGGCAGGGAGACCGAGCAGCAGCGTTGGTGTGAGGCGCTGAGGACCCATGTCGGGGCAGCTGCACTGTCCCAAGAGGTGGGGAGGGAGGGTGTGAGAGACGTCATGAAGGCAGGAGATTGGGTATGGGAGGTGAACAAGGGTGAGGGGCTGAGGGGACACCGGGGCCTGAGCTTCGATGAGTCAGGGCCTCCTTCTGCAAACATCTGTATGGCAGCCGCAGCTGCTTCAGACCACTGGTAGACGGTCTCTATTGCTCTGCATCCACCAAAGTCAGCATCAGCATTCCTCTCAACTTGCCCATTGGAAAAGCTAACCAATTCTCCTAGGGACAAGACGTGGTTACGGTGGGTCTTGAGAGGGCCCTTTCCACTCTTTGGGACTGTCTTGTAAACAGGCAAGTTGGCCAGTCTCTCAATAGCTCTGCGCAGGTTCCCTTTCCGTGGGTCACTAAACTGGGAGTCCTTTGCACACCAGCATTTCTCAACAAAGCCGTCTCCTTGCTGAAGGCTTGGCGATGTTCCCTGCATCACAGCATCCTTTGTTTCTGCCCCAGCTCTTCTGGAGCTGTGACTCACTGGTAGGCTTCTGAGAGATGTTCTGATTACGAATATTTTCCTTCATCTGAAACATAAAAACCTCGGGCAATAGGCAAGCGTGGCTGGCATCCATGGTGGAAAGTCCATCGTGTTATTCTTGTACCAGAAGTGACAAGAGATTTTTGACCTGGTCTCCGAATTCTCGACATGGTCAATAGTGTGCAGAGGAGACACTCAGGCTGTGGTTCTCCTTACAGGAGCAGCCAAGCCAAGTCAACAAACAATCATTTAGTAAGCACCATCTACGCGACAAGCTGTGTCCCGAGAATACAAATATTAGACGAAAGCAGAGTCCTTGCCCTCAGGAGGTTTCCATTCTAATGGGGAAGCCAGCCCAGAAAAGGAAGCCACAAAGTGTATGTGAGGGGGTGGGGTGAATTCCAGATTTTTTATGCAAGCCAAAGCCAGAGCTTGCTCTCAGTCTCTACCTTGGGCCGAGGGCTTCCTAACAAAGGATCCATATGCTGAGAAAACACTTCAGCAATGCTGGATGCCTGCTGGTTTCTAGTCAGCTATGCTTGTGCATGCCCGGTGAAATGGCTAGTCAGCACCGTGGTATGACATATTTCTACTATCTCCTTCCAGAGATTAAAAAGTCGATACAGACAAATTCCACAGCTCCAGCAGTGCCTATATTCTTTCAGTGTGCAACACGGGTTGGTGATGCTTTTCTCTGGGCACACTGGGCACGGGTTTCACATTTTGGGTGATATCTGCAGTCCTCTGGGGTCAGCACGATCTGTTTCTTCAGCTCTAGGACCCTTTCTTGACCCATGTCCAAAGTCATGTAGAGCTTTCCTGGCCACAGAGTGAGTGAACTGCTTCCTGGTTCTGAGTGTGGGGTCAGTCACAGCCTCAGTACAGTCTTCACTGCACAGATCCAACTTGGTCTCAATAGAAAAATGTTTTCTGATGACCAGAACTTGAGTCTTCTAGCAACACTTCCTTGCCTTCTGGCTTCATTTTGCCTAGTCCATAAACATTCTGTCCTCACTGCCTGCTATCCACAGATGACTGAGGAAGGTCAGTTCATTAAAACAAGGTTCATATATACAGCTGGCCTGTCATCTGATAGAAGAACCAAGCTCTCAGGCTTTCATTTTGATTGTAGAGTAGCCCACTGGGTGCCGAGCATAGCTCTTGTCTCCATTCCGGCATGAGGCATCTGTTCCCATGGTCTTCTTCTCTGCCCAGCAGCAGACACTGACTTGGTCGTTGGGTAGTGAGGACACTTCCATCTCTGGCATGCAGCATCCAGCTTGGCACTGGGGAGAACATGTCAATGGACCGTTGTCAGTCCACATCTGGAGGTCTGCTCATCCATACACAGACTCTCTGAACTTTCCAGGGACAGCCTAAGTGAAAGTGAAGAGCTCAAGCCTTCAGATAGGACAATGAGTGTCCCTATCAGTCAGGCTTCTGCTGGGGAAGACGCCTGGTCTCTGGTGACCATCACTAGCTTGCTAGAGGACAGCTCCCTTGCCTTCCAGGCTAGCATCTGCACGACTGACAAAAGAATCCTGCCTGGTCAGAGCACTGGATGAAGCTATTAGGATGGCATTCGATAGGGCCAAGTGTCAAGTCTTGCAGTTGGGGACAAAAAGTCAATGTCACAAGTATGAGATGAAGAAGGCATGGAGAGATAGCTGCTGTTCTGAAACCTATCAGAGGCTTTGAGTGACCCGCCAGCTCCCTTTGAGTCAGCATGGACTTCTGGTTGCTGCCATGTTGGGCTTCATCAGGAGAGGCAGAGCTTGCAGGAGCAGGTCAATGATGGTCCCACCATCCTCTGCCCTTGGCAGACCTCAGCTGGAGGACTGGCTTGAGAAGGACTCGATAAGGGGCTTGAGTCCATGCCTGGAGAGGTTTGGTTGAAGTAAATGGGCATATTGAGCCTAGAGAAAAGAAGCCTTGGGCCCAGAGGGCACAGCCAGGTGCAATGGGGACCCCAAGTCTAGATGGCTGTCCAGGTCCCTCCCCACTCTCTGATTCTGGGATCTGGTCCCCTTCCGCCATACAAAGCTGTCCTAAGCAGCTCCAGACATCTCAGAGTAGCCTGTATCCTCTTGATAAATGGGGTCAGTTTCTCTAGGAAGGCTAATGACTTAGGGTGGATTAAATAAATGAAAAGAAGAGAGAGAAAGAGAAGGGCACTGGGGAGAAAGTCCAGACTCCCATTCCAAGCAGGAATCCCTCTGTCAGGATGATCCTCTAGCCTCTTCTTTGCTACTTCCAGAGATGGGAAACCCACTACCTCAAAGGGCCAGCCATTGCACTTGGATGACTCTGATTGTTAGAAAGGTCATGTTTACTCATATCTCACTCTGCTGCATGCCACCCATGAGACATTGGACAGATCACTCGGCCCTCTGGGCCACACTTTCCTCCCCTGTAATTGAGATAACCCATTTCACTTCACAGAGTCTTAGATTTATCACTGGAAGGAGGACTTCTAAGGGAGTTCCCCACGTAAGTGAGATCCCACCATCCCTACCTCTCTGTATTTGGTATAAGATGTGATCCTGCTTTCAGGAAGCTCCCACTTCTTACATCTGTTACCACTTATAGCACTAGAGACCAGATGCCTATCATCTTTCGCCCATCACATTACAGTAGAGAAATAGTGTGGTAGAGTGAGCAGAGAACTAGCCTCAGAGTTAGAAAGTACCTCTGACATATCCTGGCTGTGCGACCCTGGCTAATCAAAGCTCCTGGATTGGAGTCGGGAAGACCTGAGTTCAAATCTGGCCTTTGTTGCTTACTAGCTGTGTGACCCTGGGCAAGACACTGAGCCTCTGTCTGCCTTGGTGTCCTTATCTGTATAATGGGGATGATAATAACACCTGCCTCCCAGGGTTCTTTGAGAATCAAATGAGATAAAATTATAAGGCACTTAGCACAGTGCCTAGCACATAGTAGGAGTTATATAAACATTAGCTACCATTGTTACTGGGTTGCTGGGTGGTGCAGTGGGTAGTGTCATTTTTGACAATTTTAATTGTTAGGAAATTTTTCCTCAGGTTGAGCCCCAGTTGGCCTCAGCCATGTCTCCCGCCGCTCCTAGTCCTTCCTCTTCTTCACTGCAGCCCTTCAGGTACGTGAAGACGACTGTTATTTCTCCCTCTTCTCTGGGCTAAGCATCCCCAGTTCTTTCAGACTACCCTCTCAGACCATGGTCTTCAGCGCTCTCCCATCCTGGTGGCCCATTCTGGGACCCAGCCTGGTTTTTGTATTTCCTTCTTAAATAGAGCTGCTCAGGATGTTAAACAAACCCTGATGTGCTCTGACTGGGGCACCACACATTGGGACCTATCAGAGGTCAGAATTCAGCTCTTTCCACACAGCCCAAGGTTTGAGGCTGTGAAGATCTTTCCAGGCCGTTGATGATTCTGAACAGAGACCACAGAAATAAAGGACATTCAGAATTCAGAGAAGGGAGAGGCCACCTTAGCGGAGAAGATCATGGGAAGCTTCAATCGCACTGAAGCCTTGAAGGATGAGTGGAATGTGTGATGGGCGGAAGAGCGGGCCTGGGACATCCTGCAGTGGGCACAGTTAAGAGATGATGATTTCCTCTCTTGTTTGGGGGAGAGTGAGCACCCGCTCTGGGTGGAGAGATTGGAGAGGAGAGGAGGGGAGACCAGTCCAACTGCTTTATTTTACACAGGAGGGATTGAGCTCCAGAGAGGGGGGATGATTCTCTACATCACACGAGAAGCAAGGGGCCCTTCCCCAGCATCCTGGCTATCCCTGTTGTGCCTGGGAGTCAGTGGAGGGAGTCCCAGCTGGGACCGTGGATGAGGGCTAAGATGCAGGGGAGTCTTCGGGAGAGCTTGGCCCAGAACCCACCGTGTAAACTTCCCACTGTGATGGGACAAGGCATCTTGCTGGTGCGGCAGTTCTTGGAGTGAGGTTTGTGATGGCCTGGGAGACGCTGGAATTCCTTCGAGTCTAAACTGGCAAACTTGAAAAATGTTCTTAAGAAAACAACCCAACAGTTGTCTTTTTTACCCATATAAGTCGAGCTGGCCCAGAGGAAGCCGTGCCCCCTCTGTGCCCCAGACTGCCTGGGGTGGGGGAGAGGGAAGTCTGCCAGGTGGCAGCCAAGGTCTGTGGAGCAAAGCCCAGGCACCCTTGAGGAAAGCTGGAGGCAGCCCCCCCCCTTGGGTCCCACTCTGGGATCTCAAGCTTCTTTTCTAGCCAGAGAATGCCCTTCCTACCCTGAGCCAGGCAGGAAGAGCAGTGACAGCGAGTAAGCTCAGCAATAGGAGAGCTCCCAAGTTAACTGAGATGCAGCCCCCACAGGGTATGGTCTAAGGTGTGAATCCTCTACAAACTCGGAGAAATAGCAGTCAAATCCTGTGTGACATGGACAGAGGGGGACGGTGTGGGGCTCCGACTCTATCCCTGGCTCAGCCAACTGCTGTCTGTGTGACCCTGGACCAGTCAATCTCTGGATCCCAGCTTCTTCCTTTGTAAAATGAAGGGGTGGGAAGGGGACCTCTAAGGGTCTCTCAGCACAAAATCTACAATTCTGAGATCCTATAGTATATCAGAGGAGACAGGCAGGCAGTCAATACGCATTTATTAAGGACTTCCTATGTGCTTATGTGGGACAGCCGGGTGGCTCAGTGGACAGAGTGCCAAGCCTGGAGTCAGGAAGATTTGAGTTCAAGTCCGGTCTCAGACACTTAATAGCTGTGTCACCATGGGCAAGTCACTTCACCCTGTTGCCTCAGTTTCTTCATCTGTCAAATGAGCTGGAGAAGGAAATGGCAAACCATTTCAGTATCTTTGCCAAGAAAACCCCAAATGGGGTCACAAAGAATCGGACACAACTGAAAGGACTGAACAACAACACGTATGGCATGTTCAGGGTAGAGAGCTGAACCTGGATCAGGCCCCAGTCCCACCTCAGACCTTACACTGGCTGTGTTAACAGGTCGAGTCACCGTTTAATCTCCTGAGACTCAGTTTCCTCATCCGTAAAATGGGGACAATAATATCTGCAGTGCCTCCCCCATGGGTTGGTCCACAAAGGGTGCTGTTAGAGAGGCCTGGATCAAAGCACTAAGCAAAGTGTCAGTGGAAGGGCATGGATCAAAGAGGCCTTCCTGGAGGAGGTGTTTGATTTGGGCTTGAAAGGATGAGTGAGAAATGCAACGTGTGCACTAGGGAGAGGCAGAGGGGTCATAGGATCCTGGACCCAGGGCGGGAAAAGACCTTGATAGCCAGGCAGTCCAACTCTCCCATCCTACAGATGGGGAAACTGAGGCTCAGAGAGGCTACGTGACCTAAAGCTGCTTAGACAGTAAGCATCAAAGGTGGGACGTGAAGCCAGGTAGGCGGCTGCTCAAAGGAGTGAGATATGGGGCGTGTTTGGGGCAAAGGGCTGTCAACGTATCTGCAGCAGAATGCGTACAGGGCATCACAGGAGGCCACACACTTTGGGAAGGTCCTGGGAAGGGCCTTAGAGTGTGGCCAGACCAGGCATCCTTACTCACGTTTGTATTCGTGGATGCCTCTGGCCACGTGGCAAATGAAGCCCATGGGCCCCTGCTCGGAATTGTGTTTTCTTTCTAATTAATTTTTAAAATGTAATTAATTAATTAATTAATTGATTATTGAAGAAAATGCTCCATTTCATTTTGAGGTTGATGAAAATAAAAACACAATTTTTTCCCCATCTAAGCTCTGTCAATGGCCCTTTAGGGGTCTGAGGCCCCAAGGCCGGGACTCCTTATCTAGTCCAATCCCTCATTTTATAGATGAGATAAATGAGATCAGAAAGAGGACAGAACTCGTCCAAAGCTGGAGATGAGGCCAGAGTTTGTAAAGGGCCTTGAATGCCAAACCCAACAGGCAGTGAGCAAAGGAGAGATACAGTCAGATCCCTGCATCAAGAGGGTTTATTATAGCCATGGTGGAGAGTGAACTTACCTGGAAGAGGACTAAAGGTGGGTAGAGGTAGCTGGGCACACCCCGGGATGCCAGGCCCGGGCAGGGTTTTTCTCCTCACCATGCCCTGCCATGTTCTGCCATGTTGACCAGACGCTGTGGTGGAGTGCTCCATTCTGCCCCATCCAGCACACAGGGACCCATCACATAGGAATGGAAGCCTCGGAGCCTCTCCCTGCCAAGGACAAATGCCCACCAGGGATCAAGGGCTGCTGGCTGGGAATGGGAGTGTTGGGCTTGTCTCAGGCAGCAGAGTGAGGAGGAAGGGAAGGGGAGACTTAAGGAAGCAGGAGGCTTTTTTCTCTGGCCCTGGAGAGTGAAGATCTCTGGACTTTGAGAAATGAGCATGGATGGTGACTTATGTCCTGAGCTCCCCTGTGGATATGGGCCCTCTGCCCCGTATTCAGTCTTAGAGGGAGGGAGATGAAGAGAGGGTCCAGTGACTACTGGCTCTATATCGCTGCTGCTTCCACAATGGTGGAGTGAAGTAGGGAAGTGGTGGCCAAGCCATGTGGATACCATTAGGACTGAGAGAGAGAGAGAGAGAGAGAGAGAGAGAGAGAGAGAGAGAGAGAGAGAGAGAGAGAGAGAGAGAGAGAGAGAGAAATGGAGAAAGAGAAAGAGACAGGGACAGAGAAAGAAACAGGAAGAGAGAGACAGAGACAGAGAGTGAGAGAAAGGGAGAGAGACAAAGACAGACAAAGAGAGAGTGAAAGAGACAGAGAAATGGAGAGATAGAGACAGAAAGAAGCAGGAAGAGAGACAGAGACAGAGAAGGGAGAGAGAGACAGAGAAACAGAGAGACAGAGTGAGAGGAAGGGAGAGGGAGACAGACTGAGACAGACATGGAGAAAGAGAGACAGAGAGAAGGGGAAGAGAAAGATAAAGACAGAGAAAGAAGAGGGAGGAGAAACAGAGAGAGGGGGAGAAAGAGAGAAAGAGAGAAAGAGAGAGAGACAGATAGGGAGGGAAAGAGTCAGAGCCAGAGCCGGAGAGACAGAGACTAGAGCTGTCCGGATTGGGAAGCATGATTGATACTTCCTCCCTCCCTCTTCTCATCTACTCCCATTTCAGCCTCCTCACTTATTCTTTCTTACTTCCTGCTCCCAGGGAGAGTGGTTTGCCCTCCCCAAACTTATCTCCAGTCTTTAAAACTACATTCATGTTTCTGTTTAATTAGCTCTGAACGCTGGCTTGATAAGGTGATGGAGCCCAGCTGCCTTTGACAGGAGGGCCTCCTTATTGTGAAGCCAAAGAGAAAGGGGGAGGGGGTGTTGGGCATTCAGAGAGACTGAAAAGAAGGAGACAGAAAATCGGGACTCTGCCTGACATGTCAGGGGAAGGAGTGGCTCTTCCCGGCTGGGGGCTCCTGCGCTGTGGGGGTGGACAAGGCATTGTCATGTTTCACAGATTTCCCACAGCTTGGTCAAAGACGTGTGGATCTGGTCCTCTGCCCCCTCCTTCGCCCCCTCCCCTGGGTGAGCAAGACCAAAGTTTAAAAAACGTCCCATGGGGGGCGCAGCTTTGTCAGGGGGATCCCCTGGCCCTTAGCTCAGCTGTTCTCCCCAAATGGGCGGAGAGATACCTCCATAGGAGGGGAACAGAGAGGCGCTCCCAGAGAAGAGGTTGCGATCAGTGGGGGGAGAAGGGTCAGGGGATGGCCAGCTCCTCCTCGCCTGAGAAGTCCAGCAAGCAAACTTTTCCCCTTGGGCGCACAATTCTCAGAGGCCTGGCTACACTATGTTAATTAATCCTTAATAAAACAAGGAATGTCGAAAACCTGACTGTGTGCCAGGCAATAAATCCATTAAAAAGCATTTCTCAGGTGCCTGCTATGTGTCAGGTACAGACATACCTCCTTTCACTGGGCTTTGCAAACGTATTTTTTCACAAATTGAAGTTTGGGGGCAACCCCGTCTTCAGCCAGCCCACTGGCGCCATTTTCCCGGCAGCCCGTGCTCACATCACGTCTCTGTGTCACGTTTTGCTAATTCTCGAATATTTCAGACGTTTCCCACATGATTCTACCGTTATGGTGATCTGTGATCTTTGATCCGTGACGCTGCTGTGGTCATTGCTTTGGGGGCCCAACGTTGCAGGGACTCTGACTGCTCCACTGACCGGCTGTTCCCTCATTCCTTTCCCTCTCCTTGGGCCTCCCCGCGTCCTGGGACACGACAATACTGAAGACGACTACATAAACTTAGTGGATAGGGCAGCGGCAGGGCTTGAGAGGATTGGCTCTAATTAAGAAAGACGTTCTGCTGTGGGCAAAAAGCTGTCAAACAGCGTCGTAGGCTGCCGAGAAATCTTCCATGAAAGGAAGGGTCACGGGAGGGGCAAGCTGCATCGTTGTCTTATTTTAGGAAATTGCCCCAGCCGCCCCAGCCTTCGGCAACCCCCACCCTGGTCAGGCAGCAGGCATCAGCATCGAGGCAAGAGCCTCCACCAGCACAGATTGCGGCTCACTGAAGGCACAGATGACGGTTAGAGTGCTTTTCAATTCGGTGTGTACATTGATTTTTAGACATAACACTATTGCATGCTTTATAGACGACACACAGTGCTGGAGGCTACCTTGCTATGCATAGACTGTTCTAGGAATGACTGTGGGAGGGAGCAGGGCAGGAAGCGGCCACGGCACTGACGGTCGCAGCACTTCTGTGACTCAACCTTCCCTCTCCGTCAGTTGTGAAGTATAGAAAGGGCCCGGGTTACATGAGGCCCGCACTCACCACTGAGCCCTCGATGTATCTGCCGGCAGGTCTTGGGAGACAGCAGAGAGAGCCTCTGGGCTTGCCTTCTGGGGCTCAGCATGACTGCCGGGCTGCCCCCTTCCTCCCCTGCAATGTTTCTGTTTGGGGGGACAGGACCCAAATGGGGATGTCGGGTACTCAAGGAAGTAGAGATAGAACGGGAAAGGGTCTGCCATAGGCTGAGCCGCCCCACGAAAGGCTATCTGAAGCAAGGCCCCATTTGACATGTGAGGAAACTGAGGCCCAGAGCGAAGCAGGGATGTACCCAGGACCACACAACTGTCACATGCACAGAGGTGGCATTCGAGCGGAGGTCTTCCGGCTCCAGATCCAGAGGGCTCCTGGCATCTCGGCCCCATCTCCCTGCCCACACAAGTTTGCCAAAACCTGGTCTGTAACCGAATCCAATCCCGGCTCGGGACACAGAGCAGGCCGTCAATGTCCGCCCCCTCCCAGGGCAGCCCCGAAGCCCCATTCAGCCTGGGATGCTAGCCCCGAGGGAGCTAAGCTCCCAGTACCACCCATGGCAGCAGCGGAGGCTGGCCACCCACAGGACCTGCCGGGCCAGGGCAGCCGGGTGCGAGTTCAAGGAGTCGCAGCCTGGTTCCTGGACTTCCACTGAGCGTGCAACACTCGTTTCTCCAACATGCTTTGGATGAGGCCAGAGGCCGGCTGAGCAAAGGCCGGGGTGTTAGGGGGAAGGGCTGGACAAAAGACACTCCTTTTTCAAAGCTGTAGCAACCTCTTATGTCTTGGGTCATTTACCAGCCATCCAGGGGGGTCAAATCCTGCCTCAGACGCTTACTAGCTGTGTGACCCTGGTCTCAGTTTCCTCATCTTTGCAATGGGGATAATAACAGCCCCTCCTCTCAGGGTTGTTGTGAGGTGATCATAATGAGGTAATGAAGGTAAAATGCGTTGTTACCAGTGCTTCGCTCTGAACTCTGATACATTCCCTCAAAGCAATGGAGGCTGATAGGGGGAGAAGAAAGCCAGTGAAGAAAGATGGACCACTGCAGAACATCCATTTGGGCCCAGCCAGGGGAGCTGTTTGTTAAATGTTCAGTCTGAGCATTCACACCTTGGAAGCAGGCAAATGTAGATTTAAGAAAGTAGTGGAGAAAATGTTGGTGATGTGGATGAAAGCTTAAAGTGCGTAGTGGGTACGTTCCCACTTTTGGAGAGCCGGTTGTTAAACATACGCCAGCACACCATACCCGGATGGCGGGTGGGGAGGAACACAGAACGGGGGAGGCGGGGCTGGACCTGGAGCGCTCACAACGCCGGCCCCACGGACAACGATGAGCCAGCAGCCTGTGGAGCCCAGCCCCCACCGCCCCTCGGAACTGTCCCTCCTCCCCGGGCAGGCCAGCCAGGAGCAGCCCTCTACTCTCTCGAGGGGTGGGGCACTGTTTCCTGGCCACCCCTCGGTCATTCCCTTTACTCTTTCCCCTCCAGTATGGTGGACGGCCGGGGGGGGGGGGGAGGAGAAAAGCGCTGCTCATCCCTTCCCAGCCGTAGGCATTTGGCAACTTTATTTCCCTCTTTCTTTCTTTCAGTTTTATGCTATTTAAACTCTTTTTGTGTGTGTGAGGCAATGGGGTTAAGTGACTTGCCTAGGGTCACACAGCTAGTGTCAAGTGTTTGAGGCCGGATTTGAACTCAGGTCCTCTTTACTCCAGGGCCGGCGCTCTGTCCACTTGGCCACCTAACTGTCCCCTGTTTAAACTCTTTTAAGGTATTATTATTTACATAGTGCTTTAAGCTTTGCAGCGTGCTATTACATATGGGATTTGGGAACTGGTGCTATTCTCCCCATTTTACATCTGAAGAAACCGAGGCAGACAGAGGTTCAGAGGTCACACAACTGGTAAGTGTATGTGAGGCAGGATTCAAACTCAGGTCTTCCCAGGTGCTGCCTCCCCTGTCCCTCCTAGCTGCGGGATTGAGGTTCGGCACCTCAGACTCCACATTTCCAGAAGAGAATTGATCTCCCCCCCCCTCAAGCCGCCCCACCTCCCGTCAGTCTTCTGGTCTGCAAACCCAGCCGCGGCGGCCTCTTCCGTGCGGCCTCTCACACCGTCCCGATGCGCCTCCATCGGACCCTGCAGACATTTCGGGTCTCTGCCCACGCTCCCACGGGCTGCCCGGCCCCCTCCAGGGAAGTCTCCGGATTGGGGAGCAGTTATCTGTTTCTGGAGGGCCCGGCCACCCTTCCCCCTGCGCTCCCAGCTCAGATCACTCCCTCCCTCCCCTTCCCAGCTGGCCTTCCTGCTTTGTCTTCTCCTGTTAGAATGGAAGTCCCTTGAGGGCAGGGACCACCTCCTGTTCCAGCACTTGTGTCCCCAGTGCTGAGCGCCGTGCCTGACAGACAGACAGCACGTGCTTAATAAACGCACCGTCTGCCAGCCTGCCTGCCCTAGCGCCCGTCTTTCCCCCACTTCACGTTCTGTTCTGGTCTCCTTCCCTTCAGCCCCACGCCCAGACTGCCTTCGGTTCCCAGCTCTGCCTTTGCCAGTCTTCTGCTTCGCTGCAGGCCGAGGTCAGGTACCGCCTCCTCTGGGAAGCCCTCCTTGCTTTCCCGCTGGCTCGCGCTCCTTGCATCCTCAAATTAGGCTCTATTTCCTGACCTCTGCACGCGCTGCCTCCTCTGGTGGAGTGGAAGTTCCTCGAGGACAGGCCAGTTTCATTTTTGCCTCTGCATCTTCAGCCTGCACACAGCAGGCTCTTAATAAATGCTGCTGATTTTGGGAAAGCGTGCAGCTGTCCTGGACCTAGCCCCAGGCAGCACGATCCAAGGTATCCCAGGTGTACGGTGCTGGGGGCACTGAAAGAGGGCTGTATTTGGACTCACACGTGCAAATCTCTGCCCCTTATTTGCGTAACACCAGGCAAGTCACTTCCCCTATCTGGCCCTCAGTTTCCTCATCTCTAAAACGGGCCACTGGCATCAATGGCCTCCAAGATCCCTTCCAACTCTGTACGTAGGCTCCTCGGGCTGTAGGGGGTGTTCGGGAGCACTAGCTGCCCTCCCCCTTTGGGGTCCACCTGGCACCCAGCTCTCACCTGTGGGGGAGCCGGCAGCTACACTGTTGAGCTGTCCCAGCAGATGGGCTAGCCCCGACGGAGGGTAAGTGGCGGACCTCTGACCCCCTGCTGAGCTAGGGGGACGTCTACCCCAAGCACGTGAGGACTCTCCCCGGATGAACGGGCAGAGGCGAACAGCGTGTTCCAATGGCCAGGAAGGCGGCTCCCGAGCTCCGCTGGTCATCTCGGCTTTCACCTGGCCGCGGCACTTCTGACTCTGGAAGGGAGGCTGGCGACTTTGGGCCGCTCTGCCCGCCTCAATCCAATTCACGAGCAAGTCAAGCCGTCGCCCCGTGATGTCACGGCCGCAGAGTGGCTGCACGGCTGCGAAGGGGCAGAACTGGCATCTGAGCCCGGCTCTGCTTCCACGGCTGCTGAGAACGCCCAGAGACGCTTCCTGGGATGGAGGCTCACAGCACACTTCTTCTGAAAGGGGGTGTGGTCTGCGTTTCCGAAAGCAGAAGCTTAAGAGCCTTCAACAATCTGGTGCGATCCAGTCCAGACCAATCCAGATCCACTCAAGTCAGGTCAGGGTCTGCCCCTTAGATCCCAGGCGACCAGTGATCTTGAATGAGTCTTCACTAAGGTCCTAGTGACAAACCAGCCAGCTGCTGCCCTCTTGTGGCCCCTCAGCCATCCTGCATGGGGAATGACTTAGCGCACTGCTGCCCTCTCGTGGCCCATCACCCACCTGCACAGGGGAATGATTTAGCGCACTGGCGCCCTCTTGTGGCTCATCACCCAGTCTGCCCGGGAGAATGACTTGGCGCCCCCCAGCCATCCTGCAGGGGAGATGATCCGGACCATCCTCTTCACAGTACCTGACCTCTGACTTTCACACTGGGCAGGGATGCACACTGAGATTCGTCCACGTATTTCCATCTAGCCAGAGAGCCGTGGCCATGTTGCCCGTGGAAGAGCCAAGACAGGCTGAGGTTGTGAGAGAAATGACCCGTCACTTCCCATGAGCACATGTCTTCCTCTGGCACGTGATTTTGGTTCCGCAGGGTTTGGAAGAAGCCCCTGGTCTGCTAACGTGGGCACCTCCCACGGAGCGCTAGTCTGTTTCATCTGAAAATTAAGAGCTAGGAAGAAAGAGAAATGGGGGGACAGGGGGAGGAATCAGGCTGTGAGCCCTGTCACTAGGACCACGAGCTCTTCTTCAGGATGGTGCGGTGAGAAAAGCTGGACTTGGGATAAGAGGCCCAGGGTTCAAGCCCCAGCTCTGTAGTTTACTACCTCTGTTGGTAAATCAT
The DNA here is from genome assembly GCF_003287225.1 of Phascolarctos cinereus. NCBI lineage: Eukaryota > Metazoa > Chordata > Mammalia > Diprotodontia > Phascolarctidae > Phascolarctos > Phascolarctos cinereus. The sequence goes on along the minus strand of NW_027556402.1, from coordinate 3,640,572 downwards.
TTCCCCAGTTCAGTTTTTTCATCTACAAAATGCAGGGGCTGACTGGGTTCATCTCTAAACTTCCTTCTGGCTGTGAATCCCGTCACGGCAGAACACTTGACCCCTCTGACCGCGGAGACCAGCGAGCCCGTTTCTGTGGCCTGGTGACGGGACGGTTCTCCATCCAGACCAGAGCTGCTGGTCATCCACCCTTCCACCTGCTAAAAGGGAGGGCCCTGAGCCAGAGCTTCTGGGACAGCTGCTTCCATAGCCACGCAGAAGGGCACTGCCCAATTCATCTCAGAACCGACTTCATCTTACAGAGACAGCACATTCCACTCAAGCAGCACAATCCTCAGAATAACCCATCGAAGTCGGCAGGGGGCAATGCAAACACTGAGACTCAAGAGCTGTTACATGACCGGTCCAAGGTCACACAACTAGTCATGGGCAAAAGCAGAATGTTCTGCTCTTATGATTCCTCGTTAATGTCCTCACCACATGCTTCTGAATCACTGAGATGACTGCGGGTCTGTCATTGTGTGTGTGCAGGAGACAGGCAGAGAGAAGAGGAGAGAGTGTTTTTGTGTCTGGATATGTGGGAGAGGAGTGAGAGAGAGGGGGAAAGAGGAGGGAAAGAGAGGAAGAGAAAGGAGCAGAATCAGAGAGAACAAGAAAAGGCTAGGAGAGACACTGCTGTGGTTCAGCCCATTTTTCAGTTGTGTCCAATTCTTTGTGACCTCATTTGGGGTTTCCTTTTGGCAGAGATACTGGAGTTGTTTGCCATTTACTTCTCCAGCCCTTTTTACAGATGAGGAAACTGAGGCAAACTGGTTCAACTGACTTGCTCAGGGTCACACAGCTAGTAAGTGTCTGAAGCCAGATTTGAACTCTGGAAGAGGAGTCTTCCTGACTCCAGGCCCAGTGCTGTATGCACTGTGCCACCTAGTTGCCTAGAGAGAGAGAGAGAGAGAGAGAGAGAGAGAGAGAGAGAGAGAGAGAGAGAGAGGAGAGAGAGAGAAGTAGAGACAGAGATAGAAAGAGACAGAGACAGAGACCACTGACCTCCCCATGCAGCCCCTACTCCAAAGTCCTCATTGATCTCCTCTTGTCTCTAGGATAAAATAAACACATCACATGCCTGGCATTCCAGGCCCTCCCCAGTCTTACACCCGCCCCTGGCCTGCCAGCTGTCACCTGGAAACAGCATTCCACTTACTGCTAATGTGTTGTTTTTTCTCCACTTATGAAACATTTATTTTTCCTACCTCCTACCCCTTCCTCCCCCACTGAAAAAACACCACCGCAGAGCCCTCATAACAAACATTCAGAGTCAAGCCCTGCTGGCCGTGTCCCCAGAGGCAGATGTTGCCTGCCCTCTCTGCTGTGGGCTGGTTTCCCCTAGAACTGTCGTTGGCCGGTCATTGCACTGGTCTGGATTCTTGCGTCTTTCACTACAGCGGTCTTCTCCGTCCCTTTGTGCCAATAATGCCCAATCTGGAAAATGCTGCTTCCTCACTTGGGCCTCAGAGTCCCTCGCTTCCTCTGGGGCACAGTGCGGCGGCTGCATCCTACACAGTCTTTCCTGACTCTACCCCAAGCCCCAAGCATTAGCACGCTCTGCCTCGTGAAACTGCTTTGTATTTACTTAGGGTCACAGAGTCAGAGTTGGAATGACCTCGAGGTCACCGAGTCCAATAGCCTCAGTTCATAGGGGAGGCCTGGGAAAGCTGCCCAACGTCACCCCTTATGCCCGCCTGGGCTGGTTTCCCCCTAGAAGGCAAGGAAGCTGCTCTAGAGGTCTGACTGCTCCCAGGGTGCACTCTTCCTTTTTTAATGGCATCTCTCTCCGTAACTTCCCCTTTCCACCTTCTCAATCCCATTCCCACAGGTGAAAAGGGAAAAAACAAACCTAGTAACAAGTGTGCAGAGTCAAGCAAAATGATTCCCACGATGACTGTTAAAAAGTGACTCTTCTGTGCTTTGAGTCCATCTCTTCTCCACTGGGAGGGGGGAGCGTGCTTCCTCACCTGTACGGTGCCAGACACTGTGCTAAGCTGGGGATACAAAAAGAGGCAAAAGACAAGCCCTGCCCTCAAGGAGCTGACACACAAACATATACAAAGCAAGCTCTACGCAGGATAAACAGGAAATACTTAAAAGAGGGAAGGCACCAGGATCGAGCGGTTGGGGAAGGCTGCCTGTGGGAGGTGGGACTTCAGCTGGGACCTGACGGAAGCCGGGGAGGCCAGGAGCCCCAGCAGAGGAGGGAGAGCGTCCCCGGCACGCAGCCATGGTCGGTTGCCGCATCCATCGGAGTTCTTAAGGTTTCAAAGCTCTTTGTCTTCACCGTGTGATCGTCATCGCATGATTTGGTCGCTCGGCTCTGCACGCTTTGCTCTGCATCAGATAACAGAAATCTTCAGATTCTCCTCAGCTGTCTCTTTGATCATTTCTGATGGCGCAGTGACATTCCACTTCATGAATATTCCATCACGGGCAGCCTCCTCAATTGACAGACGTGTCCTGTTTCTGCTTGGCCATTACAAAAAGAACTGCTATAAATAACTTGGTACGTATAGGTCTTTCCCCTGTGCTTTGATCTCCTTAGGGTATAAGCTTAGCACTGCTGGGTACCGCTGGCTCTACACAAGGCCCTGACTTTCTCAGCACAGTTCCAGCTTAGCATTGCTGGGTACTGCTGGGTCTGCACAAGGCCCTGACTCTCTTAGCACAGTTCCAGCTGAGCACTGCTGGGTACTGCTGGGTCTGCACAAGGCCCTGATTTTCTCAGCACAGTTCCAGCTTAGCACTGCTGGGTACTGCTGGGTCTGCACAACACCCTGACTTTCTTAGCACAGGTCCAAAGCGCTTTCTAGAATGGCTGCACCAAGTCATAGCTCTACCAAACATGGCGTCAATGCACCTGTTTCCCAGCAGCCTCTTCAACAACTGTCCTTTTCCTTTTTTGTCATCTTTGCCAATCTACTGGATCTGAGGCAGAACCTCAGAATTGCTTCAATTTGCCTTCCTCTATTTGTTGGTGATTTGAAGCATTTTAAAAAATATGGCTGTAGAAAGCTTGGGTTTCTTCCTTTCAGAACCATCTGACTATTTTTCCATTGGGGAATGGCTCCTGGTCTTATCAATTTGAATCAGCTCCTTCTATATCTTGCATATCAGATCTTTAGTAGAGAAACTCCCTACAAAATTTTTCCCCAGTAAATATTTTTACTGTTTATCTTCCAGCTTTCTTGGTTTTGTTTGCACCAAAATGTTTGAACTTCATGTGATCAGACTTATCCATTTCATGTCGTTTTCCTCTCCATCCCTTGTTTGGTCCTAAACTCTTCTCAATCCCTAATTGAGAACATTAGGCTCTTCCTTGCTCCTCTGATCTGCTTATTGTGTGACCTTTTATTTCTAAGTCATGCATCCACTTGGACCTTAGCTTGGCATACAGTAAGATGCTGGTTTGTACTTAATTTCTGCCAGACTCTTGCCTGTTCGTTTGTTTTTTTTAGCAGTTTTTGTCAGAGAGGGAGTTCTTGGCCCAAGAGTTGAGACCTTTGTGGCTATCAAACATCATCCTACTACATTTTTCAGCTTCTGTACATTGTGAATGTCTTCTGTTCCACTGATTGTACCAAGTCCTTCCAATGACTGTGACTGTGTGGTGGAGTCTGAGTTGGGGCTCTGCTAGGCCCCTTCAGGAAAAGGGAGAAGAAAGGAGTCTAGAAGTGGCAGAACGTCCAGGTGCTCAAAGCTAGGATGCCTTGGGGAACTTGAAATGAGAACTTTCCAAGTAGATGCCTCAGACTGTAGCCACAAGGGCTGAAGGGCCAGCCCACTGGCCAGGGTGGGGTAGGCAGAAGGAGATGGGAGTTCCCACCATGGGCTGATAAGTTGATCTTCAGTTACCTTTCTTTCCCCTGCAATCCCCCTTCTTGCTATTGCTGAGTTTTCTGATCTGGGGGCTTACTTCTAGTATTTGCTGTGGTGGTGGTGGTGGTGGTGGTGGGGGGAACCTTTCACTCCAGAATCTTCCCTGAACGCCCCTCCACCGCTCATGTGGTACTTTTTCTACCAGGCCACAACAACTTTGGTTAAGTATGGTGAGGAATTAGAATTTAGAGCCAGAAGACCCGGGTTTAGGTCTCAGCTGGGCCGCTGAATGGGCGACATCGTGCCCAGTCATGGTACTTTTCTGGGCCTCCATTTACACCCGTAGGAAAGGAGGCGTAGACCCAGCGTCTCCCACTCTGCAGCTGTCTTCCACCAAGGCTACTGCTGATAAGGAAAGGCTCACATACCAGAAAGTTCAGAGCTCTGCTCCTTGTGATAACAAAAGATGTGCTTGATGCTCGGGGAAAGGCCCAACAAATCGCACTCTGTTAAGGTCAAGGAATACAACGGCGGTGCCCGAAAGAAGGACGAACGTGAAGAATTCAGACACTTGTACAAAATGATGCAGGGCGAGGACAGCAGACCCAGACGACAATTTACACGCTGTCTCTAACACTGGGAAAAAAGTCCACCTGGAAAGCTACAAATCGAGGCTTGAATGCAAGGGTTAGTGGCCCAAGTGCAAGGCCCAAACAGGTTTCTGTGACCCAAAAGCATAATTTTAGAAAGTACATATACTTCCAGATGGAATCTGTTGGCAATGGTATCGAATGAATGAAAAGCCTTTATTAGGAACCTCCTCTATGCCAAGCGTTACACTAAGAGTGGGGATACAGGTATAAATAAATGCAAGATAGGACGTGAGGATTTTCATATTAACACGAGAAGGTCAACGCTCAGTGAGCCAAAGGCAACAGTGTGTGTTTCTATTAAAGTGGAGGCTTATTCGTTATCTGAACCATTCAGAAAAATCTATTAGACATGAAGCCACAATGTCAGTACGGAGACTGAACAAATATTATCCGACTAACCTGCCAAGCATTGATCTAATTCATGAAACATAGTTAAGTGGCATGGAAGGGAGGACGGCTGTGGGACCCTGGGCAAGGAGCATGATCTCTCAATGCTGTGGGCAACCCTCTGTGGTTACAGAGAAAGGGCTCGTCTGCACAGGCAGAAGGAATTCTGCCTGGGAGCTTCCTGCACTGAAAAATTCCAGGTCTGGTCCCCCTCATCACAAAACCAAACCAGAGCTGGGGTCTTTGTGTGAGAGAAGAGGGAGACAGACACAGAGAAAGGAAGACACAGAAGAGGGGGAAGAGAGCAGAGAGACAGGAAGAAAGACGCAGAGAGAAACCAAGAGAGGTGGAGGCAGAAAAAGAGGAGCTGGGAAGACAGAGACAGAGAGAAAAAGAGAGAGACCCTCCCCCTGGCCAGTCCATCAGAGTTTAAGGGCAGGATCTGCTACGTGGGATGGATGAGGCAACTCTGACTCACTACCTGAACTAATTTACAGAATTAGCTTTATGCTACTCAAAATAAAAAGGTGTCACCTTAATAGAATGAGACAAAATTCAATGCAGGAATAACAAGTCAAGAAATTCAAGGAAAATAATGAGAAAAAAGTGAAAAAAGTGAGGGGGGCCCCCACTGCATCTCAGATTCTCTGAAAAAGCAGCAGTCCTTAAAACTCTGTAGCAGTGGTTTAAATGGAGACTGGTAGAAGCAAATGAATACAGTGTTTGATAAACCCAAGAAAGCAAATTACTTGGGGCAGGACTCCCTATCGAATAATGACAGGAAAATTAGAAAGTTCGGTGGAAAATCAGTTTGGACCAGCACCTTATGCTATACACTATAATAAGCTTCATACAGATAGTCAATCTGCAAATCAAAAGACATTTCATAAAACAAGGGCGAAGGGAGAACACAACATAAAAAACAGACAACTTCAACGACACCAAATTGGAAAAATTTGGCATCAATAAAATCAACGTAATTGTAACAATGAGAGCAATGTTCAATGGGAAAATGTTTGAGTTAAATAATTGATAAAAGTCTGACATCTAATATAGGGATGACCGGGGTTCATCCCTCAATGGATGAGTGGTCAAAGGACAGGGTCCTACCTTTTTCAGAAGGATGACAAGCCCTCCACAATACTAAGAGAAAAATAAGCTGAGGTTTCACCTCGCACACATCACAGAGACAAAAGCTGAGAAAAGACACGAACAGGCGATGCTGGAGGGGCTGTGGGAAGGGACGCACACCAACGCATTGTTACTGCAGCTATGAATTAGCCCAGACATTTTGGAATTGTGCAAGAGCCAGGGACGAAGCTGCTCGTGGCCTTTAACCCCCTATTGAACAACCACCTGAGAAAGGCCAAAGACGGCAGGAAAAGCCGACCGGAACACTCATGGCAGCACTCTCTGCACTAGCAAAACAAGCACGACCAGAAATAAGATTGGAATCCAACCGATCAGGGAATGGCTGAACAAAATGGCGGCACACAGACCGACTCCTACCTGAGGCCTTGTACTGATTCCTCCAGCTACTAGTGTCTTTCCCCCAAAACTGCCTTTATCTTTTCCTTTTCTCACTGGGAACTTAAATGCCAAGAAAATTTCCAAACACACAATTGAACACAAAGAGGATTCTATATGAAACCATTAATCTCCATTTCACATCACTTGCTTTAAAAAGAAGCGATCTAATAAATTCTTCCTGCTCCTTTCAAAACCACCCTCCTTGTCTGGGCTTCCTTCTCAACCTCCAAGGTGATAAAAAAAAAAGTTTTCAAGGCCCCGTTTTTGGCATCACTACTGCTATGAAGGGGGGGCAGCTTGGTGGCGCCACAATGCCCAGAGCGCCATCTTCCTGGGTTCCAGTCTGGCCTCAGATATTCACTAGCTGTGTGACTCTGGGTAAGTCACTTCACTCTGTTTGCCTCGGTTTCCTCATCTGTAAAATGAGCTGGAGAAGGAAACAGCAAACACTCCAGGACCTTTGCCAAGAAAACCTCACGTGCAGTTGTGAAGAGTCAGACTCAACTGAAATGAGAGAACAGCAAAAAAACTGCTACGAAGAGACGGGCCCGTGGGGACGGGATTGTGCATACGGACGGCTCTATGGGAGACGGGGTGAAAAACAAAGGGCACCAACAAAGACTTTACACACGTGCACACACGCACACGCCACATGCACACACACGCACGTACATGTGTGTGCACACGCGTTCCACGACAGGGCTCCTCGAGGCCTCTGCGCCCCTTACAGCTGCAGGGCTCAGGGGAGGTTCCTGGGGAGCCAGGTTTGGGGTTGAGCTTTAAGGTCATGCAGAAATCCCAAAGGCGAAGACAGCACGTGTTCGGTGCGGGTGGCGCACTGACGGGCCATGGCTCAGGGTGGGGGTTTGGCTGAGAGCCCTGGAGAACACAGCGGCGGGACGCTGCGGCTAACAGCCAGCTGGTGGCAGACCGTGCCGGGCCCTGACTGTCAGCTTAGAGCTGCACTCAGTAAAAGAGGAGAGCAGACAAAGAGCAGTGGCGTGGGTCCTCCACCTCAACGCCCTTCAGGCCCCATTTCAGATGGCCTTCTTCGAGATGTTAATCCCCAAATGCATTTTTCCCCCAGAACTGAGGTGATTTCGTCTTCATGGGACAGAAGAGGAAACTGAGGCCTGGAGAGGCTGCGGTCTCATGGAGTGTCTGACCTGGAAGAGAATCCTGACCCTGTCTAGTCTAACCTCTTTACAGATAGAGACTGAGGCCCAGGAAGGACCCCACCATCCGGCCCAGGGGTGGAACCTGCAGCCCCAGGGCCACACATGGCCCTCCAAGTCCTCCAGTGTGGCCCTCTGACCTAATCCAAACTTGATACAACAAATCCCCTTCGTCAAAGGATGTGCTCTGAAAGACTCGGACTCAGTCAAAGGGTTGCTCCCGAGGACCTAGAGGGCCACGTGTGGCCTCGGGGCAGCAGGATCCCTCCTGGCATCCCCGCAGCACCCAGAGGGCAGGTGAGCACATGAGTGCAGGCATCTGCCCTGACCGGGCCCGCCCTGTAGGCCCTGCTGGGGTGTGGGCTCCTGCCCCAGGAGCCCGAGCAAGAAAGGGCCCCTGAGGCTGCAGCCTGGCAGGGTGACTGTGGTGGCCAAACCTGAGCGGTCAGCTGAGGCTGGGGCACTGGGCACCTTCAACGGGCTTGAATGGCAGGGACAGGGGTTGTGTGGACACAGGAAGAAATAAACCCAAGGATTCAAGGTGGAGCCAGCTGTGTGACCAATCCACCCGGCACCGCCGTCTTTATTAGGCATTCAGTGCCTGTTACAAGGGGATCACAGGACCGTGGGGTGGGGGCACAGAGGCAGACACCCTGCCGAGAGCCGTGCCCCGGGGACACAGGAGACAGGAACTCAAGTCAGTGGCTCCTCGGGGGTCACTTTAATTACAGCGGGGGGGGGGTGAAGGACGGGCCATGCGCAGAGCCCTCCTGGGCCTGGGTGTTAGGGGCCGAGGCTCCAGCCCCAAGGGCACACACACAGCTACCTAGCTACAAGACGGGTTATCACGGCAATGATGAAGCATGTGAGGACACGCTGAGGAGGGACCGACCATGTAAACATGAAGAGCGGCCAAAGAGGCGGCGCGGCCTCGTTCAGCTCTTGGCGGGGGCTGCGATCGCCTTCGTGGTCTTCTTCAAGTGGTGGTAGTTGGGCAAAATTTTCATCAGGAAATCCAGCTGGAGGGTTTGGGGCTGGGGACAAAAGACACGAGGAGCCCATTAGCAACAAAATCAGCGTGCAGGCCTGCCCACCGTGGCCCGGGCCTCAGCACCAGCTGCCCCCACACCCACCTGGGAAAGGAGCCCTCGTGGCAGAGCGACCCTGAGCACCAGGGCCAAACGCCAACACACCCTCTCAACAATGCCTCAGGAGGAGAATGCACGGGGTGGGAAGCTGGGGGGCAGAAACGATCCTGGGGCTCTGAGGTCCCAAGCGCAGCCCCTGACGGCCCTTGGATGGCAGGAATGCTCAGAGCGAGCAAAGCCCACCTGTCTATCTACAGATTCCAGCCCATCTGCTTCGGGAGTACAGCAGGACCCCAGGAGGGAGCAGGAGGCGAGGATGCACCCTGAGGGGTCTGAGGGCAGAGAGGCCCCTCCCTGCTGGATGCTAGACACACCTGAGGTCTCTCTGTCTGAACCCGGCGCAGGCAGTCGGCTCCGTAGATGACGGTGTTCTCGGGGATCACTTCGAAGGTGTTCAGGTTGCAGCAGGCCCCGATGATGCAGCCACTGGTCAAATCACGTTCCTCCCTACGTGGGCTGCGGGCAAGGACACGGCTGTCAGCAGGGAGGGCCACGGGACAGACAGGGGCAGTGGAGCTCTGAGGGGGCTGGAGGAGACTTCTCTGAGAGAGACAGGTAAGAGTCAGAGGACCCCTGGAGGCAGCATGCACCCCCACGAGAAAGGTGACAGGGTCAGGCTGGAGACTTGCACACCCAGAGGTGTGAGGCCCATGCTGAGCTCAGGGGAAAACAAGGCAGGGCCCCTGAGATGCTCGGCTGCACCCCTGGGCCCTCAGCCTCCCTGGGCTGCTCGGGCAAGTGCACTGGCCAGAGCTGTCACCTCCGCCTACAAGGACCTGAGGCTGCGTCCCAGCTCAGCTAACTGGCTGGCCTGGAAGAGATTCCTTCCCTCTGCAGCACGTCAGTTTTCTCATATATTAAAATGAGGGGGCGGTACACTAGATAACCCCCAGGACCCTCCCACCCCCTGACCTCTGATACCAGCTGGGCTGAATCAGAGGTAAAGGGTAAGGCTTGTTGAAGGCAGGGGTTACAGTGGGCCCTGGTGGCCATGAAGGGGAGGCGTGGGGACCACAGGCAGAAGAAAGCAAAGACGGGGTCCAGGGGAAGGGGTTGGATGATGGTTTCAGCACAAAGGCTGGAAAATGGGCATAAAATAGAAGAATTCTATGAATGAGTCCAGTGCTGGACTAAGTGCGTGCTGTCCGCTGAGGGATGCGCTCGGGCCCCCTGCAGCAGCCCTGGCTGGGGGGGCCGCCCTGGCCTGCAGCACCTGCTGCCCCCCCCACCTCCCCGGGGCTGCTCAGCTGTGACCACAGTGCTAGGATGAGGAGCTCCTGGTGGCCTTTTCTCAGTCCTTCTCCCTGGCCTCTGCGGCCTGGGCCTCTGCTGATCCTCCTCTCCTCCCTTGGGGTGGAGGACACCCCTGTCTCCTGACTCTCCCCCCCCCCCCGACCATTCCTTCGGTCCCTCCTTCCGGTCATGCCGCTAACCAGAGCTGTCCCTCGGGTTCTGTCCTGGGCCCTGCTCTGGGGGATCTCATCAACGCCCTTGGATTTAACGACCATCTCTATGCCAAAGATTGTCACTGCCCCAGACTCTGTCAGCCTCCAATATCACATCTCCAAATGCCTTTCAGACATCTGAACTGAGTGTCCAACAGACATGATAAACTCAGAACTCTGACACTGTGGAGGGTACCCCCTCCTCCCAGTCCCTCAGGCTCCCCAACTGGGAGTCACCCTGGACTCCTCACTCTCCCTCACTCCCTTACTCAGGCTGTGCCCAGGACCTGTTGATTTCCCCTCTGCAGCATCTCTCGAATCTGCCCCCTTCTCTCTCTGATGCTGCCCCCACCCTGGTACAGACCTTCATCCACTTGCACCCGGACTGCTGCAGTAGCTGCGGGGGGGACCTGCCTGCCTCTCCACACTCCAGTTCATCCTCTGCTCAGCGCCCAAAGAGTCGCCCCCTCACTCAATGACCTCCAGGGGCTCCCTATCGCCTCCAGGATCCAACATAAAGCACTCTCTTTGGCCTTCAAAGCCCCTCATCCCCTGCCCAGGCTCCCTGCGCCTCACTCCCCACTGAGTCCTCTTCCATCCAGCAACCCTGGCCTCCTGGCTGCTTGACCAGCAAGACCCTCTGCCTCTCAGCTCCAGGCGCGCAGGCCTGGAATGCTCTGCCTCCTCCGCGCTGACCGCAGACCTCCCCGGCTTCCTTCAAGTCCCAAGTAAAGCCGGCCTTCTCCAGGAAGGCCTCCCAGCCCGCTTCACTCCAGGGCCGTCCCTGTCCACAGCTTGCTTGTATGTGGTTAGACTGGAAGTTCCTTGAGGGCAGGGACTGTCTTTGGCCCCTCAGCACAGTGCTTGGCATGTCGCAGGTGCTTACTGATTGGTTAGTAGTTCACAGCACTTCAGTTAGCGCCCACAGTCAGCGCCAGGCCCAGGGGCAGCCCAGAGCAGCTCGGCTCGGGCAGCAGCAGGGACAGCACCTCATCTAGGGCCAGGCCTAATCTGGATGAGCCAGAGATTCAATGTGGAGAGGTGACTGAAGCCTGAGATGTGAACCCTTAACAAGGCTAGTCTCAGGATACTGGAGAAGGCCTTAAGAGTCGCACAGATTTCTACAGGCTTTGAAAACACAAGGAAAAACACCACTGGGGTCTTGACCTGCCGCGGGAGCTTTGTGTCAGCGGGAAGCCTGCTAATGGCACGACGAGGGGATGGTGTGTGACAAAGGACTCGCAAGGGCTCGCGGGAGGACAGGCACACGGGTGCATGGGGGCCAAGCTGGGCCCTAGGGCAGATGTTCTGGAAAGGAGTTGGACCCGCGCCGCCAAGGCCCCAATCGCATGCTGTCACCGTGAAGCCCGTGCTCCCGAGGCAGCTGACAAAGAGTGCACACCAACCTTGGTGATGGCGCTTTCTGAGGGGGGCGTCCATCAGCTGGGGCACGGCGGAGCAGAAGATGGCCTGGGGATGGGACAGATGGACTGCTAGTGTGCTGTAAGAAATGAAGAAAGGGACACAAGCAGAGAAACCTGGAAGACTCGGGTGAACGGATACAGAGCCACGCAAGAAGCAGCAGGAGCACCACTAACAGAATGCCTATAGTCGGGTAAAGGAGAATAACTGACCGACTCGAGGCAGTCACGACCAAAGCTCGACAGTGACACACAGAGCCTTGGGGTCAGCTCGGCTGGACCAAAGAAGGCGCGGAGAAGCCTGGAAAGGTGGACAGGGGCAGGCAGAGAAAGGCTCTCGGGGCCAGAGGAAGGCGTGTGCACTTAACCCCCACGCTGAAGGGGAGCCGCTGGAGATGACCCAGCAGGGAGTGACCTGCTCGGAGCTGGCCGTGGCGGCTGTATCGAGTACGAAAGGCGGAGGGGAGAGCCTGCAGGGAAGAAGGGGAGCCGCTCAGGAGGCCATGCCTGTGATCCGGGAGAAAGATGAAGAAGGCTGACCTGGGGCAGTGTCCACAGCAGCGCGAGAAGGGGACAGACCTGAGAGATGCTGAAGAAGAGGTCGGCCGGTGGCCGGAGATGGGGGCTGAGGGAGACACAAGGTGACGACGATAGTAGTGAGGGTGTGAACATGGAAGCCTGGAGGGATGGGGGTGCCCTTGGCAGAAATGCCAAGGAGGATGAGCTCTGTTTGGACGTGCTGATGGGTGGTGACACAGGCCTGGAGCACAGGAGGGATGCTAAGGCTGGGCATGTGATGCTGGAAGTCAGAAATGACAGCTGAAGTCTGGGAGCTGATGAGATTACTGAGCACAGAGAGAAAAGGGAAGGGAGGTTGGTGGAGTTGTGAACTGATCCAACCATTCTGGAGAGCAATCTGGAACTAGGCCCAAAGGGCTATCAAAATGTGCATATCCTCTGGCGCAGCAATAGCACTTCTAGGGCTGTTTCCCAAAGAGATCATACAAATGGGAAAAGGACCCACGTGTACAAAAATATTCATAGCAGCTCTTTTTGTAGTGGCAAAGAACTGGAAATGGAGAGGAGGCCCATCCACTGGGGAATGGCTGAACATGCTGTGATACACGAATGTAATAGAACACAATTGTGCTATAAGAAATGATAAGCAGGCTGACTTCAGAAAAACCTGGAAAGACTTGTATGGTCTGATGCTGAGTGAAGTGAGCAGAACCAGGAGAACCTCATGCACAGTAATAGCCACGTTTTGCAATGACTAATATTGATAAACTTAACCCTTCTCAGCAATGCAAGGATCTAAGACATCTCCAAAGGCCTCGTGATGGAAAATGCTGTCCACATCCAAAGAAAGAGCTGTGGAGTCTAAATGCAGATGGAAGCAGACTCTTTTCTCTCTCCTTTTCTTTTGTTGTTTTGTTTCCTCTTTCTGGTGGTTCCTCTAGGTGGCTCTAATTCTTCCTTACAACATGACTAGTGTGAAAATATGTTTAATAGGAATGCATAAGTAGAGCCTATATCAGATTGCACACTGTCGTGGGGAGGGTGGTGGGGAGGAAGGGGGCGAAAAATTTTAAACTCCAAGGCTTCTGGAAATGAATGTTGAAAGCTACAAACAAATAAATTAATTAATTAAGAAAGAAAAGGGAAGGGGGTCAAGGACAGAGCCCCGAGGAACATCCTGGGCTACGGGGCAAGAACGCGGTCCCTTGAAACCACCCAGAGCCGGGCAGAGATAGACACACACGCCCAGAACAACCAGCTCTGAGGAACGGCTAATCAGAGGACTCAGCAAACACTTATCGAGGACCTGCTCTATCAGCGGCCTGGTGGCCTGTTCAAGGACCTGCTCTATCAGTGGCCTGTTCAAGGACCTGCTCTATCAGCGGCCTGGCGGCCTGTTCAAGGACCTGCTCTATCAGTGCCTGGCGGCCTGTTCAAGGACCTGCTCTATCAGTGGCCTGTTCAAGGACCTGCTCTATCAGCGGCCTGGTGGCCTGTTCAAGGACCTGCTCTATCAGCAGCCTGGCGGCCTGTTCAAGGACCTGCTCTATCAGCGGCCTGGCGGCCTGTTCAAATGCAGCCTCAGACACTGACTGGGAGATGCTGGCTGAGTCACTTCATCCTCCTGGCCTCAGTTTCCTCATCTGTCAGATGAGCTGGAGAAGGACATGGCAAACCACTCCAGCATCTCTGTTGAGAAAACCCCAAACGGGGTCATAAAGAGTCGGACATGACTGAAAAAAAAAAGCCCAACTACTCTAAAAGGCCTGGTCCTTTTACAGACAAAAACAAAATACTCACGGCCCTCAAGGTGCTTAACCCCCAGAGAAATAAAAAAGAGGAGATCTGAGGGATTCCACAAGCACCTCCTGACCACCACTCCACGCGGGGCCCTCGCACCACTCCACTGCCACGCCATCAGTGACCACCTTAGCTCAGGCCCTCACAGCCTCTCACTCAGATGACTGTGACAGCCCTCCTGTCTCAGCTCCTTGAGCAGCCAGAGGCCCTCTGCTCATGCTCAGATCTGACAATGGGCCTCCCCTACTCGACTGCCCCTGATGAGCTGGGAACGCCCTGCACAACTTGTCCCCAAAACAGGCCATCTCCCATCTCCGAGCCTTTACTCCAGACCTCCCCTAGCCCTGGCGTGCCCTCCCCTCCCACCCTGTAATGTGGTTCCTTCGTACAGATCTGCATTAATTTACTTCACAGCTCTGCTCTCTGCATTTGGCTCTACCCTCGTCATCTCCCCCTTGGAAAGTGAGCTCCCTAGAAGGAGGGATGGCTTCCTTCTTTGTCCTTGTACCCTCAGCACTCGGCACACAGTAGGTGCTTAATGAATGCTGGGTAACTGATGGTTACCTTTGGATTCGATGACGTTGTTGTCTCCCATCTTCATGGCTTCAGAGTCTGGAAATGAGAGTCAAGTAAAAGATGCAGTCAAAACTGGAAAGAATTGCAAACAATGCAGCAAATGCAGAGAGCAGCCTGCGAGGAGAAAGTAGGACCTGTGCTCGGGACATTGAACATGCTGAGAGTGAGGCTGTCATCTGAACAGGAGCACGAGACAGGCCTCAATGGAAGACGTGAGCTCATGGAGAGCCGCTCTGCCTCACCCCCCCCCCAGACCTCAGGGCCTTCCACCCTGATCTCAGGGCCTTCCCCAGGCCTGCAGAGATGCCTCCGGAGGGAGGAGCCCAGAGGGGGCACAACGACTTGAACTCAAGTCTTCTTGACTCGCGGGTCACCAGGGCTCTGTCCACAAGCCGTAAACATCAGCTGGGAAATCAAGGGGAGAAGGTGCAAGGACGGACACGTGCTGAGCGCCATGACCCCCATGCTGCCCCCCCCACCTGCCACGGCTGTGGCTCTGCCTGCAGCTCCGGTCTGGGCAGATTTCCCACTCAGATCGGGTGATGCCGCTGCAGGAGCGCGAGGGTGTTACTGGCAGGGTCCGCACTGCAGCCAGGCCTCGGGGCTTGGGGCTCAGAGCTGGAGCCACGGCCCGGCCCACGCGCCCCAGAGGCACACTCCGAGCCCGCCGAGAGCCCAGGAGCCCCAGATCCACTGCCTGGAGCACGGCAGCCACCCTTGGGGCAGCGTCCTCCCCGCAAAGGATACAACAGCCAACTTCAAACACGTTGTTGGTGCCGATGACCATGGGCTTGGGCTCCACGTCCTCTGTGTCAGGAAGGATGTTTTCAGGATACCTGTGGAGAGGACGAGCACCTTTTCAAAAGCCTTTCTGAACACGTCCCCCCGATTTACAGAATCCCAAACATCTGGATCCCATGGCTTCCAATTTAGTTGTCGGTAAAACTCCAGGTAAGTGAGAGTGAAACAAGTCCTCAGAAAACACCCCTGGGAGGATGCACGGACTGGGCCAGGGCGGGACGGCAGGGTGATCAAATTGGGCGCGCCGTCTGACCCAGCAATGCCACTCTTGGGCCTGTACCCCAAAGAGGTCAAAGAAAAGGGGAAAGGACCAATCTGCATGGAAACATTCACAGCAGCTCTTCTCGAGGTGGCAAAGATCTGGAAACGGAGGGGACGCCCATCAACTGGGCAACAGCTGAGCAAGCTGTGGTGTGGGATTGTGACGGAACACTGCTGTGCCATGAGAAATGATGAGCGGGCCAACTCCAGAAAAGCCTGGGAAGACTCACAAGATGTGAGAAGAGCCGGGAGCTCACTGCATGATCAGCCGTGAGCGACTTGGCTCTTCTCAGCAGTGCAGAGGCCCAAACGGCCCCGAAGGACCTGGGATGGGAAGGGCCCTCCACACCAGGCAAGGCGCTGATGAACTCTGCCTGCAGATGGAAGCCGGCGGTTTTTCACTTTCTTCATTTTTTGCAACCTAACACGGAAATGTGTTCTGCACGACTTTACATGGAGGGTGGGATCACGCTCCTTGTCTTCTCAGCGGGTGGGGGATGGGCTGGAGGGACGGAGGGAGCTCAGAACTCAAACTTTTACAAAGGATGTTGGAAAAAACAAAGAAAGAAGAGCTATGTGGGTAAATGAGACCAAACCCCAGCTCTCTACCAAAAGCCCCGATTTGTACATGAGAAGCTCGCGGCCCTAGGACAAGAAGCCAGATTTCAAATGCTGGCTGGCTGCCCAGCATCTGCGACAGGGGACTGTTCACTGGACTTCATGAAGCTGCCCAAGACGCACATAAAAGCTGCTTCTTCCATGAGAAGCACCAAGGGAAAACCAAAGCATGATTGCCATCCTCGGCATCCAAGCTGGGCACCTTTCAGGGCTCTGGGACACATGTTCCACATGCTGCCGCTATGAAGGCGGAGACAAGAGGACCCTGGGACCCGGGCTCCCCGAGGCGGCCGGCAGGAATGGCTGGGGCTGCCTTTGGAGGGAGGCTGACACCAATGGCCGGCCCGTGGCCAAGGGCTCCGTTGACGGCAGAGCCGGCAGTGAATCCAGGCCGTCTGCCTCCCGGTCCAGACCTCCCCCCAACCTCGACGTTTCCCAGGCCCACCATGTCTGGCTCATTAATAAATCACGGAGACAGGCACATGCAGACACAGACAAACACGGGAGGCCTCGGATTCACATCTCTCCTCGGGCACTTACTAGGTGACCCTGGTCAGTCCCGTGACCTCCAGGGCCTACAGCTTGGCCTGGGACCCTGGGATAGATTGGTGGCATCATGGAAGGATGGCTATCTGTCTCAGGGAGGGCACTGCCCTATTCTGACAAGATCAAAGCTCTTTCACATATATCTTAGTGAAGAGTGTCTCCTTCTTTCCAAACATGAAAGATTTTTTACAGGGATCCCCGACCCTTTAAGCATAGTTGTAACAGCAGACAAGCATATGGATGCATTTAGAGTTAAATGTCCCCACTTGGAGCCTGGCAGAGGCAGCGTGGTGCAGCAGGAGAGGCTCCAGGCATGGCTTGCTCCCTCCCTGCAGCACGGGGTGAGCACCGGGAGCCAGCGCTGGACGGGAGCAGGCCTGAAGTCCGGACGTTTGTTTCTCAGCTGGGACCTTCAGCCTCGTGCCTTCCTCTCTGGAAACGGAGGGGACAGGCTAGCTGGCCTGATGTCCCTTCCAGCCCTGGATCTGTGACCCTGCAATTGTCCTAGCTCGAACGGCTGGGAGACAAAAGGAGCCGAGGCAAGGGTGGAAGGTGAAAGTTGGGGCTCTGTGCTTTGGGCCCAAGGCCCAGTTCACTATTTCTCCAAATCCCAGCGGCTTTGTGGACAAATCCAAAGGGGTTGAGATCTGCCCAGCATCACCCCATCCCTAAGACTCCCGTTCTCCCCCGGCAAATGCCCTCCATCTGATTCCTAAGGCCCATCATGGTCCCAGGGGGCCTCTCCTCAGTCCCTAGGGGCAGGCAGCTGGAGGGGGGCCCACAATGCAGAAGCCTCCCAGGCTCAGTTCCCAGGCTGACCATCGCAGATGCTGGTACTTACCCATTGAGGATCAGGGCCTGCTCCTCGATGAGGTTACCCTCCCCAATCACTATGGGCCCAGCTTCTGCGATGATCCGGGCCTTCGGGTGAATCACCGTCCGGGGGCCTGTGGAGGAAGCAGCACAGGATATTATCACTGGCCTTGCTGTGAAGTGGGCAAAGCTGGCCAACCCCCGGGGTCCTCACATTTACCGACAACAAACCTTTGTGTCAATGAGCAGCGCTGGGGACTGATACAAAAGATAAATTCAAGGCTATTTTCAGTGGAAAGAGACAGGGGACCTGGGTTCGATCCCCACTCCCAGATCCCCCCTACTTCCTCTCGGTGTGACCTCGGACAAGTCCCTTCCCCTCCTGGGCCTTTTCTCTATAAAATGAGGGGCTCTGAGTCCCTGCCGGCTCTCGATCAGTGACCCTGTGACTTACCGTAACAGTAAGGTGTTGCAGGCTGCAGCACTTACAATTTGTTTCACGGGTTGGGATCTGTACCCACAAAGACACGTTCACACTTTTCCCAGTTTATAAATGATTTAATAATGGCAATAATCATAAACATACATGCATATAAATGTGATTACATATGATTACATAATCTTAGAAGCAAATTCTATTAACAGAAAGACAGATAAAGAAGAAGAAATACATCACCAATCCAAGGAAGGAGGAGGAGTCCTGTCTCACAGCCATCAGGGTCTTGGTTGGGAAAGTCAACAGAGTGGGCATCCCTGTCTCTGAAACGAAGACCTCTAAAAGTCCCTTTCCCAAGTGGCCCTTTTTATATCTATGTAAACCATGGGAGAACAACCTTAGGACAAAAGTGGAGCTTGGCCAAAGCTCCAGATGCCTATGTATTATGTATGTACCCAAGGAGAGGCCAGCTCCTTGGATATGCACATGCTTTCCTAGAGGAAGCTACGCTATTCCTTGACATAAGAGCTGTTCCGCCCTGGGAACATTGTTTATTCTTTGATGCTCTGTTCTCTTGGTGCTCCTGGTCATGCATACTAACTTTAAATTACATTCCTCACGTCAGGTCACAAGGCGGTCGTGCAAAGGGCTGGGAAGCATCTCCTCAGTTTCCCTTACACTTACCCAAATAGCCTGAATCTGAAGGGCAGCATATGGGGCAGGGGGAGGCGCCCCCAAGCTGGCACAGACTGGGGGTCCAGGCACAGGGAATTAGGGCGTGAGGGGTAATTAGGCCTGCGGGAACAGGGGGAACATGGACCATCCATCAGGGTTCAGTCTGCTGAGAGGAAGCAGCGGGAAGTGAGACTGTCTGGTAAGCAGGCCAGGGCCGGATCTTGGGGGCCCTGAATGTCACGGCACTATCGGGTTTGGGCTTAGCTCGGCAGGAGACCTGAGGGACTTCAGCAGAGAAATCACAGGATCTGATCGATTTTTGCAAACAGAAGATTAATCTCGGTTGAAGGGTGGGCCCTGGGAGCTGGGAGCCTGGTCTTGTCCCCTCCCAAGTGACATATCTGCATCTTAAGAGGAGCCTATGGTAGAAACAATGCCCTAACCCGGCCATATCCTGCCTCATTTTACAAGAGAGGAAACTGAGGCACCGAGGGATGGGTCCCAGAGAGAGTGACTAGGGGATCGCAGATTTAGAGCTACCTGCTGATCATCTAATCCAACCCCTTTTCCTACAATGAGGAAACAGACCCAAGGGAAGTAAATTGGCCTCCCCAAGGGTACACAGGCAAAGCCAGCATTTGAACCCAGATCCTGTGACTCCAGATGCTGAACTCCTTCCAGCACAGAGGGACAATCCTCTCTGCAGCACTGATAATGAATCGGCATTTTTCTGCAGCCCTTTTTGCTTACCAAGTACTTTACAAACACAGTCTGGGAGGTGGGTACGAGTCTGATCCCCATCGTACGGAGGACCCTCTGCAGAGCAGGGGGCCCACAGCCAGAAAGCAACTGAGGCTGGATTTGAACTCAGGTCTTTCTGACCCCAGGCCTGCAGCTCCCTCCCCTGTGGCATCGCCAGCTTCCTTGGATCAGCCAAGAACTGCCCTTCCTCCCGGGGCAGGGAAATCAGACCCAGGGCTGCCTCCAGGGAGCCCTGCTGAAGCTGAGAGGGGGGATGCTCCAGGGAAGAAAGCAGATGAGCACTCAGACCAGTGAGAGCCTGGTAAGTTCAGGTACGACCCGTCTGCAGCTCGAAGAGCCAGCCCGTTATGGGGTAGAGAAAAGAGAGGCACCCCGATACAGGAGCCACTGCGGCACTGCAGCTAATTCCGTTTGAAAGGAGACACAAACGCACGCTTTCTCACACACACTCACACACAGACATGCACATCCATGCACACGTGACCCTAAGAAGGTCTGAGGGCTTCTGGCCCCCAGCCAGCATAAGATTCCAAAAGAACTGAAGGAAAGCCTTGAATGAGGAGGAAGGCTGGACCCTGGCCTCCTTCCCCACGCCTTGAAGTTGGCAGGACTCTGCCATCATCAGCAGCAGGTGATCCGACCAGCTCCAGTCATTTCCCACTGCTTACAATACAGTCTGTTTCAGACCCAGGTCGGTGGTCCGCCATGAGGAAGGCAGCGCCTATCCACGTCTGGCCCAGGCTCCCCCATGCCCAACGTCGCTGCTGCAATGCACCGTGAGCACCAAAGATGGGGAGGTAGGGTCCTTACCAGGCCTCTGGCGCAGGAAAGCATGATGGTGTGTGAGTGTGGCTACAAACGCAGACAACTATTGGTGCTGAGTTTGCAATGAGAAGCGCCCTGGCTGATGAGAAGCCTAGTGCTGGAATCATAAAAGATGGCTGACCGCAGTGATTTCCGTCATCTCCCAGCCATCCCACAGGGAGCTGAAAACAGGGCCGGGGCAAGGTGGACAGCGTGGGTGGCTTCTGAGCACCTGGGCTGCATGTTGGCTGCATCTGTCTTCTGAATGCAAGCCCCCCGAGGCCATCCCCCTCTTCCTTCAATGCCGGCAGCACGCTGTCTTACAGTGAAATCAGTCCCAATTCGGTGTGTCTGCATCTCATACCTGGCCCTCCGCTGTCTCCTCTGACAGCCACCCCTTAGAGAGAAGGTCGCCATGGCGACCAGCCCTGCCATCCCTCCAGGGCCGCTTCTTCCTGCAGGTGAGGCAGCAACGTTTGCAGAACAGAAAGATTTGTCATTTACTGAGATGTCTGCTTCCCAGTCAGGCCTGACCAACACAGACCGTGGACCAAAAGGCCGTGGACCGGCCACATCCCCGAGCTCCAAGTGGCTCCTCTCTGTGTCCCCCAGCTCCGACGGGGAGTCAGGATAAAGGGGGAAGGGAGGCCAGCAGGCTCCTCTCATCACCCAGAAGGCAGTGGCTAGTCCACCCCCGGGTCCCAGATCTAAGTACGTTCATCACTCTTGCAGTCAGATTTTTTTATGCTTGACTACTACTTCTGGATTCCTTCATGTCTTTAGTCTTTTTCTTAATTCAGCTTTATAAGATCCCCTGTCTGTCCCAGACGCCCATGGCTTCTCTTCACGTGAAGCCCCCGGTGGCCTCGGATTGCTCACTCACTGCCCACTTTCCATTGGGGTGGCCTGGTGCAGCAGGAGATACTTGACTTCAGGCCTTTGGTCCCGACCAAATCAAACAAAGAACACTTTAGTAAGCCAGTAAAAGATTTTGCCCCAGAGCAGTTGATAAATGATTTATCCTTCTGCCTGCAGGCAGCAGCTCTCCAGATGCACACATCAGCCCACAGCAGAGATAGCAGAATGTTAAGAACTTCAGAAATAGCCAGACTTTAGAAGACAGTTTCCAAAATGGGTCCGTCTAATGGAATACGGTTTATGGGGAGAGGGGAGAAAATCCCAGACTTCTCCTCCCCAAGGATTCATGTTGTTTTTGTGGCTGAGTGCCTGGGTGGGTCGCCAGCTAAGGGCTGAGCCCCTTTGAGATGCCTCTGGCAGCAGGCCTGGGCGGCTGGAGCCGTTGACAGTGGGGCACATAGCACTTATGCGCAGGCACTAAGTACCCTGCACAGGCTGGGAGGCATGGACAGTCCTGCCTGGATCGCCCTGGGCAAGGTGCTTTGCCATCCTCGGCCTCAGTCTCCTCATCCTTACCTGAGGAAGGTGACAGCACCAACCCCCCAGGGTTATCGTGGGGATCACAAGAGATGTTTGTAAAGCGTCTTGCACACAGTAGGTGCTTAATAAATGCTTCTTCCTCTCTAGAGGAAGGCCAGCTGTTTTCATCCTTTGGCATGGGGTGTATTTGTTTCTGACCTATTGTTAGAAAAATGGCATTCTTCAACGAGAAACAAGCAGAAATGCTTTGCCTTGCCCCTGGCTTAGAAGAACAGATTTAAGAGGAGGCAGAGAACAGAGTGGCCTGGCATGGACTGCCTGGCCCCGAGGAGATGCCTCAGAAGCTCTGCTTGTGCTCCATGACTTGGGCATGGAGGCCTTGGAATGCGCTGTCGTGTTGTTCCTGCCACTCTGGGCATTTCACTGGTATCCAGACAACTCAGGGATCTTTCCATTGCATGTGATTCTTTTGCTTGAGAAAGAGAAAGATTTGTTTATAACATTCCTTAGCAACATAGCAGCTGGCATGGTCTGGCCAGATGTTTGCAGCAGAGGACCGGTGGAAGGCCTGGGGGGTCAATTACAGCCCTTCCCTGGGGGTGGGTATGGGGGGGGTTGGGTTTGTATTTTTTCATGAGTGGTGAAGCTTCCAGGGATGTGGAGGGTCTTGTGGTCCTGTCTGGGTATTTGCCTAGTGAAGAAATAAAGGCCCAGAGTGAACTCGTCCAAGGTCAAACAGCCAGTGAACGGCACCATTAGAACCCAAGTGGCTAGAGACTCCCCCACGCCACCCTGTGAACTGGCCTTTGTTACCTTTTTTTTTTAAGTATTTTTTCCCCCAA
Source organism: Phascolarctos cinereus (assembly GCF_003287225.1). Classification (NCBI taxonomy): domain Eukaryota; kingdom Metazoa; phylum Chordata; class Mammalia; order Diprotodontia; family Phascolarctidae; genus Phascolarctos; species Phascolarctos cinereus. The sequence goes on along the minus strand of NW_027556402.1, from coordinate 3,618,098 downwards.
TTACATGTAAAGGCAATTTTCAACATTCTTTTATTTTTTCTAAAGATTCTGAGTTTCAAATTTTTCTCCATCTCTCCTTCCCCTCCCCACTTTCTAAAACGGTAAGCAATCTGATACAGATTATATACATACAGTAATGTAAAACCTATTTCCACACTGTCGTGTGAAAGAAGAAACAGAAGGGAAAAAAAACCATGGACAAAACAAAAAAACAAAATACAGAGCAAATAGTCTGCTTGGATCTGCATTCAGACTCCATAGTTCTTTCTCTGGATGTGAACAGCATTTTCCATCATGAGGCCTCTGGGGATGTCTTAGATCCTCGCATTGCCGAGAAGGGCTAAGTCTATCAATAGTCATCACACAATGTGGCTGTTACCGTGTACAACATTCTCCTGCCTGCTCACTTCACTCAGCATCAGTCCATGCAAGTCTTTCCAGGTTTTTCTGAAGTCAGCCTGTTCATCATTTCTTATAGCACAACAGTATTCCATTACATTCATATACCACAACTTGCTCAGCCATTCCCCAATGGATGGGCATCCTCTCAATTTTCAATTCTTTGCCAAAAATGATCTTTCTTAAATGATTGTTTCATTTCCCTTTGTTTATGAACTGCACTGCAGGAAATTCCCGTGAACAAAAGAGGGCTGTCTGGGAGCCGGGCCTCGCTGCACACAGCATGTGGGAGCCCCTGCTTTCCGTCTGGCCTCCTCTAGCTTGCTGGCATCCGGCCCCTGGGCCCAGGTCATCCCTGTCTGCCTTTGGCTCCCAGGGGTCCTTCCTTCAGGCTCCAGCTCTGTATGTCTGGCTCCGTCTCTCGCACTGATGTGGCCAGGACACTGCCTTGGCTGAGGCTCTCCTCGCGCTCGAAGGGGTTCCCCTCTCCTCCTGGGGCCCTCCCAGGCCATGGGACTTCTTCACTGTGTTTGCCTTTTTCTTCCCTTAATTCTGTTTCCAGGCTCCCTTCTGTACTCTTGGACGGTGGGCTGGACCGGCCCTGCTTGGTTCTCGACAGAAGAGCTAAGACTGGTTCTGCCTTGGGCAGGAATTCCTGGGTTTGGCCTCAACCCTGCTTTGCCCACCCTGGCCCAGGCATGGAGCTGGCTTTTTCCCTTGTTGCCTTGAGTTAACAGGCCCCACCCAGACGTTGCTGACTGGCTGGTAGCGGGTACTGCCCACACCCTTTCTCCTGCTGTGGCTTGGAAGGGCTGCCTGGGGGCTGGGCTTCCCGGGCTCTGGGCCGGTCCTGTCTCCTGCTCTCACTCCTGCCGTGGGTATGAGTGGCCTAATTTTAGGCCAGGCGCGGGCTGCCTGGGGGCTGGACGGGCCCTTCCTCCCCCAGGACTCTGCAGGGCTGCAGGCCTTCCCTCCAGCCCCGCCCCCACCACGCTGGCCTCTTACCTATGGTCACATCTCCCCTGATCTCACTCTCCACACATACCACTGCTCCCGGAGCGATCTTCACACTGTGAACAAGAGCACATGGTAACAGTGGCACGAATGGGAGCGCTTCCAGGGTCTGGGGTTTCCGTGGTGGGTTCCTGCACCCCTGCACCGGCCCAAGGGGATCCCAGATCACTCCACGTGCCCTCGGGGTCAGGCCCACGGTGAACACCACCCTGTAGGCTGGGGGTACTCACCTACTGTGTGCCTGACACATGCAATACAAAGAAAGGAGCAGGAAGACCTGAGTTCAAATCCAGCCTCACACATGTCCTAGCTGGGTGACTCTGGAATGGGGATCACCCTCCCAAGGGTGTGCTGAGGATCCAGCGAGATCTTCCCTGTCTGACCCGCTGACTGGGCCAGATCCCTGGGTTTCATAAGCCCCGGTGAGTCCAGGCGCATGGCCTTGTGCAGACGGCTGTGGGCTCAGCAGGCCCAAATCACACCTGGTATCTTATCTAAAAATGTCCTTCACACTTGAAGAGAAAAAGGCAAGTTTAATTTCTTGTGCTTGTTATTTTTCAGACGGGGCAGCTTGGTGGCTCAGTGGATAGAGTGTCGGGCCTGGAGTTGGGAAGATTCATCTTTTTGAGTTCAAATCTGGCCTCAGACACTTACTGGCTGTGTGACCCTGGGCAAGTCACAGGGTTCCCTGCTTGCCTCAGTTTCCTCACCTGTAAAGTGAGCTGAACGGCTCATTGCCCGGCAGGCGTGTCCCCGGACCCTTCAGGCGGCCTCAACTTCTGATTCATTTTAATGAACTGCTAATGTGTAACCCTCCCCGATGGCCAAAGAAGGCTAGCAGGAAGAGGCTTACACATGCTGTCTCCCCAGGACCATTGGAGCTCCTTCCGGGCAGGACCTGGCCGTGCACTTTCCTTGTGTCTCCAGCACGTGGCACAGCGGTGGGTGCACAGTAGGTGCTCACCAAGGACTGGCGGAGGGACTCGGCACACAGTGGCACTTCCATGTTGCCGACCTGATGCCTGGCACCAGGCCCGACGTGGGCACGGGCTGCCCAGCGTGTTGCAGGCCCTCCTTCCTCTTGTCAGACCCCCAGTGAGGAGGGCCTGCTGAGCCCACAGCCGCCTGCACAAGGCCACGCCCCGGGCTCACTGGGGCTTATGAAACCTGGGGATCATGAAACCCGGGGATCTGGCCCAGTCGGCGGGCCTGACGTTGAGTATCTCGCTGGATCCTCAGCACACCCTTGGGAGGGTGATCCCCATTCCGGAGTCACGTCTCAGGCCGGATTTGAACTCGGCTCTTCCCGCTCCTTATTTCGAATGGCACGTGCCCAGCACACAGTAGGTGCTTAACGAGTGCAGGCCCCCATGGGCCCGTTTCAAGCCTCAGCCTGCCCTAGCTACTTTTCAGAGCCCCTGAAATGGTAACAAACAACGTTATTTTGGGGTTCCGTGGTTCCTCCTCTCCCGCGGCTCCCTAGCACCCCCCCCACCTGCCAGGTCCCCCTCTGGCTGATTCTCCCCGCCCTCAGTCTGAGGGAGGAGCTACCAGGACCACGTGACACACCGCTCCCACCCAGGCTCCGCCCCCGGGTTCCGCAGGCGCACTACGACCGCCCTCCCTGGGCCAGCGCATGCGCACTGCCCCCCCCGGTCCCGCCCTGCCGGAGCTCCCGAACTCCCCGACCCCCGGCAGGGGAGGGTTGGCGAGGGTCTCAGACTGACCGTCCGTCTGCCTCCGTCACAGCCCGTGGGGCACGAGGGGAGGGCGGAGTAGGGAGGGCGCGGGACGTTAGGCAGACTCACCTCTTGGAGAGTTTCTCCGTCATTTTCCCTCACTCCTGGGGCAGATACCGCCGTCTCATCCAGTGACGGTGGGGTCAGCTCTGAGCTCGATTAGTCAGCTGCGGGTGGGGAGGAGAGCGCGTGCGCGGTGGATGGGGTGAGCTCCGGGCTCCATTGTTTAGCCTGATAGGCTGTGTGAGCGAGGGCGCATGCCCAGCGGGGCGGGGCGAGCCCAGAGCACAGCAGGCCAACTGGGAGGGGGGGCGCGAGTGGAATGCACATGCGCGGGCAGTTCCGCCCTGGAGGCGCCTAGAGGTTGAGTGGAAAACTCCTCGGTGCCTCAGTTTCCCTTCTGCACCTTCAGCTTTGCGATCCCCCTAGCTCTTCTCCCGAGACCCTGAGGAGGCACTGTCGGCTGGCGCTGCCCCTCGTGGTGCCTCAGTTTCCCTTTAGCAGGGGTGATCAGTCCAGAGAGCCGTGTGGCCCCCGCCGGCTCTCTCCCTTTCGGCGCCTCGGTTTCCTCTTTGTCCCTTGGGGTCCCTCGGGGCCAAGCTGTCCAGTCCACAGCGCTGTGGGACCCCAAGCTGGCTGTGCCCCTGTCTGTGCCTCGGGTTCCCCTCCCCTAGTCCTAGGACTGTCCTCTGGAGGCCCTTGGGAGGCCCCGGGGCCTGACTGTAAGACTGAGCTGAGGCTGGGCCTCCCTGTGCCTCAGTTTCCCTTCTGGGGGTCAGGGGGCATGGAGCGGATGACCGAGGAGCTGGAGGAGCCCTCCCCCCGGAGCCCCATTACCCGGGCACCCCCCCCCATCAGCCCCTTGACCCGGGCAAGCCCCCGCCTCTCTCCGGGTTTCCCTGTGTCCAGTGCAAGGGCTGGCTAGTGGGCCTGTGAGGTGCAGCTCCACACCCAGGATCCGGTTGTCCCGTGTCCTGGCCCTGAAGTGATGAGGGCGTCATTGCTCCGATCACGGGCTTTCCCTGGAGCGAGGGCCAGTGAGGAAGCAGCTTGGTCAGTGCCTCGGGAGCTCCCCAGGTGCCCTGCAGCGCCTGCTGTCCATCTTGTTCATGCCCCTGCAGCCAGGGACACCCCATTTCAATGATGCTCTGAACCAGCTGCGTGAAGCACCTGAACAGACAAGGGCTTCTGCCCCTCAGAAGCACAAGGCCTGGTGTTAAAAGCAAGCCTGTGGCCACTGCTTTAATATGAATGTTATTTTGCTCTTACTGCTTTCATGAAACGCTTTAGTAACGATCTGGAAAGGGGTGAATTAATAAGCCAAGGGACAGTAGGTGGGGACTGACCTAAAAGAGCCTGATTGTTGGACATGTCTCCTCCCAGATGGGGAAGCAGACTGCAGGAGCACCCACCCAGGGGTAGAGCTAGGGGGAACTGGGAGCTTCCTGGTTACCCACATCCTCCTCCAAGGTTTGGTGGTGGCCATCTGCCTGGAGAAGAAGCTGTCCCCACTCGGTGTCTGGCTCTTCAGTGTCGTGAGCAGCCCTGGACCTAGACTTGGGACCAGGCTTTAAATTCTGCTTGGTTTCCTTGCTCCCTGGGTGATCTTGACAAGGCACGTCCCCTTTGTGAGCTTTACCCGGTCAGAACAAAGCCAGCCTTGGTCCTGATGCTCCACCTCTGACCTTGCTTATCCCATATCCCTTCCTCACGGTGATGCAGTCACATGATACCAAAGCCAGCAAGAACTTTATTTTACAATGAGGAAACGAGTCTAGACAGGAGAAGGGGCTTGCTCAGAGCCACACAAGAATTAAGGCCATTTTTTGGTTTCCATATCACAGATCTTCATGGTCCTCTCACCCCATCTCCTTCCCAATCCTCCCTCCCTGTCTACCTTCCTTTTTTTCTAAGTATACGCTCAGATGCTGCTCCAGCTCCGTAGCCTAAGAGTGTGTCCCTATGGGAAGCTTTTTAATTCAGGGCAAACACTTTTACATTGACCTGGTGAAGGAAATATGGCAATGTGCATATGGGGAAGACAAATAAAGCAGTGCTTGCAATGAACCCAGCTGGCAGCTGCTGAAAATAGTCAGGTGCTTTTCTCCTTTCCCCCATTGCTAAGCAGTGACATTCCTCAAATGTTCCGGTCTCCCAAGTGCAGACAATCCCACTGAGGCTGCTTATCTCCACACCATATAAAAAGCCCTGAGACCCAGACCAGGGATCGCTGCACAGGGAGAAGCAGGAGGAAGACACTTTAAGAAGGCCCGGGGGCCGTTCTTCCCAGCTCCCATGGATGGGCTGTTCTACTTTGACCCTGTGACCTTTTACCAAGTGGTCGCTTTTCCCTTTGCTCTTCTGTTTAATTTTCTCTGTGCCATGGATTCGTTCTCCATCACTGCCAGGTAAGCACAGGAGTTCCTTTTCCTTTCATCTTGGTGAAGGCTTCACCACCAACTGGCTGTGTAACCTTAGGTGAATCCCTTCTCCTGGGCCTCAGTTTCCTCCTCTGTAAAATAAGGGAGTTGGACTGGGTGACCTGTGAGCCCCTCCCAGCTTTAAATTGATGACCTTCAAAGTAGATGGTGGTGCTCTGAGACTTGGAAGCAGCCAACAGCCACAGCCGGGGACCATCTGTGTTGCCAAGGAAGCAGGTGGGGCACATGACATTCACGCACAATTTCCTAAATGCCACCCTGCCTGCTTTCTCCCTCCTACTCCATTCCTGGCCTGGCTGATTGTCTTTCAAAGAGCCTGTCCCGTAGAGATGCACCAGCTCAATGGGGTGGCCTTCCAACTGTCCAGCCCAGTCTAGGCTGGTTTGTTTTCATTCATTTCATTCTCTTTGCACACAGTTGGTGATTTCACAAACTGTGCTGTGTGCTGTGTGCAGAAGAGTGAAGAGCATTATTAGACTGTGAGCTCCTTGAGGGCAGGGACTGTTCTTGCCTTTCTTTGCTGTTCCTGGCACGTAACCTACTGTGTGCCTGGTGCACAGTAGGTGTGCCATAAATACTTGTTGACTTATTGAACGTGCTTGGGGAGAAGATCCTCGGGTCTGAGATTTAGAGCTGGCAGAGACCTTGGAAGCCGTCGAATCCAACCCCCCCCCCCATTTTAGAGATGAAGAAAGAGACCTAGAGAGGGAAGGTTACTTGCTCAAGGTCACAGAGGTCGCCAGTGACAAGACCGAAGTTGATTGCTCAAAAAGGGTACCTTTATGAAGTGCATGTGCCCCCTCCATTTCGTAACTGTTTTTCTAAACTGGATCACAATTTAGACGGACTTCAGGGAGCTGTGATGGCTCCCCTTGTGAAGCCCACAGCCCTTTGGTTCTGCAGAACTTCACTCCTTAGGTGATCTCTTTGGAGAGTCAGGACCTTTGTCTGCCAGGTTTTCTGAGAGATGCTCAGACTTGCTCCCCCTTGCAGCCCAGCTGGCTGCCTGCGACTTTGTCTTGGCTGTGCAGTGACTTCCTCCTCCCTCTGACAGCCTTAGGAGACAGTCTTCAAGAGTTGTGGTGGCACACAACCCACCACCCAGTGACTGGGGCCACTCCCAACAGCAGGTTGAATGGGAGCTCCAACATGAGTCTCGATGGGTTTCTCCCACCTTTTTTCAATTCCTGTATTTGAAGACAAAGAGGGACCTGCTGGAGTGAGTGATCACGTGGTAAGCCAGCATTTGCACTGAGAAGGGAAAAGAGAACGCGCAGGCAGAAGACTTCCCATGTCCAGATGTGCTGATTAAAGGCTACTCTTTAGAGCCAACTTGGGGGAAGGAGCACTGTGACTGTCCAAGTCCGTCTAGATTGGAGTGATGGGTGCTAGGTCATATGCATGTGGTGGCCTTCCCAGCCTGGCCCTTCTGCACAGGGAAAGGCCCATCTCGGGCCTGTGTTGGGGATGTCCCCTTGCTTTTCAGGGGCTTCAGGGTGGTAACTGGCAGGGGGGATAATAATAATAGCTATCATCTATGTAGCACTTAAGGATTTGCAACACAACACACACACACACACACACACACACACACACAGGAGAAGGAAATGGCTAACTCCAGTATTTGTGTGAGAAAACCCTGAATGGGGTCACAGAGAGTCAGACATGACTGAAAACAACAAATGTGTGTGTGCATGCACACGTGCATTTGATCCTCACAACAGGCCTGGAGGCAAGTACTATTATCACCCACATTTTATATTTGCTGAAACCGAGGCAAACAGGGTGAAATGACTCACCCAAGGTCATCCAGCTTAGAAATACCTAAGGCTGGATTGGAACTCTGGTCTTCCTGACCCTAGGCCCAGCATTCTAGGTTGGAGGAGGAAGGGGAGTCTGACTATAGTTTCTTTTATTTTTTTTCAAATGTAAAATGCCATATTAAAGAGGGGCCTGTAGAGGACTGAAAAGCCGACAGTTTGGACTTTTCTTTTTGTCCTAAGCCATGTTTGCAATGGTTAAAGTTAGCTGTTCTTTGTTCTTCGTTCTTGGAGAGGGCCAGTGACATCGGGAGGGTGACGTCTCCTTTCTGTGTCTGCGGCGTCTTCGTGGGCATCCGTGCCATTCTGTCTGTTCCCCCGGCCACCCTAAGTCTGGCTTGGACTGTCGTGGTGGCCTTTGGGTCGGTCTCCCAGCCTCAGATGTCACTGCTTTCCCGTCCATTCTCTGCTCAGTTTGTCAGTGGCTGCTCCTAAAACACAGGTCCACCACATCACTTCTCTACTTTAAAAACTCTGGTAGGTCCTTTGTGGGGCCGCTAGGTGGTGCCATAGTGCACAGAGCGCAGGCCTGGAGTCAGACACACTCACAGCTGTGTGACCCTGGGCAAGGCACTTAAACCCTTTCTGCCTCAGTTTCTTCATCCGTAAACCAGGAATAATAATAGTGCCTACTTCCTAGGGTTGTGAGGCTCAAATGAGATATTTGTGGAGTATTTTGTAAATCTGTTTTTTTATTCCATCTCATTTATTTACTATAATTTGTTCAGCCATCCCCTAATTCGTGGGTACCCCTGAATTTTCAGTTCTTTGCCCCATTAAAAAGAGCTGCTATAAATATGTATATATGGGTCCTTTTCCTCGTTTTTTTAAAAATCTTTTTTTCTGGTCCATCAGTAGTTTTGAATGAATGAATAACACCTGTATTAAAAGCTTATTATGTGCCCAACGCTGTGCTAGGCTCTGGGGATGCAAACAGAAAAGCAAAACAGTCTGCTGTCAAGGAGTTCACAATTCATGTGGAAGGTTTCAGCTGCGAGTCACACTGGAAGGTCTCGTGGCCCTTAGGATGCTGAGGATGTGAAATACATGATAAACTATCTTCCTTAATGTTACGTCCACTGATAAAGCCGTATCAGTTTCAGATGCTGAACCATGTGGCAGGGCCAAAGACTGGTGGAAAGTTTTTTCTTTTCTGAGTCATCAGCGGTTGTGGCTCTAGCACTCGCTGCAGCAATTGCCAGGCTACTTCTCCAAGGAGTTTCTTCCCCATGGAGTATGACTGGCTGAGGACATTGGATGGGGAGCACCATTATTGCCAGAGCTGTTGGGTTCGATGTCCTCAGCTGTCTCCATTAGAGTCCGAGGAGATGGTCAGGGTAGGGGTGGGCACGGTCTGATTTGCCTGGCCCACGTTGCCGCCTGTTTCCCCCTCAGGGTCTCTTGCTGCTTTAGCGAGGCTGGCGTGCCTGCTTTGTGAGTGGCAACTGGTGGGGATGACTGGCCCCTTCTGCCTTCTGGAGTCTCTCCAGTGATGGCTGAAAGAATTCAGTTGGAAGCAAAGTTTAAAATTTTTCTCCCCCTCCCTCCCCCTCCCCAAGACGGCATGCAATCTGATGTAGACTCTACATATACATGCCTATTAAACATATTTTCACATTAGTCATGTTATAAGGAAGAATTAGAACCAATAAGAGGAACCACAAGAAAGAGGAAACAAAACACAACAGAAGAAAAAAAAATAGCAAATAGTCTCCTTTGATCTGCATTCAGACTCCATAGTTCTTTCTTTGGATGTAGACAGCATTTGCCATCATGAGGCCTTTGGAGATGTCTTAGATCCTTGTATTACTGGGAAGGGTTAAGTCTATCAATATTAGTCATCAGTGGCTGTTACTGTGTACAACGTTCTCCTGGTTCTGCTCACTTCATTCAGCATCAGTCCATACAAGTACTTCCAGGTTTTTCTGAAGTCCACCTGTTCATCATTTCTTATAGCACAATAGTATTCCATTACATTCATATACCACAGCTTGTTCAGCCATTCCCCAATGGATGGGCATCCCCTCAATTTCCAGTTCTTGGCTTCCACAAAAAGAGCTGCTATGAATATTTTTGTACATGTGGGTCCTTTTCCCATTTGTATGATCTCTCTGGGATGTAGTCCTACAAGTGCTATTGCTGGGTCAGAGGGTACGCACATTTTATAGCCCTTTGGGCATAGTTCCAACTTGCTCTCCAGAATGGTTGGATCAGTTCACAACTCCACCAACAATAGTGCTTTGTAAATCTTAAAGCATTATATGAGTGCTATTTTTATAAACTGTTATTATGAAGTGATTTGTGCAGGGCCATATAGCTAGTGGCTGAGGCAGGATTTGAACTCTGGTCTTCCTGCTTTCAACTCCAGCACTCTATCCACCGTGCCTACCCTCCCTTAAAGGAGACCATCCAAGGCGGGCCTGTCTCCTCATGAGGGTTCTGCAGGCCAGGGTGCCAGGGACCTCTCTCTTGTTCCAGACACATCTTCCTCATTCTGGGAGGCTGCCTGCTCGCCTGGATGGCCATGGCCCAGTATGCGGTGCTGGTCTTCATCCCAGCTTTCTGTGCTGTGGCCCTCTTCCAGTCCGTCAGCCCAGAGAAGGTTCACTGCTGGACGTTCTCCTTCCAGATGACCTGGCAGACCCTTTGCCACCTGGGACTACATTACACTGAGTATTACCTTCAAGAACCTCCCTGCATGAGGTAAAGGAGGGCCCCGCCCAGCCCATCTGTTGGCAGTGGCATCATTTGTAGGGACTGGCTATAGAGCCTTCCCAGAAATCTTTCCATAGCCAGGCACCTCCTTTTTTATTACTGACTGTTCTCAGCCAGGACTCCAGGGAGACCAGCTGGGACAGGCAGTGGGGGGAAGAGAATTATTTCCCTACATTGGGACAGGAGAGGTCAGGAGGGGAGCTCATGATGGGGAGAAAGTGAAGGAAGTCTGTCCCAGGACATCTTGAGGTTTCCCTGCTACCGAAGGACTGGGGGTAGGGAGTGGGTGAGAAGCCAAGGGTGTGACAGCTGTGGGAAGAAGAAAGCAGATCTGAGCTGGAGCTGTCATCACTCACTCCTGGGACTTGAGACAAAGACCACACTGCCCGGCCCTAGTTATGACTCAGGGAGGGAGGTACTGTGTAGTGACTGCAGGGAGGGGGAGGAGGGGAGTGTCAGCTCTGTTATCTGAAGGAGCTGGGTAAGAGGCAGAAAACCCTACTCAACAGGAAAGACCAGGGCTGGGGTTGAGGGGGAAGATGCAGAGACTAGCCATGGAAGGCCTTTGGAGGAAGCCAAGAGAACAGGTGAATGACTGTAATTTCCATTAATTACCCTCCCAACGTCAGGGAGGTCACCCTATTCTATAGATTATGAAACTAGGACGGCAAGAGCTCGGCCACATGCCCAGGGACTGGCGGCTGTGCTCCCATAATCCTAGCGCCTCTATCGAATCCAGCCCAGTCTGCCAGCGCAGAAGGAATCACTAAGTCAATCAGCAAGCATTTAAGAGCCTACTACGGGCCCGGCAGTGTTCTGGCCTATCAGAAGTAAATCCCAAATCAGAATTATACAGTCAAGACACACTTCACAGTACAATTTTCAGCTATGTTTTCATTTCTGGGACAACAATCTGGGAGGGGCTGAACCCAATGATTTTTTTATGGTGTTACACCACTTCTATCCAAGTTGTTTACCAACCGATGGTTTTAATTTTGTTTTCTTTTCTTGCTTTTTTTTTTTTGGTGGTGGTGAGGTAGTCGGGGTTAAGTGACCTGCCCAGGGTCATACAGCTAGTAAGTGTCAAGTGTCTGAGGCCAGATTTGAACTCAGGTCCTCCTGACTCCAAGGCCAGCGCTCTATTGACTGTGCCCTCTAGCTGCCCTTTCTCAGTTGTTTTCTAAATATAAATATATTTCTAAGTGTATATGGTTACCAAAATCCAGAAAAATACACATAAGGGAAAAAAAATCTCAGGACACAAACGAATGGAGTCGTTTTCTTCCTGTCTTGTCCAAGCTGAAGTACTTACCTGCTGGAGGGCCATTCTGGGCAAGAACTCTCCATTCACTCCTGCCTGGTCTTGACCAGCCAGCTCCAGCTGCTCTGGTGGCCGGTTATTCCAGAGGGAGCTCGGGCGGAGGGTTTGCCGTCCATCCTGCTAACAAAGGGGAATGGAAGGGAGCCCCAGGCCTCGGCGGTCCCTCCTGCTTGCAGCAGGCTGCTGCTCCCAGGACATGGGACAGTGGAGTCCGTGTGGGTCAGGCCTCCTCTCGCCCTTCAAAGACAGTCAGTCCATGCTGGGAGGCAGGCTTTTCCCAGTCTGATTTCTCCATCTCTTCCAGGTTCTGTATCACCCTTTCTTCCCTCATGCTCCTGACCCAGAGAGTCACCTGGCTCTCTCTGGACATCCGTGAGGGACAAGTGGTGGTAAAGGAAGCCTGGCGAAGCCCCTGCATCCTGTCATTTTGCAGCTATCTGCTCTTCTTCCCGGCACTTCTGGGTGGTCCTCTGTGTTCCTTTAAGAGGTTTCAGACTCAAGTGAGTCGGTCAGAATCACAGTGGAGGCCGCTGTCCTTCCGCCCTGCTGCCAGGAGGGGCCTGCTGCTCCTGGGGCTGCAGCTGCTGAAAGCCTTGGTGAGGGGGCTGCTGGGAGCCGGCAGCAGCCTGGCCGACTGCCACCTACTTGGCTGCACCTATGTCATGTGGACCACCGCTGCACTCTTCAAACTAACCTATTACTGTCGCTGGATCCTGGATGAATCTGTCCTCTGGGCAGCAGGCTTCAGCCTGGGCCCTGACCCACCCCTCCACGGGGAGGGGGACATCTCGGACGCAGACATCTGGACCTTGGAGACAACTCACAGGCTTGCCCTGTTCACCAGGACTTGGAACCGGAGCACCACGAGGTGGCTCCGGAGGCTTGTATTTGAGCGGGCCGAGGCCTGGCCGCTGCTGCAGACGTTCGCCTTCTCCGCCTGGTGGCATGGGCTCCATCCGGGGCAGGTCTTTGGTTTCCTGTGCTGGGCGCTGATGGTGCAGGCCGACTACCTGATTCACGGCTGTGCCAAGGTGCTGGTCTCCGCCTGGCCGGGGAGGCTGCTCTACAGGGCCGTCACCTGGACCCACACGCAGCTCATCGTCGCGTACATCCTGCTGGCGGTGGAGCTCAGGAGCGTCTCCTCGCTCAGGCTGCTGGGGGCTTCCTACAACAGCCTCTTCCCGCTGCTGTACTGCACGGGCCTGATTCTGTTAGCAAGGAAGAAGAAGCGAGCAGGAGCCTCCCCAGCCCCCTTCACCCAATAAATAGGGCCTTGCCAAGGTGCTGGCGTCCCTGCCCTGAGGGGCGTTACGGCCTCGTTGGGGACCATTTAGGACATTTTGATCAGAGACCAGTGACAAGACAGTGGCCAAGGGAGAGCTAGCCTGGTGGGTTGCATGGAGATGACTGGATGTAAATCTGGAAGGAAGAACGGAAAAGTGAGCACATAGCACCCAAACCAGCAGAGTGGTGGGAGCAAAGGCGTGGGGAGGGTGCGGTGGCACATGTGAAGCAGCCAAGTTGGGGCCGAGCTGCTCAAGGTCACAGTGCTCTTGCCACTGAAAGGAAGAAGCTTAATCCGGTTAGGGTGCGTCAGCACTCGGTCCTTTCCTGTTCTCATGGCCCGCAGGATGCTCCGCTGCCTTGCTCACTCACATCACCTCTCGCCTCACGCCTGCCACCATCTTTGGCTGCTTCTCAACTTGTGGAGGTGGTGGGCTTTGGTGGGATTACAGGCCAAGATGGGACCACCCTGGGGTCTGACTGTCCTTGGAATGGAGGTCAGGGAAACATGAAGCCCTCCTAACTCAGCCTCTTCTCACAGATGGGAGGCTGGAACAGTTCTTTGGTCTTTTGTAGTTTCTGACTAGGTGATCTCTGAGGATGTTTCCACCTCTAAAATTTTTTTTACTAAATGGCTCAAGTTTGAATACAACGTGATTTTTAAAATATGAGATTTTTATGTGTTTCATCATTCCAGGACCCATGATTTCATAAGTCTAGGAGCCTGACCATACTTCCACAAAAAAAGTAATAACATTGTTTGGTGATATTACAAGTTAAATGAAATCTAAACACTCCACTTCATCTTGAAAGAGCCTTTTCATAACAGGCCCTGCTGGCTTCTGTTCTGGAAGTTTCCACTTCTGTGGGTCTTTTTAACAGTGAGGAAGGTCTAAATGAATGGTGGCATGAGAATGTAATAGAATATTACCACAGGGTAAGACACAAAGAGATGAAGAATTCAGAGAAGCACGACAGGACTTTCCGTACTGAAGCAGCCATGTAAGTGGAAGGAAACAATATACACAAAGACATGACAAACAGGATGGTTTCAGAAAATCCTGGCAAGACTTAGATGAACTGATACAAAGGAAAGTAAGAAGAACCAGAATGTTGTACACAGTAACAGCGATATTGTAATGAAAATCAGTTGTGAAGGACTCAGCTAATCTGATCAAGACAATGATTTGAGACAATTCCAAAGGTCTCATGATGAAAAATGCCATTTACCTCCAGAGAGAGAAAGAACTGGTGAACTCTGAATGTAGATTGAAGCATGTTTTTTACTTTATTTTTCTTGTTTTTTTTTTGTCTGCGTTTTCTTTTACAACATGGCTAATGTGGAAATATGTTTTACATGATTTCACATGTATAACTGATATCATATTGCTTGCTTTCTCAAGGAGGGATGGGAGGGAAATGAAACTCAAAAATTTAAAAAAATGATGATTGAAGTCTTTTACATGTAGTTGGGAAATATTTAACAAAATAAATAAAAATATATTTTAAAAAATGACAACAAAGTAAATGGAAAGAAGAAAAGAATGAATTCTGTTTCAATTATAAGGATGAAGCCCACCCCACAGGAAAGTTGAGAAAATTTACCTCCTCCTTTCATTGCAGAGGTGGAAGACAATCAGTGAAAAATATTGCATAGACTATGGTATTAGTTGATATTGCTGAACTATTTTCCCCCTCTTAAAACCTTTGTTATAAGATTGTTTTTTTTAAAAAGGTTTATTATATTGTAGAAGAAGACATCAATTTTCATCCAGCTTTATTCCTATATGTTGCTTTTCTCACATTTGGTTTAGGACGTGTTGAGACTCTTTGTATCCCAAGATAAAGTGCATGACTGGATGTTAAATCAGGTGTCCTGATAAAGTTATTTGACTGGTCAGACCTTTTCATCCAGGGGGGCCTCAGAGTGAACACAAAAAAGTGCCTTTACAGTCTGACCTTTCTGAATACTCCCAACAAAGACTGAAACAACAGGGGCAGAGAAAACAATCATAGCATTGGAAATGTGGAATTTCATGTGGTGTTGACATTATTTTGCAGCAGTACTCACATTTGCAATGCCAATACATATAGTTTTTCAGAATAAACAGAGAAAATAGTCCTTTGATGTTTGCCTAACCAGAGCCAACTGAAGTGACAGTACCAGGAGCACTGTCCCACAAAAACATGATCATGCATTATATCTGCAGCAGTTTTACAGCAGAAATGCCTTGAGCTCATGCTCTGACGGTTCTGAGACCTGCCTTCGGTGACTCATCCGTAAACATGTTAGGCAAAACGCCATTTCCTGTCCTCATCAGCCCCCTTTCATGAATGCTCTACATCAGGGAGTCTCAACCACGGAGAAAGGGCCATTGGTTACTATGGTTTCCGTTTTAATTTTGGAAACAAAACTGCCTGCAAGGTTACCATTAGCGAGGCAGCCACGGTACGAGTGTATCCTCAGCTTCTTTAACGCTTTCCTTTCCTTAGGAGTAGGAGCGTCTCAGAAACAAAGAACAGGATGTGGTATGTTTTTGCTTAAAAACAAAATCTCACAAGCGAAAACAAGAACTTGAAATCTTTATTGTTTTGTCATCAAAAGTTTTCCCTCTCTTGGACAGCAATGTTCTATCAATGCATATGCTATGGAAAAGCCACACGTTAAGGATCTTAGCCTAAAAACCAGAGGCTGGGCCAGCACTATGTCAAGCCTACTGGGCAAGCTCTGAGGCACGGTGCTGCCCCACCACCGCAGTTAGTATATGACAGGTGTATGCAACAGGTAGAAAAGAGGCCAAGTAAATAAAGGGGAGCGGCAATGAGCCACCCTGAGGAAGACCACCACCAACGGGACATGGGGAGAGGCCAGGGGGGTCACAGGCATAGCCACAGCTGTCTGACACATACTGCCTCAGCACACTTGGACTAATCCAGGTCACAGACATTTAACGCTGCAGGTCAGTTCCAGCCCGCTGGGGAGGGGTACACAGTCCACCGCCCACTGGCAGTCCCTGCGATCTTGGGGCTCATTTCCCAGCCAGAAAAACAACGCAGGGTGATTTCACACATCTCTAGGAATAAAGTGAACGTGCAGACATCTGTTCCCACTTCCTTCAGGAATACACTTGATCAAAAAGCAAATAGTAACTGTCATGATCATTGCTCATTGTCTGAGAATGAGCCATTTTTAGGCATATACATCAGTAACTGAGTAAACAAAACAAACAAAGGCCTAACAGAATAGTCAGGTGAACTCAAGGTTTTCGAGAGTTCAACTTAACAGTTATTATTTACGTGCCTAGTACACCAGGGCCTCAAGTACATCAGAAGGTGTAACTCTGTCCTCTCTCTCTCCTCTCTCTCTCTCTCTCTCTCTCTCTCTCACACACACACACACACACACACACACACACACACACAATTTGATCACGCTCAGTTAAGAGTAAGATATGCAGCCGAGCATTTTGGGATCCGGTTGGGTCTAAAGTGGCAACAGTGGCGGCGAATGACTTTACAGGAATTGGACGCCTAAGGAAAGGGCAGGCCTGACAGGAAACTCTCAGACCGCTGAGGGGTATGCAGGAAACTTGTCTTAAATATGAAGTTACATGTGACCTAATGTTACAGAACACCCACTACAACTGTCATCGACTAAATGTGAAGATTATTAATGCGAGAGCTGCAAGACTGACAAATCACTTGGGAAATCATTTCAAGACTTGCAAAGAGAAAAACTGTAATGCTCTCACTGTGCAGGATGGCAATCCTGCTCCTTTAGTATGATTAAACTACATCTGAAAAGTTATTTGAGTTCAGATATACTATGTATAAAATAAACTTTAAAGTGGGCACGGGAGAGGGAGGGCTTTCTTTTCTAGATGCTGCAAACATAAAACTTTTCATCATCAGTAGTGCCATCAACATCTATCTCACCCAGAGTAAAACATGAAAGGCTGCTGACAAGATCAAAAATCTTACATATAAATAGAAACAGGCCTTTAAAAATGGAATTGCAACATCGGTTGCTCCCCGCAATGAAGCTCAATCTATTTATCACCACAAGAAACACAAATAAAAACCAGGCATAACAGATCTCTTTTCTCGCATCTTCAACCCCAGCATGGAAGTGCAACAAGGAAACACTCCTTCTGAGCAGCTCCAAAAAGAATTTCTCACGACGCAAACTCACAACCTGGCCCTGGCCACTGAGACTTATCCGTCCCGTTGAGGTTGGGCCGCCTGCGATTCTTTGGCACCCGCCATGTTTTCTTCCACGCGTGTCGCCGCTGACATGGCTGCTCAGCAACAGGACCCGTCGCCTGTCTGAACAGGCGCATCATCTGTGTCACGCGGGAGCCACTGTGGGAATTGGGGTGATTTCTGGAGGCTGAGCTGGACCTCGACCCCAGGACCAGGGCCTATTGGAGGATGGGTCTTCCCTTGGCATACTCAGGTGGTGCTTATTCCATTAAAAAGGGGTGGGGGCACGGCCTATGGAGCTAACACTGAACAGGGACAACGCCTGAGATGGACATCCCAACTCAGCAGGCTCCATGAAAAGCAGAGAAGCGAGGAGTCCACCATAGCTCTGAAAAAACAGAAGTCTGTGAACCCTTTAGTGAGTCACGGGGGAAATGCTCTCCCAGCCAGCAGCAGCGAGAAGAGTCTGTCCCCAGAAGAGCAGCCCCCGGGGCTGCTCGACCGTCTCCTCTTCTCGTCCAACCTTTGGGCGGCCTGGATGGCCACCAGTGACAAGAGGTCCCCGGTGGGAGAGTCTGGTAACGAGCTCCTCACCACTGCTGCCAGCTGAAATCATCGTTGCTGCCAAAGACCAAGAAGAACCCGAAGATTGTCGCGAAGATGACTGTGTTGCCCGTGAGAACCAGGGCACAAGCCCCCCACTCGATCTAGGGAGACAAGGAAAGAGGGTCGAGTCACATCACTCAAGAAGCCGGCAAGCTCTGATGCCCTGACCACAACTGCTGCCAGGCCCCTGGTGGCTCAAACAGATGGACAGACAACCTTGGACCCCACCAGCTCAGACAGACAGACACCTCCAGATCCGGCTGGCTCAGACAGACAGACAGACACCCTTGGATCCTGCAAGCTCAGACAGACAGATATCACTGGACCCGGCCAGCTCAGACAGACAGACAGACACCCCCAGACCCGGCCGGCTCAGACAGACAAGACATGCTTGGGCGGCTGTTGGGAATGAGAGGGTCTCCTCATCTAGTCTGGGAGACAACTGGGCTTGGAGATGGAGAAAGGGAGGAGCAGCCACAACCCTGCCCTCCTGTTTCTGCTTCTAAAGGCATTTGCCTTAACTCATGTTTAGCTAAAAAGAAAAACCTGACACATTTCTGGACAGACTTCTCACAATGTGCTCAAGGCTGAAATGAGGGCAGAAGAGAGGAGCTGGGATGGTTGGGACAAGGAGTGTGTGGTAGGAAGTCTACTTGACTTGGGAGTCAGGAGAGACCTGAATTCAAATTCTGCTGACCCGTCCTGAGTGCCCCTGTGGGACTGACTTCCCCTCTCCCAGCTTTAATTTCTTCATCTACAAAATGGGGAGACTAGTGTCTGCAGTACCTATCTTCCAGGAAGGCTGGGGGGAACACAAGTGATCGTGCTTTTAAAGTACTCTGGGAAAACGTCAGCTAGGAGGGGAAAGAATAAAAGGCGTACGCTTGGGTGACATTAATGGGGACACTGACAGTAGAGTTCAGTCCTCCCTGAAAGGTGGCCTCTGCTCCACCGTGTTCTTCTCTGATGCCTCATCAGGGGGCAGAGAGCACAAGATCAGGTGGGGTGTACTTAGCTGGAAAGGCTGCAAGGACGGTCCTGTCAACATGCTCAAAACAGCAGGAGACTGGCACCAAGGGATGAAGTCTTTGGTTGTGGCAACCCAGGAATGCTGGGCATGCCTCCGTCCGTCTGTCTGTCCATCTCTCCCCCTTCCTTCATGAGTCCCAGTTTCTCTGTCTCTGTATCCCTCTGCCTTCTTCCCCCCCCTACCCCATGACACACTTACCAGACGTGCCCTGGCAAACACAATGGGAAGTCCGAAAGCAGAGACCACAATGCCAGTTGTGAGAAATATGGCGAGTTCCTTACAAGCATTGCTCATGGCATCTGTGTCATCCACTAACCTTCTGGCGATGCAATATGGAATGGGAGAAAGGACATAAAAAAACAGAACAAACAGGGGCCAGTATTGGCTGCAAAAAAAAAAAAAAGAGAGAGAGAATGAGAAAATCACTCAGGCTTCTGCTGTCCAAGTCCTTCGCTCCTCTAACATTACAACAACATTGACCTTTTCAAAGAACCAGGGCACTTGCCCTTCCTTAAAAGAGGCCTCTGCTGCTACAAGCACCAGGCCAGCCTGCTTCATCTCTGTAATGCCCCCACCCAGGATCACAACCAAGGAGGAGGCTTCTTGCTCGGATGCTAAAAACTGTGAGGCTTTTTACAATCTCAACAACCAAGACTCCATGTCTTTATCCTCCATGTTAAGTTACAAACGACAAGTTATAGAAGGCAAAGGAACTTTACAATAGTCACAGAGCAGCTGAAGGTCCCTGTTGGGCTCTTCCTTGCCCCCACCAACACAGAAGAAACCTGTCCTAGACCCAGGTCACTGCTTCCAGGCCTGTTCTCCAAGGCCTTTCAAATACCTTCCACATTTAGATAATGCTTGAGGGCCTGTAAGGTGCTTTCCTACAAACAGCCCCGTGGGATCCAGTGGGACAAAGATGACTCCCATTTCACAGAGAAGGACGCCAAAGCTCTGAGGTGGCGGCATGCCTGTAGTCACAGATCTCGTGCCGACTTGGCGCCCAAATACTTTGGCCCTCCCCGGGATTCTCTCTTTTGTGTTCTCCTTGCTCCCCCTGGTTAGCCTGCGGACCCCTTCTCAGAATGTTGGGTTTTTTAAATGTATAAAATAAAACAGAACACACGAGATTGCAAAGAAAACCTAATGAAATATAGTTATCAAACATTTACAAAACCAAAGCAAACCGAGGTTGGATGGCTGCCATCTTTTCTCCTAGGGTCCCTGATTCGCCACCCTAGGGGTGCCCCCTGGACAGTTTTCTTGGAGCCCGGCCCAAGTATCTGGGCATTTTTTCATTGTTTCTTTCTTCTTCCTCCCTAAGGACCTTCCAGCCTAGATCCTCCTCACTGCGGCTCACACTCATCTAGCACTTCTAAGGTCTGCAAAATTCTCTACCATGAAGCCTGTGGAAGAGGCAATGCACCAGGCATTGCTGAAACTGAAACCTGTCACCACTCAGCTCCCAAGTGTCTGATGTGGCATCAGAAGCTCAATCTCCGGACCTGAAGGCCAGCACACCTCGCTCCTCTCAGCATGTGATGCTGGACAAACCTCCCAGATGGCTTTCCTCAGTCTAGCCTCTATAGTCCATATGCTAGGGGGCCAGACTGTTGGGCTCCACAACAACAGGGCCTTGGGGCTTCCTGCCTCACAAAGCAGAAACTCCTGATCTGGCCCTGCCTTCCTGTCAGGACTGACTTCCCACCACACTCCACAGAAAGTGTTTTAGTCCAACTAATTCCTTCCTGTGCCCCCCCAGCCCTTCCTCTCAACGCCAAGCCTCTGTGTTTGTGCTGTTCCTCTTTATCTGAGACGCTCCCCACCGCTGCCCCCTTCTGATTCTCTAGACTTACTTAACTTGTCAAGCTCCCAGGGAGATCTCCCCTTGCCCAACTCCAATACGCTGTCACTAGTACTTGTCTCTGGAGTTACACACAGTGCCTGGCACTGTCTACCCCACAGACTGCAAGGCTGCATGAGGAATCCAGCTTTATTTTCTGTTGTTCCCTTGAAGCAATGGACAGACTGCTGGCTGGGGAGTGAGGGGGCAAGAAAACCTGGGACCAAATCTCTCCTCTAGCTGGGTGACCCTAGCTGGTCACCACACCTCGAGGTGCCCCAGAAATGATCTCAGACTAAGTCCTGGGGCAGGGCCCGAGCTCTATCAGCGGACAGAGCTGATTGCTGGCACTCCCCATGCTCAGCCCCCCAGTGTCTCTCTTAGCACCAAGCGCCTCACGGGAACCCAATCGATAACTGACTGAATGGCTCCAATCGCTGGAAATTCCAATGCAAATAAGGTTAAACGCCCACGGTTCCACCTCCCACCTCAAAGGGTCACTTCCAACATGGCCAACATCTGATCTGAACAAGTGAGGCGCTGAGCAGAGACGCCCCCTTATTTAGCTCTGACAGTGCAGAATCAGCACGCTCATGGATTCTCCCCAAGGTCCCCTTCGGGTTCTATGAGGCAGACTCACCACTTGCAGCCATCAGTTGTTCTTTTTTTTTTTAAAGGCAATTGGAGTTAAATGACTTGCCCAGGGTCACACAGCTAGTTAAGTGTCAAGTGTTTGGTCTGAGGCCAGATATGAACTCAGGTCCTCCTGACCTCAGGGCCGGTTCTCTATCCACTGTGCCAACTAGCTGCCCCCATCGGTTGTCCTAAGGCCTCACATAGTGACAGTAGGTGGCACTTCCTCCCGTAGCATTCCTCACCCCCCCTGCCCGCTACCATTTTATGTAGGATTTCAAAGCCCACCTGCTGAGCTCCAGATGTCACTGCTCCCTGCTGATGCCTCTAGTCCACTCCTAAGTGTTCTCTTCTTTCCCATGGTTAATGGTTGGGAACATTTTCTTCCCTCATCCTACCTGAAGCCCAGCAATCCTAACACTTCTTGGCCTCCACAGAATCCAGAGACCCTCAGCAGCCATGCAGTCCTGGCTCCAGTCCCCAAAGAACCCTCTACTGGGGCAGCTAGATGGCGCAGTGGATAGAGCACCGGCCCTGGATTCAGGAGGACCTGAGTTCAAATCCGGCCTCAGACACATACTAGCTGTGTGACCCTGGGCAAGTCACTTAACCCCACTGCCTAGCCAAAAGAAAAAAAGAATCCTCTCTACCACACCCTACAGTTATCAAGCAGCCTTGGGCTGGAGATGCCCACAGAGAGTGAATCCTCTCCCTCCTGCAGGAGCCCATCCCACTGTGACTTCTTCCTGACATCGGCCTAGGTCATTCTTCCCACAACTTCCCCCTGTATCTCCTAGTTCTGCCCTCTCGATCCACGCAGAACCAGCTGGATCCTGCTTCCGTGTGGCAGCCACACACATGCTCGAGGCCAGCTCTCATACGCCCCCTAAATCTTTTCTCCAGGTCCAATGTCCTTGCTTTCTTCAGCTCATTCTCCTACAGCAAGTGCCTCCATCTTCTTTTCCCTGGAGGTCCTCTGACAAACTCCCTCCGTTTCCTGCTTTTGGCCCCTCATCTCAAGGCTCCCCAGCATCACTCCTCTCCCCACCAACGATGATCTCTCACTTGGGCCTCAGATGGCATGCTCTCCTATCTCCTCTCTACAATGACCAAACAAAGTTTCTTAATGATCCGCAATCTCCTGTCTCCACTGCCTTTTCCTACTACCTTTAAAAAAGACCAAGTCTTGCCAGTCCTAAAAGGGTCACATAGCTGGAGGTGAACAATGGTTCCAGGTTTTCCTTCCCCTCCTCCCCCAGATCTTGGCCAATCCTTGGCACTGTACACCCAAACTTGTCACTGTCCCATTTCTGGTTTTGAGAATGGGTGAATGAGTAGACCCAAAGAGTGGCAATGACTGGGTCAAGGTCAACCTGTGAGTTTCACTCTTTAGTACCCCAGAAATCTGTCTTTGGTCCTATTCTATTCACTATTATCATCAGTAGATTTCATAAAGGCACAGTTGGCATATTAGTCAGATCTACTTATGACACAAAGCTGAGTGGGAGAGCTAACGTGCTGGAGAAGAGAGGCAGGATCTCAAAGAATCTGGGCAACTTTACTGATGTGCTTCATTAAAGACACAATTTAGGTTTTCGGGTGTTTTGCTTTTTGGTGAGGCAGTCCAGGTTAAGTGACTTGCCTAGAGTCACACAGCTAGTAAATGTCAAGCATGAGGCTGGATAGGAACTCAGGTCCTCCTGACTCCAAGGCCGGAGCTCTAGCCACTGTGCCACTTAGCTACCCCCAACTTACGTATTTTAATGGGGATTTATAAATGTAAAGCCTTATGCTTAGATTCAAAAAGTTAACTGTACATTTGTATGAAAAGAGATTTAGGGGTTTTAGTGTACTGCAAGCTTAATGTGACAAGTCAGCCACAAGCTGATGCGATTTTTGGCCACAATGGGAAACAGCATGCCTAGAATGATAATTCTCTTTGCCCTTGGCCCTGGTCAGGCCATCCTAGAATACTGTGTTTCAGCCTGGTCCCACGTCTTAGGAAAGGGTCCACCAGGATGATGAGAGGAATGGAGTTTCCCCAATCAGGACAGGTTCAGAAACCAGGGATGCTGGGCCCAGAGAAGAAGGCTCAGAGGGACACGGCTGCTTGACAGCTCTCTTCCAAGCATCTGGCAAAGGGATGTCACCTGTCAGTGGTGAGGCTCATTCTGTTTTGTGCTTGAGGGAAGAACGAGGAGCACTGGATGTCCACTGCAGAGGCTGATTTCAGGCTGAAGAAAACTTTGTGACCAATTAGGAGCTGTTTAAAAGCAGAAGGTGTCTCCGGAGGTGGTGGGCTCCTCCTCACTCTAGTTCTCGGAGTGAAGCCTGCATAACCATTTCTTGGGGCTGTAAGGCTTACCTTTCCACCTGCCTATGCTCACCTCCTCCCCTGGAGGCGTTTCCACCCTCAGGCCTCTTCCTTCCCTCTTCCACACCAGCCATGTTCACCTCTGTCTCACCTTCTGACCCTCCAGACAACTTTGCACCTTGACCCCCTGAAGGCTCCCACTCTCCTCCACCCCCATTTCAGCTCCCTTTTACGTGATGTCTTCCCCATTAGAACGTGAGCTCCTTGAGGGCAGATAGATGCCTTTTTTTAATTGAAATTTTAAATTAATTAATTTTTAGTTTCCAACATTTACTTTTATGAGATATTGAGCTCCAAATTCCCCCCCCCCCCAAAGATGGCCTGCAATCTGATAAAGGCTCTACATGTACAATCGTGTTAAACATATTTCCACATAAGTCATGTTGTGAAAGAAGACAGACACATTCTTTTTGCTTGTATCTGTACTCCCAGTGCTTAGCATAGTGCTTGGCACGCTGTGTTTATCTGTCTCTGTCAACAGAGACTCCTGGCCTGGTAGAGGTTGGAACAGATGACTGCTGGGAGACTTGTCTTCCAAACGCTCTGACACTGGGACATTTATTGCAAGACTTAACTCGGTTTGGTAACTTTTTACAGCCATTATTATTTTGATCGGCACAAAGGCTGGGTTGGAAAAGCACAGTCTCTGACCCCCATGTTGAGGGGGGATATAATGACTTGGTACTGACTGCTCTGGAGATCATTAAAACACTGTTTTTAAAGACAACCTTCAACACGACCAAAAATAAAACCTTCATACATACTTGTATAATGGAAGGGCGCATCCAAGCATCAAAAACATGAGCCCGATTGCTCCCCCGAAGGACAAACTGATGAGCGCTGCAAGGCAAACACAAAACAGAAATATTCATTCACCAAATTAAGTCACAGCTTCAACAGTACTATTATATGGCTGAACATACCCAGCTATACTATGAAAAGGTAGAGTTTGTGACCTTGTAAGTAAAACATTCTGCTTTCCTTTTTAAAAGAGGAGGGGGTATTAAAATTAGGCCGCATATGGAACTGAGTACCTCAATCGTCTAGCCTCCAAATGATGTTCTCTTGTAGTATTTTGAAAGATAAAGTGTATCAATTTTCAAAACCTTCACATCATATCACCACATTCTTCAGTTTTGGTATTCTATTCCAAACTCATTAAACTAGGCATCTGAGTATAACAAATCTTAAGTGTCCTAGACTGAGGTTACTTACAGATACTTTGGATTTTTCCTAGTTACATGGTGTGTGGGGGAAGGAGGAGAGGAAGGGAAAGGTTTAACAAGAGTGACTGCTGTGGCAGCTAGGTGGCACAGTGGATAGAGCACCGGCCCTGGAGACAGGAGGACCCAAGTTCAAATCCGGCCTCAGACACTTGACACTTATTAGCTGTGTGACCCTGGGCAGGTCACTTAACCCCACTGCCTAGCCACAAAAAGAAAAAAAAAGGAGCAATTGCCGAAAAGAAACAATCCTAGACAAGTAGGAGTTTTCAAAGTAATGGTGATTGAATGAAACATTTTTATAAAAGTAAGCAGAGAATCTGTTTTTTCTACTCTACTAGGGATGCAGAAATGTTCTTTTGGGGGGTACTTAAAAGAGAACTAGAGACTGATACGACTAATGAATATTGATGAAAAAGGTACAAATAAAATTTCAGCAAAAAACCTCTAACAATATACCCCTAAATGTATTCATGGTGAGTGGGCTGGGTTTTTCTCAGGAATGGTTCAACCCCAGGAAAACAATGAACATTACTGACATTAAGGCTGCCAGCAATGGCTATTCCTCACTAAAGATAATCCCTCTCCGGGTGGCTTAGGTTGAATTTTCTCCTGCCTCCTCTTCAAGGATTCTCTTCTAGCAGTCAACTGATCTCTTTCAGTGACTTCAATCTCTTTCTCCATTGGCTCTTCCCATTTCCTTTCCCTTGTCTTCAAATATGATCAGGTTTCCCTAATCCTAAGGGGAAAAAACAGAAGGGAAAAAAAACCCTTTCTACCCCCAACCAGATCTAGGGTATTTCAAAGAACTGACTTTGACTAAATCAATAGATGAAAAAAAAAATCCTTTGAAAAGGATGGCAGGGGACAGGTAGGTGGCACAGTGGATAGAGTATGGGCCCTGGAGTCAGGAAGACCTGAGTTCAAATCCAGCCGGAGACACTTACGAGTTGCATGACCCTGGGCAAGTCACTTAACCCTGATTACCTTAAAAAAAAAAAGTAATGTCAGGAGGCTCCTTAAAGATATCAATCCAATGGCTTTTACATGTGTAATAAATAATACATGCAGCTCAAGAAGACTTAATTTCTTTTTCTTTTTTGGTGAGGCAGTCACACAGCTAGTGAGTGTTATGTGTCTGAGGCCACATTTCAACTCAGGTCCTCCTGACTCCAGGGACAGTGTTCTATCTGATTTCTTTAATAGAATACTGTCAGACTGGACTCTGCACGATGTACCCTCATCATGTGATGGCTAAGGGGGGTTGGAAACGCACTCCCCAAGGCCCCAGATTACACTGCCTGAAGACAAAAAGGGTGTCTCAAGGCGGAAAGTGTCCTGCATTCCCAATTGGTATTTGTGGATCATGCTGAGTATGAGCACATTTCTTCAAGTACAACAGTATCACTTATCTACACTGTATTTAAAGCTCACAAAATTAGCAATTTTTACACAGGCACATCACATCTGATATCCTTCACTGGTTTCATGAAAGCCTGTTAGGCAAAATGGATGGACGGAAGCCAGTGAGTTCTATAGTGACATTGTTATACAACAAAAAATTATCGGAATCCTAGGCTCTGGCTATGACATGTTAATTATAGCACTGGAAAATGAGGCTTGTTGGTGTACCTTTTACAGGGAATGGGTGTACAATCAGTCAGTCAGTCAATAAACATTTATTAAGCACCTCTATGTGTGCCAAGCACAGTTCTAAGTACTAAGGCTACAAAAGGAGGTAAAAGACAGTTCCAGCCGTCAAAGGGCTCTAGTCTAACGGGGTTGGGGGGAGACACCACATGCACACTACTAGTTACAAACAAGCTACTGACAGGATAAATAGGACATAGCAGAGAGAAGGCACTAGAATTAAGGAGGTTTGGAGAAGGCTTCTGGTAAAAGAAGGGATTTTCGTGGGACCTTAAAGAAATCCAGGGTAGTGAGCAGGCTGCGTTGGGGAAGGAAGGCATTCCAGGCATGGGGGACGGCCAGAGCCGAGAGACAGCGAGTCTTGTTTACAGAACCCCCTGGAGGCCAGTGCCACCAGATGGAAGAGCACAGGTTGGGGAGTGAGATGTGAGAAGACTGTGAAGGCAGGAGGGGACTAGGTTATGAAAGACTCTGAAGCCAAACAGGGCATTCTGTATTTGATCCTGGAGGCAACAGGGAGCCCCTGGAGGTTACTGCGTAGGATGGAGATGCCAAGGTCAGACCTGTGCTTTAGGAAAATCACTTTGGTGGCTGGACAAAGGATGGACTGGAGCGGGGAAGAGAGTCGAGGCAGGCAGCCCCCCAGCAGCTCGTGCAATAATCCAGGCGTGAGGTGCTGAGGGCCTGCATCAGGGTGGGGGCAGTGTCAGAGGACAGAAAGGGGCACACTCTGCAGGATGACAAGGGTGAAACCGACAGGTCTTGCGGGGCAGTACAACTGATAGCCACGTAAGCACAACACCAAGGGGGAGCAGATCTGTCTGTCTTCTTACAAACTTGGCCAACAAAAGTTAGGAGAAAACTCAAAACGGATCTTCTGGGCCACTGAGCTAATGCTGCATGTGGGCAACTGTGATGTGATCGAACCCGGCCACGGAAGAAGGCACATTTACCATATTTATCAGGTGAAAGATGCTAACAAGTTGGGACATCCTGATTAAGAGGTTTTTCACTTCACATTTCTATCCTTTCCACAAGCCTCAAGAAAAGAAAGAACTGCGTCTTTAAGATTTTCTCTTCTTGCTGTTCAGTCATTTCAGCCCCAACTCTTCATGAATCCATGTCCACGGCTTTTCTTGGCAAAGATACTGGAGGGGTTGGCCATTTCCTTCTCCAGTAGCAAACAGAGATTAAGTGACTTGCCTAAGGTTACACAGCTGGGAAATTTCTGAGGCTGGATTTGAATCCAGGTCTTCCTGACTCCAAGTCCAGCCCTCTATCCACTGTGCCCCTTTGCTGTCCTATCTTAGGAATTTGTTATTACTATCTGACAATCCAAATAGGATTTTCTCATGAGTACTCATAAAGTGCCTTAAACTCTGAGGTACTACCTCACACCTATCGGACTGGCTAATATGACAGAAAAGGAACTTTACAAATGTTGAAGGGGAGGTGGGAAAATTGGAACACTAATGCACTGCTGGTGGAGTTGTGAACTGTTCAACTATTCTGAAGAGCAATCGGAACTATGCCCAAAAGGATATATAAAATTGTGTATAACGTTTGACCCAGTAATGACACTTCTAGGTCTGTACCTCAAAGAGCTCAAAGAAAAAGGAAAATGATTAAGAAATTGGAAATTCCAAAGAATTGGAAATTGAGGGGATGCCCATCCATTGGGGAATGGCTGAATAAGTAGTGGCATATGATTGTGATGGAATCCTATTGTGCTATGAGAAACAATGAGCTGGATGCTTTCAGGAAAATCTGTGAAGACTTACATTGATACAACTGATGCAAAATAAAGTGAACAGAACCAGAAGAATATTGTACACAGTAACATGTATGATGACCAACTGTGAACGATTTAGCTATTCTCAGTAATACAATGATCCAAGACAATTCTGATGGACTTAGGATGAAAAATGCCATCCACCTCCAGAGAATAGAACTGATGGAGTCTGAATGCTGAGACAGGCGTTTAAAGAAAACTTTCTTATTTTTCTTACTTTTTTTGGGGGGGGGAAGGGTCTATACTTTCTTTCGTAACATGACTAATATGGAAATGTTTTGCATGATTGCACATGTATAACCTGTATCAAATTGCATGCCTTCTCAATGAGGGGGTAGGGGAGGGAGAGAATTTGGAACTCATAAATTTTTTAAATGAATGTTAAATTTTTTTTACATGTAATTGGGAAAAAATGAAATATTTGAAAAAAAAAACCCACCCTCATGGCATTTATTTTCATTATTACTATAAGATCACCTTGAGCTTATATAGTATTTTATCTACCCGGAAGGAAAAGGTTACCTTCACAACATTCCCAAAGGGCAACCAATGAAACACACCAAACAGGTTAAAATATTTTCCCCAAAGGTCAGGAATCAAATTACTGTTCAAGGTAAGACAAAAAACCAGTTCTCCTAACTCTAATCAGTGTTTCTCCTGTAAGATGACCCAGAAACCCACAACGACCTTTCAAAGATTTCCTGGTTATTTAATAAATAACAAGAGTCCTATCTGATCTTGGAGTCCCTTTGTCTGAGTAAGGGTTAGCTGCAGTTTAATGAGTCTCTTATCAGGAACATAATACTGGATCTCATTCATTCTCTTTCCCAAGGAAGCAATGCCACAGAGCAGGGGTCCAATTCATCACCATTTGATGTTTGCACATACAAGACTAGTTTAACTGAATTCCAAGAAAAAAATTTGTCACTAAAGTATAACACCCAATCACGCTGGGCATGAAATAGTAAAACAAAACTATGCGTGAAGTGTTAAAATCAAGCTCCTCTTAATCCTAAATTACACAGAATCAAAGTAAGAAGTAACCTCACAGACCCTAGGGTCAAATCTGAATCTTCATTTTTTTTTTGTTTAAAAATTGTTTTAATTTACTTTTCTCAATTAACGAGGATTTTCTCTCTCCCCACTAATTGGACAAAGAAGAAAACCCTGGCAAACAATATGTAGGGTTAAGTGAATTTTCTTTCCCCTATATTAACCATGGCCAAAACTGTGTCTTTTATTCTGTACCATAAGTCTATTAATTCTGTCAGGTGGTGGGTAGCATGCTTCATTGGTCCTCTGAAATCATGGCTAGTCACTGCATTAGTCAGAAGGAAAAAATAAAAGTTATGATTTTTTAAAAAGTTCTAAAGTTGTTCAAAGCTGTTTGACTGTACAGTATTGGTACTGTAAAAACTGTTCTGGTTCTGCTCACTTCACTCTGCAGTAGTTGATACAAATATCCCCAGGTTTCTTTGACATCCTTTCTGTCATTTCTTATGATGAAACAGTATTCCATTATATTCATGTGGCATAATTTAGTCACTCATTCCCCAATTGATGAGTATCCTCTCAGTGCCCAGGTCTTTGCCACTTCCAAAAGGGCTGCTACTAACATTTTTGTACCTATGGGTCCTTTTCCTTTTTCCTGTGCTCTTTACCTGGGTCAAAGGGGTTACAGTCTGGTGACTTTGGGTATGTGGCTCCAAATTATGTTCCATAACCACATAGCTCTCCCAACAATTGTCATTTGCCTTGTTGGGGCATCTTTTACAATCTGATGGGTATGAAGTAGAATGGAACATTTTTTTATATATCCATAAATCCATAGCTTGAATTTCCTTTGAAAACTGCCTATTTTATCCTCTGATCACTAGTCTATTAGGCAGTGGCTCTTATGTTCAAAAAATTTTGTATCAGTTCTTTATATAAAGGAAATGAAATCTTTATTAAAGAAACTGACTGCAAAGACTTTTTTCCCCAGCTACCCTTCTAACTTTAACTTTAAACCGGTTTGATTTGTGCAAAAATTTTATGTAATTAATATTATCATAAATTGTATGTAATCAATAGTTTCCATTTCATCCTCTTTGATCATCTTATTTGATTGGGAAATCTCCTCGTCTATAGATTTGAAAGGAAGATTTCCCCTGGCATTTCTTGTTTACAACGTGACCTTTTACATCTAAGTTCTATACAAGGCAAGCAGGTGGTGGTGGTGCAATGGACAGGGCACTGGGCCTGGAGATAGGAAAACCTGAATGAAAATCCAGCTCCAGCTGCTTATGAGCTGTGTGACCTTGGTTAAGTCACATAACCCATCTGCCTCAGTTTCCTTATCTGTACAATTAAGGTAATAGCACCTGCTTTCTATGGATATTATCAAGATAATGAGATTTACGAAGCACTTTGCGAATGTTAAAGTCACATAAATGCTAGCTATTAATGTTATTCCGTAGTATCCATTTGGAGCTTGTCTTGGTATGTGATATATAAGTGGTAGGTCTAAATCTAGTTTTTGCCAGACTGCTTTCTGCTTCTCCCAGAAGTCTTTGTTGAATGCGTCCTTACCCCAGGAATTGGGATTTCTGGGTTTATCAAACATTACGATATTTTTTGCTTACTTCTATGAGTTGTATACCTATTTTATTGGTCTGTTTTTATCAGTAACACATATTTCTGATGATTAATACTTTGTATTACAGCTTGAAATGTGGTACTATTAGACCCTTTTACTTCACACTTAAAAAATGCCTTGAGATACTCAGCCTACCTGCGCCCAAATGAATTTCACCACTTGTTTCTAGCTCTCAGCAATCCTTTGGCAGTTTCACTGATATGACATTGGATAAGTAAATTCAGGTAGTGGGTTTTTAAAAAAATTATATTGGCTTGACCTACTTATGAGAAATTAATATTTCTCTTTTTATTTCTATGAAATATTTTGTAGCATTTTATATTGTTCCTATCTGTTTTAGTAAATGGAAAAGTAATATTTCTCTACTTTGGCCTACCTTTATTTTCATAAAGAATGATTTGTGGTGTTTAAATAGCCTCTGCATGTGTCTCGGTAAGTAAATCCCCAAGTATTTTCTATATTCTGTAGTTTGAATTTCTTTATCTCTTCTTGCTAAGTTTTGTTAATATATAGAAATGCCAATTTATGTGGAGTTATTTTATTATCCTGTAACTTTAAAGTTACTACATCAATTAATTTGGAATCTTCTTTACAATGTGATAAACTGAACAACGTTCCCAAACCTCTAGTGAAAGTGAAAAAAGACCTTCTGCTAAGTAAGGCAGCACCCATTCCACTTGTGAAGCTGTACATTCTTTGCCAAGTCTGAGGTCTCTCTCTGTAACTCCCACCTGTGGTTCCCACTTGTACCCTGTGGAGTCAAGGCAACCGCTGATGACGGGTGACGGCAGCTGTCACATTGATGAGAGATTTATTTGTAAATCACTTAGCACATGGCAGATGTCCAGTAAATGCTTATTCCTTCCCTCCTTCTGTTTACCTGACTGCATCAGCTCACACAAGCCTTTGCAGGTTTCTCTGCAACTGGCCTTTTTGTCATCTGTTATCATACTAAAGTACTCCATTCCATTCCTACGGCATGAATTGTCCTGTCCTTCCAAACTCGATGGGCACCACCTTAGCTTCCTGTTCTTTGCCATTACAAAAAGAGCTGTTAGAGATGTCTTTGTAGGGGTAGTGAGGTGGTGCAGCAGATAGTGCACCAGCCCTGGAGTCAGGAGGACCTGAGGTCAAATTCTGCCTCAGATACTTGGCACTCATTAGCTGTGTGATTCTGGGCAAGTCACTTAATCCCACTGCCTGGGAGGGAAAAAAAGGCGTCTTTGTACTTGGGTCCCTCTCCTCTCTCTTTGACCTCTCTGGGTTACAAGGCCTAGTACTGGTTACCTCTGCAGAGTGTAGTGACACGTGGGGCATTGTTCCAAGTAGTTTTCTAGAGCAGCTGGACTGATTCCCAGCTCCACCAACATGCAAGCCTTTCTAACAACTGTCATCTTGCTTTTCTGTCACTTTGCCAAGCAAGTGGGAATGAGACGTGATTTAGAACTGCCTTCATCTGCACGTCTCTAGTTAACTAGGGATTTGGAAGGTTTTGTTTTCATACAGTTGTTGGTAGCTTGGATTTCTTCCTCTAAAAACTGCCTGTTCATATCCTTTGACCACTTCTCTACTGGGGAATGGCTCTTGTTCTCATAAATCTGAATCCATTCCTTAAATATATTCTCTTCTGCAGACTCAACCTTCCCAGTTCCTTCCATTTATCTTCAGATAGAATACTCTTAAGAACTCTGCCCAGCTAACTGCTGGTCACCCTCCAGCTTGTCAATGCTCTTCTTCAAATGGAGCAGGTGAAAAAAACACAATTGTCCAGAAGTGTTGTCCAACAAGGGGAGACCTAGGCCTGCGTTCATAACGCCCAAGACCATCAGTTGTCTCTGCCAGCCTGCCATGTAACACAGCTAACTCACGCTGAGTGTCGAGTCTCCTCAATTCCTCCAATCATTGTCACAGGAAACTTGTCTACCAGGCTTCCTCTAGTCACACTTGTAAAAGTTTGATTTCTGAATCCAATACAATGCATTTAGACAGATTTCACACCATAACCTGCATTTAAAAAAAAAACACCAATTTATCATTGTCATTGAATTTGAGCATCACTGTAGACTCGAGACAATCCAATTATTCTTATTGCTGAGGAATTTCCCTTCCCAAAGATGAGCACTGCACGAGTCACCTCTTAAGTGCAAAGCAAATGCTTCCTAGTGTGCTGTAAGAGTAGTGATACAAGACGTGGCCAGTTAAACCAGCTTCATAACAGCCTGTATTTCCCCCAATCATCATATTCACTAATGAAAAAAGCTCTGAAAAAACTGCTTTGAGTGCCTGACTCCATCCATCCGGACACTCTCTCCATTCAGGTCTTCTTTTTACATCACTTGGCCACCATCACTAAGGAAGCTGAACGTGAATGTGAAAAGGAAGCTGCCATGGCTTAAAAAAAAAAATCAGGTCAACAAGTATTTATCAAGACACCTACTGTGTGCCAAGCTAACCTCAACAACAAAAAGCATCCAACGAACCTTTCTGGGAGGTAGGCTGCTTTGCCATGTGCCGTCCTCAAAGGCCACGGAGCTTGGGAAAGCCGGCCCAAGCTTGCATATCACCGGCATAGCCTTTGAGCACCCAAGGTCATCTTCATTCCTCAATGTGGGGTTACTTGAAGTAGGAATTTAGAGGCGGCTGAAACATTAAAGTCTCCAGATTTACAAAGGGATTAAGTGTGGACTCAATGGACAGAAAGCTGAACCAACGGACGCGAGTTCTACCCCTGGCTGTGCCTCTCCATGTAACCTTACAAGATGCTCAACTCCTGGGTCTGAAGTTTCTGAACGCGTGAAATGAAGGGAGTGGCCTGAATGGTCAGTCTCCAAATGCCCATTCTGGAGTCCAACACATCTCTGGGGTCCTAACCCCCTACTGGTATCTCCTATACATCACCTTCATTTCCAAATATCCCTCCGCCCCCAACTATATAGCCGTCCATATCTTGTGACAAAATATTCAAAAAGAGTAAAAAGCAGTGTGGCAATAATATCAGCAGAGCCTGCCAGTGAAGTACACGACGTTCCACACCCAGAGGTGCTCAGCTTTCTGATGAAAGGAGAAGCACTCGCATCTCTTTTCTGGAGACAAGCTCAGTCATTCTAAGTTCAGAGTTTATTTTGACACTGTTTTCCTGGTTCTGTTTATTTCCCTCTGCCTCAGTCTACATGACTTCCTACGTTGCTGTTAATCCTTCCCATTCACTTTCTTACAGCAGGATAACATTTCATTCCGTTGTTGACCAGTTTGCTCAGCCATGCTCCAATCACCAGGCATTCACCTGGTTTCTTCGCTCTGAGTGTCAAAGTACCGATTAAGATGGGCATTCTTCATCTCAGGCAAACCTGCGCTGTAGTATCCAACCCACTTCTGCTCTCTTCAGGTACATGAACAAATCTAATGTGTGATTTTCAAAGCAGTCCTGTTTATCTTTGATCACCTGTTTCCAGTTTCCTGCTCTGAACATTTTGGTGAATGTATGAAATCTAGTTTTCTTTCCCCGACCTACCTGGGGTACCTACCTACCATGGCTAGCAGGGCCATCCCTGGATTGAGGGGTATGAAGAACAGATTTTTAAAATTAAATTTTATTTTTTAAAATCATAAAGCATTTTGTCTTCTTCCCATCTTCCCACTTCCACTAAAAATTACAAAAGAAAAACAAAATCCATGTAACAAAAAAGTACAGTCAGGAAAAACAAATGCCCGTGTCTGGCCGTGTCTGGGCATGTCTGGAAATGCGGCTCAGTCTGCATATGTATCACTTCTCCGCCAGGAGGGAGACAGCATTCCAGACACTTCTCACCACAGTCCATTATTCTAAGAAAGTTTAACTAAGGACTTAAAACGAGTTTTGCACGTAATCTCTACATGCATAATAAATTAACTTCTTAAATATTCAATTCAGTAAGTACTGGCCTGCTACACACCAGGCACTGTGCCAGGCAACCAGGGCACAGAGACAAAGTCAGGCCCTGCCCTCCAGGCAAGGTTTACCAAACATCCTCCCTCCAAGGACCAGGCCAAGCAGGTGGCACAAGCTGTTTGTTTCTCCACGGAATTAAGGAGGAAACTAAGGCTTGGGGAGGGGTCGCGTGGCCCAGCAAGGTCTGCTGCTCATCCGTGAAGGCAGCCAGGCTCCTGCCTCCATGGCATACCCTCCCCTAAATCACGAATGCCTTAGTGTCTATGGAGCCACCTGTGACAAGGAATCTTTTCCTTCCCCTTGAGGGTCCTTGATGTATCCTGTCCAGACCCTGCAGCCAGCACAGAGATGACTTAGCACGGTCCCCACTTATCCCATTTGCTCTCCCTTTCCCTTACACACAAGGGTGACAATGCACAATGATTCCGATGGCCCAGCTCACCCCCACCAACTCTGGAAGGTTTCTGGAGGGGGAGCTGGGGGCAAGGGAGGTGGAGAAACTGGGCTTCCTGGGAATGAAGTAAGGTTTATTACGGAGCAAAATTGTGTGTGTGTGTGTGGGGGTGGGGGCTTCAATCAGGCTGAATGACATCACAATGTGTGTGTGTGTGTGGGGGCTTCAATCAGGCTGAATGACATCACAATGTGTGTGTGTCTGTGGGGGGGCTTCAATCAGGCTGAATGACATCAGAATGTGTGTGTGTCTGTGGGGGGGCTTCAATCAGGCAGAATGACATCACAATGTGTGTGTGTCTGTGGGGGGGCTTCAATCAGGCTGAATGACATCACAATGTGTGTGTCTGTGGGGGGCTTCAATCAGGCTGAATGACATCACAATGTGTGTGTGTCTGTGGGGGGCTTCAATCAGGCTGAATGACATCAGAATGTGTGTGTGTCTGTGGGGAGCTTCAATCAGGCAGAATGACATCACAATGTGTGTGTGTATCTGTGGGGGGGCTTCAATCAGGCAGAATGACATCACAATGTGTGTGTGGGGGGGCTTCAATCAGGCTGAATGACATCAGAATGTGTGTGTGTCTGTGGGGGGCTTCAATCAGGCAGAATGACATCACAATGTGTGTGTGTATCTGTGGGGGGGCTTCAATCAGGCAGAATGACATCACAATGTGTGTGTGTGGGGGGGCTTCAATCAGGCTGAATGACATCACAATGTGTGTGTGTGGGGGGCTTCAATCAGGCAAAATGACATCACAATGTGTGTGTGTGTGTGTGTGTGTGTGTGGTGTGTGTGTGTGTGTCTGTGGGGGCTTCAATCAGGCTGAATGACACCACAATGTCTGTGTGTGTGTGTGGCTTCAATCAGGCTGAATGACATCACAATGTCTGTGTGTGTGTGTGTGTGTGTGTGTGTGTGTCTGTGGGGGGCTTCAATCAGGCTGAATGCCATCACAATGTGTGTCTCTGTGGGGGGGCTTCAATCAGGCTGAATGATATCACAATGTGTGTATGTATCTGTGGGAGGGCTTCAATCAGGCTGAATGACATCACAATGTCTGTGTGTGTGTCTGTGGGGGGCTTCAATCAGGCTGCATGACATCACAATGTCTGTGTGTGTGGGCTTCAATCAGGCTGTATGACATCACAATGTCTGTGTGTGTATGTGTGCGCGCACATGTGCGTGTGTCTGTGGGGGGCTTCAATCAGGCTGAATGACACCACAATGTGTGTAT
This sequence comes from Phascolarctos cinereus, assembly GCF_003287225.1. Classification (NCBI taxonomy): domain Eukaryota; kingdom Metazoa; phylum Chordata; class Mammalia; order Diprotodontia; family Phascolarctidae; genus Phascolarctos; species Phascolarctos cinereus. The sequence goes on along the minus strand of NW_027556402.1, from coordinate 3,581,754 downwards.
GTATCTGTGGGAGGGCTTCAATCAGGCTGAATGGCATCACAATGTCTGTGTCTGTGTGGGCTTCAATCAGGCTGAATGACACCACAATATGTGTGTGTGTGTGTGTCTGTGGGGGGCTTCAATCAGGCTGAATGACATCACAATGTGTGTACGTATCTGTGGGGGGGCTTCAATCAGGCTGAATGACATCACAATTCATTTCCTTGAACAACAAAGACCACTTGCTGAATGGCTTGTCCTCCTCACAGACACCTGGTATTCAGGAGGAGCAGCCGCGCTCTTCCCTTCTCCCTGGAACCGGCAGCTGCTGCCTGGATTACACCTAGAGTGGAACAAACTGGAAACCAGCACCGGCTGTGAAACCTCTCGTCCCTCTGGGCCCCCTGAATACCGAGCTCTGGTAAAGTTCTCTCGGCTGCCAGGGCTCCATGTTGATGTGGCTCTGGGGACACAGACCTTGGCACCGCGCCCTTCTCCAATGGATGGCTGTGTGGCTTCACGGATGTGGCATGCCTTTCCTGATGCCTCCCAGGACCCAATTCTGCTTCCAGCATTACTCTTGTCCGCGTGCTCCTCTAGCACTGCCACAGGCAAGCCGCCCTTCAGGGGCCTTCCTCACATCCTTTTGCCATTGCCCTCAATGTGTCTCTTACCTGTCATGAGTCCCCCTGCCTCAACACCCTGTAAAATGAAGGAACTGGGGGGCAGCTGGGTGGCTCAATGGATAGAGCGCCGGCCCTGGATTCAGGAGGACCCGAGTTCAAATGCAGCCCCAGACACATAATAACGCTCACTAGCTGTGTGACCCTGGGCACTTCAGTCACTTAACCCCATCGCCTAGCGCCCCCCCCCCAAAAAGGGAAGGAACTGGACAAGATGGTGTTAAGTGGTCTTCTGGCTCTGACACCCGACACGTCTATGACCTCTTAGCGATTCACATTCAGGGAGCAAGGTAAGGTGGACACAGTGTTTTCCTCTAAGCAGCTTTGTGAGGTGGCACTGCACGGAAAACTGGCTGTGGGAAACAGGCTCAAAGCTCACCGACCTGCCCCACGTCACACAAAGGCCCCTTGTCAAGAGTTAGGACGCTCGAGTGTCTCCCACTCTTTCTTCTCGTAACCAAGCTCTTTCAAGTGTGACACTCTGTTAGGAACAGAAGGTCAACAGCTTATTTACCTGGGAGTTAGTTATCAAGAAACCATCAATGTCCAAGAGACTTAAAAACCTGAAGAGAAGCACACTGGTCACAAAGTCAAAATGCCCCTAATGTTTGCCTTGGGCAAACAAAGGAGGCTCCCAGAGCCCCCAGAATTCTCATCTCCTAGGCCTGGCCCCAACCTAGGGAGTGCACAAGGAGGTCTGCTGAAGTGCACAGATGAACCACAGCACACCATGCCCCACACCAGAAATGGAGAGCTAGTAACAGCTGACGGTGATAGCAGCACGTGCTGATTGATGGTCATTAGCCCATGCCTCCACTCGATTTCTCTCAAGGCTGGGGTGGTGCTGACTGGGCCTCCGCTTCTGGATACTCTCCTCCTGCATTTCATGGTGTGTTCTGGGACTGGCTCTCCTCCAGCTGTTGCACTGACCTTGCACAACCCCAGCCTTGTTCCTCATGGGCAGCTAGAACCCGGGGCTGTCCTGTGTCCCTTCCTGCCTGTTTCCTCTCCATTCTCCTGTGATCTCATCTGTTCCCATGATTCACAGAATCACAGAACTTGTGCAATGGAGGGACGGCAGAGGCCACACAGTTCAGCCTACAGATGAAAGGAATCGGTGCTACCGTATTTGTCCCTAGAGGTCTGTCTCTAAGAAGGAGCCCACCCACCGGCTTCAGAGGCAGCTCATTTTCCTCTGGGACAGTCCTAATTAGTAGCAAGGTTTTCCTGACATCAGGCCTAAATTTGCTTTTAATTCGCTGTTCCCATCCAATAATCCTAATCTCTCCTCCACGTGACAGATCTTCAAACATCTGAATGCAGACATCATGATACCTTTGGTTGTTTCTTCTCCAAGGTAGGTGCCAGAGATAGAGTGACCTGAGTTCAGATACTTACCAGCTGTGTGACCTTGGGAAAATCATTAGCCTCTGTCTGACTCAGTGTCTTCAAGTATAAAATGGAAATAGTAATAGCACCTATTTGCAGGTGCTTGGCACAAAGTGGGTACTCTATAGAGAAATGCTTATTCCCTCCCTTTCTCCCTCCGCCTTCCAGAAGAAGCAAATTCGGCTTCTTCAAATGATCTTCCCATGCCACAGACTTGAGGCTCCCCCCATTCTGGCCGCTCTTCTCTGGACACTTTCCAATTGACCAATGTCCTTCTGAAAGCACGGATCCCAAACACAACACTTCAGATGAGGTCTCATAAGAACAAAGTACAGTGGGGCTCTAGCCCTCTGCTTGGAAATTCTGCCTTTCAGCAGCTCAAGATGGAATACGCTGTTTTTGGCTGCCACATCCCACTGCTGACTTGTTGAGCTCGCAGTCCGCTTTTCAAACTGCTGTCTAACCCTTAGTGGGAACAAACTGGGCCACCACATCGCCTGCCTGGCCTTCCACACCAGGGCCATGACCCAGCCTTACATCCAATCATCCACCCAGGTCTCTGCCCATCAGGTATCCCACCCTCCAACTTCTCCAGTCATCATTCCTCTGGATGGGCTGTTGTCCCTCATCAGAATCTAAGCTCTTTGTGGGCAGACTTAAAAACAAAAACAAACCAAAAACCCCACAGATACTTAGCACAGTGGCCCCCACCTTATATTTGTGATTTTTTGGCCCAAATCTAAGACTTTACATTTATTCCTACTGAATTTCATCTTGTGAGATTCAGCTCAATGCTCTAGCTTGTCCCTTCTTTTTGAATCCTAGCCCCATTACCTATGGTCTCAGTTATTCCTCTCAACTTTGGGTTAAAAATCTGAGGAGCAGATAGCTGAGGGCCAAGCACAGAGGCTTGGGCAGCTTCACATTGATATATTAACACTGAGTCCAGTCAATCAAACAGCTCTGACTGGTTTTAATTGTATTAGTATCTAACCCAACGATTAGATACTTCTCCATCAGACTGGCAGAAGATATACGCCAACAAATTTTATCAAATGGGCAGCTGGGTGGTACAGTGGATAGAGCACCAGGCCCAGAGTCAGGAACTCTTCTATCTTAGTTCAAATCTGGCCTCAGATCACACTACCTGGGTGACCCTGGGCAAATCACTTAGCCCTGTTTACTTCAGTTTCCTCATCTGTAAAATGAGCTGGAGAAGGAAATGGCAAACTGCTCCAGTATCTTTGTCAAGAAAACCCCAAATGGAGTCATGAAGGGTTGGATACGACTGGAAAATGACTAGATAACATTTCATCAAAAGTTTTTCTAAAATACAAACTATATCCACATTATTCCCCTCATTTACTAATCTAGTAATCCTCTCAAAACAGGAAATGAACTTAGTCTGGAACAGCCTGTTCTTGATGAAGCCTGGACAGCTCTTTGTGAGCACTACTTCCATTTCTAGAAGTTCACTAACCATCTCTTTAATGATCTGCTTTAGAATTTCCTCTGAAATGGAAATCAAGCTCACTGGTGCATATGTTGCAGATTCCATTCTCTTCCCTTTTTGAGGAAAATCAAGGCATTTGCCTTTCTCCAATCTTATGACGCCTCACCTGTTTTCTACATAATCTTTACTCAGAGAACTCCCAAATGAACACGTCCAGCCATCATCACTCTTAAGACCACATCCAGCTGGATGTCCTTCTCCAACTCTACGTCATTATCCTTCCACCCAAATCTAGCCTTCCTACAACAAACTTCCCTGTGCTGGCACTTCCATCATCCAGGCTGGTCACCTAGGGCGCCTCCTTGACTCTTCTCTCTCAGCTCCCCAGAACCAAGAATTGCAAAGTCTTGTCAATTCCACGGCCTCAACATCTCTCCCGTCTATCCCTGCTACTCTTTACATTGCCCTCATCGGCTCTCTCCTGGGCTATTTGCGATAGCCTCCTAGAGTCTCTGTTCCCTTCTCGCCAATCCATCCTGCCCATGGCTGCCAGTGGATAACCCTGAAGCACTGCTGACCATGTCACTGCTCTACTCAAGAAGCTTCAGTGGCTCCCTACTACCTTTAGAATAAAACACAAGCTCCACACTTTGGCTCCAGACTGTCTGTCAGGGCTGATTAGAGAGTTCCCTGCACCTCAGTGTGCTCCTGGCCATCTGACCCACTTGCTCTTCCCCATACAAGCTACAGTGCAGCCAAATTCTGTTTGTTTCTAGGTTACACAATTTTGAAAATAACTCCAATTATATTCCTCACATCATGTTACTTTACAAAAGTAAAAAATAAAATCTAAAAACTTAGGTGTCATATCCAAGTTCTTGAGCATGAAAGTGAAGGTGTGTCAGTGTTGTAAAATATAATAAAACCTACCCAAGGAGTTTCGTTTCACCTTCCTGCCTCCATTGCTTTGCAGGCTGTCCCTACATCTGCTTATTCTCCCTCTTCCCCTTCCCTTTTTGGAATCCCTATTGCTTCTGTCCAGGCCAAGCTCAAAGGGCACCTAGCCCAAGAGGCCTTTCCTGATTTGCCCAGGCAATCTTCCTCCTGACATCCCCTTCCCTATCCTGGCATTGCTGGGTCGGTTCTTCAGGTTGGACGTTTTGTCTGCTGGGCCCGCAGTCTCTCACTCCTGGAAAGCCTGTGGAGGGCAGGGGCTGACTCAGTTGTACTTGTATTGGCACGGCACAGCAGTGCCTGGCATGAAGTAATCCCTTCGTGCTCGCTAACTAATGTAGGAGAACCAGCCAGGGCAAAACTAGACAAAGTGGTCACAAAACTCAACGGGTGAGACGATCTGGAGCTATGTGGGCACGTGGACACCAACAACTAATGCCAGCCCGCCCTGCCACGTCACAGAACCCAAGGCCACAGTCCTAGGTAGACTTTTCTGCTCTTCGGAGAATGAAATGCTTGCTGGGGAGCCAAATTCCAAATGGGGCGGAAGGACACCAATCCACATCTCTTCTTTTCAAAGCTAGTGAGCACCAATGTATTCCAGGTACAGTACAATAACCAATATTGAGAATGATGGCTTTAAGTACAAGGTTCGACTCTGCCTGGTACACTGTTTAAGAAGCTGGAAAAGCATGTTGTCTATTAAGCATCACTTCCATGGAAAATGGCTAAAGCTGCAGCAAATTCAAGAGTAAATTGGAATAAATTCACTTATCTCAACACAAGATCTCAACTTCCCTGGATAAATGACAGATTCCTGTAAAAACGTCCCAAAGGTCTGCCAAAATTGTAGTTTATCTCAAGGCTGGCACGAACCAGGCAACTTGGCTGACGCGGAACCAACATTTGTACGTTGCCTTGCAACCCACTAACAATGCACGCCAACATAATACGCCAATAGAACCCACTAGCAATGTATCATGACAACCCAACGAGGCTCAAACATCGACGTGACTGGTCTGCTTCTGAAGCCTCCACCTAGACTAGGGCTGGACGGAAACACTACGCAGTGTCTAGAGATGGTGTACAGATGAGACGAGCACCAAAGGACCTGGCTGCCTTCTCTTAACCACAACAGGAAGCACGCAAAGGGCCTAGCAACCGTAGCTCTTTCGATCCTCACAACTACCCCGGGAGGCAGGCACAATGATTAGCATTAACCCCACTCCACACAGGAGGAAACGGAGGCTGGGAGAAGTCAGGTGACTTGCCCACAGCTGGGAAGTGTCTGGGGCAGGCCTGCCATCCTTCCTGACTCCAAGCCCTTCACCTCTCTCTCCACAGCCGACTGTAAGGGGGGCAGGAATCACCACGGCTGTTTAATTCAGATCCGCAGAAAGTGGGCTGGGGAGCATCATTGTTTAAATTACTCTATTTTCTTTGGCAATAACTGCGCCGTGGTTAAACCTTGGCAAAGAAGCTTAACCAGGATCGGGTTTAAAGACACTCGAGCACGTCTGAAACCCCTCAAAAGAAAGCTACCACAACATAAGCTCCCCGCCGCCGGGGGCTCACCCTTTCCCCAAAACAGCAGCTCCAGGAGGGACTGAGCCGGCCTCCCCCCCCCACCAGCCTGTCCTGGCTGTCCCCGGGACACCACGGAAGGCGAGCACACGGTCCCACTGCACGTGCACTTCGCCGAGTCTGGACGCCCCATCTCCCCTGCCCCTACGTCACTACCGAACTCTCGGACCCGAACCGGCAAAGCTGGAGGGGACACAGATCGAGACTTCCGCCTGCGGACGCCGAGCTGAGTCACGACCTGGGAAGCCCCGGCTGGAGCCCACAGAAGATTGGGGGGCAGAGACCCCCAGAGTGGAGCGCGGACGGAAGGGGCAGGGCCCGCCCTAGGACGTCCACAGTGGGAGCTCGTGTTCGTGGGGAGGGGGCGTGATCCAGACCCCACCCCCGCTGCCCCGTCAGGGGGCTCCAAGGTCATCTCTGCCCTCAGCGGGGTCGGAGCGGGGCTGAACAGAGGAGGAAACTGAGGCTGGCGGCGCACGCGCGGAGGCCAGTCACGTTCCTGGAAACCTCAATTTCCCTGAAGTTCCTTGAACTTCTCGCGAGGGAACGGGCGCAGAGAGCGGTTAGCGGAGGGGAGGGGCAAGGCAGCAAGCATTTATTAGGCACCTACTGTGTGCCAGGCACGCGCCATGCGCTTTACAAAGACCATCTCATTTAGGGAACAGAGAAGGGGGGGAAGCCGCGACATTAGGCTTGCGGGGGGAGCTCCACGTGAAGGGGGGGCAGCGATAAGAAGGGGGAAGCGACATGGAAGGGGGGCACGCGACATCAGGCGGAGGGAGCGACACGGAGCCGGGGGGGGGGAACGATATCAGGCGAGGGGGAGCGACACGGAGCTGGGGGGGCAACGATATCAAGCGGGGGGGAGCGACATGGAGCTGGGGGGGCAGGGACATCAGGCGGGGGGGAGGGAATAGGGAGAGAAATGAGGCGGGGCTGGAGGAGGCCGAGGCCCCGGCCCCTCCGCCGCCTGCCCGGCAGAGCCGCTCGCCGCCCCCTCACCTTTGATACCGGCCATGGCGGCGCCGACGCCCCGAGAGCCTCCACGCAGTCACCACACAACCAGCCAGACAACAACCGGAAGTGCCCAACACAGCACTTCCGCCGGCCGGGTGGGAGCGGGGCGGTGAGACGTACTGACGTCAGGGCGACGCGCTCCGCCTTCGCTCCCGCCCCCTCCGGGCGGCCTCCCCGCCCTCACGTCGTGATTGGGAGGTCAATCTCGGGCCCCGCCTCAAGACCCGCCCCTCGCCCCCGTCTCCGCACCTGTTCTTAAAGGGGCCGCGGGAAAGCCCGCGGTGAGTAGCACACCTCCCACTCAGCGCTCACCAACTTACCCGCACGCAGGCACTGAATCCGCGAGGGCGTCCCCTGGCTCGGCCTGCCCTCCAGCGTTAATGTCCACCTGGCGCAGGACCACTCACTTATTCCTGCCTTGGCTCATTCCCTCTCCCATCCATCATCTCTAGCCATCCCTCAGTCATGCCAGAGGAAAGGTCTCTCCAGCCTGGAGCAGGAAGGCTCCGGTTTGAAGCCCACCCTTCCTACTTACTGTGTGACCCAGGGTAGGTCATTGCCCCTCGCTGGCCCTCTTTTTCTTTATCTAGAAGGGATAGAGTGCTGGACCTGGTGTCAGAGAGACCAGTGCAAATACGGCCTCAGACACTGGCTAGAATGAATGAATGACCCTAGACAAGTATCTTAACAGCTCTCTGTGCCTCAGTTTCCTCATCTGTAAAATGGAGATGATAAAAGCACCTACCTCCTAGAACTGTTGTGCAGATCAAATGAGATAACCTATCTTATGCAACGTTATTTTGTTTTGCAAAACCTTAACATACCATATACATGCTAGTTATTATTATTTAATATAATTGTATGTGTACACTCAATAAACTTCAAAGTCCTTTTCAGTTGTTTTAACAATCCTTTAACTTGGTGTGCATAACCTTGTCTGCATCATAGCTCCCTTTAGTTGCAGTCTAGTAAAGCCTATACTCCCCTCCTCAGAATCATGTTTTAATAATAATAAAAATAATAACTATTATCAATAAATAATATAAATTATAATAAAATTATAAATAATAAAATAAAATCCATAGAATTCCAAAGGAAACTGATTACATTGAAATACTGTTATCAAAAGATTTTTTAAAAAAGCAAGTTCACAGGCCCAGGTTGACCCCCCCCCCCGAATTTAACTGGCCCCTAGAAAAGCGGAGGAGATACAAGCCCCAGAAGACAAGGGAGCCAACTTCATTCCTGGGAGGGAACCTCTATGTAGGTAAATCGATTAGGAGTAAGAGGGACAAAGGAAAAGCTCCCCAAACGGTATCGGAGGAGGGAAGAAATACGTTCGGTTGGAGTGATCAGAGAGGGCTTCCCAGAGAAAGCACCTGAGCTTTCTGAGGGATTCTGAAAGGTGAAGATGGGAAAGCAGTGCCTTCTGATGGATGGGAGAAGAGGGTGCCTGACAAGCATAAGCTCCTCCTATGTGTCAGGTACTGCGTAACACACTGGAGCGCAGTGCACCAGGGGCCCACGGAGCATGCTTGGATTGGGTGTTCCTGGTGGGTTATATGGAGCCTTTGCAGATGTTCCCTGCTTATCAGTCCACTGCACGGAATACTATTTCTGACCAGAGACGATTCAGGGGCTTTGCACTGGATGATGAAAAGTTCTCTAATCAGCTGCTGAGCTGGACCTCAGGCCATCTGCCAAAGGAGGCGTGTCTCTCCATTTGCTCTTTTCCTTTTAGCTTTGAAGCATCGGGACTGCTGTGAGCTGCCCCCCAAGAGTCTAGTGAGAAAAAGGCAGCTAGCCCCAATCCCCTTCCTGACCACCAGGTGTCCATGAACACACGGCAGCCTCTGTTTATCCTTTCTTACCTCAGGTAAACTAGCATCCACATTGGAATTGTCAAGGGATCTTGGGAATGCCAAGAGGGCTGCTGGTCACAGGGAGCTGATGAGGCAGCAGCTGTGGAATCTCCAGAAAGGCAGTAGCTGATGGCTAGGGAATCACTCACATATGGAGTGGAGATGCGTCCTGGAGTTCGATGAACTATAGAGAGATACCAATGGAGAAAAGGTATCCTGCGGGAACAGGACACTTTGTGGCAGAGACAAGTGTTGGAGGTGAACTCAGAAAAGGCACAGATCTTCAGCTCCTAGCTGAACTGTTTGCCTAACGGACAGCGTCATCCTATCTATGAAGAGAGAAACAGATTTCCAGTGCTAGGAGTTATAAGGTGTCACTTTACCATGCTGTTTGCCTCGCTGCCATCATACTCTCAGTTAAGGCCGCCATTCCCATGGACCTGTGTGTATTTGCCAGACGGAGTGCCCTAGAGGATTTTTCGGGGGGGGGGAGTGTGTGTGGTGAAGTGTGTTTTGTCCCTGCTATTTTTACTGTACCAACTTAGTACCACTACCTTACCATATCACCTTTAGCTTTGCTGCAAGCTAATTGTTTATTGACTAATTTTTGATGGGGAGCACACCAGTTGGGGCTTGGGAGCAATAGTAGCAGCCACCAGTATGACTAGTCCTAGAATCTAAGGTAGCAGTTGCCCATTAGAGAGCCAACCTACGAGTGCAAATTTTGTATAATATACTGTCTGGTGCTAGCTATTGAAACTGCCTTTTTCTAGCTTTCTTCCTCTCTTGCGACCTCCTAGAAAGAGTTCTCCCGGTCACTGCCTCCACTTCCTCACCAATTTATATTACATAAAAATCAAAAGTCCCTACCCACTGGGAGCTCACCTTCTCTGCTGAGCTTATGATGTACATTCTGGTGGAGATGTCCAAAAGGTAGTTTGAGATTCAGGATCTGGATTTTAGGAAAGAAATTAAAGTTGGAAATACAGATTATGGAGTTTTATGTGCAGAGATTATAATTAAACCCAAGTAAGCCGATGAGACCAATCAATATGTCTTAGTATTATATTAGTATTTACTAATATGCGGGTATTACTATTACTCAGGGAGAAAGGGTAGAGAAGGAAGAAAAGAGAGCCAGGCCAGAGCCTTGGGGAGTGCCATACATAAGGGGGGGGTAGATGACGATCCAGTAACAGAGAAGGAACAATATGACAGGCAGGCAGGCAGGAGGAGAACCCGTAGAGATAGGGCAGCCAATGTAGGAATAAAGTGTGGTCAGCAAAGTGAAGATTTTCAGAGACGGAAATGAAGACTGGGAAATGGCCATTAGGGTTAGCAATGAAGTGCAGCCTTTGTATCAGAGACCAAGGCCCAGAGAAAGCCCTGATGGACTTTCACACCCTTCTCATCTCTGGTTCACTGCCCCACCCAAGTGAAACTGGAAGTTAAGCTTGAGATGCAAATGGGTGAGAAGGGGAGGCAGTGGCTGTGGAGAACTCTTTTGAGGAGGCCTCAAGGGAGGAGGAAAGATAGAAAAAGGAAGTCTGAATGGCTAGCAGCTGGGTCATTACCAGTCGCCTTGACCTTACGTCTTGCCACTGGACTCTGATGAGCCTGGAGGAAAGAGCGGGGCTGGTGATGTTGCACAGTCCTACATCACTTACATCCAATTCACGGCATTGTGACGTCACTCTCCTGATGTCATTGGTGCTTGTTGAGAATGAAGGGCCAGCGATGGCAGCATCTGGTGGCAGGTTAAGACTGAGGGTGCCCTGCCTGCGCAGAATCCTCAGCATGGTTCGGGGAGACCTCACCCTGGAATTTCCAAGGCTGTATTCACAAAGCACAAGGTTTACGGCATGTCCCTGTTGGGCTGGAAAAGCTCTGAGCACCTGGTAATGGACCGAATGTGTTGGCCAACTTCATTAAAGTTGGAGGCAGAGGCATCCATTTTCTGGCCACGGCAGCTGTCAGAGGCCATCAATTGAGTAGCAAGGGGACCATGAACAGGCTTGCTGGAGGAAATAATGACGCTGCTGAACCATAGATCCTGGGAGTTCTGAAAAGGAGGCCAGAGAGTGGAGCAGGCCTCAGTGCATAGGGAGATTGATTGATGGGCAAGCTCCCAAAGGAGATGGAAAGGGGAGGGGGAAGTTCGAAGAGAAGGGCCACCTCTTCCTCTGAGGCTGTGAGCAGGAGACTCATGAAGAAGGAGGTGGGGTTTGAGAGGTGGAGGAGGCAGCTAGTTCATCACAGATGGCGGCAATCTCCTCAGCAAAGCAGCATTACCTGCTGAGCGGAAGGATAGGGGGGAGTGGGTGGGTGCTAAGAAGAAGTTCAGGACAGCTGTTGCTTGGAGTGTGATAGTTAATCAAGGCTGAAATGAGGATTGCTGTGCAAGCGAGCCAGGCCAAGTAGGTGGAGCGCTCTGTTGGTGACATAGTGCCTACGAATGGCTTAAGAGCCATAGCGCAGAAGGTGGAGGCTAGGGGTGACCCAAGGCTGGGGATTTGCAGAGCATGAACACTGGGGTCAAGAGAATCAATGGTGGAGAGCAACACTTTTAAAAAAAATTGATTAATGTCAAGATGATGAAGGAAGGAAAGTGAAGCTAGGGAGGAAGAGAGTCCAGGAGAAAAAGGGGGGACCAGAGTCCATGGTGAGAATGAAGGTCAGGTTTAACGGAAGCAGTGGCTGATCTGGGGTTTATTCCTTTATCAAATTCAACTTTATTTTCAAGTCCACATTCTCTTCTTCCCACTTCTCCCTCTCAGCCTCCTCTGAGAAAGCAAGAAAAACGATCCCCCTGTTACAAACACATATAGTCAAGCAAGTCAAATCCCTTTGTTGGTCACATCCAAGCAAAGCCAAACAACTGTCTCACCTCTCTGTTTGGAGGCAGACAGCATGTTTCATCATGAATTGTCCGAAACTGTGGCTGGTCATTGTGGTGATCGGAGTTCCCAAGTCCTTCCAAAGTGTTTGTCTTTCCGATAGACAAGTTGTCATGGTATAAATTATTCTCTTGGTTCTAGTCATTTCACTCTGCACCAATTCATACGAGTCTCCCAAAATGTCTCTGAAACCATTCCCTTTATCATTTCATGTAGCACAATCATATTCCAGCATATTCATATATCATAACTTGTTCAGCCATTCCACATTTCAGGGGCACCCCCTCAGTTTTCAATTCTTTGCTACTGTGGTGATTCCAGTGCTCCCAAAATGTAAAAAGGCAAATGGGATGCTATGGAAGGGCATAACCGACACCCACAATGTGTACTATTTGGGGCCCTCATCCTTCTCACCTAGGTATAGGGACCACTTTACTTTTCTCTGGGTTTGGCTCACTCCTTAACCTGCTCTTACGTTAGCAGGTCTAAGTCTCCAGTGATTGATCACTGCCACAACACTGTTATATTCAGACTGTTTCAGTGTCCTAGAGGCAACACTATTGAAAGTAAATATATTTCTCCTACTCACCACTCTGCCTCTTGAACCCCCAACCATTTTTCCCTTCCTTCTTCTCCATCTCCCTCTCCTTCCTTCCTTTCTTTTTTTCCTCTGGATCTCCTTATCTCACCCAGGCGGGAGGTGCAGCAGGTATTCATGGGCCCAGTACCACGACTGATCAGCAGGGAAGCTTTAACCTGCTCTGTTTCCAACCCAGGCTAGCTTGAGCCTCCCTAGGCAGCCTAGTGGCCTCCCCCCCACCCCCACCCCCAGCTCGCGATATTGGTTGGCGCTGGACTTAGTGCAGACACTGGACCAGATTTAGCCCTACTACATTTCGGGACTCCCAAGCTCAAGGCAACCACTCAGCCTCTTCAGTAGCTGGGATCATACTATGCCAGGCCCAATATGTTTTCCATCTACACAACCAGCCACTCACAATAATGACATTTTAAAATCTGCAATGTAGCCATTTGCTTAATAATAATGTAAAAGAAATACTAATGCTATAGTTACTAAAACATTAAAGCCAATGCATTAAGTAATAAATACATCGCCATACAGGTAGAAACCCAGATCACAGCCTTTCCCCAGCGCACTCAGTAGCTGCAGTGACTAGAAGGCACACGGTTACAAAGAACCTCAGGCGTGCAGGGAAAGTCAGACTCCGGACTGCTGGCTGGAATGGTTGCTTTGCTTTTGGCGCTGACTTTCCTCCTTACGTGCTTCAGCTGGGGAAATCTCTTCCTCTTCACTCCTCCAGCATAGCCTGAATAAACTCTTTCGACTCCCCATCACTCTGAAAATGAACTTGAGAAAGCATGAGCTCCGCACATCAGTGCGAGTTCTCTTTCAGCTAAAGAAATGCCAGGCTCATCAGCCTACGGTCTAATGCGCTCGGCGGCTCGCTGCTCCACCCAATCAGAAGGGAGCTCACAGCCTTCTCCGAGATGGCTGCAGAGCTCTTGTGCGAAGCGTTGCCCTTCTGCAACTCTAGGTGGCGCTGGAGGGAAACACCACAGGAACTCGTGGCAAATAAAACCGACTCTTTTTAACCAATCAGGAATCACTCAGCTGAAGCCTTCTCTCAGTTGACCGCTTCTAACTGCCCCAGCCCCAGCCTCCGATCCACCCCACTGATCATCTGCTCTCCCAAATTGTCCCAAACCCACCTAAAAGCTGTTTCTTCATGCATGTGTCAGCAGTGCATAGGAAAACATGTGTTTTTTCTATAAGCATTAACTTTCTAAGTGTCCATCCTTTACATTCTTTAACATTAGTTCTTTCTCCAGGGATGGATAGCATTTTTCATCATGTGTCCTTCAGAATTGTCTTGGATCATTGTATTGCTGAGAATAGTTAAGTCATTCACATTCCCATACAATATTGCTGTTACCGTGTACAACATTCTCCTGGTTCTGCTCACTTCACATTGCATCAGTTCATATATGTCTTTCCAGGGTTTTCTGAAAGCATCCTGCTCACCATTTCTTATAGGGCAATAGTATTCCATCACAATCATATACCACAACTTGTTCCACCATTCCCCAGTTGATGGGTATTCCTTAATTTCCAATTCTATGCACAAAAAGAGCTACTGTAAATATTTTTGTATATATAGGTTGTTTTCCATTTAAAAAAAAATCTCTTTGGATACAGACTGAGTAGTGGTATTACTGAATCAAAGGGTATATATAGTTTTCTTGCCCTTTGGGTATGGTTCTAAATTGTTCTCCAGAATAGTTAGTTGAATCCGTTCACAACTCCACCAACAATGCATTAGCATGACTATTTTCTCATATGTTCTCTAGCATTTGTCATTTTCCTTTTCTGTCATGTTAACCAATCTGATAGGTGGTATCTCAGAGCTGTTTTAATTTGCATATCAATAATCATTAGTGAGTTTGAGCATTTTTCGATATGATTATTGATAGCTTTGATTTCTTCTTCTGTAAACTGTTCATATCCTTTAACCATTGATCAATTGGGTAATGACTCTTTTTTTATATATAAATTTGGCTCAATTCTCCATATATTTGCGAAATGAGGTCTTTATCAGAGAAATTAGCTATAAAAATCATTCCCAGTTTCCTACTTTTCTTCTAATTTTGGCTGCATTGCTTTTGTTTCTGCTAAAATTCTTTAGTTTTGGGGCATCTAGGTGGCACAGTGGATAGAGCACCAGCCCTGGATTCAGGAGGACCTGAGTTCAAATCCAACCTCAGACACGTAACACTTACTAGATGTGTGACCCTGGGCAAGTCACTTAACCCCATTGCCTAGCCACAAAAATAAGCAAACAAATAAATAAATAAAATTCTTTAGTTTTATGTAATCAGGTTTAGTCACTTTATCTTCTGTGAGCCTTTGATTTTCTGGAATTTCTCGTTTGGTGTTTAGCAGGGAATTTTTAATTTTTTTTCTGGTTTATTTTTAGTTGTATGCCCAGTTAATTGTTCATTGATCTGCTCTCTCTCTCTCTCTCTCTCTCTCTCTCTCTCTCTCTCTCTCTCTCTTTCTCTCTCTCATTGATTTAAGTGTTTAAATTTTCCTCTAAGTATGACTTTAGCATACCACAAATTTTGTTATGTTGTCTCATTGTTGTCATTATCATTAATGAAATTATTGATTGTTTCTATGATTTGCTCTTTGACCCATTCATTATTTAGGATAGCCTACCTAGTTTCTAATTAATTTTTATTCTAAGCTCCCAACGCCCTTAATTGAATGTAATTTTCAGTTCATTATGGTCCCAAAATGGAGCATTTAATATTTTTGCTTTTCTGCATTTATTTATGAGGTTTTTCTGCCCTAACACATGGTCAATTTTTGTGAAGCTTCCATGTACAGATGAGAAAAAGGGATATTCCTTTCTGTTCCCACTCAATTTTCTCTGTAGGCGTATAATGTCTAAGTTTTCAAAAATTCTATTCATCTCCTTAATGTCTTTCTTATTTACTTTATGGTTAGATGTATCTAGTTCTGAAAGGGAAAAGTTGAAGTCCCCCAGTAGTATAGTTTTACTGTCTATTTCCTTCTGTAATTCATTTAACTTTTCCTTTCAGAATTTGGATCTCTTGCCATTTAGTGAATATATGTTTAGCATTGATATTACTTCATTGTCTATGGTACTTTTTAACAAAAATAAAAATTGTAGTATTCCTGATTATCTCTTTCAAATAGATCAATTTTTGGTCTGAGATTGTGATTGTTGCTCCTGTCTTTTTTACCTCATAATAGATTCAGCTGCAGCCCTTTATTTGAACTCTCTGTGTGTCTTTTTGTTTCAAGTGAGTTTCTGGTAAACATATTGTTGGATTCTGGTTTCTATTTCATTTTGCTATCTGCTTCTGTTTTATGGGTAAGTTAATTCCATTCACATTTACAGTTATGATTACGAATTGTATATCTCTCCATCCTGTTTTCTTATATTTCTCTGTCTGTCTGTCTGTCTGTCTGTCTGTCTGTCTGTCTCTCTCTTTACCTAGTCCTCCTCTTAAATCTGACCCCAGCCTCCCTTAATCTACCTTAACTTTTATCACTCCCCTCCCTTTTTCTTATCCCCTCCCTCTCCTACTTCCCTGTTGGGCAAGATAGATTTCCATACCCAACTGAATGTGTGTATATATTCTTCCCTTTTGAAGCAGTTCAGATGAGAATTAGGCTTAAGCATTGCCTGTTCCCCACCCCTCTTCCCCTCTACCATAAAAGCTCTTCCTTGTATGACTTTTTTATGTGAGATAATTTTCCCCATTCTTCCTCTCCTTTCCCCCTTTCCCTAGGGAATCTTGCTTTCTCACTCCTCCATTTTTTTGGAGATCATTCCAAAGTAGTTGACTAACATTCATGCCCTCTGTCTTTGTAGACTCCTAACTGCCTCAACAATGATAAAATTCTTAGGAGTTACATAGAGTTACATCTTTTCATATAGGAATGTAAACAATTTAACCTTATGATTCCTCTTTCATGTTATCTTTTTGTGCTTCTCCTGAGCCTTGTTTTTGAATGTCTAGTTTTCTGTTCAGCTCTGGTCTTTTCTTCAGGAATGTTTGGAAGTCCTCTATTTCATCAAATATCTGTTTCTTCCCCTGAAGGATTATCCCCAGTTTTGCCAGGTTGTAATCCTAGCCCCTTTGCCTTCCAGAATCCATTCATTCACCCCTTGTCATCTCAGTTGCAAAGTCCAGCTGGGTTGACTTCTCAGTATCTCCTTCATCCTCCTGCATCTCCATGCATGAGGGAGTCTATTGAGAATAGAGGTGAGGTTATCGCTCTTTTGCATTCTTCCCTGCTCAGCCTCTATCTGGAATACCAGATGTGGTCTGTGCACTGCATTTTAGGAAGGCAAATGACAACCAGAAAACTGGCTGAAGGAACTGAGGAGAAGAAAAAGCTTAGTGGGGACCATAGGGCTGGGTTTGTTTGGTTTGTAGACCAAGTCTCCTAATCTTTCCAACCTAGGCTGAAAGTGCTGCCACCAAGTTCTGCAGGCTGGCTGCTTTCAAGTGTTCAAGGAGCTGTCCAGCAGCAGGGTAAGCTTTGTCCTGCCTGGCCCTGGAGGGCAGAGCTAAGTGTACTGGGTGAATGTTGTAGAGAGGCAGATTAAGGATCTATAAGGAACAACTGCTTAACAAGTAGATCTGCCCCAAAGTCGATGTGAACTGCTTGTACTCAGGGTCAGAAGACTGATACTAAGTCCAGATTCTGCCACTAATGACCTGTATGACCTTGGAGGGGTCACTCTTTCTGGGCCTCCATTTCTTCATCTGTAAAATGCCGGACTGGATCAGAGTTTCTTAACCTGTGGGTCAAGACCCCAAATGGGGGGGCACCTACAGTTTGAGAAGTACTGAAGGAGTCGTGAGTGGAAAAAGATGACCTTTCAGCTTTAGATCTAGGATTCTGAGAGATCACTTCTGAGATCCCAGCTTGCTCTAAATCCAGAAGCCCTCCCAGGCCATCCTTCAGTAGAGGCTGGAGGACCCCTGTTTGGGGGCATCCCTGAGGGCATTTCTGTTTGGTCCCAGATGCATCTGATAGCCTTGACAGCTCTGAAGGTGTGAGCCTCCTTCAATTTGTCACTGCCCCAGGCTCCCGCAGCAAAGATATCTTGCCAACACTGCCAATGGCTTTCTGACTCCAATTGCTGTATGCTTCTCTGGCTTTTTCTGCTGTCTCTGGTTTCCTTTGGTTCCTGAATAAACTTGTTTGTGTTGTGAACTCTGTGTGCTTGTATGCCTTTAATAGAGCACGTTAACTGTGTCAAATTACCCAAGGATCTAAAAAAATAATTTTTAATAATTTCTCCTATCTGTACACTGCACTTTAAACACAAATACAAGCAGATATTATAATTTATTTTGAAACAAAAGCATTTTCATCCTGCTATCTCTAGTATATGCAGATGTGCTGTGTGAATTGGCCCAGCTCAATCCTTCAAAGTTTTTTTTTTTTTGTGAGGCAATTGGGGTTAAGTGACTTGCCCAGAGTCACACAGCTAGTGAGTGTTGTCAGTGTCTGAGGCCGGATTTGAACTCAGGTCCTCCTGACTCCAGGGCCAGTGCGCCACCTAGCTGCCCCCAAGGTATTCTTAAAATCAAGTCCTTTTAGTGTATTCAAGGAGCTGGTGACCCCACTACAGGTGTGTGAGGGCAGATGTTCAAGTTCCCACAATCATTTGGTCATGTGATACAAGGGTAGGTGCACCTCTGAGCAGAGCTGGGTGTATGTGTGTTGAGATTGAGGTGTGTGTGTTGGGGATGTTTGTTTTCACTGCACAGTTCTCCCAGGATTCTACAGTGCTTTCCCGATGCCTCCCCCATCTCCCATTTAGTGATGACCAGACGCTGGGCACGTCATGTTAGGGCCCCAGTTCCTCCCTCACAGGGTTCCTGTCCTTCTGAACTTCCCGATTGTTGCCAAGGATCCTGCTGCTCTTCCAGCCACCTGGGGTCACCTTGGCACCCAGGGGGGAATCCCTGACTCCTCATTTTCACCCCCTCACCCATGTCCAATCAGTTGCCCAATCTTGCTTGGTGACCCTCCTAATAGCTCTCTTCTAGGTAGCCCCTCCCTTGTCTGCAGTCCCACAGCTGACACCCCAGTATAGGCCCTCACTCTTGGACTAAAGAATGCAATAGCCTGATTAGAATTGATCTTCCCTTCCCCAGGGCAGCTGGGCAGCATAGAGTGCTGAGCCTAAAGTCAGGAAAATTCATCTGGCCTCAGACAGTTATTAGCTGGGGGACCCTGGGCAAGTCGCTTGTGAGGTCATTAGCCCCACTTGACAGATAAAGTGAGGAAGCAGCTTCCTCATTATGACAGCCCAAATCAAGAAGCATTTCTTAAGTGCTTACTAAGAACCAGGCATTGTACAAGTTCTGGGAATAGAGCACCAGGTCTAGAGTCAGAAAGATGAGTCCAAATCAGGCCTCAGGCACTTACTAGCTGTGTGACCCTGGGCAAGTCACTTCACCCTGTTTGCCTCAGTTTCCTCATCTATAAAATGAGCTGGAAAAGGAAATGGTGACCCACTCCAGTATCTTTGCCAACAAAACCCCAAATGGAGTCATGGAGAGTCAGAAAAGACTGACTATGACCCAACAACCCTCCCCAAGTCTCTCTCCTCTCTAACACACTCTTCACACAGCTGACAAAGTGGAATTTTTTAAAAACACAGGTCTGACTGTTTCACTCCCTTCTTCAGTAAATTCAAGTGCCTTCCTAAAATTTCCAGGATCAAATATAAATTCCTTTGACATTCAAAGCTCTTTGCAACCTGGCTCCAACCTACTAGCTGCCCTAATACAGAAATATCCTCAAACTGAGCTTCTTAGGATTCCTCATATATTGGCACTCCATCTCTGCTTCTTTGTCTTTGTCTTGGCTCTTACTCCTGTCTGGAACATACTCCTTCCTCACCTCCATCAGGATGAATGAGGACATTTTTATTAAGCATTTATTAAGTGATTAATGTTTAATTGATAAACAATGCTTAAGTGAAAAGCATCATAATATTGACACAAATATAGTGCCAAATAAGGAGCTTATACTCTGATGGGGAAACAACATACACAGGTGAATAGTGGTCAAGGAGGGGTAATTTGGTACCAGAATTTAAAGGGATACTGAGAGGGACCACAAGGAAGCCGAATCCAGGCACAGTGGCAGAGGTGATTTGTTCCTGGTTCTACTTTCCAGAACTGGAGGAGGAGGGGTCTGAGGAAAGCCTGCGCTCTTAGCTCTCTGGTGGTTGTGGGAATTGGCCAGACAGGGAGGAACAAAGTGAAATCCCCCTTCGAATCTCTAGTTTCCCTCAGGGCTCCGTCCAGCGCCATGTTTTACCAGAAGCCCTTCCTCTTCTAGTCATTAGGCGGCTTCTCCCCAAAGTTCCCTTGTTTATTTTGTATCTTATCTATGGAGAGATAATGTATCTAGTACGTGTGATAGCTATGCATCTATATGCAGTATATGTTGTATGTGAACTATGCAATGTGTACTGTGTATATTATATATGCCCATAAAGGGTGTCCCAAAATTGTTAGTGTAGTTTTAAGCTTTAATAGCTTAAAATTATATATTATTTAATTGATCTATCAACTATTGTTATATTATATATTATATTACTATATAATAAGGTACTATATTAGACTATAGAGTATGTTATATTCTGATATAAAATCTATTAATGTAATTATAAATTTATCGATCATTATTAATTACTATTTAAACGAATAGTTCAAAACTGTACTGATTTTGGGACCACCTCTTAACATACACCTTGTCTCCCCTTCACTTTTGTATACATAGAAGGCACTTGGTAAGGCAGGTACAGATGGTGCAGTGCACAGAGGAAGACCCGAATTCAAATCCTGCCTCAGACACTTGCTAGCTGTCTGATCCCAGGCAAGTCGCTTAACCACTGCCTGCCTCAGTTTCCTCATCTGTAAAACGAGGATCACACTAGCCTCTACTTCCCAGGGTTGTCGTGAGGATCAAATAAGTTTGTAGGGTGTTTTGCAAAGAGGTCTGGAAGTGCCAGCTGATATCATCGGTATTATTTGTAAGGTGGGGTAACCGGCAGCCGCCGCCCCAGAGCGCTGTCTCTGCGGATGCCGCCGGTGCTGATACATAAATGCTCGCGCGTGCACGGAGGGATGGATGCCCAAAGCCGGCCTCGAAAGGGGGGCTGTGGTCTCGCCATTACGGGGCTCAGCAGCCCAGAGGCTGCTCAGCGGGGGGTCGTGGAAGGCGGCGGGGAGGTGTGGGGTAGAGAGCGCGGCTGCCTCCTTAGGCGCCTGCGCCGTCGCCGGTGGCTGGGCCCGGTGGCTCTCCTCGGCGGGAGCGCCTGGGCGGGAGTGGGCGGGGCGTGCGGCGGAAGCAGCCACTCAGCGGCCGAGACGTGGCACCGCCCCAGTGCCGCAGGCAGACGTCGGGGGCGAGCGTCGCGCGCTCCCGCCGACCGTCTCCGCAGTCCGCAGTCGCAGCCTCGCAGATCGTCCGCAGCTCCCAAACGTCCGACTAGCTGCGCTCCAGCCCGGCCCCGAGCCCGCCCGCCCGCCCCCGCCTCCGCCCCCGCCCCGGCTCCATGGCGCCCGCGGCCCCCGCCCGCGCTGGGGCCCCGCTGTGGGGGGGCCGCCGCTGTCTGGCCCTGCTCGGCTCGCTGCTCGTGCTGCTGCTGCTGCCGCGGCCCAGCCCGGCCCTGGCCTGGGACCAGTCGGGTGAGGCCCCCGCCCCTGCCCCCGCCCCGGGAGGAGCTCTTCCCCCCAGCCCGCCGTCGCGGTCCTCTTCTGGAGGCGGCCACATCTCTCCTGAGACCGCTTCCTCATCCGCTGCTCGGGAGCTTCCATCCCTCCTGCCGAGGCCCCTCCCCCGTCATCCCCTCTGCTCCTGAGACCCCCTCCCCCCTCCTCTCGAGACCCCGTCTACCATCCCTTCCGCTGCCCGATCCCCCCTCCCCGCTCCCCTTCCTCGTCATCCCCCTCTCCTGAGACTCCCCCCCTTCCCGCTGTCAGCCCCCTCCTCTCTCATCATCATCCCTTCTACTGCCTGGCCCCCCATGCCCAGCCCCCCCTTCCCCTCTCCACCCTCCCCGCCGTCATCCCCCTGCTGTTTGTTCCCCCTCCCTCTCCCCTCCTCGCTCCATCTTTTCCGCTGTCATCCCCCTCCTCTCGTCGTCGTCATCCCCTTCTACTGCCCGACCCCCCCCCCCGCGTCATTCTCTTTTAGTCAGCCCCCTCCCCGTCGTCATCCCCCTCCACAGTCCTCTCTGGCCCCCTCCTCACTCCACCCTCCCCGCTGTCATCCCCCTCCCTCTCGTCATCCCCTTCCACTGCCCGACCCCCATACCCAGCCCCCCTTCCCCTCTCCATTCTCCCCGCTGTCATCCCCCTTCGTCTCTCCATCCTCCCTTCCTTCATCCCCCTCCACTGTCATTCCTCCTCCCCTGCTCTTTCCATCCCCTGTCACCATCCTTATTCCCTCCTCTTGAGGCACCCTCCCCTGTGGCCTCAGCCATCCCTCTGTCCCTTCGCCCCTCCTCTCTAATCCCCACCCCCCTGCTCCTCTTCCCCCTCCCACACTGCGGGTGAAGGGGGGGTGGGGTCTCGTCCTCTGTTGCCATAATGCGCATTCTTCTGATCCTCCATGTTTCTGCCCTAGCTTCCCCCCCTTCCCCCAGTAGCCTGTGAGCGTCCCTGGGCGGGTCTCCTGTCTTTGTCCCCTTTGTTCACCTGTCTTTGCCTGGCTGATGAAATCGGCCAGAAATCCTTTGTCTCCCTGGGAGGGGGGAGGGGATGGTGAGGGCCGGGAGGGGGGGGTAGGGAAAGGGGAGGAGGGAGGAAAGGAGAGGGGGGGAGGAGGAGAGAGGCCTGGCCACTGGAGGCCCCTCAGATTTTATTCGCAGTGCTTTTTATTTTTTAAAGCACATTTCACCTGGTCCTGAGAGGTGGGAACCAGGTCTCCTTATCCTCACTTTACATTGAGGCAACAGGCACTTAGCTGAGAGGCCAAGATTCTTTGTCTCTGTGCCCATATGCGTAGCCCTAGACGCTGAATTTAAAGGCTTACTGGATTGCCTCTGCTGGTCCTGGACTGCACTGAATGATAGTGGCACCTGCTTTACAAATAGCGTATCATTTTAAAAATCCTCTTAGCAGCCCTGGAAACTGAGGCAGACAGGCGAAGTGAGTCACATTGCTAGTAAGGGTCCGAGGCTGGATTTGAACTCAGGGCCTGCTGACTTAAGTCCATTGCTGCAGCCACTGTGCCAGATGAACTTTGCTGTCCCTCCTTTAATCCATCCTCTGGTGGCTGAGAGAATATTCTTCTTTAGAACCTTTTGTGGTTCTCAGGTGTGTCCAGAATGAAAGCCAGTCAATCAGTTAACAGGCATTTATTGAGTGTTAACTAGAGGCCAGACACAAACACCAGGATGACACAGGAGAAGCACGGTCCTGTTCTCGGGGTGCTTGCCATCTAACGTCCCCTAAATCGAAGGTGGGGTGATTATTTGGTTTTTCCTAATGAATTACCACTGCTCATTAAAAGGTTGCTAGGGATGGCTAAGCCCTCTTTGTCGTTCATACTCTTATGTAAGCGACCCTGGACCAGTCACCGCTCCTGTGTGCCTCAGTTTCCTTACCTGTCAAATGGGGATACCAACATCTTCAGTACCTCCTTCACAGAGTTGTTTTGGGGCTCTTGGCGGGACCATCTATGTGCACAGTGTGAAAGTTTGCTGTCTTTGTAAAATTTTTAGGTCGTGCTCACTTGGGTTTCCCCAGACAGACATTCCCTCTGGGGGACAGCTTGACGTAGCCTGTCTGGGCCAACGTGTTGTAGTTTTTGGTCACTATCCTTGGTCATTTCCTCACTCATGGCCCAGAACCTTTCTTGAGCCTGGGCCTCTACTTCCTCTGGTGGTTCAAAGATGTCTGTGATTGGTGAGAAGCACATGGGCCAGTCAGTAAATCAGCAAGGTCAGACCAGTGCTTTGGAGAAGTCCCTTTGGTAGCTGAGTGAAGGACGCATCGGAGCAGTGAGAAACTTGAGGAAGAGAAACCAATCAGAAGGCTGCTGTAGTGGTCCAGGCAGCAAGTGATGAGGCCAAGCTAGGATTTTTGGCTGGGTGGGTGGAGAGAAGGAGATGGATAAAAGAGGTATTCTGAAACGCTGAGATGAGATCTGGCAGCTGGTGGGCTGCGAGAGTTGAGGATGGCACTGAGGCGACGGGGAGGGCGGTGGTGGCCTTGACAGCTCAGAGCAGGAGGCGGGTTAGGGGGAACGATGGCGAGTTCTCTTCTGAACACGTTGAGTTTGTGATGTCTGTGGAACGGGAGTCCCAGGAGGCAGTTGGTGGCGTGTGGCTATAGCTCAGGAGAGAGGCTTGGGCTGGATGTCATCTGCGTGGAGGAGATGAGCATTGGAGCTGATGAGCTCACCAAGTGAGCAGGGTATACAGGGGAAGAGAAGAGGGCCCAGGTCAGGCTCGACCTTTGATTTCATTGACATAGACTCTTGGCTGAGGGGCCTCCCTCTACCGGTGCCAATTTGCAGAAATAGGGTTTGAACCTGGTCACAGAATGTGAGTATTGGTAAGGACTTTTTGTCTCCATTTTTCTTTTCTTTTCTTTTTTTTAAAGGCAGTTGGGGTTAAGTGACCTGCTCAGGGTCACACAGCTAGTCAGAATGTGAGTGTTGGAAGGGACCTCAGTGGCCACCTCCAGACCCACATGTGAAAAGAATCCCCACTATAACAAGGGGTCATTGACTTCTGCTTCAAGGGCAACCCACCACTTCTGGCTTTGAGTGGGACAGCTGCAAAGCAAGCCTACACTGGCTTCAGTGCAACTTCTGCCTGTGCGCTGCTGTTGATTCTGTCCTCAAGGCTCATCTCTTCTCCCCCAGTCTTCCCTTCTTCAGGCTGTTGACATCCCAGTTCTTTCAGCTACCCCTCCTGACGTGGATGGAAGCCCTCATGCTTGTCCTCCTCTGATTACCCTCCAGCTTGTTTATTCATGCCCTTTTAAATTTGTGGTGGCCAGAAGGAGGACATTTTGCTTTAGGTGTGGTCTTACCTGAGTTGGGTCCAGTGGGACAATCAGCTCCTTCTTCCTGACAGTGCTGCCCACACTCCCATTAGCATTCTTGGCCCCCACATCACACTGCTGACTCATCCAGCTTGCAGGCCCCGAAAGCCCTCCCCCCGTCTTTGTCCATTAGCCATGCCTCCCCCATCTTGTATTTGTGAAATTGAGTGTTTGAACCTGGGTGTGTGACTACATTACGTTTACATCCCTCTTGAATTTGGCTTTATTCACCTTAGCCCAGTGCTCTAGGATGGTGGTTGAGGGCCTTTTGGATCCTGAACGCACCATCAGATGTACTAGGCATCCAGTCTCCCCAGACTTTGTTTCACTTGCAGACTTGATGAGTGCACCATCATGTCTGTATCCAGGTTGTTCTTAAAGATGTCCCACAGCGTAGGGCCCAGCACAGCTTCCTGGGCAAATCCTGCCACCCAGCACTGACATCCTGCTACTACTCTACTGCAGATCGTGCCCCCCCCCCAACCCTAACACCTGCTCCCTGAATCCTGCCATCTAGTCAGTTTGGGCTCCACTTGATTATAGATCGTTTACATCTGTTTTCTCCCCAAGAATAGCAGGAGATGCTTTGTTGAAAGCTTAGTAATCCTGTCCCCAAGAGGAAGTGAGGTTAGTTTGGCATGACCTGTGCTTGATGACGCCCGGCTGGCTCTGTGGAGTGAATGCTTGCCTTTCTAGGTATGCACCAACCACCTCTTTGAATCCTGGGACAATTCTAGAATGGATCATCAGGGCCAAGCTCACTGGCCCTGTAATTTGATGACTATCACCTTCCCTTTTTGTAAAATCAGGATGACATCTGCCCTTTGGCAGTCTTTCAGTGCCTCTCCTGTTTTCCATGTTCTTTGAACTATCACTGACAGTGATTCAGACATTATGTCAGCTGCTGTCTCAGAGCTAAGAGACTTAAATTCATCCAGGGAAGCTAGCTGTTTTCTTCCCATCTCCTTATTTATCTTGAGTATCTCCCCCTCATTAGTCATTTCGGTTCTGTCGTTTGCAACGTCAAGGCCGTTCTCTTTTGTGGAAACAAAGTAAGAATGCTTTCTCTGGTGCCAGTGGTCCTCTTCTCCACTCCGTGCAAGGGTCCTGTCTCCTCTTTAATCCTCTCATTTGTCTCAGTATACCTGAAATCCCTTTTTTTTTGGTCATCTTTAGCTTTCTTTGCTAGCCTCTGCACATCTTTCTTTGCTAGCTTGCGCATTCTTGATGTGAAGTTAGAGTTAGAATTCTAACTCTGTACCTAACCTAATCCTCCTATTTGTTATGAGACCGTACTGCTTTCTTGTAGGATGGTGGTCCGCATCATTCTCAGACAAATCTCAGTTTTTGGTGGCTCGGTGAATGGAGCACTGGACTGGGACTCAGGAATAGCTGAGTTCAAATCTAGCTTTCAGCATTTAGGGTTTAGGTCTTTTAAGCTTTGTGACCCTGGGCAAGTCACTGAATGTCTCTTAGCCTCAGTTTCCTCATCTGTAAAGTGAGGATAATAATAGCACTTGACTACCTCCGAGGGGTGTTGGCAGGGTCAAATGAGATGTAAGTGCTTTGCAGACCTTAACGTGCTGTATAAGTGCTAGTTGTTCTTCTTCTCATTTGGAATTGTTTCCATGCGTCTTTAAAATTTTGTTTGTGAGAATCTCCCAGCCCTCCTGGACAGACTTTCATTGTGACATGTTAATCCATGGGATCCCCCAATCCCTCCCTGTACTCCTTCGGAAGCCTTCAAAGTCTGTTTTCTCTTGATCTAAGATTTGTGTCTGCCCATGTGGTCACTTCCTCCCCAGATTGTCCATCATTTCTACTTCAGCAGCCAGTTCCTCTCTGTGAGTGAGAACCAGATCCGGAATAGAGTTTCCCTTTTTTGTTCCGTCCCCTTTTGAAGGATGAAATAATCATTCAGGCAAGTCAAGAAGTTAATTGCAGCTCAGCCTTTTTCGGGTCCAGCAGGAGGCAGGATGTCTAAGTGCCTGTCGCTCCTGTGTGATGCCTCTGTGTCAGACTTGGGATCTGTTTCATTTGCTTCATCTGTTTCTTCCTTGGGGCCAGACAGTCTCTAGCATACTCCAGTGACAAATTCAGGCCTGTTTCTCCCTCCTTTGACCTTTGCCCAAATAATCTTCACCATGCTCCCTTTCCTTTGTGGTTCCTAAATTTCCACCCATGAGCACACCTTCCTATCTTGCCCCTGCTTTTACCTGCCTTGTTTATCCAATAAGGTGTGCCCATGCAGAGCCGTGGCACAATCACAGTTTCGTCCCCCAGGCCTCAGTGATACTTAGCACCCCATGGGTGAGGGCTCTGGTTTGTTGCCTGCACTCTGGACCTTTGTGTGCGTGCTCTTGAGGCCACGGCTTGGTCGGTTTGTTTTTTCTACTCCTCTTTTCTTGGGTTTTGTCTCCTGGGAATTTCTGGGCGTCTCACGGTTATTCTTCCTTCTTTGTGGCTGCTTGCTATAGTATCTAGCTTGGAGGAGGATACACGCAGGCACTCTTCTCCGTCCTCCATCCTTTTTGGTTTAAAGTCCTTATATATTTGTAAAGCACCCAGCAAATACATTTTTGTAGTTTTTGTAGCTATGTGCCATCCCTGACCAGGACTCTGGCAATCTCATGCTTAAAGTCAGGGATCCAGATGTCCAAAAGGCCTTCTCAGGCACCCCATCCTGAGTGCACTCGCTGGTCATCTCATTTCAAACCAAGCACCTTATCATTCTGGGAAGGTAATTTGTATACGAAGCGGCCATGTAGCACTGTGTACTGGAGTTAGGGAGACCCGCGTTCTAAGCTGGCCATGGGACTGGGCAATTAACCACTTCCCTTTTCAATTTCCTCATGTATAAAATGGCGATTATAATAGTCCTCACCTCCGAGGGTGGTTGTTAGGATCAAATGAGGGGATGTTTAAAATGCTTTGCCAGCCTTAAAGGTCTCTGTAGTTGTTCTTCTTTTTAACGACAACCCCACTTATGGGAAGTTTGAATACGTTTGTATCCCTGTTTTAAGCACGCGAGTAGCAAGCGCTATTATTTCTGTGGGGCTTCAAGGTTTGCAGAGCGCCTTCCCGAGGCTCAGAGGAGTGACATAGAGGGTCTTAAATTTAGAGCTGGAGAGGAGCCCCCTGCCCCACCCCCCCATTTTACAGATGAGGAAATCAGGAAGGTCCAGTGACTTGTCCAGGGTCTCACAGCTAGTAAGTATCCGACGAACTGGGTCAGCAAGTGCTTCTTAAGCGTCTACTACAGATCAGCTGTGGTGCCAGGGGCCGGGAATACAGAAGTGGGAACGGAAGAGATGCTGCCCTCAAGGAGATTACAGTCTGCTGGAGACAGTTAACATTTCCATTTACAAAGAATAGAAAAAGAGCATTCTGTTTGGGGAAACAAAAGGAAAAGATGTCAGTGTTCACCCAGTGTTTGTGAAAGCAGAAGTGTGTATTAGATTTAACAACATGGTGGTGGTGCTCGTCTGTGCCTGCTCCTTAACTTCCCTCTGCTCTCTGCTTGGCCATCTCGGAAAAGGTAAGTACCAGTGTGCACGTGCAGTCTGCCCCCTCCTCAGGGGTGGGTGGCACGCTCCCCTGGCGCTCCTGGAATTTGTCTTCCTTTGCATTCCTTTGCATTTTTGTAGTCATTGTGGGAATTGTTCTGGATCTGATTTCTTCACCCTGCCTCAGTTCATGCAAGTTTTCCCAGGTTTCTTTGAGTTTACCCCTTCTGTCATTTCTTGGGGTTCAGTAATATTCCATTATATTCATATGTCATAATTTGGTCATGCATTCCTCAGTTGGTGGGGACCTGCTTTGTTTCCAGTTCTTTGCTATAACAAAAAGCTGCTGTAAATATCTTTGTATTTACCTCTTTCTTTGGGATGTATGTACCTAGTAATGGGATTAGGGAGTCAGATGGTGTTCACACAGGTTAGTGACTTTGAGGGGCATAAGTCCAAATGAGTTTCTGGAGTAGCTGAGCTACCTCCGAGCCCGAGCGATGGTGCATTATCGTGCCTGTTTTCCCACAGATCTTCCAGCAGTTTGTCATTTCTCTTTTTTGTCGCCTTTCCCGATCTGATAGGCATGAGTGGAACCTCTCTCACTGTTAGCAGTTTGGAGCGGGTTTTATGTGGCCGTGGGGGCTTTGGAAGTCTTCTTTTGAAATGGAATTATTTTTCTTTGTTATATGAACCCAGCCTTTATTGCAAGAATTTGATACAAAGTGTTTTCACCATTCAGCTCTTTTCCTTTTCCTTATTCTGTGTGTGTTAATTTTGTTTGTACAGAGGCTTTTCAGTTTGATATAATAAGAATTATCTATTTTATCACCTGTAACTATTTCTGTACTTTGTTGATTGAGTATTCTTAATGTATCTCCTACTCAGCCGTGAAAAGTATATGATCTGCTTTTGTTCAGATTTTATAAAATAGTATGTACGATCTTTAAGGTCATAGATACATTTACAGCGTATTGTGGAATATGGTGTATAGGGTGTTAGTCCAAGCCTAATTTCTGCCACACTTCTTTCATTTTCCCAGCAGTTTTTTTTTAAACAAAGAGGGAGTTCTCTCCTAAGGAGTCTGTGTTTTCTAATTTATTAAACACTGAGTTATTGAGCCCTGTCGTTCCTGGGTCTCCTTTGTGTAGCTGTTCTGACTGAGCTGCCTCTTTTCTTTCCTAACCAACAGCAGGTGGTTGTTGACGGAGGCTTTATATAATAGCTTGAGGTGTGGAAGTGCTATGACACACCCCCACCCCCACCCCAGACCTCTTTTCATCATTTCATGTGACATTCTACATCTCTTATTTTTCACATGAGTTTTGTTGTTATTTTATCAAGTTTTGTAAAATATTCCTTTGGTAATTTGATTGACATGCATTAAAAGCATAAGTTAACTTTTGATACTGTGGACAGTTTTGATATGGGCCAGGCCCCAGGAGTGCCCAACTCATCCTCCAGCTGTTTACACTGTTCTTTGTTTCTCTGCTGAAGGAGTGATTTCTAATTGAATCTGAACAAGTCTTTCATGTGCCTCTAGATCGATCCCCAGTTGCTTTGTGCAATTTGTAATTACTTGGAGTGGGATTTCCCTTTTTTAAATTGTTATTCTATAAAGATGCTGTTGCTTTTTGAGGGTATCTTTTGTAGCCTCCAACTTTGTCGAAGCCATGATTGTCCTGATGCCATTTTCACAGCGCTGTGCCAGGCGTTTATGTTCATCCTTTGTTCTGGCCTCTCTTCCATCCTCTGTCTATTTCTTTGTAAAATCTGCCAGTTGGTGAGTTCCCCGGGCATCCACATGGACCTCCACAGACAAATTCTGTTTTTCTTCTTCTTTGAAATTGTTTCTTATTTTGTCTTCAGAATTTTATGTTTGAGCAACTCCCATCTTTCCCAGATGGACCCCTTCTGAAGCATCTCAGTCCATGGGATTCTACGTACCTTTCCTCTGAACCCTCTCCTTCTTGATCACAAACTCTAGGGTGGACTGAGTGGTCACTTTCCTGAAGGGTTTCCATAATTTGCACCTCAGTGATAATTTCTTTTTTTTCTTTCATTTTTTGAGCTAAATTATTTTTTTCAATCTGTAAGCATTTATTTTCTTTCCCTTCTACCTCTTGCTTCCCTATTAGGAAAAAAAAAAGAAAAACAAAACTTTTGTGGTAAATATAGCTAAGCAAAACAAATGTCTGCACTGGCTGCATCCAGGAAGCATCTGTCTCTTTCTGTGCCCTGCGTCCCTCCGCTCTCTATCAGGAGGGGAGTAGCACGCTGCCTCATCAGTCCTCTGGCACGGCGGTTGGTCACTGCATTGATTAGAATTCCCAGTTCTTTCACAGTTGTTCATTTTTCCAGTGTTGCTGCAGTTGTATAAATGGTCCTAGTGGTTTGCTCCCTCCCCGCTGCATCAGTTCACACAGGTCTTCCAAGGGTTCGCTGAAATCATCCCTTTTGTCATTCTCACAGCGCTGCATTATTCCATTACATTCATACACCACAATTTGATCTTTTAGTCTCCAATTGAGATTAATATCCAGCCTTTTACTTGACATTTCTTTTTGGGAGACACTGTTAATTGCACTTTCTTTAAAGGCATGCTTTTTCACATAAGAAAATTCTCCTCTGTGTTCTGTTGGTGTTTTATTTTGTGGGAGGTCAGGTGGCATCTCCCAGTCCCTGCTTGTAACCCGACCTAGCTGCCCAGACCTGTGGGTTTCTAGCAGGAAGGGCTCTAGAGATGAGCTGCTCTGGCCCCATTGCCGCCCACCTCCCTTGGGGAGGGTCTGGGCCCGCGGCCTGTGCTGTACCTTCGGTGGTCCTCTGCCACCTTTCTGACCTTGTAGAAGTCTGTCCACGGGCTTCATTGCAGCCTGGTGCCAGGCCCGGGCCCAGGAGCCGTGTTGGCTGTGGAGGTTGCCGGGAATGACCGAGAAGCTGCCGTATGTGGTAGCCAGGTCGGGGATCTCTTGTCCTCTGCCTGCACCATGCTGATGTTTTCTCTTTTGCTCTGTAGAGAAAATTCTGCTACGGGACATCCAGGCCTTGACCCTCCACCGAGACCGCTTCACCACTGCGCGCAGGACTGCACCCATCCCTCAGCTGCAGTGCCTCGGCGGTTCAGCTGGATGTCCAGCCCACATCCCTGAAATCGTGCAGTGCCGCAACAAAGGCTGGGACGGCTTTGACGTTCAGGTACCAGCAGCGGTGGGCTGGGAGCCACCGGGAGGGGGCCTGGCCAGGTGTCGGGGCCGGCAGCCGCCTGATCGGCCGTGACTTGTCTAGGGTCATGTGGGGAGTCCCACTGAATCCTCTCCCTTCACTGCCTTGATCCTGAAATCCTCTGGGATGGACTGGGACCATTCGGCCTCACAGGACCTGCACTCATTTGCCGTCCTGAGGGGCAGCATGTCCTGGTGGTCAGTCTTCCTTGGTTGAGGTCTCTTGGACCTGAGTTTGAGCTCTGACTTCCCTGTATACTGGTTGTGTAACCCTGGGCGAGTCGTGGGACTTCTCTTCCCTGCCCCCTGCCCAGGGGGAGGGGAGAGCAGCTGTTGATCTGCATTGGGAGGGGGGCTTTCCTCACTGGAATCTTGGGTCTGGTTCCCTTCCCATCTTCTCCCCCAAGAAGAAGGCAGAATAGATTTTATACATCCCAGGATCTGGAAGCTTTGGTGTCAGGGATTGTGGGATCACAGCTGTGGAGCCTCGAGAGATCCCCTAGTGCACGTGGAGAGAGGCAGAACAGAGCCTGCGGAGAAGGGCTTGCAGGAAGCTCTGGAGGCAGGAAGGGCTTTCCCAATAGCAAGAGGAGGCCAGCTGTCTTTCTTCTGCCCCTCTGCAGTGGGAGTGTAAAGCAGAGCTCGACACGTCCTACCGATTTGGCAAGACCGCTGTGAGCTGCGAAGGTTACGATTACCCCGATGATCCCTATGTGCTCCGCGGCTCCTGCGGCTTGGAGTTCAACTTGGAGTTGACGAGCAAGGCCGGAAGAAATACAAAGATGCCAGTGGTGGTGACGCCAACAGCCACGGGAACACCTATGGCTCCAATTACTTCCCCGGGTACGTTGAGAAGATGGATTCCCCTGTGCCCTCCAGCACCAGAGGCCTGTTGGCCGTCGTCATCCTGCTGGTGCTGGCCTTGGGCGTTTATAAGCTCTTTCTGAAAGCCCAGAATGAGGATCTCCCCCCGCCCTACACTGAGCATCCCCAGGACCACCAGAGGTTCTTCCAGGCGTCCCCACCCCCGCCTCCTCCTCCCCCAGGCTTCAAGTCCTATTTCACAGGTATGTTACCATGGCTCCTTTCCCCCAAGGGATGGCTTGCAGTGTCTCTTGTGAGTGTGGTGACCATTGCTGAGTCCCTGGAAGGGACTGGATGTCACCATCCCCCAGAGCTCACGGGGTTGGGCGGGGGTTCCAGGGCATTTTGAAGACCCCGTGATCCTCAGGTCAAAAGTGGCACTGCAGGGAGATTGAATCCTCGGCCATGACTTAGGGCATTCGTATGGTGTTGCCACATCTGTGGTGGATTAGGTTAGCGGTGGGCCTGGAATCAGAAAGACTCATCTTCCTGGATTCAAATCTGGCCTCAGACCCTTACTAGCTGTGTGACCCTGGGGAAGTCACTTGATCCCATTTGCCTCAGTTTCCTCATCTGTAAAATGAGCTGGAGAAGGAAGCAGCAGGCCACTGCAGTGTCTTTGCTGAGAGAACCCCCAGCGGGGCCACGGAGAGTCGGGCACAACCAAACCGCAGCCAGTATCGCCACGCCACGGTGGCGACCCTTTTTCTCATTTGTGAAGTAGGTGACCTTCAGCGTTCCTTCCAGCAGTGACCCCAGGATCCTGTGGAATCCAGGGTGGAGCGACCTGGCAGATGGTCCGGTCCAGACCCCTCATTTTACTGATCGAGAAACTGAGGCCCAGCTTAGTTAAGGGAGAAGAGTTAGAGAACCTGGCGGTCAGGAGGACCCACCTAGGGAGAGACCCCTGACGGGGGGAGCCGGTGAAGGGGGGTAGACAGACGGGGCCGGCAGAGCCAGGACACGTTGGTGTCACTTCTGAAATCCCCTCTCTGGGCTGTGTGCTTTAGAGGAAGCGAGAGTGGATCGGCAGGGGGAGGGCCTGGCGTCGAGTCTCGTCCTGGGCGCCTGGCTCTTGTGGAGAACCTGGGCTTTCTGAGAGCCGATCTGCCAGGGGAGTGGAGGCAGCCTCCTCCTGGGCGGGGGGCCTGGCTGGTCCTGGGGTGGCCTCCTGGGGAAGGGTATTCCGGGCTGACCCTTGTCTCTGCTGTTTGCATTAGCATCGGGTACCCCAGGCTGGGGCTTTGGCAACTCTTTCACGGGTCCCCGAGCGTTTGGCCAGTCTGGCCCTGGATTCTGGACTGGATTGGGGACTGGTGGCCTTTTAGGCTACTTGTTCGGAAACAACAGGTAGGGCCCCCCCCCGCTACCCCTCTCCTCCACCCCCCTTTGGTCTGGGTGTCTGGGACACCTTCTTATCCTGGGGTTTAATGGGAGTGAACAGGACTCTTTTCTTCAGGCTCCGTGAAAGTAACAGGATGGGTATGGGACACGGTGGAGGGCTTGGGGTCAGGTTTTCCCTGTAAATACAGGGGTAAGACTCCTTTTCCTGCTGTTGCTTGACATTTAGGCAAGAGAAAGAAACAAAGACGTAGAGGCAAGCCAAGAGGTGATCGTTTACTTGGACAGTCTCAGGGAATGACTGAAGCGAGCAATTGCCAGTGATTAACAGTGTCTGGCAGCAGTAGGCAGTTAATGAATGCTGGTCGACTTGTCAGTAGCATTGTGATAAACATTCATAAAAACCAGCAGCATTTTGACAGTGTGATGACAAGCTCCAGGGATACTGGTAGCCGGAAGGAAGCCCTATCCACAATAACTACAAAATGCATCTGCTTTGTGGGAGTCAATCACACTCAGTACCCGTGTAGCTGCATTGCCGGAGGCAGTGTAAGCCAGGGGTGGTGGTGTGCACCTGTAATCCCTGCTCCCAGCACGCTGAGGTTGGTGCATCGTGTGAGCTCGGGAGCTCTGGCTGCTGCAGGTTAAGCCATAAGCTGTTTGCGCCAAATTGGGCACCAGTATGGTGAGCCCCCAGGAGCCAGGGCAGGGGGAGGGCACCAGGCCGGCCTGTGTTGGGAATGGAGCAGGTCAGACCTGATGGGCAGTGGGATCGGGGCCCGGGAGCGGCTGCTGCTTTTCCAGCCAAGGTGGGGCAGGGAGATTTGGTCTCCAAACAGACCCGACAAGGAAATACCAAAAGACTTAACTAATGGGATATTTGCCGATAAAGTTAAAATGGTGTCCGATGTACTGAGCAGATCTGTGCTGTGCCAATAGGCTGACCAGGTGGAGTGTTTAGAAAGCTAGACAGAGGAATGGTGAAGTCCATTTGGAGGACACTGGAGATCTGGGCCTCAGGGGAAACAGGGTGAAGGGGTGGCTGGGCCCCAAACGTTGTTTGGCTGCATTTCATTTCTGAACTTGTTCTTGAATAAACATTGGAGCCCTGCTCCTCGCCCCTATGATCACATTAGCTTGAAACACGAGACGCACTGTTTCTGAAACTGGGTCTGAATCGCCAACTCAAAGCAAAACCCCCAGAGCTGAGTCTCCCCTTTGTCCCTTCTTGCTTTCCAGGGCCACGCCCCTGTCGAACACTTGGACTCATCCTGCGTATCCTCCCCCGTACTTCAACACCTGGAACAGTCCGGTGCCCCCGTCCGCGCCCGCTAATTCCCGGAGCTCTGGGTCTTCCTCGAGCTCCAACACGGGGACGAGGACCACGTCAGGTGAGTTATGAGCCTCCTTCTGCAGCCTGGGCTCCCTGCTGGTGGTCACTGAAGTCAATCCAGACCCCTCTTTAACAGAGAGCTCCTCCTGGCCCCCACCATCTTTTTAATTTTGGACTGACTGGATCTGGGATAGCCATTCCCATGACTGGTCAAGGGAATGGTGCCTGATGAGGCAGGTCCCTCTTACTGATGGAGGTAGGGGCCTTCCTGTTCAGGGTCACACAGGTGGGAATGACCAGAGCTAGGTGTCAGACTCAGATCTGATGAGGAGCAGTAAATATTCTTTCTCCGTCCACTTTGGGCTGGGTTCTGACCAGTCAAGTTAATGAGGAAGGGAAGATTTTTAAGTTCTGCCTTATAAGGAGCACTTGGTGGAAGTCTGAAAATGCTGACCCTGTGAAAATGACTTGGATGCAGGCATTGTGTGCCTGCTGCCTCTGTGCCGTTCGGGCTGGCCTTTGTAAGAGGGCCGGTGCCAGCGCCTTTGTTTAGCTGCCTCCCGAAGTGTTGAGATTGACCTCCTGGTGCTTCTGTTTTTCTCGTTCCAGGGTTTGCCGCCACCAAAAGACGTTAAGAAGATAAGGCGGATGAATAAACCCTTCAGACGCAAATTTCTTATTTTGGGGTCACTTTCTCTTTAAAAAGCTATGTACTAAGAACTGTGGGAAGAAACCTTGTTCAAGTTTAGAGGCGGATGATTGCTTGTAACACTCTTCGTCGTCAGTTCTGTAATATAGCTAAGAGTTGGGCTTGTCTGTAGGTGGGTCTGGCGACCCTTGGCCGCCTCAGGCAAGTGGTTTTGGCAGCTTCCGAAGGATGCACGCTGTCCTGGCCCCTTGAACATCTGCCCTCCCCTTCCCCCGCTGCTTTCTGCATTCCCGCAGCAGACAGGACCACCGAAGGAGCCTCTGGCAAGGTGCTGCCTGCAGAGAAGTCTCTCTCTGGCTCGGTTTCCATCTCAAGAGGCTCTCTAAACCGTTGATGGGAAATTGACCCCAAGACCCCATCTCCCATATTTACAGTTTTGCTGCATTGCCCTGTAGGGTTTGGTGATTGGGGCAGGTTTTTCAGGCACTTCCCAAGCTTGGGGCTCACTAATTGGATCAGGCTGTCTGTGCAAAGGGAAGCTTCTGGGCGTGGCAGGGGAGTCAGAATGGGGAGACCGGGATGGGGTGGGGGGGGTGCTGTAGCAAACCTTAGAGAGGTGCCTTTTAGAATTGGAAGGGGTGGGTTTTTAAGGGTTGCCCAGGAAGTTCTGGTAGCAGCCCTTGTCACCTGGAGGGATGAGACCCCCCATGCGAGCCTCCGAGAAGCGAATTGTGATGCCACTTTTTTCTTTCTGAAGAGCCCCCTGTTGACATTTTTGCACCCCAGTCCTGCTTCCTCCAGCCGTTTTCCCTGTCGTGTTGTGAGACTTGGTTTCTTGGGCCCCAGGCTGGTAGTAGAAGTTCTGAAAGAGCCGGTTGTGATCTCCCGGCCTCAGATGGTCCCAATGCTTGTGGGTTGCCTCTGGCCCGACCTCTGTGGCTGTCAGTACAGCTGCGTGAGATGGCTGGGAAGCACTGGGTGTGCGCCATCAGCAGCCTCTTGTTTCTGAAATGCGGGTTGGAGGCGGGTTGCTGGTCAGTGGAGCTGGAATCATCTTGGCCTCGTCGGCAGAATGGAAGTGGGGAAGAGCACTTTTCCTTTTGGCCAGGTGAGCTGGTTCAGTCCTGGCCCCTGATCCTTTCTGAGTAGCAGGGAGTGGGTGCTGTGTTCTGTTTTTTCAAACACTGCTGGTGGTTTGGCAGTAGGCAGCTATTTTTCAGGTGAGAAGAGTCAGGAACTAGTCTGGGCTCCACGTTGGGTTGCTTTAGGAGGTGTGGCTGGGGACCTGCGAAGTCTGGAGATGGTGTGATTCAGCCTCTGCCCTCAGAAGCCCAGTCCTCCTAATGCACCACCACTGTCCATGGTGCTGCTCAGGACACTTGGGGGCTCCAATCAATAGATCAATTTAGCTCCTCTCTGCCAGGCACTGTGCTGGGAGCCCTCGCTGGACTTACATTCATTCCAGCAGGAGGCAGCTTGTCCATAGCGTAGGTGTAGACGTGGAGGGAGGGCGGGAGGGATGGGCAGGGGGGTCCTGGCAGAGGGAGGGGGCGAGGGGGAAGGCTGCTCTGCCCAAAAGGCAGTGCTGGAGGGGTGGGAGGAAGTGCCTTGGGCACGGCTGCTGCTGCTGCGATTGACCTGGTGTCGAGGGTGTTTCAGATCTTCCATTCCCTTCTAAATCTGTGTCTTTGCTGTTGGTGCCCACAGCTGCTTGTGCTTGTTATGTTCTTGTTGTGTTCTGTAAGACATCTCTTTGCTCTTTTTCCCTTTCTTGAACTTCAATAAATTAAGCTTGGCCCCAAGGGAGAGTCCTGCCTCCACTTTGTTCCCGGTCGACCCTTGTGTGGGTGGACCTGCAGTTCACCGAGATTGGCCCGGCCTGGCCTTGTTTTGGTGGCATTGGTATCATGTGGGCTGCCACGGCTTGTGGCAGTGAGGCTGGGGGGAGGTGGGATGCCTTGGTTTACGCTGAGCTTTGTGGAGGTGCTGAAGAGACTGTGACAGTCCTGGTTGTGATGGCCATGAGTTAGAACCTTACCCTCATGCAGCTGATGATCTGATGGGATTCTTTGAAGCCACAAATGTCCTGGGGAAGATACAGGATCAGTCAACAGACAGTGCCTACTGTGTGTCACCCTGAGCAAATCATTGACGTTTCTAGGGCCTCGAAGTTATTCTGTAAAACGAAGCAGCCCAGCTTTAAATCTGTGACCCTCAGTTGTACAATGGAGGTCACAACTTGGACTACCTGGTGGCCCATGGACTTTGCGGTGTTCCCCCTGAAGCTGTGATCTGTGTTAATCATGGGATTGGCCCCATTTGCCTGGGGGCTGAGGTGGGGGAGACTGGGACCAGGCAGCCCTGCTTGACACAGGCCCTCAGGATCTGAATAAGGACCCACAGTGTAGGGGGTGAGCGGTGGGGGTGGGGCAGATGGTTCTGCATTCCCTCTTGGAGTGTCTGTAAGCAGCTCTAGCCATAGCGCCCTACAGAGCAGACAGTTGTCTAGGAAGAACACGGCATCTGGTGATGCAGCCATGAGCACTGACCTACGTGATTCTGAGAAGAGGTTGAGAAGAGGTTGTTCGCTACACTGCCCCACAGGGATCCGTGACACAAAAAAGACGAAGAACTGCTGGTCTGGTTGCTGGGTGCTTTTCTTCATTCAGTTTTAGCCATGAGGCTAGTCTGTTCAGTGTTCATGGATCTCATCAAGGTCTTGTATCTTCCGTAAATGAACATCTGAAGACCCTCTCCAGTTGCGAAAGCCGTCTTCCACTGGGCCCTTGTTCAAGATGTCCTCCATGACTGTTGGCTGCCTGTTTTATGCCTTACTTGACCATAGAGGGCCATTGAACAGTTACATGGTTGCCTTTATCAAGGAATCTTGTGATAACACATGGAGGAGATTCCCTGGTGGAAGGAGTAACAGCCCACAAGCTCTTCTGCTCTCCCAATCAAATCCTTTTTTTTTTTTTTGTCATGGGGAGGGGGAGGGAGCAAGGTTTACTGCCAAATGGAAATTCTCCAGGAGCTTGATGGAACCGACTCCTTTTCTTTCTGTCTCCCCTGGAGAACCTGTGAGCCATCCTTTAACTGAACCACAGCTTCCCTGGGCTTTCATCATAGCTCAGTTCATCTAATAGAGTATGTCAACTCCTTGGTTGTTGGGTAGAGATCTTGCATTGAGAGTGTTGGAAAACTGCATGATTAACACTCTCAGCTGCCTTTTCTGCCACGGTCACCTCATAAGTAAAAGGACACCACATTGGAGTGAGGGCTTATTTATTTTAAAAGAATTATGTTGTCATATCCAAAGGCAGCATCCCTAAGTGGTCAGCCGGCCAGTGATGAGCCTTTGGGATTTGGCAGACCCACTACGTTGCCAGGATTCCACACACAGCCTTACTGGCATGGCAGAACATACCCAAGCTGGCCGCCATTGACACAGTCATTGAGAGCCCAGGTCACCTTCATATCATGATGAGGCACCAGAGGAGACCTTGTGGAGGATGCAAATGATCATTAGGGAATGGTTGTCCATTTCACAAAAGGATTTCTATGGATGAATTTTTCTACTCTATGATCTCACTTGGAAAACTTAATTTATACATAACTTTTATATAGTATATAATTGGTACATAACCCTTGTGGCCATGGTGCCCAAGCTCCCACCCAAAGCTGGCATGCCGTTGCTTCTCTCTGCACACTCACAATACTGGAAGCTACAGTCCATTCCATCGTTGGACAATCATAACAAAGCCGATATCGGTGTACGTTTCATTTTCACCCATTGGTCTTGCTCCTGTTGCCTTCAGAAGCCACACAGAACAAGGTTAATCCATTTTTAACCCCTAAGCCCCCAGAAATATTTGAAGATAGCTTCTTTATTCATCTCTAAATATGCCAGCTTCCTCGGCTGCTGCTCAGATGATGTCTCCAGACCCTCCTCATTAGTGGTACCCTCTTCACACGATAATCCTGTTTCTCAATGTCCCTTGTTGATAGCAGTACCCAGAATGGTGCACCATGCCCAAATTTTGGTTGACGAGGGGCAGAGTACAGTGGCACTACTACTACCCCCTCTATCAATGAATATTTATTAAGCACCTCCTACTTGTCAGGCAGCATGTAAGACATTGGGGATATAAAGATGAGAGTGAGGCTAACCCTGCCCTCCAAGAGCTCAACTTCTAGGAGAATGTAACATTAATGCAAGAGCAAATGCAGGATATCTACAAAGTAATGGTTTTTTGTGTGTGTGTATTTTATTTTCTGAGGAGGAGAAATAACAATTAGGAGAATCAGGAAGGGCATTGAGAAGGAGATGGTCCTTGAGCTGAGCACTGAAAGGAGCTAGGAGTTCCCAGAGTCAGAAGGAAGGAAGGTGGTAGAGCATGTTAGGCGGGGGAAGGGGGGAGGTACATACAGCCCATGCAAAGCTATGAAACTAGGATTAGGACTTGAGAGGATGGTAGTGTCACATGAAGATTTTTAAAGGATGGGTGAGAGTTGGGGATCCCATTTCTGAAGGTTGCTGCCCATGGGCAAGTTGTGTAGCCTCCCTGGGTTCAAGTTCCTCATCCATATGAGATAATGGAACTCGATGGCCTCGAGGCCAAATACTATGACCCTATGTTTATAGAAAGCATGGAAGGAACCAGTGGGTGAAGAGAGGTTAAAAATGATGGAGGAAGGGATGATTTTGAGAGGCCAAGATCTTGGTGGAGATGGGACTCATTTGAGGTGTTAGTGTTGTCAAGAGGAATGGTCACCTTATCCTCTGAGACTGGACCAAAGGAGAAGGGGGAGGTGTTGTTGAGGTGATTTCAAGTGTGGGATTATGGAGGAGGGAAAGCTTGCCACAGATGGCCTTCATTTTTTTTTTTAGTGAAATAGGAGAAGGAAGGAGGTGGGATATGTGGCTTGAGAAGAGGTTTACAGTCACGTTTGGAGAACAATTTGGAACTTCGCCCAAAGGGCTATCAAACTGTGCATACCCTTTGACCCAGCGGTGCCACTAATAGGTCCATATCCAAAGAGATCAAAGAGAAAGGAAAACAACCAATATGTACAAAAATATATATAGCAGCTCTTTCTATGGTGGCAAAGAATTGGAAATTGAGGGGATGCCCATCAATTGGGGAATGGCTGAACAAGTTGTGGTATATGAGTTTAATGGAATACTATTGTGCTAGAAGAAATGATGAAGAGGCTGACTTCAGAAAAACCTGGGAAGACTTGTAGGGACTGATGCTGAGTGAAGTGACCACAACCAGGAGAGTGTTGTACATAGTAACAGCAATATCATAACTATGAAGGGCCTAGAAACTCTCATCAATATAATAATGCAAGAAAACTCCAAAGGATTCATGATGAAAATACCATCCACCTCCAGAGAGAGAACTGATGAACTCTGAGTGCAGATCGACGTATATATATTTTTACTTGCTTCATTTTTATTTTTTTGCAATGTGGCTAATAGGGAAATATGTTTTGCATGATTTCACATGTATAATTTTAATATTAATTTATTTTTGAAATTTCAACATTCGCTTTTAAAAGATTTTGAGTTCTAAATCCCCCCCACTCCCCTTTCCCCAAGATGGCATGCAATCTGATATACACGTATGATCATATTAAACATATTTCCACACTAGTCATGTTGTGAAGAATCAGAACAAAAAGGAAGAACCATTGAGAAAGAGAAAACAAAAGAGAGAAAATAGTATACTTTTCGATCTGCATTTCAGACTCCATAGTTCTTTCTCTGGATATAGACAGCATTTTCCATTGTGAGTCTTTAGGAGTTGTCTTAGATCCTTGCATTGCTGAGAAGAGCTAAGTCTAACAAAGTCGGTCATTGCACAATATTACTGTTACTCTGTAAAGTGTTACATGTATAATTGATATCATACTTCTCAGTGGGTGAGGGAAGGGTGGGAGGGAGGGAAAAAATTCAGAACTCAAGATTTTCCAAAAAAACGAGTATCAAAAATAAATAAGAAAAGAATGTATTCATTTAACCAAATAAAACAGAGAAGAGAAAGCTTGGAATTGCCTATTGCTGCCCCATGTAAAAAGTTGATCAAGGATGAATAAAAGGATTGTTGTACAGTGGTGAGGGCCCAGGTGAGGATGGACAAGTATGGTCATCATGGTTAAATAACTGCCTCCCACTCCATGCAGCTGCATGTGACCTGGAGTCGAGCAGGTAGATTTGAAAGGGCACGAGGGACTCCATGGTTGAGGTAAAGTTTACATGGATAACTAAAGGACTGAGATTTTGAAGAGAAGTAAGGCCCTGGAAGGACGATTGGATGCAGTCAGGACAGAGAACAGGTTTATGTGGAGGTGAAGCATGGGGAGGGCTGGAAGGACGAGTGGTTATAGTCAGATAAAAGAACTTCAGAGTTCTGGGTTGTGGAGTCAGAACCCTTGTGGGTGCTGACAAGGGTGATTAAGGGTGCATCTTCCCTTCTATGGAGATTAGTCCTGGATGGGGATTCCATTGGTTTAGGGACCTCCCAGGTGAGGAAACTCCTACCAGTGAAGATCAACATGTACAATCTCAGAAAGCTGCCGAGAGCACTGAGAGGTGAACTGAATTCAATTCAATCAACATTTATTAAGCACCTACTGTGTGCCAGGCACAATGCCAAGTCCCACATCTAGGATGTGTCAGAGGCGGGGCTGGAGCCCAGTTTTCTCCGGCTCTCTAGCCATTACTGTAGACTGGTTGAGAAGGATGAGGAGCCAGAAAGGGTGCCATGTTGCTTGAGATTGTATTCTTAGCATTTTTGCTTTTTGAGGCCTCTGAGTCACACGACTGGCTCCCAGTGAAGTTTTGGTTTATTCATTTTGAAGAAAGGGATCTGGGTGTCTTTCTCATGAGCTGCTGTCAGGCCAGGCTTCCCCCTTCCTGTTTGTGCGCAATTGACGTTTTGGATCTTAATATACGACCTTCACATTTTCCTCTCTATTATTAGAGCCAGCCAGGATAGAGCGCTGAGCCTGGAGTCAGGAAAACCCTAGCTTCAGACACTTAATAGCTGTGTGGGCAAGTCACTTACCCTCTGTCTGTGTCAGTTTTTCCAAACGCAAAATGGGGATAATACCAGTACCTACCTGCCAGGGTTGTTATTAGGATCAAATGAGAAAAGATTTATAAAGTGCTTACTCAGCACAGTGCCTGGTACCTAGTAGGCACTTAATAAATGCTTGTTCCCTTCCCTTCCTCCAGTTTTCATCTAGTTAGTTTTGGCCCTGCTGTTTTCAGAGAGGATGCAGGAGAGGATGGTGGTCATTGAGAATGGTGACATTCCTGTCCCGTCCTGTCCTTGGAACCAGCCTCTCATTCCACCTGCAGCCCCTTGGCTGCTTGGGTTTCCATCCTTGTATCTCCAGTGCTGAGCCCTGGGCCTTCCCCTTACCTGCCTGCTCCACAGATGCCGGAGGAGTTGAGGTGAATGGCTGGTGAGATCCTGGCACTTTCTAACTTAAAATTCTTGATACCTTGAATTCTCCTGCCATGTGGGACCCAGGGTAGCGTGGGGCTCAGTGTTGGAAAACCTGGGCTCAAACCTAGGCTCTTCTTACTGTCTGTCACCTCAGTTTCCTGTTCTGTAAAGTTGAGCTAGGTGACCTTCTAGCTTTAGACCTAAGATCCTATTGCCCGAATGACCTTGGCTAAGTCCCCTACCCTCCCTGGTCCTCAGTTTACTCCTCAGTGAAATGGACTCTCTGGGCTCTGACAATCCTACCATCTCTAGTGGTCAGTGTTTTCTAACTTCCAGGAAGCAGAGCCGCTCGGCATGTTCTACGACCGTGGACTGGGGTCCTCCGGCCCAGCCCAGCTTTTCTATGTCCATTGTCTTTTTTAATCACTAGAGGGCGACAAGCCTCCATTGCCTAACTCTGGGAGTGGTCAGCAGCGGCATCCTCAATGCCAAGGCCTTCTCTGCTGCCTCTGGTAGCCTCTGTCCTACAGAGAGCTTCCCTTCGCTTTGGGGGGGGTGAAGCAAAGGTGGTAGGATGGGGCGCAGGGCATGGCTGGCCCGTGGAGGTGGTGATGGCCACACAGATGTTCCCAGAGAGCTGATGCTGCAGACACTCGCATAACACCGTGTTGCTCTTAAGGAGGGAGCCCTTGGTTTCCTGTGGGTACAACATTGTAGCCTCTGTTTCAGCGGGTCTTCCCTGGGAGCTTCCTCTTCTCTCCTCTGTGTCTCAAAGCCCCCTAACATCGTCTCCCAATCTGTCTTCCTGGGTTCCTAAACAAAGACGAGAGAAGGAGTGGGAGTGGTCCCAGGATACATGGAGGTGACCCATGCTGGAGCAAGGCAATGCTGAGGCAGCAGGCCTCTGAAGGAGGAGAAGATGCCAAGGGCAGGGAAAAAGTCTTGGGCCTGGCTAATCCCCTAAGACAACATCAGTAGCTCCTGCCCTATAGGCCCGCACGCCCATCTATGTACAGAGGCTTTACAGGACTGGTTCATTCTTTGGGCTTGTGTGCCCAGCGTACGTGTGCACAGTGCCAGCAACATTGGAGACATGGAATGAATACTGGTTGGTTAACTAATTGATGAGAGTCCTCTATAAGCGAACTCAGGGCGTCCTCAAGCAGGATGTTAGAAGGGAACAAACAGGCTTGCAAGAGGAATATTCGACTATCTCACAGTTAAATATAAAATGTTTATTGATTAGCAAAGATCATTTGGTTTGGAAGAAGCGAACACAGCATTGCCAGCAGGTTTACGGAAAGGTGTCTCTCATGCATGCATCCAGTCTAGATTCCTTGGGTGATAAAACAGAAATAATCCCGCTTAATGACTTTGATAATAAAAGCCAGGTGAGGTATGGAGCAGAGAGATATAAGGTGACTCTTTCCACGACATACTGCCCCCCACTTGAGCCCAGGTTTTCAAACACCCCATTTCTTCAGCATCAGAACCTTGGACTCAGGGATGCCGGGCTCTGATGGGTGAGCTTTCATTTATCCTTCCCAGAACCAGTCCTCTGTGCTATTTCCTTCCTCTCCACACATTCCTCTCATCCTCTTTTCCAGCTTTCCTTTATATGTAGTCTGTACCTGTTAGAATGTAAGTTCCTTGAGGGCAGGGCAGGGACTATCTTCTTTGTATCACTGTGCTTAATAAATGTTCCATTTCTCTCTTTCTCTGTCTCTCTCTGTCTCTCTGTCTCTCCAGACTGTTATTAAATGATCATTCACTGAATTTACTGACAGTTGGAGTAATCTTGTCTTGTTAGCCTTGCTTTTGTTGATTTTGATTTTAATAAGTGGGTGATCACACCCAATAATTTTGGCCATGATTTTATGTCCCACTCCCACCCCTCCATTCCTCAGAAGTTCTTGCCGTTAGAATGACTTTCCTTTACAATGCTATGCAAATGTTGACTTTGCTTGTCATTAGGGAAATGGATTTGCAGCCCTGGACCATGAGATGTAGCTAGGTCCATCCTCTCTAGGGCAAAGGCCCTCTGCTGCCCAGCATGACTCTAGTCTGTTCGGC
Source organism: Phascolarctos cinereus (assembly GCF_003287225.1). Taxonomy (NCBI): domain Eukaryota; kingdom Metazoa; phylum Chordata; class Mammalia; order Diprotodontia; family Phascolarctidae; genus Phascolarctos; species Phascolarctos cinereus. The sequence goes on along the minus strand of NW_027556402.1, from coordinate 3,536,838 downwards.
CACTTCGCTCCTAACTTTTTTCCCTAGATGAGCAGGCAGTATTCCTCAGTATGACTCCAAGTCCGTGCCATTCACCCAATTTCTTCATCTCTTCCCAGAGTTTATCCCACAGCGGGCACTTAATAAGAACCTTTGCCGATTCTCCCATGCCAGTTCTTAATGGTCTCTCACTCCCCAAATTGTCTTGCATTTCTTTTGTGGGCACATGCTGTCTTTCCCCCAGTAGAATGTAAGCACCCTGAGGGTAAGCACTGTTTCCTATTTGGTTTTGTGTCCTGGCACCTAATTCAGTGCTTTGCCCACGGTAGATCCTTCTATCTTTCTTGGTTACTTGGTCTCCTGCTAACCCCCATCTTCGGTCTCCTTTTCAGCCACATTTGCCTTGATCTCTCCCTCTTTCCTGGGCTCCCCTTCTGCTCCCACCCTCCACTTGCTATCCTTGTTTCACGGGCTACCCCTTTCCCTTCACTACCATGACTCCCCCACTTAACCCTCTTTTTCTTTGGACCTCACACATCTAGGAATCATCATCTGATGACACCGAGCTCTTTCCTGGCCCCCATGACTCTCTTCTCCAGTGGCTGCCTTGTGGAGAAGTAGATGTGACTTGGGGTTCTGAGAGCTGTGCTAGTGGAGTGGGAGACCTGGCTAGCTCTGCCAAGCTTGAGGGCAGGCCCAGTGTCGCCTGTGTGTGTCTCCTGCTCAGTGCTCTTGACCATGAGGCCAAATAAGAATGAATGAATGAATGAGGGACAGCTACCTGTGTGACCTTGTGCAAATCACTTAACCCTGAAAACCTGATTGCCTCACCAAAAAGCCAAAAAAAAAAAAGAATGAATGAATGAATAAAGCAATTATTAAGCACTTACTATGTGCAAAGCATTGGGAATGCAAACTAGGAAATAAGGCCATCACTGTTCTCTTGGAGCTCGCATTCTAATGGGTGAAACAACACATATGGACACCCATTGATTCAGGCATAGGGGGACTGACTATACCCGAAGGGAGGAAGAAGCCCCATGCAGAGAAAGGCACAGAAGCTCTGAAGTATTGCCCCACATCTGCAACATTCCAGGCCAGGCCCTGGGCCACATTTGGCCCCCAGCCCAGCCTGGCAATCAGCAGCATCCATGCAGGGGCATTTCAGGGCACTGCTTGGCCTGCTCCTCCCATTGGGTCATGTGTACTTCCAGAGTAGGTCTCTGGCTTCTTGGAGAGACCTTTGTAATACAGAATGGCATCTTTCAACCTCTGCATAGATGCACGGGATTTAGGGCTAGGAGAGACCTTTGAGATCATCTAGGCTCTAGCTTTGCAGATGAGGAAACTAAGTCACAGTAAGAGACAGCTCTCCTGCCTCCTAACCCAGCAGTCCTTCCAGGATATGATGCTCCCCAGCCCCAATTCTCTACCGAAGAGGCATCTCTATGCAAATCAAAATGACTCTGAGGTACCACATCACACCTATCAGACTGGCCAACATGACAAAACAGGAAAATGATAAATGTTGGAGAAGATGTGGGAAAATTGGAACACTAATGCATTGTTGGTGGAGTTGTGAAATGATCCAATCATTTTGGAGAGCAATTTAGAACTATGCCCAAAGGGCTATAAAAATGTGCATACCCTTTGACCCAGCAACAGCATTTCTAGGTCTGTATCCCAGAGAGATCATACAAATGGGAAAAGGACCCACATGTACAAAAATATTTACAGCAGCTCTTTTTGTGGTGGCAAAGAATTGGAAATTGAGAGGATGCCCATCCATTGGGGAATGGCCGAACAACTTGTGGTATATGAATGTAACGGAATACTATTGTGCTATAAGAAATGATGAGCAGGCAGACTTCAGAAAAACTTGGAAAGACTTGTACGGACTGACGCTGAGTGAAGTGAGCAGAACCAAGAGAACATCGTACACAGCAACAGCCACATTGTGTGATGACTAACTTTGATAGACTTAGCCCTTCTCATCAATGCTGGGATCCCAAAAGTCTCATGATGGAAAATGCTATCCACATCCAAAGAAAGAACTAAGGAGTTTGAACGCAGATCAAAGCATACTATTTGCTATTTTTTTCTTCTGTTTTGTTTTGTTTCCTCTTTCTTGCAGTTCCTCCTATTGGTTCTAATTCTTCCTTACAACATTACCAATGTGAAAATATGTTTAATAGGAATGTATATGTAGAGCCTATATCTGATTGCATGCCATCTTGGGGAAGGAGGGGGAGAAAAATTTAAAACTCAAAAGCTTATGGAAGTGATTGTTGATAAATTAAAAGAAATTAGTAAAAGAAATCATTAAAAAAAAAAAGAGGTGTTTCTGAATGCCAGAGCAGGGTATATGGAATGGCACATTCCCCAGCACCCCAGGGCTACAGGGCATCTCTCATTCCACTTGGGGTCTCTCTGTTCCAGGACAGGAACATGGTACTCTGCGTAACTAGGGCTTTCCTCCTTCATGCATTGGCAGGGTTGTATCTTTACCTTGCAGATCCCCATATTTAGAGCTAGGAGAGATGAGAGGATCTTACAATGGAGACTCACCTCAGTTTCCAAGCATCCACATACAGCAGCTATGGGGTGTTTTTGGTGGGGGGTAGAAGCCCGCAAGCATATTTCAAGGATGGAGGCTTATGCTCAGACACCTAATGGCTGTTTCATGAACATTTCTAAAATTAAGTCAGATGATTGTTTGAGACCAAGGATCTTGACTTAGTCCAAGACAAATATAGTCAGAAAGACAGACTATCTTAATCTGGACCATTCTGCTTTCTTTTGTTTTCTGCTACAGACTGAGGGTAGTGGTTTATAGTTTCTTTTATGCCCTCAAAGAGTGGTAGCCTCCTCTGGTCTGGAAAGGCTTCCTCATCACTGTACCCCAGGAGCACAGAAAAGCAGATGGTCCTAGAGAGGTGAAGCCCTGCAGATGGTAGCAGAGAGCAATGACCCAGACCCAGCAGAGAAGCCCATCAGAGACAATATGGTGGAAATTCATCTTCTAGCACACCCAACTGAGAGGGATGGGGAGCATTCCTGTCCCTGGAAGAGATGAACAGCTCCGTGGTGCTAGAGGGGTGAAGGACCACCAGCCTTCAGACATATATTCTCTTTCTAGATATTTCCTGGTCATGTGGATTCTGCCTGTGTGCCTTTCTCCACTGATGATGCGATAACCTGGGAAAGTGTGCATGGGTGGTGGTGGTGAGTCTTCTTGTCCCCTAATTTTCTATGCTGTTTACTTAAATATCATTTGTTTTGAATTCATACATGCTCTGGCTGCAGCCATTTGTGGGGGCTCAGGGGTAGTGTTTTGAGTTGATGTAGTCTGACAAAAGTGCCTTGAACCTGGTATCATTTTTCTGGGGCCCTATGTGGGAGAGGGGATGCTCTAGGTACTCCAAGATGAGTCAGATTCCCCCAGGCCAGGCTGCTTTGTGCTGACTCCTCCTGTCCCAGAGCTCTGCAGCTGGCAGAGACAATTTGCAGTTCTGAGAGTGCTCCTTTCTGTGACCTAGAAAATATGGCACTGATATGGTCATCCAGTGACCCACAGATCTAGGCTGTCTTCATTCCCAGATGGCGGCACTGGGCATAGAGTGGAGACAGATTCCTCAGAGAGCTGGCCCAGAAAGGCCCAGGAGGGGCCAAACACAACTAGAAAAATAAGGCCAGCTGTAAGCCTGAATTCCTGGCCCCTCTTTCTGTGCCTTGACAGAACCAGGGAGGAAGGGGGGCCAACAGAAGGAGAGAGACTGAGGCAGCCAGATGGCCAAGAGCCAACTAACTCCCTGAACTCTCTCGACAGAGTGTTGGCAGGCTGGAAAGGTTGGACCGAGTCCCCAGGCCCTGGGTCGTGGACACCACCCACATAAGTGCCTGATTCCTATCTTTTGTCACTGCAGCTAGAAGAATTCTCTGGTCTCTCTTGTTTTCTCCTGTGTAGACAGACTCTTATTTTCTAACTTGTATCATCATTATTTGTCTACCTGTCTTATCCTCTGACTAGACTGTAAGCTTCTCGAGGGCAGGGACCACCTTGATTGTCCCCCTCCCCACCCCTTTCATGTCTTTGTATCCCTAATGTTCAGAACCAGGACACATGATAGGCGCTTTAACTTGTTTGTGGATTTGAATTCCTCCCCCTTAACTCCAGCCATCTCTCCCCCACCCCGTTTCCCGACCTCCTTCTCCCCTTTACCCACTAGTTCCATTCTCCTTCTTTGACATCCAGAGCCATGATGGGCTGAGTTAGTGAACTGAAATGTCAGAAGGCTTGGGTTTGGACCAACTCTATGACTTGTTGCCTTCTCGGGGCCTCAGCTGTCCCATTTAGAAAACGAGAGGACTGGGCTAGTTGATTCATAAGCATCCTTCAAATTCTCCATCCTATCATTGTGGAGGAAGAGGAAAGGGGGGGAGGAGGGGGAGAAGGGGGAGGAGGGAGGGAGGAGGAGGAGGAGGGGAAGGAGGAGGAAGGGAGGAGGAGGAGGGGGAAGGAGGAGGGAGGGAGGGAGAAGGAGGAGGAGGAGGGGGAGGAGGGGGAGGAGGGGGAGGAAGGGTCATCTGCTAAAGCAAGTGGTTGAGATTTGAATCCGAATCCAAAAATGGGTGGAGGAAAGGGCAGGCTGGCTGAGAGAGAAGGTCCCCCAGGTGGCCGAGGGGAATTTAGCTGGAAAAGTCTTCCTGGACCCCAGCAATCTCGTGCAAGACAATTGACTGCTCACTCTTCCCCCTGTTGCTTCCTTCCCCTCTCACTGTGCTGTGAGTCAGGCAGGAAGACTAGTCAAGGGAGTGTCTGGGCTTTAGGAGAACTTTCCGAACATGTTCAGCTAAATTTGTGCTTCTATTTTTTTAGTCTTTGGTGGAATACTTTCTTTTGGGTCTCTTTTTAGTCATTTAAAATAAATCACAAATATTTAGAATTATTTTATGGTCAATAACCGTCCACAAAATAGCCATGCACAATGAGAATAGCAGTAGAACCCAGCATGCTCTCTAACAGCGTAGGACCAGGTCAGCTAAGCAACAAGAAACCGATCGAAACGGGTCTGGGCTTGGCGCTTCGCTCCATTGCTTGGACTTCCTTCCCCTTGCCTTGCCTATTCCTCAATCCCTTACACGATGTGCTCCCCCTCCCCCCTTTTTTATTACCATGAAATACTCGCAGAAGCTAATGCAGAGTGGAATGAGTAGGATCCGGAGAAAAATTTGTAAGGTGATGACAATAACCTGAAGAAAAATAACTTGGAGAGACCTCAGAACTCTGATCCGACAGGAAATAGCAGTGCCTCTGCAAGACGGATGACCATCCAACCTTTTCCGCCCCTTGGAGGAGAGGAGGGGAGAAGTTGAATAAATGAGCTGGGCATTGTCAGACCCGGCCACACGAGGCTTGGTTCTGTTGGAGCGCATCTATCTATTACACGCAGGGGTTTCTACTGGGGAGGAAGATCTGGGGTGGTAGGTTAGTGGGCAGTGATGTATGGGGGGAGAAGAGCATCGATAAAACGTTTTTTAAAATGCACAGAAGAAAAAATTACAAAAGAAATAAAGATTACCCTATTACATTGTATGCATATACGGGGAGTCCAAAACGTCTTAGCGCATTTTAAAACTAATAACTTTAAAATGCACTGACTTTGGGAACACATATGTATACACAGTTGTTCGTCATTATTTGTGGATTCTGCATTTGCAGATTCGCCTCCCCACTAAAATTTATTTGTTTCCGTTGCTCGTGACTTGCCCAGTCATTAGCAGAATGGCAAAAATTTGGTTACCCAATGAGCACATTGAGGTCGATCAGCGCGATGCTCCACCTTCTTGTTTCAGCTCAGGCTGGAAACGAGTGGCCTTTCTGCTGCTTCTTTGGTGCCATGGATTTCCCCCTCATATTTTTGTGCTTTGTGTTGGTGATTTGACTGTTTAAAATGGCCCCCGAGCATCATGCTGAAGCTCTTTGTGGTGTTCATAAGCACGAGAAGGCTGGGCTGCGCCTTATGGAGAAAATATGCTCGCAGAGCTTCATTCAGGCACCGGGGACAGCGCGGTTGGCCCGGAGTTGAATGGAAACGTTTCAACAGTATGGCAGATCCAGAAAAAGGAATAGGAAATTTGCCAATTGTATGGGAGGCTGCTCCAGAAAGGGCTAAAATAAATCAATGCTGTGACCAGAGGCCCACGAGCAGCTAACCCTGTGTTTCCCCGAGGAGCGATGGTTCAGTGTTTGGGGCGACTTTACAGGATATAACTGCCACAAACGATGAGAATCAACAACTGTATATACACATATTTAGATATGGATCTATATGTGCATATTTACATAGATGTGTATACATAATACATATACCGAGTATAATATATGCATATATAGATTTGTGTGTACGCACACGTATGTATGCAATACTTACATGTATGCAGGTATGGTACACATATGCACACACACAAGGATCTATGTGCACATATACACATGTATGTATATACATTATCTGTATACTGGGCACAATGCACACATGTATACATATGTATATATTATTATAACATATACAATACAGATAATACGCACACTCGGTATAACATATTGGCCATATACACACATATAGATACAAATTTATATGTATAACATATATGCGCATGTATGTATACAAGGTACAATACATATATGTATATATACACTTATATAGGTATGGCTATATACACCACCCACTTGTGCATATGTGTTTATATGTGTATCACATATCTGTATGCCAGGAAAAATACATATATGTATATACATGCATTTTAAAAATGCAGTTCACAGTTTCTTATGTAAGTCTCTTTTCTGTTCTTTTTAATGTATTGAAAGGCTTGTTGGTGATCTTGTTCACAACGAAAACAGAAGAACCTGTACAGATCCAGGTGTAACTGCCTGCCTGGACACACCCCGTGGCCTAACAAGGAGGAGCCCTGACAATCTACTGGAGCACGCTCATTTTACCCAACACGGTGCTTGCTGCATCCTCTCCCGTGTGGGTAGGCGGAGCTCCTTTGACCGACTGCCTGTGTCTTCAAGGCCGGACAAACTGAGCTGGTCAGTCTTTATCAGCTTCTTTCTTCCTTCCTTCCTTCCTTCCTTCCTTCCTTCCTTCCTTCCTTCCTTCCTTCCTTCCTTCCTTCCTTCCTTCCTTCCTTCCTTCCTTCCTTCCTTCCTTCCTTTCTCTCTCTCTCTCTCCTCTCTCTCTTCTCTCTCTCTCTCTCTCTCCCTTCCTTCCTTCCTTCCTTCTCTTCCTTCCTTCCTTCCTTCTTCCTTCCTTCCTTCCTTCCTTCCTTCCTTCCTTCTCTTCCTCCCCTCCCTCCCTCCCTCCCTCCTCTCTCTTCTCTCCTCTCTCTCTCTCTCTCTCTCTCTCTCTCTCTCTCTCTCTCTTTCTTTCATTATATTTGAATTTATTTTAAACTTAAATACAAAATTAAAAAAACATTGCCATGTACTCAGCAGAACATAAGAGAGGACTCAATATGCAATAAGTTTCCATTTCAACAAGACCTAGATAATAAAGACTCCACATTATTTTCCAAGCTGCCCAGCTTTTCTTTGCTTCCTTGTAGGTTTTCTTTTGTCCTCTGCTGTGCATTTTGTACTTTACACACACACACACACACACACACACATACATATACACACATATACATATACACACACATACATATATACATACATATCAATAAACATGAGCATACCTACACATATACTCAAACGTGTACACATAACACTGCATTATACTCATTCCCAATTACCATCTGTTTCTCTGAAGGTGGATAGCATCTTCTTTTATGAGGCCAAATCTTTCCATATTTTTCTAAATCCACCAGCTCGTCATTTCATACACCACAACAATATTCCAACCCAATCACATTCTATCTGGGAGACTGTCTATGAGAGTTCCCTTCCCCACCCCCCTGTTGTTTTTTTTTTTTGCATTCCTTCTATTCTTGGCTACATAGATTTTATTCATACAGGAAAATTTTAATATAAAATAATCAAAATTATCCATTTTACACTTCAACATTGCTCCCTTCTTATAATATGGTTTAAGGTCTGATACTGCTGAATCTAGTTCCTTCACATCTTTTTCCCCTGGTTTCCTGGAAATTCCTGACCCTCTGCTCTTCCAAATGAACCCTGTTATTATTTTTTCTGACTCAGATAATTTTTTTTGGTAATTTAATTAGGATGGTATTACATAAATAGATTGGTTAGGTAAAATTGTCATTTTTAAAAGTATGTTAGCTTTACCTAGCCATTCACAATAAATATTACTTCAATTATTTAGTTTTCTTCTTCTTTGTACCAGACCATTTCTGGTGACTCCTAGTTGCTGCACACCATGTGGAAACGATGAACTGAACTGGTCAAAGGGGAAGGACTTTCCTTTCCCTGTTCCCTCTCTTTGACTTTGGCCCCAAGAAATGGGCCTGAGAGTGCTTGTTTCTGTCCTGTATTGTTGGGGCCCTCCAGTTTCAGGTGCTGGAAGTGACCCCCATGACCCAGGAGTCTAAGACACTGTAACCGTGGAGTCAGAATGGTGGTGGGATGGGGAAGTGAGACAGCCTGATAAGGAAGCCCTGAGAAGCCAAGTTGTCTGAGACTCAAGCCGGAGGCTTGGAACTGGGGCTGCATTGTACAGGAACTGAGCTAAGCTACAAACAATCCCCTTCCCCTTCACAGGGACTGAGCTGGTGCAAGGTGGAATGAAGATTAAGCCTCTCACGTGTTGTGAGAGTTAAGTTTGTATGTTTGTGATTACACTTTTCAGAGTAAATATTTCTGTGTAAAAGCTAAACTGTTAATGATTCAATCAAACTGGGGTGCAGGGGATCACTTGCACCTGCAAATTACAATTGAGGGGCACACCACTGGTGGGAACTAAAGCCATTAGCAGAGCGCTTAGACACCCTCTAATCCCCTTAAGGGGATATCAGAGAACCGTGGAGTAAAATCTAACATGCCAGCCTGCAGGCATTCAGGGCCAGGGTGGTCTGTGCTACATGGTTGTGACTGAGAGACAGTGTAGCACAGTAGATGGCAAGCCAGCCTTCGAATCAGGACACCTTTCACATATTCTGGCTGTGTGACCCTGGGTAAAATGCTCACCCTCTCAGTACCCCTGGCAAATCTCTAAAACTACACATTACAGACCAGTTCCTAATCAGCAGGCAGCATTACAGGGAGTTTCATCTCTGAGTTTGCCCAGACTGATGAAATCACTGGTCTCTCCCCCCAAATAGTTGTGCTCATTGTGAATGCTACTCTGTTGATAACTTTCCACATTTCTTTGCATTTTTTATATTCTTCAGAAGTCTTCTGTCATCTTTATTATGTTCTTTGGTATGCTATTTCCATATTTCTTCTTGTAGCTTGCAGGATTTTTTCCCCTTATTATTGTAATGTTGGAGTTTACCTTTCAGTCTAACAAGGATTTATTCAATATCTTTTTGGATACTCTGTGCAAGGCACTGTGCTACCCCTATGGAATACAAATGAAAAAACAGACCCAATTATACATGGGGACTGATGGCCATTCCCTAATAGATACATTGTCAAAGGATACAAATAGTTTTCAAAAAAAGCACAAAGTATTCACAACCACATGAAAGAATGGTCCAAATCATGAATAAGAGAAATGTGAGATATTAATTTACACCTTCCAAACAAGCAAAGATGACAAAAAACAGCAACACTCAGTATTGGAGGGGTTGCAGAATGAGTGCACAAGTGCATTGTTGGTGGAGCTGTGAAAGGGTGAAGTCATTCTGAAGTGAAGTTTAGAATTATGCAAGTAAAGTGATTAGGATATTCATACCCTTTGAACCAGGGACTCTATTACTGGGCTTGTGCCTCAAGGATGCTACTGATGGAAAGGGGGTCCCTATATACAACAGAATATTTATAGCAGCACTTTTTGTGATGATGGAGAATTGGAGGCAATGGGGGAATTACTGGACAAGTCATGTTGCATGAATATAGTGGAATGTTGCTAAGCTGTAAGAAGTGACATATGTGTTGAAAGAAGAGACGTAGAGAGATCAGCATGAACTGATGCAGAGACAAGTCAGCAGAGCCAAGAAAATATTAAACACAAAAGACTACAATATCTTAAGTGGAGTGAACAGCCACATGCCAGGAAATCAGAGGTGAATGTAGTAGAAATATAGAAATCAAATATGACTTGAATGAAGAGGTAGGACAAGACCCTCCCAACCCACCCCTTCTGGAAGAGGAAGATTGTAGGTGCTACACATTGCATGCCTTGGGAATTTTTCAATCAGTTGGGCTGATTTTTTTTTCCTCTTAAAAAAGTACTATTTGTTATATGGAATGGCTCTCTGGGAGATGGAGGGGGAAGGATATCGGGGATAGCTAGGATGATGTAGGAAACAAGATATCAGACCCTATTTTTGTGTGTTAATTCTTGAATTTCAAGTTTCTTTGAATGATTTCTTGAATGAATTCTTGAATTCAAAGTTTCCTTGAATGATTTCCTGGAATAGAAGATTAAGGGGTTTTTTTGTTTTTCTGTTTTCTGGGAGGTCAGTAGTTCTATGGTTTCTCTATAGCCTATCTCCTAGCATGGTTATCTGACTCCCCAAGTTTGCCAGTTTTTCCAATAATTCAGTGATTTATGAAGACTTTACTTTGACTTGGTCTTCATTGGCAAATCTGTTTTCTGGTATAATAAAACTGTTGTTACCTGTTTCTGTTAATTCATCAGCGTTTTCTGTTGTGTTTCATATTGGTAATCTCTTCTTTCATTACTTTCTCCTGATCCCTTTTAGTGTATTTTAATTCTAACATGAATTTTTTTCTGCCAATATTTTTCCTTAGTTAACTTCTATTCTAATTCTAGCTGAATTTTTTGTTTGTGCAAAACCTTTTCTTTTTTATGCAAAATGATCCATTTTGTCTCCTGCAAGCCTCTCTGTCCCTTGTTGGTCAAGAACTCTTCCTCTACCCATAGCTTGAACTGCATCTCCTTCCTTGCTTCTTTATTTTGTTTATTGTGTGACCTTTTCTATTGAAGTCATGTATCCGTTTGGACTTTATGATGGTGCATTGTGTGAGATGTTGATCTAAGCCTAATTTCTGCCTAACCATTTTCCAGTTTTCCTAGCAGGTTTGGGTTGCAACCTACGTAAGTGCTGGGCATAAGGAAGCTTGATGAATTAGTTAGGTTAATCTCAGCCTTCAGTAATAAAACCTTGAGCTTATCAACTCGCCTCAAGCCACATGTCCAGGGCCAGATAGTGGCCAAACCATGATAAGGCAGAGGAGGATGATCAGGTCCAAGAATGCTGCAGCCAGCCTGCTTGGTCTGCCAGCCAAGCTGCCCACGAACATGGGCTCCAGCTCTTGGAGGATGGAAAGCTGAGGAAAGTGAAGATACAGTGAGCCCCACTGGTGACCTTTAGAAATAAATCCTTATCTGTAGGGACAAATCCTCTTCTTTTCACTCAAATCTGTGGTCAGCAGCCAGGCTGTGCATAGGTGCTTGTCATGTCAATGAGCCCTGCAGTGCAGATGCTGTAGAGATGGGCTGACACACACATCGTCAAGGCAACAGTGCCTGGGGAGGAGGCAGGGCTGCCGGGCACCAAGCTGCAGGGCTGCTCTTGCTCACTCTACCCTTGTTTCACTGCTTTCATGAGGATTCTCTCTTTCAAGAGAGCCTTCAGTAGCCCCACAGCCCTGTTGCTGCCAAATAAAAATGGTGTGCGAGTCATGCACTGACATCCCCTCAGTGGATCAGGGTTTACATAAAGACTTGTGTGTCTTTTTCCTTTCGGGGAAATTCAGTGCGGAATGGTGGCATGCCTACAAGCTTTGGAGAACAAAGGATTTTCATTGGAGGCTTCCACTGGGTATGAACCAGAAATCTAAGGAAGGATGGGGGCCAGTTGAAGTTAAGCTTTTACACCCTGGCGTTTGGGGATGCATAGAACCATAGTATTGAGGATTTGGGGGCATTGAACTTGTTGAGGAAGGAAGACGAATGACCTGGAGGTGTGTGGGCAACAGCTACCAGGATTTGGTTTGGGTGGCAGAGATGAATAGCTTGAATCTCACAGTAAGAGATTTTTCACAAAAAAAGAGATTGCCTCCCATAATACTTTGCCCCTTTCCTTGTTGTGGGGCTGGGGGACTGGCCTGGGACTCTGGAAGCCTGTATCCAACTAGGAAGGCTTCATGTCATAGGAGCAGAGTGGGCAACTTGAAGGGACCTCAGAAGCTATCTAGTTCAATCTCTTCATTTTACAGATGGGGAGACTGAGGCTCAGGGAACTTTAAGTGATTTGCCCAAATTCTTACATGAAGTGAGTGGCAGAGCTGGGATTTGAACCCAAGTCCTCTGGCTCTAGATCTGGGTCTCTATGCTGTGCCAAACTGCCCCTAGGAGCCAATGATGTCTCACTGACTGAAAGGCAGTTCAGCTGAGCACAGAAGGCTTCATCTCCAGAGGGTCAGTCCCAGCTCTGTACTGGCAAATGTTTAATAACTGGTTTTTTTTTTAAAAAGTGCAACATAATTTTAAGTTTAATCTGCATTATTAACATTTTTATTCTTCACTTACTTAAGTTTGGACAATTAACAGAACAATAAAGCAAGCCAAGATTTGTAGCATTTGCCAATTTTTGAAGTGTAAATGCTCACCCTGAATATTTAACAAGTGACTCTTGTAAGCCACATCACAGGAGGGCTGGCTCCAGCATGCCACTGGTTGATCACCAGGAGGAGGCTTTTCTTTATTCACAGTAATTCATGGACCTAATTGTTTACTAAAAGGAGGATGCAATCTGTGCTTGTGGAGGTTGTGCCCACAACCTGGAGATTTGCAGGTGATCATTACTAACCCTCACCCTAATACATAATTACTGTATTGAAGTGGACACACTGTTCTGGGGTCAGTTGGTAGCTAGATGTGTCCCATTTATAGTTTAAAATGAAAAGAAGGACTTTCGGTCTTGGAATCACAGGACTTAGAGGCAGGAGAGACTTTAGGCTTCATCTAGTCCAAGCCACCCATCGTCCAGATGATGGAATTAAGTTGGGTTGGATGGCTACCCTGTAACAGAACCCGGAGCCAGGGAGCTGCTCTTGTAACTGGCCAAGAAGATGGGCTCTCTAGAGGGAAGAGCAGAAGAAGAATCTGGAGGCTTGAAGGCAGGAGTCATTTCTAAAATCAGGCTGGAGCTGGCTGTCCTTGGGTGAGATGACTGAGCAGACTGGAGTTGGCTGCTGGGGCTTCTACTTGGGGGCTGTGAGGAGGACCCAGGTCTGGGCCAGGATGAGAGACTTGAACCTGGTGGCTGGGTGGTCCACTTCCACTTTGCAAGGTCTACGAGATGTTACTTCCTCAGCAGTGAGCTGCGTGGTTCCATCACCCACATCCTGGTTCAATGAGTCTCGGTGATTGGCTCTCATGCTCTGAGGTCTGACACTTGACAAGATGAAGCTTCCTCTTTCAGCTTTCGTTGGAAGATACCTCACTTTGATGGGGCTGCTCATTGGCCTGCAACATGCACCATTTTTTTTTTTTTGGTGAAGGTCTGGGTCTAAGGGGAAGAACACTGGCTATGGATCTAGAGTAGGGTTATGCTTCTTACTTCCTCTCTAGGCTCTAATTTCTTCATCTGTAAAAAGATGGAACCAAGTGATATTTTAGCTACATTTTGGCTCTAAAGCCCCATGGCCTTGATGCTAAAACTAATTTGGTGACTAGCTGAGTGACCCTGGGCAAGTCACTTCACTTCTGGAATGAATGTATCCACAATCTTAGACCCAAAGTCTCTTTTCCTTGACTCTCACAAGATGTCTCTCCCACAGGATCTCTCCCACTCATCATCCCATTCTCTCCACTCACACAGCTGCTGACCTAGTTCAAGCACTTATCTCTTGCCTAGATCATTGCAATGGGCTCCCTTTCTTCAGTCTCTTCTTTTCCAATCCATTCCTCATACAGTTGCCAAAGCCATTTCCCTAAGACTCAGGCCTGACTGTGTCACTCTCCTACTCTATAAACTGCAGTGGCTCACTTTCAGAGCCCTTCACAATCTGGCCGTACCCTACCTTTCCAGTCTTATTATACTTTACTCCCCTTCCTGCATTGTTCAGTCCAGCCAACCCATCTTTCTTGCTGTTTCTTAGGTGTGATCCTCCACTTCCCATCTCTGAGCCTTTGCATCGGCTCTTTCTCATGCCTGGAATTTACTGCTATCTCTCCTCCAGCTCTTACACACCCTTGTTTCCTTCAAAGCTCTGTCCAGCGTCACAAAGCCTTTCCAGATCCCCTCCTCATCCTGGTACTGCCTTCCCCCCAAATTTACTATATGTTAATTTGTCTATATTTACACAGAGAGAGGCAGCATGGCATAGTCACTAGGGAGATGATCCAAGCCAGAAGGAGCTGGCTTCAAGTCTTGCCTCTGACACTGCTGAATGTATGACCCTGGAAAGTCACTTAACCTTTCAATGTTATAGGTAACTCTCTAAGACAGTAAGTTTCAGAGAACAGTTACCAAACAGCATTGGAAGAGGGTTTTTCATAACCTGAGAATTCCCCCTATGACTGAAATCACAGGTCCAGTCCTTAAGTCTTCTATAGGGCACCCCAAAAATCTTAGCGTAGTTTAAGGGGAAAGGAATAAGCATACATGTAAGCATACACATACATACAGATATGTATACATACATATGTGCATATATATGTATGTATATACGTGGCTTAGGAGAAAGGGAAGGGAATAAACATTTATATATGTATGTATACAGTGTATATACACACACATGTATGTGTATATAAATGTTTCTATTGCTAAGTACTAAACACTTTACAAATATGATCTCATTTGATTGCCAACAGCTGTGGGAGGTAGGTGCTGTCCCCATTTTGCACTGGAGGAAATTGAGGCAGACAGAAGTTAAATGACTTTCCCAGGGTCACTCAGCTAGTATATATCTGAGGCTGAATTTGAACTCATGTCTTCTGGTCTCTAGGTCCAGTGCTCCGTACACCATAGTGCCACCTGACTGCCTCTAGTTCTACTAAGTACATTTTTGTTGGTTGATAATGAGTGCTTTCCAGTGCCAAAGTGCTGACCCTGTAGCATGGCCTAGCTTCTCTGCTACCCTTGACCATGGTGCTGAATGGAATCCCCTTAAGAACCATCATCTTTGAGAGTCCCTTTTGAGAAGTTTGGAAATTTAAAGAATCTCAAGGAGAGGGTTTTCCTGGTAGAGCTGGAGAGGATGCTGGCCCAGGATCATCTGCTTTGAAATCCATGGATAAATGGACCTATGAAAGAGCTTCCTGTTGCTACCAAATAGGAAATGCTACTAATAATGAGAACTAACACTGATAAAGCTCCTTAAGATCAACCTTGTGCTTTCCTCATGACAACTCCATGAAGCAGGTAGAATGAGTATAATTATCCTCATTTTGCAGGTGAGGCAACTGAGGCTCAGAGCCTTTAAGTGATTTACCCAAGGTCACAGAGCCAGGATTTCAGCGAAGGTCTGCCTTGAGTCCAAGCCCAAAGCTTCCCCCACCATTTGGGGAGAATTAAAAAGAACAGAAAGACACACAGGGAATTCTGCCCATAAAACAAATAGGAGGATGAAGTACTTTAACAGAAATTCATCAGGCACTAATTAAGAGCCGAGTGCAGTGCTGTGAACCTAGTACAGCTTAATGGGAGCACCACTAATGGCTTATGATTTGTAACTTGAATTAAGTAATTAATTCTCCCCAAACTTAATTGGGAGCATTTACTTAATTGACACCTGGCATGAGGAGATGGGTGACAATGAGTTACAGCTGTTTGCTTCCTTTTGATTCCCTGGGAAGTCATAAAGAAACAACGGAACACCAGAGACTTCCTCTGGCCTAATGGAATGGAGGTTTAATGACCCCAGGAAGGCTTCATTAGAGGATATATTTTCAGGTGTCTGACTCCGGCATGATGACTGATGTGGGGAGGTTTTTCTCCCCCAGATCAACCTGTTGCTGGACTTGTAGGCTCCACTGAAGAAAACTGCAGCAACACCAAGAAAATGAATCCATCCTTTGCCCTACAGATGAAATTTGTTCTGTAAAAACTCTCCTGAGGTGAAAACATGTATTAAAAATCTCTGTATGTGTCGCATGTCTCCTATCTAGAGGAATTTAACTGTGCTGATGAGCAGTGGTCCATGTAGTAAAATGGGGTATAAGTTACTATCGTCTGTTAAAGCAAACACCTAGAAAGTGACTGCCCACTTAGAAGGGGATGTACGTACTGCAGTTCTGGAGACTGGCTGATGTTGTGTCTTCCTAGGAAAGTATTGGCAGTTTCCCAAATGTAGTACAGCCATGCTTTTCCTTGCATTCACTTTAAAGCTCTGTTCCTTCATCGATTCATTCATCCATAGCTATCATTATTTAATAATAGTAATAGCTAACATTTAAATAGCTCTTCCAAGTTTGCAGTTTATAAATATTCTCTCATTTATTTGATCCTCACAATTACCCTGGGAGGGGACTGCCACTCTTCTCTCCATTTTACGGTTGAGGAAATTCACTCTCATCCCAGGGTTGTTGTGAGGATTAAATGAAGTAATATTTTAATTAAAAAAGAGCTTAGCACAGTGACTGGCACTCAGTAGGTGTTAAATAAATGCTTATTCACTTCCCCTTGAGGCAGATAGAGGCCAAAGGACTTGACCAGTTTCACATATCTAGTAAGCATCTGAAACTGGATTTGAACTCAGGTCTTCCTGACTCCAGGTCCAGTGAGTACTTTTAGGTTCGCAAAGCAATACGTATGTATGTATGTATGTACACATGTATGTATATGTCATGTCATTTGATCCACTCATCCATTTAATCAATCAATAAGCAATTGTCAAGTACTAGTGGTAGGTTCTGAGGATACAAAGTACAAAGTGAAACAGCTCAAGCCCTCAAGGAGTTTTCAGTCTCTCTGGGAGACTAGATAGATAGGTGTGTGTGTGCATATAAAACTGTATGTTATTGTCTGAACTATAGGTGAGAATCATCCACTTTGTTTTTCTTGTGTGAGTTGTTTTTTGTGGCTGCAGATCTCACTGAGGTAGCCCTGGAGTATTCTGGAACATGATACAATCAATACAGTGTTATTCAAAGCCAGGAGCCTCTAGATAAGGTCACCACCCACAGGGAATCCATTGTCTATTTGAACTCTGACCTGGATATCCATCCAGATAGGGGTGAGGGCCTTTGGCAAGCACACAGCTCCTCATCGTATACCTTGCTTGGTGCTGATCGTTGAGGCTCACTGCATAATTATTAGTATGATTGCTTCTGTCAAGGGCACTTCTATAATCTCAACACACACTCAAGCTATCTTGTCAGAGGAGAACCTTTGGTGGGCTTTATGCAGTCAAATGATATTTTGAGTGGTAATAACAAACAGGAAACCTGGGAAAGAAAGCTTGCCTGTTCCTGCATCTCATTCCCATCCAGGATGCCCTCAGTATGTGGGTTTCCCAGACGGGATGGCTAGCTTCAGTGTCCTGGTTTGTAAAAAAAGCAGGTTGGATGAGAGGGTCCCTATGCTCCCTTCGGCATCCCCTTAAAGCGCTTTCTTTGACTAAATGGCTTCTGTCATTTTGGTCTTTGTATCCACAGCACCTAGCACATAGTAGGGGCTTAATAGATGTTTTTGGAGTTGAATTGCTTTGACTTTCACAATTCCATATTGTTCTTCCTTGGTAGCTAGGTTGTGCAGTGGCTAGAGCGCTAGGCCTGGAGCGCAGGAGGATCTGAGTCTGAATCCTGCCTCAGACATTTACCAGCTGTGTGACCCTGGGCAAGTCATTTAACTTTCCTTGGCCTCAGTTTCCTCATCTATAAAATAAGGATTCTGCCTCACCTCAGAAAGCTGTTTTGAAGATTAAATGAGATAGCCTATGGGAAATGCTTCGCAAACGTTAAAGGGATAGAGAAATGCCAGATATTCTTCTTTACAACATGACTAATGTGAAAATATGTTTAAAAAGAATGTATATGGAAAGCCTATATCAGATTGCACACCATCTTGGGGAGTGAGGAGGGGAGGGAGGATGAGAAAATTTAAAACTCAAAAGTTCATGGAAGTGAATGTTGAAAACTAAAAATTAATTAATTAATTAAAAAATAAAGTATCCAATAAACATAAAAAAAGAAATACAAGGTATTATTATTCAAAATGAAGACTGGCTATCCTACCTTCTCTACCATTTGGGCTTTTTTAACTACAGAGCACCTCAAACCCAGTGAAAATGAGAACACTAGTACTTGTCCTCTGGCCTGGGAGTGGTGAGGAGCCTCTGCAAACCTTACTCAATGTACCTATGGGTTATCACCATCAATCAATGAATGAATAGAGCATTTATTAAGCACCAACTATGTACAAAGACTTGTGCTAGGTGCTAAGGATACACATGGCAATGGCAGTCAGTCTGGGCTCTTCAGGAATTCCCATTTTAATGGAAAGATGACCCTGAGGGAAGGTTCCAGTGGCAAATCAGATAGAAAGGTCCCCTGGTCCTTGGGGGATGGGGCATATCAGCAAAGCAGATGGTTCTGCCTTTTCTTTCATGTCATTTCCACCAATAAAATCATAACAGTGTCTGATATTGAACCACTTGACAGGGCCAAGGACTGTGGCGACAATAACTTCCTTTTCTGGGCTTTCAGTAGCTGTGACTGCCGCTCCTGTGGGAGCAGTGGCCAGGCTACATCTTCGCAGGGGTTGCTTCTCCAGGTGAAGGCTGAGGGCACTGGGATAGAAGCATCGCTATTCCCAAGGCTCTTGGGTTCAAGGTCCTGGGCTGTCTCTGTCAGGTTCTGAGAGCAGATAGTTGTCACTGTGGTAGTGAGGGTTTGACTTGCCTGATCCATGCTGCTTCCTGTCTTTCCCTTAGGTGCTATGAGGGAGGCCTGCCTTCTCACACAATGCCCCTATCTTCAGTAAGGAGGAGATGAATGAATGATGATACAACAGCTCTGAAAGGTTGCTGCCGCTCTTGAAGGTTTAGGGTCCTTCAAAGAAGGGAAGGTAATTCCTCACAGAAGAATCAGGGAGGGCTTCATAGAAGGGGTGGAAGTTGGGCTAAGCTTGAAGATACTGATTTGGAGGAAAATGTTTCAGGCATGAACAAACTGAATGAGATAAATCTAGAGAGTGAGTTGAAGGAATAGTCACTAGTCCAGTCTGGCTGGAGTGCAGAGCACACAGAAGGGGGAAATGGGAGATAGGACTGGCAAGGTAAACTGAGTCCAAAGAGCCTTGAATGCCTGGCTAGGGAGTTTAGATTTCATTTAGTAAACAGTAGAGAACTATTAAAGGTTTGTAAGCATGGGAGGGACAGGGTCAAAAGAGCACTTGCTTAAGACATATTCGGCAGATTGTGAAGGAAGGTAGGAGGACGGAGGCAGGAAGGAAGACAAGTTATGAAGCCATTTTAATAGTTGGGGTGAGGACAGCAAGACAGACAGACAAGAGCTTGGACTAGGGTGGTGGTTATCTAAGCAGAAAGGAGGGAACAGGTACCCTGAAAATAGCCGTCTTCTAATCCATATCAGGACAGAAGTCCCTGAATTAAAATGTCAACAAAAGCATTTACAGACTTGCAATGGCTAAGCTCTGTTTTTCTATTTTCAAAATGATGCCAGATAATCTACTTTAGGAAATAATTGGAAAATATCAGCGAACGAATTTCATCAAGATTACATTCTATTCTCCAGCAAAAGCTGGGGAATGAGCAGCACACATAGAGCACTTCATTCTTTCTATTCCATTCAGTTCAATTCAGTTCAGCAAACATTCCTCTCGGGATTCTGTCTTTCCATTGGTTAACCTTTTTAGTGCCCTTGGTAATCAGCTTTCTTCCAAAAATGTTATCTATGGTTTTGCTTGTAACAGAATCATTTAAATGACTTCTTTTTTCTTTTTGTATTGGTGGGAGAAAGTGACTTTTATTTATGACAAAATAATGTCATTGGCTCTTGTTGGCTACACACCCTCTCAGGGTCATTAGTCTCCTGCACACATGGGCTGTTATCAGGGAATGAGACTCTGGCTTAAGTGTCTGAATGAAGAGGCAGAATTTTAGAAGCTAAACTCAGCTGAGCTGAGAACGTCATTCTCATTCTGGTGTTAACATCAGCCTAAATATATAATTGTGTGTGTATGAGTCAGGACATTTGGGTGCTCTTTCCCATTAACATTAAACTATTCAACTTTGAAAAATGATTTCCTTTTCTGGTGCACAAGCCTAGGATGCCTTTTGCTAACTTGGTTATTGTTAGCACAACCAGGCAGGCAGGGCAGTAGAACTGTGGGAACAGGGAGGCAGCAGCTCCTGTTGGTTTCCCAAAGGATACTAGCTTCTCTCCCACTTCAGGCTGCTAGTAGGCAACAGATTAAAAAACCAAGAAAGCCCCCAAAAGCTAATTCAGTCTCAGGCTTCTCTAGGAAAGGCATGTATGCCTTCCAGGAATAGGGAGGTGGTGCTCCCCCTCTACTCTTCTCCCTTCAGACACAGCATAGTGTGTTCAGTTTAGTTCTAGGCACCATGGTTTAAGAAGGACATTGATATGCCCAGAAAGGGCCAATCATGATGGTGAAGGACTCAAGTCCATGTCATATGAGGATGTCAGTGAGTCAACTAACATCATTTCCAAAGGCTTCAGGAGTTGGAGACCAAGGGGATGAGAAGAGAAGAGAGAAAGCAGCCTTGGGTAAAATTGACTCTGAAGAATGGGAGGAGTGTGCAGGGGCTGCCAGGGAGAAGGGGTCTGTGGAGCCATTGGAGTACATCTCTGAATACGGCTTGCTGAAGTCAGACTTCATTGTTTTGGATGAACTGATGTTTTTTGTTAACTGAGGGTTGAGCATGAAACCCTTTTTGTTTCATCTCTTTTTGGATACTGTGGGTCAGATATATTAATGTCTTTCCTGTCTTGGCCTCCTCTGAGTTAGGAAGAAAATACTTTGAGGAGAGGGCAGGGACTTCTAAGTCACAGTTGTCCAAGATTATTCAATTCAGCCTGTTTGGCAGAGGAGACCAGACTCTCCTGGTACAGCAGTGTAGACTGGACAGTAAAGGCAATCAAGCAGACACTGTTCCCGGGTCCCTTGGTCTTCCCGGGGGAGAATCTTATCTAGGCAAGGAAATAATGACTGCTGCCCATGTTGCCCAGCCAATCCTCTAAGACTGTAAGTTACAGATGAATTTGGAGCCAGACTATGAAAGGTTCCCACCTTAGGCAAATGACACTGTGCATTTAATGGAAGGAAACTTAATAAATACCTGTTGAATGCTTGAATCTGGCCCCCATTTTAAAGACAAAGAAACTGAGGCCATTAGAGGTTATGTAGCTTGTCTAGGGGTGCACAGCTGTCAGAGCTGGGTATCCAAGCCTGTTTGTTAGTTCCTGTCAGAGTTCTCTGCACACCGAAGCCCTTAATAAAGGTGTGAATTGGATCATTTTATTGGGCACCAGATTCTCCTCCAGCGATCCACCCACGTTTCCAATGCTCCAGTAATCTTGGTTGCGCTCAGGTTGAGAGCTGACGGATCCCCATCCCACAGATGAGTCTGCCCTCTAGGGGCTTGAAATCTAGCTGAGATTAGGCACCCACAAAATGACCTTCTTCCTCTTTCCTCTTCACTCATGCCATCCCCAGGAATGGGTCAATCGAGGCCCTCTTTCTACTGATATACTTATGAGGTTGTCAGGAGAAGTTTGTGACACTGGGTGGAAGCCACACTTGCATCATCATCATCATCATCATCAGCAGCAGCAGCAGCAGCAGCAGCAGATTCAGGAGTTCTCAATCCAGGGGGACTGAGGGGATCAGACAACTGCTCAGAAAGAGATAACAGGGGACGCTTTGCTGGCTCTGGGTACAGCTGGCACTGATTTGTAACTCTACTGCCCATATGCAGTTCTGGGTCATAGTTCCAGGGTAGAGAAGAGTGCTGGGAATCAGCCACAAGGGGGGGACTCTGATCACAGTTCCAAGGCAAAGAGAACAATAGTGCTTGTAGCTGCAGGGGACCAGGGGGTCTTTCCCAGGTAAAGACCAGAATGCAGACCAGGAGAGCAGTGACCACACCTCTCCCTGCATCATACCACCTTGGAAACACTAAAAATTTGACCCCCCCCATAACTAGTTTGGGAAACAGCAGCACAAAAAAGCCTGAAGCTGGGGACAGTGCCTCCCCATCCCCAGGTGAGCATAACCTAGCTTTAACATAAAGTTCAAAGTCAAGAAACAGCCTGGAAAAATGAATAAACAACAAAAAATTAATTTGAACATAAAAAGGTACTACAATGGTAGGGAAGACCAAGACATAAACACAGAAGAAGACAACAATGTGAAAATAGCTACAAAGCCTCAAAGAAAAATACTGATTGGACCCAAGCCCAATAAGAGTTTCTGGAAGGGTTAAAGAAAGAGAGAAGAGTGGTAGAGGAAAATTGGGAAAAGAAATGAAAGTGATGCAAGGAAATTATGAAAATATAATTAACATCTTGGTGAAAGAGATACAAAAATCCTGAATAAAACAGCAACTTAAAAAACAGGACTGGACTAATGGTAAAAGACGCACAAAAATTCACTGAAGAAAATAACTCTTTAAAAAAGCAGAATTGGCCAAATGGAAAAAGAGGTACATAATCTCATTGAAGAAAATAATTCCTTAAAAATTAGAATGGGGCAAGTGAAAGCTAATATCTCCATGAGACGTCAAGAAGCAATAAAACAAAGTCAAAAGCATGAAAAAAAATAGAAGAAAATATGAAATACCTGATCAGAGAAAGAACTGACCTAAGAATAGATTGATGAGAGAACATTTAAGAATTATTGGACTATCTGAAAGCCGTGATAAAAGAAAGAGCCTAGACATCATATTTCAAGGAATTATCAAGGAAAACTGCCTTGATATCCTGGATCTAGAGAGTTAAATAGAAATTGAAAGAATCCACTGATCAACTGCTGAAGGAGATCCCAAAATGAAAACTCCCAGGAATATTATAGCCAAATTCCAGAACTCCAAGGTCAAAGAGAAAATAATTCAAGTAGCCAGAAAGAAACAATTCACTGTGGTACCATAGTGGTACCTCACAAGATTTAGCAGCTTCAATGTTAAGGGATCAGAAGGCTTGGACTATGATATTCCCAAAAGCAAAGGAGCTAGGATTACAACCAAGAATAACCTATCCAGGAAAACTGATTATGATCCTTCTGGGTGTTGGGGACGAGAAATGGATATTTAACAAAATAGAGGACTTTCAAACATTCCTGATGAAAAGACCAGAGCTGAATAGAAAAAATTTATATTCAAACAGAAGACTCGATAGAAACATAAAAAAGTAAATATGAAAGCATAATCATAAGGCTGTCAATAAAACTAAACTTTACATTCCTATGAAGGTGATACATGTTGCTCCTAAGAACTTTATCATTATTAGGACAGTTAAAAGGAGTTTACACTGAAGGAATGGGTGTGAGACGGTTATGTTGGAATGAGCTCAAAAAAAAAAAAAGAAAAAGTGAGAAAGAGGTGCTCTGAGAGAAGAGGAAATGGAGAGGTATAATGGAGAAATTTTTCTCACATAAAAGAGGTATGCAAGGAAGAGCTTTTACAGGGGAGGGGGAAGAGCTTTTATAGTAGAGGGGAAAATGGAAGCATGACAGGTGATGCTTGAACCTTATTCTGATATAAATTGGTTCAAAGAGGGAAGAATGTATATATATATATATATATATATATATATGTATTATATATATGTATACACACACACATATATACATATACACACACAGATATAGATATAGATAGATGTATTGCTAAGCAGCCTTATTTACTGCAGCTTAAATTAGTTTTGATTCAGTTTGGCTTAGAAATGACACAGAGTCTCAAGTTTGATTTATATATATATATGTATATAGTAAAAGTATTTATTATTATTATTATTATTATTATTTTGTAGCAGGCATAGTCCAATTTATTTGTTTATAAAAACATCTATGTGGTTGCCACAGCAGCTGCCTGAGTCCTCTGGACAGATGCTCGAGTGTGAGTCTTCACAAGCTGGTCAGTTAGTGAACACAGTCTCCTTCCACAGGTCTGGGGTTCGATAGCTGTATGTTTTGGAGATGGCATCGAAGGCAGCTTTAGTGAAGTTGCCCAAAGTAGCCGTACAGCCCCTTGCAGATGTGCAGCAGTCATCAATTCCAGCCATCATCAGGAGCTTCTTGGGCACAGGAGCTGAGATGATGCCAGTACCTCTAGAGGCGGGGATCAGGTGCACCAGAACCGATCCACATCGCCCAGTGACCTTGCAGGGCTCTGTGTGACGCTTGCCAATCTTGTTCCCCCAGTAGCCGCGTCTGACAGGAACGATGGACAGCTCGGCCAGAATGATAGCACCACGAATAGCTGTGGCCACTTCCTTGGAGCACTTGACACCCAGGCCAATGTGGCCATTGTAGTCACTGATGGCCACAAAAGCTTTGAACCTGGTATGCTGTCCAGCTCTAGTTTGTTTCTGAACAGGCATTATCTTCAGAACCTCATCTTTCAATGAAGATCCCAGGAAGAAATCTATGATCTCAGACTCCTTGATAGGAAGGGAGAAAAGATAGATCTCTTCCAAAGGCTTGATCTTCATGTCCTTGACTAGCTGGCCCAGCTTAGTGACAGGAGCCCACTCCTTGTCTTTGGCCTTTCCTCCCGGGGCCTCATGACCGTGGCCAAGGCCTCGACCATGGCCCTGACCTCGACCTCGGCCCCCCACTGCTGAAGCCACCACGGAAGTCATCTCGGCCTCCGACTCTGGGGCCCCCAGGTCTCATCCACCATTTGGTGTTCACTAGAAGTAGAAGCAAAAGTATTTATTATTAAGATAGTAAAATAGGATTAAGTTTAGTAAATAGAATAGAGTTAGAGTTAGTAAATCCCAATAGGTAATAATAACATACTTAAGCCTCAACTGGTATCAAATCTTGTCACAATCAACCATCACCATCAGGGGAACCATGTACATCTGGATCACGTGGGCTGGGGAGTCCCAGTTTCAGTCTCCAGAGTCCCAAAGGGAAAATCCCAGACTACACATCTGCACCTTGGGGGAAACTCTGAAGATAAAGGTGGGGCAACCTGCTTTTAGTAGTTCCTTCCAACAAGGCAATTTGCCAAAAATATGTGATCTATGGGAAAGGACCTACTCTCAAAACTATCCTTGAGAGTATTCCTGTTTATGAATATCTGGTTCCTGGAGGGGTGGCCAGCCCTTCCTGGGAGCAAATACCATAAACAGTCCTTCAACACCTAGCTAGGAATAAGATTGACATGAAAAAAAGAGTCAGGGTCAAATTGCAGGCATACTGAGTGAGGTCAGAATGTCTTTTTAAAATTCATTCATCACAATGGATAGAGATACGTGTGTGAGTGTGTGTGTGTGTTGTGTGTGTGTGTGTGTGTGTACATACTTAGTTGTGTATAGAAATATAACTTAGCAATAGGGAAATGGGAGGGGAAAGGGATAAGAGAAAGGGGGAATGATAAAAGGGAGGACAGATTAAGGGAGGCAATGGTTAGAAGTAAAATAGACTTTTAGGGAGGGAAAGGATAAGAAGAAAGAGAGAAGAAACAGAAGAAAATGGGTTGGAGGGAAATACACAATTAGTAATCGTAACTGAATAGTAATGGGATGAGCTTACTCATAAAATGGAAGCAGATAGCAGAATCCAACAATACATTGTTTGTAGGAGATATACTTGAAACAGATAGAGTTAAAATAAAGGGCTGGACAGAATCTAATGCACTTCAGCTGAAGTAAAAAAATAAGGCAGGGATAGAAATCATGATCTCATACAAAACAAAAGCAAAAATAGACCTAATTAAAATAGATAATCAGGGAAACTACATTTTGTTAAAAGGTCACATAAATAATGAAGTAATAGTAAACATTTCTTAACAGCAAGTTTCTCTGAGAGAGGCTTCATTTATCAGGTAAGTACTGAGCATAAAGCTGAGTCAAATTTATAAAAATAAGAGCCGTTTCCCAATTGATAAATAGTCAAAGGATTTAAACAGTTTTCAGAAGAAGAAATCAAAGCTATCTATAGTCATATGAAAAAATGCTCTAAGTCACTACTGATTAGAGACAGGCAAATTAAAATAATTCTAAGGTACCACATCACACTTATCATAAATGACAAATGCTGAAGGGGATGATGGAGGAGTAGCAAACTGGCCCAACCATTCTGGAGAACAACTCAAACCGGGATCAAAGGGCTATAAAACTAAGCATACCCTTTGACCCAACAATACCACTACTTGGCCTATTTCCTAAAGAGATAAAAGACAATGGAAAAGAAACTATATGTACAAAAATATTTTTGTGGTGGTGAAGAATTGGAAATTGAGAGGATGCCCATCAATTGGGGCATGGCTAAACACATTGTGGCATATGGTTGTGATGGAATACTATTGTACTATCAGAAATGATGAAGTGGGTGCCAGAAAAACATAGGAAGACCTACATGAACTAGTGCAAAGTGAAGTGAGAAGAACCAGCAAATCATTATGCACAGTAACATCGATGTTGTAATGATGATCAGCTGTGAAAGACTTGGCTACTCTGATCAATACAGTGATCTAAGACATTTCCAAAGGACTCATGATGAAAAATATTATTTATCTCTAGAGAAAGAACTGATGAATTCTGAGTATAGACTGAAGTATAATTTTCTTGCTTTCTTTTTATTTTGTTTTGCAATGTGGTTAATATGGAAATGTTTTGCATGATTTCACATGTACCACTGATATCATATTGTTTGCCTTCTCAATGGGTGGGGGAGGAGTAGGAAGGAGGGAGAGAACATGAAACTCAAATTTTAAAAAGTAGATTAAAAAAATGAAGATTAGTCTCCAATAGTTATTGTTTTTCATTGGTCTTAAGTATTCTACCATAGATATATCTTAATGCTCTGCTTTTGTGTTGTTCATAACATACATTTTTAAAAAATTCTTAATTAGATTATTCCCAATACAGTTATTAAAAACTTATATAACTGATTATTTTAATATCTTAATGATAAATAATAACTGACTTAAAGTATATTAATATTTTTGTTGAGAATTTATCCTTCAGTCAGCTTGGAATCCTCCTCTAATATTTGTTGTGATATCCATAATTATGCAGGTTTATTGATAAATTCTTCAAGGACTCCTTAGTCTTTGAAAAGCTTTTTTTTTGTTTTTTTAAAAAACATGGTCATGGTAAAAGGGTATATGATTTAGCTGTCTACATTGCCTCACATATTTTGTATTTGAATTTCTGTACTGCAGCATCTTAGTTGAAGTCTTCCTTTTGGGTTCTTAATGGCCAATGGCAGGGGCACTAGGACCTGACATGCTGAGGAGTGGTTAGACTTCATTTTAATGCAGCAAGTCTTAGACATCTACTGTATACAAGTCCTTTTCTAGGTGCTAGTGATACAAAGGAAAAAAATGAAACAATCCCTGTACTCCAGGAGTTTACTGAGCAAAGGGAAGAATACAGCATGTATTATGATGGATAAAGACAAGATAATTTGAGGAGAGAAAGAGCAGCAATTACTGTTGTTGGTTAGAGTGGTGGTGGGAAATTTGAAGAGACGTCATGCAGGGGGTGGCACGTGGGAGTGAGTCATAGCCATCATCAGTGAACATTCATTAAGCATCTACTATGTGCCAGGAGTTGTGCTAAATTCTGGGGATACAAATATGCAAAAAAGAAAGACGGTCCTTACCTTTGAGGAGCTTCCAAAGTAATTGCAGAAGCCCACACAAAAGGAAACAGAAAAGCAGGGAGGAGGGGAGGGTACCCAAGGGTCAGGGACATGGTAGGTGATAAATGAAGACATGTTCTGAGCTGAGCTTCCTCCTTAAATGGAGGTTTTGCAATTTGTGGCTCCACCCTCACAGTCAGAGGGGCAGAGGATAGTGAGGAAGTGTGAGTGCTAAGGTTGATTTGGTCTTTCAGGATAATGAGTTTCCCCAAAGATAAAGCTCCTGGGGCTTAGTGGAGAAGCCACTGAAATTCTAATGTAGTGCAGACAAGTGGGAAATGAGGGGCTTTGAAGGAGGTTTGGGATTCTCAGATTTGGAGCCAGAGAGGGAGCCTGTTCTAGGCATGCTTAAATGGGCACTCTCTTTACTATTCAATGTCTGGATTATGATCTGTACCTGCTGATTGTGCAAAGAGTCTTGAATTTGGTGTCAGAGAAGCTCAGTCAAATAGATATTCTGTTATTTTAATACCTGTGTGACCTTGGGTACATAACCTCCCTTTCTGAGACTCGGTTTCTTTATTTGTTGAAGGAGGGGATTTGGATAATTTATATCCATGATCTCTTCCAGCTCTAAATACCAGAGCCTCTTTAGACTTGTTTGCTAATCTACAATCATAGGGAACTCCCCAGAAATTTTGGTTTCATCAAGGGAGTGAATCTGGCTAAGCAGTTACATTTTTAAATGGTGCTGAAAATATCGATGTGCCTTAATCTGTTTGTGTTCCACCTGAGTCTGGAAGGATTGGGCTGCAGATTAGAAAACTGAGCCATTCCAACTCTTCAGTGACTAATTATACTGGAGGCCAGGAAATGGCAAGATGAGTAACTCTATTAAGGGAAAATATGAAAGAACTCTACAGAGGCTTTATTGAATCGAGAGAGCAGGAGGCGGGGTTGTGATGGTACAGAGAGAAGCTACAAATCTGTCAAAACTCAATTAGGGAATCAAATCATGACAGAAAAATCATGGAATGAGGTGAATGATGTCCTCAAATAGGGAGTATGGTAGAAGGCACGTATCTGAGGAAACTCAGTAAGTCCCAGTCCATAGCTCAGAGCGGCATGCAGAACAAGGCAGTTGGGGGTGGGGCACAGAATCTCCCCGATCCCCCATCCCTCCCTGCCGGTGCTGGTCTTCACGTAGTTCCCAAGAGAAGCAGATTACTAATGTTCTTTCTGAGCACTAGCCTTTGCGCCATAGTTGCCTCAATAGGCATCAGGACCCTGGACAAGGCATGACCTCACTCCCAGATTGGTTTAACTACAGGCTTCTTCCAGTCTGGTTTGTAGAAGCGCAGTAAATAGCAGCGCTCTTTGACAGAGAACAATGTGAGAGAAGGGAGGTGATAGCCTTGAGCAGAAATGCTAAAAACAAGAAAACAACTTTCTTTGAGTTGGAATAAATGTAAAAACCAAAGTAAATCACACTCCTGACAAGAGATAAAGTTGTTTATATGTTGATTGGATGTGATTATTTTTTGGGTTACCTGGAATACTTTAAATTTTGGAGTTTTGGATCACCTCTATAAAGTCAGATGGTCCAGATCTGGAAGGGATCCCAGAGATCATTCAATCCAACACCCTGCTTAAATTTTAAAAAATTCTATACTTAACAAACACCAATGAAAATTAGCACATCCAAATACAAAACAAAGTTGAAAAAGAGGAATATGTATGAAATTATAAATCTCTATTGTATATGGACCGCTTTTTAAAAAGCACATAATAAATTCAGTGTATTGCTTCAAAGCTGACCTGCTTGTCTGTTTCCTTCTGAATTTACTCTGCTCTCTTCTGTGCATTTAAAAAATCCTCCAATGATTTTCTTCTCTTTCTTTTTTTTTTTTGTGTGTGGCAACACTGTCACCAGCTCCCTTGTTCTCTCCCCACTTTCACTCCCCAAAAAATGAAAAAAGAAAAGCACAATCTTTGTAACAAATAATCATAGCCAAGCAAACTAAATCATTCGCCATGTCCAAAAATACGTCTCATTCTGCACCTGAGCCCACTGACTCTGTCAGGAGTTGCCAGTCTCCTTCTTAAATGACCCAGAGAGGGGAAAGGATTATTCAAAGTTACACAGGTGACCTTCAAGGTCACACAAGTGACAGATGTGGCACTTGACCAGAGCTCTCTGACTCCAAGTCCAGAGCTTACCCACTGCACCATTTTCTTACAAGAGAGAGGCAAATAACACACAACAACAATTCAGAATACCTTTTTCCTTTCAAAGAAACCTCATCTTAAAGGGACAGCTTATATTCGGGCAAAAATAGTATGAGAAAGGAGATAATAGCTGTACAGGGCTTTGCCACAGAAGCACTTTATAAATGCTAACCATTATTATTGGGAAGGCAATAATACACAGACCTACTGCCTGATTTAACAAGCTTTTATCTATGTGCCAGGCACTGTGCTGGGCACTGAGGATACAGAGACCAAAAAAATTGTCCCTGTGATTAGATAGTTTATATTATATGGAAGGGAGTGTATGGGAGGAAAATTACACGCACACAGATAAAGACAGACTCTGTTCTCTCTCTCCCTTTTCTCTTTCCTTCCTCTTTCTCTGTCTTTCTTTCTCTCTAATCTCTTTCTCCT